>NC_092803.1:183258544-184576044 GCF_040954645.1 Diabrotica undecimpunctata
CTTTATATTGATCAAATTTTTGAGACATTTCAAAGATTGGTCCCATGTTATGTGGAAATATTCGTTTTTAGATTGTATGTAGAGCATGATTTATAGACCTTAGAAAATTACAGTGATGATAAATTTGTGAAATTAAAAATAGAAATAGGATTTCAATCACCTCTACTTAATTAAATTTGTCACAAAACTAAAAATAGTAAATTGCAGCTTTCAATACGTATAAAATATTGCAGAAAAAATTATAAAACTTCCAAGCAATTTTTTAGTAAAAAAAACTGATGTCTTTATCGATGAAGACTGATAAAATAATATAATACTTATACCAACAATTATTTTTGTTTTTGTATATTCATCACTACAGTAGGATACTTTTATACAGTAGGAGGCTAAAAAAATCGACAAAGCTTTTACTGAATAAAAAAATAATGAGTTAATAATCATAACTATTATTCCCGAGAAATATTTACGGACATAGTCGTAAGGGAGTAATGTCTGTGATGCCGAGAGAATAATAGCCATAGTTTTGTGTAAAACTAGATGTCGCTGATTAAATGCAATATTTTGACTGTAAATAATTTAGTGAAAATAGCAAATATTGTAATAAAGTGTGTCTTGAGATTGTCAGAAAAACTCTCTGACCTTTCTTAGGTGGTCTATGGGACAGGTGCTCCCCCATAAATCAGCGCTATTGTATGGAGCTTTTGAATGGTGATAATCTAACTTAATGGTCACTGAAATATGATACTTTACAGCGGTTTCTGTGTTTGCGACGTAATTTCCAAAATAACAAAGAGAAGTCAGATTCTTTGAACTTAAAAACAGACATGTGTTTAAGCAAGTTTAACAACAAGATTTTACTAAATAGAAGAAAATAATATCTTTTAAAGTAAAGTAGTTAGAATATACCATTAAATAAGATCATATTATAGTACAGTAAATTATTATTTACTGTACTTATTATTATTATTATTATTATTTTCCCAAACAGCCATTAGATAAAATAATGCGACTGACAAAAAGAGGTGAGATTTGTGACAACGCTAAAATAGGTCGTGGTGCTGATATGTAAAAAATATAGTCCAGTCGGGTTAGACGAAAAAAGGCCTTACCTTTGTTTCCCCCACCCCTTCACCATTTTCCCCCTTAACTGAAAATATTGACCACACGAAAAAATTTGTATAAAAGAAATTATAGGAAACCGCATCTGCAACAATTTCAGTCCGTACCCTTATTGTCTTAAAGTTGAAAATGGAGATATTAGACAAAAACGGTTTTTCTTTAAATTTAAAATCAAGATGGTCAGTCTCGAGTTTAAAATTACAATACTTTACAACCCCCCCCCCCCCCTAAGGGTTAGAATTTTGGGCAGCTTGCCAGCAAGGTCAAATCCTATTCCGACCGGACCAATAACCGGACTGATAGGGTAAATAGACTGACTTCTAAAATTCTGGATAGAGAAGAACCTTTTAATAGCCAACACTTTCAAACAACATCCTAGAAGACTATACACTTGGAAAACATCAGCTGCATACAGACAGAATTGTTAGGTATCAAACTGACTTCATTTTGCTTCTAGTACATAAAATATTCTAAAGCATACCCTATTCTTCAGCTATTAGAGTAGATATCCAGTTTTCATGGCGCTATAATCACCTACTTCAACAATATACAGTGGCAAATGATCTGCCAGAACAATTGTATAGCTTTGACGATTTGGAGGTATAAATATTTGGCAATTTGTCTACCAATATCTGCATTAAAAAAAATGAATTTACATGGGAAGGGCAGAGTTCGATATACTTACAGAAGTATATCGTTTGTTTAAGTTAAATAATATTTTATATGAGATTAAACTACAATTGATTGTAATGAGCATTCAACGGTATACAAAAACAATGGCTGTAAACTTTATGGTATTTTTTACGACGTCGATTATTTTTGGGAGAATGTATTTATATACTAACTTCCTATGTGGAAGCCAAAACGTCAAATAAAAAGTGTTTTGTATAATTTATGTTATAATTTGTAAGATATTTGATAAAACTTAAAAGGAAAATATTATCAGAACAAAGTCAGCAAATAGCAGAGATTAATTGAATTTTCGAAGTCTAATCCCAAAGTGATTTTTATTGGAATTTAAAATGAATGTATGTATAGAGTGACTGTTTATCTGTTGTCATCAACAGTCGTTAACGATTTAAACTAGTCTTAATAAACAATTCCGACTTCACTGACAAGTTTGACAGTTATAGCATTTTCTGTTTAAATTCTAATAGCTTGATACCACGAACATTTATATTTTCCATCATTTAGCAAACTGATCTCAATATTTATTTAAATAAAATGATGTAAATCATACATAAAAGAGTTCATTAATGTTGTAATAGTATATTATTTGATATAATCGGCGAATTTAACTGCATGCACAATTTATATCTCGTCCTTTGATTTAAATAAAATATATAAACAAGATAGAATAACTGAATTTATTATCATTTGATATCGGTGAATGGATTGGGCTTTATGCCAATGTTGCCAACAACAATGGATATGAAGTTTTCATTTTTGATTCAGCACTTTGGTATCTCGCTCTTTGATAAGGATTTAAAACAAAAAAATTGTTTAATAATGTCTTTGTAATTATAGTTTTTAAGCTGTTAATCATATAATGATGAATAAATTCCGTTACAATAAATTACTGAAGGCAGCGATTTTTAATTGTGTTTCAAATTGCATAAAATAATTTAACTACGTTTCTGAGAGCAGAGATGCCCAAACCTTTACTACTTTGGTCGATTTAATTGATCCCATAAACCATCGTGTCTTCTATTCCCCCTCCTCCTCATTCGTCAAGTCCTTGTAGGGTATGATTTCGTCCATGGAGGCCTCCATTCATTCATTCAGCTCTTGATGTAAATCATTGGACATTATCATATCAATTTTTATAGAAATATGCAGATAAGCTATTTCACTCAAAAAAAAAGATGCACCCAAAATAGTTTTATCATGGGTTTAAGATATTTACCCTATAAAGACACAACAGGTAACTCTTTGACATTCATCTTTCAACTAAACACAATCACAGAATCTTCTGCTCCTGCCTCAGTCGAGGTCGTGCTCGTGGTCGGGAGTGACCTAGAGGCTTCGACTAGGGTGTGTCGTTGTCGTGATCGTACTAGTGCACCATAGCTCCCATGTAAACACGAATAACTATTATATTGCAGCCTATTGCGAATTCATTTTTCTGAGACAGTTGCATAAATAACCCAAAACATATTTGCCATAATCTTTCCATCTGACTAAATCGTTTTCTCCTTCCATGAGGGCATAGAACCGGAGTGTTCGGGATAAAATATAATGGAATATAATAATTAACCTAGTGTTTACTGAAGGCTCGAATCTTTACGTGTTTAAAGGACAATTCAAACAATTAGAAGTGTACATCGTAGATAATGACATCATAACCCACTGGTGCAATCTTGACGGCAAACAAATTTTTCCTCATAATAGATATATTTATTGTTTTCGCTACTGGCAAATTTCGCAGGAAAGCGCTGTTTCCAAATAAAAAACATATTTGTATATCTGTACTATAAGTGTCAAACCCATGTTGTCCCATAGAAGGTTATGTAAGATTTGTGTTTATAGTTGTAAATTTCGTTAAAATAATAAACTGTCTACACACAAAATTCTGTTACCTTAATTTCTCGATTTGATTTTCATTAAAATTGTTGGATATTTTAACTGAATTGTATTAAAACCAAAATGCCGTCGCATTTGACCAGCCACTGCAAGCAATTAATTGCTTGCAATTGCAAAAAAAACTGTGGTCCATTATTACCACTAAAAGCCATTAGAGGTTTATAGGTCTATTATTATTTAAATATATTTAGAAAGCATTTTAGAAGAGATAATACGATTATGTATACTAAAAACACTGTTTTAGAGAGTTGCATCAGCTTTGAAGCTTAGTGTTTGTACTGTCAGCAGCGTTTTTTAATTGACAAAAAGAATGCTCCTTTATGTTCTCCGCCTAAGAAGAGAGAGTCCTGTAAAACTCATTACTAATGACAATAATGCGTCACTAATTCGTAACTGTAATAAATATATGTATTGTCTTCATATTGTTTGTAATATTTGATAAATATACATATAAAATATAATAATTTTGATTTTCATTTTTAAGCATTGTTGTAAAAAAGTAAAACATATGTTTTATGTAATTTTATTTCAAATGAACAAAAAAGAAGTCATAATTCAACATTTCATTTCGCACACATAGTTTCAATATTACTGTGTTTATGTTCACACATTTGCGAACACAGATCACAAACTAGGAGAAAAACTACTACGTGACCTCATGTTTAACCTACAAATTGATTACAATATTATGACAGACATCAGTTACAATTTACAATCTCATCAAATCTAATAATGACGTCATACAAACTCGTCACTAGTTCTAGCCAATGAAATTCTCGCTGTAATAGGAATTGCGTTTCAAGAAAATCTGAATAGTCCCTATATATTTTTTCAAATTTAAAATATGACAACAAGGGAAAATTGCGTATAACCTTTATTGCTTGACTTTTCCTATATCGAAACAGTTCTTTTAAATTGAATGTTTCATAATGTAGTCTGACATTGAAAACCAAACTCAGATTTGATAAACGTTTTTGTCCTGTGTGTATATTATCAGGTGGATGAGTATCATATTTTTTGTTGAAAATGTAGCCTTGACCAAGGTTTTCAATATAAAAAATTTAATTAACAGTCAACAAATCTAGGCAGTAGAAAACGTTGAGTCAATATCTATATAAAGAATTCTTAACGACATATCACTAATCGAATACTAAACATTCTAAACAGGCAGCAAATCCACTTTGCCGATTTTTATGGCAGTGAACTTGAATTTTCTAGACACGTCATAAACGTATCCAAGAATCCAAGCCATTGGAGGTCACTAACCTCCTTTCTACGTTCGTCATTCGATGGCTCGACTCAAGAATGATTTCTTACATAAATGGTAATGGTATTACCCATAGCCATTACGATATTGCCTCTGGGGGAGACTGGATCGAATTATTTTACAAAATGGATGGATCACCACTGTGTTTCCTTAGTTTTCCTTTGGTGTTTCTATAGTTTGTGTGGCATTTGGCGCCAGAAGTTAAAATAACCATGTTATTGTGTACTTTCTTGATTAAATTCTTTTGTTTTTCCTCATTTGTTAGATATACATTTTTAAGTTAAACAAAAATCAATTCAACTATAAAATCAGAAACGAGTAAGAACTCTTCTCCTTTATGAGTATAAAAATGAGTTAAATTCCAGTTATTTTATATACCCTTGTCTAAGTTTTTTAGTCCTTTCGAGTTGTTTCCCAGCAAATAATGGTTCTTTTGTTGCTTATGTTGCGTTCTGCACATACGATGACTTCTATATAACAATTGAGGTAATCAGGAAGGAAGAAGAATGTCTATAAACAAAAATACAATTGGGAGAGGTCTGATCGTTGAAGAACAGGTGTTCACCCATGAAAAAAATGCAAGGTTGCAGTAACAACTATTGGAAATAACTTCATAAGACCTAGAATAGTGAAGGAAATAGTAAGCGTGGCTAAGACTCATCTAGAGTTATCGAGCCGATATTCAAGATAAGAATAATTATTAATAATCACAAAATTACTGTTAATTATTTAATTAGTATACTGATAGAGCCGATCTATAGTACTTTTTAAGATCAGTTATAGGTTTTTTAAAAATAGATTTAGGTGCGTTGTGCACAACCTAAAAAAATTAACGTTTAATATAAACAAGTACAAATCAAACAACCGAAATAAGAGCCAGGATAGAAATAGCAAGAAACGCGTTTGTAAAAATGAAAACAATTCTCTGCAACAAAGACCTTAGATTGGAACTGAAAGTAAGAACACTGAGATGCTACGTGTTTTCGATACTGCAATATGGACTTAAAAACTGAACATTAAAGCAAGAACACATAAATAAGTTACAGTCCTTTTAAATGTGGTGTTACAGGAGGATGCTTAGAATAGCATAGACAGAGAAGAAAACTAACACGGAAGTATTGCGAGAAATGGGCAAAGAATGCGAAATAATAAACACAATAAAAATAAGAAAGTTAAAATATCTGGGACACGTAATGAGGGGACAGCGATATGAACTGCTAAGGCTGATAATACAGGGAAAGATAAGAGGAGGAAGGAGAGTTGTCATGGTTGAAGAATTTAAGGGACTGGTTTAAATGCAGTTCCATAGAACTCTTCAGAGCAGCAGTAGAGTAAAGATAGTGATGATGATATCCAACCTCCGATCGGGAGACGGCACTTAAAGAAGAAGAACGATAAATAAACAGTTAATTAAAAAAATCACAGGTTAATTAAACTTTTCGTATGAACCCAGCTTAATGTATTATTGTCAAATAATGACCAGGTAAAACTAGCATTTCTGAGAAGGTAATTTTACGCTGACCTGGTCCGTTCTTAGCTATGAACGAGTTAAAGTCAAAGCGAAACAGTTACAGAACCATTATTAAAATTTGAAGAAATAAAAAATTTGGGTAAATCGCTAAACGGAAGGGTAAAGCAGATAATATATTTTGAGGCACACGAAGGGAGACAATACTAGCAGTTTGCGAACAAAGGGACGCCTATGTCAAAATTTGTGTGAAATAACTCACGATAGACATATTATCACTATATTGTTTATGTAAATATTGTCATGGTGATTTAGAACTTAGTGTTAATTATATACCTTCAATTTTTTTGTCATTTGTATTGTTTGCTCGAGGTCATTGTCCTCGTGATTATTTAATTTGCGAAAGCTGGCATCAAATATCTCGCGCACCGTTCCGCTCTCCCCCACACGATGTACCTGTCGTCGGATACTATTGTCAGAGAGTACCGTTGACTGGGTAAATAATTACCGTGTGTGCTTCGAAGTTAACGGTAAAACTTAAAGATGAAGGAAGAATGTTGCTGTTTGACCCACTAACACGTGATTGTATACCAGTTAAAAGATACGACAACAAGTTTGCTTAAGAGTTAGTTCTTGTACTTAAATATAAAACAAAGGAATCGATTTATGTTGGTGCAAATTATTAGCGAATGGACAAGAGAGGCTTTCAACCTGAAAAGTGGTATTCTGTATTTTATTTGGGTTTTAATGAGGACTGAAATGAAATAATATCCCTTATAGTAATTTAATTTTAAGTCAGTTATAATAATAACTCTGTTGTTAGCTTTGCTGGATTGGAGCATTTGCTTAGAACATTACTAGAGGCCACAGGGGATTTTGAAGAAGAATTATCATTTAGTTATATCAAAATAATTAAATATTTATAAATATTTGATGTACTTTCATATCTGAATATTACCTAAACAGTATTTTCGCATTTTTTCTCTATTTAAACCTTCTATAATCCAGAGATGAGTATACAGTAGATGGTGTATGATGAGTTTTTATTATATTGGCCTCCTCAAACGCATAAAAATATATTATGGCATGCAGTTAATTACATATTACTTTATTGTTTTTCTAAAATATGGGTTACTGTAATTGTAAGGTAAGATAAATGACAATATAGATGTTCAATATACATTTATTACACGTCATCGTGTTAGATACACTACACATACACTTACTATAAAAATAAAATGGCGTTTAACAAAAGTCAACGTGTTAATAAAATAAAATTAAATTAAATAAATTAAATAAATTAAATAAATAAAATAAATAAAATAAATAAAATAAATAAAATTAATAAAATAAATAAAATAAATAAAATAAATAAAATAAATAAAATAAATAAAATAAATAAAATAAATAAAATAAATAAAATAAATAAAATAAATAAAATAAATAAAATAAATAAAATAAATAAAATAAATAAAATAAATAAAATAAATAAAATAAATAAAATAAATAAAATAAATAAAATTAAATAAAATTAAATAAAATTAAATAAAACGAAATTAAATAAAATAAAATTAAATAAATCGAAATTAAATAAAATTAAGTATTTCGACTTCTTCTTGTGATACCTGCTGCGCTTCATCACGTCGGACATAGTCCGGATCTAAATCAAAATCGTCAACCTCCTCGTACTAATCAGGTTCATCGTCGTTCTCCAAATACCGCTCCATAACTCGTTGCTCAAAATCTTTGTCTTCGAACTTATCTCTTTGTCTGGTTAGTTGTTTTGATGCATTTTTGGTGCTCTTGGAAGGAATATCCATGATAATGGGCTCTAAAAATAATAAAAGGCGTTTTTGGAATCATTACCACCAAACTAATTATGCGAAATACCCGGTCTGTGAAACCGGAGCACTTTCAAACACCAACTTGGACCTTATAGTTGCAAAACATCGTGGTGTCGTGGTTGCGCGCGTTACGTACATTGGTAGTTGATGAAAGCATATTTGGGAGAGGAGAACTGCAGCTCAAAGAGGATTGCCAAAGTTCAGCATAATGTGACACTAAAGGTCTCAGAGACTGATGTGTCCGTTTAATGGTTAATTAAAAGAATATGTTTGATTAGCAAAATAACGAATTTTTATAATAATAATAGTCTCCCGTTTTATACCGCTGTCGCGGCTTTGGGAGTATAGCAGGGTAGTCTGCTATATCTAGGGCCTACGGTATACAAGGAAGGTAACATGGCCAGTGCTACGCTTCAACCGTCTATTATTACCCCTGGTTTTACCCAAGGTACTCATTTTTATTCAGGCTGAGTCGACCTGGGGCCTATAGATATTTTTAAAAAGTCTAGATGTTCTTGCCGGCGGTGGGATTCGAACCCCGGACCACCGGCTTGCGAGGCAAGCATCCTACCGCTTGCGCTACGCAGGCCCTACGAATTTTTATTCAATTATTAATATTTTTCAACACGAAAACTAATCTTACCTGGTATGGGACCATGGTGCTCAAATAAGCTAAATTTTGTCCAAAACTCTTCTATTGGCTTGAGGCGTTTATGGGGTTAAGTAAATATTTATGTACCTAACCCCTTGGTACATAATTGATGTTATTCTACTCCGACCACATTAGAGTCCTGCCATAATGCCACGAAGCCAGATCAAACTTGGATGTATTTCGACCCCTTATTAAGTAATGATGGCCGATATAAATTGGTACCAAATTAAAACTTTTGTCAGAAACATTGGGTTTTACTCCGTTTTAAATTTCTCAATATTTAAAAGGTAAAATCCATCGTTGCTTTTCATTTAAGAACGTGAGATCCCGAAAATATTTCTCATCGTTCTATTACAATGACGTTTTCTTTCAAAATGTCTTAGTCTCAAGCTCAAATAAAACACCTGCAACCTATTCTAAGGAACAACACTGCATACGCTAGAGAGTCGAAGAGTTAGGAGTGCAGTAGATGTCGTCACGGCATCAGCCGGTCTAACTCACCACATTAGATGTTTCATATCAAAATATTACTCGTTTTTATTTTAAAGAAAAGATTTTTCGTTTCGTAAAAAGTATTTTAAGGGCAAAGAATGTTTTAATTCATTTTTTCATACTTTACATTTGCAAAATCGATATAGCCTGAAATTTAAATTTTATTTATAAATGCGTATTGTAAAGTTTGATATGTTTTTTATTGTATGTTTTATTTGAATGCAAAAAATTCCGTGTAAATGTTGGGAATAATATTGTAATACCCCAGGCATATATACTCCTACGAGTAAACTTTCAAGGGTGTTTTTTATTGAAAGTTTGAAATGGGGTTTTGATATGTCTGAGGAGTTATTCCGCAAAGAAATCTAAACCTGTCGGAAATATTGATTCCTAAGTGTATTTCAAAACCCGTACCGGTAAATAAACTGCAGAGAGCATCATAGCAACGATGTTCTTTAAATGTTGAGATATATGAGTATCCCTACCTCTTTGGAATATTAAATTTTGCGGTGCTTTTTAAGATGTAATAAAACCGTTTGCATTTCTCCCGTGTTTTGGTTTAATAAAACCTTAAGGCAAGCAAGCAGTAATAGGTTTTATAATTAAACATTGAAGATTGGGGCTTTCTACATTTTCACATATTATTTGTTCATAATCTTACGTTTACTGAATAAGTTTTGAAATGTATAATTAATTTCTCAAGTAAATCCTTATAAGGATTCTGTTCAGTTTGTATTCTATATATCGTAAGATATATCTAATATAGAACAAAAACAAAAAGATCTATTTTGTGTTCAAAAATTGTTATATGGATCTAGAAACAAAACACGTTAAAGGGATCAACATAAAGTTACTGAGTACTTCCTATACCATTAATATTGCTCGGTTGTCAGCGAGTTTGGGTTTATCGAAAACTATAGCACTTTTTGGGGGTTTGCCGCCCGCCTATATGATCGTTAAATATACTATTATACTATTTAATATAAAAATATACTAATATAAAACATATACTATTTAACATAAAAAATAAACATATTTTTTTTTGTTTCAGGTAAGTCAAACAATTTTTGTTCGTCGTTTTAGCTGTAAAGAGTATCTGTAAGTAGTAAGAAATTTTAATTAAAAATAAAATAATATATCACAGAAAAGCAATAAACCTGAAGAAATTATCTACTTACAAATAAAATAGTGTAGAGTAATTCGAACGATTTTCATCTAGGTAATAACGCTTTTAATAAAGCTTTACTAAAATGTATTCAGATATCCACAAGGAAAATGAAATTCCTGTAGTTGGCTGTATAATGTAATCATAAAAACTTTTATTTAAAAATCCTTTATAAAAGGTGTATATATATTCTAAAAATGCCCTTTCGGGTTACGTCTCAGAAAGTTTTGAGATTAATAAGTCCACCATCAGTGCAGTTACCAGGTATACATGAGTAAAGCCACTATGTAGTAAGTAAATATGTGGGTAAAAACCCTTTAAATGTTGTTATATTTGTTATTTTAAATGATATTGTAGTTTTAAACAGATTTACATCATGGAAACGCAAGACTAGCAGGGGTTTCCAACCCAAGAGAAGGTGTCACTATGGGTCCTCGATAGCCACTCGACGTAACTGCACTGATGATGGACTTATTAGTCCGAAAACGTTCTGTGAAGTAACCGGAAAGGGCATATAAACCATTCATAATGTCTTTGGGCATATAAACCATGCCGTTGTAGAAAATCGTTAAAGGCGATTCGAGTAAGTCTTCGTCCTTTTCTTGTTGAAATTCTAATGGCGGTAGAAACATGATGATAATTTTCTGTATTATCTTATTATATTCACGAAGATTACGGATATCATTGTTTTTTCCTCACTCAACATTTTTCGTTTGTTTCTATCGTCCTATTCTGTGTCATTATAATCTTGTTTAACGTGACTTCTCGTTAAGAACTCGTTTTCCAGGATCTTCTATGTCGGCCTCTCTTACTTAGCTGTGAAAATCCGTTCTGTTAATTTTTTATCAACGGTTCTCTAAATCTTTATATTCGCAGATAGGATCTTTTGGTTTTTCTAGTTTAGTCCTTCTTCTTCTTCCGTCCTTATTTTAGGAGAATTTACCTGCATCGGTGTTCAGATTGTCGGTCCACCTTTTTCGGGGTCGGCCATACTTATCAGACACGGTGGCGATTTATCTCAAGTGGTTCTCACCGTTCTCCTTTCTTCCATTCTGCTTATATTATTCATCTCACTCTCTTTTCCTGTTTAGTTCCCAACCATTTATCGTCTACCCCACATGTATTTCTTTCGATTCACTTGTTTTTCTGTCTTTCCAACTATGCCACGAAGTTGGTTCAACTCCTTTTTTGTCAAGCCATCTTTTAGTTTTTGGTCTAGTTTCTGCGGTATATGTTATTATAGGCCTTATAGCAGCTTTGTATATTCTCGATGTAGACTTACTGTCAATGTTTTTAAAACACCTTACTGTATTGTTCAGACAGCCAGTTAGTGGTACATATACGCTGATGAGTACCGTTTTCGTACCACATATATTTTTATCTGAAATTTAATTATTTGTCGGCTGACTCACATAGTTTAACATAACGTTTCCACTTCTTTTCAATAAAGATTCCTACTCCAGGTTTTGTCAAAATTTCCTACTTAAGAAAGAGGAACCGGCTCCTCTTTCTTTGTAAACCGGTTAATTGAGAACTTCTTGAATACGCTGATAACTTTTCTTTTGCTTTAATTTGAAACAACGTGGAAATACATAAAGTTCTGTGAAACACACTATTAGTGTTTTGAGATACTGTTTGTGCTCCACGTAATTTTAGAAAGTATCTTCTGTATCACTTCCAAGTCATCTGTTTTTAATCTTGATCAAGGTGTACCACAAGGCTCTGTATTGGGACCCTTAATATTTCTTTCTGCTTCGTCTTGATGTTCCAGGCGAACTGATTTCTCAGTCGCTGCACGCTGAGTTTAAATATCTTGTTGCGCTTCTTGTGGTTGGTCCTATGCGCAGAGTGGGCGTGGTCTTCTTCGCTATTTTAATATATACTATATTTTAATATAATGCTACATATATATATATATATATATATATATATATATATATATATATATATATATATATATATATATATATATATATATATCAAATCTGACAAATTTTAAGTATTCATCATAATAGTTAGAAATTTCGGAATAAAGAAATTCTCATTAAAATTGTAAAACACCCGTCGTTATTAATTAAAATAACAGAAACACGACCTTTTCAGAAAATTTCTTGGAATTGAGCAGTACTTGCATCTTCGCCTGCATTTCTTCGCTTTGAAAACTCAACTTGTCGCTTTGAATAACATTTCATTAATTATTTTTAAAATCGACTGCACCTTTTAAAATGTATACTTCTCGGATTGTATCTGTTTCCCTGATTCATCTGCGTTTCTAATTACTCATTAATTTCCGTAATAGGAAGCTGAAAAATCAGTTATAGAGATTGCACGAGTAAAGCAAGCCGATATTCAAAGATGCAAAAACTCAAACGTCTGAGTAATTGAATATCTTTTTCGGTCCAAAAAATCGGACATCAACGGAAGTTATCTGAAAATTGGTCTGGCTAAAAAATCTTTAGCTAATCATAAAATCTATAGTGTAATAAAAGTGGAATTCTAAAAATCTAAATATATCAGGTCATGGAAAAGTAGAAGTGTCAAAAATATTGATGCTACAATAGGTTTTTCCAACACAACGAAAAACGGTCATGCTCCTAAAAGTACACAGTAAAATAATACTTTCCAACAAAAATATTATGATGGTTCATCGCATGGTCCTTCCGAGTATTCCAACAAAAATTGTGATTGCCCACTGACGGTTTCATTACAATCATTTTAGTAGTCTGGCAAATGCAAGTACTCGTTGAATTATCGTCTTGGAACGATAGGAATGATGAACTTGCGTATAAAAAACGGTACGAGCAGTTTGGCGACGATTTCTGGGCAGTATAAAACTTGCGCGTTGGAACAAACCTTATCGAATAGTTTGATATTCAGTTTCACTGAACTGATAGCGAGTGGAGGTCACATATTATATCCACTATTGTGTGTGTGTGTGTGTTTTATTGGCACTGGTTTTGACAACCAACTGGCAAGTCAATTTATCCACTATTGAAAACCTATAAAAGCAATAAAAAACCTGCAACAGAAATCGAAGGCTTATAAAACCGTCTTTCGCGGTTGCACTGGTGTTATTTAGATAAATTTTGTAGCTTCTTGAGATAAAGAGCTGGCTGCCAAATACTCAATGCGTTTAGATGTGAAACGTGAATCTGCTTTGGCTACTATCTAAGTCTTCATTTGACTAATCTTTACGAAGATGCGATATTCCGTGAAACGTCTGTATTTTCTACTTTTCGTTTAAAAGTTTCATTCCCCCAGATATCGTATCTTTTAGCTATCCTTATATATTACTAATCACCTTTATTTTCTGTTTCAAGACTCTAATTTGTACTCTTTGTAGCAAAAAGGAGTTAAATCGATATATTGTTAGAGGCTAATTTTATTTTCCAACTTTCTTTAAATTTAATTTGGTGTTAGTGTAGAAAGTTGCCCATTTTGTAATGTAGCTTTAGAGCTTTTTAAAACTTTAAAACTACGAAGCAAGGTAAAACGAATCCAACAAGTTCGTAAAATTGGGAACGTTGTTTGGAATTTTACCTCTACTAGAAATCATCCCTCTTGTGGTTACTCTCATTCTATGTAGTTTTTAAATTTGATTTATAACCTTCTGTTGGCGCGTTGTTCTGCTGCTATAAATTACTCAACATCAGACAGCGATAGCTAATATAATCAAGAAAAAGATGGAGCGATGGAAAAGCTGAGTACAAAGTAAAGAAAATGTGTTGCTGCTTTCGGTGTAACGATACGAGACAAAGGATTCGTTGGGATCGATTTTCAATAAAGTGTGCAAGGAAACATCTTTTAAAAGAATTATAAAGTCGTGAATTTGCGTTGTGATGTTGTAAACGTAACTTTAATGTACTGAAAATTGCTGTACCTTACACAAAATTTATTTTATCAATTTTATTTTATACCGTGGGTATTAGTCTAGTCCTCGGAGATTTCATCTCTAAAAACGAGACGAACAAACTGAATTTTGCTGAGAATGTCAATTGTGGGACCGCAAAAAGGATGCAAAACAATTTAACACGCCTACCATCTGAGAAGCTGAGATAATTTTGAACAAAAATGTTTATTAGTCTTTTTTGTGTAGAATGAACCGTTATCTTAGAAACAACGCTTGAAGCGGATTCGATTTTCGAATGTGTTTTGCGCGGGGAATCAATTTTTTAAATAAAATTTGTATCAACTCGACGGTAAAACATCGATATCTTTTGATCAGAGTGTCCTATCGACAAAAATCAAAATGCGTTTTAAAGGTGAAGAGTAGAGTGCAGCTTTTGTTATGCATTTTTTTTTATTTTGTCGCAAATGAAGTTCAATTTCTATAAAGCTGTTGAATAAATACACATTGCGCGATTTTTGCCATTGCTTAAGATTCTCATGTGATCAATAAAGTTATATTACTTCCCTTGACCGGTCGCTGTGGAATTTTCATCGTCTATATTTGATCTTCAAAACCTAGAAATTTCGATTTTGAGTTTTGCCGACAAATATGACGAATTTGAAATATACCTAAAAAAACATTGAATTTAAACTTTTATAATACAAACGATCTTACGTCTCGGGAAATGTCTCTTCGAGATGGCGTTGAATGGAATTAGTATCTGAAGGAGTGTAGTTTTCGAAAAACGTATTTGTGCAATTGAAAAGAAGCAGTTTTAAACGTTTTTGATCGTTTTGTAATGTGAAAGTTTAAATTCAATGTCATGTTATAGGTTTTGAAGATTACGCTCTAGGAATGGAAATTCCATAGTGACCTGTCAGTGACAATGATAGAGATTGTATTGCGTCTTGAGTTTGTCTGTCCTTGCACCTATCGTTCTTCTGAGGTATTTCATCTCCGCTTCTTGTATCCTACTCTGGTGTCTTCTGTTTAAGATCCAGTTTTCTGCTCCGTATGTTAGCGTTGACCTATACAGTGGTATCTCGACATACGAGTGTAATTCTTTCCGTAATCTTGCTCATATGTCAAAGCAATTTTCCCCATTGAAATTAATCGAAATGTCATTAATCCGTTCCAGTCCCCAAAACAACACGTTAGTTGTTTTTGTTGTATTTTTATATAAAAAAAACGTATTTAAGAGAAGAAACATTTATTTATAAGTAACAAAAAATACATACTTATTCTGTAAAACATAAGAAGAAGTTAAGTGCTTACGGAAGCGCTTAATTTTCGTCAGTGGTCTTCGCTTTTTTCGTCACATTTTGCTCATTTTCATCTGCTAATCGTTTAAAAAAACTGTCGAAGGAGGTTTATTTCTTCCTCCCTTTCAGAATATTGCGGAAATATGTACGGCAAATCTTTATAAACTTGAACTCTTGGAGTAAATCATCTTCGAGATTTGGTGGGTGAGAAGGAGCATTATCGAGGACAAGAAGGATTTGCATGGGTAGGTTGTTTTTCTGTAAATATTTTTAACAGAAGGGGCAAACACCAGGTTTCTCCACTCCACAAATAATTTCCTGGTGACCCACGCCTTTGGATTTGCCCTCCAGATAACTGGCAGTTTTTCTTTTAAAATCTTATGTGATTTAAAGGCTCTGGGATTTTCTGAATGATACACTAGAAGAAGTTTGTAAAAGTAGTAAAGTTAATCTATCTTTCATAGGTTTTTGACCTGTCATCATCTTGTCGTCTGCCGTTATTTAAGTCCTATTCGGTATCTTTTTCCAGAAAAGCCCTGTCTCGTCACAGTTAAAGACTTGCTGGGAGATGTATCCTTTGGCTTCTATCAGTTCGGAAAACGTTTTGATGTAAACCTCAGCTACCTTCACATCCGAACTTGTTGCCTCACCATCCCTGACGACGGAGTGAATGCCGGTCCTTTTTCTAAAGTTATCAAACTAGCCTCCATGGCTTTAACCGAGTCTTCCGATTCATCATTTGTTGAAGTGTGTGGGATCTGCTTCAGCAAATCTCCGTAAATCGCTCGTGCCTTCTTACATATGATACTTTGTATTAAGGTTCCTCCTTGAAGCTGCTTCTCTGTCACCCACACCAACATATCAACAATACTTCGAGAATGAGGGAAACAAGCAAAGCAGACAGACTGAGGTCTATAATAAAAATTTACACAGTGTAAATTACATCGACATCGAGAGTGCAATATGGTTAGTATGAGAATCCGAATTTTTGTCGGATTTAACTTCCAATAATCATTTAATTTGTCGGTCCAATTAATAGTCACGTACAGACCCGTAATATGATCTTTATGGCGAGGCCGTAAAGATCTATTACCAGTAAAACTACCTTTTATTTACAAAGCAAATCAGAAGTAGTCAAATAAGAGATATGAATTTGAATAAAGTATCTGAAATCTTGCTCTCATCTCAAAGCAAAATATCGCTCGCTCCGCGGCTCGTATCTCAAAACACTCGTTTGTTAGGGCGCTCGTATATTGAGGTACCACCGTATATTGTTTTATATATTCTTCGTTTTCCTTGATATTTCTTTGTTGTTGAGAAATCCTCTTTTTAGAACCTGGAAATAGTTTTCCTGTACTCTCTAGTCTGTTGTTGAGATTGTCCTCGGTGCTTCCTCTGTTATTTATTTCTATTGCCAGGTAATTTAATATTTTTGTTTGGTTTATTTTTTTATATTATATTTTTATTGTTATAATTTTATTCTGTTTACCTTTCAAGACTATTTAAAACTTAAGATTATTTTGAAACTACAGTAAAACCTCCGTTAACCGAAATAATTTTTTTTCACATTGTTTTTTATAATATTCTTGATCAAAGTATTGCTATTAAAAAATACTATGAGTTGATTTCGTAATGTTTTCTAATAAGTAAATCCAAAATAAAGTAATAAAATTAAGGAAAATGAACAAGTTTAGCATGCTTTTTTAAAGAAATCTGCTATTTTTTTTGCGTTTTCGTTTGACAACGATGTTTCTCTCTCCCTCCATCGTTAATTTGCAGAACGTCATGAGTTTGCCTCATTCGATTGTTGGACGACACGTAAAGCAATCTGAAAAGGACAAAACCTTATGTAATGACAACAAAAATTAAGAATCTAGTCATGTCCCTAACTAATTAGGCCTACTGTATAAAATTCTTTCCTCTAAAGCATTGAAAATCTCGTCAACAGTCATGTGCTGCCTGTTGCCTCTTGGGTCGTCATCTTCGTCATCTGATATGCTCAGGTTGTCTTGATAAAGAACCATGTCAATGATGTCCTGGTCGATGAATTCACGCTCTGAGCCATTAGCTGCTAACCAGTCACGTATCTCTTCTTAGTTAATTTCGTCATGTCCCGGCAAATTTTTAATGAAAGGTTTAATTTCTTCTGTCGTTTCCTTACCATTTTCTTGTTCAGGATCGTCAATCAAAATCTTATCAAAAAGTTTGTTCCAGCAGTTTTCCAAAGTTGAAGATTTGATCTTGGCCCACGACTCAGCTCACCAATAAAAATGTTTTATTGTTAAAAAATACTTTTGGATTAATTCGTCTCCTGTAATAACAGATGTCTTAAGAATGCTTCTCTATAATGTCTCTATGACTCCCTGGTCTAACGGCTGGATTAAGCTTGTAACATTCGGTGGCAAAAATCTGACAATTGTCACCATTTTGTAGATTTTGAGGGTGAGGGCGCGCATTGTCAACAAACAACAATGCTTTGATGAGAAGGTTTTTTGATTTTAAAAAGGATTTTACACTTGGGACGAATTCATTTTCAAACCATTCTAAAAATAAAGTGGTCGACATCCATGAACTTTTTTGGCTTCTATATCTTAAAATGCCTTTTCGGAAATATCTTTTAGAGCTCTTGGTTTTTGTGATTTCCCAACACACATAGACATTAATTGGTGAGTGAAATTGACGGAATTGTTTACGTTTTGCGACAATACTTTTTATTGACGAAATTATGGAAACTGTCAGCCGTTTCGGTTACGGGAGGTTTTACTGTATTTTCTGAGTTCCACACATTTTGGATGCGTGGCAGTTAGTCTTTCTCTAAATGTATTAAATTGACACAAGATGTAAGAAAAGTTTGTTTGTTGCATATATTCAGCTGTAGTCGCCTAAACTACCATTCTCTATATATGTCTGTCAAGAAACTGAAAAAACCTACACCAACCAAGATTTTTCTCCTTATTTTGTTGTAACAATGTTATGATTGACATGCTTTATATACCTAAATTGGATTTGATAAATTTCATAGAATTGGAGTTCCCTGGTCCCGTTCAGACGATGTCATCCATGTTAAAGGGGACGAAGTGTGCGGAAAGACCGTGATAAACTTTGTGAAAATTGAGTTTCCTTCGTAAGATCGCCGATCGGGAATTGCGGTAATGGGTCGTCGAACAAATGGAACTGGAAGTGGAAAGCGAAGTTAGACGGCAATTTTTTCTCGAATTGGGACGGAAATCGAATGAGAATAAAACTTTCATAATACTTTCAATGAAGTTGCGCTCCCGATTGTATGAGTAGCTAAGGATGCTAATGGAATTAATGGATCAGTTGCGATAAATGAAAAGCTCTATTCCCGGCGATGTTCCGCATGAATTGTCTCTGGAGAAAATGTTTCTAGATTTTCTGTTTGATTGGACTGACCAAAAATAAGTGTGTGAAAATAAATAGGTACAAGTAGTGTTTAATTTGACTGAATATATTTGCCACCTTGACATGTTTCAGGTTCATCAGAAGAGAAGTGTAAGCCAAAACAACACTAAAAAATTTATTTCAAAAGCTGTTTGGGCAAAAACGTAGGATGGTGCATTTTTAAGATCTTTTACGTTGTTTCACAAATGAATGATTGGCTAAAATTTGATTGTTTCGTTGTCGAGACTATTTATGTGTTCAAATGTACGTTCTTTTTAAGTTTTACTTGTTTGACCTAAATGCACTCGTCGGCATGTATTACATGTATTTTTCCATTATTTATTTCTCCTGAATTACGATTTTTATCAACTTTTTTATCTTTTTTGTGTTTATCCAACAGCTTGGTGGCTTTTTCATTTGAAACCTTTTTTCTTGAGACTTAACTATTTTATTATTACAGATAAATGTTAAATTTTTTTTTATTGTACTAGTCCATTCCGTAATTGGTTTAATCAATTTTCTCAGGTTTGTATTGATTTTATTTATTTTTTAATTATTTAGTATATTTTGTTCCCATTTTGAGTTAATATTTGTTACCAGTTTGTGTGCAATATGTTAATAAAATCAGCATTTGATATTCTATAATAGAGAGGAATTTTTAATACTTACAATTTCGTGTTTTAAAGAACATAGATTGAACCTTTGGTATTGTATCCTCTCCCTTATTATGGCTAAATTGGCTCTGTGTAAAATTCTCTCCAAACGTCTGCTTGAATAGGCTTAGCTTCAAGCCTTTGGGGATAATGTTACTGCTTTATCTGTATCAGTTTAATACTTTTTCCAAAAAATATAACGAATTGTTTTTTAACGAAAAAGTTTATTTGAACAGCTATTCATGAATAGTGAATAGTTTCAAAGCATGCATATAAGATTTCTACATTTTTTGTAGTTGGCGGAAAGGAGAGGAAAGTCAAAAGGGGCGTAATTTTACGTATCTGGAGCCTGTTCCACTGCCTAGTCTATTTTTTAATTAAATAATTTATTTTTAAATTGTTTACTTTAAAAGAAGTCTCCTTTTTTGATTAGACATCTTTCCATATGGCGCAGTCGTCTTTTTCTTCACCCCTGCGCTATCGGTTACTACCTTTTACTCGAATTGTGGTTTTGATTCAGTAGTTGAATGATAAAACTTTTCATATATGGTTATGGCACAATGTTACTGTGAACGTTGATTTCTCATGTGTTTTTGGTCAGTATATGGAACAGTTGGAACAACTTTTAGGCTATTAATTATGTTAAAAAAAAGGGGTAAAGGATTTCGTCCACTGACAACATTACACTCGGATATCGGATACTAAGTACGTTATAATGTATATAGCTCTATAGTTAATCTCATAAACATTTAATCTTTAATTATCTAAAACCATGTGCATTTTATGTATTTGTTTCTCATATTTCAACTAGATCATCTTCAATAGATGTACGTCCAAGTTAATCAACTTCTCTCTCCATTTTTTATGTTGATACTAAAGTTGCTTGGTGAATATGTTAACCAACTTTGAATAAAATTCTGTTGGTGTAATACCATCTAGAACGTAGCCGCCAAATTATACTTCATGTCACATGTCACAATATACTTGTCATGGATGAGGCCTAGACGCGATGCTTATCGTAATCGAGGCCATCCTCCAAAAAGGTCGTCGAACGACCTCAAGTGTATCCAGCACAACTAGATTTAAGATGCTCCAGATCGGATGCAATGGAATTATTTACGGGAGGCCTATGTTCAGCAGTGGACTCAAAATGATAATAATTCGATGTATTTTATTTTATACATTGCCCTCATATTTAGTAAATAAACAACTGTATCGTTGTAGCCGAATAAACTTCGTTAAAATTTGATAATTTTAATTGAACCTATACGAACAACAAAATTTTTATACTGTTCTGCCTTTTAATATTTGCCGCACATTATTATTTTCAATTAAATCTTTTCATAGGCTTCTTATCGTTTAGCTTCTGCTTTAATTAGTTCTGCTCGAGCTTCTGTCTATTGATTTTTAATTTGATTTAATTTTTCGCTAATGTATTACATCCTATCGAAATTGCCGGAGATTTCAAGGCTCAAGCGTTCTTTCAAGTTCGACGAACTCCATGCACCGGATTGGAACCGTGACCTGACGACCTTTTCTTTCTATCTTCTTCTTCGTCTTTTTCTTCTTTTTCTAGCGTCTTTCTTCAATAGACTCATAATTTCTTTGTTTCTGCATCGCGGCGTAGCTACACGCGAAAACTGTTATTCTTAAAAATATATTATTACGTTTCGGAATTGATTTATTACAATTCCAAAATGATTATTATTTTATTAGCAGTTCTTCGTTGGCAATGTAAACTAAAAATCCATGATTGATAAATCTAATCTGTGTTTTTTTATATGTAATATGTTTTTTACAAAGAGACAGAAAATATATTTCGTCGAAACATATATTGTCAAACTTTTGGAAGATATTGAAACTTTTCATCATCTGGTCGACCGGTGCTCAATAATCGCACACCATATTATTGGTGGTGCAAATATATTACCACGAACAGGAAGAGCCGAATCATGTTTTAAGGGCAAAATAGTTATATTTTTACACCACAAATAAGATGGTGTGTAATTATTATAATATCCAGGGACATTAAACACTAATCAAAACTCTGGAAGATCTGATGCGTTTTTTTCTCTAAAGGCCAATTCAGACGTATTTCGGCAATGTTTCAAGAGTATTGTTACGATAGCCTTGCTACGCCACTGATAAAGGTCTAGATGTTCTGATCTGGAAGTGAAGCCAAAACAAATAAAGATAAATTAAATTCTTCTACTTCTTCTTTTTAAGTAGACATGACTGTCTGCTTTTCAGTGTGCGTCCAGTAAGTTGTCGTTCCTTCATTTTCGCGGTCTTCCTACTGATCCTCTTCCTATTGGGGAACCATCTCTTGCCCTATTTCCTACTCTATTTGTTGTCATTCGGCTTATATGATCGTTCCATTTTACTCTTCTATTTCTTACCCAGTTCTTGATGTCCTCCACCTTGCATCTACGCCGTATATCTGTCTGTGTTTTCGTCTCTTCTGTTTCTAAAATCCTTGTTGTCCTTCCTCTCTGTGTCAGGTCGTGTTTCTGCCGCGTATGTCATTATTGGTCTGATGACTGTTTTGTAAATTCTGCCTTTCATTCTTTTTCCGATATTTTTATTTTAAATTAAATTATAGAGTAAACATAATTGACCTTTTTTTTCAAACGATTAGACGTTCAGCTAATAAATTGGTCTTACCAATTCCACTTAAGGGTAATGATTTTTTCCACAGTATACTCTGGTTCTTCTTCAAATGTCTGTATTTGGAATCCAAGGTCTTAGAGATAGGCACAAAAGAGAACATTCTATTGAATACTGTGAGGTTCGTTTTTTATTGACTTTTCTTTTTTTAGAGGGTTAGAGTTTTTGAACCGTATATAAGGACAAACAGGACGCATTTATTGAAAACATATGACAAGTTTTGATTTATTGATTTAATGAAAGAAAGAAATTGACATTTAAACAATTCAAATGTATATTTAAGTAAAGGTTACCTATTAATGTTACTTGTAATTTATTGATTGTTGTGACTGCCATATCAATACATTTCTACATTAATTTTCTTAGATGTTTCTCTACTGTGAAATTCTTGGATCCCGGCGGTCCCCGGTCAGGAATGGAAGACCGACATTTTATCTATTTACCACGACATCAATACCACCAACGAAACAAGTCCCGACAGCAAACTTTTCTTCTTTTGTTATTTGTGTTTGTACAGAACAACCTTAAAATTTGTATTTCTAGAATCGAACAATTGCGGTCTCTGCGTGTAGTCGGCGGTCCCGTTGTGGCGAATCGACCATGTCCACGGAATATGCCGTCAAAAGCGGGAAATTATCGCTCCAACGCCAACGTCCATAAATTGGATCCGCCAGAGAAATTGACAGCGCTTAAACGGAAGTATTGCCAATCTCGACAAAAGAGATTGTTCGGTGAGATGGCTTCTTGTCCGTTTATAAGGATATTGAGAGGTTGTTTGATATTGGATAAAGTTTTTCTAGCTTTATTCGTTTTTTAAAGGCAGGACTTTTGATACTACACGTGTTAAACATGAGGTTTTAAGCTGATTATCAGTATATATCCATTCAGAAAAATTTGTCCTGAAAATAAACGAAAAACAGACATTTTCTAAATCTTTATACTGCTGCACAGCTAACAATGTCTCTAATTGCAGATATTTTTACAACTCGCATCAGATTGGTGCTCAGTATTGTTGGATTTTTCATCATGAATACGCTGGCGCCTGAACTACGCTCGCTAAATGTGCTCAACAATATGGTTCCGTTGAAACGTATCCAGAATATGCCTTTTTGCACGATGTAATCTTTTAAAGATGAAACGTTTTTACTCAACAAATACGCTTTCTCCGAAATGTCATACAGTATGTACCGAAGATATCGCATTTGTAAAGCGTAGCATTGAAGAAGATTCTTATCAGTACTTCCGCAATCTCGCCCAACAATCGGATCTGTGTGTATTCACTTTATCTTGCCGAAAGAGCTGAGAAAATTTGACAATCGAATTCATGCAAGAATTGAAGCCTCACAGTGACCAAATATATAGATACAACTTATAAGGGTAGCCAAGTTGTGAATGGGCACCAAACAAATACTAGATTTTGGTTTGGAGAGCTGTGTGGTCTGGTGGAATGATTGGTCTTTACTTTTTCAAAAGATGACGTAACATGTCATACAACGCAAGCCACAATCGATTTATTAAAGCAAACTTTAGATAAGAGCATAATTTCGCGTTCTGGATCTGTGAATTGGCCTCCTAGATCGCGCGATTTAACACCACTTGACTATTTTCTGTAAGAGTATGTGAAATCGCTGGTCTATGCCGATACACCAAAGAAGATTTACCAGTTCGAAGACAATATTCGCTGATACATATACTAAATTGGACAAAAAATTACCTTTCAAAACTGATTTTTTATCAATTAATGTCATGTGTCTATTCATTTTAAAGCTACAAATAATATTCCAAAAATATGCTTCATTATCTTAAATATATAAGGCGGATATATCCATGAAAATACATTCTTAACCACACTTTGCTTAGTTTCTTTCGCTTAATTTGAGAAAATTTTTGCTAAAATCATTCCGTTGGGTTAGTGGAATTTATTATAAATATAGTAATATGCCACAAAAACTTTACAACTTTACTAATATATTTTTAAAAAACACATTCTTATTTTCAAAAAATGACGTGCATAGATATACTATCAAAAGGAAAAAATACTTATAATCTGTCATATCTCGACTACTTCTATCATAATCTTGCTGTCGATTCAATCCCGAAATTTTCGGGATGACACCTATTCCCAATGGACTATTATTATGTCTAATAATTTTCCGTTGACTTTGAATTTGTTTCCAACATCAAAGGGTATTTTTAGTATTCTGTGGGTACATATTTCGCACAGATTCAAACGAAAATATTCGAGTTATTTAGTACCAATATCGATTGAAAAAATAAACGAGCTGTGATTTGGATTATATACAACTGACAAACGAAAATTCTTCATTAAAAACGTAAAATACATCTAATAATATAACTGAAATTAGTAAGGTTAATACTGTTAGAAAAGCTAATATAATATCAGATTTCGTCATTTTTTGGAATGGAATCGTTGATTTTGTCTAGTAGAGATTTTAGATGGACCATTTCGCCTCCCACAAGACTTATATGTATTATGAAAGCCACTCCTTTGTTACTTGATCAGATTCTAGAAACACCTACATAATGTAGTTATGACATGCCCTGTCATTTTTTCGGCATTTTCTGAGATTTTTTCGGACATCTTGTCCGATACGGCTATTTGGATCACTGCAAATTGGTTCTGGTCCGATAAAATAATACGGGATTTGTCTTTTTAGTTGTGTATACAGCCGCTTAGAGTGCGCCACTAATAAAATCTTTCCGACAAAAATGTAACCTCAATTTTTTGTTGACATAAATCGATAGTATAATTGCGATACAACAAGTCGTGTAGATACAGTGAATTTTTGAAATTAGCAAGACGGTCGAAAAGTGGATCTTAGCCGAGAACATTTTTGAGCAGTAATTATCGGAGACGATTATCCCAACAGCAATGTATCGCTAAAATAGTTTTTGTGTTTAGGAATAAAACATCACACCAGTCAACTATTTTCCGCTGGTATTGTGAATTTCAACGTAGTAGCTCTACTCTCAGCGACGAATCCAGGCCAGGTCCACCCAAAACAGCAGTCACACAGCAAAACCTTGATGCGGTCCGTCAGCTAATTAAGAATGACCGCCGCGCCGTGGAACATACCGGGATATAGAAGCATCTCTGATCATTTTAAATACCTTGAGCCAAAAGATTCTACATGAAGAACTGGGTGTTTCGAAGTTGGTTTCCTGTTGGATCCCTCATTTGCTCACAGAAGAGCAAAAAACAGTTCGCGTCAATTGGTCTCGAAAAACATTTGAACAGTTCACCAAAGGAAGCTCATAAAACGTTTATAGTATTGTTAGTGGCGATGAATCTTGGATTTACTCCTACGAATCGGAAAATAAACACCAATCCGCTGTGTGGTGTTTCCCGATGAGGAAAAACCAACAAAACTGATCCGTTCTCAAAGTGTGTCAAAGAAAATGGTCGCAACTTTTGTGTCAAAATCTGTTCATGTGGCAACAATTGCTTTAGAAGATCGAAGAACGGTTACTGCTGATTACTATATAACCGTTTGTTTACCAGAAGTAATCGCGAAACTCCGACAAAGCAACACACAACGGCGAATCGTCCTACATCAGGACAATGCAAGTGCTCACACTGACCAAAATACAATTGAGTTTCCCAAAGATCAGGAATTCATTGCGTGGGGATTCCAGTCGCCAGAAGACTTTAAAAGATGCGTTTAAAACAGCGATTTTGCAGGTGTCAACTGAAGACTGGAATAACTGCTTTACCATTTTTGAAGGTATGCAAAAGTGTATTGATCTTGGTGAGACATATTTTGAAAAGCAATAAAGTACTTTAAGTCTATATATTTTTTGTCTTTATGGCTATATGCAATACTAAAAAGACAACCCTCGTACTAACTCTGCTTTAGCAAAATTATTAACAATCTTGGTGCCATTAATTATTTTATCATTCGTAATATTCAACTACTTTTGAGCACAGAAAGCTGTTGCAAATAATTTAGTACATTACATTAATTTATTACATTATACATACAGCTTAAAATATTTTAGTAGTATTTGCGAGGACTATTGATCTTCACAAAAATATATTCTTCCTAGAAGTAAGATTGTAGATTTTACACCAGCACGGAAACAATGCACAATAATTTCCGCAGTTTATTAAATTGTTTAAAGATATCTTAATTCATAAATCCAAAAAAACGATGCTATTCCCTCCATACTTACTGCTTTTAAATATCTCGCATCTGTAGTCTAATCAACATCTCAGCTGTTCATCTACATATTTCCCGTAACTGTAGCACTAAAAACAATTACTTTGCTGTTTTGTAAATCAAGGCCGCCTACTTTAAACCAGCGAAAGAATTCGAGTGAGTTTACGAGTTGTAATATACTGGCATCGGTTGCACAATTCAAAATACTAGTATTACTACATAACAGGTAGGTATTACATGCAGTTATCCCACGTAAGATCGCACTAATGAATATATTATGAGACAATTTAGTTTTACACTTTGTTCTGAAAGAAATGGAACTCTTTTTATCACACATATTTATTTATAGTTTACCTATTGCCTATTGTACCTTCTTATATCTGTTTTTTTTTTAAATAATTGGTACCGGCTTGATTCTTAATTAACCATTTCATCTTTGGTCTTTCTCTTTTGTACTTTCATGATCGCCAGTCTTCCTAAAATTCTCCTTAATTTTCGAAGTGATCTGATAGTATTCGTTTCTCTCCCGATATAGTAAGTTTTATAAGCAATTTTTATCTTTCCATTGATCTTTGCTTTAAGATTTTAAAATGGATGTGGATGAAAACCGGGAATATACACCGTATCACTGTTTAAATATTGTTTTAAATTGTGGGTATCTTAAGTATCTTTTTAAATATGTTTTATTTTGCCCAAAGGACGATATTTTTCAGTTCTCTAATTTATCTAGAACCAACATCTTCGTCCTAACTCATCTTTATAGATAGCGTACCTGTTCAATCTTAGGTATCTTCTAAACAGTCACACCAGGCGTTGTTTAGATCTCCCGGTACTTACATTTGTTCAATTCTCTTTTTTGTATTGTACCCATGTGCTAAAGGGATGTATTTTACAATGCGTTTTAACGTTTTCATTCCATTCCCTATTAGATAAAGTTTTGCCGGCTATTCTTTTTAGTATTTTCAATTCTGTTTCCATTATTCGTTTTGCTCTACTTGTATCAAGCCTCGTTTCTACAATGTGCGTCATAATGGGTCTGGTCGAGTCTGCTCTATTTTTTTTTCGGAAGCCGTCTCTTATAAAATGGTCGTACTACACTTCTCAACAATTGAAGTGGATATTATGAAAATGTGTATTTTAGTTTTTGTCATAAGGTCAAATAGAAAAATGGAGTGATATAAATAAAGATTTATTTTTACTTCGTATTTTCATACAGATGAACCAAAAGAAAGAAATTCTTTAAGAAAAAAAAATAAACAAAAATTGTAAAATTAACAACCTAAAATTTCTATTCCTGTTCAATTTCTTATATCCCGAAAAGAAAAATTAATAGTTTGTGGGTCCACCTCTGTGTCGCCTTAGTACTCTAACTCTATTTGGAAGACCTCTTATTAAATTATTGATGAACTGCTCCGGTATACGTTCCCAAATCGCGCGTAATGTATTGGCCAACTGATCTAACATTTTGAGGCGGATGAAGGAGCCTGTTTTGTTGCCTAGCCATTTCGGCCCAAACATGTTCAATGCAATTCATATCAGGTGAATACGGTGGCGACTCCATTCTTGTAATGCCATGAGCTTCTATACACTCGTTGACAATTCTCGCACGATGAGGGCGAGCATTATCATCAATCAGAACAATTTGTTCGCCTATTGCACCAAAAAGTGGAACAACTATTGGTACTATGATTCTGTCTCGATATCGTGTAGCAGTCATTGTCTCATTAATTAAGACGACTATGTCCGTGCGACCGTCAAAACATATGCCTCCCCACACAGAAACGGATCCACCTCCAAAAAGAGTGGTTGGGACTCGTAACATTTTCCCAAGAACACATCATCTTCCCTTCTCCTTTTCCTTTTCTCTTTTTTAAAAACGGCTACCGTCGTGTTAAAAATGAATGCACACCATAAAAATGAATATATCATACCGTAAATGTAAACTGTAACAGCCTAGAGCCATTCCGGTCATGTTCACTTCCCAACAAAACGAATTGCATATTCCACATACAGCATTACAAACACGCTTTTCAAGTGTTTCAAATGTTGCACATACCTACATTGTTCTCGTCCTTCTCTAAAATGTTCATCAATGAACATAAAGCTGTTAACCATACTCCCGGATATATATCACAGCCACCTGTCATAAATCCCGCTCTAATAATATATTTGGCTTGGATGTACACATCTCGCCATTATGTGAGTTTTCACATTATGCTATTGTTTTTATGTGAATGAGGTACGATAATGTCGTCATTGTTGGCATGTTTTACGTTTACAGTCGTCAGAAAAGGGTTTAAAAGGGTAATTTACTAGAATTTTGACGAGTAATAATATGAGTTGCTGCAAACAAAACTATAAATATGAAATAAATATCATAATCAGATAAAATAATCAGTTTATTTGAATGATTAAAAAAACTACTTTTTTAACACGTTGAGTGTCAACATAAATTCGAAGTATGTGGATTGTTCGATAAATACATAACTTAGCCGATAGATGTTGCTAATACGGAGTCTTCTTTGCTGTTCTGTAAAAACATATTTTAATACGATGTAGACGGCTCACGTGATTTTATCAACAATGTAGCAAAATAAAAACCTCATTCATTTGATAAACAAGTGAATCTTTTCCATTAAGTTAGCAGCCATGTTTACAACACTGTGATTTCAGTAGCTAAATGAGTCTTTAAGAATGACGGTTTGTAGACTTACTACGGTTGCCTCTTCCGCCTAACCAATGAACATTAAGCCCGAAACTGTACTCTCGTGACGTAATTCTTCCCCTTCAACCAATCAACACTGCAACCGACCTGCCCTCTACATTTAGTTTCAATCGCGAATAAATGGGTTTTGTATTCTTGTGTACTCTGGTGACGTAACTCAAGCATCCCCACCCCAGTCGAAAGAGGCAACCGTAGTAAGTCTACGAACCGTGGACTTAACCACCCTAATCTTCAGGTTAATCTCCTAAGAATTATAATGTCTTCATTATAATTGGTGCCTTAAATAGTTCTTTCCACGACTTTTATTCATCGACCTACATAAACACATTTCTAATTTTGAATATTTTTGGAAGAAGCATGTCATGCGGGCACTTGAACTAAAATGTTGATTATCAAAAAAACACGTTTTTTCGTTGTTAGATCACATAGTTATTGAATAACCCTGGTATAAAACGGGTATACTTTTTCAGCGTGAGATTGTCGTGGCACTGCAGAGCAAATTTATTGCAGAAAGTATAGTTTTCTAAAGAGATACGTTGTAGAAAGTTATATAGTCAAACTTTTGTACATTTATAATGTTTTATTTCATTTTTATTTAACAAAATCATACAAAAAGTTTATTGCATTCAAAACATTTATACTATAAAATTTGATTCATTTGCTGTCTCTCAGGTGAAAGGACCTGACTTATCTGTCTTTTCTATATCTTTATTTACTCGTATTTTGAATATAAGAAACCAGTTCACAAAAGATTCTTGCCTAGATGAACCCATATATCGTGGAATGCAATTTTAGATTCCCCATGTCAGTCCATTCGTCGTCTGCTTGCTTTGAAAATTGTAAGATGCACAATATATTCAAATTATTTAAATCACAATTTTATTTTTCTATTATTTATTAAACTTTCTAAATTACACAAAAGGATTTTTCATGAGCAAAATAAAAATCATTGTTACTAACAATCGGTGTATTTTTTATTTGACAATTATCTAAACAATTTAAAATAGCTAACGTTGTTATCTACCTAGTGGCATTGTTCTAAATAAATTTCTCAAACAAATTCAGTTTGCGATTTGGACAATACTTTTCATTTGTAGTCATTAAGCGCGAGTATTACAATTAAAGAATTAATTTGCTAATAAAATGCATCGTGATTACATCTTATTCACTGTAAAGGATCGCATATTACCTACTACAATATACGGAGAGCTGTTAAAATGTGAACCAATATTATTTTGATTTTCTTTGAGCAATTAGTGATTTGCACCTCGTACAATTAGTAGATCAAGTTACATTTATGAGTTACCATCCCCAATTTCTCGTCGTACTATTATCATCATCAGTAGCTCGACAACCCTTTCTGGGACCTGGCTTGTTCTAGGATTTTCCGCCATTCTGTTCTGTTCCTTGCTTTGTTTTTCCAGTTGGTAATCTTAAGTGTTTTCAGATCTTGTTTCACTTGTTCCATGTATCTAAGTTTGGGTCTTCCCTTTGACCTTCTCCCTACTGGTGTTTGCCTCATTATATGTTTTGGTGTTTCAGTCTCCAACATCCGTTCAACATGACCCATCCAGCGCAGACTTACGATCTTTATGGATGTTATGACCTCGGGTTCATAACTCGTCGTACTATAGATATTTAAATATTCTTTGTTTAATTGTGTAACAATTTATTTGCTTATAGGGGGGCTAAATAAGGGGACTGAACAATTACTGGACTTGGAGATTGGTTAAGCAAAAAAATGAAACGTTTACGAACGGCTACTTGCGTTTAGGTTGGAGAACAAGGTCGTGGATAAGGATTTCTTTTTTTTTTGAGGACTGGTAGAACTAACTACGAACAATAAAGCAGGAAATACTTACAAAGATGAAAACTATACAAGAAGATTTCTAAACTATTTAAAATTAAGACGAATTTTAAAAAAATCCTTTTGTTGCTTAAAAAAAAGGTTTAGGACTTTTCTTTCCTAAAAACTTTTAAGGGTTAATATTTTTTATATATACACTCAACGGCAAAAAAGTGGCCACCTAATAAATTTCCGGAAATAAAAATTCATTAGAAGTTTTATGCACTGTTTCATATTGCATCTAAAATTAAATATTGCGATCATGTATGTTAGTTTTTGACAGTTTTGATGTTTATGTTGTTGTTTTCTCTAATCGCTGTATATCTTCTTAGTTGAAAACATTTAATTAAACAGCAATTTAGCTTTTTAAACGTGGATTTCGACTAAATAAATAATTAAGATATGGTGTTATCTACAGAATATGTTGCTCGAATTATAGAATTGCTACAAGACGGAAGAAGACGAGTTTATGTATCCGAAACTTTAGGTATTCCGCGAACTACAGTACGAAGAGTTTGCCTTCGCTTTATAGAGACTGGTACATACTCACGCCAACCTGGTTCTGGTCGTAGAAGAGTTACCTCGCTAAGAAACCGTCTGCAGGAGGTTCGAAATGTGAATGTAAGTGAGATAACGGGTAGAAGACGTCTCAATGAAAGATGACTAATGGCTAGAAGGCCGGCTATGGTTCCGAATTGCAACCCAGACACTGTAGGAATCGACTAATTTTGCTCGACAACATCAACACTGGGATATACAGGATTGGAGCCGAATTCTCTTTACTGATAAATCGTGGTTCTGTTTGAAGTCTGGCGATGGCCGAGAGAGGATTTGGAGACGGAGAACTGAAAGATATGCCCAAGCTTATATGACCCAGAGAAGAAAGTTTAGTGGTGGTGGTGTGATGGTTTGGACTGGAGAAGCAGTAGTTCCATTTGGTCCATTTATTGGGGACAATTTCGCCTGTATGCATGATAATGCACGTCCGCATACTGCAAGAATCGTGACAAATTACTTGGGGCAAGTAGGAATTAATACTCTAGGATGGTCAGCCTGCGGCCCTGATCTGAATATCATCGAACATATTTGGGATGAACTTTATCGTAGGGTTAGAAATCAACCAGGCCAGCCAGAAAGTCTTGTAGAACTTCAAAATTCTCAAGTTTTTATTCAAAATTTGTTCCTTTTTCTTTCAAATCGTATGCAAACGATTATTTATGTTTTCGGGAATAATACCCGATATTTGAGAATTTTGTTCAAAACCAATCTTAATTTTTATTGTTTGTAATTCGTTTCGATATTACACTATTTTCTTTTGTAGTCTTCTAATTAAATAAATTATGATAAAGTATCAAGCAGTAATGACCATTTTTTGTTTTAAAAATGAAGAATAGCATAAAACTTCCAATGAATTTTTATTTATGGACATTTATAGGATGGCCTCTTGTTCTGCCGGCCAGTATAGTTTAAAATAGTTTTGGCTATCTCCATCAGCCAGGGGTGTATCAAGTAAAATTTAATATTTAATATTTTTCTTTAAAAGATAATTATTATGCGACAATTGTGCTCACGATTTCTCTCTTTTCGGATCTGATTATATACCTGTATGTTGGTGACTAGTTCGGTCCAGAATATACGAAGAATACGTCGGTAAACCCACATTTGAAATGTCTCTAGTTTTCGCTAATAGATAGATCAAATACTTCACATTTATTATGTTCTAAAAATATTTTAGGCTGTAGATTTTCCCCTTAACACAATAAATTGCTATACAATGCATTACTTCTTTCTATTTAGCAGCATTCGACTAGTCTCTCAATTTTTGTTCACGTTGCGATGAATTTGTATGTAGCAACCAAATGCATGTTACGTGCTTGTAGATGATTAGCAAAGATTAGAGGTGTATACCAATTATATGTATAAACGGTGCTACCTTTATTTAATAGATTATCTATTAGATCCAAAACCTGCTTGGATTGTACTGACACAGTTTAAATCTTTACATTTAGAGCATTATAAACTGAATTTGTACTTATTTGAAAATCGTGATTCTTAAATCGGCCTCGGAATGTAATTAATGGAATTTACCATTTTTGTACAGAGGTTATTGAATATTTGAGTGATTTTTTATCGTCTGCTCAGAATGTCAGAACATGCGAAACATGTACTTAGTAATGTTTGAGTAAAGTTAATTTTCCTCCCGACTCATTTTTGTCTTGGCGGTCGCTGTACTATTTGGAAATTACATCACAGTCACCGACAGAATCCACACATAGATAATTCAGTTACAGAATTATCAGAACAATAAACATGTCTTAAAACTGATGTAATATGAACTCAAAGTCCATTACAGTTATTAATGACGTACATTATTCCAGAATAATACCTTCATAAACTATTTCTCCCAGCTTTATAACCCACAGCATGAGCTACCGAAGGCATGTTGGTATATAATAGAAATTATACATCGTATTTACACAATCCAAAGCACTTACTGTTTAAAAATTGTTTGAAAATGTGTCACAAGATTGCCTTTTAACCGTATAATAAATAAGTGTTGGTGTTTTCTATAGTGTATAATTTTTATATATAATACAAGAAAAAATGGAAAAATACGCAAAGTGACATGGGCTTTCTCGTATGTGCTACCAAAGTGAAACAAGATGTGACAGCAAGACGGAATTATTCTTTCATTATGATAGAAAGGCTTCTAATAATTAAAGATGCTGAACAATTAATATTAGTTGATTTTTTGTTTTCACAAATAATGGCTTGAATCTGATGTGACAGACTGTACTTCTGGCCTACAAAATATTTGCCCCATAAGTGCCTTATAAGGACGTTGGGTTATAACCACTGACGCTAGCCTGTCGATCGTTTTTAAAAATTGGACCAAGCAAAAAGAATTGCAGATGAGTGTGATCTCAAGTTGCTAGCCAAATATGCGGTACGCTCTCTCTTCGTTTCCAAAATGCAGTGAAAAGTGCATCAGTTTTTGCTATATATTCGCGAGCCATTCAAACAGCGGTATAAATAATGAACAATGTTATAAAGCAAACTCTTTTATTCCTATTAGTTATCTAAATATTCTCCTGTTATTAAATGTGTAGTATCGATCGATTACTCCTTATTTTTCTTTCAAGTACCTAATAAAACCACACACATAAGGAATCACCGCCATGAAGTCTGCTCACTTATATCGAAGGAATATCTTTAACAGTTCCATGGTCCTCAAATATTTGGTACTGTAGTACCCTCTTATAAAAGGAATTCAATCAGCTTTCTCCCAATTGGTGGAAATTACGGCAAAGTTTCACCAGATACCCTAAGCTCTATTGTGCTGACAAATTTCCCAAAAGCTCCCGAGCACTTAAATGCTTTCGAATGGTTAATATTAACAGACTGTGGTCCTATACTAAAACTATTTAGTATTATTATTATTATGCCTGGAGAACACTATCCAACAATTTCTTTAATTATTCCTATACTTGCAGACATAATAAGGACTCCAGCAATTTTTTTAGTTCTGTTTATATTTCTGTGCCACTTAGTAAGATTGCGAGTTAACTTCTTACAAAAATATACAAATTTAAAGATTTATGGCAGACCCATTGTAACCTCTGACGTTGGCCTTTTAAGGTAATATCATGAAGTGCATAGTTACCTAAAAGGGCCAAACTGGACATAAGCCCTATTTACAGATTGGCTTGCGTTCTATTTCTTACTGACATGTGCCCGTCATATTTGTTTTTACATATACAAAATTACGTACATTGGCCCTTCTAATACAAAATACGAAAAAAGTGACATTGGTCCTTCTTGAACTCACCCACACAATTAAAGTATTATAATTAAAATTTTGCACTGAAAATTTTTGGAAAAAGCTCGTCAGAAAATAGCTTTTATTAGTCAAATCCTAATTTGCATTTATCCGATTAAAAAGTTAATTAAAACACCTCGTTTACTGCGTATTTATTTGCAGAATTAATTTGCAAAATTAGGTACTTTGGTCCTTCTAACACAAAACACGAAAATATGACATTGGTTCTTCTTGAACTCACCTACACAATTAAAGGGTCATAATTAAAATTTTGCATTGAAAATTATTGGAAAAAACTCGTCCCAAAATAGTTTTTATTAGGCAAATCCTAATTTGCATTTATCCGATTAAAAAGTTAATCAAAAACACCTCGTTTACTGCGTATTATATTTACAGAGCAAATTCTGCTCTAAGAGCAATTTATATTCAAGATTAACTTGTTTAATAGAGAAGCAATGTAATAACGCTCCATTTAAAACGCATAAATCATTCTGTTGAGTTTTAGTTTTTAAAAAACAAATTTTTAATCAAATTTTGCTTCTAAAAATGCAATTTTCCTAGATTGAAACTGTAAACAAAGTTAATTACGACATCGAAGTTGAGTCGCACGTTTTAGATGTTGGGTCTAATTGAACAATCTTCATTTATGGCTCAATAAAGACGTTGCATTGTTAATGGATATTAACTGTTTTATATGTATATGTGGCTAAACACCCCTTTAGGGGTTACGCCGCTTACGCTCTCTAGATCTATGTTTTGAGGTAGATCAGTCCTCATGTTCCTTATTTAATTTTCTCAGTTATTTTTCTCCATTGTGTCCTATCTCTGGTTTTTCCTTTCCACTGTCGTATGCCCGCCTTGTTGAGATCATTTACAACTTCTTGTAACCATGTAGATCTTGGTCTTCCACGTCTTCTTTTGCCAGCTGGTGTCCATTCCAATATTGAGAATATCGTCGTAGTTGATCCTGATCTCCATACGTGTCCTAGCCATTTTGCTCTTTGTTGTTTTATTTTACACACTATATCTTCCTTAATTTCTTCCAGTAGCTCAAGGTTCGTTCTTTGTCTAAATTCATTTTCATTTATTTTTATTGGTCCCAGTATTGCTCTTAGTATTTTTCTTTCTTGTATTCTAAGGTTTTCCTCTTGTTTTTTTGTCATGCTGAGGGTTTCGGCTGCATACATCATCGTCGGTCGAATTATTGTTTTGTATACCTTCATTTTCGATTTCTTACTCAATAGTTTATTTTTTAGTAATTTCTTATTTGCATGGAAGGTCTTATTTGCTGTAATAATCCTTTCTTTGATTTCTGTTTCTCTTTCTCCATTGTTTGTTATTAATATTCCCAAGTACTTAAATTTTTCGACTTCTTCAAAAATGTATTCGCCTAGTCTAACCTTTTTGTTTTCGAAGTTTTTATCAAATCTCATTATTTTTGTTTTTTCTTGGTTTATTTTTAATCCCATTACTTTTCCTTCTGTTACCATTTCATTTAACATTTTTTCCATTGTTTTTCTATTTTTTGTTATTAGCACAATATCGTCAGCGTATGCTATTATTTGTCCTTCTCTAGTTCTAAGGGTACCTTTGTTTATTTTCCTGACGATGTATTCCAGGGCAAGATTAAACAGGGTTGCTGATAACGAATCTCCTTGTCTAACCCCTTTATTTATGACAAATTCTTCTGTGTCTCCTACTTGAGTTTTTATACTCACTACAGTTCTACTCATTGTCATTTTTATTAATCGTCTTAATTTGTTTTGTATTCCCATTTCTTTCAGAGCTACCATTAATTTTGATCTTTTTATTGTATCAAATGCTTGCTGAAAATCTATAAAAAGCAGTTCAATTTCTATTTTATATCCATGAGCTTTTTCCATAATTTGTTTAACTGTATGTATGGCATCTGTTGTAGACTTTCCCTTAATAAATCCGCATTGATAGTGTCCTATGATATTCGTCATAGCGTTGGTCAGTCTTCGATGTATTAAGGTCGACATAATTTTATATGCTGTGTTTAATAGCGTCAGTCCTCTGTAGTTATTACACATTTGTTGGTCTCCTTTTTTATGAATCGTGATAATTTGTCCTTTGTTCCATTCTTCCGGCATTTTTTCTTCGTCCCATATGTCTTTTATTAAATTGTACAGTTTTTCTTTTAATTCTTCACCACCATATTTTATAAGTTCCATATTGATCCCGTCTGATCCTGAAGATTTACCATTACGGCTGCTATTTATAATTTCCTCAACTTCCTCTTTTGTTGGTCTTTCTAGCTGGTTTCCTAACATCATTGTCTCTTCTTCTACGTTTTCATTTAGGTCTTGATCTTCTTGCTCTGTTAATAATTCTTTAAAATAGTGAGTCCAAATTTCTTTATACTCTTCATCATTTTCTGATACTTTTCCATTTTTATCTTTTATGCCTTTTATCTTTCCTTTAAAAGTTTTGTTTTGCTCGCTAATTTTCTTATAAAATGCTTTTGTGTTTCTGTTCTTACTTTCTTTTTCTATTTCTTTTATCTTATCATCTAACCAGGCACGTTTAATTTTCCTTATTTTTTTCTTACATTCATTCCTTATTCTATTGTATTCTTCCCTATAATCCTGTCTATTTGTTCTTATCCACATTTGTCTAATTTCTATCTTCTTTTTTAGCATGTTATGGCATTCTTCATTATACCATTCTTGTTTTTTTTTTGTTTCTTTTTATTCCTATGTGTACATCCGCTGTTTCATTTATACATTTTTTTAAATTTCTCCATTCTGTTTCTATATCCTTTGTATATTTACACTGTTCCTTTAGTTTTTTGTTCATGTCATCAGCATACTTAATCCTTATGTCTGGAGCATTCAGTTTTTCTACGTACCATTTGTCTTTCATTGTCGTGTTTTTTAGAGTTCTTTTGACTTTTTGTTTTACCTTTGCAGTCACCATAAAATGATCTGTGTCTGCATGCGCACCTCTGTAAGTTCTCACGTCCGTAACCGATGTTTGTTTCCTTCTTGTAATCAGAATATGGTCTATTTGGGACCATGTTTTTTGGTCTGGGGAAATCCATGTTACTTTATGGTATTTAGGATGTTCGAAATTTGTACTAATGATAATCATATTGGTACTAGCTGCTAGGTTACATAATCTTTGACCATTGTCATTTGTTTTTTCGTGTAATGTGTGTTTACCTGCTACTTGGTTAATGTAGTCTTCCTTACCTACTTGGGCGTTAAAATCTCCCATTACCAGTATTGTGTCTTCTCTAGGTAAATTCTCCATTTCTCGTTCAAGTTCCTCATACATTTTGTCTTTTTCCTCCGCAGCAGCACTTTCAGTTGGAGCATATACGTTTATGATTGATATATTAAATGGTTTGGCGTTAATTCTCAGGTAAGCCATACGTTCATTTATTGGTTTAAATTGCATAATGTTATTTTTTATTTTTCCCATAATTATGAAAGCAACTCCATATTGACCTTGTTTTCCATGTCCCGAATACTGTAGTGTGTAGTTTTTTTTATTTATTTCTCCTTGACCTGCCCATCTAATTTCTTGAATCACTGCAATATCAATTTGGTATCTTTCTAGTTCTGAGACAATCTCCTGCATTTTTCCTGGTTCAAGCATTGTTCTGATGTTCCACGTACTTATTTTTAGTTCATCGCGTTTTTTCATTTTTCTATTATATTTTTTCCTGCTCGTCTGTTTTATCTTATCTAATCTATTCATGTCCTTTTCCTTTGTCATTTTCGTTTCCGTTTTTTGTTGTGTGTACGATATTTGTTGTTTTATCGGTTTTTTGGCGTGTCTTGGTTTGCCTTTTCCAGTTCATTCTTCTCTTTGTTCCATTTCCATATAGCCCCGTCAATATTTAATTTTTGATAACCTACTCTGGTGTTCATACCTTTTTCTTGTTGAAATTTTGCAATTTTCCGTATTTCTTGTTGGATCTTCATCTCTTCTTGCGTTAGCTCGTTATTGATGTATATTTCTGGCTTTGATGCCCTTAGTTTGTTTTTGTTCTTCATGATTTTAATTTTTTCATTTCTGTTTTTTAGTTTTACAAGACATGTTTTGTCGCCTATTTTATAAGCATCTTCTATTTCTACTTTAATGCCTAATTCTTTTTCCACGAAATTTGCCATAATCTCGTTGACTACATTTGGGTTATTTGTATCCATCGGTAGACCCTGGACAATAACATTGTTAGCCTTTCTCTCTTTCTCGAGCTGTTCTACCTTCATTTTCACTATCTTTAGTTCCTGCTTCATTTCATCATTTTCCTTTTTTAGTTGTTGGTTACTTTGTTTGAATTCATTTATTTCTTTTTTTAATTCTCTGAGGTCATTTCTATATTCTCGTTGTTCTTCTTTTATTCCTTTTACCTCCGTTGTTAGATGTTTTGTTTGATCTGTTAAATTTTGCATCATTTTTAAAAGCTGATCTATTTTGTTTTCATCTTTCTGTTGTTTGGTTGGTGTTCTGGTAAGTTTCTTGCTCTTGTTGAAAATATCTTCATCATCTTCCTTTCGACTTCTTTTTTTATTGTCTTCTGAGGTGTAGTCATCATCGCTATCCATTTTTATTTCTTTTTTATGTATTTTTTACTCTATATTATAGCAAGCGGTAAGTTCTAGTTCTCCGGTCAACCCGTCAGAAGCTCTAGAACTTCTCAAGCAATAATTGAGTATGAAATTTAAATTTATTAAATATTTTATTTCTTCTAAATTTTGTTTATTTAGTTAATATTATTAATTAGCGGATTTCCTTTCTTGGATTTTTGAAACTTTTTGGATAACCGGCAACGTCGCATTCAATTTGATCAAGACTTGTCTTCTTATCTGTTATTTGTGCTGGAATTTCTAAATGTCGTTTTGTTTTGAATACAATAAAATGTTTTAAAACTTACTTACAGGTCACTTTTTGCCAATTTTCTTTGCACTGCAGAGAGTTTATGTCCTCATACAATTTTTCACGTATAGTTTGGATTTTATTTCTCACTATTACCTCAAAAATCGGAATAAACACTGGTAAAAATGTTTAACACTTTTATTTCGCACAACGCGCTGTTGCCTCTGTTGGCTTGCGTTCTATTTCTTACTGACATGTGCCCGTCATATTTGTTTTTACATATACAAAATTACGTACATTGGCCCTTCTAATACAAAATACGAAAAAAGTGACATTGGTCCTTCTTGAACTCACCCACACAATTAAAGTATTATAATTAAAATTTTGCACTGAAAATTTTTGGAAAAAGCTCGTCAGAAAATAGCTTTTATTAGTCAAATCCTAATTTGCATTTATCCGATTAAAAAGTTAATTAAAACACCTCGTTTACTGCGTATTTATTTGCAGAATTAATTTGCAAAATTAGGTACTTTGGTCCTTCTAACACAAAACACGAAAATATGACATTGGTTCTTCTTGAACTCACCTACACAATTAAAGGGTCATAATTAAAATTTTGCATTGAAAATTATTGGAAAAAACTCGTCCCAAAATAGTTTTTATTAGGCAAATCCTAATTTGCATTTATCCGATTAAAAAGTTAATCAAAAACACCTCGTTTACTGCGTATTATATTTACAGAGCAAATTCTGCTCTAAGAGCAATTTATATTCAAGATTAACTTGTTTAATAGAGAAGCAATGTAATAACGCTCCATTTAAAACGCATAAATCATTCTGTTGAGTTTTAGTTTTTAAAAAACAAATTTTTAATCAAATTTTGCTTCTAAAAATGCAATTTTCCTAGATTGAAACTGTAAACAAAGTTAATTACGACATCGAAGTTGAGTCGCACGTTTTAGATGTTGGGTCTAATTGAACAATCTTCATTTATGGCTCAATAAAGACGTTGCATTGTTAATGGATATTAACTGTTTTATAATGAAAAAGAAAAGAAAAATAGTGATACAAATATTGACTCGATATATTTTTAACAGTTCTCAAATAAAAATATATATAAACAAGTAACAAGTGCAATTCCAATAAACCACACCCTCAGCGATAACACAGCCTGTCAAAAACAAAAAATAAAGCATCAAAAATAGCAAGCAAGCAATAGTATAGTATAGCAAGCAAGTTAACGTGAGAGACTTACACACTCCTTAAGAATGGCATTCGGGTGATTCAATTCATTGGGACAAGGAGCATTAACTCGTGTTAAACAGGAATCTCTCTACCTCGCCCCAATGCTCCAGACCATCCACTTCCCACTCGATATCACTCTGATGTGCTATAGAGGCTCTCTTATCAGCAAAGTGCCTATTAGCTATGTGGGAGTCCTGGTTGCAAGAACTCCCACATGAAATCCTATCCCGAACAATGCAGGCCAACGTAAGGTGCTTTATTCCCGCTATCTCTACTGACTTATCTTCGATCTGTACTGCTTCCGTGGGCCTTGAGTCCCAACTCTGGGCTACACCTAGTTCGGTGACTCGGCGCTCGAGGATGTGGGCCCCTCTGGCCCGTTTTGTTGGGTTTTATTAGTATTTTTTGTGGCTTTCGCATTTTTTTAGTGTTTATTTTTTTTGGGATCCAAGCCGTTTTTTTTTGTAGACTTGTAGACTGTAGTTTTTTGAGAACTCTATGAAACATATAAAATTCGTCTAGATAATCGCAAGAGCTACGATTATCTAGACTTTATTATATGTTTTGCTAATATTTGCTGTTTGGGTTTTTTGTGCTTTCATCTATGATACACATTATACCTTAATATCTCTTACAGGATCCGGTTTGGGTGGTCTTCTAGCTTAGCGAATTTTGTTCTGACTATTTCCTTCATGATATCCATTACGCTTATTTTTTTAGGTCTCTGAATAGGAACCGTTCAGCAAAATATCTAGGCACGTTTGCAGCTTCTCTATGGCAGTTGTGTGCTGCTTGAATCTTCTTTTTGTTGCTATGACTTGTGTATCACCATGCAAGAGATATATATGTAATTATTGGTAGTATGATACTATTGTATCAGTCTTAATTTTGTATTCATAACTAATTTGCTTAAATCTTCTTGTGAGTCTTCTTATTGCGGCTCTGCCATTTGCTGTTTTCTGAACTGTCGTCTTAACATGTGGTGTGAATGTTAGACCTTGGTCCATTGTGAGTTCTTCGTTTTGCCATTTGATGGGTCTGTCTTGCAGACTGTTTCTTCTGGATTATCTCTTCTGTTTTTGAAGATAACTGCTTGGATCATATCCAGTGCCGTCTGTGGATTTCTTACAGCTATATCCAAGTTCCTGTGTTTAGCCGCGATTGCAGTGTCGTCTGCAAAAAAGCTGATAAGTGTTTCGAGTGTTCCTATCTGGACCCTGAATCTCGGATCGCTTAGGTGCGAGGAGATGAGTTTCATCATGGTCCTGCTGTATCTACAATATCATCTTGTATGTCAGTCCTTCGTGATACACTCTGTCGAAGGCTTTGCTTACATCCAGGAAGGCTGCTCCTATATATTTCGTGTCGTTGAATCCAGCTACTATGTATTCTGTAAGTACATTTTTGTTTTTAACATTCTTGTTGTATTCGAGCGTTAAAATCAATCACTTCACATAATCAATGTCTAAATTGAGTCTATCTTTGTTTGTTAAAATTGCGTTGTTTATATAAATTCTCGGTAATTATAAAGTCTGAAAATTTTACGAGGTAAAAAGTTTTACCAGGGTTTACATTGGAAAAGTTGAAAATATATTACCTACTAATTAAAAAACTGGCAATAATTAGTCGATTTATATTGTATTATTTAATATAGGTTATTACCCTCATGTCTCTTGCATCAATATTTCCAATAAAGTTCCTTCACCCTCATTACTTGTATTCAAACTTACACGTTCAGTGTGAAAATTTACCTTTGATATATTATTCAAGGCATTTTTCAGATAGAAAATTCTTTTATTCATCGTCAGAACGGTTATATTCGGATGTAATGAAATTGCTGTCAATACCATTAACTGCCTTGAGGGTACGCATCAAACTCTCTTGATTGACATTAGGAAATCAATATAAGCCAGTCATTCATTATGAATTTCGTAGGAAATTGCTTCATAGTCGATCAAATTATGGTTTAATCATTTCATATGTGAATTAATGAAAAAAATTGTTAACGTGGCATTTTAGATAAATATTTGTAATTTGGAATTGACTAATCAAAATATTAATTTCAGCAAAAATTAATTATATAGTGAAATGAGCAGTAAACTTCTTGTTACTAATATTTGCCGAAAGCACATGCGACCATATTGAAATATCTAGTTTCTTTATGTTTCATATCGGTGGATGTTGGCAACCATAATGGCTATCTTGATCTTAGATTCAACTGCTCTGAAAAGTTGATTGATGTGCACACTTTTACCATTCCCTTAAGTTACGAATCCATGTATTTGTCTCCTGACATAATGTCATAAATAAATAAATGTATGTACATAAATGTCCTGACATAAATAATTAATTTATGATCCTAATAAAATGTTTTCCTTTAATTAACAGTTTTTAGCAATGTTGTATTCTTATTGACTTTTTTCAATACCTTATGGTTAGTTATTTGAGCCATTCAAGGAGTTTTTAACATTATTTTTGACTATTATAAGTAAACAGGAAATACCGACACAATAAACTTTCTTGATGAATTGATCTATATCATCTTTAGTTCCCGAATGTGTCGTTCCATCAGAATGGTAAATTGATATATCTGACTTTTGACAGTTTCATTACAGCTCCAACAGCGTTAATCTTCTTCACCGAGGCAGTTAATTTTAGAATAAGGTCGTATCACGGACGGTAAATGTTAGTATGACAATCCGACAGTGCCATCGTTTACTGAAACTCTTTAGCCGCAAAGCCGGGCTTCTCTAAATAGAATTTCCCAAGGGTCGCGAAAACAAATAGTCGCGCTTATGCCCTATCTTTTAATTCGTCTTTGTCTGTGCAGGTGCTTGTAGTTTAAGCGGTTTTTCAATATACGAAATGGAACGCCACGGCCCAAAAGCAAAGAAGAACAAACAATTCGAGACATTAATCAGTCGTCGAGGCACTTTGGGACAAATAAGCTACGACGAATATTTTTCTTTTAGCCTAATGGATCGTTTTATGAAATAGTCAAGTATTCAAATTGAAATGTTGGCATTTTATTGGATTTGGTGTTTATACAGTAGCAATACAGAGACTTTAATTCGACGTTCACTCCGTAGAACGGGTCTTTGTGTTATCATAAGAACTAAAAATACATTTTTAATAACTAAGTCCTTTGACAATAGTCAACAAAAGAAGTCCAGTTAATTTTAAATAAAGAGAAGCACGGTTTTCAGGTACACTAAATCCAAACGAACAACTTTGAGCACAGCATGACAAAAAAAATAAAAAAAACGCATTAAAAACATTTAGTTAAATAGTCACTTAATGTAGACGTAGCAAATAGCTTGAGCGTATATTACTAAAGTGGCACTGAGCTAATACACTCTTATTTTAGGTATACTGTAATTTTTGTCTTATTTATTTACAGTTTTCTAACAGAATACCCTAAACATTGAACACTAAACACAAAACACTAAAAGACAATTAATTTATTTACTTGCCATAAAAATTTTTGACTGACTCCACAATTTATCTTTATTTATATGTTTCCACTTCACTCCCAGATTTCAGTAGAAGAAAATTTCTTCGGCGCCGATAGAGAACATCTTGAAATGATTTCGAACTGTCGGATACTTCAACAATTCTCTACGTAACCAAAGTCTCAATCTGCAAATCCGTATGAAAAAATGTTATATACACTCATATTCTTCTTTATGGTGCCAAAGCTTGGATTGTTAATGTTGATTTGATGAGAAATAATAGAGAAGTTGCCCTAAATATTATAAAAACTATCGAAAACATCTAACAAAACAACAAAATGGAAGTCAGAATAGATGGACAACTTACAGAATCTATAGAAATATGCAGCGGAATAAGACAAGGGGATTCATTGAGCCCTCTGCTCTTCAATTTGATCGTGGATAAAATCATCAAAAACGTTAACAAAAGAAGAGGATACAGATTGGGAAATAAAGAAATCGGCAGAAGTATCAGACAACCGCGCAAAAGATGGAGTGACAACCTTCCATTAAGGTATTAATCCGTTACTGAACAAGCAGAATTGCTTATAAAGAGGAAGAAGAAGAAAAAGATTTGATGAGAAAGCTGGAAGATTTTGAGATGTGGCTTTTTAGAAGAATTTTGAAAGTACCATAGACCGATCATATTACGCATGAAATGGTGTTGCACAGAATGGAAAGAGACAGAGAATTTTTGACCATCATTAAAAGGAGAAAGACATTATATTTGTGGCACATACTTAGAAATAACAAGTACGAATTGTTGCAGTTGATTATAAAGACTAAAATCGAAGGAAAAAGAGGTCCTGGTAGACGACTTTCGCTAGTGGAGTCGGCACTAGAACAAGCCGGATACCTGCAATTCGAATCGTCGATCGATTATGTTCTATCAGGGGCGTGGCAAGGCTATCGTAACAATACTTTGTCTATGTTTTAGTTTTGTCGACTAATATATTATTCCAAAACCAAAATTTCCTTTGTTCCAATCTAGTACAACAACTTTTCGAGTTTCTCTCATCCTAGCTTCCAACCTTCTCCTTGTAGACTTCTATCTTCCGTTGCACCGTTTACTGCTTCCACGATCTTCTTGGTCTACTTTGGCCATCTTTGATCATTCATCCTTTCGACATGACCATACCATCATTTCAGTCTGTAGCATTCTATCGTTTCCAGAATATCGATGTATATACCGTACGTTCTCTGACTTCAATATAATCCAAGAAAAAAGCGTTCTATTGGCTGATTCCTTAACCATCCCTGAACCCAAACTGTGTTTCGCTAAAATATTGTTTATTTGTTTGAGATATGGTACGGTGTATGACTTTAAGGTACATTTTGATTACATTATTCATGTAACTGATGATTAGGTGTTTAGAGTCCTTATTCAGTACTTCTTTATTGGACTAATTACATATTTTGATCCATTATCTTTTGTTAAAGTCGTCTCTTGATTATCTTGAAAACCATTCCTGTTGCTGGCTGTAAATTCAGTTTAAGGATAATAATAACATAAGAATAAAGAAATATACCCTTAGTACCTATTTATTACCTAAAAAGGACTTTAGTACTGATATATAGTGCTCAACAAACCCTTCCAGATATATTGTAACTTATAGTGAACCTTTTTATTATTTATTTCCTGCCTATATTGCTTTTTCGCTGGACTAAAAGTAAAACACGTGAGTACGAACTGCGGAAAAGTTCTTAGAAGTTCAGATCAAAGGCGGTCCATCAAAAATAGTATTTCGAAAGTTTCTACCAAATATCAGACATAATATTTAAAATTACCAAGTTTTCGAAATCGTTAATCAAATCGATGACAACCAAATATGTACACGATAAGTAAATAAATCGTTGTTGAATCACCAACTACCGGTGATTTAGATTTTTTGGTACATATTTTATGGACTTGCCATTTTGTAAACGTTAAAATGGAATTTAAGCAATAAGAACTTTTCTCACAGATATTTTTTAGAGGTTAATATTTTAACTTTTTAATATTTTATCACCTTTAATTTATCGCTAAGTGCAAAATTTGAATTTGTTACAAATATGTCACAATGCAGGGAATACCGCAAACCTTATTATCACTGTGCATTTTCTAAGGTTTGACAAAAAGTTTCTCAACCCAAAGTTCAAGTTTCGTATATTTGAGTTCGTGGTTCTCGCGTCATATTACCCCTCCTCCCCCCGCGCAATAAAAATTAGGATATAGGCAATAAATAAAATTTAATTAAAATGTTGAAATTAAAAAAAAATAATAAAATATACATGAAAAAAAAATTTTACTCATATGTGGTAATGTAACAAATTTGTTACAAATGTTTTTACGAGGTTTATTGAGAGTTCCATAAACAAAAAAAAAACTAAAGCGTACTCTGTCTATTTATAGGATAATTGCACAATATAAAACAATCCCCAAAACAAAGAAAACACTATTTCTTATAAAAAATTAAAAGTTTGTATAAACACTCGAGAACCTACTTAAAAATGCAACAGGTGACAGATGTTGTCAATTTTGAGTTATCAGAAATCGGTAATAATAAAGATATAAGCCAACTATTTCCATCTAGCGGTAGTTTTATATTATTAGTACAAAAAATGACTAACAGAATGCTCCACAAGTCGCCTAGAACTTACCTGGGGCCTAAACTGACAATGTTACATTTGTGTTACATTGCCAAAAAAAAGCGTTAAAGCGTCATTAATTGTAATGACGTTATGTTTTTTTTTGACGTTTCGCTTTCCAATCCGGTCCAATCTAATATTTTCATATTGAATTCCTTAGGCTTATTATGGAACATTTTTTGGTGATCGCCTTCATTCACTGCTATTAGAACTGCGTCATCTACATAGCATTCTATCTTTAGCCGCTTGTTTCCCATTTGATTCTATCTATCTCTCTATCAAATATATTCAGATTTACGGAAAATATATTTGGAAACTATAAATAAATACCAAATTTTAATCTGTTATTACTTAAAATCTATTATTCAAGCCATATCACTCACACTGACTACTTTGACTCTCCTTATCGTTATTTAACTTTTTTAATAAAATTCGACGTGAAGCCGTCTACTTCAGAAAGCGCCTTTTTCTTATTTGTGCGAGGAGCGGTGAGTAAACGTCACACAGCCGGTGTTTTTCTCCGGAGAAGAAAAATAAATCATTTTCCATGACATATTTTCCAGTCTTAGTCTCTAAAAGCATCGTCCGCAGTCTCCGATGGAAGGATATTTTTCAGTGCAGGACGAATTAGATCAAAAATACAAAAAAGCTATTGCTGTCTTGATATTTTAAAGAAAATTAAAAATTTCAAACACTGTATTAGATAAATTAAAAAAAGACTGAGAAACGCGAAAGAGAAATATTTAAAAAATAAATTTAATTGATGCCAATCTTTTTTGTTGCTTAAGAATTTAAAAAATGGACTGATATACAAGCGAATATACATTTTTTTGTTAGTACACCCCTGTTAGTTGTACACCCATGTTAGTTTTTGTTAGTACAAGTAATGGAACAGGTGCAACACTTTAACATCTTATTTAAAATTAACTCCCAATAGTTATCGGATAACGAAACTGAAGAAAATATAGTGCAAATTTAGAGAACAAAAATATAATATAAACTGTTGCTTAATTTTATTATATTAGATAATCAATATATTAATCCTGTTTTTTTTTTGTTTCAGGTGAGTCAAAAAATTTTTCAGCTAGTATCACTAAGTAGTAAGTAATTTTCTTATCAAATTGAGTCATAATAATACAAAATACAATGAATATACCTTTTACCACCTTGTTTTCTATTGTTACATTTTTCTGTGAGTGCAGAGATTAAGTGAAGCAAACGTGGTTTAACTAATTTTATTTTGACTCAAATGAAAACACCTTAAAATATCAAAAATTCAAATTACATTAATAATTGCTTACAATTCACATTGGTATTGCTTACAAAACAATTCGCCAATACTAATAATCAAAGGTGGCCTCAGCGGGCTTATATAAGCACAATGAGATGTGTTGGAACCTTAACCGTTTACCGGGTCGTTTACCGGGTACAGAGAACATCTCCGCATCGATAGAAACGGTGCGTGGAATATTAGCGGTTAAAAGAGTATTCTCGACTTTGTTAAAGCATATTAGGAGTATGTAACACAACAATATAAACACAAGGTTCTAGTTTTTATTGTCGTTAGTATTGACAGTACTGGTCATCATAAAATGGCATCAAACTTTCAAACCTGAAACTCAAACTATTAAAATTTAGTAAGTTTCCAACACCCTGAATATACCTAAACGGTGCACTTTTGCATCAAGTAAAACATCATAAAATCCCATGATTAGGAAATTTAGTTTTAGTTATATTGGCAAATCAGCAATGAGTAGCAGAAGCAAAAAATATTGTTAAGAACATATAAATCCCTAATTCTATTTAGCAATTTAGCATGTAGCTCCTCACAACTCTGACCGCCTCAAAGTTTGACTGAAGGAAATTAAATGCGATACAGGGCAGTCGTTTAACGCTATATATGTTTTGAAGCGCTAAGATCCAGTCCAGCAGATCGTTCGTGTGTTGGAGCTCAGCGAAACTCCACTTTGAAACAGACTTACATATATTGCTAACATGTACTCTAGATATTAGCAACACTTAATAACTTCTACCCCCTTCTCAATAATCCCAAAGAAGACTCTCCCATTCTCAACAAGCTAACTACCTTCCGACAACTTGCTGTCACCATCTTATTAAACCTAGACTTGACAGCTAAATCCCCTAACAAAATCTATTCTTTTTCATCACGGAATAAGATTAAATTATCTCTGCAATACTATTTTTTAATGTTGTTAAAGAATCCTGATTTGATCGGATAATATATACTAGTGATGTAACGAATATTCGCATTCGCGAATATTCGCATATTTTTGCATATTCGCATTCGCGAAATTTGTGCGAATGTTTTGCGAATATAAATATGTATAAGGAAACAAAATAATTTAAAGATTTGGTTAATAAAATAAAAATCCATTCACTTTTTAGTTTTTTTATTAAGAAAACTCACTTTATTTTACAAGCTTAGAAAACTATAAAATTAGAAAAAAAAATAAATGATGCAGTGTAACAAACAAAAACAAATTATTCTCTAAAACATCATCTTGAAAAAGTCTAAGAATTATTAAACTACAAATTAAAAATAGTCTATGTGTTTTTATGTAAAGAGTTTAAATAAACAAACATAAACAGTTCGACTTCAGTTAGATAAGTTCAGATAAATTTATTAATTCAGCAATTTTCGGAACAAGATACATATTATAATGTACACTAGATTGTAATGTAATACAGTATATGATTTGTATAATTGTTCTGAAAATTGATGAATTACTAAATTTATCTGAACTTATCTTACTACACACCTTACGCAAATGAGACTGCCGGCAGTGCCGGAGATTATTAAAATTACCAAATTAAAAAAAAAAACTGAATATTCGCATTCGTATTCGCGAATGTCGGTGGCATATATTCGCATTCGCATTCGCGAATGTTTAAAAACTGATATTCGTTACATCACTAATATATACATATAAGAACAATGATAAAATTATTTGCCCTGTCAGGTCTTCGAATATTTAGACGACTTGTTCAAATTACATTTATAAGGTTGAAAAGCTTAAAATTAGAGCGACACATTGTCGATGTTATTAGATTTAACTAAAACTAAAAGTGAACATAGTCAACAGCTGGCTTTTCAACCCTTAAAATGTAATTTTAACAATTTTATAACGTTTTGTGAAGGGCTTTTAAGCAAGTACTAAAGTTTTCACTAATGATGATCTGATCAGACAGAAAACGTTTTGAAAAATTGTAATCCGTCAAAGCTAACCACTGGGAACTATCCCATTTTACAGAAATAGTTAATAATTATTAGTCAATGTTGTTCGCCTTATTCTGATAACTACTTACATTTGCATTTTCTATATAAATTTTTCTGAGGTGATCTTCACGAAATTAGCGGCACGAAATAGTTTGAAGAGTCCATTTACTCGACGAGGAGGGTCCGGTATACAACATGTAAACTTTTTCAATTTTAATAAAATCTATAACAAGGATATTTACTAATTAATGGTAAAATAAAAAAAATAATAATTAAATTACTTTATTTAATTTTAAAAATATTGTTTAAAATTAAAAAAAGAAAACAGTAAGCTTCGCGCTAGTCTACAATATCGCCTACTGTACCACTTTTTTACATAATATGTGACTCCCTAAAAATCAATGTTGACGTTTTTCATGATTTATACAGAATGATATAACAAGAAATTATACTTGGATTGGATTTCGTCTTTTTTCTTTACCGTTTCTTACAAATCTGTTAACTATATGATGCCTCTTTGCTTAAAACCCGGAAACCAAAAATTTGTAGCATCGACCTTTTCCCTTTTCTAATTTCTTCTTGGGGGACTTTTCGAAACGAAAAAATTAATCCTTGTTTGGAAAAAAGTAATTACGCTCAGTCGTTAATTAGAAAGGGTTGTTCCTAAACTGTAGAGAAAAATGATATACTTGACAAAGTTTGGAGCTTTCTTTCCCTTTAGTCTACACCGAGTGGGAAGAACTCTGATTAAACTCGAATTTGGAGAATAAAATTAAAATTTAAATCTTAAATTTTACGAAAAAATTTACGGACGAGAAATAACAGAAGAGAGTTTCAATGTAACTGTTAGTTAGTTAATTTCTTAGCTTTATCTTAAATACTAGTAATGTGAAAAGACAGTTGAGTAAACTAGTCAATAAGGAATTTGCATGTTCTCAAAATCATTGTTTTAAAAAATAGAATTTTTCATATTCTCAAAATCATTTGAATGTAATTTTATTTTAAAGTTGATTGAAAGTAAAACTACTAATGCCCAAACGTATATTTTTATAAACTGTATAAAGCATTACAATGATATAAAAAGCACAATCTTATATATAAAGTTCTTCCCTGGTCGCGATGTATCCTAAATATGTCAAGGTCTCCTTTTGGTTGCCCATGTTTTTTGTATTTTGCGGTCCTGTATCACAGACTCTGCAGTGAAGGTCCCCGTTGTAAATGCCAATTTTATTCAGGAATTCTCTTACTGGTACATGCCTCGTCAACATTCCCGTTACTGTCCTCAGTTTGCTCCTGTCCATGTGAAGCAGTTCCTCTGGTCTTTTTGTACTTGGTCCACCAATGAAGATTTTTTCATGTATTTGTTTTGGGTTTCTCTATCGCTCATGACTTTCTAGGATGCAGTCCTCTATAGCCTTTGGTATTCCCAGAGTCATGGCCGATCCGTTTGATCCTCTTTTAGCATGTTGATCTGCTTTTTCGTTACATTGGACGCCCTGGTGGCCTGGTACCCAGACCAGCTCAACCTTATCCTGGTCTCCCAGTTCATTAAGTTGATATAGTCCGACACCAGCCTTCCTGACACGCTAGTGTCTTCAGTTCCGCTTGTCTGTCGGAAAATATATGGATCTACACTTTTTCAAGTGCTCTCTCATTATTTCTCTTTACACGTTGCAGTAACGCATAAATCTCCGCTTGAAAAATGTTGCAGTTCCTCCTCAAGGTGAAGCTTTGGCTAATTATGGGATCTTGGATTTTTGGAGTATTTATATATCGCAAAAGTGACACAACTGGAAAAAATTAGTTTTTCAGAAATTGCGAAAAACTAGTTCTGATATAACAGAATGTTTTAGATGATTCAAAAGCATCTGATTTAATGAATGATGTTTCAGAGCAAACGACTTCAGCGTTATTTAGATTTAACTAGCTTGACGAGACGTGACGTTTTGTGATGTTCTTCTGGCTCTCACGGAATTGAAGTATTTTGAGTTCTGACAGTTTTGATGATTTTTTTAAGCCGAATATATGTTGTAACCAACAGGTATATTTATCAGTTAAAGCGATCAAGTCAAATGAAAAAAATTGTAGTTAATATTTTACCTACAAAACTGTCACAGCACAAAATAAATAACCCAGACAGGTGCAATTTTCTCTTTAAATACGAACAACTCGAAGTACTAGTTTTGTATAATTGTAACCATGTCCTACGCCTATAACCCTCAAGCCACAAGTAACTGTCTTTATAAGAATTTAGTAGAATAATATTTGGAACATGAAAAGTGACATTATTACTTCTTAGCGGCCAATAGATGAAGTTAATTTAATACACTTTAGTTCGTTAGCAACACTAACTCAACTATAACCATTTTTTAGTTGTGTCACTTTTGCAGCAAGGGTGCGATACCAAGTTCCAAAATTAATAAAGTTAAAACAGTTTTGGTAAAAGCTGCAAGTGAAAATTGTCCAACAGTTTAATTTTATAAAATATTCTTCTTCCTACTTCCTTGATGTGCTTTTTTTTCTTCTCTGGAAACAGTTTGTTCGGTACACCCAGTCTGTCTTGCGTGGTGTACTGGCAAGCTCAGATATCATAGTCTCAGGTCGTCCGAGCCATGATAGGCCTGCTCCATATTCGCATATCTTCCTATTGGATCCAGTTTATCACTCCACCTTCATAGTTTATTCAATCGTGTATATTGTCCATATTACATTCTTATTTGAGATATCCAACACGTTGTATGTTCCGTGTATGTTCGTTTAGATTGCATATTTACGACATCCCAAGTTGTAGATTCCTGTGTCTTTAGTGCAGCTTGGCTCTCGGAATAATAAATATTTTAGCCAAATAGAGGCTTTTTTAGACACTGTTGAGTAGGAAGATATTGCCTTTAAGTCTTGTAGTTGATAATAATTTAATGAATAACAAATAACGTTGACGGTGTATGGAGCGACAGCTATTTTTCCACTTCAATTTATGAACGTCTATGAATTTTATATGAATTTTGTTTCTCCTTTCACAGATAATATAATGCTTCTGTTCATTAGGTGTTTTTGTTTTTGTGAGATGTACCTTTCATTCGCTTCAGTATAATTATACGAAAAACCTGTACCCACTGGAAAATACTAGTTTTCACAGATTTATTTTTTTGCAGCATAACCAACATAACACCTTCGTGAAACGTTGCAGTAAGTCTAGCGCTAAAGGCAAATTAGAAGTATTAAGAAACTTCCGATGTTAGTTTTTTAGAATGAAATGCATCGTAAAATAGCCATTTTATTTCAACAGCTGCTCTTAAGTCGTCTGAATAACCTACATAAAGTTCGATACCATCTTACACACAATGGTAACCGATTTGTAGGTTAGGAATGCGCGGCTAGGTGCATTCTACAGTCGACCGGCTATATCTTTTAACTGCACGTATATGGATGGAAAATTATTTCTCTTCGATGCACATTCGGGATGGTGGAAACCGCTTGTCACCGTTATTTTATAACTGACTATATAATTTCCAAATAAAGATACATACACAACTACGTTTCGATTTAACCCTTAAAACTATATATTTTGTCATAATTTGTTTGGTTTGATTTATTGCGTGCGTATAAGAACTAAACTAACCACGTCTGGTCAGGAATTGCGGGACAGTTTCACAATTAGGATCAGCGATGTTTTCCATTGTACCATTTCCCCCTGTATCTCAGCTTAATGTTGATGTTTCCCCCTGTATCCCTTCTTTGAGTATTTGGTTTCGTACCAAAGCTCTCATCTGTGATTTTTGGACTATATTTATCACTATATTTAATTGGAATAAACCACAATTTTAATTAAAAATATCATTCTTCAAGTACAATTCAAACAAAACCTATTTGTATTATCCGAACTATTTCAGAGGTCGAAAACAAAATGTCAGGTATAACGTATTTTTAATTTAAGTTACTAGTTTTAATTATAATCCCATTAAATGAGGTTAAATAGTTTTAGAACCATATTTGGACTACAATAATTAGATTTTGGTATATTGAAGACCTTCCGGTAAATATTTAGCACAGTATGTTGTTAGCCCTATTGTGTCACCAGGTTGAAAAATCATGTTGCTTCTTTTTCTATTGTCTCATAATATTAACATATGTTTTAATTTCCTCCCAACTCTAGGTAATTACTCTTCGTCTTTTGGGTAGAATAATAATTATAATCATATTTACTAGATTTCCATTCACTTCATGACATAAGATTCACTTACAATAATTAGCTAAAATTCGTACACAATCTCAGCTAGCAAGTGCTTAATTAATTAAGTATTTCTTTTCACTTGGACATATGTTACATGATAATGGCTTAGACATAATAAGAATCATCGCTTTTATTTATGTTTGGTATAAAACCGACGACTTATGACAACCCTATACATACCTATTTGAATAACGAAAGTTTTTCTTTCTATATATTGAAGTGGACAAATAATAATTTTCTTTTCGTTTATTCTTAAGTCACTTTAGCATTTCTTTCTTACGTATTCATATTAATCACAATTCCTTTCAATGATTTAAGGAATATTGGTTTCAAGAAATGTCACATTGAAATTTTCCTGTTGGTCCAGCACTAATGAGAATAGATAAAAATCCAGTCGGGATCTGTACACAAATAGCTTAAGTTGGTTGTAGTTAGCAAATATTTAGATATTTTGTAGAAATGGTGCCGGAAAGTTGTTTCTTACTAGAATTTTGGTATAATTCAGCTGAAAAATTCAGGAAATACTTTAGATCGAAAAAATCGTTATATGTGCGGCAAATATGAACAGAAGATTGTTCGCAATGAAATTTCTTGTCAAAATATTATGGTAAATAGAGTGGTAGTATTGCTGATGACAGCGGTAATGTAAGTCGCGACCAGACCTTGGTCAATTGTACCTACGTTGAGTCTGATAGTAAGTAAAGTAAAAAGTATAATACGTCATTTCTCTTTAGGGAAATGTCAACAATAGAATCTAGTTGGGCTAATGTAGTAATAGCTCAACACCACACACGAAAAAATGTTGAAAAAATGTAATAAAGTCGCTTATACAAAGTCGCTTATACAAAATGGGCGAAAAGTTGCGAAAAATTTAGGATAAAGAATATAAAATATTTCTCAAACAATGGAGCAAATCAAAATACGATACTTATGTTTATTTTTGCATAATAATTTCGAAATCAAGTTGTATATAAAATGTTCAAAACTTTGGCTACATGGAAAACTCTGTCACTGATGAATATTTTATATTTTTCACAATAAAAAACAATGACTAATTAAAATTACACGTTTTTTTAACATTTCGACTTCCAGTCCGGAAGGGAGTCATTATGAAAAAATTTAAAAACCCGGAATTTTATAAAATAGAGCGGTATGTACCTCGAACGCTCGAACTTCTATTTTTTATTAAAAAATGTTTCCCCCGTTTTTCACAAACTTTTTGACTGAACACACTGAAATATGAATAAATAGAGAGAGAAATTTCCTGAGACTTTTTGTAAAAATTTATGGTTTGGCGTATTACAAACCAATCCTAAACATATCCCGTCTCGTCTATAACGACTCAGCTCTGATGTAATCTTACTTTCACATAGAATTTATCAGTCTCCCTTACACCTGTTTTAATTAGCAACTAGCGGACCAAATCGACATCGAGTTTTTTAAATGAAATTTTTATTTTGCGAGAAAAATATACAATATATACAATGACCGGAAGTAAAAATATTTTTATCGTGAATTAATTTCGTGAACTTACATTTTTGAACTCTACGTTGAATTCTCTATTGATTTGACTAATAAAAACGAAACCGGAAGTCGACCTCAAAACCGGAATGCAATTTTTAGTTCATCAAATGTCGACATGGATATCATTTAGCAGTTAATTTTGCATGCTGATCACGAATCCGGTGTCAGATTTGCTCTATCTTGACGTTTTATGTGCGTTTCGGGTCACTTCCGGTGTCGGATCGCAACCGGAAGTACATATTTAGATTCGTCTCGACGAGACCTTTCGATCCATATATACATTGTGGGGTCTAAAACTTAAAGTAAATTTTAACTTCCGGTCATCTCAAAACCGGAAGTGAATTTTTGTACCAAAAGTATATCTTAATCTCATACGTAATACTAATAATATTCCGAAAAAATATTTTAATTATCTAATATGGTTTTTGAGTAAAGTGGTGGACAAAAAAAGGGCTTAGCGTTTTAGTATGTAAGATGATTATTGCTCCATCATACATAACCTCCCCAATTTATTCTTTTAATTCACATGGCGGTTTTTTTCTTATGCAATGCTCGGTACAAAACCTCTCTAGGTATTTATTTATATTATAATGTTTCCTCAAAATCAATGAATAGTACATGAATATTTCATGCTTATATTTTTCCGTTAGTTACATTATAAAAAAAAAATTATGTCTCTCTTGCAAAGATCTAAACTAGATTCTAGATTAATTACTCTATCCGATGTTTTCCATCGCATTTTAGTAGTGTTTTTTTAAATTCCTCGATTTATATTACTAAATTTCTATCATATGGCGTTGGTGTTAAACCCATCTCTATCCCATCGGGCAGTTGTCTTGTTTGCTGATAAGATGCAAACTGCTAACAGCTCGAAGAGCGGTTATGTCGATTTCACCGAGTCCGTGTCTATGTCTAACAGATACGATGGATAGAAAGTTACGAGCGACTTTTCTAAATAGATAATTATTAAGTATTTATTATAAACTATCGTCTTTAGGATGGTTTTAGTAAAAATAGTCGCAAATATTTTATTATTTAGAGCAGTTGATATCATTCATGTGATGAAAATCATTAAACGATAAATATGAGGGACCGTCTGGGACCACAATGCGAATTAAAGGACTGATTTAGTTGATTCGAATTAAAAAAATATCTCAATCGATCTAAAAAAATTGCGAGACATAACATGTAAGGAAAGAAAATCAGAATAATTACATTTAATACAAAAAGAGAAACTAAATTTGGAAAATTTCCCGCCAAGTAGTCCTAGGAGTTCGAAAAGGTTACGAAGCAAACACACTACCTAGAAAGTGTGATGAATCGTAACAGAAAAACAACGGAATATAGCATACTCCTTGTGGTTTTCTTTCTTCTCTCCACCTATATGTGGTCAGCTTGCCGAACAATTTTGTATGTGATAATTAGACTCTCCGTCTTTAGGAAGAATGATATTTCCAACATATCATCTCCAAAATAATTTCTAGTTTCATAATACACTGAAATACAAATCAAAAATGTTTAAAATTCACGGCTTCAATCAATTATAGTTTTTCTCGGCGTTTCATTATATTATATGACACAAAATATTATCTATTTGTATATATACAGTGAAACAATAGTCAAAAAATACGTGTCTTTTCTTTATTTGTACCAAGGGTGTAGTCGTGTAGCTGAAAATGTTGTTTCGAAAGATCTTTTATTTAACCCCATTGTCGGAAAACTTTGAACTGCCCGACATATCGAGCAGACGATATTGTTATTGTGAAAATAATACCGTCGAGGCTGAATAAACATGTCCGTTGTTATTTCTTGATGAAAATCTTATGCCTTGAGTGATTCAGCAAACACAACAAACCAACATGCAATCGGCCGTTTCCCATTGTGTCACTCCTATATAATTTTCCCACGATGAAAGAAAACTGCTTCTATTATGTTTTTTCTTGTTCGATGAATTAGGAGAAATTCGATATCGTGGAATATTAAAAAATATTTTATTTTTATTCGCTCAATTGAGAGATTTAGGTTTTCATTGAGAAACTCTTTTTTTATATATATATATTTTAGGTTGCATTTGTGATTTATTTTACGAGGGCTACACTCATTTTTAAATCTATATATTGATTTTTTCCGAAACTATTCACTTCTGGCATATCATTATAGGATTGGTGATCGGAAGATATGTATTATAAAAATAAAATGTTTTAATAAGAGTAGATGTATCCAAAACGAAGATAATACTTGGGTATGAGAAAGCTGTTTTCCGAATGAATGCCATCTTTTTGTCACACGAGAGCAGAAACAACGAATTGATGAAACTCAACGGTTTTGAACATGTTTAATCAGAATAAGTTTGAGTTGTTACGTCGGTATGTCACAATGGATGAAACATAGATGCATCACTTAACTCAGCACCAAGAGAAAGTCGTCCAAAGCCAACAACGCCTCAGCAAACCGTCGGAAAGATTATAGCCTCTGTATATTGGAACCCACAAGGAATTATTTTCATTGAAAATTTGAAACATGCAGAAACAATCAACAGCGATTATACTATATTAGTTTACTGGAACGTTTGAGAACCAAAATCTTAACGAAAAGGCCTCATTTTTTAGAGAAAAAATTGTTGTTTTATCAAGACAATACACCGTGTCACAAGTCAATGAAAACGATGACGAAAATGTACGAATTGGGCTTTGAATTGCTTCCGCATCCACCGTATAGTCCAGATTTGGTCCCCAGCGATTACCACTTTTTTTCCGTGTTTTCAGTTTCTAAACAAATCCTCCGTGGCACGAAACTATATCTATATAGATTGGAATCATTGGACGTATGCTACGTGATTATATATGATTTAGAAGAATGTATAAAATTGTCGATGTAAAATCAAAATAAATAATTTAACTGGAAACTAATGTTTCAATTTCCAAAAGATGTATTATATGCTCGTAAAACTAGTAAAAAATTCGTGAAGTAAAAGCGTTAATATTATGTTCGGAAAAGAAAAAAAAAGTCCAACCGAATTATAAGGATAATGAAAGACATCGAGAAAGAACTATCATCGGAAATAGTTATTAACCGCCTGCCTACCTACGGCAGGTATGGAATTCAACTTACGAATGGAGAAAATCGTAGAAGAAATTAAAATGAAATTACAAGGATACAGGCTAAGCAGAACAAAAAAATGCAGTGAATGAAACATATAAAACAGCTGCTGAAACATACAATATGAAAATATCCAGCAATATTCCAGCTAAGGAAACTTTTTATGTGGGAAATATAGAGTTAGCTAGTTAATTAATTAAAGCCGTAAAAAATAAAATGTATATAATTGTAAATAACAAAAAAAAATCGATTGGCATAACTCAAAAATTATTATCGACACAAAAGAAACAAACAACAGCGTCGAGTTTCAGCGTCGTTGCGTAAAATAACAAAGATGTCTGCTAAGACCCGGCCAGTAATGAGATTTTGGCGATCTAAAACTGTAGATCTCGCGTCACGAGGTGACTGAGTCGTTATGTTCGTCGAAGGGTAGGATTCTCTTTAAATAGGCCGATCGTGTTAAATTTACAAAATCTTTGTAAATTTGAGAATATTGTACGTTGAAGAAGACAAAGAAGACGGGAATGAAAGCAACATATCACATGGGTGGAATAAATATAAGATATTTATGACCACCAAGAAGACCCTGAAAGATGACGAGATAGCTCATGGTCACAAATACGACACTATAGTCTTAAATTCGGACGAACAGAAGAGGAATGACTTTTCTTTAAAAAAATTTCATGTTTTAAATCAGACGGCGGCTTTTTTCTGATAGATATGTTTATTTGTGGGTCCCATTTTGTGTGTCAAATATAAACATTACTTAGACCTCTACTTAGAAATAAATAGAAGAAGCCACACACATCAAAATCTGAAAGTAGTTCAACTAATAAATTAATATTACAAAATCAGCGAAATGAAAACACCATAATTTTCTCGAAAATCTTACTCCACAACATTGTTTGCAAACAGGAAATCTTCCTAATTGCACCTCCAAAAACTTAACTATTAATCTACCCCACTGATTAGACGAATGCCTTCCAGCGGATGAAATACATTAAACCTCCTATACACACACGTATATACTATCACAATACGTTTCGAGTCTGTTGGGAAACTTCGGTAAAGGGGTTGGAAAATAAAGTACGCAAATTATTCACGTGAAATTAATGTTAGAGCGTCCCTTTTCGCGCGTCGCCTTACATGGCGTCAACTAAGTTGTAGTTTGGTAGAGAATAGAGATGGAATAATCGAATCGTTTTGGAGAATCTGTGAAGTGAATCCAAATATCCGAAGAGCAACTCCAAAACAACACGTTTCGTTTAAGTTATCATTTATCTTTGAACAAGATGTTGATTTATTTCCGATATTTCATTCCTCAGGGTATATTTTTTCTTCTAAAGTTTTAGAAATAAATATCTTATGTTCCGACTCATTTCTATTGATATCTATAGTACACCGATTGCCATTCAACGATGCTTTACATTTTCATTATACGTTACAGACATTTGCACAAACCTTTATCGTGCGTTTTTTGTCTTATTTTTACGTATCGATTAGTTAGCAGATCTATCAGAACCGATTTATCACTTCTGATATGATAAACCCATCTCTACTTAAGTTATTTCAGTGTATTGAAATTTATCAAAAGGATGTTTGAGCAACTCCAGAATCGAAAGGACAAAAGGGTGTAGGATAGCAATGAGTACGGATGAGTTGGTGCGATGTATACTGACTGACGTATCAGTAGTGTTCGCTATAATACAGCCCAAATGTTCTGTCTCAAAAGAGACCAAACGACTACTATCTTGTACGATGGTAATTTATTTTGGTTGTGTTACAGAAGAAAGAGAAAGAGAGAGAGAGAAAACAGAATTTTTATACTTTAATAAATATGAGACACTTTCGATTTTATTCATTTTATAAAGTTCTTGTTTATTAGATAGGTTAAAAATACTGGCTTTGCGATGGAACGGCTGGTAGATGCTGGGAGTCAAACTGAGTATTCAGGACGAGGACGTTATTAACTTACAGCGGGCACAATAACTATAGCTCGAGATGTTGTAAAAAATCGTCTCCACAAAGTTAGTCCTTAGAGTCAATGACCATTCAGATGTCCACCTCTTTCCAGAGGTAATCACGCTGCCAGAGTGGTGTCGAGAATATCAAGACAGGAGTGAAAATGACATTGCTATAGTGTTATTTACCAATGAATCCAGATTTGGTAATCATTCGGATGAACGTTAAATAAGAATATGAAGACGATTACAAAAATGTAGAGCGTTTGAGACATGCCCCGGGAGTATACACATACAGAGGTGGTACAATAATTGTATGACGTGGAATAACTCTGGAACCGACCTCATTTTCAACCTATTGTTCATGCTTTTGGCTAAAACTAGCCAATGGGTTAGTATACATTTGATGTATTTTCATGTCCAGCACACTCCCCTGACCTCAATTCTATTGAGCATGTATGGAAAATACTTTAACAACGAATCACTCCGCATATGGACAATATTCACAATGTATTTCGTTTCACTTCCACTTACATAGTCCAGTCGTTAGAGATTTAACCCCTAAAAATCATAAGAACAAGCTGAATTTTGCCGAGAATATCAATTTTGTGACCCCAAGAAAGATACGAAAAAGTTTACCACTTTAACCCCTGGTCTTCCCCCTAGGGGGGGGGGAACGCAAAAAATCGATTTAACAAGAATCTGTATATGGTAGAAAAAAATTTCAAATAAAAAATGTAGCTGAGATCATTTTAAACAAAAATGTTTATAAGCACTTTTTGCGTAGAATGAACTGTTCTCTCAGAAACAATGCTTAAAGCGACCGGTGATTTTGAATATCAGTCCCGCGCGCGAAATTAGTGTCAAATAAAATTTGTATCAATTCGACGGTAAAAAATTCAGCATGATCGTATAATTTTTAGAGGTTACGTGGCATTTTCGTCTCTGACGACTGGAGTATACAACAGAGTGGTAAAGTGTAGCTCAATATTCGATTGTCTATTTGTACCATACAGCAATAGTTGTAGATTTGTAGAGATCGAATAAACCAACGTGGAGGTCATAATTCGTACTAAACTAATTTTTTTTTTTTCAATGCCCAAAAATTTTTAAAAATTGCGATTCTTTTTACCTTTTTTACTTATTTGTAAATTATTTTTTTAATGAAAATTTGTATTGTATTTGTATTTCTGTGTCTAATGTATTATTCCAGTTGATTTTCGAACATATTCGAATGATGGTGCCCCTTGTTATGATTTCCAGATCAATTTAACATGAGTCATGAAAAGCTATCTCCTTGATACGATAATTTGTTTGAAGCGATATTTTAATCGAATCGAGACAACCAGTTCAGACGGCATGCACAGCACAATACTATAATATAAATAATTTATTATCGAACCAAATATCTTTAACCCAGAGCCCAGTTAATTTTCGGAAACCATAAATAATGGATGTCAATACGTTTGTTACAATGTATTGGTATCTAAAATACCGAACATGATGACACAGAAAGTATTGGGAACATGTACTGCTATATAAAAACTTATCAAAATTTCCACGTTAACTTTATCCATCTCGTAACTACTGCACTATGTCATACAGACAGACTTCCCTTTTCCTTCCTAGCAAACCTACTACGATTTAGTATTCAATATTTTGATAAAATGCGAATCGCGCGAAGGAGTCTACGTAGATGCAAGCGTCACTGACGTTCGATTCGAATTTTTTGTCGCGTCATGGCATACGGTTTCCAGTAACAAAATTGAATGTAAATTTGGACATATCTGGAAAAATTTCCGAGAGCGATACTATGTGCCACTGAGCAATTTCATTTTTATCGATTCGATCAAAAGTTCGAATCCGTACCGTATGTAAGTTTACTAAGTATATTGGCTTTCTATCTTAAGCTCACACACAGATGATGGAAATTATTATGACTTAATATTGTTCTGAAGCTATTTTCTTGTGGCATGTTAAAGTAACTACTATTTAAGTGGGAATAAGCCACAATTAAAGGAAGTACGTTTATTGACGTTTCAATTTTTACTTCGGAAATCGTTCTCAAAATACAAAAACTGAAACGTCAATAAACGTACTTTAACCTTTAATTGTGGCTTATTCCCATTTAAATAGTAATTATTATGACTTAGGTGGGACGAAATCCGGATCGAATGTGATCTTTCATCTTCCTTCTCATAACTATTTTTGCCTGGGAAGAAATTATATGCTTAATATTTTTATTTTTGTTACTCTCTCTATTTTTGTTACTTTTGTTATATGTCTATAGTTTAAAATGTTTCCAAATCATGTTTATATGGGTTTATATTATTTAAAATTATTATTTTGAAACTATTTCAAACACCAATTATTATTATAAAATGTAATTTTCATTACAATCGATTGGGGCTTAAACTCGTAATATAAACATAATGTTTAACTTAGACATGGCACAAGAAAACTGTTTTAAAACCCCCATAAATATATAGTTACGTTTTTTGTGCTCCTTGTCTTTGATTCCACCTTTAAACTTTTTATTTTAAAACATTGGTCTACAATTTAACCTTTTCGAGAGTTCTTAGATGTTTGCACATTTTACATGTTGCGATCTATCGTAATCTATATTACGAACGCCGCTTTAATAAATCTTTTTTATAGCCTCTACTTCATCTTTACGAAAGAACGTCATAAAATTTTTATGTCATAAACGTAACCTCCCTTATTGACGATGCCAACAAACAAATCGATACACAATAAAGAGGACTGTTTGTTTGGAGTGTGTTCAGTCAATTATTGAAATGAAAGTGTTGCTTTAATCAAGGTGCCCGATCGAAATATCATTAGGCGCGAAGAATTGAAATTAAAGTGCTAGTCGGGCAAACATTTAAATTATTTATAGACGGTATATACCTTTTCCATAAATAGGTCACAACTAGATAAAGTTATTTAGTTAATTGCTAGAAAAATATTTTCCAATGTTTCATTTATTTTTCTAATGTTGCTGGTTGACAACGAGTTTCATGAACATACAGCCATGATGAAAATATATTAATAATTGCACAAAGACATTAGTAATTAATGGCAAATGAGAGTTGTTACGAAACAACTATCATCTTAAATGTTATAACAAATAACTGTCAATGTCTCTCAAATTTTCAATACAAGCTCGTTTCTAAAGCTTTCTTTTAGAGTTTGTGAAACCGAATGTTGTAAATTAGAATAAAAGCAATAAGTAGATCAAAATTCACCAATATACAATTATCTTGTAACAAACCATGACCCTTGGAAAATAAAGCACCTCTATAGATTACCTTCTCATTCGAGAATATCCCGTTTATTACTCAACAACTGTGGAAAGCTCTCGTTATGATTTATTGCCGCATCTGTCATTGGATTAGCCTACGCACACATCAAAAAAATGAAATTCGTGATAAATCGGTATATCTGCAGTAACAACCGGCTTTGAGACACGTGATGAGAAATGTCAAGAAACCATAAACCCTTACGGTCCTGTAACCCGCCATCTTTCATTAGTTGGACGTGTTGCACTGGGACACGGCGAAGTCAGGCCTTCGCCAGTCACGAAATAGTACAGAAGGTTCTTAAAGAAAATACTTTTTACTAGGAAGGTAACGATGTTTTTATCTATTTATGTCGCAGACAAGGATAATGAGAAGAAGATAAATACGAAGATAGATTGAGATTAATCTAGCCTTTGACAGATGGCGCTACTTGATACCGAATTTTTTCGGTGTTAACATTTGCCATTCATGACATGACGTCTGTCAGAATTTTAAGTTTTAAAAGCAATTAGTTTGGTTTTTACAGCCGTCAAAAGCAAGCAAATTTTGTGTTTTCGAAAAAATTGAAAAAGTCGAGTATCGTTCGGTGATTATATTCCTCCGCAAAAAGGTTAAAACGAATATCCAAATCAAAGCCGACCTGGACGAAGTTTATGGTGAAGTTGCACCTTCGTTAGCAATAGTAAAATTTTGGAAAGCTGAATTTGTTCGTGGTCGTGGTTTTTGATGATGAGCGTGCCGGGAGGCCAAATGAAGTCACCACGCCGGAAATAATCAACAAAGTTCATGACATGATTATGGCAGATCGTCGAATTAAGCTCCGCGAGTTAATAGAGGTCTTAAACATTTCCTACGAACGCGTATACAACATCATTCACCATCATTTGGACAAGAAAAAGCTATCCGCGCCATGAGTGCCGCCTTTGCTGACAATCGATCAAAGGCAAAAACGTGTGACCACTTCGGAGACCCTTTTGGCGATGATACGGCGCGATCCGAAGGATTTTTTTCGGCGATTTATCACCGTTGATGAAACCTGGGTCCATTATTACACACCGGAAACCAAAGAACAGTCGAAACAGTTGCGCAAATACGGCAAAGGGCCGCCGAAGAAGGCAGAGTGCACATTCGGCCGGCAAAATGATATCGACTGTTTTCTGGGATGCGAAAGGCATCATCCATATCGACTACTTGCAAAAAGGAGAAGCAATCAATGGTAAGTACTACTCTGCATTATTGTATCGATTCGATGTCGAATTGCGTCGAAAACGCCCCGGTTTGGAACGCAAAAAAGTGCTCTTTCACCAAGACAATGCACCGGCTCACCGATCGGCCGTTGCCATTTCAAAATTACACGAATTGGGCTATGAATTGGTTGAACACCTACCGTATTTCCCAGACCTTACGGCCAGCGATTTTTTCCTGTTTCCAAACCTAAACAAATGGCTCGGAGGACGAAGTTTGGCAACAAATGATGAAGTCGTCGCTGAAACTTCGGCCTATTTTGAAGAGCTCGAGCAAAAGTACTATTCGGATGGGATAAAAAAATTGGAACATCGTCTTACTAAGTGTATCGAGCTAAAAGGGGACTATGTTGAGAAATAAATCGATTTAATTCCAAAAAACTTGTTTTTTCTATCAAAGGCTAGTTTTATATCAATCCACCCTCGTACACTAATAATATAAAAAAATTCACGAACATTAAGTTTTAAAGGCCTTTCCGTTGTCTGTTCCTATATCTTTCTAGAATTAGTATAGCTGCAATTAAAGCGATTACCATTAGCAAACCATGATTTTGGTTCATTATTAACAGTTCCACTAATACATAATGACGGTACTAGATTTTTGTTTGGATACAGGGCAGCGACAACCGCTGATACGTATTTCGACCTCCTTAGGTCTCGTCAGAACGGTATAGCCACTGCTCTGCACCTAAGGAGGTCGAAATACGTATCAGCGGTTGTCGCTGCTCTGTATCAAAACAAAAATCTAGTACCGTCATTATGTTTTATTACTTACTTCGTTTGGAGTACCAGAAACTGAATTCACTACGAATGTTGACCAGGATGAACGACATGTGGAATGCAATTTTAGATTCCCTTACCGAGTAATTTATCCAGCTGTTTGTTTCGCAAATTTTAGGAAATACAGTGGTAAAAATTTGAATTCTGTTTCGCTAGGTAGAAATCGTTTGATTTCTCTTTTAGTCCCACTAATATCACTAACAAAAACACTAACCAGGCAAACAGAACATACCTGTTCCCTTGACTTCCATTTTGTTTATTGCCGGTTTCATGTTGTTGAGATGATTTTTTTTTTAGTGTAAAGCAATTATGTAAAAAAATTCATGTTTTTAGATAATTGCTTTACACTTATTGCTTTTCCGCTCACTGCATACCATTCCGATTGTAACTTTATTAATGCATTTTTTTTTTGCCACGAATCCAGGGTATCTAAACTTGTTCACAATTTCTGTTCGTATATTCTTATGTTTTGATTAATCAGATTATCTAACTTCCCTGCTATGTTTAGGCTACGGACATTCCAGGGACCTACATGTATAGCACCTTTTTGATTTGGATTTTCCACTTTCGTATTTTTTCTTCTCGCGAGGATTCTTGGCACCTCCTGACCATCAAAGGTCTGCCACGGATTGGGGGCCATCGTGTTTGTCTTCGTGTTTGCCATGACTGCTTGTTCTAGGGGAAAGTAGTCAGGAGTTTCTCCTTGCTCTGCATCGCTGCGCGCTGTATTTGATCTCTGCTTGTGTTTGGTTAAGGTAATCCCTCTGCCGATGATATTAACGCATTAGTTTTTTTGTAATGAGTACAATTTAAATCCCTCAACATATTAATAAGATGGACGTTTTCATTATCTAATCAAACACAACATAATCAATTAGAATGGCGAAAAGAAAAATAAAAATAGAAGAAGCATTAAATGGAGAAATCTTAGTAACATTATAAAAGCAAAACGGTTATAATTATTAGGAAATGTAATGAAAATATGGCCAACAGAAATAATTAAAGAGCTGGATTCCAATGTGACAAGGAATATGAGTAAGGCTAATAAGTATGTATATGGAGAGACAACGTAGAAGACAATATAAAATTATTGAATATTGGATTAGAAAACAAAATGAGATACAGAAGGTTGGAATAATATCGTATAATTTGATTTTATATTTCGGTATTTATTTATTTCTATATTTATTTGCCGATTTATATCGAAAATGTAAATGACGCTACCCTTGTGGACAAAGTGGATTGGAAATCAGGACAAACATCGTTAGACGACCTCATTGTTGTACCAAATGAGTCGGTAAAGCATATCATATGGATTAGGGAGCGGTTTTGTCGTGTAATCAGAAGCGCCGTTTCTATATCTCAGCCCTTTCGACGTTTAGACCTCCACCCGACCACCCGTCAGGTGCTGGGCGGTATAGAGACACGTCACGCTATCGGGATTTTCAACGAAATGAAAATGGAAACCACGCCGAGAGGATTCCATTCGTTAATTGGAATTTGTCGGAAGATTCAGAAATCGGCACATTGTTTTTGAATGGAATAACTTATTTGTTGAGATTCTCACCGATTTAACGGGCACTTTAAGGTCTTTATATAGCAAATCTGCTAAACAAATTATTGTAAAGATATCTTCGCACGCAAATTAATTTGGCATTTAAATTCTAGATATAAATATTATATGAAATCTTGTTTTAATTTAGTGTAGAGTCTATATATTAAAAGTGTGTTCTCAAATTGTCTAACGTCTTTATTTGCTAAATTTTTAGAATAATCTTTCAACGTACTACTCATCCATCGGCTGACCAGATTCACTACGAATTCCAATTTGAAGCTGGAGATCCAATTTATATTTTAAATTACAATGTTTGAACATTTCTGGATGGATTGGGGCTCGAACCATGAGCCTTCTATACAATAAAGTGAACCCTTTACAATAAAGTGAACCGCATAGCCCGTTGAGCTGTCGAGTTGACCGTAATAACTCATTAATATATTAGGATATTGTGTTATTTCTAATCCTTTTGGAAGTAGAAATAGTAGATAAAAACATACTAATCCTGCCAATTATGTAAAAGCTTTATTGATTAGGTAAGGCTTTTGGTACGTTTTTGATACAATCCAAAGTACTTTTTGCAGCAAGATAAGTTAAGGTGTTTTTATTTATTATCCTTGACTTATCTTGTCGACTACTTAAAAATGGCGAATATTATTCGATGGCGAATGGCAAGCTATTGAACACAAACGGCTTGATTTGGCAAAGAAGGTGCTTTTCTATCAAATTAACAAATCGTCCACAAGCCTGCTAATTGTAGTGACCAAAAATCATAAACTAAATTTTAAAGTGTCTCTGATGATCTGGTTTCGAATCTGAATAAAAAATAAAATGTTGCGAGAAAAACCTTAGTTTAGTAAGCTAACGTAGAATCCCTAGTCTTCCAAAGTTTGTAGAAAAACTTACATATATAATAATAGTCTCCCGTTTTATACCGCTGTCGCGGCTTTGGGAGTATAGCAGGGTAGTCTGCTATATCTAGAGCCTACGGTATACAAGGAAGGTAACATGGCCAGTGCTACGCTTCAACCGTCTATTATTACCCCTGGTTTTACCCAAGGTACTCATTTTTATTCAGGCTGAGTCGACCTGGGGCCTATAGACATTTTTAAAATGTCTAGATGTTCTTGCCGGCGGTGGGATTCGAACCCCGGACCACCGGCTTGCGAGGCAAGCATCCTACCGCTTGCGCTACGCAGGCCCTTACATATAAGGGCAAAAAATTCGACTCGCAAAGTAAATTTTATTGTATTCTCATCAATTTTATTTCTGGCGATATGGTACCAGGATAGAGCGGCTTTTAGAAGGATGTCCAAGGAGAGACCTAAAATTGGCATTGAGGATCCGCCTACTTCGCTGCTATGTGTTCTCGGTCTTACTTTATGGTGTCGAGTCCTGGACTGTGAATAAAATCGATCTAAATCGCCTTGAGGCTTTCGAAATTTGGTGCTTTGGAAGAATTTTAAAAGTTTCCTGGGTGGAGAAGATTCGAAACTCCACAATACTAGAACTACTTGCCTCAGCAAGACTACTGAGATCATAAAAAGCATCAAGCAGAGAAAGCTGGAGTATTTCGTACATATAATGAGAGATCCCAAATATAGGTTGCTACAAAATATCATGCAAGGAAAAATAGCAGGCAAACGCAGTCCAGGACGAAGAAGAACCTTATGGTTGAAGAACTTGCGAGATTGGTATGGTGTTGATACGAGCATGCTATTTAGGGTGGCAGTGAATAAAATTAAGATAGCTATGATGGTAACCAACGTTCTGAAAGGACATGGTACATGAAGAAGATGAAGATATGGTACCTAGATACAGGCCTAAAGTACCGTTTTCACGTAGCCCACGAGGGGAATGTGGCGGAGGAAACACAAAGCCCAGGTTGTAGGGTTATTTGGTACGCTGAAGGATTAAAAATTGCAGAAGTGTCGAGAGCAGGAATATTTAATAGTAATGGAAATGTAAACAAAGTTGTAGAAATAAATTACAGTCTTTTACAATCTATTTATTTAGCTTGCGACGATCGGTTCACCAGTACAGTTTTCTGGTCACCGGCCAAGTAAAATTTAAAATGCTGAAACAAATACATATTGTAATTCGAACAAGTTAAAAAATCCTTCATCAGGTATAGTGCAAAATTTTTTTTCTGGATTTGGAATTCTGGAATGGGTCTCATGAATTATTGGAAGATGCACAATAAGCCATTGGTCGCAGTACGACTAGTTTAAGACAAAACTGATTCCAAAAAAATATCTGTACTGTTAATGTGCCTTATAAACTGTGTATGCGAATTAATTATAAGTTTGTTAATCTTCTTAGTCGTACACCTCAAATTGCAGTGAGCAGAAAATTTTCAGATCATGATCTGTGGTAATACCATAAACCATATCACTTATGGAGATCCAAGTATGTGCTTCGCAAAGCAATAGTCTTCGCCGATTGAATATGACCGCCACCTAGTGAAAAATTTAAGGCGGCCAATTTCACTTACAAAGATCTAAGCAGAACCAATTTCAACTCATCTAAAAATAAGTTCGACTGGTTTCTTAGATGCTAGAGAAGACGTCAATCGAGAATTTCCCCTTTGGGAGTCTAATTCTGCTCTCTAATGAAAGCCTCATGTAATCTGCTTAGCAATAACGTACAAAAGATCTGGAGAATACAAACCTAAAGTTAGAGCAAGCAATTTAGCATCGACGATAGCTGAGACTGCATACCTTGGACACATACTAAGAAATAATAAATATAGTCTTCTGCAGGTCATCATGCAGGGTAGAGTCGATGGCAAAAAGGGAATAGGTAGAAAGAGGAAGTCATGGCTGCGAAATATTCTAGGCTGGACAAACATGACAGTAGACGAATTATTCCAACCTGGTCGCCAACCTCCGTTAATGGGGACGGCATAGGAAGAAGAAGAAGAAGATAGCTGAGAAGCTTAAGTTGTTCAGTTTACCTTTTTGTTGATTCGATAATAACTTTCATTCATCGTATTTATTCTCAAATTCATCTTAGATTGTTAGGTTTCCTAGGTTTTTAAGTACCAACTGCATCAAGAACGGTTTGATTTTAATAAAACTTACCATTGTTCACATCGTTTTATTTCAATATATTGAATTTAAAAATGTGCTGTATTATTCGTGTATAAGTTGTTATTTTTGCTCGCAAACGAATGTAAATTCGGAAATGTTTGCAACCCAATCGTCGTCATGGAAATTCTTGTTTTTCTAATTAATTATACAAAATACGAATTTCTAATGTATTAAAATATAGAGTACGAATACTACATTTCTCTAAGTTAAAAATATTTAAAACATACACCGTTACGAAACAGGCATGTAATGAAAGGCTAAAAGATTAATTCCCCGGTAATTACCACGAGGAAACTTCAGCCAAGACTTCACCTGTCGTATTTCAGTTCTCCAAACTGAATAGAAATTGAAGAGAATAATGTGCTTTATTTATCAATGTTAATAGTTTGCCGTATTTACCGAGATATTAATCTCTAGAAAACAAAGATGGAAACGGTGACGTCTAATTAGAGTTGTCATCTTACAAATGTACGTATGCATAGTCGATTTAGTAATGATTATATCTTAACAGTTGTTATAATTTAGAGTAATACTAGAACAAGGAAATAATTAAATGACGAACAAAGACAATAATGCACTAAAAAAAAGCTAGTGGAATTTGGACCCGGAAGTTTTTTAATTATTATATTATTGTTTTCTAATAGTTTCCATCAATTCTCTTTGTCGTCTGTCCATCTGCTGTGTGATCCGTCGATAGTATCGATATGGAGACAGAATTTAGTTAAAAGTCGAAAGAGATAGATCAGTGATTAGCTTTCTCCCATGATAGAAGTCATCTGCAGATGACCAAGTTCATATTGTCAGAAACCAGAAAACTTGATAAAAAAACTATCGACACATTCTACATATAAATTCTTAATCCAAACTGTTAGTTACAGCTCTAATCAAATTATGTATTATTACTCAATGAGCTTTAAAATATATGAATTCTTCGATATGGAGAATTGTATGAAAAATATTTACAAATAATGTGTATTTACGAAAAACGATCCTGTGTCGATAAGTTCACAGCGACTATGCTTACCGTCAGTGACGTCAGAATTAGTCTTTGACTGTCTGGCCTGTGCCTATCCCCGATACTGCTTGTGCCAATAGTTAATAAGGAACGTCCTACGGATATGTTAAGGAATAGGTGATCACAACTAACCCATCATACAGTGAGATTTACGCTGCGACTACTGTTTTGCGTCATAAGAGATTGACGGTAATGAGAAAAAGTGTTACCTAAACGATGTGTCAGAGAGTTGTCGAACTCTTGATTATAGTTTCAACACCGTATGGGCGCGTGCTTGGCAGCATTTTGCCCAATTTTTTTTCTTTTTGTCGATACGGGTCTCGTCCATTCTGCTGATGTGGCTATTATATTCTTTTTTTCTACATTGTGTCCATTCATCACTGTACGTTACATTTTCTTCTAATGCCTTCAGTTTTTTTATCTCTTCGCCTATTTCCTCTAATTCTTCGCAGTACTCTCATCTCTGCCGTTTGTAGTAGCCTTTGCGTTGTGGCTGTATCGGGTCTTGTTTCTGATGTCATTATTGGTCTTACACTGGCTTTATAAATTGTTGAGTGTTACAACATCTCAGTGTTAATGTGGCTGTTTCGCCATATAGTGTTATTAAGGCATCCTGCCAGTCTGCCAGTCTATTTGCTTTTTGTACTTGATCTCTCACTTCTTTGTCCACGTCTCCATAGCTAGACAGTGTAATTCCCAGGTATTTTATTTCCATTACTTGTTCAATACTGATGCCATCAATTTCTATTTTACATCTGGTTGGTTCTGTGCTGACTACAATTGTTTTAGTTTTCTGAGATGAGATTATCATATTAAACTCTTTTGCTCTTGTGTTAAATCTGTGGACTAGTCTTTGCAGACTATCTTGGGTTATCAATTTTGCTTGTCCCAACTCGTGGGAATAAAATGGACACGGAGCAAAAAGTGATTGACACAGGAGAGGATGATCAGCTGAGTAATGCAGCTTCGGCTTGAGTTCGATTTCGACTGCTCTTGAATGCAAGATCTTTTAAGATTAATGCTAAGAAATGGTTGCGTTGCTCTTGTAGTAATCCGTTTCCAAGTCAATTTAGCCTATTAAACCGTACTGATGAATACCAATGCATCAGACGTAGGTATTTTTAAGTATTTATCTTGTAAATAATCTTTATGCTTTTGACATAGTTATTAATTTTTTATATAATATCGCAATTGATTGTCAAAATTGTCTTCCGGACATCTTTTTTACTTCAGCAGATTGTCTAACACAGGTTAGTGTAAAACAGCGACGAGGATTATGTCACTTTTTTGCAACAACAACATGACAAATTCGAAGGGAGGCGGTCTTATTTGATAAAGAACAAAGTGCTTTCCCTCAGAATAACACTTTTGTAGCACCCGCCATATTCTCCAGATTTGTATCTCAGAGATTATCATGTTTTTATTGCTCTTATTAGCTATTTAGAGAAGTTAGATTTATCTATCTACAATGAAGGTACTGATAGTTTGGGCGAATACTTGACTGCGCCAAGTAAAGTGTTTGTTGCAAAAAGTCTTTATTTGGTCACGTATCTAAGAATCTCCCTTGTATTTTAGCAATTTAGCAACAATATAAAATTGTGTATATATATCTGGACTAGATTCAGCTCATAAAAATTAGCGTACAGCTAACAACACATAACTTTTACGAAAGTTATAAACTTCTAATTATTTTTTTAATTCAATTAAGGAAAGAAGTCAGCTCGGGTCCAATTAAGAACATTTTTTAAATCTAAGATCTTTGTTGTAATCATAGGTAAGCTTATTTGTGAGTTCGCCAATTAAATCTAAAATATTAACTGTGGAGGAAAAGTGGAATCGACCAGGGCAGCGAAATCTCTTAATTAATTCATGATTAAGAGCAACTGTTTTGTCATCGTTACACTCCCCTTCGGATAATAAATTAGAAGTTCAGATTATCATTTAATTATAACGCCGGCATGTTGAATTGTTGGAAAAAGACGGAATGAATCTCTTGCTGCAATGTTCGGTTAATCAAGAGCAGATTAGAATTATAATTAATATGAAAATATATTTTTCAATTAGCAAATTCTATATTGCGAGATCCAGGTTACAAGTGGCTATATAGGATGATAACTGTCTAAAATTGATAGATTGTGTGACGATATTTTTAATGCCTGTAAATCTGCCAAATTTGGGTAGAATGAATTTGATCAATCTTAACAAGATCTCCCGATCTTGGAAGTCAATTAACTTGACAGGTGTAATGGCACTATTATTAAAATTTCTGTGTCCAAAGTCCATTTAAAACCAAATTTGTCTGTCATTTGGATTTGTCTCATAGAAAAATGACCAACAATAAGGTTTGTGAATATTCCTCACCATTTTTCAAGGATTGAGTACGGCTTTCAACAATCTGGTCAGGCTTTCTTGTTGTCCAACGCATAAATTTTGAACATGAGGTTGACTCTTCTTCTTTAAATGCTGTCTCCCAATCGGAGATTGGGTATCATCTTCACTATCTTTTCTCTATATACTGCTGCTATGAAGTCTTCTATTTAACTGCATTTAAACCAGTTCCTTAAATTTTTCAACTACTATGACACTATCCGTCTTTCCACACTCTTTTCTCCTCTGATCTTTCCGTATATTATCAATCTTAGCATTTCATATCGCTGTCAACTCATTACGTGCCCCAGATATTGTAACTTTTTTATTTTTAAATTTTGAATAAAATCCTTTGTATAAAAAGGTATATAAAAAACCCAGTTGGGCTATGTTAAATTGGCAAAACGTTTTCGGAATAAGTATTCCATCATCAGTACCAAGTTAATACATGGATGTAGCCACTAAATATGGGGTTACAAACCCTTTAAAAATTGCTAATTGAAATTTAGTTTACATAATGTCTGTTTTACAATTTAGATGGTAAAGTTACCGTTGGATTGGTAACATGGCGACATATGACTCTGCAATAAGTTGCAAGTCCTGAGACGGTATGTCTACGAGGACTTCAATAAAGCAACTCGTAGACATACCGTCTCAGGACTTGCAACTTATTGCAGAGTCATATGTCGCCATGTTACCAATCCAACGGTAACTTTACCATCTAAATTGTAAAACAGACATTATGTAAACTAAATTTCAATTAGCAATTTTTAAAGGGTTTGTAACCCCATATTTAGTGGCTACATCCATGTATTAACTTGGTACTGATGATGGAATACTTATTCCGAAAACGTTTTGCCAATTTAACATAGCCCAACTGGGTTTTTTATATACCTTTTTATACAAAGGATTTTATTCAAAATTTTTAATATATGGTATACAGCCAAACACAGGAACTTAGTTTCCTTGTGGATTTTTATTTTTATTATGTTTATTATGTGTCCATACATCCTTCGGTGAAACCACATTTCAAATGACTATAGCTTATTTATGTATTCTTGCTTCAGTGTTCAGCTGTTCTCTTCTATTGTCTTTGAACACCTGATTGATGTATTCTGTCAATCGCTTTAATGAGGTTGATTATTTAATGTTAATGATAATTCAACACAAACATAGAAAAGGAATATAATACAGAAATAAGAAAATATAGCAAACATGGAGAATCAACAGAGAATGGGCGATTGGTAACAGATTTCAATAAAGCAAAAGGTAAGCGAAAGGATTTTAAATAGTGAAAGTAAATTCACGAAGCATCACAGAGATCACCTGATTGCTTTTATATCAATCAAATTAACCACACATTGAGCGAAAAAGACCTAGACAACTGTGTAAAAAATATAAAGAGTTAAAGGGATCCGAATGTCGATTTACAATATTTTCTTGTAGGACCAAAATAAAATTAACAATACCAAAAATTAAGAACAACAAAAATCAGGGAAATAAAAGTAAACAGGTTATAAGAGTAAAAAATGGGAAAAATGTTGGCTTCAAGTTAATAAATGCTAAATATATTTCTTTCTGAGTTCTATGATCTTCATGGATTCTTGCTCTAAACTTCAAATCCATAAAAAAGAGGCATTCAAAGTGTGGCTCTACAGACGTATTCTTAAAATTCCTTGGGTGACTAAAATCACAAATAAAAACGTATTAAGACGCGCTGAAAACTTCTGAAGACAGTTAAAATAAGAAAGATATCATACCTGAGGCACATATTTCGAAATGATAAATACTCTCTCTTAAACGCATTCATAAAAGGAAGAATAGATAGAACAAAAGGTGTGAGAAGAAAACGAAATCTTGGTCGAGTACTACCAGAGATTGGACGTACCTCAGTGTAGAACAGATATTTCTCGTTGCAAGAGATAGGGAAACGTTTAAAGAAGTGATCACTAGCATTCTTTAGAAGACGGTACGAGAAGATTTGTGCAATTTTTGGAATGCAATAATTTTAAGACTAATTTCAATAGCAGTTTTAAATACAGAATTCAGCCTATTGTAATTTTTATTTTAATTTATTTACAATCTTCTTACACTAACACTAAAAACACAAGTAATTTATAACATTTATTTGCGTAGAACGCCGTTAGAATCGGGATCAGTGGCTTAGCAAAGACTTAAGCGTAACGCTATCATAGTTTTTAATTAGTACATGTGTATAATAGTTCAAAGAGATTGGAGTGAAAAGATGGGGAAGACATACACTTGTCAGAGAAAGATCGAATGCTGTTTTGGAGAGGATGGAGAAGACAGGTACTCTGCAGAGAAAGATAGCAAGATGTTTTGAGGCAAGCCAAAGTCCACGAAGGGCCGTAGCGCCGTCAGACAACAATTCGGGTAGCAGGTATTCAAGAGTTTTCAATTTCACGTTATAGTTCGTACCTATGGTTTATTCGATAACTCCCTCTCGATTGTACTGAATTGATCCAACTTTATTTTTGTTCTATTAGAATGGTAGTTCAATCAAAATCAATTCTTAGATCTAAACGTTCATTTCTTGTAATCTTAAAATGAACGTTTTCATCAGATTATTATTGATTTTAACTTGGTAAAATTTGGAACTTACTCCTTATAATAATTTTTCGAAGAAATAGGTGTCACAAATTGAGAACAATATTAAGAATCTTTTTTGATTTGATTATCAGGACAAATCCTGCTGTTCAAAAAAATATCTTTGTTTGTAAGAGTAAGAATTCCTGTGTTTTATTTTTGACCTTCTACTCGCATGACACACAACAAAAACAATGACTTTCCTTCTGTTTTCTACATTTAAACTTTATTTTTTGGCCTCCACCCAAACCAAATTTCCAAAACATAATTAAGTCAATTCAAAGAACATCATTGTTTGTATATAAATTCATTGAATGAAGGTATTTGAAAGTCAGAGGGAATTGTGTAAAAATAGCTTTCATTTACAAAATTCCCGCTAGTATTTATATTAGTGAAGAAAGACGAAATCCATATTTACCAGAAATTCCTCTTAGTTGAAAACAATGGGAGAAAACTCCCCAGCAATTTAAAAAAATATCTCGAATGTTCTTGTTTGTAAATATCCTGGCATGTTTTTAGCTAAGGATTAAAAAGTAGTAGTTCTTTCTTAGCCTTGTTTATAAAATAACTAAGACGTTTCTTTATAATAAGAATTATTTAGTGTACGAGGGATGTAACAGAACCAGTGCTTTCCTACAACAACCTTTTATTATCCCTAGTTTTACTCTTCTTCTTGTAGTGCCTATCCGTTTCGGGTATTGGCGATCATCATGGCAATCTGTATTTTGCAAACTGCAACTCTGAAAAGATTTGTGGTTGTTGTGTTTAACCACGTAAGTAGATTTTTCAGTCAGGAAATCCTTCGCCTTTCTGGTCCTCGTTTTCCTTGTAGAATTAATTGTAGCAACCCATATCTTTTGCTGTTCCTCATGAGGTGACCGAGGTATTCGAGTTTTGCTGTTTTTGGTGTGGTTAACAATTCTTTTCCTTTTTACATTCTTAATATAACGTCCTGGTTAGTAACGTAGTCGGTATAGAATATCTTCAGGATTCGACGATAAAGCCTCAATTTTCTTGCGGGTAGCGTCTGTGAGATTCCACGATTCAACTCCGTACAACAGTATAGGAAAGATATAACATCGTAGTAACCGGATTTTTATGGGTACTGATAAATTATGGTATTTGAATAGTTTAGCCATTTTTTAAAATGCAGATCTTGCTTTCTCTATCTTAAATTTTATTTCTGGGGAATGGTCCCAATTTTCATTGACGTTCGTACCAAGGTAGGTGTATGTTTTTACTCTTTCTATTTTTTGAACATTCACACTGATTCTTTCAATTTGCTGTTCCTTCTTAGAGATCAGTGAAAGTCCATATCTCTGACTCACTTCTGTGATTCTATTCATTAACTCCTGGAGGGCTTCATAACTGTCAGCGAATACCACCGTGTCATCCGCGTATCTGATGTTATTGAAAGATTCTCCGTTAATTCGAATTCCGGCTTCCAACATCCTCTACTGCTTCTTGAAAGATTTCCTCAAAGTATGTGTTAAACAGCAAGGGTGATAGTATACATTGTAACGGATATTTTGCCTACCACATAGAGTATTACTATGGGGGGTTGAAAATTGGGGACAGAAATTATTGGGGCAGAGATAGGGCAAGCAAAACAAATCGAAACTTATGCGAACGGCGCTCAGGGTTTATTGGGAGAGCTGGAGTCGTGGATAAGTGAATGAAACAGGGGGATTGGATTGGGGCAACTACAAAAAATGAAACAAAGGGTTACATAAATATCCTGAAACAAACACACAAACAAAATACAAGGGACACCGCTTCGAGGAAACTTCCTGCTGGAGGAAAGAAAAGGTTCTTCCGTCCTAAAAAACACAAAAAAGAGGTTAGGAGACTTTTTTAAAATAAATAGACAAAATGGTTCAGAGAAATAAATTAAACAGTTATTACTGTCGCACCATAAACAGTTAATAATTACTATATAAATAGTTACAAAGATTTATACCAAAATAAAAAAGAAGAAAAACTTACATATCCTATCCGTTTACAACATCCGTTTACAAGTGGGAATTGCTACAAAACTTACAAAAAATTGTGACTGGGCTATAAAGTGTGGCAGAAATAAATTATTACAAATAAACTAGACTATTCATATAGGTTATCCTTTTTCTAAAAACAAAACAAACTAATCTAAGCTAGCTGTCATATGTCAACATTAAATTTTAAAACAGAGAACAAATAAAATGACAGCAATGGCCACACCCTAAAATTTACAATATTAATTATTACAATTTCTTTACAAACTCTTATGAGAGCAATTATTAATGAAAATGTTTTTTTTTCTTTTAAAAATTAACACAAAAGAGTTACCTTGATTTCACTAACATTTCTTTAGATTGATTTCTGGGGTCGGAAACTGGACCTACTAAAATTTTTGCCACTGGAACAAAAAACTGCATCTCACATTTCGAATTATGTTCTGAAACGCTTCTTAGGATATTGAAGTTTGAGGTTGAAATTGGCGGCACTAGACACAGACTTCGACTCGGCTTCTTACAAGACTGGAACCATCGTGGTTATATTTCAAATTTGTTGTACACGCCGTTTAACAAATATCTCAGATCAGATACGGCATACAACAAAAACAGTGATCACTCTTACTTTAACAGACACATTACTTTGAGTATATTCACGTTTTCTAACAAATTTTGCCGGTTTCTCCAAATTACATACCGACGTCTGCCCACTCTCGTTACTCTTTTCAACCTCACTTAAAACTTTAAACTGTAACTATTAACTTCATAATTAACTGCCACTACACACTAGATCGAGAAGCCGTCGCAATGGTGATCGCTAACGTCGGATAATTCTGATATGGCACGCGAAGAAGAAGACACACTAGATTTCCATGAAAAGGGACGAAGAACGAGAAAACAATACAAATTCGACGTAGAATTTGGACTAACCTGAAGCCAACCGCCCCCAACAGCGACCTCAGCGAGAATGAGTAAATTCTTAAAAATCCTTCGCTTAACTTGGTATAAACAAAACACTAAACGGGAATATTTATTTGAAACGCAGAATATCCTAAAAGCGTTTTTCTATCAAAAGAATGCCGAGAAAATACACATCTGTGAAATATAAACAAACTCTAAAATGGTTTATTATCGACTCGACGACACAAAGAGGAATTGAAATACTTTGGTGTTTTAATAAATATACGAGGGAATTTCAATATATACCAAGGAATTTACAAATGCTATAACATCCCTATATTATTAATCCATTTAAATATATTATGTCATTGAATATTTTTGTTAATCGTTCAGTGCCGTCGGTGTTAAATAGCTTTACGAGTTCAGCATATGCATTGTCAGGTCCAGGATCTTTGCCATCTTTTAGTTGTCATATTGCTTTTTCCACTTCATCTGATGTGATTGCTAAGTGATCATTACATATGTAGGATGGAGGTTGTTCGAATCTATTATCATCAAAGAGTTCTTGTATGTATTTGGTCCATATGCATATTTCTAGATTTTTGTCTGTGATGATGTTTCCTTGTTGATCTTGCGGTTTGCTAGCTGTGTTGGATTTTTTAAGATCAGCTGTTTGTTTTACTCAATGTCTCATTATTCACACTAGTCGGACTGGGGCACTCATTATCCTATGCTTTATAATACCCTGAACCTTTTTTGTTTTGAGTTTTCGAGTTGGTAAAAATATGGTTTCGAATTTTGATCAGAAGGTTGTCCTTCATATATTTTTTCACATTATGTTTCGTTCTACAGTTTCCATTACTAGGTTGGAGTTACTGTTTTTCACACTATATTCTACTGTGTTACAACTTGTGAAATATGGTGTATAGAGTTTTTTATGGTTTTCTTTTTAATTATAAAAAACTGTATATTGAAGTGAAAACTTATTGGTACATTTTTAATTAAAAAATTAATTAAAACGTATTACAATAATTGATTTTGTTAAGAACGAACGTTTTCGATCTCATTAGACCATCTTTAGTGAACTTGCTATATAACCTCATCAACAAGCAAAGTGTGGATTTAAATTTCATATTACATACTTAAAAGTACTAAAATAAACGACACAATGTCGATGTTTACAGATTTAAATGTCCGGGAACAATATGTCCCTACTCGAAACAGCACTCACTGTTTAACATTAAGGAGCTTATACTTATTAACTAACAAATTAATGTTTGTTATTATTACTACGTACTTTCCAAAACATTATCTCTGTTATTAATTAGACGTACAATAAAGCATTTGGATTATTTAGAGTATCATGATAAAGTTAACGAACCGACCTAGGAGTTTTAATGATCAACTGGATATCTCGACTATAACGAATCCATTTTTCTATTAATTATTTATAAAAAGGAGGTGAGTAATATTGTTCTGCGACTTCAAACATAAAAAGAAATAATTAATTGTACAAAATGCAGCTGCAGTAATGAGGTTTTACTGGGTGATATTTAGTATAACGATAATTGTAAAATGTCATTCCACAAAAAAAAAACTGTTTAGGCGATACAAAAAACTTACTGGGAGTTAAAAATACTTAAGGCTACTTTTTTTTAATGATTTCTCCATGTAAAATTTTTTAGTGTCAGCCCTGCAGAGAAACAACGATAATTTGGGAACAAAATTTTATAGTATATAAAGAAGCTATTTCGTTCGTTATTTTTTTGATGTTGATTTATTTATTTTTGTGCGATTTTTTCACATTTTAGCATCATGTGGATAATTCAATTTAATTAGGTAATATCTGACTGATGTTTCGTTTATTCTTAGTTTAATAAAAACCTGTTGTAAGAAATTTGAATTTCTTCTTTTTCACTTCAAAGTAATAACAAATTGTTCCTTTTTTTTTCTCTAAAATTAGTCTTAAACATAGCACGTTTTTCATTTTTTAATTAAGGGGCGTTATGTATTATTTTGCTTTTCTGGTTTAATTTACAAAATATGCCGAAATTGTCCTTCTTTTCTTCTGCACTTTTGTTTCAATTTGCACTGATTAATTTCTTAACAATCTCTTTACTTCATATTTATGGTTTATTTATATTATTTGGGCTCTACTAAAAAATATGCACATTAGAAATTGATTATTTTTTAATCCTTTCCACATTTCACTTCTGGTTACTTACAGTACCTTAGTTACCTTGACCCCTTCTTTTAAAGAAGTTAGCTACAAGTGTAGGGAAACGTTGGTTAAAATATATAAAAGAATCTCTTCATTAAGTTATTGCGAATATTAAAAGAATAACGTGTTCACTTGCAATTACATCACACCAACAAATATTTCAATTATTACTCAAACCACAACATAAATATCAAAATGAGAATCATCAAATCACTGCTAACAAATATTTTAACAAAAATAAGTGGCCCTTGTCATGTATAAACAAGTAATTTCAGAAGATTCTAGAAAGAAACCAACAAAACACCCAAAATGATCCAGAAATGCTGTCAAGATGAGATTTAAAGATTACAATACCATTTGTAAATAGCTTCTTCTTTCGGTACTATCTTATGTGCCGCTAAAGTTGGCAATTACACTGCGAGTTGTTCACGGTCTTCAGCTAGTCGAAAGAAATTGTTCAGCACTGCGTATTCCTCTACAATCGCGAATGTTTTTGTGCCATGACATCTGTTTCCTTACAATTCCTCTTTACCTTTCATGATAAGCTTTTTTTTCTGACGGTGGAAATTTTCTAAAAACCGTACCAGGTGAACCCATCCCTAGAAATGGCTGGCGTGTCCTGCAAACGGATACCTTCCTGTTTTCCTGCGTACCAACTACCCTCTTCTACTTGTGCGTAGTTGACTGTCGCATGTACCGTACTCCGAAAGTGGGATGGCCGCTGTAACGCTAATGACAATTTTGGAGTACTTCTCTTATCTAGAGTTTCCCTTCTTCTTTCTTCTTAATGACTGCTCAGATGTAATTTATGATCAGCTGAAGGATTCTGTATTCAGGTCTTCTCTAAGAATATGCTCTAAGTGTGAAATTGTTCTTATTTTAATGCTTCATTGGTCTGCATCTGCTGTCCAAGGTGTTCGAAGCATTCTTCTATGTAACCACATCTCAAACGCCTATAGGCGATTGATCTTAACAGCCTTCAGTGTCCAGGTCTCTGAGCTATGTAACAACACTGACTATATATAACATTTGATCATTCTTTGACGTAATTTTTAAGTTTAAGCTGTGGTTACAGAAGAATGATACAGCGGGAAGAGCAGAGATTGCATTTCTGTCTGACGCCTCTTTGAATGTAACATTTGTAGGTTAAGCTCCCATCGACTCTAACGACTGCTTTCTTCTTCCAATAGAAGTTTTCTGATGCGTAGGTCTCTACCATCAATGTCTTTGGTTTTTATTATATTTGAAAGCATTTTCGTAAGCGATGAAAGCCACATAAATAGCTTTACGTTAGTCGCGGCATTTTTGAAGCAGTACGTTTAAGCCAAAAAGTAGCCCAGCGCAGTAGGCTTATCAAAACAATTAAAAAGGATAGAAAATAAATACAATATCACAACATTTAAAACAACTAAAATATTGAGATCTATTTTTTCCACCAAGCAGAAACTTAGAAAGATCCTGGATACGCAAAAATGCCTGGGATAATGTGTACAAAGTGTAATGGAGATTTCCCTCTTTCATGACTAAGAAAGGGGATAGCAAAAAGAGAGAAATCAAAAGCCAAACCCTCATCTAACTAAATGAAGAGCGATATGTAGCAAATACATGAATATAATGTAGTAGGCTCTCGTTATCAATACTGAAAGAATCAACAATAAGAATCACACCATCTCTAATTAACTACATAAGCTCAGAAGGGTCAGAATCTGATATAAATCCGAGGTATACCTCTCTCAGAATTTCACTCAAAACACGGTTAATGCCGTGTATACAAGACCAAGGGCGGTATACAAGACAAGTAAGTCAACTGTCAAATTGGTATTTCCATCCACAGCCAATTCAAATTATATTAAAGATTTAGTCCATCCATAATTTTCAAATTGAAACATTTTTTGAAAACAATTTGAAACGTCAATAAAAAATGATACTCCTTTAAATCAAGTGTGGTATAATCCTATATAAAATAATATTTAAATGTATTCACTCAATTCTAAATGATAGTGTCGAGTGGCCTAAATTCAGTAATATACAAATGACCCTACTTTTATCCATTTGTTTTTTTTTTTTTTTTTCATTATATAGAAATATTCTGTCAATCAAAAGGAAGTAGGTATGGCATTTATGCATTTGAACTTGTTTCACATAAATATTTCAAACAAAAAAAAATTCCAACGTTCTAATTGCTCTAGTTTTTTGTAATATCACTCATTTAACCGACTTTCCAAGTGTATCAATTAATCATCGAGATGCTGTTTTGTTTTAATAAAAGTTTTTGACCAGTCAAACAGCTTATGACAGAAAAACCAGTTCCGCCGCTTAGAACTTAAATAACGTATTTATAAATATATTACGTTTGGTGGTAATGGCCTCATCTTCCAAGTTCACTGGGGCGACAGTTATGTAAGAGATGTGCGGGCTAGTTCCGTAAACTGCGGAGTTTCTGATAGTCCGATTTGCATACAGGACGGAGCGATTTTCTCGCTGCAACTTTAGTGTTAATTAAAAACAATAGAAAAAGTTCTAATTGAATTTTATATTTGTACAAAGGGGACTATTAATAAAATGGTAAAATAAAGTTCTGGAATGAAAGTATCTCGCTTAATTTTTATGTTAATTCTGTATAATTTTCTTAAAGAAAATGTTTTAGTTTGAGCTTTAGTTTGCAAAAAACAGAAAAATTGACAAAGGAAACATTAGTAAAAGGCAATTAAAAACAAAAGTAGTAAACCGTAAACATATTTACTTTTTGCGCGTTCTTATGTTTGTACCTAAACTACATACAGTGTGTCCGTAAAGTATGGAATAAATTCGATATTTCCTAGATGAAAAACCTTTTTCAAAAAAGTAAAACACGTCGATTTTCAAATTTAATGTTCTACATTTTACAATAAAATTCATTATACAAGATGATACACATTACAGTGATGACGCCATCGGCTCTTTTTTTAATGTAACACCCTGTATTTTAGGACATTTTTAAATCGATAAAAATGAGCAACCTTTAAGTAAAAATGAGAAATCAAAGAACTCTGTGACATTTCCAAAACAGTGAATTTAGGGCTGCATCCAGTCATGAGGGTGAAATATTTGTCAGTTTTCTTCTTTTTTTTTTTCTCAATTATACTGTGGTCAGTATCTACTTCTAAGTGAGTGTGACCTGGTACCATACACTTACGATCTATTAGCTTAATATTAGAGGAAGATCTATTAAATTTCCACGTAATGATGGCAGATACATGAGAGTTACGGTTTTGTCCCCCAGTTGTGTCTGAATAATAAATTACATGTTCTGTCTCAGGTGGTACGATTGTTTGCAGGTGTCTGTACAGACAAGATGCTGTCTGATTTGCAACCCTCTACCTGCAACAGATTCATACCACATGTGACTAAACAGCTTTCCCTGTACTGTTATCATGAACTGTTAAATTTAAACCTCCAAAGCTGTCTCTTATAAAATGCAACAGATGATTTTAAATCTGGTATTGGTAGGCACTGCTATAGGTCGAAAGTGTATGTATGTGGAACAGTTTTGGCAGTTTATGTATCTTTCCTTTTTTCATCATACGCTTGATCAGCTTCCATTTGGTGGGATTTGTGGTCTGACGAGAGTTTTTCTTTCTGGTCATCGGTACAAATTTTGGATTGCATAATAAATTTATCGCAGGTAAAACATATATCAACTGTTGGCTTTTTAAATCTGAGGTTAAGCTTTTAAATTATGTGAGGTGATAAGTACTTCTTCGAAGTGTGCTGTCGTGAATAGTGACTTTCGTACAGTGGAAATAAAAGTATTTTTGTTTTTGGTGTCTTTTCTCCTTTATCTTCTACATCAGTACCTGCTATCGTAGATTGTATCTTACTGGCGTTAGTTATAATTATAATTATAATGGCGTAAGTTTTTGCTTTCATCGAAAACGTTAAGAAGACAACCGCGACAGATATGCTCCCTATTTTCGCTTATAAAAAGAGAATAAACCAGAGTTCTTGACCTGCATTTAACCTTATTCAGATCCATTGTTCTTGGTCGATGTGAAGGAGGTTCTTCACTTGAATAAGAGATGCCATGTATGCTCTCTTTGAGTACGAACCTAAACCCCAATATTCATCAAAACACTTTTTTAACTCGTTTGCATTAAAGCGATCTTTACTTTTCATTCGACATGAGCTTAATACTTTAGCTTCGCGTGAACGTATTGGTTTTCCTTGTAACGTAAGATAAACTTTTTCTAAATTTCGCTATAATTTCTTCTCAGCTTTGTGTTTCTTTGTGCTTTGTTTTTCTATACGTGCATACTTATACATTTCACTCGGTATAATATCAACGAAAACATTGAAAGTGATAAGAAACGTAAGAAACGCAATGTCATAATATTAACGAAAACATTAAAACTGATAAAAACGTGAGAAACGCAATGTAATCAATACTCAAATTACAAATTGAATGAATCATTTACATATTATCCTTTTTTCGTAACTCCCTCAGTCTTTTAGCTAGCCAGCAATTTCTCTGATAACTGTTCTTAATCAGTAAGTCAAACGTTTGGTTAGATATACGCCGATCTAAACCAGATAAAATAACTTACTTCAGTGACTGTTAGCTACATAAATATTACCGGTAGTAATAGTAGAAAAGGTACAAGGGCGGGAGTGGTTAAGTTCATCTCTAAAATGGATAAAATTGTGAGTATGAAAAAGATCATTATTTGATAGGGAACCACAGGTATAACATTTGACTTGTCTTTTTTATTCCAGCGGTAGATAATTTTTTTTTAGGTGATTTTAATAAATACAAAATTTTTCACAAAAATTGACCTGTCTGCGTCCGCCGATCACACAATGTTTCTGATCAATATTGTCCCTTTTTCATGCAACGGCTCAAGTTAGTAGGCCTGACATGGTGTTTGGAAGAATGGGACAAGCTTTAAGCTGAATTTGTAATTGATCCTATATTTGTTACATAGAATTTAAGACTGGATTCATAACAGTCTATTCTTAATGCTGTAACGTGTCAAAAATCCGGTTGATCTAGTCGTATTACTTAGATTGCACTTAAAATGCAAATGCAAGACTGTGCGGAAGCAGCTCTGATTTTTACGAACAACGTCCCAAACAGCAATATTTTCAGCAGTATGTTTAGGCGGCTGCCAATTTGCGGTTTTTTTAAATCAACCTATCATTTTCTTAATTGCTGCTCAAAATAATCCAATCAATCACACCAGGGCGTTCTACACGAAAATCAACCCTGTATTTGGGAATTAGCTCTTGCTGTTTATTTGCTATATATTCATTAATTCCATTCATGTCTGATTGTAAATAAATTGATGAAAAATCACTATATACTTAACGCACTGACATACTTCTCTAGTATTCTCTGGTCTTTCTGGCAATTATCTCGATATTTATTTTATAATAACGGGTCATTTTCTACGATGAACCTTATTGAAGAAAAGTATAATGAGAAACAGTATTTATTTCTTCATAAAAAACATATTAGCAACGTATTGTGGCAAAATTGTGAGAAAATATGATCCATTCTTTAAAAACGTTGTCTTTGTTAAGGTGGGACCACAAGAATAGGGGCGTACATTTGAAAAATATGCTATTGTTTGAATGGCCTTATTTGTATTATTTATTTTTTCCATTAAATCGTGTTTTTACGGAACACTTATGTACTATTATTAGATAAAGAAACAAAACGATAGTTATCTGCTTGACTATTATTACTACCTCCATCTAGAACTAAGTATATGCGTATGGATTAAATAATACGAGAAATGTTCAATAATTACTGAGCTCAATAAAGAATACTCTAGTTTTTTCAGGATCATTTCATTTTTCAATGACGATAAGTTTATTTTTAAAAAAGTTATAAACATTTATAAAAAACCAAAATTTCTGACTTATTTTGCAACTTTCTAAGCAACAAATAAGGATAAAATCATTTTTAAAACGCCATTTTGAAGGTTTTTATATGACTTATAAGTTTTTTACTCTCAAATTTGTTTCAAATGCTTCACTTTTTGCTGATAGATGAAAAAAGTGAAAATTTGCCGTATTTTGATCATTATTTGTTAATAATAATTAATGAAGTCCAAAAAATCGAATACAGGAGACATAGATTTTTGTTACAGAGGTTTATTCTAGTCAAAACAACTGTCGTTTGCCTGGCTGGTTTAGTGTCACAAATAGGGTACTTTTTTGCTTATTTCCCTGGCCTATTAAAATGACACAAGAATTCTTTAGCCGTACAAAAGAAGTCGAAGACGACATCTTCAACCAAATGTTACGGTTCATGAGATGGTTCCCCGGGGAGAAAGGTTTTTTGGGGGGCAAAACCATGAGCTTGCGTGGGCAGGTCCTCTGCCGGGATCGCCAAGAATTATCTACCTGCTACCAGGCTACTAGTGAGATGAATTTAATGTATTTGTAATAATTGATGAAAACATAATAGAAACAGAAATATATATGAGGATATCTAAAAGCTTGCGGTACAAATAATAAAATATGGGGTAATGTCTCAGATCAATATTGTTTTAAATGAGAATTAAATACATCTTTTACCACATGCGTTTGGGTTATCAAACGATGACATGTGCTTGATTTTGTGATTTGTGCTTTTAATACATGAGCTTTATTTTGAAGTAACTTTGAACCGTGAACTCTGTGAAAGGTGTGTTTACACTAAAATGTACAGAAAAATAAAGAAATTTGGAACAAGAAAAAGCAAAACATTCCAAAATATTTAGTGTCAGTAGTTTCTATCCACACTATCATCGGAGATAATCTTTTTTATTAGCTTCTCTGTATTCTTTTACAAACGCTTTTCAAATATAATGCGGTGTAATTTTCAATCTTAACCAGGTTGACCTCTAAGTATATTATATTATTTATATTCATTAGATTAGAGTTAAATCAGCTACTCAGTTTTTAACGATCGAAAACGAAGTGGCGAATCAAGTAATGTGATTTCAAAAACATGAAAGTACTTTTGTACTTAAGTAGTTTTTCCATTATTTGCAAAATCTGACGAGCTATTCACTTTAGCATGCTTTGAAAAACATTCTAAATGATAGATAAGATTCCACTGTGGTATTTAACCTATTAAAAGATGATTCTACTAAATAGTAAATGTTTCCCCTAATTAGCTTCATCTGCTTTAGACCACGTTATCGAATGATCTAAGTGTCTCATAAAAAGTTGTATCTGAAATATCAATGTCAATAAATCTTAAAAACCTAACGGGAACGAATATACTCTAGTTCTAGATGTACCACCCAACACTTTAGCTAATATTTAAACACATAATTACCCAAACTAATAATACCGACTCGTGAATCACATTCACGTAATCTTAGCATCTACACGTTCAGATTTACAGTTATCATACGGTTCTTCTTGTCCTACTAACAGTCCTCGTGCTTGACCAATGTTATGTCCGCAAACTTTACTCACAATTTAGAACCAAAAGTCAACGTCCTGCCGAGTCGAAGTGCCTCTAGGCGGTCGCAGTACCGTTAACCGAGAACTCTTGATTCAGGTGACTTGAATTTTGATCAGAAGTTAAGAATTTGGTTGGTTTTTACAGAAAAGTCAGTAGTGTGAAGCAAGTGGGAATGAGCCGTTGGTAATTTACTGTTTTCAATTAATGATGATAATAAAAATCCATTTAGACTTGAAAAAATTCACGCTAAACTATTTCACACGCAATAAATATTGTTTTCCTTTTACTACTTTATTATTTTTGATCGTAACACCTAGGTACATAAAAGAAACTGTTTAGATTTATACCCGGTTCACAATTTGTTGATAGCTCACTACAAGTTTAACCCTAATTAGAAAACTGAAATACAGAGAGGATAGGTAATACGATATAATAGTAAAAACCAACCTAAAACTGACGGTTTAAGACGTTTCGACTAACCCACCTTATATCTGAAGGAATACAATACCTTATAATCCTATTACGGGGGTATTTTGAATGGTTAGAGATGAACGACCAGTGTCGTAGAGTATATGATTGAAACATTTATTTGAACTAAATAAATATATTTTTTAAATTGTACTTATGTAAATTGTATTTTTTAATAAAACTTATTTATTTTATTCAAAAATAAAAAGTTTCTTGCCATTTGTAAAAGATACATTTATTTCCAATGTGTTTTAAATGTATCCATTATTTTCGAATCCGGAGAAAACTAATAAATATTTTTGAAAAATTTAAACGCAGAATGAAAGATTACATTATTACTCAGGGCAGAAAGTCCCTGAAAACTTCTACAGTGTTTATTTTAATATGTTATGTAACAGGGGTGAAAATAAAAGAGAAAATATAGTATAATTTTTAATTGAAAATATTGCATGCAAAAGAAACTTTTTATTTATTCTAAAAAAATATTTAATTCTGCTTTTAAATTTTTCAAAAATGCTTTTTAGTTTTCTCAGGATTTGAAAAAAAAATGGATACATTTAAAACACATTTAACATTTTGACAGGCGACATTTTGCGCCTTTCCCCTTTAATACCTTACGATTACAACTACTATTACTTACCTTATATAATTACGATTAGAAAACTATTCAAATTCAAAATAAATAGGATCAACTTCGGAATCCGAGTCATCTTGAGGGTTAATAATTAGGTTAGTAATCTTTACGGTCGCATCAATTATGTTATCAAGATCCCACATTTTTTGTTCTTCTATTACATGTCTTACTGCATCTTTCCAGTTTTGTTTTGTAAGATGTTATAAAGACTCGTATAACAATTCACGTACAACTTGTATTTTATATGACGTATTTTTTCTAGCCACATAACTTTTCATTTGTGCCCAAATGAGTTCAATTGGATTTATTTCGCAGTGGTAGGGTGGAAGTCTAAAGACTGTGATGTTTCGCCTTTCCGCCATTTTGTCAACTACGTATTTCTTGAACTTAGATTTGTGTTGCCGGGCAATTTTAAAAAGTTCTGCTTTTACCATTCCATCTTCGTAAGGCAGATACTTATTCCGCAGCCAGTCAAGAATATCCTGTTTCTTCCACGCATTCGTTAGAAGTCTTTCTACTAGTCGTGAATGATAAGGTGCATTATCTAATACTATAATTGAATTTGGTGGTATGTGTTCAATCATTTGCTCAAAATACTCTTCGAAAACATCAGCTGTCATCTCCTCGTGATAGTCTTTTGTGCTTTTGGAATGAAATTCCAACAAACCATGCTTAACAAATCCTTTTTCACTGCCAATGTGAGAAATTATTAATCTACTGCCTTTACCAGAAGGTGGGGAGATACCAGTAGACCAACCTTCCATAAAGGCTTGCCTGGAGCTTAATATATTTTTATCTGACCAAATTTTTTTTAGAGTATGACCTGAGTTTACCCACGTTTCATCCTGGTAGAAGATGGGCCTTTCTTCAGCCCGGAATTTTCGTATGAATCTTAGATAATTTCTTCTCCAACATCATCTTCTCCTCCCGGTCAATCAAAAGTGATTTTCGGTCTGATTTCTCCCACCGGAAATTTAATTCTTTTAAAACTTGCCACAATTTAGTTCGTCCGATATGAGGCAAATCCGGGTCGTCTCTAACTTCTTGTAAAATTTTGTTTAGGTTTGGTATTTCTTTTTTGAAAAAAAATATAAATTGAAAAAAATTAAATTCTTATTTTTATTAATATAATATAATAACCAACATTAGTCGTGAAAGTTTTAATTGTTTTTTTGCTAAATATATTAGTACTTATTAAAATATTATCAATATTATATATAACAGTATTAAAACATTATATTATTATTTAATGAATAAACACCTTAGGAACGCCTATGATTTACGACCGTTTTATGAGTTTGAGGCATATTTTGTGCTCTCAACAATTTGTGAACGAAGAATAGCCAATTTTGATCTTAACTAACTTTTTCTAATTTTGATAATTTTTTTGGACAAACAGGGCTCCCAGATTAATTTACATCATTCAGATTTCTGAAAAAGCCGGATTTATTTATCGATTAATAAATATCGAAACCTCATAAGCCAAAATTTACAATTTTTTAGGAGAGCGAATAAAATTTGATATTTAGTACAAATTTTTTCTTTCTTAGTATTTATTCGATTATTATTTAAAAAAAACATGCCAACACATAGTTTTCGTGAATCTCGTGTTTTGCCAGAACCTTTGGATCAATGATTTGAACCCAAATCCTCATAAATCTAAAAATGGCCAATTGTTAACTTCGAGGTTTCGATATTTAACCGTCGATATATTATACGAGGAAAAACAAAGTTATATTTTTCTACTCTATCTGTAAGACACATTCTAGTAAAACACAGCTTTGGTACATCACTCAGAACTCTCCCGTAGGCAAGCTTGGTGTTTTTTTGTTTTGAAAAATCGTTTTGCGAAATGAAGATGAATAGCTGTTTTAAAAGACGTACGAAATTATCAATATATCGCGATAAAATTAAATGTCAGTCGTTTTATCATGCCGAGATGCCAAGAATTAGATTTATAAAGCCGGGATCTGACAGAACGTGGTGCGGCGTTTTTCACCGGCGAAGAGAAATAGAAAATACAAAATAGAAAAAGACAAAATATAAAAACGGGAACCAAGCAACGTAAAATGCCATTCTTCTCCTCAATATTTGTGGTTTACGATCTCTGGGATACGGCAAAACTGTCTATTTATGGTCGACGCGTGCAGTCCGGTCATTTGTCGGTAATTCAACACAGTTCAAAAGACAATTGGAAGCTGATGCACCGCATGTACTTCCCCTACTTCCTAAATTTTTTCATCATCACTGGTGGCCTACAACAGACTAACCTAAACTAAACCCTCGGTATTAGAGTTTATCAAAAAGTTTACTTAATATTTATTAATTTCACAGTAACTTGGGATCCCAGCCGTGTTCTGTTTTCTTTTCACTATTACCTATTTTCTAGTTTGCCGACGTAAACCGGCGAAAAGCCTCCAGGTTCTGTCCGATCCCGGCTTAAGTAAGACACAGCGCCCACGGCGCAACTTTGAGGGGGTTAGCCCACTAGACGATCCGGCTTAAACTGATTTTCTCAGTCTTAGGCACTATTTTTAGTTACTTACTCAGAAACGATACAGTAATGAAATGCTAAACGGATACATCACAGCATTAATCCGTTATATATTTCATTCATTTATACGATCATCTAAGAAAACTTTGAAATATTCAATAAAACGAATTAAGAAGAAAAAAAATGTGGACGGCGGCGTATCTGTAAACGTGAATAACACAATTGTTTTTTATTCCTAATAAATATTATTTAGTCTGGGACATTCATCCACAAAAATATTTTGGTAAAAAAATATGTTGTATATATAAAAGTTATTTTTATATATCATAAACAAGTAAAAAAAAGTAATAACCTTTATCAAAATATTTTGGAATTTTGTAGAACTAATATAAAAGTAAATGAAAATAGTTTTGTTAGTTTTCTCCGTATTTTAAAAAGTTCGTTCATGGAGACCTTTTATAATTTTTAACTTAACTTGCACCAAAGTTGTTTAAATTTGTCCTTTTTATTGTATATCCTGTAGAATATGAAAACTTTTATGAAGTACATTGTGATCGAGAGGCTTTTGAAATGTCAAGTGTTGTACGCCATACTGTTGTCCTGGTAACTTAAAACTTTGTTTTTTTTTAATAACTTTTTAAAAACTTTCGAAATGCTGATAAAGATGCAAGGAAACATTTTATTGCACTCTATTTCAATTCAGAAGTTCAGAAATTATGTCTAGAATCTTGTACAATCTACAATATAAACTACTTGGACTGATGCGTTTAATGCATAATGTTCTGGCTCAGAAATCGAAAGGAATTGTAATGTAGCTTTGTGGTGTTTTTATTAATGAAATTTAGTGAACAATAATAAGATAGTTATGATTTGTCGAACCTCTGTGAAAGCAACACGGAAAAGAAGTATTAATAATGAGAATAAGTTTTTAATAAATAACAATTCATTAGCACTCTAGACAGAATAGTACAGAAGTATATTTGCAGAGGGAAACAATTGTATTTGTTTTTTTTTGTGTAAAAATACTTTTCTAAAAAAATATAGTACACTGTATACTTTTTGGTCCTACTTAGACTTGTACCCGTTAAACTCTGAACACTCATGGCATGACCAATCATGGCATTTGTTTTATAAGGACATGATCAATCCCTTTATCTTTCTTATCAATTTTGTCTACTACAGTGATAGTGATTTCAAATAGACTTAGTGATATCTTACTGATATTACGGTCAATTACATCTTTGGATACAAAATTAACCAATTCTCTTTTTATTGCAGCAACTCTTCCGATCTCAGCAGTCGCAAGCTGCAACACCCAGCGCTGCACAGCTTCAGCTGTTGCAGCAACAACAACAGCAGTATTTGGCGCAACAACAGCAAGCTGCAGCAGCATTCCCACAACCCCCCTACCTCGTCAATCCCCAGCAGGAGCCTTACTTGATAACGGCTGGGGTGCCGGCGCAGTACTATGGGGTGGGACCATGGGTATATCCCGCTCCCCCGGCGAATCTCATCCAGCAGGGTGCCAGCAATGGAGCTAGACGACCGCTTACCCCCAACGGGACGACTGAGGCGCAACAACAAGTGCAGGTGAGTCATTTATATTAGAAAAAATCTATACTGTCGATATTCTTGGGTTTGTCAAAGAGTTGGTCTTTCGTTAAGGGCAAATTTTTTAAACCTTTATTAGAAATTCCAAAATAGTCTTTAAAGAAACCTTTCTGACAATAAATGATGAACTATAATAATAATTTTATTGTCAATGACATAAAAACAATTTTTCCTTTTCGTGAAAATTCTAGAAAAATGTAATAAAGCCAGGCTTCATTTTCAGTTTTAGATGTAACAAATTGTTTTTTTTTAACTATTTTCAAGTTTTTTTGAACGGGTTGTTTCTCTATTAATTTGTATATAACTTTTTTCGGCCATTTTCTTTTTGTAGAGTACTTATAAATATATTTATTTGGTTAATTCATCTTTAATATACATTGACCTAATAGCTGTACACTAGCGAATTTTTCCACGAAAACTTACTACTAATATCGTTTTAATAACAATAAACATACACTCGGATCATGTAGGTATTATGTTGATTTTTTTTCCTTTTTCTATTATGTAGGTATAATAAGCATGCATCCGTTCAGATGTAGATATAATCTAATTGCGTTGTCAAAAATTATTTCAAGGTTAATATTCTTAATATCGATCTCTTTCGTTCTTTAGGATGAAGAAAATTGTTGTGTGTTGTAGAAAGATGTGACAAATCCTTCGTGTTAAAAAATCGAAGGGTTTCAACTACTTCCCGTACAGAGGGGACTTGTCTTTGTTGATTTTTTTCACTTTTTGTTATTTCCATTTTTTTCGCCTGTCATCGGCTGTCCTCAAACAAGGTGCAAAGACTTGTTTGCCTTTGAATCACAGGAGCCCCAAAGAGCACACCGTCAGAAGCTACGGAGGTCCTACTGGATGTCTGTATAAGGGGGAAGAGAAAACCATACAGGCCTAAGGTACTTTTAAGTCGACATATGACCACGAGAGAGATGCTGCAAAGAAAACAGAATCCAGGCTGCACAAACGGATCAAAAAAGGGGATTGATATATGCACAGATAGTGAAATGCCGACATTAAAAGATGACATTAAAAGAATAGCCGGAACAAATTGGAAATATGTTGCTCAGGATAGAACCGATGGAAGGAGTTGGGAGAGGCCTATGTCCAAACATGGACGACACAAGGCTAAGAAGAAGAAGAAAAAGTGAAACGGTAATGGGAGCTCTTAAAAGCCCTAAGGAGAACTCAACAGCCGGGCGGAACATAGTAGGGTCACGCTAGTATGGGTATACCGGGAAAAATCGCAGCAATGAAAGCTGCTGAAATTGCTAGAGGAGGTTCAGCGACAGAAAAGTTTAATCCAGAGAAGGTCATAGGAGTGCTCAAAAGCATGGTACCCATCCATTAGACTAGTGGCGACAATTTACTTTATTTTAGGTTTTTTTTTTCTAACTCTCCTTTTTTATTGTCCAAGTTTTAGTCCTCTGGTAGTATAATAAAGATGATATATATATATATATATATATATATATATATATATATATATATATATATATATATATATATATATATATATATATATATGATCGCTATTATTGCTTTTTAACCCTCTCTATTTGAATAATACAAGTATAAGTATATTTTTTGTAGTTATGTTTTCGGTGTAATATGTAAAATGTACAATAGTCAAAACATTTAATGTTGTATATCACTGTAATTTAACTGATACATACTGGAACCTGTGTACAAACATTGTAAATACCAGATTATGTAAATTTTTCCAGCCGCAAGTACCAGGAGGCTACATCGTTCCTTACTACGACCAGAACGCGACTCCTATCCTGATGGCACAGAACGCCGCTGCCATGCGCAACGGTACGCCAATGCGTTTGGTGTCTCCCGCGCCCGTACTGGTGCAACCGCAAGCTGCCGCAGCGGCAGCCACGAGGCAAACTCAAGCCGCCGCGGCCGCGCACGCCGCAGCTGCCTCTTTGTATTCCAGCACACAGCAAAGTCTGTACGGTGCCACAAACGTCAACACTTCTGTCAATGGGACCACTCTTGGAGGTAGGTGCAACTAGACTCTCGAGTCTTTTCTGTCGTTTGGTTTTATTTGTTTCCTAAAAAATGTTCATAGGAAAGGCGTAAGATTATATTTAAACAAACTGAAAAAAATTTTACACAAACACTTGTTTGTGGTTATATGCAGTTACTAATTCAATTGTCGTGTCTAAAGGCGAGGTCAAAACCACCAAAGTCTTCATATTCTGTAGCATAGTTTACTAAACAATAGACAATACCGTTGTTTTGCCAAGGGCAGCGCTGTAAATATCTTTCAAGAGGCCATGTTGAACCCTTTATTAATTATCTGGTTATCTGACTAACACTAGAATTTTTTCTTGTTGTTTTACTGTCCATTAACAGTTTTAGACCAGAGAAAACTGCCCCATTTATCAGAATATTCCCGGTTTTTATCTTCTCTGGCTGGAGTCTTTCTTTGCAAATCGTTTGAGCCCAAGCCTGTCCAATCTAGTATGTTCTTAAGCAAGGAGCAGTGTCTGGTCAGCGTCTATCTTCGATCTTACCGTCTCTTATGAGCTGGTAGAAATGGTATCCATTGTGACTCATTACATGACCAATATATACATTTTTTCGATTTTTATTGAGTTCGATCAGCTCACGTTCACAGATTTCGATATACCCCAATTCCAAATGCCTCTATTCAGGCTATTAACTTTGAGCTTCCAGGCTTCTACCCCATAAAAAGTGTGGAATATATGTAGCACTTTACAAAGTTATTTCATTACATTACGTTACATTATTTCTATATCGAGTGGTCTATTTCTTACGAGGCTACGCATTTTTAAAAAGTTTGACCTGACTATTTTATTCAGAGCTATGATTTCTAATTCGCGACTAAGATTCTCGTCGATGCAACTGCCCAGATATTTGAAATTGGAAACTTAAGTCATTTGGTTACGATTTACCACTTATCTTTTTTTTTCTTTCAGTGTCATTTATCAATATTCCATTCACTTTTATGCGATCTTCTTGGTCTTCGAGTGCATCTCAGAGTACAAAATAAAAAAAATTCGCGCTTAGTACACAACCTTTTTTCGATTTTTGGATTGTATTTGGACTGTATAGCGCAAACAAAGCCTCTCTAATTCCCAATTCTTCTCGTAAATATGCATATAAAATTAAATTGTGTCCAATTGATCAAAACTTTCGGCGTATATTAAATATAATCTTACAAAGACTTTGTACATATTATTTTAAATTTGTACATCAATATAACTGGTTAACTTCAAATTTTCAAAGATGCGAGAATTACAGATCAACAGCATTTTTGTACATAAAAGTAGTAGTTTTGTACATATAGTAGTGATGTAAATTGTATTGTTTATATTGTTTAATAGTTTCACAAGTAACTTTTTTATATTATCAAGAAAAATTTCTTACATTTATATATGCAGGGTGTGTAAAAGAAGCGGAATGGTCGAATAATTCGCCGAATTAAACATCGGATCGAAAAACTGAGAAACGTGTGTTCAATATTTTTTAAAAATCTATCGAATAACGCCAAACACGACCCTCCTGCTTGACCCCCTGGAGCGGGTAGGGAGGGAGGGAACTTTGAAAATAGGAACTCTCATTTTTTATTACAAATTGAATTCATTTATTTAAAGAATTTTTATAACAAATGCGACTCCTTAAATGTAGCCTGGGAATAGAAATGCGGAAGTGGTGACATATTGATGAGCACGGCTACTGAATGCCAGCCCCAGCAATGAACTTTAGAAAGATATAAAATCTTTCTATATTTTATGATCAAATAACAAGAAGAAAAAGCAAGACTTACCGCAAAATTGGGAGTTCTCACCACAAAAGCTGTGATTAAAAAATCTAATTATTTAACGTCCGCTGCCATCGTGATAGGAAACTGAAATGACTCATAACTTGGCATCTGAGTATTATTTTATACCCTTTTCGCAGACAACTTGAAAGTGTTTATATAAAAAATTTTAGTGGATAAGTGAGTCTGTGTTACGCAACGGGATGCTTGGTCTAAGTACTAAGTACATTTACTAGACACTAGTCCAGACACAGCCCATATTGATTATATGGGAACTAAATATAAGACATAGTCAGTGGCAATTAAAACAGTCTATGAGATCTTATAGGTACAGCACAGGCAAAACTTTTAGAACCGTTATTACTAGAAAATTAACGTCACTATTAAATCATATCAATGAAAAAATTTCGTTTTACACACGAACTAGAAACCCACATATTTGTCTACAGCTGTGATCACAAAATCAAAAATCCCTACTGTAATTCGCAGACAAGAAAAAGTGCGTGAAATGTATGGACACTGCAAGATAATCGTTCGGACGAGACATTCAGTATATTCATTGGTTGAAGGATCGTAAAACAAGGATTGAGAGGAGTGAGTCCTAGGCCAGTAAATAAATTCGAAATCAGGATCTTTTCACTGGTAATTGTTTAGTACCGCTATATCTCGGCTGTAACTAGATTATAGCGTTAATAATAGCTTCTACTCTGCCTAAGGAAACTCGAGAAATATCTGATGTAAACATTTACAGAAAAGCAGTAACTCTATATCGTCGGGAGTAACATTTTCCAAGAGTTGATCTATTCCTCGTAATAGTTTAGTCCCTCTTCTTCTCGAGTGTGAATAGATTATATTATAACAGGATATGCGCTTTACCTAAGAAAATTCAACAAATATAGGGTATAAACATTTACAGAAAAGCAGAAATTCGGGGGAGTAATGCTTCTAGTAGTCTTTGGGAGAAGCAAATGCGGAATGCATACTCAATACATATTTACAAACAGATTGTCTCAATAAAATCTCTGCAGCTAAAAAATATTTTTAATGTCGCAAAATAAATAACTTTTGCAATCAAATTATTTCCCTTTAAAAATTTGTTGTTATTTAAGATGGTTTCTAATGATAAAAATTCATAAATAAGCCTCCAGCTTATCGTGAGATAATTAACAAGGCACTTTAATAATATGGAAATTTAGAAGAAAGGGATAATATTCAGATCGCGTATATTTACAAGACAGTTTATTTTACTGCAAATGGAAAAGTTTAGAAATAGCTTAGAGTCGGAAACGGCAATAAATATGAATTCGATGTAAATTAAATTATTTGATGTCGAGTTATACCGCTCTATGTAGATCAACGTGGTTTGAAATATCTTTATAAAAAAAAGATACATACCTAGGTACCAATAAAATGATTACGAGAAAATACTGCAGAAAGGTCGTCGAAAAAAATATAAGAATATGTATACTGGGACAAAAAATTTGTATTCTCGTCCCATATAAGACTAACTTATGTGGGACTGATAGCAATACAATAATTACAGTAGAACCTTCAATAATTGTACTAACTTGGTTTTGCTTGATTCGGTTTATCGTACACCTAAAGTCAAATAAACACGGAACAAAAAGTTTTTTCTTATATATACATTCTGTTTGATTAGAATTTAAGTGACAAACTCTTAGCATACCTGATTATTCATCTTAATTTCAGTGTAGTATATTTTTTTGGCGTAATAATAATGACAAAGTATTATTCTGGCATATATTGACGACCTTCATATCATTCAGCGAAATGTCTAAATACGACCTTCCCATCTTACAGCGATATCACAGAATTTTAGCAGAAAAGAGTAACTCTAAAAAAAGGCTCCTCTATTTTTAAATATTTAAATCCCAAAAAAATACAAATGGAATGTTCACAAAACAAAGAAAAAGTTAAATAGCCAAAAAGAACAAAAAATTTACGATTCAGTTAATCCATTTAGATCTAAATATGTTTAAAATAGAGACTTTACAAAAAATATGTATTAACATTAAATAATAAGAAAAGAATAATGAAATATGCATTGTAATAACATATAATAAAAAACGGATGTGGCAGTCCAGTGGGACTGCCGGTAGAAGTTATACTTCTTTCGTCGTTACAAATTTATATAGGAGTCAATCTGCACAATCATTACATATGTAATGCTATAGGTAAGAGAGAGTAGAAAGAGAAAAAGAATTAGGTATACAGGTATATGGTGCATCGTTTACTGTATATGAACATTTGACCTGTAATAGGAGTATAGTAAGTAAATGAAGAATTGAATCAATATTTTAATGAAAATATATATTTTTATTTTCATATATGTATAAAAGGAGTTGAATGCAAAAAATTTTTTTACACATACTCTGCAGTAAAATTCATTGTTAATTTTGTTATTAATATAAAAATACAATACAATACACTGCCACATAATTCAATATTATAATACATTACAAATTAAATATTCATAAGTATTTAAAAATGACAATATACATAACTTACGCATATGTTTAATTTACCATGATAATAATATTAATAAAAAAATAATAATATTAATAAATATTAAATATGTTTACAAAAGGAACATTTTTATTCTCAAGAGAGAGAGAAAATATATCTTCTGTCTCTCTCTTACCTATATCTTACATATGTAATGATTTCACCGACTCCCGTGCAAATTTCCAACGTCGACCGCGCGTATAAAAGTATAACTTCAAAAAGATTTTGAATAGTAATCTCTATCTCGTAATTCAGTTCACTCGAATTGTCTTAGAATACAAGTATAATGTACATTTCACAATATGTTAATCAGATTAACTGGATGGTGAACTGTGACCCTAATCAGATAAGAAAATACAAAATCAAATATGCGAGGAAAAAAACAACAGGTAGAGAAATAAAAACAAAAATATAGATCTTTATTTAAAGGGAGTTTTTGAAGCACACGTCGAACGCCCTTACATCTTGATTCACCACGGAAAAATAAAATAGGATTGAAAATGTATGCCTCTTTTTATAGAAAAATATTTAAATAGAAAAAGGTACTATCATTTGGTGTTTTCTGGTTGGTCGGAATAGACAGAACTTTACTCGACCTGACGGGATATTTTTCGGATTATATAGAATTAGCATTTGATCGGCTTGTTTGAAGGGATTAATAAAATTTGAAGGAAAATAAACAATTGGACAAAATGGACAACCGTCATTTTGACCCATTACAATGTGCGAAATCGCTCAGAAATAATGGCAAAATGGGGTAAAATTTATTCTTGCGCAGCAAGTTTAGCCTCAACGAAATTTACAACCATTTGAATACATGTTAAATGTCGGGGCCTCTTGACCACCATTTCTATGAACAATCTTGTTTTAGAACCATTTGTAAAGTTTACTGGGGCGTTAAACATTTCAAGCACTTTATGTTTACAATGTAAAGCAATTAACTAACAAGTTAGATAGGTTTTAATAAAACAGTGTGCCAAATTTACCTTAATAAAACAGTGCTATTAACTACATTTACGATTCAAATGGAATGTATTTACAAAAATTGGAAGTCTTTTGTTAAAAAAAAGACAGACATATTTGATGGGTATGTATTATATACACAAACACTGTAATTAATTTCTGGGATTTAAGCCCAATGGATTAGAGCAGTATATGATCTCTTTCTCAATCAAAGAAATACTTTTTATGGACAGATGTCCATGCACTTTTTTAAGAACGATAACCTCTTCAAAGATACTGGACGGAGACAACATTCAGATTACGGTTATAAACTTCATTGAAGTAGCCTCCTACTCAAAGAAGCTCCTAATAAATTTATCTTTAATGAGTGCCTGAACGAAGACGAGCCATATGTTCCATTTATAACAAAGGAAGCCAAAAAGACAAAAATTACAGAGGAATTAGTGTGATATGTTTGTAGCAGATCTTTATGGACGAGTACTAAAACACCGAATTGGAAAACAAATTAAAGAATCAGAAGATCAACATAGTTTCAAAGCTGGTCGCTCTTGTATAGACGCGGTATGCTATTTCAGAAGAAGCGACTGCTGTCGGGCACCGGTGTCCGCCACCAGTGTTAAGTTGCAGTAAAGCATTGTTTTTAAAGAACGATTTCAGACGAGCAACTGTTCTTTCTGCTGTTGTCGCCGATGTGTCTCACCTTCGCCACCAGGTCGGCCATCGGACACCGTTTTGTTTTTAGCAGAGTATTGTTTTGAATCGAAGCATTCACACGAGCCACTTTTGATGTCCTATTTTTAGTTTTTTTTAATAATTTGTTAAATTTTGTTGGTGTTTCGTTTGCGCGACTCGCGAAAGGGTACTTAAACATCTTATAGTACTTACAGAAACACATAGAAAGAAGATCAACTATCCATTTAACCTTTATCTACCTTGAGGAAGCCTATGATACCGTACCATTAAATAAGGTGTGGTTGTGCAAGAAAAAACGGCCACATTAAAACTGTAAAAGCCCTATATTCAGAATGTAGCAGCTCAGTCAAAGTAGGCAAGACGACGTCTGAAGGTTTTCTGATTAGTAAAGTCTTGACAGGAATGTTCCTTATGGTCTCTATTATTTAAAGTATACCTCGAAGAAGCACTCAAAATGTGGCCAAAAATTAGTCCGATCAAGTACTAGCAGCGGTTGATTTTGACGACAAAAGCTAAGGTAACTTTTTGAGAGATATGAGAAATGGGAATTAAAAATAAATGTACGTAAGACCAAATATATGGTAATTGGCGATGAAAACAAGATCTTGTTTAAGAAAAATTAAATATTAAGCATTGCTCATCCTTCAAATACTTGTAACATCTGACGCAGAAGCCAGCAAGATTAAACAAAATTGAAAAAAGAAGACGTATTATTCGCCAATGAAATTCATTCTTCTGGAGCCATAAAGTAACAAATAAAAGACAAAACCATTGTTAATTGAAAACATATGTACATATGGGCCAGAAAAGTGGGAAGTTCGAAAGAAAGATACACACATATTGCTATCCCTGGAAATGGAGTACTGGAGACGAAGCGCAAAGATTTTAAGACCATGTCCGAAATGATGACATTGAAAGAATTATAAAATGTAAGTGGTAGTATTATAGAAATAATATAAAAGAAAAGACGGATGTGGTATGGCCAGTTAGAAAGCTGTCTTCACCGATTCGGTGATTCTATTTTTTATCGTACTTCAGCCGATTGACTTAACGACCACTGACTTTTTACGCCCATTGAGTTGACGTCCTTACCGCTACAGTGGCGGTTTGTGGCACTGACACCACGCAGACTCGATGTTGTCTGGACACTAAGCGCAGACATGAACTTATATGAGCTTAAGACTCCAAAAATGTGACACGCGATGTAGAACGTGATATTTCACGTTAAAGTAACGTAAAATGTGACATCTTCACGTGGAAAGTAACATAGAACGTCACATTTGACATGAAATCAAACGTCTCCTTTCCAAAGATACATTATGTCCAATTGCTATTTTGTAATTTTCTTATTTGCCGTTTTCTTATGGAATTTAACATGGTTTGCACTAGAATTAATCTTTAGTATAATATTAAATTCATGCTCATCGTTAAAACGTAAACAGGCGAATGTTAGAAATAAGCCTAGAAAGGTAGAACACAGGCAGTAAATTGATGATAGGTTGTTCGCCATTTCGTCTATATTTCTGTTATAATCCTGAGATATGACAAATTTATTTGTCCTATCTAATGTTTTTAAATTTAATTCAAATCACCATAAATTTCGCGTATTTCTGAATACATTCATAACGTTTTATTTTTCAACACTTTCAGATTTATCACCTCATTTTTTTTGTCGCTGCCAAAATTGCATCGGCAAAAAATAATATAAATTGTAATAATTTCAGATTTTCGACATTGTTTCGCAGGAATTTTTAAATTTGATACACATACCTTTGTATATTGCATGTCTATAGCACTTGGAAACTATATGTACAAAATTTTGTATAAAAAAATGTTTGATTTGTACCGTTCTTAATTCTTTTTTGTTTTACTTATTTTTTCAAATTAACACATGGGCTATAAAATTACTAACGTTAATTTTAATTAAAACCTTCAATCTTTTCTGAAGCTAGACGCGGCTTATAAGGTGTGTTGGTTAGGGCAATTAAACAAAAAAGTAAATAAAAACCAATATATCCCCACCCTTTAGAAATAAAGACATTTTTGGACTGTGCAAAAGAAAATCGTTAAAAGTAAAGTAAAAGAAAAAGTAATGTGTATACGTTTTGCGCATCAATTACAGACAAATCTAACTCATGAGAAACATTACCGCGCGTAATACTACCGTGGGTATGTACTTACAACAATAATATTGATAATCGTTTTTTGGACTCAATTTATTTATTGTCTGTGTTACATCTAATTCCTTATCCTAATTGTTTTGAAATAAATCTATTGATACAGTCCTAACAACTCTGAAATTTTAATAATTTCGCATATATACATGAACTCTTGTACAAACTTAATGGCTATAAAGAAAAAGACAGTTAAGATTTGATTTCACGTACGGGACGCTTGCGCATCCGCTTATACGTATTTCGGTATAATAGGATTCATCAGAACGGCTTTCGCAGTCGCTCTGAACGTGAAAATAAATCTTTTCTGTCTTAGGAAGCAACTCTAACATGGCTTCATATAGACCCAAATAGCGACATCTGATAATAAAATCCGTAAACTAATTTTCGAAAACAAATTCAAAATTCTGCTTTAATCTGTGCCTTCTAAGAATTTCAAGGCAAAACAGACGTTGATAAAGATGTTATTAGAGACATGGGGAATCTAAAAATTGTATTCCACAACATATCTCCTCAACTAAGCAAAATTCTTAGCGAATTGGTTTCTAGTACTCGTACAGAGTATATCGGAATAAAAATAAAAAGACAGTTAAGATTTGATTTCACGTACAGTTCTGATGAAATACGTATAAGCGGATGCGCAGGCGCCCTGTACGTGAAATCAAATCTTAACCGTCTTTTTATTTTTATTCCGATATACTCTGTACGAGTACTAGAAACCAATTCGCTAAGAATTTTGCTTAGTTGAGGAGATATGTTATGGAATGCAATTTTTAGATTCACCATGTCTCTAATAACATCTTTATCAACATCTGTTTTGCCTTGCAATTCTTAGAAGGCACAGATTAAAGCAGAATTCTGAATTTGTTTTTGAAAATTAGTTTACGAATTTTAATGGTTAGGAGAGGATAAACAAATTAAGGAGTAGGAATAGAGCAAGCAGGAGTAAGAATTGAGCAATTACTAGCAGTAGATGTTTTGCTCAGAATTGCCTGAATAAACGCCTTATTTGTGAAAATAGTTATTGAGTCTGACAGCCAAGCTGTACTGAAAACTCTGTAGTCTTGTGAAATTTCTGAGTCCGTTCAGCAAACTGGTAAAGCAGAACAAAGCAACTATGAAACGAGAGTCAGGGAATAAAGGAATTCTAGTACCGAGATTGCTGATATTCTTGACAAAGAAGGACCTACTCCTTTTATCGGAGGCTTAAAAAGCCGCATCATGGAAGATATCCTAATGTAATATTCCAGTCTACTGGCAAGCAAAAAGATAATTACAAACTTCGGCGTAGAACATCAGAAAACTAAACTCAGAGCAATTACAGGTGTTCTCATCAGACCCTGCTTACTCAGATATCATCTTTGTAAAATAGGCAAAATGGATAGAGCAACATTGCAAACAACCCGTTTAAGATCTAGAATCTACAATATTAGATATATAAAGGGGAAAATGTTGTAATAATATTTACAGTGGAAGAAATAATGGAAAAAATTGGGCCAAATCAGACAAAAGGGCCCAGCGCAATCAAAATAAAAAATACATTGTATTAGGTTTCAAATTTAGACCTTTTTCACATCAAAATGAACACAAAATTATTTTTTCATGATAGTGACGGTTTAAGTTTACCGGATCAATGATTAAAACGTCAAAAATTATGAATTTCGATAGAATTGTTTCACCAAATTTTGTGGGTATCTTAAGGGTATGGCATAAGGACACACAAATTTTAGAACTTCTGATTAAACTTGTTTTACATCTGTCCGATTTTAATTTAGTTAAACACAAGAATATAAATGTTATCGTAATACAATATATATTTACTGTTTCTGACAAGTCGCATATTTAAAAGCGAAGACAGTAAATAGGCACAGTTCAATTCAATTCAATTGGTAGTAATGCTGACACCGTTCGTAATATAGTTCGAAAGCCGACCAGGGTCAATTTTCCGTGTATTAAGCCATATAATAAATTAAAAAGTACAAGATGTCTTTCTTTTGGGTAAAAATCAACATAAGAATTCAGTTGAGAGTCCCAACACTACAAGGATATCGAAAACCAATATGTGAGACAAGTTTTGAAATTATTTATCCATTTTGGTTTATACTAATGCCAATTCTGACTTCAAACGGTTTTTTTTAATTATTCAAACCAATTATATCTAAAATATAAGATGGAGTTGGATGGATCTAAAAAAAATCATTTTTTGTAATCATTTAAACAGTGATCCTGGTAAAATTAAACCGATAATTTCATGACAAAATCATTTCTTTGCTTCTAAACTAATACAAAATGCTTTACGTGTACTAAAATTTTATTGTTGGTTATGAAACGAAAGAAATGTGACACATCCGTGTACGTCCAACATTTCGTGTTTTACTATCCAGGAATGTTCATAAAGTGAATACAAATGCAAAAGCATTCAGCTATCTTTAATACATATCCAACAAGATGTGACCAATAGTTCTATGAAATACAAAACATCTGGCCAAATCAAAGAAATTTTTGAAAACCAACACGGACCAACTGATGTGACGAAGTCCTATTAAACAACGAGCCAACTTTGGTCATTGCTGTAACTCATTTTACAATATCTTTCGCCCTATTGCAGACAAAATTTATAAATATCTTAATTTCTTGTACTCAGTTCAAAATGTCTAACGCACTTTTAATCCTCAACAATATTGTAAACATATGGTTATTAATTTTGTAGTCCATGATTCGCACTTTTTTATTTTAACCGCTGGCATTGATTATACTAACTTGCAAATCGGTGTGTGTGGGTTAGGTGTGGCCCAAGGTGTGGGTTCTGGCCTGTTTCAAACTTTACACGCTCCACCGTCTGGTCCATTCGGTAGCTCATCATTGGGAAATATCGGCTCATCTGCAACTACTACATCTTTGCATACAGGTAGGAAGAACTATTTGATGTTACATTATTTCACAATGTTTTTTATAAATTTTGGGTAAATGTTTTGGGTCTTTAATTGGAAAAAAAAATTAATGGGGAGCTTTTATGTATATGATTCACAAATGTGGTTAATAATATTGTGAAAATAATTTACGTGAAAGATAAAGACTTGTACCTTGGAAAGAACAAGTTTTTTTATTAATACCTCTTTAAATAACTTTTATAATCTTGAACATTTTATCGAAATGTTGTGCCGGATTCAATTTTTATAAGCAAATATTTATGAGAAGTGAACATAAATATGGCGTAATCAAAACCAAAATATTGATTTTTTTTTAATTAGTGTATATTTTAGTTAAAAAATATACTGATTTGATATCAAAATTTGTTAGGTATTATTGGCAGTCCCCTAAGTTAATTCACTTGTAATTTATTAATTCATAATGAACTAAATGGTTGAATATTTTTTTTTCGTTAAAACAGAAGCAACTGTGTCATTTATATATTCATCGTTATGGTCTACACCGAAAAAAAAAAAAAAGAATGAACCATCGCAGGACGTCTGGCAGATGTAAAACATCAACTATTTTGTAAAGAAAATATAAGAAAAGAGTTTATAGATTCTTTATTTAAAAAATACATTTTAAATTAATATGGAAATTGCTAAATATTATCACCAATCCATTCGCATTTTATTGTAACTTTTATAACTTTGAATTAAGTAAAACAGAGGCAATTTAATTGTGTGTTAAAAAGAAAAGCCACACTGTGTACGCTAGAGAGAGCCGAAAAGTTGCGAAGGGTAACTCCTAGATATCGAAGTCACCTTATGGCAGCGAATTCTATTAGTCAGGGAGCTTGTGTTACAATATACTTCGTCTCTCTTTGGATGTTGTAGATCAAATGGCTTGTCATTGCTTGGGAAATAGCGACTCTGAAAATGTTTGTTGAAGTGTTTTACGGAAATATTTCTATTAAGATTGGCCTTTTATTTATAATTTTGCCTTGGATTACCACAATTTATCCTAGCTCTACCATCTTCTTTTATAATTTAACTTTTTGCCAGATTTTGTTTGTTTTATTATTTTAATGATGCTACTGCTCCTTGTAAATTTTCATATAGATCTGTCAACTCATTTGGATATTTACGTTGTTCATGGATGACTTGTTATAGTATTTTTACAATAGAAAATAACTCATATCTCATTAAAAATCTATAAAGACTCCACTTTCAAGAGAACTTCTATTAGAACAATAGAAAGATGCGTTGCTGAATTTTAACGTGATCCAAAGTTCAAAACATCAGCAATCACAGGAAAAATACAAGATCGTCGATAAGCTAAGAAAGGTATAGTCGAAGTCTTAGGGATCTGAATAGGCAGTATGGATAATATTTTGGTTTAACTTATGGGTTTCAGAAAGTGATATGCATAATAGGTACGGTAGTCGATAACAATGGAACAAAAAAAGTTTAGAAAGGATTTTATGCATCGTTTCGTCAGTAGGGACAAGACTTAGAAGTATTATAATGATCCCATATCACAAGAATAGGATAACTAGTGGCATGAACTCACTGCTTCAGCTCTGAAGCAAGTTAGGGTCCAGAAGTCGACCGAGAAAGTGTTAGCATAAGTTTTTGGTATACAAAATGAATTTTCCCCGTGAGTTCAGTAAACTCAGAAGACAAAGCAACCTGTCTTACAGGTCACAAACATCACGAGAATCAATAAATTAAACTGTGAATTGTTGTAATATTCACCCTATTCGTCAGATTTAGATCCGGTAGTAGCAGCCGTGGAAACGTATTAGACCTTCATTCGGATTCTCGCTTCAAAAATGCCATATTAATTAGAAGATTGGTGGAACAAGTGTATTCAAGTTCACGAAGATTATATTTAACATACGTATTGACAAGAATGACAGATAATACTAAAGAATCTACCAAGTCTTATCGTTTGGAAAAATATTTAGTATTTATTTACATATTTTACATTTAATATTTTTATTAATGTATTATAATATGATCTTATTCTTTCTTCTTCTTCTTTTTATGTAAACATGGCTGTCTGTTTTTCAATGTGCTTCCAGTAAGTTGTCGTTCCATCGTTTTCGTGGTCTTCCTATTGGAAAACCGTCTCTTGCCGTCTTAACTACTCTATTTGTTGTCCATCAATTTACCATCAATTTTTTAAGTGTTTTCATTTTTGCTGTTTCTAACATCTTTTTGTGTCGTGTTTCTACTACGTACGTCATTGTTGCTCTGATGACTGTTTTGTAAATTCTGTCTTTCATTTTTTTCTCGATATTTTTATTTCTCCATATTGTTTCATTAAGGCAGCCTGCGGCTGTTTGCTCTATTCACTTGATCTTCCACTTCAGTTTCGTGCTTTCCGTAGCTAGATAATGTGATGCCTAGATATTTAAACTTCATCGCTTGTTCTATTATCTGACCTTCCAGCTCCAATTTACATCTTAGTAAATTTTCTGTTGTAACCATGCATTTTGTCTTTTTGGCTTGTTTAATTATATATACTAATTACGTATTTACTTTAAAAGATTACAGTATATTATGTTTCTTTTATTAAGTAATCTGTTTTTAAGTTTAAAGAAACACACTTTTTGTTAAAAGCAACGAAAACGCTTTAGAATATCAATTTGGTATCAAGGCTGAAGGCGGTTGTTTTAAAACGCTGTTTTATTAGGGTACGCTTCCTGTGGCTGTACTAGAGTACGGTCACCCCTGACAATTTTAGCTCCAGTTTGACCAGGAGGTATGCGTCCATCGCGTCTCGACGCGTAGATGCTACTCTTCTACTACCCTAGCTACAATTAATATACCGTACTCAAACGGTAAAGTTTGTTTAGCAGAAAATGGTTGACTTCAATTAGTGCGGTCGTAAATATTATTAAATTTATTTGACTTGGCCCATTATTAAGACCTTGTACCTCAGGTAAACCATTGTTACCTGAAACCGGGCCTTTTATACTATTATCGATTAACCCAGGATGTTTATATTTGGTACTAATTGAAGTCAATCATTTACTGCTAAACAAACTAAGTGCATTTCTTTGTACAGGCAACATTAATGAGTTAGGCCAGGTATTTTCGTTATTTTAAATTAAATATTAAACCAGCGACATTAATAAGTTTTACACAAAACACTTATTATAGCTCTCAATTGTATATTGTAGTATATCGTGTCATGTAATCATTTACAGGGCAGATACAAAGAATATTTATTTTACCATTTTCTGTCTTCTAATCCTCAAACTCAACTCGTACCATTCCCTCTTCTGTATGTAGCATCTATTATATGGTGTCTTTTAAGACTTGAAATTGTGTATTTTAGTAGGTCATTCATTACTGGTTAAGTCCCTAGATAAATAAAACAAAACCAAAGTTATTTCATGTTCGTAACGTTTCGAAACATTCTGAAAATTACTTACACTTTAAGCACCATGAAACATGAAACGACGCCATAGGATCTGATCTACTATTATATGCTTTATATTTCATCCTGTTTTATATAAATAGACGGGAGAGTAATACGTATACCTCAAGATAAACGCCATTTCGCAACTGTATATGCGACTCTGAAATCATGAATAACAAATATAATCATTTATTCAGGTAGTGACATTACCAGACAAAATTCTAGAGAAATAAATTGTACGTGAAATGTGGGACTGTTTGAAGTTTTAAGGCGATAATTTGAATAATGGACGTTCAGGCATTCCGCTTTGATTTTAAATACAAATGTCGGCAAATGAGAGCATCCTTACATTATTTCTTGCCTGCGTTTCCAAATATATATATTGGGAATAAACCGTAAATTTTAAATGAAACTTTCAAATTATTAATATTTCTACCTCCAGATCTGATTATCTTTTGCCTAAAAGACAAGTTTAACAATTTTGTTTTTGGAAACTAACTAAAATAGTACTGGTCTTATATCTGGGTGACTTATACTCATCATCACTCTGGCTTTACAAACTTGCATGGGTCATAGCCTCCTCAAGAATTTCTCTCCAGTCGTCCCTATCTTGTTCTGGGTCTTCTCCTTCTTCTCTTATCAATAGGTCTATCGTAGGATTTGTGGTTGCGTGCTTATTTTCATATACTTCGTTTAATTGGTGTTTATGATTAAACCCATTTTTGTAGCTGATTCTTATATGATTCTACATACGCCTCTCGTACAGCGTTTTCCGTTCTCCCAACAATATTGATATCATCAGCATAGGTCAGGATTTGCACTGATTTATTATATATTGAACCAGTAGGAGCTAGTAGCTAGGAGCTAGTAGATGGCTAAGTTCAGATAGGGACCCAGTTCCGTGGGGTATAACACGGCCCCCTTGCCCAGGGATACGGGTGAAGACCACAACGATGATGAAGGTGGAGAATATAGTATTCGGTTCAGTGAATTCAACGGAAGTGGCAACCCTGTTTCTAGGGATAGTATAGAATCAACCTGGTGAAGGGCAGCAGCGATCACCAGTACTAGAATTAGGCGTAAAGGAAATGATCCTAAACCGGCTTCTTACTAGAATACCGTAGGTGAGACTGAAACAGTTAGAGGGCTACGGTACTGCGATGCGGAAAGCAAGTAGGAAACTACCGCATTATATTCCTCAGGACATCCGTCCGTAGATTTTCTCTTGTCATGTTGGAAGAAACAAAACAAACGGCCCCTAGTCCCGGGCAGGCCTTAAATGGCCAAGGGGTGCGAAGAATCTCCCGGTTTCAACTTGATAAGACAATCAAAATTGCTACGTGGAATGTTAGAAGCTTATTTGCAGCAGGCAAACTACAAAATCTAATTCAGGAAATGAACAGAATTAACATCGATATTCTCGGCATAAGCGAATTGCGATGGGAAGGCACAGGCATGATCAATACTACTGGTAAAACCCTTTACTACTCATGCAGTGATAGCACAGACCCTCACCACAGACATGGGGTGGGAGTTCTGATAAGCGAAAATTTGCGCGCCTCCGTGAAGAACTTTGTCCCGATCTCCGAAAGAGTCATACTTATTCAGTTGCATGGAAAAGTTAACATAAATATTATACAAGTCTACGCCCCTACAGCAGACAAGCAAGAAGAAGAACTAGAGCGATTTTATCAACAGCTAGACGAAGCCTTAAAGGTGACTAAGAATCACGAAATTAACATCGTATTAGGAGACTTCAACGCAAAAGTTGGGGAAGGAGCTGTAGATCACGTAGTTGGAAAATATGGTCTTGGTCAGAGAAACGACAGAGGGGACAGATTGATACAGTACTGTCAAGACAAAGATCTAGTCATAACGAATACTTGGTATAAGTTACCACCCAGGAGGCTTTACACATGGAAGTCGCCTTTAGACGGACATCAGAGCATTATAAGGAACCAAATAGATTATGTGACAATTAATAGAAGGTACAGGAATGCTATTACTAAGGTATCTGCATTACCTGGAGCAGACATAGGATCCGACCACAATCCCTTAGTAGCAAATATCAAACTGAGGCTCGCTACAGCTAAAAGAAAACACCAGAAGGCATCAGTAAACATTAGAAAACTCAAAAACAATGAAACAAATGAAGCGTACACAGAGGAAATAAACAATAGGTTCTCTAATATGGCAACTGAGAATGATGTTGAAAAGTCATGGACCACCATAAAAGAATCATTTGATGAGTTGAACAACACTTTTCTAGTCGAGAGTAAAACAACTACCAAGAATGAGTGGATGACAGAAGAAATATTAGAGATGATGGAACAACGCAGGCAGTGTAAGATCAGGCAGGACGAAGTAGGGTACCGAAATATACACAGTCAAATTCGTAAAGAAATTATAGCGGCGAAGGAGATCTGGATGACTACACTTTGCGCCGAGGCTGAAAGCCTATATAAACTCGGCGACAGCTTCAATCTTCACAAGAAAATTAAGGAAATTGCTGGTGTCTTCAAGAAAAAACAAGTCACTGGTATACATAATGACCAAAATGAATTAATAACGGACCCTAGCGATATACTTAATACTTGGAAAATGTACACAGCCAATTTGTTCAATGATGACAGAACACAAAAACCACCACAACTGGGAGACCATTTGTATGGCCCAAGTATTTTGAAAGCTGAAATTGTACACGCTATCAAACTATTAAAAAGTAACAAAACCCCAGGACCAGATGATATGTACGCAGAAACAATCAAGTTACTTAATGAAGAAAACCTAGACATTATTGTCAAGCTCTTTAACGACATCTACGATACGGGTCAGATTCCAAAAGATTGGCTTCGATCTACATTTATCGCCCTACCAAAAACACCACGTGCGAACTTCTGCAAGGACCACCGACTAATAAGCCTAATGAGTCACTTTTTGAAACTTTTCCTGAGAATACTTCACACTAGATTGTTTAAAAAATGTGAAGAGGTCAGTGGATGGAGTCAGTTTGGTTTCAAAAATGGACTTGGCACGAGAGAAGCGATCTTTAGTATGCAAACATTGATACAGAATTGTTTAGATCAAAGAAAGGATGTTTTTATCTGTTTCATCGATTACGAGAAAGCATTCGATAATGTAAAACATGAATTGATGATAAAATACCTACAAGAGTTGGGATTGGATGCAAAGGATATAAGAATCATTGCCAATCTGTATTGGAATCAGACAGCAACAGTACGTCTTCAAAATTCCAACGAAACAGAAGATTTCTCCATTAAAAAAGGAGTAAGGCAAGGTTGTATACTGTCTCCAATGCTGTTCAATTTATACGTAGAAAAAGCCTTCGCAGAAGCAGTGGAAGACTCTAATAAGGGTATTAAAGTTAACGGCATATTTATTAATAACATCAGGTATGCCGATGATACAGCCATAGTGGCAGATAACATCGAAGATCTTCAATGCCTTTTGAATGATCTAACTCTTGCAAGTGAAGCTCGGGGTTTGAAAATAAATATCAAGAAGACAAAATCAATGATTATAAGTAGAAATGATTACCCCAACGCAAAGATATATGTCTCTGGAGAAGAAATCGAACAAGTCAGGCAATTCAAATACTTGGGATGTTTGCTGAATGAGGGTTGGGACCCCGAGAATGAAATAAAGAGCAGAGTTGAACAAGCCAGAAATGCTTTCTTGAGGCTTCGTAAGTTTCTGACTGATCGCAAATTGGACTTCAACCTCCGATACAAGATGCTTAAGTGTTACGTGTGGCCTGTTCTCCTGTACGGAATGGAAGCATGGACGTTAAAGGCCAGTTCCATTAACAAACTTGAAGTGTTCGAAATGTGGTGCCTGCGTCGAATGCTCAGAATATCATGGACGGACAGGGTCAGAAATGAGGAAGTACTCAGAAGAGCGGGCTTACATGATAGGGAACTTTTTAATTATGTAAAAAGTAAGAAGACTGCATACTTGGGGCACATTATACGAGGAGAACGATACACTTTTCAGCAACTGATACTCGAAGGGAAAATAGAGGGTAGGAGAGGTCTCGGACGTAAAAAAATGTCATGGCTGCGCAATATTCGACAATGGACAGGAATCCACAGCTATGAAATGCTTCGCAATGCTGCTAAAAACAGAATTATTTAATCCTGACTATTTAACATCTCACCTGACAAGACGATGTACGGTGGACGCCTACGCAGAAATGCATGGCACCTTAAGAAGAAGAAGAACCAGTGGTTGTGATTTGTGATTACTTTTGTGTATTACTTTTTCCAGAGCCAGATTGAACAGTATACAGGATAGAGGGTCTCCCTGGCGCAGCCCGTTATTTTTTTTTTAAGGTTCAGACAGTTCCCCCTGAATTCGTACTTTACATTTAACTTTTTCAAGAGTTGTTTTGTTAAATATATAAACTGATTTGGTATTCCTAGCTCTTTCATTGCTTTGAATATTTCTCTTCTATTATTCCCAGAGTCGTAGGCAGCTTTGTAGTCTATAAATATGTGATGAGTATCTATGCCATATTTCAGTATTTTTTTCTAAAATTTGTTTCAGGGTTGCAATCTGATGAATTGTCAATTTAGCACCTCTGAAACCAGCCTCGTATTTTCCTACTATCTGTTCTGCATATGGTCCCATACGGTGACATAGTACTGTGGGCTGTATCTATATCTTAAACGCTGCATTTAGAAGCGTAATTCCTCTGTGGTTATAGCATTTAAAGATATCTCCTTTTTTGTGTATGGTGCAAAGTATTCCAATATTCCAATCATTGGGGAGGGATTTATGTGTTCATATTTCTTTTTAATGCCATTATGGTATCGTGGCCACCTTTATATAGTTCAGCTGGGAGATTATCCATTCGGAGTGATTTGTTTCTGGCTAGTTTTTTAACTGCATCTTTAACTTCAAGAATCGTTGGTGGTTTCTTTTCCTTCTCGTCTGTTCCCCTAATCTTATATCTTATTGTATTGTCTTGTTGAACTGGTTGCCTTGAATTATTTTCTGTTGATGGTAACTTTCTTATAGAATGCTCTGAATTCTTTCTTTCTGTTAAGGTTTTTTAGGTCAATTATACTACTTATAGTATTTTCTTACATGTCTCTCCTCTCAGATTCATTATGTCAAACCATCGTTTTTTACTGTTCTTTGTATTGTTTAGGACATTTGAGTTGTTCCTGAGTTTCCGATCAATAGAGTAAATTTCTCATATGGTTGTTGTGTTAATTGATTATTTCGAAATCGTTGCATACATTATTGTGCCGTTAGCATTTTCTCCTCTGAATGTCCTACCGGAAAAAGATAGTTTCATCATGTAATATATTGCTTACTGACTTGATGTTGGTAGGTGGAAGGGGCTGGTGTTTTTTTTATAAACATTGTTTTACTAAAGGTCTGAATATATTAGACAACAAATTTTTAAATGAGAGCTTTTTTATGCTAAATATTTATTGCGGCTGGTCAGACCAGCTGCTTAATGGTTGTTACGCTCTCGTAACTCTTCGACTCTCTCTCTTACTCTGCCTCGACTCGGTGATCTTTTTCTTTCTGTCTCTCTCTGACTTCCTCTCTCCTTCCCTCTCTATCTCTTTCTCCCTCTCTCTCTCTCTCTCTCTCTCTCTCTCTCTCTCTCTCTCTCTCTCTCTCTCTCTCTCTCTCTCTCTCTCTCTCTCTCACTCCCCCCATCACTCTGACATAGAGGTGAGTTCGTATACCTACAGCGTATTCCATGATACTATAACAAACATGTTTGTTATAATATCATGAGCGTATTCAGTGTTATTTACTTTGCAACACTTTGTCGATATTGTATTTAACTAAAAGTAATAACAGTGCCAATCAAATACGATTGTAATAAATGACGGGACAGCTGACAATGTTTTTTGACAAGAAATTTTGATATATTAATTCAATGTATATTTGTTAAATAAAGATTATAGTAATTTTTTCTAAAAAAAATCTGAACATTTTGTTTTTGATTATGGCGTATTTATTTTCTTTTATACGCCATCATGTCATTATATTTTCTATGCCAAATAGTTTAGAGGTTTCACATCTGCCAGGCGTCCGCGTGGGCTCTTTTGTCTAAGGATATCGTTGCTAAGCAATTTAACAATATGTTGGTTTGAAAAAATACCTCAAATATAACACCATTACTAAATTTCTTAACTGCATTATTATTAAGATACGACACGTGGTCCCGAGATTTTCCTTTATTTCCGGAAAATCTGTATGATCGGGATACTTGTAAATTACCTAGGAATTGTAAATAATTTTTAAAAAAACTTAGTTTATAGTGATCATTTTCCAATCAAATTGAATTACATATGTTTATATGTAGTAGATTGATAGAACAAGTAATTTTTGTAATATATCTGTACCATACTAATTGATCTTCTGGTTAAGTTTTAGCTTCTAGTAAACGTAACGCATTAGAGAGAGGGTACTTACCTACTCATCATGAACTCATTAAATCATTTCTATCGCTACGTCGATTTGATTTTGCCTAAACAATGTTCTAACCGCTTGTCCAATTTTTACCGAATATATAAATCGAGTACGACTAATTTTGATAGACGTGGAATAGATTTTCCGTACATATTTAATGGACAATTGTGTAGCTATACATTATTCATACAAACGGTCTAAATCAACATTATCGTGATGTGCCTCATGAAATCATAGCTTGGTTTAATATTGTAAATCAACTCGTCTACGAGGTTGAGAATTATTAATGTTGAAATTCAGTTGTCACCGTTTATTAATTAATTTATTTTTTTAAGGAATATTTCCTAAATTTCCATCTCCTAATTCGACATTAGAATTATGGAGATAGTACTCTGATATACCACTGATAAAAGCCGTTCTTCTAGTTATGTCGTTTGTCGTGTGGACAGTCTTGTGATTTTCGTAATAATACAATATTTATAATATCAAAAAAATGTCAGTAGTTAAGGAGATAATTCTAGTAATATCGGTGATTAAAGTTTCTGTTTGCTATTTCAAGCTTTTCTTTAAATTTCGTCTTTGAAATTCTCATATGATTGACTGTCATTGTGATGCATAATATTTCATTAAAGGTTTTTTTTTATTTTCATGGCTGAAGCTTTGGTGAATTCTTTTTTATTTCATGAGCTTTCTGCTTGGCAATTTCAACAAAATATTTTTGTTTTGGTTATTGACTATTTTGCTCTTTAATACTTTAATATATGACATATTTTTTGTGTTGCCTCAAATTCTTCAAATGTATCTGATACACTTTCTCCGAGATAATGATTTTTCTTCTTCTTTTTTCTCTTTATGTTTCTCGTTTTAGTTAACATGCGTTCAATGAGATTTATTTTTCTCTTCTAGGATCTTCATGTTTTAAATCATGTACATTATAAACAAGTTATAGAAAACATGAAACTGTAATAAGTACACAAAAAGAAAATTTTGTTATTTCTTTACTAATTTTTATTGTTATTAAGCTATTTATTTTCATTTTTGGCGTTTCTGGGACACTTTTTTTTGGAATATGTTGTATTTTAATGCTGATTAATAAATATATATTCATGCAGTGTTGTTTCTAATATAGTATTTCTTGTTTAGACAATTTGACTGGCCTGGGCCTAACTACCACCACAACAGCTCGAAGAGACTCCTTCGATCGTAATACATCAGCATTTTCCCCATCTTTGGAATACAGACAGAAGTGGCCCACGTCGTATAACATCGGAAGCAGTCCTAGTCCATTGACAGGAAGCCTAACACCGCCTCCAACCGCTCCTCTACAACTGGGCGGTCTTGTCAACTCTCGGGTACTATCTGCAGCGCCTGGAGCCGAAGCCAAATACAGAAACTCTGTCGCTGCTGGATTGAACACCACAGCGATTTTCGGGTCTACTAATAGTTTGTTTACGAAGATCAATTCCACATTAACTACAGTTCCAGCGACGCTAGATAAAGGGCCGCAAGGGAGGTCACGATTGCTGGAGGATTTCAGAAACAACAGATATCCAAATCTTCAGCTGAGGTAAGGATTAGGTACCACTTCAAAAGTTTAGCTAGATCTAGAAGACTTTTCTTCTTCATTTGATGCTGTATTCAGTACTTATTGTAAGCTTTGTCGAATATATGCAATTCCGATCAGAAATTTAACTCCTTAAGAACACTTTTAGTCTCTTTACGATCCTGTTTAAGAAAAATATACTAGTTTTTTTTTTTCAAAGCTTGCTCACCAATGTCTTAATCATGGCGTAGCATTTTCATCTCCCGATTAGAATGTCCTTAAAATTATATTGGTATAAATCGTCTGTTTATCCTTTTCCCAAGTCTACTTTAAATATTTATGTTTATAGAGGGCGACTCCTACGAAAAGAATCATCTACAGCAATTTGTTTCTGGATGAGGTAAAGGTATTTTGAAATATTTCAGCGGGTTCTATGTATTTTAGGAGATAAACAGTGGTATCTATTTTTTGATATCTAAAGTAAATGGCGCTAGCAATACCACTCTCTCTTAATTGAGAATTTGCTTAACGATCCCACTTTTCTTTCTCTGTTCCGGCACTACCCGCGCTAATGGTCATGCCATGTCGTATGGTGTAGGAAGACAGACTTGTAAAGAAAAAAGACAGTCATGTATACTTCCATTAAATAACTATTTGCATTAATCATAGTCATCATTATTTATTAAAAAAAACTTGTGATTTTTAGGGATTTGGCAAACCACATTGTAGAGTTTTCGCAAGATCAACATGGCTCCCGGTTCATCCAACAGAAACTGGAACGAGCCACTGCGACAGAGAAACAGATGGTCTTTAACGAGATCCTCTCCGCTGCTTACAACCTCATGACGGACGTTTTTGGAAACTACGTTATACAGAAGTTCTTCGAATTTGGAACACCAGAACAGAAGACTACACTAGCGCAAAAAGTCCGTGGTCATGTTTTGCCCTTGGCCTTGCAGATGTACGGTTGTCGAGTCATACAGAAGGCACTGGAGTCTATACCTCCAGAACAACAACAAGAAATCGTCCGAGAGCTAGATGGACACGTTTTGAAGTGTGTTAAAGATCAAAATGGAAACCACGTTGTGCAGAAGTGTATTGAATGTGTTGATCCTAATGCTTTACAGGTAACAAAATGAAAAATAAAATAATTCTTTTTTGCACATATTAATTTAAACTGCTTTGTGTTCTAGTTCATAATTTCTTCATTCTCTGGACAAGTGTACACTTTATCCACCCACCCGTACGGCTGTAGAGTAATCCAGCGCATTTTGGAGCATTGTACACCAGAACAGACGGCGCCAATTTTGGCAGAACTACATCAACATACTGATCAGCTGATCCAAGATCAATTTGGAAATTACGTCATTCAGCATGTGCTAGGTAAGAAAATGTTATTATGATCATTTATTTGAAAATCGACTATGTTATTTAGACTTGATGACATTCAGTGACAGTGATAATAAATTTATTATCATTTGTAAGCCATTTCTACTATGTTTGATGTATATTTTGATACATCTGCTACAAAAGAAGCTAACCAATATCTGTTACTCAAACAATTTAAACTTCATACTATGAAAGACATCTCTATTTACTGCTTTATTGGTTTAATAATATGCTTATTTTGTTTTTAGAGCATGGAAAACCCGAAGACAAATCTCAACTAATCAACAGCGTTAGAGGCAAAGTGTTGGTACTGAGTCAGCATAAATTTGCCAGCAATGTGGTTGAAAAATGTGTGACACACGCCACAAGAGCAGAAAGAGCACTGCTCATTGAAGAAGTGTGTGGATTTAATGACAAGTAAGTAAAATTTTTGTATACCATATCATTATATTTTACTATATTGAATTTTCCCGATTTTACGTAAAGTTACACTATCGGATGTATAACGAGAGGGGAGCAAACAGTTTTTGAAAGTCAAAGTATTTTAGATTATCTATCATTAATCTCTCCTGTTAATCGGGTGCATTTATTACAACTAATCTGAAACGCCTCTAGACCTTTCAACAAAAAATTGTCCTCAGCCCAGGTAGCTCCTATCACAATTTCGTTGGAAAACATTCATATTTTAAACTTAGTATGTGTTGAGGGAAAATATCTGGTGAATAAGGTAGGTATTTGAGTAATTCGTACTCTAAATCACGAATTGTGTACATAGAAATATGTAATTTTTGAGCAGGGACATTGTCCTGCAAAAACAAAACACAGTTTGGTCAACTTTCCGCGTCTTCTCCCACTTTTTTTTTCGTAGAGTGGTCAGTAACGTCGAATAGTCGTTTCCAATTGTTTTATTCTTATTCAGAATATCACCTCTTGGCAATCCCAAAAAGCTGTAACCAGGACGTTTACAGTAGATTATATCTTATATCAGGTACCCAAAACTAAGGGAATAAATAGTTTTTGGTCAAAGGTGTTAAAAACACATTAATGAAAATGAAATTTAAGATTGGGCTTAATGGTTGACTGTTACATAAACTAACTTCATAAAGTAATAATATAAGCAATATGTAATTAATATTGTCAACGTGATACAAAGATGAAAAATATCTGAATACATATAATAATAAAGAAAATTATCAACAAAAGCTCAATTAATAGTGAAATGAATAAACCTTATTAATAAGGGTGTATAAAATGCAATCAGCGATAAGTATACAAATAATAATGAAATTAATACAATTATTAATACAAGAAAATCAAAAATAGAATCAGTGATACATACACGAATAATAATGAACTTTCGTTAATAAAATTTCGTAGACACCATAAAGTTAATACTCAGTAATTGAAGGCAAAATGTTATGAAAGATTAGATGCTTATGACGCGAAGCACTATAATAAATAGTTCAGCAACAAACAACTGTAAACTTGCAAGGAATAATTGTATAATAAAATGTAACAATTTTACACAAGTAAACTTACTTGTGTATCAGCCACAATATAAAATAACTTACGTATACGCAGTGTTCGGATATAGCCATATCCTGGCCGTGAAGGTGGGTAAGGAGATAATAAGTAAACCTACTTGTGTATCAGCCACAATATAATATTATAACGTTGTACGTATACGCAGTTTTCGGATATAGCCATATCCTGTCTGTGAAGGTGGGTAAGGAGATAATGTCGCTTAATTCTTGCAGTCAGTATAACGAAGAATAAAATGTTTATTATTAATAATATTTATGAAATTTTTCCAAAAAACATGCCAATAAATATACTGTAGAACCTGTCGACTAACAGAAATATAGAATCCGCGGAAATGCTTGTTATGAGGCAAAGTCTGAAGATTTGAGGAGTTGGAAAATTAGAATCATTTAATGAAGTAATCAGGTAGCGCATATAGATAGAAGTAACAATAATAGGCGACAACAAAAGCTCAAGATCAACAACAGCATGCATCCATCCCCAAAAAAGAATACCCATCTCTATATTTTCGAATAACGAAAAAACTCGACGATTAATGAATTCTCTGTTACTGCCTGTTTTAGTTTTTGTACCAAGCCATTTTAGTAACATTTTCCAAACTTAATTTCTTAATAAATTAGTTTTAAATATTTACGTTTTCCTACAAACATTTACTATAAACACATTTCTGTGTATACATTTTAATTAGAAATCTGAAATAACTCGATAAGTATTTTATTGTAGTCATATGTTTGGCAATTTCAGTATTTTGTTATTGTTGTAATTAACACATTATTATATTGCCAATGATTTTTAGACATTTTTACTTTTACTAACCGTCTGTTCTTTACTCTGTTAACAATCAAGACCTATACATTAAGTAAGGAACCATTTTTTAAAAATATTGCGCGTGATTTGTTTGTTGGAAGGTCTAAAGAAAGTTACATTGTGTTTTTTGTGGCAATTCGTTAAAACAATCATTTTCAAAAAACAATTGTTTCCAAATTATGTAATTCAATATTTAAAACAACAGACTTCAGAATTTTTTTATATAAAACCAAACCCAACAACAAATAGAAAAGAACAAATAATGGCATTTATACAACACGTTGTGAATGAGATAGCTTTTATTTAGATGAAACCTCGAGACCATTGAAATCAATCCAGCAATTAAGGTACTCGCGCACTCGACCGAACCGGCCAGCAACGGAACGCACGACGACGATCGGCAATTTAATATCTTGTGTATTCAAATAAATCAAAATCAGCGTGCACTTTGAGGAAACAGTAGATCAAAGTTCTTGATATTGCTCGTAACTCATTCTGTAGTATTGATAAAATTTGTCTTGATGATCGATTAAATCAGGAAAAAAAGTAACAAATTCGCGTTTTGTGTTTCGTGGCGTCTAACTCCCTCATGTGTACAGGGCCTTAGTAAATTTGCTGTTATAGCCATGCATGTTGTCTTTTTTGGGGAAATTAACATGTTCAATTTTCTGGCGGTTATATTAAATTGGTGCAGCATACGTTGTAAATCATCTTCACTCTGAGAGAGTAGTATTGCGTCAGGAACAATAGAGGACTCGGGGAATTTTCCTGTCTTATCCCATTGCCAGCTTCAATAGGATCGTTTTAATTATTCCTAGAGGTATCTATGTTGCGTACAATAAGTGGCTAACGTTCTTTAATTTATTAAAGTAGTATCCGAGTAGCATATATATTCGAGTATTTATTTGGAGTAATATTATTCTGTCCGAGACTGGTACGAAGTTGGTCACATATTTACTCAGTTCTGATGTTACATACATACATACATCATTTTTTCTTCTGTGCTGTTACCGGAATACTATAATGCATTACCGTCGTTTTTACAAATTCCTGATTCTGCCCATCTCAATTCGTTGATTGCCAGTCGATCTATTTTCCTTCTTCTTCCCGATCTATATTTCAAACTTCTGGTATTCCGTGTGCATATTCTCAAATTAGATTTTCTTCTTTAGGTTTCCTTCACGAGGTTTTCGCATGTTGACTTAAGAGGCCTCGTGGTATAAATATGGTTCCCCTTTCCTGCCGAATCTTCGCCTTCGCTTTACATGATTAGTAACGGTTTGCAATTGAAGTTTCAATTATATGGTGATTTTCTTGAGGGTACTCTATGAGTCTTTAATGCAATGGTTTCATTTCATTCTCAAAAGAGTTACCTTTTCCCCAGCTTTTGCCAGTAAGTGGGAGATTGCTTATACCGGCAATCACTCAATCAGAATCAAGATCGTCACACGGGCAAGTGAGGTTTACACTTGGATTAGAGAGGCTATACGTTGTGCATCACTATCCCTGACATGCTCGTTACAACATTTAATTTCGGGTTGTAGTGGTGTGTTCCGTCGCCTGCCGGTTTGGTCAAGTGCGCAGGTATTTTTATGCTATCGTAAATGTTTACATATCATCAGATAACTAAACTTATCTGAGATAATGAACATAAAATTTAATGCAGCGATTCATCTATAGTTCAGAATGAAACAGATGTAAAAAAATAAAAATTATAAAAGCTTGAATGAAACAAACTGCTTAATTAGTTGTAGGATTTGGCCGTGATAGGAAAGTGATCTTTTTATATAAAACTCATATAAATAAAAATTTTCAAAAACTGATTGTGTCCATATTTCGTAAATTGTTAAAAGACATAGTCTGGCAGTTTGGGCAATTTTCGCATGATTTTAATAATTAGGTATATAAAAAGTTATTAGCAACTAACGCTTATTTTCTAATACTTTTGACTTTTTGATCAGATCTTTCATAAAAGTATAATAATAAGATCATAGATCGTAGACAAGATTTATCTGAATAGAATAATTTAAGACTGACTTGTTTACTATTCTGAATTGTTCTTATGCTTTATTAATCGTCTTCCTGTTGTTCATGTATATTTTTCCCTTTTCCTGTTTTGTATCAGGTACCTTCTCTGGTCGGAATAATATTAATAAATGTCTCTTTTGGATTTTTATTTTGTGGATTATATGTGAAATATATGTGGATTATATGTGAAATATATGTGGATTTTATTATATGGATTGTTTAATAAAACTCGCCACATCCCCAAGACCGTACATTGACATTACCCGGACTACAATACGTATATATATATATATATATATATATATATATATATATATATATATATATATATATATATATATATATATATATATATATAAGCGAGGTTCCTACAGCCTTTGCCGCTTCTCGCATTTCGACGGCCATCGTTTTCTGTCCATCCATTCGTCTTCTTTGATGACTCTTATCTGTCATTATGTGCCGTACATTTTCTTCACAGGCAACTGAAGGCCTTCCCCTTCTTCTTTTTTGTTGTGATATGTAATTTAAAGCTTTCTTTGGCCATCTATCTTCATTCATTCGCTTCACGTGACCACACCACACTAGTTGTCTCGTTTCAATTCTGTCTACACTGGAATATACAGTATTTGTCTTCCTTTTAATATCTTCATTCCTGATATGATCTTTTTTGGATACACTACACGCTCTCCTTAGAAAATCCATTTCTACTACTTCTATTCTTTTTCTATCTTTTTTCGTGATCTGCCAAACTTCTGCCCCTTAAGTCATAATAGACTCTACCAAGGTTCGATAGATTGTCAATTTCGTTTCTTGTCTAATATCTTTAGACCATAGTAGAGAGTTTAGAACTGCGTTCAGTTTTCGATGTCTCTTTTGGTAGTGCCTTCTTTAGATATTATAGATCCGAGATATTTATATTCATTACATTTTTTTGTATTTCTAATTTCTAACTCAGGATCTTCTTCATAGTCTCCTATTTTAAGATACTCTGTCTTTGACAGAGTATCTTTGAGTACAATACGTTCCACTGCTAAATTTATGTCTTTCCTTTTAAAGCATCCTCCGCGCGTTGATATTTATTGCAACGCTAATATCTAAACACTTTCATGTCTTTTAGTAGACCAAACGTAGACAAACATTATATTATTATAAACAAATATATCACTAAAGACACGAGGTTCTTACAAATATCTGGTTAATATTTTGATGTTAAACAAAAAAATCTCTAAAATATTACATAAACATTTTAGTGATGTACAAAAGAATCCAACACATTTAACTCTTCATTGTTCTAATATATTTATTATGTTTGTAGTGCTCTTCACGTAATGATGAAAGATCAATACGCCAACTACGTCGTCCAAAAGATGATCGACGTCAGCGAACCGACTCAACGCAAGGTGCTGATGCATAAGATTCGTCCGCATCTCAATTCTTTGAGAAAGTACACATACGGCAAACACATCATCGCCAAATTGGAGAAGTACTTCATGAAAGCACCAGGATCGCTCAGCTCCATCGGAGGGGAGCTCGGCCCCATCGGCCCACCAACCAACGGGGTGCTTTAAATAAGCCACAATCATGGAAAAAATCCGTTTCAGTTTTATTTAAATATTGATTCCAGTATTTTTTCGAGTTGATTGCTGCGTTTTTCCTTACTACGAAACGTACTACAAGCTGTATTTTCAGACGATAGACGAAACAGTAAGATAAATATGTTTTCACCTTTATTTTAAAACTACTCTTTTTGTCTCTTCTGTCGAAAAATCTGATTTATGTTTCACCTGTCTAATATGGACATCAATATCATTATTTTGCATAAACTGCATATGAAAATTACAAATTTGGTCGTATAAAAGTATTTTTAATAATATGAAGGTACTACCAGGTTTGAAATAAATATAGATTGTATTACTTTAGGTAGAAAGTAAATGTGTATAAATTGTGTATGTTTTTTTTCAATTGAACAGACAAAAATAGTGCATGTGAATATATAGTATTTTACTATTTCGTATGTTGTTCTGTATATGGTTGTTTTGTCTCGTATTTAAGTACTACTATGTTGGTAATTAATTTTTTTTTTTCGTAATTTTCATTTTTTATCAAGCATTTTTATTAATTTTTGTTTCTCTTAAGGTTAGTTATAGGTAAGGATTATCATGTATACATAATTTCTTGTATTATAATTATTGTATTTATGTATTTGACTTGATTATGTTCTCCTAATATTTGCGTTGAGTGGCTTTTTTTCGACACATTGCTAGGTGATAGTATTTTAGGTTAATCATCTTTTTTTTTCGTGAGTAATTTTTGATTCTGTGAGTCCTGAACTTTGGTTATTTGGTGTTGTATTCAGTTCGGGTAGATGCGATTTGGATTTATTATTAAATATATATATATAAAAAACAAACAAAAAGACAAGCAGTTTAAGCAGCGTGCATGTTCATTTTTGTCTCCTCGCGGAAGATATTTGTTTATCAAAAATATAATAAGGAAGTAAGAAAAATTAAAATGAATCTCAATTATGGATGAAAACAGTTTTTTGTAAATAGAACTTCGAATGTAGAAAGATCAAGGCACTTTTGTAACACACATTATGCTACTATTGCTAAATATGCACTATCAAAACATTTTTGGGACCCCTGGCGCAAGCAAAATAGTCAAGGACCAAAATTATGTTTAAGAAATGTTTTTATTTAAAGTGTCTTAGCTTTTCTACGTACAATTACCTTATAGAAATCATTACTCGTTTCTCTTGACAGTAAGCTAAATATTGTGATAAGGTCCTCAGGAAATAGACTTGAACATCATCAGAATTCATCCAAATCTAATGTTTTCTAGACGCACGTCATCTAAAATACACGCTTGTTCTTTTAATCAAACTATTTTTAAAAGTCTACAAAACAACGTTGAGATTAATTAAATAATTCACTATTGTCTGCTTATTTAGACAGAAAAATGAAAATAATTATTAAAGTACTCCTGTATTTCTCTTTTTCGAAGTAAATGGATTGTAGTTAATAATAAAATCGTTTCCATAGTTAACAATAGGCGTGCTTTATTTTAGGTAACGAAAAGTTTAATACGGGAGTAACGCTGCATCTTCATTTTTTTTATTTCGCCGTTTTTTGTAGACTGATCGATGTCAACATACACAACATACACGCCGTTTGCATTTAAATTAGGACTTAAGGGTTTTTATCATTATCTTAGAAGTTTTTTAGACGACGCCCTCTTCGTTTCCGTTACTATCGAGAAGAGCTTCGCATGGATTTTAGAGGATTTAGAAGGGTGAACGGGTTTCTGTTTGTCGGCACTTGTTTTATAGGTAAAGTATTTGAGTTATAGGTAAAACTTTATATTCCATCAGTTGTGAGGTATTTAGACATACATAAAAGTTTGATTGAGCTCCACACTTACCAGCGCTTCAAATAGACAGATTTTCCCAAGATTGTTCTGGTCTTTTCTTTAATGTTGCCGCATTTGTATAATAGTCTACACAAAATTTGATTCCATGTGATGGACAGATCTATCTGTCAAAATGTGACTTATGAGGATTGACAGTGGCGTGATGTATATGAAGAAATCGTGTTCCGAGGCTGAAGTATTAATAAAGTTAAATAGAAAAGGTGGTCCAAGATGGGAAAAATTAATAATTACATAAGTAATATTAGTATTAGTAGTATTAATTTTTAGCATTTTTCGTAAATGGATACATTTTTAGCTGATTTTATGTTCAATGTTGAAAATCGAAAGGTTTATCGGAACGACTGAAAAATAATGTCATAATCACAGGACACAAATTATGAAAAGATATTTTATTCAATGTTAAGAATTTTAAAGTTATAAATGTCGGAAACACGCACGAAACACAAAGACAAATAGAATTTGTTTTATGCCATAATAAAAATAGTATGGCAATACTGTATATTGATCACAATGTTCAGAAAAGGTAATGAAGTTTTATGTGAAAATGCAGGTATTATAGTATATATTTTTTATATAGTCAGTAACACTGTTTTTAGCAGATTTTTTTTTCTTTTATTTTAATCGAAAGTTTTATCTAAACAACTGACAACAGGCATGGAACACAAAAAAATAGCGAAGGAGATTTTGTTTTACGTTGGAAAAATTTTATGACAGAAACTTTTAATGACGTCACAATGCACATGGAACACGATGACAAATATATTTTATTTTCGGCCGTGACAAAAATGGTATGATAAACCGTATGAACTTTCATGAAAGAACATAAAGTTATTTGTGAAAATACAAATATTACAATACCTATAGGGCATTACAGACACTATGTGGCGTTAAATATGTTAAAATAAAGAATAAAATAAGTTACCAGACAACCTGATATTTATGTGTTGTTTGGATGTTTTTTAAGGAGTGTTTATCAGCAGCTTCCTCAATTTCAAATCTTGTCCAATGTTAATGAATTTTAAAATGAAATAGAAGCTGAATGCTTCGATGAGAATCATTCTAAAGTGGACCTAACATCAAACTTTCGTGATCCATCGAAAGACTGAACTTCTGTCAACCAAATAACAAATAGGTGAAACTGATGGAATAGAACTGACGTTATGTAAATAATTTTAATAATTTTGCGAATAGTCGACTTCAACAAAAACTCCGCATCCTCTATTCCTCCTTTATATTTGTAAAATATGTTCATTTTGTCATAAAAAGAAATATTTCAGAGATATATTTATTGAGTTGATACTTGTTCAAATTTGATTGTGTAAAAAGAAAAATTTTATCAACTTGTAACATAAGAAGTCCCTATAAATGTAAATATAATTTGTAAAAATTGTATAATTTGTCTTGTACATAATGCGGATTTTTTTTCTATAGTTGCGAAGGGAAACTTTTTGGGCTGTCTTAGGTCGTTTGGACGCCTGTCATTACAAGGAAACTAGAAGCTTGGCACGTATTTGTGGCCCGTGTGGAATAATACAATAATTTGGTACATTACTTTTTAATCAATTGTTTGTTTTTTTTTTAATTTTCGTGGTACAATTAGTGGTTGGCTTTCTGTTTGACTTGTGATGGACGGGACATAAAAAAATAAACAATTCCTCTTAGGACACATGTTAAGCTGTTTAAATGGTAGGACGTATTTAAAAAAATGTAGAACTTGATGGCACTTTTTCTTTTTACGATTTTAAATATAAATCATAATTGTATAAATTTTCTCAGATTCCATTTTAATATTATTAATATTTATCAATGTTCTATGTCGCGAGGTGGTCCAGATATGTGTATTTCTCTCCGAATATCGAATTGGAAAATCTCACTCCAGATACTGCGATTGTATTAAAAATTTCGAAGCCATTGACACCTATTCAATAGTTAAAACAGAATAAACACATTTTTTTTTTAATTAAATTGCTGCCATCTTTTGATTAAATCGCTTTATTTGCAATATAAAAAAGTTGGATATTTGTAGTTCGACTGCGCAGAACCTGGTGAAAAATATCGTGGATGCCTAGCTTATGAGCATAATTACAAATAGTAACAAAAAATATTTTTCTTCAGAGGAATCGTTTTTTATTAAACCGATATGAATATCAACAATAAAAAATTATTAATACACAGAAAAATCCTTTTTGTGATTAAAAATTGTATTTTGCTCATAAGTATGTTATATCCCGAGAGAGTTCATCACTACGAGTTCGCGTTGTGATTATTAAAACTTTATAAAGCCATATGGCTTTATTTTTTTGGCAAGTATCTTTTATCCTGTTGTTCTTTTAGCTATTAAAAAGCTGTAAGATTCGTATATCATCCAAGGCACTCATGTTATTTTTAATTCAAAACTTTAATCAATTATAATCTTGTAATCAAATAAACTAACACTGCTGAACGGAAATGGTAATCTAAGAGGGAACTTTCACGTGATTTTGGAACGCCTCGTATAAATTTATTGCATTTAATGACTGTTTTCTGTTTCAAGCTAACCTCTAGAAATAACCATATTTGTATCATCGAGTCGTTTTCACTGTTAACTGTTACATAACTTTAGAGGATACACACTATTAAGGGCTTCATCTTACACATATCAACAGAACAATGACAATTTTATCGAGTATTTTATTATTTCAACAATTTTTGTGAATTAGAGGACATTGCATTTTTGTTTGGTTTTCAAAATTTATATGAATTTAGAATGCCAAATTATTATGTTTACTGGAAAACTTTATAAATTATCCTTGAACATTAGTAACTTCATTTTTTCGAAGTCCGAAAAACTATCTGTATCAAAATTGTTATCTGTGGGTTATAACGATTAATAAAAAAGAAATTAGTTGCATTTCAACAAAAGTAACAATTTATAGAAAAATTAATGTTGTCTTAAGAATTCTACGTTGAAAAGCCTTTATACACGAGGTACAAATCTTCTGACAGTGTAATTTTTACATTGATTTCTGTATTGAGATAGCATATTTGCTAATTATCTGCCATTTATATAATGTACTATTCAGTATATAGCTTACCAGGTACATTAGAGTATGAAGTGAATGTATAAAGATGCGATTTTTAATTTCGAATGGTTCGGAACTTGAATACAACTAACATAGAAATACTTTTCGATGTCGGTATCGTAGGACTACTACTCTACCGGCCAGTTGGCATTTCCATTAACTATCTCGACTTAAAGTACCTCTATCATCCTTAAAACATAAAGTAGGAATCAATGGCTAACAACCTAATAAAAAATAAGCAAACACGATGGAAGTTAGAAAAAGGTTCGAAAAGAGCCGTAATACACAGCAATAGCAGTAAGACAAGCAACAAATGAACTTTACAATTGTTGTATCCGACCGTTGTGTTCGGTAGATTCAGTACTTACCGACATGCGAGACATTGGCATCAAATTAGGCAGGGAATGAATCTATAGCTTGCCCGATATGCTATACAAAAGTTACTGCTACAGTCTTTAGACAACTACTAACTTTTTATTTTCTACTAATTTATTTCTTTTTTTCCTAAAAAACTTGTCTTCTTTGTTGTAAGGTCCTTTTATCAAATTATTTTTGTGGTTTTTTGTCAGAAGATCTTTAGTTGTGATTACGATTTTAATATCAGACCATATATTATCATTTTCAGCAAATAAACGGTTCATAGTGATCTAGTAACTACTTCGTTAAGAAACAAATTCTGTCGCTTATAACCCGACGGATCTTGACCATTAATTAACGTCAATGCTACGTTTTTGTTTGTAGGTGTAAGATGTAACCTTTAGCTACATACCCAGGATCCAAAAAAGATACCATAATATATCAGTCATCTTTGGTACGTGTACATAGACCACCCGGTTTTGTATTATACTGTAATATAGTTTCGTTCGTAACATTTCCAACATAAAAAACAGACACTCTTCAACCACCCGCCATTTTAATGATAACACGGTGACGTGTACACTTATTGAGGATCACTGCGATACATAATAGTGACCAGATCTTAGATTTGTGAAAAAGGAAAGAAGAATAGAAAGAGATGTTTTTCAAAAAAAAAAAAAAAAATACGCGCATTTGTCTGTGGAGACAAAAGAATGGCACAATTTGGTAAAATTGGGATGTAATTGAGAGAAACATCTTTTTCTAGTTTTCTTTTATTTAAAAAGTGTTCTCTCCGTGGGATCTGGTCTGTTGGGACACCTACTTATATCCCCCCCTCACTCTGCTAGTGATATGTATATATTATGATAAAAATATGATGTTTTATGTGTTAAAATCATTCTTGAATTGTATCACATGTATTTATATAGGCGAAAATAAATAAAGTGTTTAATAGTGTAATAATTGTAAGATATCCATTTTGTACTTAGAAATTATTTGTATTTTGTAATTTTTAACCATATGAAACTTTATGAACACCGCATTGTTTTCGGCCAACGGTTAAGGGATTCCCAAAATCAATTTTCGAAAATCAAAAGAGAAATAACGTTTTTAATAGACTAGAACGCATTTTGCAACAGGAGAGAAAACAGTTTAGTCTTTCTTGAAGTTCCTTGGAGAATTTAAGTTTAAAAACAAAAAAAAAATCTTTTATTTTTGTCCCAACCGTAGCCGAAAGCAGTGGCGTTCGGTAAAATCCAGTGTGGAGGGGAGTAAACGGTAAGAAGGCCAATTCCTTTGAAGATGGCAGACTGATGTAAAGATTACTAAAACAAAAATGTAAAGTGTAAATTCCGTTTTGGTTTTCACGTTGTAAAACTGTATAATACATGTGTAAAAATATGAGCCGTACAGGTGTCATGTAATTAAAATTGTAAACTATTGTATTTCTAAAATTTTGGAACAGTCTGTTTCATTGTAATTTTGAGAGGCGGACACCGAGCGGTTCTCCGCCCCCGCTTTGTAGGGTAGCTGGAAGGGGATCACAAAGTTTCTCGAGTAATTTCTTAATGAATTACGCCAAACGTCTTATATAACGATTTCTATAACATACTCTACCGTGATATCGATACAAATTTATGACATTTTTAGACACTGAGATTTTCTTGAAGGTTCCACTTTAAAACCTTTACAAAAATATTTTGAACAGGTGAAATAGAAATTTTAAGAAAAGGTTAATATCAAGGGAAGAATTATTATAAGAACCGATGCGACAAAGAGGACATAACACAAAGTAGAAATAGTTATTGAAGCCCCAAATCATGGGAAATTTTTCCTTTAACAATAGGATGGTAGATAACATCATCCTCTTTAAATAAAGCGCCCCTAGTGCTATATTTAGGGAACATACATAAACTATGTCGTAATTAAGGGTAGGAGGGACGTTACTTACGGAGGGGGCATGGGCGCACATTCGACGTTGTTTGGGTTATTTCAATTTGTCGATATTGTGTCTATAAATATAATTTTTTGCTAGCTCTTTCGTAAATACAGTTTTAAAGTTAATTTTAAAAAATCTAGAATTAACATTGAATTAAAAAAAAATACTGAAAAGGGGGAGTCATTAGTTGTAATTGCAATGTCGATATTCGGGGATAGCCTCGATTGTACATGTCGCTTTACGACGAAGAAGAGGGGGATATTAAAAAGTGAACATTTTTAACGACGTAGTTTATCGATGTTCCCTTATCTCTAAAATCACCCGTGTCACCATATCTCCAGTTATTATTATGTATTATGATATTCCTTTGCTTATGTTCTTCGGATGCTTGTTCTAACTTATTTGGCATATCCTTTCCTGTGTGTTTGTTTTAGTGCCTAATATCTCAAAATGTTTATTAATACATCTTTAATTTTTACATCCCAATCGTTTTCTTAAGACCAGCGTTTTCATTTCCACTCATTTTCTGTTTTTTTTTTATCTTTTTATGGGTTTATCAAAATTTTTTTTTTCAAAATCTCATTGTGATATATAATTTATCCTTTTTACAGTCCATATTTCTTTTCCAAGCAGTTATAAATGGACATTTGTTTCTACATATACAATTTTATATTATTTGTTTCTTATTTAGACAAGACTTTTTACACGAATATTGAAAGTTTGTATAGGTTATCGTTTCTGAGTATTAGCTCTTTGATCCGATCGCTTTTATGACGTCTAAAACGATAGTTGGTGATTTGTACCTTTGTTATTGCACCATGTTTTTGATTTTAACCTCGTTGATACTTTCTGTAGGTGATATTCTTTAGTATATAGAAGAAATTAGTCACGGTAGAGTATGTATTATAGAAATAGTTTATAATATTGTGAAGCTGTTGCTCGAGGATATCAAGTTCACACAATATGGCTCTCTGCGAAAAATACGGCTGTATATTATATTTATTATGCGATCTGTTTTAATATGAATGTGTAAATTTAGTTGTCGAGAATGCATGCTAGTTTTTATTAGGATGGTAATATCCAATAATATGTATATTGTATTTCGATTTTATTATTTTTTACCACGGTAGTAATAAACAATAAATAATTCAATATCTGCTTTTTATGTTCTTTTTTCAGTTTTCTCTGTGTACACACTTTTTAAGGTAGAGCTTTTGTTTCGTTTCTTTTAGTTTTTTATATTAGCAAATGTTGGGATTGTCATTATTATCCCTAGGGCTAGACTGTTCGATATGATTCACAAATAAATGTAACAATAATAATTTAACGACTTTTATTTAAACCCAACCACATATGTTAAATTTCTGAAGCTGACTATGTTAAGAGATTTTGTAAAAACAAAAATCCGTAAACTAACCCCTTTGCTTTCGTTCTCCTGATACCAAATTTCTAAAACATTGATTTTTGAGAGATTTTATACTATCAGAATTATTGACTTAATCCCTTTACTGTTCTGCTTTCCTGATACTAAATATCTAAAACTTTCAATTTTCAAGAGATTAATTACGCTAATTGCACATACACCGATTTTAGACGGTCGATTTTTTACCGGCCGTCCAAATTCCAATAGTTAACCATATGTGAGAACAGGACATTGCACACAGGCCAACCGCTAATCGGTGCCGGTGAGCGGCCGTCCACTGCCACTGTATCGCCGGCACGACCGGGACGTATTGGCGTACGTGACTAAATACAGTATTGCACACACATCGATTTTTTATCGGCCAATTCGACTGATCGGTGAAATTTTAGGTACATTTTAGTTTTGATAGTGCTTGGTAATGAATAGAGTTTCTGATTTTTGTATTCTGATGTTGGATTTCATTTTTTAACTTCTCATGGAGTTCATCAAAGGATGCAATAGACATTCTAAAGAAGTTGAAAAACTTACTACCATCACGCGTTAGTTCTTAAAAAAGAGTGTAGAATTTTCCCGTCTTTTCTCTGCTTTGATTGATGGGATGAATCCACCACTTGCGTTTAATCCTACGGCGATACAAATATGTAATAACAACTCGTTTAGGATTCATTATTATTCAACAACCTCGTGTCACGACAACAAAGCAACTAATTGTTTGACCGGTAAAAATCCGGTGCGTTTGCAAGCATCTGCTACCAGTAAAATATCGGCCGATTTTATGCTGGCCGTCCAAAAACGGTGTGTGTGCAATTACACTTACAGTCAAAAGAATAAATGGCATATATATGTTTCGTGGACCTTGAGAAAGCATTTGGCAAGGTCCAGTTAAAGGAAGTTATCTACTTATTGTAGGCAAGAGAGATACGTCTAGGAATAATCAAAATGATCTAAAATATCTACCAGCACAACAAAAGTAGAAGAACTAAAGGACCCTATTGAAGCTGATAATGGGATAAGCCAGGGGATTCCCTGAACCATCTATTGTTCAACTTGATCATCGATGAAATAATAAAAGAAGTAAGGACGATAAAAGGATAATAAATGGAAGAAAAACAACTTAAATAATCTGTTATGCAGATGGCGCAATATTAATCTCTCAAAGTGAAGATGACATGCTACACCAATTTAATATAACTGCTTGAAAATGATAATTTCCCCAAAAAAGACAAAATGCATGATTATAACATTAAATCTACCAAGATGTAAATTTCAGCTGGAGTGTCAGACAATAGAATGAGTAATGGAATTTAAATAATGTAGGATATAACAAATAGCCCCAGGATACCAAATTTCTAACATTGGTAAATTTTTGAAATTTTATATAGTTTGAAGAATAAATGGCTTAAAGTTCTCCTGATACTGAATTTCTAAAACTGTTAATGTGTATAAGGAAATTAACCACTTCGTACTTATGCTCTCCTTGTAGCAAATTTCCATTTTTGAATTTAAAAAAAAATGTATTGTTGAAACAAACTTTTGATATTAAAGTTCTAAAACTGTTTTACTTTTTAAGATGTTTAGTACAATCGGGAAAATCGGTTTACTAACAACCATCTTCTTCTATTTTCTCAGCTTTTTACTTTTCAGGTATTTCCTTACTCTTCTTCGCCACTCATTCTCTCTGTGATCTGCCACCAGTCCTTCCATTTCCCGGTTTTCCTATACCTATCTTTCCAGAAAGAAACACTTTGAATAATATGAATTTAAAAGTTCCATAAGGCAAAAATTCCCCCTCAAATCTTTTCAGCCAAAGCATAGCTGTTGCCTATAACACTGAGGCCAAGTGTATCAATTTTCAATATTGGGAAATGACATAACCTTTTTTGACGCGTAGACTTCGAGAGTAGTGACAACATCTTTTGAAGTTGTTCACTCTCTCTCTCTCTCTCTAGCGCATTGAAACTTCCCACTCGCTCTCTCCCGACCAAAAAGAGACACTGCTATACTTACTGATGTAAGATAGAGACACAACTAACAACGACAACAAAGATGGTGTCGTCAGTTAGCTCTACTGACTGCTCGGTTTATGTTAATATATACGTCTATGGTTTATACACTCTTTTAACAAAATTTACACATTTAATTTAAACATTTCCACTAGAAAAGAGTTTCAAACCTTATTAAACGTTATATAAGTCTTAAAGCGTACTATGTCGATTGCAGTACCCTAACCAACAGCATCTGTACACAGCGCCTTATTTCGCATATTTTTATAACAAAAATAATTTGGATTAATGACGGTAATACAAATTACCATTTTTACAGAGATAATTCTTTTATAATATTAAAGACTTGTTTGACCTTGAGCCATAATAAATACAATACATTACAGCATAGTAGAAGTGGTTGCCTAAATTTGTTGAGTTTTGCGACCGTTTTTAAAATCAGATTAACACCGCAGATTTACAACTGGCTGCAAACCTTTAGGTTCATACGTAAATACAATTGCAATAAGTATCATTTGTCAAATGTCAACAAATTTTTCAACTAATACATAACTCGATGTAATACATATATATATATATATATATATATATCTCTCTAGCTCTTTATTTTAGTGTTTCCTCTCTCACTCGTCTTGATGTCAATTTTATGTATAGTTCGTCCCAAACCCTTCTTTCAGTGCGTCATAGTTGATCGAATTCTCTCTAACACATTAAACTGGAAGTGACAGAAAAAAACGTGAGTCTGTGATTATTATACATAGAACTTGGAAAATTATTTATCGTAAAGCTAATTCTAGTTACGGATATATAATTGGTTGGAGTTTAGAATACGCTAAATAGATATCCAATCAATGATGCGCATAAATATAATTTGACGCAGAAGGTCTCGATCTTGACAGTACTTTCACAACGTCAACTAATAAAATAATTGTCATTCCAGGTTAGTATTATCAGACATTTTACAGTGAAAATTTAATTTTGTATTTATTGTCATAAAAATATTTTAAATATGCCGAGATATATCGAGAAAGAACAAAGACTAATATTAAAATTATTAAATTATTTTCAATTAGAAAAAGAGGGATTAAGATCCTGCAACTGTCAAATTTAACAAAAAAGACATGCAATAATTCTCGACATTCTTAAAATCCTATATTATGTCAAAATTAGTGACGCACTGAAAGAAGGGTTTGGGGCAGACTGTACGTCTCCGATCTCTGTAGACTGTAGACGAAGTCAGAGGCAGAGGAAAAAAGATGGCCGTTCACTTTGCCTGATGGATGAAACGCACAGACTATTTATATATGCCTATGATCACAATACACTTAATTTATATAAATAGCACATGTTTATATTATATGAACAAAAAATTAATTAATAGGGACAAATTAAATACCCAATGACAATTAGATGTATTCCCTAATTAACGTATAAACAGGTGATATAAATAAATATGATAAAGCCATGAATGAGTAACGGTTTTTCGTTGTGTTGGAACAAACCTATTTTTAATTCAAAATTTTATTTACATACATTTAAAAATAAAAATTTTATTGTAAAAAAAAAAGAAAAAAAAGATAGTTTGCAAATCAAGGGCGTCGAAACTTTATTAAGGTGGATACATTAGCTCCATTCGTACTCCTTTCCCACTTCCCCCTAACTATATCTTTCATGATGGAGTGTTTTGAAGTATAATAACCGCGACCAAATCGCCCATTTGAAATGTCCTTCTATATGCGTCTATATTCTTTGATAATATTAATGCAGATTTTCAATCACTATATATACAAATTAAGTCGATAGTCTTACTTCCCTAAAAGTTGAAAAAGGGTTTATGTCACACAAGTTCTGTACGGATGCCGTCTTTGTTCTCGAGCAAACAAATTGTAACACAAACTGGATAGACTTAATATACCAGTCTACTTATGTTTAATTGGCATATGTGCAACTGTACTGTGTCTTAACTGAAATATATCATATATGCAAATTTGCCTATTCCAAAGACGGTGGACGCTCCAAAGCTTGGCGAACTCATACTAGTTCATTTATCTACGTTGAAAACAAATTATTTTTAATTTTAATTCACTCCAGACGATGAAGTGTACGATAGGTTTATTTACGTGTCACTATAGAAAGCTTACAAATCATAAAACGGTGTTGCAAGGTAATTCAGCTTCCATCCATCCATCCTACGGCTCTACAGCCCAATTCGAGCCTTGGCCTCCCTCATCAAACCTCTCCATCCGTTACGGTATGTAGCCATTCTCCTCTACGATTCTTGGTGGCGTTAGTTGTGCCCTATAGGCAAGATCGTTTATCTTCTTAGTAACCAGGTACGGTCCCTCCCAGAGCCGTTGCAACAAATTGCTGCAATGTAACCAGTTGCTTCATGTTGGAAACTTCGGTAGGCCAGCAGAAACAGAGGCACCAGTTTGTCCCAGTCGCTCTGGTTTTCATGTGCACACACAAACAGGTAATTGTTGATGGTCTGAATATGTCTTTCTACTGTACCGTCAAACTGAGGATGACGCGGTGTCGTTCTGTCTTCTTAATTCCCAACAAGCTCAACGTGGTCTTCCAAACTTCCTCATTTTGGGTCTGTTTTTGGATGCACACAGGTCATATTGTTTGCACCATTCTTCCACATCTTGTCGACAATTAACCCAATAAGCACGTCCTTAACACATGACATTGGCAGAACAACTTGGGGCACTGTTCTTGTTCAATCTAGACTCTCCCATTTACGAGCGATGACGTCAGCTCGCAGACACAAGGAGGCCCATTGAAGCCAATAGCCCTTCACTGCTTGCCCATATTTATACACCCACCCACGGATTATTTTTAGATCTCGATCTTTTTTCTGTTCACGGTCTAGCTTTAGATCTGGATCTTTCGTCGGCTCAAGCTTTAGATCTGGATCTTTCTTCCGCTCACGGATTAGATTTGGATCTTTCTTCTACTTCGGGGACACATCCTTCACGGCTTCATACTCTAATGCTGCGACAAGACCGTCCTTCAATATTTGATTGCGTACTCTTCCTAGTCATAATGTCTGCTGGAGCTCTACATCGCGCAGGCCATCAAGGAAACATTGGATGGTGAATTGGTGTAGGAAATTTTCCGGGGTTTCGAGTCAAGCGGGTTGTGCCATCTTTTCTATTTCTACTACGTATTACACAAATTTGTCGGAGCCTTGGATACGCACTTTTAGTTGATTCTGGTATACTTGCTTCAAATATTGGCTGCCGCATATTAGTTGTGGAGCCGATATGATGGTCTCATAGTTCTTTTGTGCGTCCTCTGGGATGTGTTGGAGGATTTCGACAGCCTTAACTCGAAGTATATGAGAGCTGTTGGCTTCTGTTCATATGTCCATCCATTATTTTGTTCAGAGACCTCGAATTCTCTTCTACACATTGGACAGGAGATCTCGACATCAAAAGTAGGGGGCTTAATTGTTCAGTTGACAGGGGAAAAAATCACTTCTGGTTTACCTTCAACTCTGTTTCTTTTCAATTTCTAAGTGGATATTCGCTACCCCCCTCTCTTCAAATAATGTTTCATACGTCACGACGCGACGAACTATTCTACCCCTACGACAAAACACTCAATGAGCAGGATGAATCTTAGCGTTTTCTTATGGAATTTTCTATGGGAAATAAGACAGAAACGGTACAGCCCTTTTACTAGGGCTGTACCTATATATAAATCTTCCTTTACAATTACAGTGACCTATATTTTTTAATTTTGCGAAAAAATTAATTACTAATTAAATAGTAAAATTTCCGATTAAGGATATTTGAATCATCAATTTGTAGAATAAACGAGCAATAAATCACCGTATCATTTCAAGAACAAAATATGATGATGAAATGTCAGTTGGTAGTTCAGATTTCTTTCCTAGGTGGCGCTAGGAGTTATCGGCGCGAACAAACTGCGTGACGTGTCATCCCTATCTTTTATATAGATTTCCATTATTTTAGTAATTTTATAAATATACCAATTACACCAGAAGTGTTCACTTATTTTAAGGTTTTTAAACTATCGTATACAACCAACCACTGGGACTTTCACTTTTTAAACTACATTGAATCGTGTTTATGATGGTGATATAAAATACAGAGTGATGTGTATTTTTTATTAGAAAAAAACTTGTGTTTTGACGTACTGTGTATTACAATTGAGTGTTAGGAAAATTAATTAGTTTCATAAATAATTATAACAATAATTGAAAAACTATAGCTACTTTAGCTTCAATGTTTTTTTGAGGATTAGGATAGGGATTTTTTATTTCGAATAGGATTGAACATGAAGTCCCCGTTTAGGATCCTGTAATCCTCTTCAGGTTTGCTTTCAATGTTGTTGGATTAGCACAGTACAAGGCAGAACAGAATCGAAAAAGGCACTGTGGCATTCGTCATGGGTGTTGAGATGGAGTCGCCAGTTGAATCAGAGGTGAAAGGTTTGTCTAGATATGATATTTTTTCCAGAGTGTAGTGTTTGTGTTTTTGAGCTAAATGTGACAAAGACCAAGTCTCTAGTTGCTATTGTTCATGCAGCCGTTTTTACGTCTACATCCAACTTCAGGACTAGTGTATTGCACTAAAATTCTGTTGTTGGATGTTTGCGTTAGCGGCCTGGCCTCGTCAGCCTTCGAGAGCCCAGTGTGGATATGTGAGATGTCTTCATCCGGCTGTCGGTTTGGCACACTAACGGCGTGGTTACTTCGGTACCAGAAAGAGGACCTCTTTCACCATCATGCCAGTATGAGAGTTGCGTGTGAGAGTGTTTTTGGGGGTGATCTGATCTGACAAAAACGAAAACTGTGTTCCCTATACTCGGTTCACAATTTGTTGATAGCTCACTACAAGTTTAACCCTAATTAGAAAACTGAAATACAGAGAGGATAGGTAATACGATATAATAGTAAAAACCAACCTAAAACTGACGGTTTAAGACGTTTTCGACTAACCCACCTTATATCTGAAGGAATACAATTCCTTATAATCCTATTACGGGGGTATTTTGAATGGTTAGAGATGAACGACCAGTGTCGTAGAGTATATGATTGAAACATTTATTTGAACTAAATAAATATATTTTTTAAATTGTATTTTTTAATAAAACTTATTTATTTTATTCAAAAATAAAAAGTTTCTTGCCATTTGTAAAAGATACATTTATTTAATTAAGGAAAAAGGCGCCAAATGTCGCCTGGCAAAATTTCCAATGTGTTTTAAATGTATCCATTATTTTCGAATCAGGAAAAAACTAATAAATATTTTTGAAAAATTTAAACGCAGAATGAAAGATTACATTATTACTCAGGGCAGAAAGTCCCTGAAAACTTCTACAATGTTTATTTTAATATGTTATGTAACAGGGGTGAAAATAAAAGAGAAAATATAGTATAATTTTTAATTGAAAATATTGCTTGCAAAAGAAACTTTTTATTTATTCTAAAAAATATTTCATTCTGCCTTTAAATTTTTCAAAAATGCTTTTTAGTTTTCTCAGGATTAGAAAAAAAAATGGATACATTTAAAACACATTGAACATTTTGACAGGCGACATTTTGCGCCTTTCCCCTTTAATACCCTACGATTACAACTACTATTACTTACCTTATATAATTACGATTAGAAAACTATTCAAATTCAAAATAAATAGGATCAACTTCGGAATCCGAGTCGTCTTGGGGGTTAATAATTAGATTAATAATCTCTACGGTCGCATCAATTATGTTATCAAGATCCCACATTTTTTGTTCTTCTTCTATTACATGTCTTACTGCATCTTTAAAGTTTTGTTTTGTAATATGTTATAAAGACTCGTATAACAATTCACGTACAGCTTGTATTTTATATGACGTATTTTTTCTAGCCACATAACTTTTCATTTGTGCCCAAATGAGTTCAATTGGATTTATTTCGCAGTGGTAGGGTGGAAGTCTAAAGACTGTGATGTTTCGCCTTTCCGCCATTTTGTCAACTACGTATTTCTTGAACTTAGATTTGTGTTGCCGGGCAATTTTTAAAAGTTCTGCTTTTACCATTCCATCTTCGTAAGGCAGATACTTATTCCGCAGCCAGTCAAGAATATCCTGTTTCTTCCACGCATTCGTTAGAAGTCTTTCTACTAGTCGTGAATGATAAGGTGCATTATCTAATACTATAATTGAATTTGGTGGTATGTGTTCAATCATTTGCTCAAAATACTCTTCGAAAACATCAGCTGTCATCTCCTCGTGATAGTCTTTTGTGCTTTTGGAATGAAATTCCAACAAACCATGCTTAACAAATCCTTTTTCACTGCCAATGTGAGAAATTATTAATCTACTGCCTTTACCAGAAGGTGGGGAGATACCAGTAGACCAACCTTCCATAAAGGCTTGCCTGGAGCTTAATATACTTTTATCTGACCAAATTCTTTTTAGAGTATGACCTGCGTTTACCCACGTTTCATCCTGGTAGAAGATGGGCCTTTCTTCAGCCCGGAATTTTCGTATGAATCTTAGATAATTTGTTCTCCAACATCATCTTCTCCTCCCGGTCAATCAAAAGTGATTTTCGGTCTGATTTCTCCCACCGGAAATTTAATTCTTTTAAAACTTGCCACAATTTAGTTCGTCCGATATGAGGCAAATCCGGGTCGTCTCTAACTTCTTGTAAAATTTTGTTTAGGTTTGGTATTTCTTTTTTGAAAAAAAATCCATGAATTTTCCTTCGAATACCATTTTTGGCAAATTCATCAATTTCAATAGGCTTTTTCCCTCTCTTTAAGTGTTCGTTTGTGTTTGGGTTAGCTATACCGTGTTTTTTTCTTTCTGATAGGAACCTATATAAAGTTGACTCTCCTACGCCAGTCATGTTGGCACAACTTTCGACTATGTTGCGAACAGTGTTTGTGGGATTCTGAGAAATCAGAGCATCGTGAACATTCAGGACAATAGTCTTCTCTCTTGGTGAATAGACAGACTTACTGACTGCACGCAACAGTACCGGTGTAAAACTTGATGAAGCCATCACAAACAATCCAACAAAACGAGCACGAGCGAAAGGTACGTATATGTTCGTAGGTATATGGAATAAAAAATCACTCACGCACTGCATATAATTCGCAAAAAGAAATATTCGAGACGCTAATTACTGCGGTAGACGCAGAAACACCGACGAGCCGTAAATTACATGCGATCAAAAACGTACTAAACAAAAAAATTGTTTTCGTTCGTAATAACTTCACCCTTTCAAGTTAAGTTTCGAATATAATTATATTATTAAAAATCTGGGGAATTCCATCTTAATTATCTTGCAACGAATAGTACCTTCGGATATGAATTCCAGGTTTTCTAGTAAAGTGATTAAACGCGAAGAGTAGTATTGAAATATCCAAAGAGATAAGGTATTCTTATTTACAAAATTGTTAATGATTAAATTCTTATTTTTATTAATATAATATAATAACCAACATTAGTCGTGAAAGTTTTAATTGTTTTTTTGCTAAATATATTAGTATTAAAATATCAATATTATATATAACAGTATTAAAACATTATATTATTATTTAATGAATAAACACCTTAGGAACGCCTATGAATTACGACCGTTTTATGAGTTTGAGGCATATTTCGTGCTCTCAACAATTTGTGAACGAAGAATAGTGACCATTGTTCCTGCAAGCCGTTTATACGTCTACGATCATCTTCAGATCTAGTGTATTGCACAGTTCGATAGACAGTTTCAATTTTTAGTTGTGGCTATTTTCTCGGGGGACGGACAGGTATCATCGAGTAGTGAGATTGGGAAACCGCAAAAAACCAATCTTCCCCTGTCCGGGGTAAGGAAAGTTACTACAGTTAAAGGATTAGGTTATAGAAAGGTTCGTTAAGCTAGCGGAGGAGCTTCAAGGATGTCAGTGTACTCGCCCGGGAGTTCGTCAATGCAAGCCTGCATTAGAATAGGTGGAATGTGAAGTTTTTTGTGTGTTGACTGGGGGCCGTTGCTTTTGTACTCCTTTTCAATTATACAGCGCGTTGAACTCGTTAGGATTTTCATTGAAATTTGGATTAAACTTTTTAAATAGTCTGTGTAATACAAAATAACTTTGTATTGTTGTAACAGAGAAGTGAAGAGGACGTTAAAAAACATCTTGGATGCGATAAAATGTTATTGATGGACTACTCTGTATATTCGTAACTATTTTTAAAATATACGATGCTTACAGCTACCTTTTTTAAAAGAACAATATATATATATATATATATATATATATATATATATATATATATATATATTAACAGAACGGTCTTTGTCACAATAGTGAGTGATATTCTCATAATAGAAGAAAGGATAAAATAAAGGAGAACTCTTTTGATTGACTTGGAAATATATTTAGCAAAAACCTGATATGAATATAAACAAATTTGTTATTTAAAAATAACGAGTAAAATAAATTTGGTTTTGTAGATATAGTATATAATAGAGTGTAATCAAAAATATTTCAAAATTTATGATTTGCTGCGGTTTTTCAAAAACATTTTTATTCGCGTTATTAATATTTAACAACACATCTATATGTAATCAGAAAGCAAATTGTTAACCAGTATTTTAAAAAATATATACAAAATTATTCTTAAGTAATTTTTGTTATTTCACCTTCAAATTATGTAGTGGGAAATTGTACACAGTACACAGTAGACAGAATTAATTACTAAAAATAATAAAATACAGGATGATCAATTTAGTTTTAGTTCTCTATTAGCGGGAGAGATATAGAAAAGTGTTCCGCAAATTAGAGCTAGCTGGTAATTTACAGCTTATATTCTTATATAACTCTTTTCTAAATATCTCCTGAAAACGGAGACATTTATTTACTACTTGAATCAACTTATGCAAAGAAAATGGTAAAGTGAATTGAATACAAATCAATACCGATTACACAGTTGGTGTATATAGTTTTTGAAAAACCTTTTCGATTACACTTAGTACATAAACAAAATGGGTTTTGCATAGAAACTGTGATGAAGTTCTATTTTAAGGGAACTATCTCAACACGGGACTATCTTCGTTCACCCTTAATTCGAAAACTGTAAAAATATAGCATTGAATACAATGGCCAGTCATTTTTAAAGAGTATAACCGTTGTTTGGCACCTACACGTCATATATAAACACGATATGTTACATGTCAAAAATAACTTAAAGTTATAAAAGTCTAGGTTTCTAAGTTGTTGGCAGATACTCAGTTGAGTATGAGTAACTTTCATTTATTAAAAAACAAAAAAGCTGCTAATTCAGACTTTCATGAAAAACAAACCTTCACAGGTTGCAACAATGTTATCTTTGATAATAGAGAAAAATAAAATTTGAAATTTTTATAGCTTTTCCCTTGACTTATTATCCATCTCAGAGGAACAAAAATTTAACCATAAGTATAACATACCGTGTAGATTTGTACCTCCGTTTATATTCTTTTCGAAATTACTGAAAAGTTAGACTAGTCCTCCACTGCAGTATAGACGCAGAATATTCCTGATGAAGGTCTAGTTTTAAGCGTAAAAAACACAGTTTCTCGGTTAAGGGTAAATGAAACTCGTCGACAGAATTGAAACCATGCATCTAAACCATATTTAAATAATAAATTACAATATATAAAAACGTTTACAAGATTTGTGTAAAATATCGAGACCAAATAAATAGGCACTTTGGTCTATAATGCTTATTTATACCACTAATCGTAAAAAATCTAGAATCTTTTGTGTAATTATAACAAATAAATGTACACAAAGAAAAAATGACAAAAATTCCACACAGAGTCCACTCCCCCACGTAGATGAGACGAAAAGTCACTTAGATAAAAACCAAATAGCTTTACGTCATTTCTACTGTGACTTTTTCATCTAAAATGATAGTAAGAGATAATACAGTAAATCTAAACTTTCGAAAATCAGTACGATTCATTACAAAATACAAAAATATTTGTCAAAATTTCTTAGTCAAGAAATAGAATATTAATCTTTTAAAAAATTGTTCCTTCTGGAGAAATCATTTTCTAATACTGTTATTGTCATTGTATCTTTCCAAACTGAAACGATGGTGAAAAAAGTATCTAATTATAACAAATTTAGAATAAAAACTGATAATTTATTATGAATATTTTCGGTTTATAAATAACTTTAATAATTATAAAAAGTGGAGTTAAATAGAAAGACAGTAAATCACCTGGATCTAACATATCAGTGATCTTTATAAAAGCAAATTAAACCAATTAGAAACCACTAGAATGTGCTTATCACCTAAACGTAAGTAATCTTAACTTGGTCAAGATAAGTTTTCCGATCAATTAATAACAAATGGTGGTCCGATTGCCGCAGATATAGGTGAAGTGACTATCAGAATGAATAGTCCCACACTTGTCAGTCAACAGCTTTGGGTAGAAGATGTAACAATTCATTATATTGGGACCGAGAAAAAAATGTGAGTGGAGAAAAACTTGGTATATTTGTAGGAGAAAATTATTTGGTTATAATAGGTACACATTTCTTAACCTCTACAAAGATTATTTTCTCCAAAAGATGGTAACATCTTTCTAAAACAAATCGATTACATAATGGTAAATCGAAGATACTGTAAGAAAATAGAAATATGTAAGAACGAAATACTAACATCAAATGTAAACAAGAAATAAGATTTGATTGAAATTAACAGAAGAAATAACAAAATAAATAAGCACATAAGCAGAGATATAGCAACATAGGCGACTAAATTGGGAGAAAAACCACAGAAACAAATGGAAAACTCAATGATAAATGTATAAAGATGGAAATATCATACACAAAACAACACATTTATTAAGATTTAATTCAAGAAGAAATCATTAGCAAAAGTAGAAAATTAATTGTATTAACCATTGATTAATAAGTGACTAAAGGAACAATAGTAGATAGGTATCCACTTCAGCACACCTTGACCCCAAGCACCAGCCGCAGCTGAAGTCGTACGCATATAATTATTTTATTTGTTATTTATTTATATAGAGAGAATATTTAATCTAGGATGATGACGGCAAACGTCAAATCGGTAGTTAGATTTTATAAAATGCAAGAAATAGCAGCTTTATGAACTTGTGAGGAGAAAATTGAAATAGTCTTAATTGTTGAAGATAATTATAAAACTCATCGAGAAGCAGCAGCAGCAACAACAGACATCCCAATAGAAATATTCAGCAATGGACAGTTACAAGAATAAATATGTAAATAAATGTAAAACTTCTGGAGTTGTTAACACAAATTACTTTCATGAAGCAAGTAAAGTAAAAGTTTTAATCAGATTAGATGTATTCGAGATGAAAATAATAAAATACTAGTTCATGAAAAGAATGTTAAAAAGCATTGGAAAAAATAGAGAGCAAAAGAGGTTGTTACCAGAGAAAACAGGAACAGCATTAATCCCTAAAATAACAAAAGAATAAGTCACTAAATTACTTTAAAAAATAAAGAAAATTAAAGCTATTGGACCACATGATATTTATATTATTATGCTCGTTTTTTATACCATTTATTCAGTTTATTTATTGGTCTTTTAGTAACTTATTAACTAGTTTTTACTATGAAGTTTATAAACCTAAATAATTACAATCTGCTTAGAGCAATTCCGGTTAAACGAATGTCTGTGTTATTCCAAATTATTATTATATTATTTTAAAAGGACATTCTAGGATAAAATATTTATAAGCGCGAAGTGGATGCGCGTAGAGGTAAAGCTGCGGAGGTCAATGTGCGCTTAAGTGGCTTACTTTCGACGGAAGTACAATTAGCAACCGAACAAATGAAAATAACCTCAAAAAATTACATGAAATAATTGTTCTTAGACCTAAGAGCACAATAATAAACACCATAACAGGTCAGAAGATTGTTTTAGATGATGTTAAGGCAAGGCAGCAATACTGCCCCTCAAAGACAGAAAAGCTTCTGGTTCAGACGAAAAACTTCCACACATCACCAAACTCTTTGAAAAAAATCTCATTAAAACAACGTAGAAATTCAGAAAACATGCGTTTGGTGGCGTGGACAGACAAAAGATGATAAAAAAGTTAGCTAAACTTATAGAAAAGACCAAGGACGGTTCCAAGACACCTGTTGAGTAAACAAAGAGCTGACAGATGCCTTGCTAATGATGCTATCAATTTAACTTCAAAATTAATCATAAAGAAATTTAGCCGGCTGTTTACATACACAATCTGTTAGACACCGAGCTAGACACTAATCACCCTTAGACAACGAGCAAACTGTAAACTTGGTCTGAATATTAATAAATGAAAACATAATATATGGAGTGTAAAAAATCAGATTGACATGAAAACCCAAAGAAAGAAAGCACACCTACAAATATGTCTTCCAGATTCCTCTACCCATGCTGTATGTTTTTAACATAAATTGATTGATGAGCTTTCGGTAAATCTTTTGACTGGACGAAACTTGGATATATTGTAATGTTTTATCTAACAATAAAATGCAATGGCAATGTTTTAACTATACTAACCACAATTCTTATTGGTTTTTGGGGAAATAATTCGTTAGAAAGATCATTCTCCAAAGATAATCAATTTCTTTTATTAAAAAGAGAGTATTTAGTGATAAAATTATTTTCTACAATAATTTTTTACTTAAAAGCCAAATTTTAAAAGAATACTCTCGATTTTTCGACAAGGTATGTCTTAATACATATAAAAGGTCTGGATTGCTTGCTCAAAATAAATAAAAGGCAGTTTTGGTCTAAAATATAATTTGTTCAGTATACATTTTGTAAAGAATTTACAAAAATTAAGATGTTTCATTAAAAATTACAACTGTTAAGCGGTAATACTTTTTTCTTTACAGATGTTTATATATACAGATAAAATGTTCAATATTGAAAATATCCAAAAATATAAATACAGTGGACTCCAGAGATAAATACATATAAATACCCACTACGTGCATATTAGTACAGTTAAAAAAATTTCAGAATAAAATATATATAAAAGATTTGCATTTCTTTTCTATTTTTATTTATAAAATGAGAAAAATAGAAAGTAAATTAGTAAAAAAGATTCTAAAATATTTTGCTTAATGTATTTGAAACAAAATTTGAAAAAAAAAACACATTTTAGTGAGAACTTAATTTTTTTGGACTAAAGGCGGCAATTTGAATCAAATCTATATTGACTAAAAATATATCTCTGGAGGTAACTTTACTTTTGATGCAAAATAACAAACAACCTTTGACGCCAAGAAAAAAATAAATCTTAAAGTTAATAAATAAACAGTTGATTTTAAGGCGTAATCACATGTTTGCCTTTTCTATCAGGGAGTAGTTCATATGTCAAGTGATGTTTGCTGCAAGTGACTCAACGTAACTTGCAAAGATCGTTAACGAACCAATTGCATTGCATCGAACCAATGTTTTTAAAATGATTTGTAGCTTTTTGTCACCAAAATACTACCTTAATAAATTTTAAGTTTCCAATTTATGTTAAATAGAAAAATATGTTACAAAAACAATAAAAATTAACAAAAAAGTAAGGATACAATTTTTGTTTCAGTGCTTTCTAACTAAGATTAAGGTCCAATATTCATCTTTTTAATTACGTAATGAATGGAATGAATATTTCAACGGAAAAATGTAAATTAATTTTGAAAAACACATTGACCAACATTTGGATAATAATTTCCCAAGCAATCCAGTCTATATATATTATCAAAACGTACTTTAGGTCTACTTCAAACAGACAAAAAAATTCAAAACAACTTTTTTCCAAACAAGATTTGACGTAGCACCAATGATTTCCTAAAAGACAACACACTAAACGAACTATCTCAAAATGTCCTTTTCTCAAAAAGAGAAGTCTCATCACTGGAAAATATTTCCGTACATCACTAACTACGCCGGATCAGCGTAGTTATAGTCAGTCCTGCAATGTCCGTTAACATTATTAAGTATTTAAAACAAATCGCTGGTGATCTCTATACGAGGTGTGTTACAAAATAATGAGACTGATAGTACCAAAACTGGGTAAAATTCTAATTTTTAATGGAACAAATCTCGAAACATGTGTTTTAAATAACTGCTATGTGATTTTTATGTTTTCTTTAAGTCAAATTTGACTTACGAACAGATTATAATTGTATGCTTTTAAAGCTGTGAAAGAAAAACGTCCAATAACGATATTTTACAGCATCGTTCTCATTATTTCATAATAACACCTTATATATACATAAATATATGGGCTGTTGTACAATAACAGCGTTTTAACAAAAAAATATACATATTGTAAATAAATACTCCACAGTTGTAGATTCTTTGCGCCTTCTATTGGTTTACAAAAATGTTACTAAGCATATTTGATTTTTATAGTTATTTTCAATATAACGTTTTAAAAAAATAAGTTTTTAGTGCATAAAATTTTTAGAACATATTTTATCTAATGAGTAAAATAAATACCGAGATGAAACAAGAAAAAATGTCTTTTTGTCTATTCCATTTTGCAGTTTTCTTCTCCTCCGTCTGACATTGCCAAGTATTCTCACATTGATTGAAATATCTGTTTTATTACCCACACATTCATTGTTAGTGAGATATTGTTTCCACAAGACAATGCAGTAGTTCAAATATACTTAGTTGATGTTTTTAAAAATTTCTGAAGGGCACCAACGTTTGATCAAAGAAAGGCTTAAAACTTTTAAGAAAATTCTGTTCCAAATTAAGCAGTTTTCAAAAATAGACCTAACAGAATGTAAGGGAAGATTTATTATGTATTATATAATGTCTGATAAAAAGTTTTGAACTATTTAGTGTCGAAGACAGAAGTAATATTACATTAAAATTCAGCAAATAATAGTTAGAAATAGATGAGCACTACAAAGCATAGAAGGACTATTACAACTAAAACTCAGTGAGAAATATATTTATAAGATAACAATACTACAAACCGAGGAAGGCAAATGAAAATATAAGCTGTGTGAGAGTTTTGAGCAGTTATTATGCCTATATCAGTAATACAGGTCTGTGAAAGTAGTTCAAATATTACAAAATATCTAATACAAATAACCCAACACGATTTGGCAACGTTTTTAATGGCATTAGTAGAAATATTTGAAGGTCTAGGTCCAACATTCAACATAAAAATTTAGATCATTATTGTAAATAGAGCACAAATAAGAGTTGAGCACTTTCATTTCCTTTAAAACTATATTACAAGAAAAATACATTAAGAAATGAAACTTTAAGCTATGTGACAGTCCCGTGGGACTTAAATCGAAGATGTCGACAATGTAGATCACGTACACTGACGCATATCATCGCGTAGGTCAAACGTCACGTGATGTCTAGTATACATAATCCAATCTAGTATAAATAATCCAACACAAATTGCTGAATTTGAAAAGGAAATTTAAAGAGAAGTCAATCAGACAGTGAAGATTAATTTATGAACTCAAAAAACAGAGATCTAAGGAAAATTTTAGCAGACATACCAAATAAAATAATAAGAAAAGCTTAAAACGTGGTAAAAAGTAAAAGAAAATGTATAGAATAAAACAATAGCATCCAAAACAGACAAAAACAGCACATATCACAACATTTTAACAAATATAATCAAAATTTAGTGATAAATATGTTCAAAACGAACAGATTAAATGTGTCTATCCATTGAATCCCAATAAAAACATATACCATGGCGTGGTACTACTTAATGACATTGTTCAAACTATCTTCCACTGGCAAACTAGTACAGCACATCTCAAATTCGATTAATTTCGTACGGAACAGAATTATAACTACATCAAAATACAATAAGATCTGACGTAATAACAATAGTAGAAAAAACAAAGTGGTTTTATAATGCTCATAGAAAGATTAATGTGCTGTAAAAAGCAAGATTTCCATAGGTGTGCGTAGGACATGAAATATGTAATTTGTTTCATGTCATATACCAACCACCTCTCAACAATCTCAACATAAAGCAGTTGGTAGTTTTGTCCCTCTTTTTAAAAGGTAACTTCCATTTTCGTCATTTCTATCCGTCTTTAACACATTAATTTTCCATGTGCTCGTTGTAAAAACACTTTGTTTTTCTACTAACAAAACAATATTCACTCGAACTCTAAAACAGTCTAAACAAAACACGTCAAAATATAATAAATTGCACAAAAATCGTGTTTTGCTAATTTTTTAAAACTTATCCGTTTTAAGCCCAATAATGGCGATAATCGTATAACACGCCACCATAGTGGTGATGTCATGCTGTCATTTGTCAAAATTATCAAACAAGATTATCTCTTAATAACTACTCCACAGGACAGAGGAGGTATTTTCACAAATGATAAGGAATCAGGCACGAAGCCCAGAGGGTGGGGTCATCCCCCCCAACTGCCAAGACTTTGATACCCAAGCAGCAAGTTTATCACCAAGATATTATTTTTGAAAAAGTGAACGAAATTATTATTTTTTAATAGAAAGAGTATACTTTTATATCATATAAAGTGTGCGGTATATTGATTTTTAAGATCATCAGCAGATTTTGACAAAATTTTTCGAAAATTGATGTTATCACATTGATTTTTGTAATGAGAAAACTCTTATTAAAAGTTTTTGAAACAGTTATACTTATTTCAATAATGTATAAGTTTGGTTCCAAAATTTTATTTGTTAATGTTGATACATCTTAGGCAAAAATGAAGCAACTTCTATGTTAATTAAAATCATGAAAAAAGTTACATGAAAATATTTCATTTATAAAATAATGTTTTTATGCGAAAATCAACAAGCTGGTTTTCTTTTTAACAAGCTCATTAACTTGAAGCTGCGACTATCAGTCGACTCTCGCGTCCAAATCCAAAAAATACGACACGTGTATAGGCAGATCGCATTTCTGCTTCCAAATGTTATTGCTGTTTGTCACAGCAACACAGCTGGAGCAATCTGGTTTTCTCTGTAATGTCTTTTTGTGTGCGATATCTATTAAGACAGCATGGACACCGATGTTGCGTGAAGATTTTTTGACATATCCACATAAATGATCAATCAGCTGAAAATTTATCAACAATCATTCTAGAACAGTGCTCTTATCTTAGATATGAACGACTGCATTGGGCAAGGATATGACGGTGCCGCAAACATGGCGGATCATATAAGCTGAGTACAATTCAGGATAAGGGAAAAACTTCCAAAAGCAATTTATGTACACTGCGCCAGCCATAGGCTAAATTTGGCACTATCAAATTGGAACACAGTGTTAAGCCGGTAAGTAACAAAGATGTTTTTAAAAATGTAAGTGTTATAGCATTGTAGCAATTATTTTAAATTTAAGATTTTTTTAATTAAATGAGAAAATAACAAATTGCAATTTTTAAAATATTAGGATAGTTTTTTCAAATTATGCATATGGATCTAAAATTTGAAAATAAAAAAAAATTGAGTTGTGTTTGGTGGACCCCCCCCCACCCCAAACACATTTCCTGGCTGCGTGCCTGTAAGGAATTGTAAATGTCTATCGATTGCCATAAAAACAACGATTCAGATTTCATCTTATGAAAACTCAAGTAGTATTATCATTTATGGACATATCTCCCCTCTTCTCTGGAGAATAAACTGTTCACTATTTTCTGCTATAACTCAGTCCGAAATCGTGGACTTCGTAAATTTTTTGAACTCTTTTTGTTGAATATTCTTGGAGTTTAGACTAATTGAAAAATTAAAAATGAACTCTGTACAGAAAATTCAGTTTATACCGAGTTAACACGAATTAAGTAAACCAAAACTGACAGCTTGACGTCACACTAATGTCGCGCATAAACAAACGAACTCAAAGCGATAGTTATTTAAATGTATAGTGGACTCTGTGGATTCAACTAGTTGTTATTTCTAAAAGTAATTATTTCCAAACACCCTGTAGGAAAACACAAACTTAAATAACAAAAAAACTAATGAAAAATCAAGCTACCGTAAACGAATAACGCCAAAACTTTAATACAATAACATACCGAACTACCTGATTATAGTCATACTTTCAAGAAACAATTACCCTGTATGAATATTGTCCCAAATTCTTTATAACATACAAAACGAGAAGAAAATAACATTCAACAACTTTTCAACTTCAACGGTGTACGGCAAGGAACACCCTCTAAGGCCACTTCATGTGACTGTGTATAACAATAATTTTTCATAAAAGATTTGAAAACGCCAATTCCTAGACCTAGAAAATTTTACACTGATCTTTCTGTTTTAATACAGTTCCCGTATACTAGTTAAAGTATTTTTAGTCCCAGTCTATTTAGAAGATTATGCAACGCGAAAGTCATAATTGAATGGCTGAAACTAAATCAGTATAACAATATAAAACAAGCGAAAAACAAATATCGTTGCACTTATTAAATTTGATATTTCTTGCTTCTTACAAATTCATTGGATGACATTTAAGCCTTGTTTCAGTTTGCTGTATGGTCTCAGTTGGCTGCACTGGGAAGTGTCAATTGTCATATGTCGCCATTGTCACTATTTGTCAAAATGATATCAAAATCTCCACAAATTAGCTAGGAACTGGCAAACAAATCACTGAACAAATATCTTAAATACTCGATAATAAATAGTCGTGTTTTCTACAGGGTGTGTCACGTGTGATTTGTACATAGGTGAGCAAAAATGTTTAAGAAAGGAAATCATAATCGAAGAGGTCCGCTAAGCCTTCCGTCGCATCTAAGCTGAAGTTGTACTCTGGCTGCATTAAAGGCTCCAAAAGGACCAGCTCACTGCTCAAAACAGGATCCATAATTCCTGAAAATAAAAACAATGTTAATGAACTTATCGAAAAACAAAAATTCCAATTGAGTAATCAACAACAGAAACTTACTGAATCATCTTTACCGTTTGCAGCTTAAGATTTAGACATGATATGTGGTTGAAGTATTTTATGACTACTAAATATTCCTTATTTAGTATCTCCCAAAATTTTACAGACAATAATTATTTTCTACTAAATCATGATTTCTACAAACAATATTTTGGATTAGTCATGGGATCATCCTTATCTTCATTATTAGCAGATATTTTTATAGATAAATTCGAACAAAACATTGTGCATAAACATAACAACCCATTGTATGGTGGACATACGAGATCTGGCTATTAAATAACGAGACTGCTTATGAAAAAGAGTTTTATTTTAAAAATTATTCTACAATCGAATGTTCTCTTTCAATATATTCCCCTTCCCTCGCCACACACCGTTCCATTCGTTTTTTCAATTGGTCAAAGCAATGCTGGAAGTCTTCTTTTGTTAGAGCTTTTAGGATCTTCGCCGTTTTTCGCTTCACCTCTTCCATCGACTCGAACTGGATTCCTTTTAAGGCAGACTTCATCTTCGGAAACAGGAAAAAGTCACAGGGTGCTAAATCAGGTGAGTACGGCGCGTGTTCGAGCATTGGAATGCCTCTAGCGGCTAAATAACGCTTCACAGACAGCGCGTTATGGCAGGTGCGTTGTCCTGGTGCAAGATCCCCGGCTTGTTTTTCCACAACTCCAGCCGTTTCTTACAAAACTTCAAAACTTTGAAATAGTAAGTTTGGTTTACAGTTTGATCCTCTGGAACCCTTAACGATGCCGTTAATATCGAAAAAAAAAACGATTAGCATGGCTTTAAATTTTGATTTCGACATCCTTCCTTTTTTTTATTCTTGGCGATGCAGGAGTTTTCCAGTGCATGGATTGTCACTTAGTTTTAACATCGTATTTGAATATCCAGGTTCCGTAGCAAGTGATGATGTTTTCCATTAATTCAGGCTCTTCTTTTAACCCCTCAAGAAAATCTGAGCAGATCTGTTGACGGACGAGCTTTTGGTCAGGCGTCAAATTTTTTGGGAACTTCGCACAGACTTTCGTCATGTGAAATTTTTCTGACAATTTTTTTATCGGCGTTTACAGTCTCAGCAATCATCCGAATGCTCATACGACGCTCTCCGCGAACAATTTTATTTATTTTGGTCACTGTTTGCGGAGTTGAAACAGAGGCAGGTCGACCTGGATGTTGGTCATCTTCGGCGCTCTCTCGGCCTTCAGAAAACCGTTTATACAATTCGAAAACACGAGCACGAGATGGAGAATTCTCACCATAGGCCTCTTTCAATAAAAGTCGGGGTGTTTTTTAATTAAATGAGAAATTTCACATTAATCCGTTGCTCCTGTTTTTCGTCACGTGCCGTTTATTATCGGGACGAGAAAAAAAAACACGTTCTTTTCTAACCTCTACATAAAAAATACTACTACAGCGACAAAAACGTGTTTTCGTACTGAAAGAGTAGACACTTCCAGCTATCCAATGCTGCATTCGTTTCCCATACTTCCCCCTAGGACGCCTTCTGAGCGCGCAGTCTCGTTATTTAATAGCCAGACCTCGTATATGTAGATGATGTGTTCTCCGTTTGGCCTTACGGACCAGAAGCATTGAATCCACTTCTGATGGATATCAACAGTAAAGGAGAATCAATCATAATGCATAAACACACAAAACAATCAGAAATTTAATATCATTCTGAGGGTACAAACACCACCCCCAAAATTTTCAGCTAAAAATATGGCTATTTGCCTAAAAGATCGAGGCCCAGAAAGTCACTTGTCAATTTGTAAAACAGTAACCGCCAAAACAACTACATATTGGTTATAAGAACAGCTCACTATTTTAAAATAATCTTTTTTGAAAATGATTTCCGGAGTGGAAATCGAAACGTCAAATAACAATGTAAATTCACATATAACAATATAAAATGTAATTTTCAGTATGCGGGTTGTCTTTTTAGTATTGCATATAGCCATAAAGACAAAAAATATATAGATTTAAAGTACTTCATTGCTTTTCAAAATATGTCTCACCAAGACCAGTTTGCATATGTTCAAACCAATTGGTAAAACAGTTATTCCAGTCTTCTGTTGACACCTGCAAACTCGCTGTTTTAAAGGCATTGATGGTTTCTTCTGGCGACTGGAATCGCTGTCCACACATTGAATTCTTGATCTTTGGGAACGTGAAGAAGTTTGAAGATACAAAAACTCTATTGTTTTTTGGGCAGTGTGAGCACTTGCATTCTCCTGATGTAGGATGATTCGCAGCAGAAGTTATCGCTAAATATCGCTATTTAGCGATAACTTCTGGCAAATAAACGGTTATATACCAATCAGAAGTAACCGTTCTTGATCTTCTAAAACAATTGTTGCACACATGACCAGATTTTGACATAAAAGTTGAGACCATTTTTTTTTTGACACACTTCGAGATACACTTTGACACACTTTTGTTGGTTTTTCCTCATCGTAAAACACCCACACAGCGGAATGGCGTTTATTTTCCGGTTCGTAGTTAAATGTTTTTCGACACCCATTGACGCGAACCGCTTTTTGCTCTTCTCTGTGCAAATGAAAGATCAACGGAAAACCAACTTTGTAACTGCAAGTTCTGTTTGGGAAAGTATGTAGTATTTATTTTCATATTTTACATTTTTTTTACTTTCTTTTACTGTACTATAATATGATTTAATTTAATGGTATATTCTAACTTAACTTCTGCTTTAAAATAATATATTATATTGTTTCCTGTTATTCAGTAAAATCTCATTGTTAAACTGGCTTAAATACATTTAGGCTGGTCAGAGAATTTGACTTTCTCTTTTGTTATTTTGTGTCGCAAACACAGAAACTGTTGTACAGTATCATATTTCTGTGACCATGTAGTTAGAATTATTGTCATTCAAAATCGCAATACAATAGAGTGATTTATGGGTATACCATCGCCCTACGGACCACCTCGAAGCGTGGCCAGTGTTTCTGACCATCTCAAGAAACAAACACTTCATCACGAGACAGCGAACGAAACGCATCTAGTTTTATCGGTTCTAGTCCTATCGAACCTCTGCGTCCCGAGCGTCCCTAAAACACTGGCTACGAATACATCAATATTTCAAAAGGTAACCCTATTATTTGTACAGATAACAGTAATGAGTTAAGATAGATAATTATCGTAATTTATTCCCAATTAATATTTGCTATTTTCGCTACTTTTATTTACAGTCAAAATATTGCATTTTTTCTCCATTATTATTTCTAAATTCATTTAACCAGCGACCTCTGAGTTTTACACAAAACAAGTTTTTTAAGTAGGATCTTTTGAATCGACGTCTTTGAAATACCCAAAGATGCCGCTATGTGCAGGTATGTTAAAAGGAGTGTAACTGATCATACTTAATTACTTATTAACAGCTGTTTTGGGTGGACCTGGTCTGAATCCGTCGCTGAGACTGAATTCGCAATACCAGCGGGAAATAGTTGACTGGTGTAATGCTTCATTCCCAAACACAAAAACCATTTCGGTGAGACATCGCTGTTGGAATAATCCTCTCCGAAAATTGTAAAAAATTATTGCTCGAAAATGTTCTCGGCTAAGATCCATTTTTCGACCGACTTGCTAATTTCGAAAATTCACTGTATCTACACGACTTGTATCACAATGAAACTCTCGATTTATGTCAACAAAAAATTGAGGTTACATTTGAGTCGAAAGGTTTTATTTCAGACGCCCTCTAGCGGCTATATGTAAAACTAAAAAAACAAACCTCGTACAATCAATTGTAGCTTAATCCCATATAAACATATTTAAATATTCCTTATTATTTCTAATGTATTGATTCATAGCTTTAAAATGAAATCAGTATTACAATTTCTAATGACTATAATAATGGTTTTGTGGGCAAAAAATATTTTCGATCGATTGTGTAATTAATTTTGTTTGACAATTACAATATTTTATGTCATCAGATTTTGCCAGAGTAAAACATTTAAACAAACACCCTAGATAGTATTTTAATACCTTCACTCATTGGGAAAGCTTGTTTACAAGATTCTAACTACCGCGGTCGTTCGATTATAATAAGTGACTCTGCCAAGACAATGAAGCCAACCTTACTAAATAACAAAACATTTACTTAACACACATTTAACAAAAACGATTAGGCCGCTAATAACCTTAGTAATTTATGCGGTTAAGTATAAAATCTTATTTAGATCCATTATTGCAACAGAAAACGTTAAATACTTCTTTAGTAACAAAAACTTTTTAAGAGCTTCTTCTGAAATCTTTTCTTACATAAAAATAACTGTCTTGATATGTTTTGTTCCTCGATCATTTTGCGAATTGTGTGACAATCTTATAACAGTTTGATTGTCTACTAACAACTCTGACAGGTCTTTAATCCAGACAAATTCTTTGACAGATCAATTGAAACTGCAATTGAATGTTTCTGGCATAACTAATATTACACCTCCGTAGCGGCAACTACTCTCTTTATTGATGTTCCTGATGACGAAATTTTTATTTTCCAAATTATGAGACGCAACGACCAATCAACCTTATTCTGGATTCTCTCGTCGATCAACTAATGTACTAACACTAACAGCTTATCTGTGCGAAATATGCTGTTTTTCTGTTTTTTTCTATATCCTTTGATTTTGAAATTACCTTTTATTAGGGTTTTAGCAGTTGTGCAATTTAACAAAACAATAATAATTACTTGGTGCATGGCGCAAAAAATAGGATGCTTCTTGTGATTGTAAATTGTTTCCGATATCTTGTAAAAAATATATCTTCCATTTTATCACAACATGATGCTAAGAGCCCATCGTCTACGTACAACACCACTAGAAGAATTCCTATTTCTTCATTTTCTTAATAAAGAGAGATGAACTTGCGTTAGTCTGCCTAAAACCAAGGGTTTCAATTAAATCTCATATTCCCATGTTACAGTACCTCGGTTCTTGCTCAAATTCATAAAACTCCTCTGTGACATACTCTATCAGTCAAATCAGTCAGCTGATCACTGGCAGATATATAACAGATCTTATAGTAGCAAATCTGGAAACTGGACTAAAATTTCAATAATCGTCTTTCTTTTGAGACTATCTTGTATTGCTTATCTAGCTCTAAATGTGTCAAGTCTTTATCAGCCAAAATGTTTATTGCCTCAGACAGCCAAAGCTCTGTTAGACTAATGAGTCGGTAAGAACTTGAAACTGTAAACAGTCCCTTGGCATTGAGGCCCTTGAAAGGCATTGTTGGTAATGAGATTGCACTGATACTCTTGTAAAGAAGACTTTATCCTCTTACCGGACCAATCTGCAGTATACCAAAAACACGCCTAGTGAAAGATGTCTGAAAATGGAAAAAAAAAACTTAGTGTAGTCTTCTGGGAAAAGATTTTGGACCAAAGGCAAGCAAAAGTTTATTACAAAACAGACTACGCTACGCAAACATTTTCTTGGAGCTTCAGAAGACTGACTCATAGTAATTACAGGGCACTGCTCACTGAGATATCAATTGTATAAAATGGGCAAAATGAACAGAGCAACATGCAGATTTTGTGAAAATTAAGAGGTCGATCATATTGTCTCAACTGGAGGGCAATCGTTCAGTAACGCCGCAAGTATCTGGAACAGGTCTTTCTAGAACCTGACCAGGTATAAAAATCTGTCGAACTAAATGTAGATGTAGGTTATATTAAAAGATCTGCCAGGTCGCAGTCTGAAAAGGTCTAAGAAGCCATTTAACCGTTTTTTAAATCTAGGATCTACCATTACGCTTTATCTCTGGAAGCAACGTTGTGTTGTTATAAGTTATGAACAACACAACTTGTTTCGCAGGTGACGATACGCAGGTGTTTCAATAAGCGTCTAAAAACCCTAATATCTGGCATACTATATAAGTGTTATTACGGTAACCCATAATATAAAGATTATGGAAGGTACCTACAGAAACCAATTTACGTCTGGTTTATAGATTTTGAAAAGGCGTTTGATAGTGTCTAACATGATAGGCTGTTTTAGTATCTAGAAATGATTGGAATAAATGATAAGAGATCTGAGACTTTTACAAGATCTATATTTGAATCAAGAAGCTTCTTTTCTGGTAAAGGAGAAAGAAACAGACATTCTCATTCAAAGAAGTATCAGACAAGGTTGTGTATTATCCCTAACTTTGTTTAACGTCTACTAGGAAATAATATTTAATAAAGCTTTGGAAGGGCAACGTTGTGTTCGAATTGAGGTAGAAACTGAGTCAACTGAGGTAGAATCAACAACATCAGATATGCAGCTATCAGACAGAGCGATCATGGCTGAAAGTATCGAAGATCTTTAACTCCTTATAGATCGAGTCACTAGAGAATGCTCCAATAACGGACTTGGCATAAATACATAAAAGACAAAGTTACTTGTGATTAATAAACAATTAATAACAAAGTTAACCACTTTAAAAACCTAGGATGTTGGATAAAGAAGACACTAAAGCCTGATTAAGAAATTAAAACTCGTATAGAAATTACAAGACTAGCATTTATGGAACTTAGATCTATACTGCACAATTCTCAGCTTAACATCTAAGAATCAAGTTCCTAAAATGTTATGTGTATCCTATATTACTATATGGATGTGAAACCTGGATCAATTTTCATTTTGTTGATCTTGTGTGCACTAGGTTGTATGTGGTAAGTTAAAGATTGAAAGGATTTCTGTTAGATATCCTCAACTAGTGTCAACTACTGTTGGGTCGGCTTTAGACTGTTAGACTTTAGACTACCAACCCAGTGGTTGGTAATATTTCGATTTTTCTGTCCGTTTCTAAGATCTTTTGATGGTTTTCTATAGCGAGAACGATTTTTATTAGCATATAAGTCACACCTGCATATTGTTGATGTTATGATTAGCAAGTTATCAAAGTATAAAAGACAGAAGTTCTCTATTGACCAAGTTTTTTTTTAATTAAAAACAGATTCATATAGTAAACAATTGATTACGGTATACAAAACTTACTTTCTAACCTAAAAAAATAGTTTAATTTCAGAACACCAGAATCTTCCTAATTAGTAACATTTCCAAAACGGTGTAAGTAAGCTAGAGAAGCTAGGTACACCATTAAGCGGCAGCTGCAGCAGGTGTTAAAAGTGTTGGTTGCCCAGATAATGAGCTGAATCCCATGGTGCTACGCAACTTACTGCAGCCCGCATGGATTCAGCACACTATAAGAGTAAAGCGATATTCCCAAGCAGATTGTTAGAGGTTAGCGTGAAGATAGTTAAAATTAGTTACATAATTATTAAAGTACAGTTATTTATACAAGACGATTCATAAAGATTTAATTTTTTACGCATAAATATACATGAAAATACAAAAATAAAAAGTGTCAGATGATATGTTAGTACGGCCACCGTTTGAGCAATGATTTTCTAGCAGAAAAAATACTTTTTATGTCAGTTCTGATATTCTCAGTAGCTTCTTTAATTCTTCTTCAAAACAATTGAGTTTTTAATGTTTACTTACGTTTCGTCGATGGTAAAGTTGTTTCAAAACTTCATGAGCCTTCGAATCCAATATTAAGTATTAAAAACGACTGTTAGAAGAAGAGTAATAAATACTCCAACTATTTTACTAATGAAAAAATTAGTTTGACAATGTATTGCTATGAGAACCCACTGCAGATAATTAAATGTTTTCAGTAATGTCGGAGTTCATAGTTTCGTTCGTAGATTGACGTCGCCAAATGAGTTAGACAGGTTCATCAAATTTTGACAGACATATAGCAGTCTTCTTTACTTATTCATGAAAACTCTTCATGAGTTTCTGTTGTTTTTGAAGGAAACTATGAATTTTATGTCATCCCAAACTTAATAGTCCATTGGTCTGACAGATTGGTTTGGAGTGATGGTATCAGTGTACAAAAAAAAACTAATAGGACCGTAAGAACTATCATCTTGGCAGATGTATTATGGTTTATCATTGAGCTTCAGCAGCTGGGATAGTCTGATCAGTGATACTTCTCCATTGGTCGCGGTCATCTGTTACATGTACTGCCTCAGTAAACTGCTTGTTGAGAAGCTTTTTCGTGATGTCTCCCATCGCTGTGGAGATCTGCTGCGTTGGCGTTGTCTCTGAGGCCTTCCTTAGACCACCAACCGCTCCATTTTATGATCACTTCGATGGATATGACCAAAGAACTTTAAAATTCTAGAGTAAACAGTACTAGGGAGACGCTGATTGGGTTTATGGAATTCGAAGCAGTCGTCTCCATGTCCAATCGTTTATTTGATTCTTCGATTATCCATTTCTCGAATGCATAGTAAAATATGGAAAAGACTAGAGTTGAAACGAGTCTCTTCTTGTTTGTCATAGTAATGTGACGATAAGCCGTAAGAACCAATAAGAAGTGAATGTCATACAATGAAAATTTGGGAGAGAACTGCAGAGCGAAGGTGAACAAGGGGGACATCGATAGGAGAAGAACAAGTGAAACTTCTATCCATTGATAGAAGGACTTTTGTCGGATGTACCGAAAGTTTTCCAGTGACGGTTGGTTTGCATCAAGGCTCTTCACCGAGTCCCTTCCTGTTTAATCTTGTTATGGATGTACTGACAGAAAAGCTAAGAGAGGAGGCTCCTTGGTCAATGCTCTTTGCGGATGATATCGTGTTAGTAGAGAAGAGCAAAGAAATGTTGGAGAAGGACTATTGAAAGGGAGAACTTAAGGTTAGCAGGTTGAAAATGAAGTATTGGCAGGAACAGGAATGGTTGGGCACATTAAATTGCTTGGGGAACAACAATCCTACATAATGGAAAATGGGGCACTAGATCGATAAATTGCCTACAGGATATAGGCCGGTTGGTTGAACTGGAAGTAATGAATTGGGTACACTGTGATCGAAAAATCAGAGAAGGGCTTAAAAGAGAGTTATACAAGGGTGTGACTAGGCCTGCATTGGTGTACGGCGGTGAAGTGTGGCCTGTAAAGAGAGTTCAGGAAAAGAAGATGGAGGTAGCTGAAATCAAAATGTTACGGTGGATGTTGGGTAAGACTAGAAGGGGCGAGATCAGGAACTACGTAATCAGGGAATGAGCCGAGGTGACTAGTCTCAAAAAAGGTTTAAGAACAAAGGCTGCAATGGTTTGGTAATGCCATACGTAGACATGAAAACTATGTAGGACGAATGATAGAGCTGTTAGAAGTTGGCAGAAGGAGATGTAGAGGAAAACCGAGGAGAAGATGGAAAGACTGTGTAGCAGACGAGTTGATAGAGAAAGGTTTAAATGAAAAGACCCGATGGACAGAAATGAGTGGCGACGAAGAGTAAGTAACAACGCCCCTGAAAAGGGAAAATCTGAAGTAGAAGAAGCATTGACAGATTGCTTTAAAAACATTACCACTTCACTAATCAAGACTGCAATTTTCTGCAGAAAAATCATTGCACAAATCGTTTTGTTTTCAGTCCATTTTGTAAGTTTTTATGTATTAAATATTAAACAAAAACTGACACATATTTCCAGGAAAAACAACTGTTTAAATAACAAAATAAAAAATGTACAAAAAAGCTTTTTTCTAACAAAAATAATGTGTTAATAAATGTGTAAAAGTACAGCAAAAGCCAAATATGATGAGGTTCCGCGAAGATTTTGAAAGATGCAATTTTAGCAGCACTGGTTAAGTAAATCGTGCCAATTAACCAGTGGCGGACATAAGAATATCTGAATAGCAGATAACATTAGTGTTAAGTAACACTTCCATTATAAATCATGGAAATGAATTAGTGGCAGATGCAAGTCTACGAACAGATAACACTAACACTTAGTGGTAACTAATACCTCGCAGATACACCACCAAATGAAGGTTGAGCTTCTTATCGTTTCACCGGTCGTAGGAGATCGGTAAATTGAGGAGAGAAAATACGTAATTTCACGCATCTCACCATAAATAACCTTTGATGTAATTTATTTTTTGCTTTGAGCACACGAAAGAAAAAAGCACATGCAAAAGTAAGAGTCTAATTTAATCTCTTTTGCCTGTCACAATATTGACGATTGGCAAGTAGCATTACTCTTAGTTTGATTTTGTGGTAAAATATATTAGAACATTAGACATTAGACAAAACTAGTAGACACCAAAGCTTACATAAAAATATCAAAACGAAAACATCAAGCACACCAGAAATAAGAATCCAATTTCTATTTTTTCGATATCAACTTTATAACAATAGCTTTAATAATTATTTATTTACCCCAACAAGACTTAAAGTTAGAATCGTCTCTTTATATATTTAAGGTCTTATTTTCTTTCCGTAATAATTTTTGGTGCAGTTATTTTTTAACTACCTGCTCTTCCTGACTTTGTAGCATAACTCTGAGTGGGACTTGGCTGACTACACCTTCTTTCCAATTGTCACGGTCTTCCATGAATCTGTAGCCAAGCGGAATGTTCATTTTTAGAGATCTGATCCTATGTTGTCTCTTGATCGCATTCTGGGACGCCCAAGTGACTTTCAATGTTACCATCATCATCCTCAACTACCTTACAAATCTTTGGAAGTTTTTGCTGCGTTTAATGTGCATCTTTACACCTTTTCCTAGGCCAACCTACAGCTCTTCTCTCATGTGGTCTTTCCCAAAACACACTGTTTATTTTCCCCAAGTCTGCTGTCCCTACTCCGTATCACATGTCCTACTATCCTAGACTATTGGTGGGTACCTCACTTCACCTTTCCGAACAGAGTATTTAAGTTGCTGTTATATCTGCACCTCGATTCGTTTGTCAGCAAGGACCATAACTCGAAGGATTTTGCGTTCCCTCACCAGTAATTTATTACATAATTTATTTTTGTCTATCTTTTGTATCCGTACGTAACTATTAGTAGTACTAAGGTCTTGTATATTTTGATTTCGATACCTCGTGAGAGAAGTTTTGATGTCGCTATTTCTTAATTTATAAAAATCAGAAATGGGACATTTATTTCTGAAAGGAGTTAAGATTAATAAAGTTTTATGTTAAGACAATAAAATTATTTACGTAAAAATTTTAAATTACAGATATTAACATTGTATGTATTAGTAAATAATTAAAGAAAACTTATTTACAGCCTAAAATTCGCAGAAAACCACTCCAATTGGTAGTCATAGTGTTCCTTCTTTACCAGCACGCCTTCAAAAAAAAACACCCGTGCTAGGAGTAAACGCGTAGCTAGAACTCTGCCTGTGATGTGAATAATAGTGACACACATGTCACAGATAGAGTTCCCGAACGCATCCACGTTGGTAAAGCTGAAATGAAGAGTTAGTACTTTGTGTTAGTAGAGATTCCAAGAGCTGAATTTAAACGGTACCTTATTAAAAGTAGCAGAAAATGTTACCAAAATAATTATTTAGAATTATTAGACATTATTTAGAAAATATATGGAAGTTTTTCCTTTAATTCACAGAAAATAATTAATACGGCAATATCCAAGGTAGCAAAAAGACTGATTTATTCTCAGAAATATCTCTGGATCTCTGCGTCATTCCAGCTGTCCTGAAATATTTCATGCTAATTTGCTATTTAATATTTTAATTATTTTCAATCTTCATATGACAAGGAAATATTTTAAACCATATGCAGTTGCTGACACAAGGTTCTTTAGTTTTTGGTCTAAAGGTTTTTGTCCACCTTTTTGGGCGAGGACTTCCGAAACCACATGGTCGACCATTGGGGGTAATATACTGCAGTAAGTGACTGCTGCTATGGGAACATATCCCTGGAGTTTAATACCAGGGAGTTCATTTAATAGCAGGGTTTTAATAGACAATAAGAGTACTAAATAAACTTCAAGACATAAGGAAAAGCACTGAAGCTGTATAAGAGATAAGGTCTTCAACAACAGAACAAAACACCAAGTCGGATCTAGAAAATATTATTTTTCTCTTAATAAAAAATATGGTAGCTGCTATATGGTGTAAAATTTCTCAAGAAGAACGTGAAGTGTTAAAAGAATGTGTGCTTTGTAAGAAATACCCTCTGTTGAACAAATCAACAACTGGAAGTAGCAGTAACCAACAACTGCATTCTGCAATCCTAACTACTTGAAAACCACATCAGGAGCCATAAGTATCATTTCAAAATCTTTTTTGTAAAGCTACAGGAAGCTTTGATTTTAATTTAATATTAAAATTTCAATTTTATATTTTTTTTATGTATAGTAAATATGATTAGTTAATATTTTGGTTTCTTTGTCCTGGCCAAACTCATTTTTCAGATTTACTTCTAAGATAAGACGTTCTCACACCTGAGAGACTGAGCTAGACAAGGCCCAAAAATTGGCTTCCAACGAAACTTGTGAGTTAGTTTGTTCTACACTGGCTCCCTACTTTCGGAGGTAGTTATACTGTTACCTATTGGCACCCATCATCGTTTCTCATGGGTCGTTCGATACACACAAGCGAGCCTTTGCACTTTTCGCTTTGTAACTTTCCTGTTATTGCCTTTTGCTGCGTTGTTTTGTTCCCTCAAATCAGTGAGGTATTCGTTAAAACCTAAATGACTTGACGACGCCCCTGCCGTCTTTTGCAAAATTTGATCCCGGCGACAGCTTGAAAGATTTGAAATTTCAGACTCCATACGATGAATTAGGACTAGAATATTTTCTGTTATACTCAGTTAATAATTCATAATACTTTCTGATTCTCCTAGACCAGCATTTCCCAAACTTTCTTAGATCGGGGACCCAGTTTGACAACAATTAGTTGGCGACCCCATTGTCGTACCATAACCAGTTCATTCGCCATTTAATAACATTACCAAATCAAGGGGAAAATTTAATACGTGGTCTAGGAGTTGGTACCATTTTTTAATAAAGAAAAATGTTTTTACTTGCGCCATCTTTGATCTAGTTACACCATTTCTTTCTTGTTACGTTCTCCTTCAGTATTTCACCGCTAAGTAAGGCGCTACATTAGTGCCTAGGTTTTTCTAGAATTGTAAATTTGACTTTATATCATAGTGAAAACGTGATAAAACAACAAACTTTGCGATGTCATCTTATAGTAGAATGGTACATAAATTATGTGTATTACATTTGTTTTTTCATCTTTACTTTTCTATTAGACATGTATAAATTTTTAACAAGATTGTTAGGGCCTGTTTACGTCTGGAAATAAAAATAAAAGAAAAAACATATTGTGCAGTGACGCGTATCTTAAATATGGCTTTACAGTTATTTTGGATAATCCACACTGCGTTTTTGTGGATAATTTTTGTCCAAAGAAAGTATGAAATCATCGAAACTACTTCCGAATTTAAATAGCAAAATCCCGACAAAAAAGAGAAGCCTATAGAAAAAATTCTTTGAAAGAATTATAGCGTTGCACATCACATTGCAACAACCAGTAAGCCATATACAATTGCTGAAGATTTGATTCTACCTGCAGCTGTTGAGACGAAGGAGAAAAATAATAGTAGGTGAAAAAGAAGCTGCAAAAATAAAAACCATACCCCTTTCTAATAATACTATGCAAAGAAGAATAAGTGACATGGCAGAAGATATGCGAGTTGAGTTTCTCATCAATGAATGCTATTAAAACGAAAGTGAGAAAGCGCTTAGAACTCGAAAAAGACGGCATTGTTTGAGTATCAAATACAGAACCTAGGTATAAAAAGCTAGTTTCCGGAAAACTGGCACATTTGTCGCATTAATATGTATTTCTTTACTTTGTAATTTATATTGCATTGAACTCTTTAACTCAATTTACTATCGGCATTTGTATTCCTTCCATACATTTCATTTTCTATACAAGCTACAGGTGTATTACTATAATATATTGGACTTACCTAAGTTACTACTATGTTCAGTCTGTGTACTATTAAAGTTAAATCGTCCAACCATAGGGCTCAGCCCCTCCACGTCATCGTGTAAGAACACTTCCCTCTTCACCATATTATTCTCGCTCTTCACCAATGGGCTCGGAGAATCATGGGACGACACCAATTGGTGGTTGTGTGGATGTGGATGGTTATGATGTGGCTGGAGGTGGTTCAGGAGGTTCTGTTGCGTACCCGATGTACTTGGACCGGGATCGAATGGATCCTTGAAGGTTAAGCTTCTGCATAACTGGAAAATATATAGAGATTAAGTACATGACATTTGGACGAAATTTTTGATTTAGATCGATCAGCGATACAATTAGTACTGCGATATTATAAAGACTATATTACAGCTGCGGAGAATATGGCACAGAATTCATGTACGACTGGCTTAAACTTCAATTATTACGATCCATAAGGTAACAAAAAATGAGGCATATCTTCTTTATTGAACACTTATTGCAACTAACCCAGGATATCTTTTTGTGTCAGCCTTGTCATTCGGGTGTACAAAATAAATTGGCAAACATTATTATTGTGATTATAAATTATTTCCTTAACAGCGGTGTTGTGTGCTATTTCTGATTGTTCTTGGTTATTAGTCAGTACATAAACAAAGTTTCTTCTACTTCATGAAGTCTTTGTCTCCGAATTTGTTCTAATTTAGCATATATTCTCTTTCGAATGTTCTTTTTACTGTTTTTTCTTCATGAATAAACTATACCTTAACCTCCGTGTATAGCGGGGTTTAGGGGGGTTGGTTTTTTATTGTTTCACAGGACCTTATGCACTTTGATACCGATTCGAGCACGGGAAGTTTAACGAGTTTGTCCTAGGCAATATATTTGGCCATTCAACTCAACAATGTGACAGTAGCTTTTGCTAAAAGATTTAATCGCTTAGCAAAGAAATCAGAGAACAGAAAAAGGTATTATTAAATCGTTTTAGTTCCTTGCCACCTAAGTGGGTGGAACCTCTGTAAGCTAACCACTGCAGTGGTGAAGTTTTAGGAGACATTCGTGAAACTTTCCGAGTTTGAATTTGTATCAGCCCGAGTATCTCATGAAGCAGGAATGCTGAAATGAGTCATAAGACTCTATTGATACCGATTCAAGCACAGGAAGTTTAACGAATTTGTTTTCCTAGACCATTCCTATATATATATATATATATATATATATATATATATATATATATATATATATATATATAAGAATAAGAAAAAAGAAGTACTTGTGACTCGTTTGGAACAAATATATAACTGTTTTGGATGGGTTGGAGTCAATAATAGGGCTATTGGTTAACTATTTTTTTAATCTCGAGCTTTCAATTGTGTTTACAATTATTATCAAGAGCTAAAAAAGACAAAATACTTACAAGGTTGAACTAAAAAGAAAAAACAATTTTTGTTAACTTACCAAATAAAAATTAGTTTGGTAAGTAAAAAATCACTGCTTACATGTTCAAAATATTTTATATAAAAATGTTTTGATCTAACAAATGTTTCTCCGAAAATTTCTATAATTTTGAAAACATTTTTTTTTTTATAATATAAAAATAATTGAATTTATAAATAAGTTCAAATAGCAACCAATTACAAATAGCCTCAATGTCATAAATGCCAACATAAAATTTTTATTTTTGACAATTATATTGCCAAAAGTAAAACTTCGTTTAAACATTCTTTTTTGTTTAGTAACAAAAAGAAGAAGATTTATTCACCCTTGACAGATGTCTGAAAGAATGTGATAGATATATGGAGAATTGAATATGACATTTTACAATTTTTATATATAAATCATAAAGAAAGAATATAATTATATATTTTACTTAAATTTTGAATCTCAGATCTTTTGTTTAAACTCTTATCATTTTTGCTAATACAAACCATTTCCAAAAAAGTCCTTTTAAATTTATTACTTTCACTACATAAAATTTTAATGTTATCAAAATCCATAATATGGTCTTTATCGATTACATGTTCTGCCAAAGCACAAGATGGTTTTTTAATTCTGCAATCACTTTTGTGAGAAATAATGCGATTTGAAAGATTTCTTCCGGTCTCACCAACATATTCAGCCTCACACTGAGTACAACTAATGCTGTATACTAAATTCGTTTTTTCAAATTTGTCTATAGGATATTTAGTTTTAGAATATAAAGATGAAATAGTTTTGATGTTCTTTGTTGCTATTTTTATATTGTCAATAACCTTTAGTGTTTGTATTAATTTAGGTGTTAATGATGGTATAAAAGGTAGTGAATGATAATAGATGTTCTGATTGTTAGATACAATGTTTTGAGATTGAGCAAAAAATGGTGTTAAATTATTTATATTACCAATATTAGAAAAAAGCATCCTATGTAGCATATCTGGAGGATAAGAGTTTTCAATTAGAATATTTTTTAATAACTGAAGATCTTCCTGTAGATAATCTGGATGAGAAAGTTTTAAAACACGTTCTTTTAATCCTGTTATAAGGTTCATTTTCATCTTATTTGGATGGTGAGAGTAATAGCTTATAAATCTATTACTACATATGGGTTTTCTGAACCATTTGGTTTTCAACATATTGTCTGTATTTCTTACAATTCTCATGTCAAGGAATGGTAGAGAATTATCTACCTCTTCCTCAACTGTGAATTGTATATGCTGATTATGACTGTTGAAAATGTTGACTGTTTCATGAATTTTGTGTTTAGGAAGTGCCAAAACTAAATCATCTACATATCTCTTAATAAAAGGAATGAAAAAAGTGCAATTACTGATACAATCACTGATAACATCATCCATGACATAGCTACTTAGAATGGGTGAAAGACTAGATCCCATAGGACTACCAAAAATTTGTTTATAAAATACACCATTAAATATAAAAATATTAGAATCAAAAACAAAGTTGATAAGTGTTTTGAAATGTAATAAGTCAATATTAGTGTGTTGTGAAATCTCATTCCAATGTTTTTCAACACTACTTATGATTAAATCTAAAGGCAAATTAGTAAAAAGAGATGTTACATCAAAACTAACTAAAACATAATTTTGTGGTAATTGGAAATTATTAATGAAAGAACTAAAATCAAATGAATCTTTAATGTAAAAATTGTTGTTTAAATTATAAGCATTAGTTAAGATGTCAGTGAGGAGCTGTGCTATTGGTCCATTAGGAGGGCATAAAGATGAAACAATTGGTCTCATAGATAAAGTTGGTTTATGTATTTTTGGCAGAGCATAGAACCGTGGAGCAATAGAATTATAAATTTTGAGCTCTTTTGCTTTTTTATTATCAATAAATTTCTTTATGTTTAATTTAGATACTAGACAATTTGCTTTTTGTTGCAAAGTACAAACAGGACTCCTTCTAAGTGTAGTGTAATACTTAGTATCATTTAAGAGTTCTCCAGTTTTTTGTAGATAATCCTCTTTGTACATTACAACAGTTACGTTACCTTTATCGCTTTTAACAATATAAATTTCAGGATGGTTTTTAAGAAAAAGTTTAGTTTGCATATAGTATTTATTTAAAAAATGATCTTTGACTTCTTTATGCAAAAAGTTTGTAATAACGTTTGTACATTTAGATCTAACAACATCCTTTTGACTATCATTAAGTGGTCTGATTATTGATTCAATATCAGAAAGTAAATTAGGAACTCTAATATCAGATTTGGAAGGACATAAAGAAAATTTAGGTCCTAATGCTAAAAATTTTTTAATTTCAAAAGGAAAATGAATAGATGTTAGATTTTTAAACCATTTTTCTTGAAATTTTATCTTATCAAAAGCTTCTATTTTTAATTTATTGAACTTATTAATTTGTATTTTTTTGATTTTATGAAATTCTGTGTTGTATTTAATTCTTTGTCTACGATTAAATTCATTAAATGTGTGGAAATTTAAGATATTGTAGGCCTTGGTACGTAACTCATGTAATTTTCTTTCAAAAAAGTTTATATCAGCAAAAGCGATTTTAATTTCTAAATTAATAATATTTCTTCCAAACCTGTCACATAATTTCCAAGCATCATGGTGAATATTCCCAGTCCGATGATGTAAAAGGGAATTTACATTAACTAGGCCATTTGTAACATGTCCAGGGAAACATCCATTAGATCTACACTTCAACAAAAAAGTCTTCTGATTGTGTATTATTATGTACACATAAAATCAAAAAAATACAAATTAATAAGTTCAATAAATTAAAAATAGAAGCTTTTGATAAGATAAAATTTCAAGAAAAATGGTTTAAAAATCTAACATCTATTCATTTTCCTTTTGAAATTAAAAAATTTTTAGCATTAGGACCTAAATTTTCTTTATGTCCTTCCAAATCTGATATTAGAGTTCCTAATTTACTTTCTGATATTGAATCAATAATCAGACCACTTAATGATAGTCAAAAGGATGTTGTTAGATCTAAATGTACAAACGTTATTACAAACTTTTTGCATAAAGAAGTCAAAGATCATTTTTTAAATAAATACTATATGCAAACTAAACTTTTTCTTAAAAACCATCCTGAAATTTATATTGTTAAAAGCGATAAAGGTAACGTAACTGTTGTAATGTACAAAGAGGATTATCTACAAAAAACTGGAGAACTCTTAAATGATACTAAGTATTACACTACACTTAGAAGGAGTCCTGTTTGTACTTTGCAACAAAAAGCAAATTGTCTAGTATCTAAATTAAACATAAAGAAATTTATTGATAATAAAAAAGCAAAAGAGCTCAAAATTTATAATTCTATTGCTCCACGGTTCTATGCTCTGCCAAAAATACATAAACCAACTTTATCTATGAGACCAATTGTTTCATCTTTATGCCCTCCTAATGGACCAATAGCACAGCTCCTCACTGACATCTTAACTAATGCTTATAATTTAAACAACAATTTTTACATTAAAGATTCATTTGATTTTAGTTCTTTCATTAATAATTTCCAATTACCACAAAATTATGTTTTAGTTAGTTTTGATGTAACATCTCTTTTTACTAATTTGCCTTTAGATTTAATCATAAGTAGTGTTGAAAAACATTGGAATGAGATTTCACAACACACTAATATTGACTTATTACATTTCAAAACACTTATCAACTTTGTTTTTGATTCTAATATTTTTATATTTAATGGTGTATTTTATAAACAAATTTTTGGTAGTCCTATGGGATCTAGTCTTTCACCCATTCTAAGTAGCTATGTCATGGATGATGTTATCAGTGATTGTATCAGTAATTGCACTTTTTTCATTCCTTTTATTAAGAGATATGTAGATGATTTAGTTTTGGCACTTCCTAAACACAAAATTCATGAAACAGTCAACATTTTCAACAGTCATAATCAGCATATACAATTCACAGTTGAGGAAGAGGTAGATAATTCTCTACCATTCCTTGACATGAGAATTGTAAGAAATACAGACAATATGTTGAAAACCAAATGGTTCAGAAAACCCATATGTAGTAATAGATTTATAAGCTATTACTCTCACCATCCAAATAAGATGAAAATGAACCTTATAACAGGATTAAAAGAACGTGTTTTAAAACTTTCTCATCCAGATTATCTACAGGAAGATCTTCAGTTATTAAAAAATATTCTAATTGAAAACTCTTATCCTCCAGATATGCTACATAGGATGCTTTTTTCTAATATTGGTAATATAAATAATTTAACACCATTTTTTGCTCAATCTCAAAACATTGTATCTAACAATCAGAACATCTATTATCATTCACTACCTTTTATACCATCATTAACACCTAAATTAATACAAACACTAAAGGTTATTGACAATATAAAAATAGCAACAAAGAACATCAAAACTATTTCATCTTTATATTCTAAAACTAAATATCCTATAGACAAATTTGAAAAAACGAATTTAGTATACAGCATTAGTTGTACTCAGTGTGAGGCTGAATATGTTGGTGAGACCGGAAGAAATCTTTCAAATCGCATTATTTCTCACAAAAGTGATTGCAGAATTAAAAAACCATCTTGTGCTTTGGCAGAACATGTAATCGATAAAGACCATATTATGGATTTTGATAACATTAAAATTTTATGTAGTGAAAGTAATAAATTTAAAAGGACTTTTTTGGAAATGGTTTGTATTAGCAAAAATGATAAGAGTTTAAACAAAAGATCTGAGATTCAAAATTTAAGTAAAATATATAATTATATTCTTTCTTTATGATTTATATATAAAAATTGTAAAATGTCATATTCAATTCTCCATATATCTATCACATTCTTTCAGACATCTGTCAAGGGTGAATAAATCTTCTTCTTTTTGTTACTAAACAAAAAAGAATGTTTAAACGAAGTTTTACTTTTGGCAATATAATTGTCAAAAATAAAAATTTTATGTTGGCATTTATGACATTGAGGCTATTTGTAATTGGTTGCTATTTGAACTTATTTATAAATTCAATTATTTTTATATTATAAAAAAAAAATGTTTTCAAAATTATAGAAATTTTCGGAGAAACATTTGTTAGATCAAAACATTTTTATATAAAATATTTTGAACATGTAAGCAGTGATTTTTTACTTACCAAACTAATTTTTATTTGGTAAGTTAACAAAAATTGTTTTTTCTTTTTAGTTCAACCTTGTAAGTATTTTGTCTTTTTTAGCTCTTGATAATAATTGTAAACACAATTGAAAGCTCGAGATTAAAAAAAATAGTTAACCAATAGCCCTATTATTGACTCCAACCCATCCAAAACAGTTATATATATATATATATATATATATATATATATATATACAACACTCAAATGCCAAGGTTACACTGTTTTATTTGGTTCTACCTGTGTTTGCAGTATCGTAGTTAAGTGTGAAGACATTTCACGACAAAATTTTCATTTATTTCGCTAATTATGAAGTTATATATAATTATAAGGTTGATTTCTGTATTGAATGTACTACGTGCATGAACCAAAAAGCTTTTTTGGTTCAAAAATTGTGGTCGATACCCATCATTTGGGTATTGGGCGAATTTGGGTAAATTTGAGTCCTTTATAAATCTCTGGTTACCCTTTTTATCTTTAGCAGTTTCGTAGTATTCAGTATTTCTTCGATTTTTTGGTCAAACTGATATTTTTGTATTGTTTATACTCATATCCACCACAATTACGCTCCCGATAATGAGCAACGAGGTCTGCGTATTTTGGTTTCAATATAAACCTCAATTGTACATTTACAACAAAACTCTTGTCGTGAAAACCTACACTCATAGATAAAATAGAAATCCGTCTATTTTATCTATGAGTGAAAAACCCTACAATGGGCCAAATATCAGAAGAAATCACATAAAGTCCACATCAGTTCGGCATATTTGCCACGATCTAATAGTAAGTTTTATTGTTTGCCCAAAGAATAATTTTGAACATAATACTTACCCGTGAAGAAATAGGCGTTGGACTGTCCAACTGAGGCACTGGCGGAGTAGACAGATCAAAGAGACCTACAGGACTGATATCCCTTAACAACATATCCATACATGGCACTTTCTCAGGTTTCGGTTTAACTGGCGGAGACTCGGGACATAGGTAAACATCGATTTCTCCCGAATCGCTGCTCATCTTAATGGTATATTTCTCGCCTTGCCCGGCAGGCACGGAAAGTTTTGTGCTAGGCGGCGCTTTGATCGCCATTACTGTTTTGTTTCGGAACGAGTCGATGGAGCGAAGGTCTTGGTAAGTCACGTAACCGTACCTGTGTAAGAATATAAAAATATACAGCACGAATCACATATGAAATAAAGACAAAATAGTTAGCGTAAGCTTTTAAGCAATGAAATATATTGTTTTGATAGAAGTTTGAGGACTTTGTACGCCTAACAACTGTATAAAAGATGGTACCAGACCAATAACGTTTTTACACGATCGTTGTTATGGAGAAACAGAAAGATTTTACCTAAAGTCGGAAGTTCGTTATCAAAAGAAGGAAATAATGTGTTTATAATGCCGGAACTTGAACTAAAAAAAAAAAACAAAAATATATAGAAAATTACAGTTTTTGGTAAAGTTTGAACCCCTGTGAAATTGAAACGTTATAAACGTCACATTTGTTGTTTTTCTTTAAATAATTATTTTATTCCAATTGCTTTTAATTCTATTGAATCATTAACCTTTTGTTTTGTTTTACTATTTTTAGCTTTCTATCAAATAAACTTTCAATATAATCTTTATGCTTCATTTTAAATTTTCACTTATTTCGATTCTATTCCCATTTATTCTTTGGGTATACCTCGTATTCAGACCTCGTATCTATTCCATAGACATATGAAATGTACATACAGTGTGTCAATTTTAAAACTTACAATGGGTTATATCTCACGAACAAAAGCCGATATCGAAAAATGCTTGAAACCGTTTCTAGGATAGTAAGGAGGAACTAAAATGACATGATGGAGAACTCATCCCCATCAACCACCTACGCCCAACCTACCCCAACCAAAAAAGTTTAAATTGCAAACCCCTACTGGTGGTACATCATTAAACAGACTATAAAAAATGCTAGCCAATGGTATAAATAATAATTGTTATTAATTGTAAAACCTAACGACAAGGAAATGTTTGAAATTTATGATGCTGCTAACACAAGGTTTCTTATTTTAGTTTTTTTTTCCCGAAATAAAGTGGAGTAAAAAGAATCATTTACACGTGGTCACTATTAAGTACAAAACCGAACCGTTGACTCGACAATGTCTTGACTTAACCGTTTAATCGATTAAAATGAGTGTTTAAAACAAAATGTGAGCGGCACTTTAATGATGACGCAAGGATAAAGATCTACGGTTTCGAAGTATAGAAATACTGACCTGTCATGTGTCAATTTGCTTAATTCGTTCGACGCCGACTCTATCATCTGATCTAAATAATTTTCGAAATTGTCTAAATTCTGCAGTTGCTTCTTAAATTCTACGCACTGACTATTCTGTCCATGTGATCCCTTCCACTGAATGTTGTTTTTTGATTTCTTTTCTAAAATACCTATTCCTTCCAGCACGTTCGTGATGTCGTATATTCGCCTTTTTTGTACCTAAACCCAAACATGTCAGAAACATTATTCATTAAAATATAAATAAAAAAAAAGGTAAAAATAAATATAAATGTAAATGTATGACAGTACATGTAAAAATGCACTGCTTGAACCTGTAGCTCTAGCAAACAGTGAAAATATGTTAAATATTAGAATAAAAAATAATATGTTGAATAGGAAAGAGCTGAGGGAGACCTATGTCCAACAGTGGACGCATACAGGTTGATGATGTTTATATGAAATTCAGACACAATTGATTTTAATGAAAATTACAGTTTTACCTAACGTTCGACGTTAAATTAAAATAGTTAAAAAAAAAAGAGAAAAAAGAAAAAAATCAAAGAAGCAGCTCTCACCCTACAGAAGTGGAAGATCAAGCAAACAGTGCCGCAAGTTGCCTGAATAAAACAACATGGAGAACTAAAAATATCGGGAAAGAAATGAAAGGCAGAATTTACAAAAGAGTCATCAGACCAATAATGACATATGCGGTAGAAAGGACAAAAACAATGTTAAAAACAACAGAGATGAAAACACTTGGAAAAATGAAAGGTAAAACACTACGACACAGAGCTAGAAGTACCGATATATGACGTAGATGCAAGGTGGAGAAAGAAATCGAAGAGTAGAATGGAACGATCATATAAGCCGAATAGAATAGTAAAACCGGCGAAAGCCGGTACCCCAAGAAGAAGACGATTAGTATAAAGACCTCGGAAACGATGGAACGACAACTTAATGGCGGCACATTGAACAACAGACAGAGGCATGTCTACATAAAAAGAAGAGGAAGAGCAGGCTATTGCTTACAAAATCGAGGCCAAGTAAGTAAAATATCAGTTTTGAAAAACATAACTAATTGGTTATACATTTTCGCAGAATTTTTAAAATGCCACATGCGACAAGAATACAGTGTCAAAAAATATTGTATATGATTTTTAAAAATCATCCAAAGAACCAGAAGTACAAGTTAAATTTTTTTCTCTGTATCAAAGAAGTTACTGATAAAATCGAGAAAATTCTCAAATCAAAGAGAATGAAGACAATAGTTACCCCTCAACAAAAACTTTCTTTTCTTGTCATCGTGAAATCATTTATAATCTCTTTGAAAATGATTTACGGAGTGGAAATCGAAACGTTAAAACAAATGTTCATGTTTTCATGGTAATCAGCAGATTTTGATTTTGAGTAAAAAAATCAAATCTGCGTTTTCTATAAAGCCTTCTTTCCCTCCTGCATGAAGAATGATTTGTCTTTTGCTTTCGCTATTTGTGTGTTTTATTAATTTTATGCTGCTGTCTTGCCAAATTCTTTTAATTCCACCCTTTGCAAAAATCAATGTCTCATCTAAGTATACGAATGTTGCATCTTCAGATTTAGGTGTAGTATATTCTCTCAAAAATGCGATTCTTTTGTGAACCACACTACTCCTTTCGCATAAAAGTAACCTATTATTTTCATTTTTGAATTTAAATCCTAAATATCTCAACACTTTCCAAGAAATTTGTCTTTCTTTTATTTTGGCCAGTAAAGTACCTAAACTGACATGTTGATTGTTTTCACGCATTCAATACAAAATATTGCGAATTTCAAATTTTTCTCCATGAGGTAAATCAATGCTCCTAGAATATTTACGAGTTGTTTTCTTGTCTTTGTGATACTCAGTCACAGTAAGATCTTCTTGAAAATCTCTGACAGTCTTCATTAGAATTTTTAGCTTACTTTCACTATTTCCGAGTGCGTCACAAACGCGTTGACTTATACATAACAATGACTTTAAAGGTCCACCATTGTCGCTTTCCATGGTAAAGTATTTATGCACATTACATCATCAATCATCAACGGATTCTTTAGGCATAAAAATATTCACAAATATACATGCACGCAAGAAACACGAAAGCTGAAATCGATAATAGACTACATAATAATCAAACAAGATACCACAATAAAGATCAAAGAGGTGCGAGTCAGAAGAGGAGCATAATGCGGAACGAACCATAAACTACTGACAGCAAAAATGGGCATTAATTGGAAACAAAACAAGACCCCCTCTACAGAAGAACCGTTGAACACTATAAGAGAAAAACAATACAATATAGAACTACTCCAAGAACAATCAATAAGAGAACTATACCAACAACGTCTAGACCAAAAATTAATAGAATTTAGATACAGCAACATCGAAGAAATATACAAGCATATAAAGGCGAGTATAAAACAAGCAGCATTCGAAGCCCTTGGAGAAAAAGAACATATAACAAATAAACAGCACTATTATGAAATAAATGAATGAAATAAAACTACAGAGGAATAAGCGTAATATCATCAATAGGAAGATTATATGGGAAGATACTGCGAGAAAAGGTAGAGGAAGCGATAAAAGGCAAAATAGGGGAGGATCGGGCAGGCTTCACGGCAGGAAGATCATGCATAGACCACATATACACACTGGAACAACTGTTGGAAAAGAAAAAAGCAAAAAACAGAGATATACATTTGGCATTTGTGGACCTGAGAAAGGCGTATGACTCTGTACCAAGGTCAGAACTATGGGAGGCAATGTACAAATTAGAAATACAGACGGAACTCATAGAAGATACAAAATGGGAACAAGAATCATAGGAGACTTCACCACAACAAAAGGGCTCCTGCAGGGTTGTTCCACATCTCCAACTCTATTCAAAATATACTTACAGAAAGCCTTGACTACATGGAAAAGAAAATGCGAAGGCATGGGAGTACCGGTACGGAACGAATACCTACATATATACGTTAAGCTATGCAGACGATCAAGTATTGATTGCACAAGACCAAGACGACCTCAGCTACATGATGAAGAAACTACAAGAATATACCAAGGCTGGCCTAGATATTAACCTCGCGAAAACAGAGTACCTATCTACAAGTGAAGAAGACATAGAAGATCTACAGATTGATGACAACGTAACAATCAAAGGAAATAATAAATTCAAATACTTGGGGTTTATAATCACGAAAAAGGCAACAACAGAGGAAGAAATTACACCAAGATTAGGACAAACAAGAACACCAATCTGACAGCTTAACTCAGTATGGTGGGATAGACACCTAAATATGAAGACAACAACACAGATTTATAAAACATTAGTACGAAATATTATTGGGGCTGAAAATTGGATCATAAACAAGAAAAACAGCAGTAAGATAGTAGCAACAGAGATGGAATGCCTGCGAAGATGCTGCAGAATAACAAGAATGGATAGGAGAAGTAGACGAAATAAAGCAAAGAACATCAATAGAAAGAGACATACTAGCATATATAGAACAAAAACGACTGAAGTTGTATGGACATGTAAGAAGAACTAGCGACAGCCGATGGATAAAGAGAATAACCGAATGGAGCCCTATAGGAAGGAGGAAAAGAGGACGACCCCGAAAATCCTGGAGGAACGAAGTAGACGACGCCATGAGTAAAACAGGCCTAAACGATGGAGAATGGAATAGCAGAGAGAGATGGAAACGGTTGAGCGAGGGAAGGCAGTGAATACTGTAGAACCCCTGAATATATATACATCATCAATATCCAACTTACGTCTAGGCATGATGGTCACTTGAAACTACACACGTTTGAATTACAATATACTGAGTTTAGATCAAGATGACAGAAACTTTCTAACTGTTGTGCTTGAGAGGTAAAATATAATATAACCGCTTACAATGATCCTAAACACATTAAGCAAATTAGCCTAATGATCATTAGGAATGTAATTTAATAATGTTTGATAAAAAGTTTAGAAATGGTTGCAAACCGTACATAAACAAATTAAAATGTTTCCCACAATTATTTTATTTTTAGTATAAGTATTTTCATTAGAAAATAAAAAGTTAAATCTATTTACAAAAAACCCTAACTTTAACCCGTTATCGCAGACGTCTCAAAAACGGTACACTCTAACACACATATAGTCAATCTAACCACCACTATTTAAATTTATAAAATGTTTTAGTTTACTCTAAAGTATTTTTTAACAAAAACTAAAAGTGATATTTTAGTACTTTGTATATATAGGTAGGTACTTTGAATTTAAATTATCTTAGCACGGTACTATTTGTTTCAGAAAAAAATTAAAGTAGGTGAAAGAAATTTACGTTAAATAACATTATGCGAGAATACTATTTATTAAAAAAAATGTAACAAAATATGCAAAACTATGAACAACGGGTTAATGATACATATATTTATTTTATACCTAAAATTTAGCAAAGTGTTAAACATTATGGAGAACACCAGTGCAGTTTACCGTGCCTTTTACTACAACGAAAAGTTTTCTGCTAATTCCGTTAATCGTTTAGAGGTGTAAGTTGGTTGAATGTACTGTATGTCTTAATAAGTAGTATTCGCGGTTGTTTTCAGTTGCAACTAATAATAGCAATTTTATAAGACCTCTTCTTACATTATTATTTTAAGTTAATAATAAACAATTAAAAATCAAATCGGAGTATTTAACTTTGCGAAAATTTATCTTCCCAACCATTACATCATATCTTTCCTTTATTTTCTTTCGAACAAAAAAGAAACAAAATACCGACATGTTTATTATTAGAACATCTTACCTTCAATTCTAAAGATGCTTTATTTAAATCTACAACACCATTTGGACTCCTTTCCAACAGATCGGAAAACTTCTTGGTCAATAAACTTAACGACGTATCGTACCTCGTGTATTTTTTCGCAGGTATTTGTTTCCTAGGTTTCTTAGGTTGCGGAGCCTTGAATGCATTATCTATGTGCACCACTGACGGTGGAGCGTAGTGCAAGGATTCTAGATTAAGTTTCCTGGAAATAGAGAAACGTATTTTATATCCTTGAAAACTAGGTATCAGCTCTAAGTACACAATACTGTATAATCCCGAAATCTACCTTTATCTTTCCTCGTTGCACTCTCAGACATAAACAAAACAAATATCTGCTTGAAACCCTAGTGCAGACAATAACGGCTCCACAATACGGCAATGACAATAAACATATACAGATCACGACATCGTTTTATTGACCATACAACACAATGGCAATCGCTGTGACATGTTACACGTTTCCACCTCTATATTCATTTCACAGTAGGTACGAATTGTCGTAATTGTCACTAGAGACCGACCGAATGTGATTTTTTTGGCCGAAGCCGATGCCGAAGTTCGGCCTGTAGGATACCTTCGGCCGAAGCCGAAGGTGACTAAAAATATACCTATTATGTGTTAAAAATTTAAATAATGTGCATTATATTTTTATTACCTGATAAGTGGTAAACAAAAATATGAAATTATGAGATAAAAAAGTCAAACACTTATACATTATTTGGTAATAGAAGCGATAATAAAAATAAATAACATTAAAAAACATTAAAGTCGAAACATTTATAGTCAATGGTCGATGTTTTGCCATTTAGGTATCTAGTCAAAACACCAGTTATCGTGAGTTTTAACAAATACAATAAAATTATTATTATCAGAATTTTACTACGTGAGAAATATTCAAATGATGATCTTTGAGACATCTTGGCCTATTGTTAAAATTTATATCCTACCTACTAACTGACCTGAAAATTTGTAAAACGTTTTAGTTAAGGGTATAAAATAGGGTGTAAATATTATTCAAATTATCAAAGACTCGCCGAAGCATATTGTTCAGAGATTATTTCATTTCTATAGTATTATAGTAGTATAGTATACTGACAGAGCATTTTATTATTCCACCTTCGGCGAAACCTTCGGCTTTGTTTCGGCCGAAGCCGAATTTTGGCCGAAGGTTTAAATATTGGCCGAAGGTGGCCGAAGCCGATGCCGAAGCCGATTAATCGGTCGGTCTCTAATTGTCACATTGACATTAAAAATTTCAAACGAAGTTCTGAAAGAATAAACAAATAAAATTAATAAAATGCCTATTACGTTGTATACCGTCCAAGAAAAAGTGCAACTTGTAACGTGGTACTTTCAGGGTCATTCGATACGCGAAGTAATTGATTTATTTATTGTTGGCTTCGAAAATAGACCCCCACCAAGTGTTACAACAGTTAAAAATACCATTAAAGATTTTCAAACTTCCGGATGCGTAAACAGTTGTATAAAGTGTCATGAAGGTAATGAACCACGTGTTAGACCTGTCGATGAAGAGCGTCAAAACAGGGATATTGATATTTGTGCTTTTGTGGAAGCTAGTGAACCCTGCAATAGTGTACAAATTGCTAGGGAAGCTAACGTGAATGCTTGAACTGTGCAGCCAGTTCTAAAAAGGAATGGGTATCACTGTTTTAAGATATAACCAACACAAGAACTGTTTCCGGAAGATAACTTTAAGCGGATGGAGTTTTGTGAAATCAGAATAAAAATGTACATTTTTAAAAAAAAAAAATTTTTTCTGACGAATCTTCATTTTCATTACATAAAAAACACAATCCATCCGTTACAAGGTATTATTCTCGGAAAAATAAGCACCTCAGTGTTGCAGTGCGAACGCAGCATCCGCAAAAGTTAAATGTTTGGACTGGAATGTCAGGCGACCATATTGTCGGTCCATTTTTTATCGATGGAAACCTAAACAGGCCCAAATATTTACAACTTTTACAGACTGAGATCATTCCGGCAGTTCGACGCCTTCCCGTTAATTTTCAGGAGGTTTATTTCCAACAAGATGAGTGTTCGGCTCACAACTCTAGAGAAAATATTGACTTCCTCAATCAAACGTTTCCTGATCGACTGATAAGTACACGTGGTACAATTAAATGGCCCGCTAGATCCTGTGACTTAGCACCTAACGATTTCTTTTTTTGGGGTTTTCTCAAAGAGAACATTTATAGGCATCAGTTTGAAAGGGCCACAATTAAGGGCAAAAATACCATTTCTCTGCAAGCATTACACCAGCCCTACTCCAAAATATGAGGAGAAATCTGTATGACAGATTTGGTTACTGTTTAGCACAAGGAGGTTTAATATTTGAGCCCTTAATTCATTAATCTGCTTTCCTAATTTTTATTTTTTGTTAGGTACATTTTACGAAGTTGGTAGGTTCTTAATTAGGTAGTATTTTTTATGTTTAAGTTTGGAAGAATTTTATTGTTTTTTTTTATTTAAAAGTAGAAATAATTCTTATTCTGACTTTTTTCTTCTTTCTTGTCTTTTTGTTATAAGCTTTGTCCATAAAATTTGTACAATTTTCAGTAACAATAAAGCATATTACTTATTTACTTATTTATTTGTATTGCTACTAAGGCTAAAAAATAACCAAAAAATTAGTTTTAGAGCATTATAATAAATATACTCTAGAGATGGGATTGCAATAAATCTTAATTCCTATGGTCAACAAAACAATGTCGTTATCTGTATATACACACACACCATTCAAGTAACTTAAAAGCAAGACCACAACTTCTAATAGATTATATCAAAGACAACAATATAATGATCTAGTAAAATCACAATAAATAAAATGATGATAGGTTAGCCATATTGATAATTAAACTAAATATGTACACCCTGTATACGGTAGAGGGTAAAGTATCTCTGTTCCGACCCTCCACACATATTTTTCTTATTAAAAATTCGTTTTCCTATTTAGTTTTAAATAATGTGTGTATGCCTTTACGTACGTAACCTAAAGTCGTGTATATACCTCATTAATATTCTTAGAATTTACTTATAAGGAATCTATTCGACTTGTGCACAGCCACAGCAGTATTCGTATAATCAACGCGCAGTTTTTTATATAACCCGCCACCCGAGTGTAAGAAGCAAACGAAGCGATTCCACAATCCAGCGCCCTGGAGAGAGAAATGATAAGCTACCAGCGTGTCTTTCTGCAACAGTCTATGTAAAAAATCCTTCAATTTATTTTTGTTTTTTGCACACGTGTCATTTGGAATAAAATACTTGGACAAAAATGGAAGGTAAGTGTCAAGTGTATTTTTTTCATTATTTTTAACTAGCAGATAATTCTTTAAAAGCACTGGAATAGTTATTGCAGGAATAAATATATTTTATAAGAATTCTAACCCCAAAATTCCTTGTTTTTATTTATCCCGGCGTAAAAAAAAAATTTATTTCTTAGTTTTGAAACTTATGCCAGTTATTAAACAATACTGTGGCAACAAATTTCTATAAAAATCTTGTTTGACATTAGCGCCAGGAAAATATGTTTAATCATTTTGAGGATTAGAGATTAGGATTGAGGAGAATACTAAAATTTTTACGGATACATTAAAGCAAAGTTTAGTATTCATTTGCTAGACCAGGTTCTACAATACCTTAAATTATTTATTATGTCTATTTGTCATTAAAATTTTACAATACATTATTTATGTTTTTTAGATGTCTCATAACCGACCGCTTACAGAAGCTAAACTCCAATATATAGCGGATCATCTAAGGAATGAAGAGTATTGTCTTTACGAATTTGAAGGCGATGAGGATGCGGGCGACAATTTTCCTGAGCTCAATTTCCAGAACTTTGTCACAATCCTCGACTACTAGTATCGACAGCCAGCAGACATGTTCCAGTACTTTAGAACAGCACTTGAAAAGGGTGCGCCAATGTACTCTTACAAAAAAGACAAATAATTTTAGCGGAAACGAAGATTTTTATGATTCGGATCAAGATCCTGACTTTGTTCTGTGTTGTTGTTCCTGAAGATAATGGATTTGGTTTCAAACACAAGTTGGATAAGTTAGATGAAAAATGCGAGCATGAACAACTATTAACCTCAAGTAACAAATTCCTTAACTCCTGCTGATAAAGACGAGAAAGAGGAACAAGCACCTACTCCTTTAAGTCAATCTTTTGTGTGGTCCAAGAAAAACGTCCCCAATCTCCTTTTCGAATCATTTGATTTTACTGAATCTTCAAGCGTCAATGTTGACATTAATTCGAGTAGGTCAATTGACTTTGTCACAGTTTTGTTTAATGTCAAATTTTAATCTGTCAAACAATTTCCAAAGAATCGAACCTCTACGTTACCCAGATGAGTTCGCAACTTTTTATCGATATGAAAGAATTCGACGCTTTCTTGGGAATACTTCCAACATTAAGGTCATACTGGTGCAGCAATGAAAACTTCCATGGTGAACGTGTGATTAAAGTATTTACATTAAAAAGGTTCCTGAAAGTATTAAAATCAAACAAGAATGAAAATATGCCCCAACCAAAACTAAAGAGTTTGATGGGCTCTACAAACTTGGACTACTCATAAACCATCTTTCAGAGACCTTTTAAAATGCTTATAGACACCTATCTATTGACGAAAGCATGTGTGCTTTCAAAGGGCGTACATCACTAAAACCGTACATGCTAATGAAACCAATAAAAAGGGGCTTTAAAATTTGGACATCATTGGCATGTGCTAAAACGGGATATCTTCTAAATTTTCAAATATATTAAGGAAAAGCCACTGAATCAACGTCAAATATTTTCCAAAACAAATATATTGTGTTGATAAAGAGCTTTCCCAAAATGACTCAGATTCGGTTATTTCCGGAGAAATATCTGTGTATACTTGAAAAGATATAAGCGTAAAATGGGTTAGTGTTGTCAACAATCTACATAATTTTCAAAAAAAACCTCAGGTTTTGAGAACAAATAAAACCGGAAATAGAGATCAAGTACCATGTCCTCAGGCAATAGCCGATTATACCAAAAACATGGGTGGAGTAGATCTATTCGATCAATATCATGCTAACTACTCCATCGCATGGAATTTAAGTGGGTAAAATATTTTCCAACCTTTTAGACGCAGCAATAGTAAACAGCTATATTTTGTATAAGGAGATTGAAAAAAATAATTTAAGTGCTAAGCCTACGACTGCATTACAGTTCCCCAGTGAACTAGCTGATAATTTGATTAGCCCTTTTACTTTCAGAAAAATGTCTGGACCTCCAACAAACTCAACTTTGAATGCTGGTTCACACTTACCCAGCAAAGGAACTTATAGGCGCTGTACCCTTTGCGCTTCATCTCAAAAGAAACAATCGCGCAGCAATTTGTTTTGTCAAGTTTGTAACGTTGCTCTATGCAAAGACTGCTTTGCACCCTACCATAGTAGATAGAAAGTTCTTAGATAATAAATTTAAAATATTTCTGTATTTAGTTTTATTTTATATTTTCAAAATAAAATATTTTTTATACATTTTTGTAGTTGTTTTTACCGGTTACTATATATACCATTGCCCAGTGAGTATTAGTTGTTTGTCAAAATGCATACTGGTAGCTATATCTACCGCCTTTCCAGCTCTTCTGACAAAGAAAAATTGTTTTAAACATGTTTTGTCTTGTTAATGATGCATAATGATGTACTTTTACTATTAAAAAGTATATTTTTACAAACAAAATAGTTGTGACCGTTAAAGTTTCAAACAAAATAGCATCAGGTAAAGTATAGGGAACATCAAGACGCCTGCAATTGCGCCATTTACCTTTGGTTGAAATTAAAGATGAAAAGAACAATTTGTTGGCTGTCATTATGAAAGACACATGGACATCGAAATCGACAAGAACAAACCCAGGAGATAAACAAATCAATATTTAAAAAGTATGATCAATAAAAGAAAGAATTATTTTATCCCTGAATATGGCACCATAATATAATAGCACACACCACAACAAACAACTTACTACACAGTAATCACAAATAAATATGCAAATATATTTATATGATAACTACAAAATTTCCCATCCAACATTTTTTTAATTGTTTGTTTTATCTAATGTGGAGCAATAACAAACTTCGTGTTCACTCACTGTTTGGTCACGTAATAAACGTTGTATTACTCATTGTACATACATTTTTCAAATCGGCAACGGCAACAACTTGTTGGTATCAAACGTATTAAAAGATACATTAACAGTTTGATAGGAAAAACTGTTACCAAAATGACTTGAATTGTTGTAATACCATCCCTCAGGGAGTACTTACCGATTAAAGGGTTAACGTTAAACAGACGAACTTTTGTAATATGTCATCATCATTCTCTCTAGGCATTTATCCCTACGCGGGATCGGCTTCTCTAATTACATTTCTCTAGAAGTGTCTATCTTGGGTCATATCAATATTAATACAATTAATGTAACAAAAAATCCATAACCTTTTTTCATTAAAAAAGGAAAATCATAATTTTCTCTTCTTACTTTTTATACACATCTCCTCAAAACAATTCGTCTCTGACCAACTGAAAATTTGCAGATATATTCATTCTAGTCAACACTTTACAAATCTAATTCTCCTTCCTAGGCTGTAGCGTTATTACTGATATAATCAAACTTATACTGTAAACAAACCAATTTACAATAATTTATACAAAATTAAACCTTTTTTTTAATCCTAATTACAATGAAATATCACTATAATTACATAAATTTTGAGATTTGTGTCAAATTGCATACAATAATTCTCGACATGTCTAAAATATGACTAAAGGAAGACTCTGAGAAGAACTATACAGTGCTAGCCAAAAGTTTGGAGGGTCGAAATAAACGGACGTAGGCGTATCAACTAGTCATAACAGGTGACGTATAGTAATGGATGATGTTACAGAGCGACCGATAATATTTTTAAATGGGTCCTTATGGCAAGTAATATCTCGTTTTGAAAGGTATTGAAATACCTATTCATCCATAATAAAATTGTTTTTGGGTTTAAGCAGATGTATATGAATAAATTAAATAAATGTGGTAGGTATATGACAACATTAATGAAACGATATGTTAAATCACAATTTACAGTAGGTTACTTAAAACAATGATACAGTATAGTAATGTAGATTTCACTAGTCAGATGGAACTGGTTTATACTTCCTTTCTCTTTTTGAAGTTATACTTCTATACGCGCGCTCCACGTTGGAAATTTGTATGGGAGTGAATCTGTGAAATCATTACATATGTAAGATAATGAGTAAGAGAGAGACAGAAGATATATTTTCTCTCTCTTCCTCTCTCGAATATAAAAATGTTCCTTTTGTATATATATATATATATATATATATATATATATATATATATATATATATATATATATATAAAATATTTATTAATATTATTATTTATATGATATGTTTTGTTTTATTTATTCAAGGTTCATAATTATATTAGTCTTTTGTATTTCAAAATAATAATCTCAATAAATCCCTGTATGACCCAGAACTGTCAATTTTGAAATCGTTTGTGTCATGTCCTCGGTAGTATAGTAGTCAGTATCCTTGCCTGTCACGCGGGAGACCGGGGTTCGATTCCTAGTCGGGGAGAACTTTTTTATTAATATTATTTATTACATGATAAATTAAACATATGCGTAAATAGAAAAGTTATGTATATTATTGTCATTTTTAAATACTTATGAATATTGCATTTTAATTTGTATTGTATTATTATATTGAATTATGTTGCAGTGTATTGTATTGTATTTTGATATTAATAACAAAATAAACAATGAATTTTACTGCAGAGTATGTGTAAAAAAATTTTTGCATTCAACTCCTTTCATACATTATGAAAATAAGAATATACATTTTCATCAAAATATTGATTCAATCCTTCATATTTTCATCAAAATATTGATTCAATCCTTCATTTACTATACTCCTATTACAGGTCAAATTTTGTTTATTAATTGTTAGTAAGTTGTTATTAATTCTGTTTCTCTTTCTGCTATGTGTTACCTATAGCATTACATATGTAATGATTGACTCCCAAATAAATTTATAACGGCGAATGCGTGTATAGAAGTATATCTTCTACCGGCAGTCCCACTGGACTGCCACACCCGTTTTTTTTCTTTGAAGCTTTTTTGCGATGAATCGCTTGTAGAGCTTCTCTACAGAGAAATGTCAAAATGTAGGTAAATCATGTTTACAAAGTCACGTAACTTTCGCTAGATAGCTCTGTGCAAAACATTTAGTGTAAGTGTTTAATATTGGTTCGATTATCATCAGGAGACAGTGTTTGTATATATTTAAACACTTTGTAAACTATCCCTTTGTCAATCTGAGTTGTTTACTCGTATTACACGTAACCGTCTCCATTCTATAAAATATTTTCTAATACACGTATTGGCAGTGGAGAGTGGAAATAATAATGATGCTGAATTACAAAACTCGATTCAAATCCAGTAGTTAAAAATTCTCGAAAATAACTTAATCAGTTCTTTGTATGCCCCTAATGACTATATAATAATAATTATGGTTTTAAATATAACACAATCTTTATAAAAGCAAATTTCATTTATTGTTTAAGTGAGTAGTACAATATTTTGAGGCTACAATTCCCCGAGATTACAATTCCCGCTACAATTCCCCAATACTAAATAAATGCAGTAGAGTAATAGTTTTAAATACTAAAAAATACATATGTAAAGGTAGATTTAAAAAAGGTGGACAGGATAAAAGAAAATTGAACGGGGTATTAAAGAAATGTACACATGAATAAAACCTACCTTTTTACAGCCGGTGCTTGTGATGGTACCACTGACGACATGATCTGGTTGATGGGAGTGGCCCCATATCCATGATCCAGTAGATGGGGACTGGGCGTCGTTTCCGACTTGATGATGGTCATGTCGGGAGTGGAACTCATCGGAATAGACCTGTAGGCCCCACGGGGGCTCTCGCTAGTCCTGATTGTACGAGGCATGGTGCTCTGATTTGGGTTTGTGGATTTGGTTTTTTTATTTCTTGGTCATTTTTGTTTTGAGATATTTTGCGTAGCTAGTTAGTTTGAATCTGAAAAAAAAAACGAAAATCATAATAATACACATACAAAATACAGTTTTTTTTAAATAACGAAAAGATAGAAAGATAATTTTCTTTAATCATGTTGTTAGAATAGAGCCATCGAAATACTAATAAAGCACTTATTTCTACAGCTTATTCACCATTCTGTATAATGCGACATTTATAGTTTGATATTATTAATCTAAGGCGTTGTGCCTTACTTCAGTGATGTGCCACTGTCGCCTTCTGGCGTTCACAAATTTTGGAAATAAATAGATTCTTTTGCCAGTCAGCTCTACGCAAAATTACTTCTTGTTTTGCAGGCACCTAGATAAAGGTTCAATTCATACATTTTTAAGTCTGATTTTTTACCTGAAGTCCTTCATTTCCTATTCCAATATTTTTCCTAAAAATATGCTCAGGCAGAACGTAACAGTGTTTTATTATGTTAAATATTACGAATTCATAGTTTTTTAGTTTATTGCTAATTATTTTCCGTTCATAAATTGTTGAGAGCACGAAATGTGCCTCAAACTCATAAAACGGTCGTAAACCATAGGCGTTCCTGAGGTGTTTATTCATTAAATAATAATATAATATTTTAATACTAATATATTTAGCAAAAAAACAATTAAAACTTTCACGGCTAATGTTATGTAATTATATTATATTAATAAAAATAAGAATTTAACCATTAACAATTTTGTAAATAAGAATACCTTATCTCTTTGGATATTTCAATACTAATCTTCGCGTTTAATCACTTTACTAGAAAACCTGGAATTCATATCCGAAGGTACTATTCGTTGCAAGATAATTAGGATGGAATTCCCCAGATTTTTAATAATATAATGGGTATGCTTTGGCCACGTGCCTCGTTTGTTCAGTTTATATTCGAAACTTAACTTAAAAGGGTGAAGTTATTACGAACGAAAACAATTTTTTTGTTTAGTACGTTTTTGATCGCGTGATTTTTTATTCCATATACCTACGAACATATACGTACCTTTCGCTCGTGCTCGTTTTGTTGGATTGCTTGTGATGGCTTCATCATCAACATCATCAAGTTTTACACCGGTACTGTTGCGTACAGTCAGTAAGTCTGTCTATTCACCAAGAGAGAAGACTATTGTCCTGAATGTTCACGATGCTCTGGTTTCTCAGAATCCCACAAACACTGTTCGCAACATAGTCGAAAGTTGTGCCAACATGACTGGCGTAGGAGAGTCAACTATATATAGGTTCCTATCAGAAAGAAAAAAACACGGTATAGCTAACCCAAACACAAACGAACACTTAAAGAGAGGGAAAAAGCCTATTGAAATTGATGAATTTGCCAAAAATGGTATTCGAAGGAAAATTCATGGATTTTTTTTCAAAAAAGAAATACCAAACCTAAACAAAATTTTACAAGAAGTTAGAGACGACCCGGATTTGCCTCATATCGGACGAACTAAATTGTAGCAAGTTTTAAAAGAATTAAATTTCCGGTGGGAGAAATCAGACCGAAAATCACTTTTGATTGACCGGGAGGAAATAATATGTTGGAGAAGAAATTATCTAAGATCCATACGAAAATTGGCTGAAGGAAGGCCAATCTTCTACCAGGATGAAACGTGGGTAAACTCAGGTCATACTCTAAAAAAAATTTGGTCAGATAAAAATATATTAAGCTCCAGGCAAGCCTTTATGGAAGATTGGTCTACTGGTATCTCCCCACCTTCTGGTAAAGGCAGTAGATTAATAATTTCTCACATTGGCAGTGAAAAAGGATTTGTTAAGCATGGTTTGTTGGAATTTCAGTCCAAAAGCACAAAAGACTATCACGAGGAGATGACAGCTGATGTTTTCGAAGAGTATTTTGAGCAGATGATTGAACACATACCACCAAATTCAATTATAGTATTAGATAATGCACCTTATCATTCACGACTAGTAGAAAGACTTCCAACGACTGCGTGGAAGAAACAGGATATTCTTAACTGGCTGTGGAATAAGTATCTGCCTTACGAAGATGGAATGGTAAAAGCAGAACTTCTAAAAATTGCCCGGCAACACAAATCTAAGTTCAAGGAATACGTAGTTGACAAAATGGCGGAAAGGCGAAACATTACAGTCCTTAGACTTCCACCCTACCACTGCGAAATAAATCCAATTGAACTCATTTGGGCACAAATGTAAAGTTATGTGGCTAGAAAAAATACGTTATATAAAATACAAGCTGTACGCGAATTGTTATACGAGTCTTTACAACATATTACAGAACAAAACTGGAAAGATGCAGTAAGGCATGTAATAGAAGAACAAAAAATGTGGGATCTTGATAACATAATTGATGCGACCGTAGAGACACAACCGCTAATTAATAACCCTCAAGATGACTCGGATTCCGAAGTTGATGCTATTTATTTTGAATTTGAATAGTTTTCTAATCGTAATTATATAAGGTAAGTAATAATAGTTGTAATCGTAAGGTATTAAAGGGGAAAGGCGCAAAATGTCGCCTGTCAAAATGTTCAATGTGTTTTAAATGTATCCATTTTTTTTTTCAAATCCTGAGAAAACTAAACAGCATTTTTGAAAAATTTAAAGGCAGAATGAAATATTTTTTAGAATAAATAAAACGTTTCTTTTGCATGCAATATTTTCAATTAAAAATTATACTATATTTTCTCTTTTATTTTCACCCCTGTTACATAACATATTAAAATAAACATTGTAGAAGTTCTCAGGGACTTTCTGCCCTGAGTAATAATGTAATCTTTCATTCTGCGTTTAAATTTTTCAAAAATATTTATTAGTTTTCTCCGGATTCGAAAATAATGGATACATTTAAAACACATTGGAAATTTTGCCAGGCGACATTTGGCGCCTTTTTCCTTAATTAAATAAATGTATCTTTTACAAATGGCAAGAAACTTTTTATTTTTGAATAAAATAAATAAGTTTTATTAAAAAATACAATTTACATAAGTACAATTTAAAAAATATATTTTTATTTAGTTCAAATAAATGTTTCAATCATATACTCTACGACACTGGTCGTTCATCTCTAACCATTCAAAATACCCCCGTAATAGGATTATAAGGTATTGTATTCCTTCAGATATAAGGTGGGTTAGTCGAAAACGTCTTAAACCGTCAGTTTTAGGTTGGTTTTTACTATTATATCGTATTACCTATCCTCTCTGTATTTCAGTTTTCTAATTAGGGTTAAACTTGTAGTGAGCTATCAACAAATTGTGAACCGACTGTAGACAGTATTGATAATGTATTTCCCCTACTAACAAATATGTATTACATGCCTGTAAAAAGAAAATAGCAAATTCTGAATGTGGAGATAACCCAACAACTATCAGGAACATTGCCTTAGAGATTTTAGACTGTTACTGACTGATTAATTTTTATAAGTTTAAAATCAATCCAACGAATATGCAACATCTATTTTTTGTTGCGGAAGGAATGGCAACAGCAATCTAGAATTGCTTTTATTACAGGAAAAACTAAATGTTGGACATGCTGTACATGGACGATATCTACAATTTTTTCGAATTAGCCAAGAATCTTCTGGATACTAAAATCCATTGTACTGACACTCTAAGACTTAGTAGAAAAAATATTCCAAAACATGTTACACAAAAAATACATATCAAAGGCGAAGCCATTGCAACATACAGAGATGGTGTACTATAATTGGAAAGTGGAAGGATACAAGAGACGTCCTTTACATATCGACCGAAACTAGAAATAATATGCAAGAGGCTGCTTCAAAAAAAGGAATCCATAAAATGAAACCAGAGCCGCTAGTGAAAATGCACACATCTTGTACAAGCAATAATCCGGAAAACGAATCAGCTTATATTATTATTATACAATAAATTTGAGCAGGGGTCGCAAAACCCATATGACCATGTGAATACAATGTTATATAGTACATATTAAGCACTAACTAACTAAATAAATATACAAAAAGATAGGTAATAGCAAGTGTTTAGTACAAATTAAATGTTCAACTATGGAGCAGATGGTCATCCAGTTTATTTTTGAAAATATTGACAGATGGAGCATCTATGATCTCAGCCGGAAGGCTATTCCATATCGAGAACACTCGATTACAGAGAAAAAATTGTCTAGTTGTTTTCCTTTTAAAAAATTTTCGTTTTTAAACTTAAGTTTGTGTCCACGAAGACGATTGTCATTGTCTAGTATAAACATATCCCTCATATTTCCAAAGTTGTATTTTATTATCCGAAACGTACTAATTAAATCTCCTCGAAGTCGACGTTGTTCAAATGTAGTGAGATTGGCCATATTCAGTCTTTCTGTATACGTAGGTCTTGAGCGACCAAAAGACATCCTAGTGCACTGCCGCTGTACGTTTTCGAGAATATTACGATCGCGCACTAATACCGGACACCAAACAGTTCGGCAATATTCCAGGACTGGACGAATGTACAGTTTATACAGGTGAACTGAGCTCATAAATGACACTTTCGCAAACGTTTTATTTAGTAGATATAATTTACTGTTAGCTTTTTTAGATATATGCAAAATATGTTCCGACCAACTTAGATTGTTATTAATTATAACACCTAGATCATTATGTGATTTCACTGTTTCTAACACGCGCCCATTAATAGAGTAAGAAAGACACGGATTATTTTTACCCATGTGAAGAACCACACATTTGTCCACATTAAGAGGCAGCATCCAAGTAGAGCACCATTCTGATATGCAATCAAGGTCATCTTGTAGTAACTGGAAATTTACGAAGGGATCGGAAAATAGCTTCGTGTCATCTGCATAGAAAGCTTTGCTGCATTGAATGTGAAATTGTAGATCACTTAAGTATGCTATGAATAAAAGAATATGACTATCTTATGTCAGTCATTAGAGATATGCTGGTTTCAGAACTAACTGAATATTAATATTCTGACAAAACGTCAAAAAAAAAAGAGTGAAAAAGGAAGAGTTATGCAAAAATGGTGTGCAAAATGTGCTGATAAGGGATCACATGTAGAAACAGTGTATGAAGTGAACTCTGTCCTAACGCTTCCGGCTTTTGTTTGGGCCATTGCATAATAGCTCGTAAATAACTTGAATTTATGTTGAAATAATATTGGTTTTTTATTTTCAGATATAGTTTTCTTAATTTTAGGTTTTTTATGATTCTTTGTGAAGGTCATTGTAAGTTCAGTTTCCTGAGATTTTTGACTCCTTTCGGTGTCAGGTGGCATATAGGAATTATCACAGTACTCAGGTGCTAGTGACGCCTTCAGGCGTTAATTTTTTTCTCCTACCCTAAACCTAAATTTTATTTTTGAACTAACCTTGAAGATAATCGAAATAAAAGTAATATACAGTCTTCAAATTTCGTACTAGCTTCCTACTAATGTTACTGAATATGTATGTAGCACCTCCTATAGTGAGTAATAAACAGGTGGCAGCGAATGTGTTAACAACAATTTTTGGGAAATTTAAGTAAAAATGGTTTTCAACATCAAAAACAGTTGTAAAAGTAAACAGCTAGTTGCAAAAGAGGAAATGAGTTAACTAAATAGCGCGAAGATTAGACATATATAATTATAGACAAATTATGTTCACTTTTCCAGAGATAAGATAGCACTGGATACAAAATTTTCTACATTGAAAATAGTGTACAGCTGAGAATAGTCAATATCACAATGATACACTTATTTCATTCACAAATCAACTTAGAGAGCGATTGGAAAATTCCTTTTGCTTCTTTGAGATTTTGACGATAGAACTAAGATAGTTAATAAATATCTAGAAACTAGATATTTAATTAGAATTTAAACATAAGCCATACTTTTGTATAGGACTTTACAATAACTTTAATTTATTCATCATCGTTGTTTCGTTTGTTGCACTGCGTCTTTAAATTTGAATGGACAGAATTTTTGACAATTTTTGTAGTAATATGCAGTTTGAACAGAATTGTGTAGTTAAAACAATTGAATCGGTTATTTCGAAAAGGCCAAAACTCCAGAAATGTTAATTTTACAGGAAACGAAAAAAACGTTTCATTTTGGTATTAATGAAGATATCTCTTTCTCTTTTCGGAGTAATGTCTCAGAATGTGATGCATGACGAAGTTTCATTAACAAATCCAACATAAAAAAGACATAGGTACACTGTAAAAAATAATTTAGTTTTTGGAGTTGTGGCCTTTTCCAAACAAACACTGATGATTTTATGATTAATAATAGAAAACTCCAATATTATTAAGGAAACAATTTATTAGGTGCCAAAAAACATGTTGAAAGTTAAGAAATAGTCTTTTAGTAATCTTCCTCTGGTGGTTCATCATTAGTGGTAGGCCATAAAATCAACTCATTATAAAAAAACATTTTGTCTTCTGGCACATATTGTACAAGTTTCTTTGTGTTGTCAATTTTTTTCGAATTAATAGGGATTTTTTCTGTGTAAGCAGACTATGTTGGCAAACTAGGACAAACTCCAGCTGGTTTTTCAAAGGAAAATTTATGAAACATAAGCCCATCGATAAATGGACATACTTTAACAATTCCCGGTTTTTTGTTGTCATATTCGAACTCATTATATTGAGAAATTTAAAAAGTTGTTTTCTCATGTTTGGTTTTTTTCCCATAGGAGTCAATGGAGAGTACAGTTTTCTTATAATGCATGGGCCACCATTTTTTGAATTCCAAAATTGTTTCATTTTTTACCAGTTCTATACAAAAAAGAGATTTTATAGTATCTCGTCCTTCTCTGAAGAAAGTTTTTTAATCTGCTCTAGTTTTTTATAAAATTTCTTAGCCCTATTTTTGTGAACTAATAGTTCTGCAACAGCAACTCGTTTTGCAATGTCGTTGAGAGTGGTACTTTTAACTTTCTGGCCAAGTTCTTCACAAGCAGAACATACATCAACTGAGGACGACCAAAAGGGTATGTAAAATTTTCATGAAAATACTTCAAATAAAAACTGTATTTCACTTCAGATTCCGGAAATTTTTCGATAAACATTTTATGCATTTGTTTGACATCCAAAGTAGCAGGTAAATACTTTTTTAATATATTAGCATAATGGACTTCCTTTACATCAAACGATTGTATGTGCTCACGTATTTGAAAGCACCTGGTATTAAATTATGCCTAGATTTAACAGATATACCTCTATTATCTCTTGGAGTGGATCCAGTCACTAGTAGGTGGCATAATCTTCTGACATGCTTTTCGCCAACACCATATAAACTTAAGAAAGCTCTCTTACATACTTGCTTACATACTCCTTTTAAACAAACATGAAACAAAAAATGATTTTGTCTCCCAATACGTTTAATGACATTCTGAGATTTTCTCATTCTCTTAATGTGAGTTACTTCGATCATATTTTGTAAGTATGAGTCTTGTGAGTTTTTGTCATCAAAGTCATGGTAACGATGTAAACAACGCATTCTTGTCCATTTCCGAAAAATGTTCACAACACTTCTTGCGACAAGTACAGTCGATTCCAGTTTTTCGCGCCATAACTTGTTTTCCCACGTGATTAATATGGGCTTGGCCCTTAACTTTAGCCTTCTTAATAACTTTACTTTTATACAGGGCCCGATTAATAATACCTTTCTTTCTTTTCCTTTTTTTATTTTCAATAATGACACTGGTTTCACTATCAGAACTACTCATTTTTGTATAAACAATACACAATGGAACCTAATCGTACTAAAAATAATCGTCAACTGGTCTAGGAAACTAGGAAGGTCTGCGACCGTAATCACTAAATCACATGTCCGGCGCGCGCAGTTTGTTTCAAAAATGCCACATCTCCGGAGAAGTGGCCTTTTCGAAATAAACATAGAAATACGCCTGTCAAGATTAATAGTAACGAACAGCGGAGATGTGGCGTTTTCACGTGTAATAAAGCTTAAAGGATATTCTGAACAAAATGGCGAAGTTAACTCATTTTGTGAAATTAATGGAGATGTGGCCTTTTCGAAATAACCGATTCAATTACACAGATCAACAAAAAAAATTTGGTTGAAAACTTTTTTGACTTAGCTGATTTATATGTGCTGAAACTAAATCTGGTCTTAGTTTTTTTGTATCACCCATAGTTTTTGACCAATCTGCTTTTTATATAATTTAAAAACCCTATACCGTATATGGTAAACTTAATGAAACGCTATGTTAAATCACAATCACAGATTTTATTTGATGAAAACATTTTTTACAAGATCAAACCTTAGTCTAGAGCTTAGAATTCGAATGATCAGATATTAAGTTTTCTCTGTTTTGCTGTATGGCTGTGAAAGTTGGACAATGGACTCTGAAACAGAAAAAAGAATAGATGCCTTTGAAATGTATATATATACAGACGTATGTTGAGAATTCCATGGCTACAAAAAGGTACCAATGGTGAGGTACTTCGGCGCATAAGTAAACAAAAGAATTACTCAGCATAACCAAAGAGAGAAAAATACAATAGTTGGGTGATGTGTTGAGAGGTGAAAGATATGAATTACTCCAAATCATATTGGAAGGTAAAGTGCAGGGCAAAATATCAGTTGAAAGACGCCAGAACTCGAGACTGACAGACCTGAGGAGAAATCTTTCGTGCAGCAATTTCCAAAGCTACAATTGCCATTTGGATCACCAACCTTCGAAAGGAGACGGCGCAATAAGAAGAAGGTTACTTGAAATAATGATACATTGTAGTAATGTAGGTTTCACTAGTCAGATAAAATTGGTTTATACTTCTTTAGTACTACTACTACTCTCTATTATATGCTATTACTACTTCTCTTTTGTCTTTGAAGCATCTTATGTACGTTTTTCTGCGATGAGTCGCTTGTAGAGCTTCTCGATGCAGTGACCAACAGTAAAGTACCATCATGTTGGTGTTCCTGCGGCTCTGGTAGCGTTTTTCCATCAATTTAATATCCTGGTGAACGCGTTCACTTTCGTCTTCCAAATTTTCCGGGAAGTAATTAAAATAACTATTCAAAAAGTAAACTTTCAGTAACTTTTTCAATTTCTTAACATGTTAGCTACAATGGTACCATATTTTGGGTCTTTTGCATTTCCTAAGAATTGCAATTCCTAACAACTTGCTTGAATAATACCCATGCTTCCAACAAAGCCGAAAAATCACTTGAAAAATTACTGGGTGCTATTTTTATCTAGAATATCTGGGGGAAGTCAATAGAAAGGCCGTATTATCTCGTGGTTATCGAAACTTTTACTGCGTCATGGCATTTAAGCAAAAAAGGGACTTTTTTCATTTATTTCAATATTGTGAAAAAACTAGTTCAGCAGACGCTTGAAAATACTTTCCTTTTAAAATGAGATCTTCTAAATTAGAAAAATGTTTATAAACAAAAAATTTATTGCAAATTAAACCCAAAAGTAAGCATCATTTTTAATTGTTTATAATTATTAAAATAAACAATAACAATATTTAAAGAATAATTCATAATGTGAGTTTTTGCGGATGAAGGGAATAATCGGTGAAGTAGTTTTTTAACAATTAGATTTGTTTATTCCATTTGACAAAGTTCATTTTCAAAAAATGGCTGTACAGGTGTTTTGTCAATACTTAGAATGTTTTTTTTTTGGTCTGATTCTCTTTATAAGGTTTCAAATGTCATTTTAAAAACCATAATAGTTTTTAATTGTTTACAGACAAATAATTGATGCAGAATGAAGTACCATTACCACTATATTGTCAATATCTCTGGCACAACTTATTCCGCCCAGTATATATTACCAACTGCCACAAGAAAAGCTCTAAAATTTAATTACATTTATGTATAATAAATATGATTAGTTAATAAATATAATCCTTTATTTGTCTTTGCTATTTCTCTTTGTTCAGATTTGCATTCAAGATAAGACGCACACCTGAAGCAGAGCTAGTCAAACTCCTTACAATAAAATTGTTATATCTTTAAATAATATTTAATAATTTATAAGATCTTCAGTTTTTCACAAAAATATAATAAGTATATTACTATCAAATAGGCAAATTATTCTATAATAATTGTAGCACTGCAGTACTTGTTTTTTTTTAATACATTTATTTTACTCCTTTTTTCTAGCTACACCGCCACTGAACTTTTAGTGGCGGGAAAGAAGCGATTGTCCTCATTCTTGAACGATTCAATCGTAAAATTCGCTACAATAACAATAAATAAATTGAGGCTTCTAGTTCTGTAGCCAATATTTTTATCAACGGTTTCGAGATAAGTACCACCACCTTTGTTTATTAAATTAACAGTATGTGAATGCTAACAGTTAAAGGTCTAATAATCTAATAAGTAGAGATGGACGATGCCGTGATTCTTAAGCCACAGTTATGTTTGTGTTGTAGGTCGATGAATCCAAGTACTCTAAATTGCTCTTATTACAGGAGGATTAATTCGAATTTCGGCGAGAAAAATTTACCGAGGAACATTTTTTAGTATCTACGAAAAACATCCAGAAAGAGAAGTTAACAGATACCATATGGAAAGTACCTGTTTACCTACTTAGGACACTTAGGAAACATTCATAGGGATTATCAAAATCAAATGTTTTTAGTTAAAGAACTCTATATCTTTTTGAAAATAACTTTTTGTCTTGAACCGAAACTGGTGGGGTTAGTTAGTTCGTATCATTGAACATTCAGTGTAGGAAGTCGGTAATTTACTAACTTTTTATTTCTAATTATTTTAATACGATAAGTAAACGATTTGAACCAAATGCTTTTAGAAAAAAAAAACTATATTAATATGGATGCCTGTTGTATAAAAGGTATATCCCGTCGTGGGGCCAAATGACGAATGTATCGTCAACATACCGTAGCCAACATGTAGGTTTAACCATCGATGTGGATAGTGCTCAGGTCTCGGATAATAAGTTTATTATTAGATAAAGTCCATTGGACCGAGCTTTCGACATCCTCTCTGATGTCTTCTTCAGGGCTTCCGAGGTCTCAGTCTCCCGAGCCCCCAGACACTACTACACTCACTAGTCACTTCTAGTTCACTCACTAGTTCACTACTGCAGTGAACTGTAGTGAACTAGTGAGTGAACTAGAAGTGACTAGTGAGTGTAGTAGTGTCTGGGGGCTCGGGAGACTGAAACCTCGGAAGCCCTGAAGAAGACATCAGAGAGGATGTCGAAAGCTCGGCCCAATGGATATCGACGCGGTTCAACCCGGGAGACTGGTGAGTTTAATATTAATTTTTATAATAGTATTAATCTTAGTTCTAGGTTTAAAAATATATATATATATATATATATATATATATATATATATATATATATATACATGTTTTTTCTAAAGTTTTAACAATTAGAGCTCTTAGTGAAGTCTCTACGTCTCACTGAAGAGGAGGTGGCATATAAAACTATTGTGAATATAGACATATAATACAAATAATGCATCTCTTTCTAATAGGTCGGATTTTTTGACCACGTGAATAAAATGATCAACGTCACGTGGTCGATAAACCACGTGAGTTTTTTCTGCCGAACTGGGGGAACAGTAATGTATTGCAGTGATATTTGTATTATATGTATATGATTGTGAATGTATATTAAATATTACCAGTGACAGATATTAAATATTTTAGATTTGATGAAATAGGGTGTGAAGTAGAAGTGAATGTTGCTAATATTTTGTTTGCCGCTCGCCATATCAAGATACACAGTTACACGTGGTGAACAACAAAAAAAAAATTATTTATTTAAAATATCTTAGTTGCTGTATTACCGAACAACCAGTTCCACATTAGGAGATAAACTATGGAATTAAGATAGCTCTACAACATTTTTTAAAATGAGGACATTTTCTGTAGTGTCAGCTCTTGTATGTGGTGTTGAAGCATGGACCTTGAAAATATCCATTATTAATTTCTCGAGGATGATGAAATTAACGAACAGCAACAAAACCAACAGAGGGAGGAGAGAAAAAGTCGCAAAGATGGCAGCAAAAAAAAAGAATTAGATAATAATGTAAACCATTAATATAAGAAAATCACAGAGTAGGTACATCATCACTAGAGGCCGAAATTACGTGAAAACATATCTAACTAATATATCAGAGAAGTTAAAATAATTACTACCGAGCATGATGCAGGTTTAGAAGTAAAATGAAGCTCCCAATCCCGAAGATTAAAAATATTTATGGCTACACAATTGATAGAAAAACAAGAACAGGTAAAATGAAACAATCACATAGATCAAATCCAATAACATTTTTCAATCCTGAGATTATTTGCTTTCATCGTTTTGAAAATAAGTGTGACCCGGGAATTCGTAACACTGGTAAAAAAATCATACAGCCCATCTCTAGCACCAACACTGATTACATTACGTTGTTTGTTTCCTAATTATAAAACACGTAATGTAGAAAGCTTCTTTCCGATGGATTTAACTTATAAATATATGAAAAATAAGGGTAGCAAGCTAATTAAAGTCGGAATCCGGTTAAATTCATATTCCAGGGTGTTTTATAATCATATGGCTTTTTTAATTACAACACTAGCTCGAAATTTATTCATTATTCATAAGAGCTCCTTTGTTAGAATTTTTCGACTGGTTATTTAGGTAATTAGATAAAGAGAGATGGAAAACAAGACATAGAAATATAAATGAACGGAAATACAGGAAAAAAAAATATCAAGGGAATAATGCCTCTGTAAATTATTTATTTTAATTTTGCAAAAATTTGCAAAAGTCTGATATACCCGGCGCTAGTAGTTGTGTAAATCTGTTATACTATAAACTAATCAAGAAGGGTAAATAACCAGTGATCCAAAAGAAATAAAATCAGTCTGGAAAATCTATTTCCAAACTCTACTAGGGACGCAAGAAATTTAAGAGCATATGCACATGCGTTACATTGAGGAAGCCACCGAAAATATCGGCGAAAGAGGTAAAACAAGCAATACGAGTGCAAAAGAATAACAAGGCTCCAGATATTGACAACGTCCCCTCTGAGCTATATAAATTAGGTGGCTGTCACCTAGCAGGACAAATGCATAATGCTTAGGAACAAGATTTGGAATGATGAAAAGATCCCTAGCGACTGTAAAATCGAGGTTATATATGCCCAATCTATAAAAAAGGGGATAAACTGAAATGTGGAAATTATCGCGGCATAATCCTCTTGTGTACATCGTACAAAGTTTTTATACTAAACAAAGGACTCCATTAAAAATATTGTCGGGAATATCACACGGGTTTCCGACAAGGATGATCTACAACTGATTAGCTATTCACACTGAAACAAATCGTGGGAATACGACATTGACGTCCACAACATATTCATAGATTTCAAACAGGCCTACGACTCAATAGAGAAGGGTTAAATCAAATATTGCACAGCTTTAACATCTCAAATATAAATTCGATTAGTAAAAGCAACAATGGACTCAAATGGACAAAAATGGACAAAGTAAAAAATGTGACAAGACAGCTGAATATTGTCTCCTAACAAATAAACCAATACAGATTGCCGTCTATGCCGATGATAGCATTATATCTCACAGAACAGAAGAGGCAGCAGATATATATTCAGAATTAAAAGCAGAAGCAAAAGAGACCGGACGAGAAATAAATACTGAAAAGACAAAAAAGCTAACACATACAAGAAAGGCTCGGGGAAACAGACGCACAGCTGAATTAGAGGATGATATTGAAACTGTATAGACTTTTACATATCTGTGAGTTGCATTAAACACGGGTGTAACAGAAAAACCAAAAATTCAAAAAAGAATAGTAAAGAGAAACAAAACTTTTCACTCGCTCATCTGTTTCGCTCCAAACACACACTGGAGATCGAAAATCAGGGTCTACAAAACTATTATCAGACCAATAGTATGTTATGGATGCGAGACATGGATGATGACAGAAGACATACAACGAAAGCTGTGGGTATTGAAAAGAAAAGTTAAACTTCATACTTTCGATAGGCTGGTCATGTAATAAGAATGGAGACCCAAAGATTTTCTAAAAAGCCCTAGATAGCAAAATGCAAGGCGCAATACCAAAAGGAAGGCCGCGAATAAGGTGGGAGAATTTGCTAGACGTGAAAACCTGGAGAAAATCGGCGCGGGATAGGCAAGAGTTTGGGCATCGATTTGGGCTGTAGCGCCATTGGAAAGAGAGAGTGTGTGTGTGTGTGTGAGAGAATGTTCAGCAGAGGCTTGAAAATATCGATACTGAAGAAGATGGAGACACGTTAAAAATGATAAAATTGAGCACCAAACTGCACCTATATTATCAGGTGAAATAAAGGCATAATTAGATTTACCATATTTAGGTGGCACATTACGAAGTAGTCTCGATGTTTAAGAACAGTTATTAGTTTTACCTAGACATTTGCGTTTCGATGATGAAACATGAGATCAAGAACTTTGATAAGCCAACTCCAATACTTACAACGTGTGACTCATACTCAAATCTTGTGCTCAGAGTGCATAAATATTTATAAAAAATAACAGGAACATGTTATTTTTGTTCCAATAAGTGAATTTGTTTGGTCTTTTTCTGTAGGTGGATTTTTTGACCACTTTTTTTCATCTCATAACTACCAATAAAGCATTTTTCCATTTTTTGTGGTACCTAATGTTAGACTTAATAAGGGGTTCGGGTATGACAGACCTAGTGCGAATACTTACTTCTTCTACATGAGCGTGAGTGATGGAAGGATAATGAATAAAAATTTTTTATTCATTATTATTTATTTTATTATTATGGACGACCAAGTCGTCACTGCTGAAGATGAGGAAATTACTTGAAGAGTACTCAAAATGTGGTGTGGAAATTAACGCTAAGAAAACTGAGCATCTCACAATAGGAAAAAATCATTCAAGGAATATAAAACCCGACATTAAAAGAACACAGTGCAGATATACAGTGTGTCCGTAAAGTATGGAATAAATAAGATATTTTCTAAATGAAAAGCCGTTTCAAAAAATCTAAAACACGTCGATTTTTAAGTTTAATGTTCTATATTCTACAACAAAATTTCATTATATAAGGTGATACACATTAAGGTGATGACGTCATCGGCTATTTTTTTAAATGTAACGCTCTATATTTTATGACTTTTTTAGATCGATAAAAATGAGCTGATTCCAAAAAAGTATAATACTCGGGATCTAATGGATATAATTTGAAAGATATGCACTTAGAAAATAAATTATTTATTATCAATTGCAAAAAAGTAGCCTACTACTAGTTTTTAGTGAAATTTAATTATTTTTAGTAACGTTCAATAAGTAGTACAATAATTGTATTAATTCGTGAATGTTCTGTATTAATGCTTAGAATTAATTTGAAGTAAAAATTAATTTGAGTGTAAAGCAAAGAATTGAAATACTCATGATGATTGCGTATGGAGACAAATAGTGAACTCTGATGGAAGTGTGTAATTTATTCAATGATAAATATCCAGAAAGACCCATAACGCAGTCAACAGTAAGTAAGATTGAAAAGAAATTTCGAGAAACTGGTACGGTTGAAAATGCACGCAAATCAGGGCGTCCATCTGTAAATTATGGTACATTAGATGTTCTACTTGCTTTTGAAGAAGATGCGCACACATCTGTTCGTAAGATTAGTAGTGATCTCGATGTTTGCAAAACAACGGTACACAAAGTAATAAAACTTGAAAAATGGCAGTCCTTTAGATGCACACTTGTATAGGAATTAAACGAGGATGATCCAAATGAAAGAAAACACTTTTGCGAAACAATGATGGATAACTGCCACCGAAACCCTCTCTTGGTTCAAAATATTATTTTTTCTGATGAGGCTACATTCACATTTAAAGGCGAGGTGAACTGTCAGAAGTGTAGATACTGAACAAAAGAAAACCCCAACTTGATGCGGGAACATCATACACAATACCCGCAAAAGGTAAACGTATGGGCTGACATTGTAAGAAATAGAATCATCGTACCCTACTTTTTCGAAGGTAATTTAAACGGGCCAGCATAACTTCAGTTTTTAAGGGGGTATATCGTACCTACTTTAGTTAATTTATTCCCCAGTAGAATTAATCCTGAATGTTTTCATGACAGTTTATGGTTTCAACAGGATGGTGCGCCTCCGCATTATGCTTTAGATGTACGAAGGTACCTAAACGAAATTTTTCCGAACAGGTGGATTGAAAGACCTGAACATATTGAATGACCAGAAGGTCACCATTGGATTATTTTATGAGGGGTCATTTGAAGAATGTTGTTTATAAAACGAAACCTGCAAATATTGAAGACTTAAAAACAAGAATTCCTAAAGAAAAAACAATATTTCTCAAGAAACCATAAACAAGGTTCTACAAGAATTTGTACTACGTTTGGGTTACTATTAAATACAACAAGGGCTACAATTCGAACATTTAGGATAAAGTCATTTATTATAATTTATTTATAATTTATTAATATTAGAAATAAATAAATAATAAAATAATAGAGAAAGCAGTGGAATACAATAAACCTCTAGTTCTAATATTTATCGATTTTCACAAAGCCTTTGACACGAGCTAAGCAAAATATTACAGGCGCTTAAATAATGCAGGCTAGATTATAGATATACTAAATTATTATACAAAATATACCTGCAGGCAACAACCACTGTCAGATGACATACTAACAGTAATCGCATAAAAATAGAACGGGGGGTTAGACAAGAAGACCCAATGTCACCTAAACTTTTTAATACGGTGCTAGAACATGCTTTTAAGAATTTGGATTGGATGACAAAGGGAATAAAAATAGATGGAGAATATCTAAACAACTTACGTTTCGCCGATGATATACTTATAATAGCTGAAGATCTAGGTATGGCAAGAGAGATGGTACAGGAACTCGTTGTGGCTACAGAAAATGTAGGTTTAAATATAAATAAATATCTCGAAAACAAAAATCATGACCAATTTGGTACCCAACCAGAACATCAGTATTGGTGTCAAAGAAATAGAACTCGTAGATAGATATAAATACCTGGGACATGAAATTATGATTGGCAGGGATAACCAGACTCATGAACTGAAGAGAAGAATCGGCCTTGGGTGGGCAGCATTTGGAAAACTGAGAGAAACTTTTAAAAGTGAGCTGCCCACATGCCTAAAGAGAAAGGTATTTTATCGGTGCGTCCTCCCAGTCTTGACGTACGGAGCAGAAACACTTACCTTAACAAAAGCAGCAGCTACCAAACTGAGAGTCACGCAGAGAAGAATGGAGTGGTCCATGTTAGGAATAACTCTGCGAGACAGAATAACCAACGAAGACATCAGGAGAAGAACCGTAGTGACTGACATCATCGAGAAGATAGCCAGACTAAAGTGGAGATGGGCAGGACACATAGCCAGAATGACAGATGGGCGATGGACGAAGAGGTTATTGGAATGGAGGCCAAAGGAAGACAAGAGAAGCGTCGGTCGACCAGCTACAAGATGGACTGACGATTTAAGAAGACTCAATAAAAACTGGATAAGAGCGGCGCAAGATAGACGGGGTTGGAAACATGAGGAAGAGGCCTATGTTCAGCAGTGGACTCTTGAGGCTGGATGATGATGATGATTAGAAATAAATAAAAATTAATTTTCTAAGCGCATATCTTTCAAATTATATCCGTTAGACCCCCAGTATTATACTTTTGAAGTAAATCAGCTCATTTTTATCGATCTAAAAATGTCCGTAAATACAGGATGTTACATTTAAAAAAAAAAAGCCGATAACGTCATCACCTTAATGTGTATCACCTTGTATAATGAAATTTTAGTGTCAAATGTAGAACATTAAAATTAAAAATCGGCGTGTTTTAGATTTTTTTAAAGCAGCTTTTCATTTAGGAAATATCGAATTTATTCCATACTTTACGGACACACTGTATAAAACAAAATAGGAAGAGGTAAAGTTATAACAAGAAAGTTACATTCCCATCTATGGAATAAAACTTTGTCAAATCAAAACAAAGAAAACGTTGTGCAGTTCGTTGGTAGAAAGAGAATAAAAGAAAAATTAAAACGGTTGAAACAGGCTTATGTAGAAGATGTTGAGAGCTTACACTATTAAACCGTGTAGACCGTGTAGACGTTAGTAGATAGGATAGAAGCGAAACAATCGGCCTGGTATAGCCACATGAGGAGAATGCTACACGAAAGATTAGCGAACCAAATTTATAATTGGGTCCCACAAAGAAGGAGACCGTCCAGAAAAAAGATGCAAAGAAGGTATAATAGGAACGATAAAAAAGACTGGCGTAAGAGGTGCCAGAAACACTCAAGTTAACTGTAAAGAATCGCTAGAATATAGAATATAAATAAAATCATCCTAGGCACTTACCTCAAAAATAAAGAAGACGATTTTTAATAAAAAGTTCGTTAAAATATTGTATTTTGAAAACAACTTACCATTTGAAAGATGAAACGTCAAATAGAGAATTTATTTTAACAATACTTTGTCTTAACAAAAATATTTTTAATAATATACAGCAAATAAATTCACATTTAAGTTGTACTAAAAAAAAACGATCTAGCGAATCGTCCTGTATAAGGAGCCAACAAGCTCAATATAAAACAAAACTCAATTAGTAGTAATTAATATAACAAAACATATATTTTCAAAATTACCTGAATACAGGAATCACCCTGTATACGTTAAAATTTATATTCGAAATAAATGCACTCCTCATTCCACGACACACCATCTCCACCAACAAAATAAACATTACCTCGCAAGTACTTTCACTTCCATCATTAATCCATAATGTAACAAATTTATCAAAAAAATATTATTTTTAGCTCACAGCCACCCACAGACAATACGACAATACACTTAACGGTTTGTTCACAAAATTCCCTGTATGTTTCTTGTTGTAACTTGTGTTAGAATGCAGCTAAATTCTGAATTAAAAAAGTGAAAATATGTCACAGATTTTAGGTTATGAAATCTGCACTGTTGTCTTGTCGTGTAACGATCTGAACGTTCAAATTATTCAGCCATTAAACAGCAGAAGACCTAACGTGGGTAAATTTAAAATGTTTGTGTGTGTTTATGAATCGTGTACACCTTATTTTTAAAAACGTGGACAAAAACACGTGGAACTAATAAGGAACAACAGTTAAGAACTAATACTAAAAGTTAACAACTTAAAAAAAATATTGATTTAACGAATACGCGAGGCTAAAATAACTTACAAAAAACATAGTTTTTCGAAACAAAAAAAAACATTTATTTTATTTTGAATTCTTATAGTGTCTTGTACCCTCACCCTAATTATTTCAAAATCTTTCGTGTATGTTGGTGCATCCAAGTCCGAAATACTTATTTGTACAAGCCACTATCTCAGAATAGATGAAATTAATATAAATAAATGATAAATAATCAAAATTATAGTTTATTCGTCTTCCGGGTTTGGACCGTGTCATTTGTGAGTGACCCAAAAGTGGGTTCATCTCGACGTTTCGCTACAATTGTATGTAGCTTCTTCAGGAGAACAAAAAAGAAAAAGAAACAAAAGACAGGAAGATGGGTAGTTAGCAACGGTAACTCAGTTACTCAACGCAACCAGAGGCGAATACTAACTACCAAGATGGGCATTTGGTCACAGTAACTCAACTACTCAACGCAGCCAGAGGTGAAAACCAAATGCCAGGACAGGGATTCACGTCCAACAGCTCAGAACACTAACGCGTCGAGAGGCAGGGAGTGAATCCTCTCGACGCCTCGACTGCCTCTCGACGCGTTAGTGTTCTGAGGTGTTGGACGTGAATCCCTGTCCTGGCATTTGGTTTTCACCTCTGGCTGCGTTGAGTAGTTGAATTACTGTGACCAAATGCCCATCTTGGTAGTTAGTATTCGCCTCTGGTTTCGTTGAGTAACTGAGTTACCGTTGCTAACTACCCATCTTCCTGTCTTTTGTTTCTTTTTCTTTTTTGTTCTCCTGAAGAAGCTACATACAATTGTAGCGAAACGTCGAGATGAACCCACTTTTGGGTCACTCACAAATGACACGGTCCAAACCCGGAAGACGAATAAACTATAATTCTGACTCTGGCCGTGGAAGCCTACGATTTCATTTGATAAATAATCAATATGAACTAAATCTGAAGATTTGTTCTAGTTTGAATGAGGTAGTAATTCAGAACTCAAACAGACTTCATTCAATAATTCAATAATTGACCATTCCACCGCAGACTTTTGGACAGGTGTGTTATTCTGATGGAAAAACATATTCTTTTTTTTATTATTATATTATAACATTATTTTGTATCTCTAAATTGTCGCAACAAATTGGTATAACGGGCGTTTAAGGTTTTTCCTCTAAGTCTTCTTCTTCTTTTTGTGTAGACATGACTCTCTTTTTAAATAATGTTCCTACAAAAGTTGTCGTTCCATCGTTTTCGTGGTCTTCTCACTGATCGTCTTCCTATCGGGGAACCGTCTCTCGCCGTCTTTATATTTGGAGTCATTCGGCTTACACTCTGCTCTTCCTATTACCCAGTTCTTGATGTTCTCCACCTTGCATATCTTTCGTATATCTGTACTTCTAGCTTTGTCCCACAGTGCCTTACCATCAATTTTTCTAAGAGTTTTCATCTCTGCTGTTTCTAGCATGCTTTTTGCGCCCCCTGTGTGAGGTCGTGTTTCTGCCGCGTACATGTCATTGTTTGCCAGCTTGTCAGCGCTTGTACGTCATTATTGGTCAGATAACTGTTTTTTAAATTCTGCTTTTCATTTCATTCCCGATATTTATATTTCTCCATATTGTTTCATTCAGGGAACCTGCGGCTGTTTGCTCTATTCACTTGATCTTCTTCTTCGTTTCGAGCTTTCCGTAGTTAGATAGTGACATGCCTAGATATTTAAACTCCCTCACTTGTTCTATTATCTCTTTTGGGGAAATTAACATGTTTAATTTTCTGGTGGTTATATTAAATTGATACAGCATAGTTTGTAAATCATCTTCACTTTGATAGATCAGTATTGCGTAGTCTGCATAGCAGATTATTTTAAGTTGTTTTTCTTCCATTTGGTATCATTTTTTAGTTCTTACGTTTCTTATTATTTGATCCATGATAAGATTAAACAATAGAGGACTAAGGGAACCTCACTGTCTTATCCCATTACCAGCTACAATAGGGTCAGATAGTTATTCTTCTACTTTTACTTTTATTGTGTTCTTCTGATAGATATTTTCGATGGTTTTGATTATTCCTAAAGGTAACTCTCTTGCGTATAATAAGTGGATAACATTCTTTAATTTGGCCCTGTCAAATGCCTTTTTAAGGTCCACGAAACATAAATATGCCGGTTTGTTATTATCTAATAATGACTCTTGCACTTTGTGCATGATCTCTCCGACTTAAAACCTTGTTGTTAGTGTTATAATTTCATTGGGTTTATTTGTTATTACTTTGGTTGTTAATTTTATTAGTTTGTTTAATAAATTAATTCCTCTGTAATTCTCCAGGTCCGATTTGTCTTCCTTTTTGAAGCCAGGTATTAGAATGCTTAATCTTGATTCTTGTGGCCTTCTGTTTTGTTCTGTTATTTTTTGGTTTTGTTAGTTTTAATAGTTGTTTAGTCCGATCTGATCCATTTTTAAGTAGTCTGCAAAAATAGGTGTATGCGGATCCCAAACACAGTTACTGCACCTTTCCCAATCACAGAACTGTTTTTTCTTCTTTGGTGATGAAGAATTTTGTTGTGTCTATTGCTTTTGACCCTGAACTTAAGTTTTATTGATGGTTATGAAATGGCAAAAAAAAAATTGAGAAAGTGTAGCAAAAATGCCTACCTAACTTTGAGAAACCCATTATGTTCTTTACAATACAATGGAATTCCGAGGTATTCCTCTATCTTATAGATAATATTTTAGCAACCGATTATATGGCAACGGGCCAAAAACAATAGATCATCTGAAAGTCGCAGTGTATTAGAATTTTCTAAGAAAGAAATGTAATTCTTCTACTTCCTCCTCTTTATAAGCAATTCTGGTTGTTCATTGGCGGATTAATACCTCTATGAAAGGTTGTCACTCCATCTTTTGCGCGGTAGTCCGACACGGGTCTCCCCATTCCACGTATGTGGTTATTTCATTCTTTTTTTTTATTTAGTGCCCATTCCTTAAATTCGTTTATACACTGCACGTTACATTTTCTTCTGATGTCTTTACTTCTCTTTCGATCTCTCAGCGTATTTCCTGTAATTCTTTTCAGTACTCTCATATCTGCCGTTTCCAGTAGCCTTTGTGTTGTGGCTGTGTCAGCTCTTGTTTCTGAGGCATGTCATTATTGGTCTTACACTGGCTTTATAAATTCTTGAATTCATCTCAGTGTTATTGTGTCTGTTATCGCCATATAGTGTTATTAAAGCATCCTGCCAGTCTATTTGTTTTTTGGACTTCTCACTTTTTTGGTTCTTTGTCCAGGTCTCCATGGCTGGACAGTATAATTCAAAGATATTTTATTTCCATTACTTGTTCAATACTGATGCAATCAATTTCTATTTTACATCTGGTTGGTTCTTTGCTGATTACTATTGTTCTAGATTTCTGAGATGGCATTGTCATATTAAATTCTTTTGCTGTTATGTTAAATCTGTGGCCCAGTCTTTGAAGGCTATCTTCATCTTGGGCTATCAATATTATGTCGTCTGCGTAACAGAATATTTTTACTTCTTTGTTCCCCATTCTGTATCCTCTTTCTTTATTAACGCTTTTGATGATTTCATCCATGATTAAATTGAATAGCATAGGACTACATGAGTCTTATTCCGCTGCCGATTTCCATAGGTTATGTAAGTTGTCCAACTGACTTCCATTTTGTTGTTTAGGTAGATTTTTTCAATAGTTTTTATAATATTTGGGGAACTTCTCTATTATGCAGAAGATGGATTACATCTTTGAGCCTTACTCTGTCAAATACTTTCTTTAAGTCAATCAGATACAAAAACGCTGGTATATTATACTCTAGTTATTTCTCAGTAATTGGCTTTATGATGAATATTGCATCTGTACACGATCTTCCACTACGAAAATCCCGTTGTTCATCTGCTAAACTTATCCTCTGATTCATTAGTTCTTGTAAAATTTTAGTTGTAAGTTTTAGATCATGAATATCGTGAAAGAAATTTAAAAAATGAAATGGCGCTGGGTCGATCACATACCCAGTTATGACGATAACAGGTGGACACGAAGAATCCTAGAATGGAGGCCAAGGAGGACGACAAGAAGTATGGAAAGACCTCAAAAGAAATGGCTAGATAAGAGCAATGACAGCCGAACGGTGGATTAGATTGGCGCAAGATAGAGAAAGATGGAAGGAATTGGGAGAGACCCGGAAATTCAGGACTGGATGGAAAATGGTTAACGAAGAAGAAGAAGAACGCTGACTGTGCAGGAAAAGGAACAGAGAGACGTATAATGATTGTAATATATGAATAAAGGAAGTACACTACTCCAAGAAATTAACGCACCATTTACAAAAACAAAAAAAGCGATTCATTGGTGTTTTAAATTTAATTGTATTCATTTTTGTATGGAATATACCATGTATTTGGAATGTTTTTATCGGGTTACTTGTATTGTTTTTTTGTTTCAACCGGTTTCTAAGGAACACACAACAAAGGTGCTGTAAATTTGTTAATGTCGATAAGAGATTAGTGTCATTTTTCAGTCGTTGTGTGAACTATTGATGTTTGGTGGTAACATTTTGCTATTGTTTTAATCAAAATGCAACGCGAATCGAGAAATTTGACTAGTGAAGAGTGTGGTCAAATAGTATTTTGCACGAAGAAGGTTGGAGTTACAGACATTTAGGGGAACGGTTCGGCGTACACCATACATCGGTCTCACGGATGATGTAACGGTACAGAGAGACCGGTAGTCACTCTAGGCGTCCAGGACAAGGTCGACATCGTGTAACAACTTCCGTTCAAGACCGTTTTTTTACGACTTCGCACCCTAAGACAAAGATTTGTAACTACCAGAAGCTTATAATCCCAACTTAAAGATGTTCATAATGTTCGAATCAGCTGTGAAACTGTTCGCCAACGTCTCAAGGAAGGTAATTTGGTAAATTGCATACCTGCCAGAGGGCCAGCCTTGACCGTAGCTCATCGCAGAGCGCGTTTAGAATTTGCACGAAATCATATCCATTGGTTGGAGGCTGATTGGAATAGAGTTCTGTTTACAGATGAGAGCAGATTCTGTCTTTACAATTGTGATAGGCGTATTCGCGTGTACCGACGTCAGAACGAACGGTATGCACAGAGTAACATGCGAGAACGATTATAGTCTGGAGTAGCGTTTCTTTAACGGGTCGTACAGACTTAGTGGTGTTGAATAACGGTACCATCAACGCTCACCGATATATCGTTGACGTTCTTCAAGACCACGTTGTGCCATTTGCTCCTTATATTGGCGAAAATTTTGTTCTAATGCACGATAATGCACGACCGCAAATATAGTGCAAAATCATCTAGAGGAAGTTGGAATCGACGTTATGAATGGCCAGCGAATAGTACCAATCTTAATCCTATAGAAAATGTTTGGGACTTGCTTGGTAGACGTCTACGGATTTTCCTAATCAACCAAACACTCTGCAGGAACTGGAACAACGTCTTGCCCAAATTTAGAATGAACTGGAACAGAATACTTTAAGACCGTTTATTTTAAGTACGTACATATTGAAGATGGTTAGCGACAACATCACTAAATATGTTTGTTTTACAGAGTAAAGTAATACGAAATAAAATGCTTTTCATTTCAGTTAATATTGTCCTGTTATATGGTAAGTTTTAAAGTGGTGCATTAATTTCTTGGAGCAGTGTATTTATCTCTTTAGTCTGCATATTTTCTATCGAATATTTTTTATCAGAATATCATATCGTTGTCTTCTTAGTCCACTCATAGCATTTCAGAGATCACATTCTAATATCACGACGTAACAATACTTTTTTTGTATCATTTCTATTCTGCATTTTGGGTATTATTAAAAAAGTTGAATTGTAAATTGCTTTTGTACTGTTAAATAGGTCAAAGACCGTGCTCTTATATCAAATGTAAAATTCGTCATTCCCCCTTGAGCAAAACAAATAAAGCACATATATAATTGCTCGATAATAACACGATTGAGTGTTATACGGCACAATCATACATAATCTTTATTTCCATAAATAATGTACCAGGGACGGGTGTAGAAAAGTTATAGTTGATAAAAATATACACGATTACTACAGCACTAGGTAGAATAAATACAAATGGGAAATTTACTATCATGTAAAAACAAATCAAAAATCACAATTGGAGTAAGTTGTGAAGTTTTCGTCTGGGTGCTTTTCATTCTATATAACGTTTATGAGTTGATATTTTCATTGAAACCAAAACTTATGATTTAGAAATTATATTGTACTAAGTCCTTCATTTATTATAGAAATCAAGATCAACATTTATACAAAACCACCAACTTTGTTAAAAACGTTGTTCATTAAAGTCTTAACTGTTCGATGGATGTGCATTCCTAAGCATTCCCATACCAATTTGCACCTTAGCACATGGTATCACTGCCTTGCTGGTTCCTCGATCCCGATATTCTTGTCTAAGTTTAACTGAGCGCATCTTCCAATAACTTTCCGCTCACTGTAAAATACTATGCAGCTTTCTGAATGTTTCATTCTAGGCCCGTACACTCCTCTCCACTTGCTATAGCCGTCTGTATTGTATCACCTGATTCATTTAATTAAGCTTATTGTAGTAAATTCATTCTCAAAGTCTTCCTTGGCATGCTGACTTTGAACATCGTTAACACGGACTGGAATCAGTTGTAGTGATTCCTTCTTCAGTCATCCTATACTTGGTGTTTGTTTTCAAGCTCTCCACTAGAGTATAGGATAATTCCGGTATAGATGGACTACCAGATTAGTTGGTCCAGTGGCATAGTTCAGAAACCAGCCGCCATAGGCCTCTGGCATCAATGCCATGTGTCATGACGGTAGAAAGTAGTTCACTGGTGTGTTTCTATTAAATTTACTTTGTTGTTTAACGAGTTTTCGAGACCAAACTAAATTAGGTGTTAGAAGTTAGAAGTTTTTCCATAATTGTATGTATAGACTTATAACCTTAAAGTTTGAGTATTTAACTCTATTCCAGTGATGAATCACAGTAAAACACATAAGGAGTGTTTATGGATACACGTTACTGGAAGCTCATACTGTGCTGGTCCCAGATAAACAAGATATATGGACCACTTCTTTTTGGGATAGTTGGACCAATTTTTCTAAAACTTTGTTTAGATAAAATTGGTTTTATTTAGGTTCTTTTACTTTTAAACGACAAGAGGCTCATGGCGTGAGGATGACTTGACTAATAGGTTTCTTGGTATTAATGAAGACGGAAGTTCAGTGACGGCATGCCTCCAGGATCTGCTGTTATAATGAACCAAAAGTCGGCTTATATGAACGAGTTATTTTTTGACTGGTAGTCCAGGAAATGAAGCATTTCACCTCGCAATTTTTTCGTCCTGCGTGGATTGACTTGAAATTTTAACAGAAGGTAGGTAATAGCCTAAGGATCAAAATCTATATCAAACCAAAGTGCGCCAAAGCCTTGGGGGTGGTTGCCACCCCATCTCGGGGGGTGAAAACTTTTTTTTACATTTTAACCACAGGTTTCGATTAAAAAAGTGATTCTAAACAAAAAATGTTCTATACATTTTTTTTGTAAAACTGATATTTTTCAAGTTATTTGCGATTGAAAGTAACAACTTTTAGACGAAAAAATCGACGTTTTTAATCGATTTTTCGCGAATAACTCGAAAATGGTGCATTTTAACAAAAAAAATTGTAGAGAACAAATTTGTAGCTTTTAAAAAGACAAATACAATTCATTTTTTAAAATGTTTTTGCGATATAATAGGAACCGAAATACGGTCTATCAATGTTCAGCGGTTTTCTTCAAATGCCAAATTTGAAAGATTCAAAGTCAAATATCGGGAAAATGATGCATTTTTGGAAAAAAAACTCATAGAACCTTTTTTAAAGAGCATAAATAGACCTATCATAAAAAAAAACTCTAGCTCAAAAATTGAGTGAGTTATGATGAAAATAAGGTCAATACCTCATTTTTTTACGAAAAAATCGATAAAAACAACCTCCTCATTACTCCTATAATTAAAATCGATCTTCACCCTTCTGCAATTCTCTTTGTACATGTATTGTTAATACGCCCAAGAAGTTTGACCAATTTAAAATGCTTAGTTTTAGAAAAAGTACAGCTTAAAGCGAGAAACGATTTACAATTTCATATTTTTTACCCTTCTTTTTTTAAATATCCCCGAAAATACTGAATATATGAAAAAAATAAAAATGCACTAAATTGTAGCTTTTTTATTGACTAAAATTTTCCTTTATTTAGATTTGTTGTACAATGAATATTTAGCGAGATATAGCCGTTTCAAGCATCGATTTACGATCAAGCACCATCTTTTTCGAGCCCTTTAAACTCACCCCATTTAAAAACCAAGGGTTCCAAAAAGATTTAATTCGCAGATCCTTGTAGCTCTTAAAAACCTCTACAAAATCGTTTTTGAAGAAACACTCTATCGTTAAAAATGAAGGAAATACGTTAAGAAAACCAATTAATTTTTTTTAATATTATAATTGTTTTACCTATAAATGTAAATATTTTCAACTATTTATGTAAATGTATAAGAATATATGATGCCTTTTTATGTTTTTTTGCATTTAATTCTACTTTTTTCAATTTATATCTATTAAATTAGTTTATAAAAACTGCAATGTTGTAAAGGGTGATTTTCAAAAGTTGAAAAGTTACAAAATTTTGCAAAAAATTGTTTTCACCTATAGCACTCATAACAATTGATTTTTAAGGGTTGAAAATTTATGAAATTGTATTTTAAAATATAAAAAAATTACTATTAACTAATCCAAACCAAATTTCACTCATCTTAAGATTTGTAATGTTATTTTACAATTTTTCAAAATTAGGGGTAGTTTTCACCCCTAAGAACAATCAAGGTTCATCGGCATGACATAAACTATAAAGCAGAGGGTGAGTTGAGCTTAAATCCAAATTTTTATCCAAATCGATCCAAGGCGAAATCATTTTTTTAGAATTAGTAATTTTTTTACATTAATCTCTAACAAGGGTTGCTTTTTAAGGGTTGAAATATGATGGAACTCTATTCAAAAGTATAAAATAATCATTATTTAACTAATTCAAACCAAATCTTACCCATATTCAAGTTTAATATGTTATTTTATAATTTTTGACAATTAGGAGTAGTTTTCAACTCTAAAACCCTTCAGCGCACTTCGGTTCGATATAGATTTTGATCCTTGAGCTATCACCTACCTTCTGTTAAAATTTCAACTCAATCCATGCAGGACGAAAAAATTGCGAGGTTTTAACTTTTTTCGAGCTTCATTTCCTGAACTATGGCTTAAAACCCACTTCTAGCCAAGGAAACCACCACGGAAAGTAATTTTAATTCTCGATGGCGATTCGTCACATTGTGGTAATGTGGAGATCCTCGAGTTAGCCAAGGACAACGACATAGTTCTACTAAGTATACCAAGTCACACCACACATTTTTTGTAACTCCTTGACAGAAGTGTTTTTTAAATCACTGAAGTTGTACTAACTACAATGCTGAGTGTAGTAAATTTATGAAAAATAACCCTTCAAGGAAAATTAATAGACTGCAGTTTGGAAAGGTTTAGAGCTTTGCATGGTCCAAATAAGCTACTGTTGAAAATGCCCTGCCAGGCTTCAGAAGCTGTGGTGTAGTACCACTGGAAAAGTGTGCTATAACCGATTATGCTTTTTTAACTCCTCATCAAGACTGTACTGTAGGTCTATATGAAACTGTTGGAGTACGTCAAAATACAACCTCGTCTACTGACCAAGACAGCAACACTACTAACAACCCTGATACTGCTATTGATGATAACGTTGCAGTACCCAGTGCTTCGAAAGACATACTCAACTACCTCAGCGTGAAATAGATCAGACTAAAAGACTTACACCTTGATATTTGACTCAAATTCCAATTTTGAAGAAAGGTAACTACTCGAGGTAAGGCTGCAAGTGTAGCCAAACTTTTAAGCTTACCGGATTCAATTGGAAATATTTTACAAAGCAAGGAAAAGAAAGAAAAGGAAGAAAGAAAACGACTCCCGAAACCTTAAAAGATCGATGCTTTATCGAAAAAATGAAGACAGACCTAAAATAAAAAAAAAGGTGAATTGGCCTAAAAGGCTTATTGAATCAAACCTCAACTGCGTCTCCAAGGACAGTGACGATGAAATCTTTATTTTAAATGAAAATGAATGTGTAGGTTGCTATAAAGACTAGGACCAAACTACTAAGATTGTGTTAAATGTTCTGTTAGATGCACGAAAACTGCACAAAATATGTGAACTTTGCGATGGTTGAGAGAAAAGAGGACTTAAAAAAAAACTTTTTACTCAGGTGTTAAAAATAAAATGTAAAACACTTTTTGTTTGATTTTGTAACACATTCTTAGAAAAACGTTTACAATTTCACCTATGATGTATTAGAATATTTCTTTCAAAACATAATACACTGTATTAATGCAATTATTTGTGTTTTTTTGTATCATAGTACCCTTAAATTTACTTATCCAACTATCCCCTATAATAGTGTGGTCCATCTAACCCAAAGGGTATGGGATAGATGGACCACATGCCATTTTTATAAAACTATTTTTAATTTTACATATAACAGATATAAATGCATTATTTCGACATATAACCAACATTTATCATAACAAAATGTCACAGTTTCTGTTTCATAGATATCGGAGCAATAATCACGAAGTAATGCCAAAATTAAAAAAGGTGGTCTATCTATACCGGAATTTATAGATATGTGAGATCATGAATTACTTCAATAACAGTCATTGAGAATGTTTATATTGCATCTGTTCTACTACGTAAACTAGTCTGTAACGCTTTTCAATATTGTTCCTAGTATTGTTTAGACTGGTCTGCTATTGTCAATAATTCCCCGACCGTTTTTGAGTTACATTCTCAACTTTTACCTGCAAAATTTCTGCAAACCGACCATTACGATTTTTTGGACTTGAAAGACGATCATATCGCATAGCAATGAGTACACTTTTTGTTTCAGAATCATATTGGAATTAATAAAGTGTGCTAATGAAATACGTTTCACATGGATTATGCGGATTCTTATAAAATTTTGCCAACCACGATTGGTAATCAAACATGATGTACTCGTTAGCCTCGACAATAAGAAAATTCTGCGATGAGATATTTTAATTATAAGAGATATTAACATTATAAAAGATGTATTGAACAGGTGGAGGTAACAACAATGGAGACAAACTATTTAATAAAACAGTGTCAATACCTCTTCCTCCAACATCCATAGAAATTAGTGGCACTACAAATCCTGATCCAGATGAAGAAGAAAATGATGATATGCAATATGCTAATTTTGTATTAACTCAAGGTAACCTTTATGATTTGGTTCTTGATTTTAATTTTTCTAAAAAACAAGCGGAACTGTTGGGGTCGCGGCTTAAGGGTTAGAACTTACTTAGCAAACGTACTAAACTATGTTACTTTAGAAACAGACAATTTGAGGATTTTTTAGAATAACGTCTTTTAATTTGACCCGGTCAAATGCCTTCTTAAGTTCCACGAAACATATATATACCAATTTGTTGTATTCTAATTATTTCTCTTGAACTTGCTTCATTATAAATATAGCGTCAGTGCATGATCTTCTCGACCTAAAACCTTGTTGTTCCATCTCTTGTAAGGTTGTTATGTGTTTTTGTTTGATTTTTCGTGAAAGAGTCATAATCCTAACCTCGATTTTTAAGTACTCTTCATTCGTGTTGATTTTTCTTATAAGTATGTTATTAGGTATTTTACGGGGATTTCGCATATTAACGACGTGAGAGTCCTTATTGTCAACGGAATCAACTTTCCTGCCAGATCTGAGTCTCCGATGCCCATAATTAGTAAGTTTTTTTTGTGTTGTACAGCCAATATTGTACTAGAGATATCCGTAGGGATCTTTAATAAAGTTGTTTCTGTTTGCGTTCTACGTTTTTATGCCGTTGACCAAATCACTGATTCTTCCGCCTTTGGAGCTGGTTTCTCAGTCTTAGGTTGTTCTCAAGCTATGGAAAAGAAAATGTAATGGCATGTGAATCCCTCTCAACGACGAGACTAAACTGTACACATTATGTTTCGCTGATGACCAAATACTGATTGCTCAGGATCATGACTCGGAAGCTAATAGAAGAATATAACAAATGGGGCCTCGAAGTCAATATTAAAAAAACTGAAACCATGTGTATTGGAGGGACAAAGCAGTCCATTGTATTAGACGATGGGGTAGAAATTAGACACTGTGATGAATACAAGTACCTGGGTATGAAGACAACTCAAGATGGAACACTCGATGCTGCTATAAAAGACAGAAACATACAGGGTAGAAAAGCCATATCCATGATGAACGGCATTCTGTGGGACCAAACAATATCTAAAGCGAACAAACAACTCATATACAACACCATACTTAAAAGTGTAATCACATATGGCAGTGAAGTTTGGCCAATGAAACAAAGAACAGAGAAACTGTTACTAGCAACAGAAATGGACTTCTGGAGAAGAGCAGCAGGCAAATCAAGAAGAGATCGGATACCAAATGAGAGAAATGATGGGAGTCAAGCATACAATAGTTGATGACATAAAAACAAAACAGTTAATATGGTACGGCCATGTACAGAGAATGCCAGATGACAGGATTCCGAAACAGATTTTGACGTGGACACCACAAGGAAGAAGAAAAAGAGGAAGGCTGAGAAGAAGCTGGAGAGAGGGAATTGAAAAAGAACTAGAGGAAAGAGAAATCCCTCCAGGCCTATGGTTAAATAGAGAAGAATGGCGGTTAGGAGTCGGAAGGCGTCGGAGAACGCTATGAACCGATAGTAGTAGTAGTAGTTCTCAGTCTTAGGACAAAAGAGTGCCCTACCACCAACCAATTCTTCCGTCAGGGAAATGCGTTAGCCATCTATCTATATGGATGCTGCTTTCACTTTTTCCTTTATTGAGAATAAGATCTTTCAGAATTTCTAAACTCTCTAGAACTTTAGAAAACAATATATCCTATTGGTGAAAAGGCACTGCTTCCTGTTCATGTTTATGTACAAGGCGTGTCGATACATCGCGAATATGGTAAGTGATTATTTGGAGAAGATTGATATTAGAACAGTTAATTCGCCAACACATAGTCCAGATTTAAGTGGCATAGAAAAGATCTGGAATGAATGGTAAAAAGGTTTCCACGTGTTTTAGAATAAACTTACGTTTTCTGTTAATGAATATGGTACTATTTTAGTTTTTGGTACATTTTCTACAAAAGTTTCGTCTATTATATTATTTAACAATTCGAGGAATAACAAACAATTGAAATTTCCGGTTTTTTGTCCATCAGTATGTAATATTTTTGTGTACATCGGTATAAAAATTAAAAGAATTTCAAATATTTGCAAAATCTTTCAAAAACCGATTTCTTTGCCACCGATTCTTATTCACCTTGCCGCATTTGGTTGTCAACTTTCAACTAGAAAGGTTCTTTGTAAGACATTTACAATGAAAATGCACCTGAACCTAACGTCGCAACTACCTACTATAAATAACCAAGATCATAATAGCAAGATTAGTTATCGTAAATATTGTACTTTACCTACTTCCGATTTTTATAACTTTTCTAGCGGTATTTAGCCATTCGCCATTCATAATAAAATTTAGTACCTCTCGAGATTGATAAAACTTATCAACAGAACAGGTCATAAACAACAACTGTTTGTAGCATGCGACCCAAGGTTCTTGGTATTATAAGGTATGAATTTATTTAAATAGGACAAGACTAATTTTTCTCTCCTCAAACTGTGACACATTTACTGTCACGTTGTATTGTGTTTTATAGGAATTTGTGGTCATGTATCAATGATCTATACCATTATCCGATTATTCATACACGAATTTACAAGAAGTGCGAGTTCCAGATGAGTGACACTCAATTCGGATTTAGAAATGGATTGGGAACACGAGAAGCCTAAAATTGGTTTAAATGTGTTAACGCAACAATGCAGAGACATTAATGTAGATGTATATGCATGTTTTATTGACTATCGAAAAGCATTTGACTGCGTTAACCATCAAAAGATGATCGAAATTCTGAGAACAACTGGAGTTGACGAACAAGATTTACGAATTATCTCAGAACTATACTGGCACCAAACGGCAACAATTGAAATAGAGCACACAACATCCGAAGATATACAAATCCGACGAGGAGTGAGACAGGGTTGCGTCTTATCACCGCTACTGTTTAATTTGTATTCGGAGTCTATATTCAGAGAAGCATTAGGCGAGGTCCAAGGCGGAGTTAAGATTAACGGAATCAGCATAGACAACATCAGATATGCTAATGATACCGTCTTAAATGCAAGCAACGCACAAGAACTACAAAATATAATAAATGCGGTAGTTCGCCACAGCGAGATGTTCGGTTTACATCTAAACGTTTCCAAAACTAAAACTTAAGTATTTTCAAAGACACCAATAAACGTACATGTGTATGCCAAGGGTCAACTAATAGAATAGGTAAATTCCATAAAATATTTGGGAGCAAATATCAATAGTCAGTGTAATCCAAAAAAAGAAATCCTACCAAGAATCGAACAAGCAAGGAAAGCATCTTAGAATCCGAATGATCAGATGTTACGTTTTTTCTGTCTTACTGTATGGCTGTGAAAGTTGGACAATGGACTCTGAAATAGAAAAAAGAATAGATGCCTTTGAGATGTATATATACAGACGAATGTTGAGAATTCCATGGGTACAAAGAGTTACTATTGTTGAGGTACTTCGTCGCATGTGTAAACAAAAAGAACTACTAAGAATAATCAAAGAGAGGAAAATGCAATACTTGGGTCATGTGTTGAGAGGCAAAAGCTATGAATTACTTCAAGTTATACTGGAAGTAAAAGTACAGGGCAAAAGATCAGCAGGAAGACACCAGAACTCGTGGCTGAAAGACCTGAGGAGATGGTTCGACCGCTCATCCGCAGAAATCTTTCGCGCAGCAGTTTCCAAAACTACAATTGCCATTTGGATCGCCAACCTTCGAAAGGAGACGGCGCCATGAGAAGAAGATCAGTGATCTAAAATTAAGGAGAGCAAGACCCACCCACAACAGTGAACCAAAATATTAAAAATATCAAATAAACAAGCCTGCAGATGACGCACAAAAAAGTGATCTATAATTCCAGTTACCGATTTGAAAAAAATAACAGGTTCAAACCAATTCTTTTACATGAGATATAAGATATATAGGTGTTATGCCTACACTGCACTATCGGCGATGGTGGCTGATCGTGTGATAGTCTATGATCGGCACAATTATCCTGCAAGCGTCTACACAATCGTTCGTAATATTATGTCGAAATTGGTCGAACCACAACCACTTTGATGCGTCTCCGAAAAACCAACAATTGATGGGTTGTAAGGAATCGTAGACAAATGATGGGCAAGTATAGCCGAGTATGCTCTCTACAGAGTCGTGCATTATGAAGAGGGGCCATTAGAATCAAACACCGATTTCGGCCAATGGCAATGATCGAAAAATACGGCCAAAACGCATTTTGCCATATCGCCAATGTCCGAAATATCGCTTTTCGGCTGTTTAATGTAGAGCAGAATGCATTCTAGACCTGTGAGAATAGACCAGAATGCATAATAGACCTAAATGCATTCTGGCATTCAAGAAAACGGCAAGCATATAAACAAAACATCTAAAGACCGACGCGACGTGATACAGAAAATTAATTTTGTTGTTTATCTAAGTATAACATTCAAATTTTAAAAATAACATAGGTTTAAAAGGAACGGAAAACACTACGATGAGTAGATTTTTAGGATGCGGTTGGCAAATTCTCTACAGTTTGTCAGAACTAGGAACGACTTTGAAAATCCTACAATCGGCACGCCCACTTGCGCAGTAAAATTACCGGAAATTATCTTAGTATGGAGAAGTAAACTCGAGCTGTAAATTACGTTTAAAAATCAAGTAGACGAGTCCCGGCGTTCATCCATTTCTTTCTCCCCGAATATTTTCTTTCTCTACTCTTGACGAATAATACCTTTGTCGGTTTGTAAAATTATAGATGCGCCAAACAAACCAAAAATATCTAATATGCATCTTCTTCAGTTGTCTTTGTTTTTTATCCGTAGCACAGTGAATTCTGTAAATGGTTCTGATAATTGTGGATGAAACAAAAATCTTGATCGGGTTAACTTTGTTTCTCAATTATTTATACTTGACAGCGCGACTTCATTTCATTTGTTATTGGGTCTCACCATTAAACCTTTCCTTGCACGTGCTTCTTCAACTGACACTGATTGCACAGTAATAAATAAATCTCAATTATTTGCCGGGTTATGTTACGATGCCAAGATTGGTAGGGGAAAATCGGGTGAATTCATAGGACAGTTTGGACTTGGAGAAAGAAATGAGCAAGGAGACCGATTTGGTGAATTTGTATCAGAAGAGTTTGTAATTACTAACACCTACTTCAAACTCCCATACAGAAGGTTATACACGTGGAAATCACCTTAAGATACTTCAGGCCTCCTCCTCAATCTTTTCTCCTTTGTAAGGATGTAGTGGCGTCATGTAATTTGTTTGACTATTTCTGTGCAAGTATCTCTCTCCTGTGCGTGTTGTTTTGCTTCGAAGAATGAGTAACCAGTCATCCCATTTATTTGATCCGACCATTATACTGGAGATCTTCCTCTGGATCTCTTACCCGCTACGTTACCTTCAACTATCATTCGCTCCATGCCTTCTCTTCTGCTAATTATATGTCCAAAATATCTTAGTATATTTTGGTTGATAGTTGTGATGAGTCTAGTTTTTATGTTAAGTTCTGCTAAAATTGAGTTATTTGTGCGATGGGCGCTCCATGGTATGCGCAACATTCTACGGTAGACCCACATTTCAAATGCCATTATACGCTTTGAATCGGCTTTTTTTATTGTCCAAGTTTCTGAAACATAGGCAGCGATAGGAAATTTTGTGTTTTTTGTGATGTCAGTGTTCTTCCAAATTTTCTCGTCTTCACATCCTCCACTGTTAAAATGGAGTAATAACAGAGCCTAAGTAATTAAATTGCCTGACCACTTCGTAACCTGCCATGATTCTGATCTCTGCCTGGTTGTTTCTAATTCTATCTATGATCATCACTTTGGTTTTCTGCATATTTATTTTCAAACCATATTCCGTACTCACCGTGCCTACAGTAGTGGCCAAAATTCTGGAAACTTTACAAAAATTTTAGTTTTGTTATCAACATTCCACTTTTTCACAAGATTTAAGTTTATCTATAATTTTATTGCATCGTTTTATGCTTCTACCTAATATTTAGCTTCTATTTTAAGAGGAAAACCCCTCTAAAAATTTGAAAATAAATAAAACAACGGCCATTAGCTATTAGTAGATATATTTTAAAAAAATAGTACAATGGTTATTATCAAGAAAATTAGTATTTGGTGGAATTACCTTTGTTTTTTAGGAAAAACTCGATTCTTTGAGGCATAGAGTTCACGAGACGAGCCAAATCTTCTTATGTAATAATTCTAAACCAGTTTTGAATAATGGCTTCTATCAGTTCTTTCTTGTTTCATGGGTTTCGGCGTGATACTAACACTTTCAGCCTTGACCATAAATTTTCTATTGGATTTAGATCGGGACTATTTCCAGACCAAGGCAGGACAGTAACGTCATGGTTTCTCAACTATTCCATGGAAGTCTTAGCCTTATGACAAGGCGGTTTATCCTGCTGGAAGATGCATTGTTGGGCATCCCTTTCAAACAAATTAAAAAAAACAAAACTCTGATAGTCGGCAGCAGTTTGGCTTGCAGTATGTCTTCCTGATATTTTGTTGCATTAATATTGCCTTCTGTTACTGCTAAACTTCCAACTCCATTAGCGGTCATACAAGCCCATACCATAACACTCACAGCATGATTCATAGTGACTGTAGTACACTGGGGCAAAAGGTATTCCCATGGTCGGCGGCGGAAAAAATTCACTTTGTCACTCCCAAAAATCCATTTTTTGTTAAGGAACGGCTTCTTTCTAGGTAGCCAGTCGATTTGACAATAGCATTAATTTCTTTTGCAGATCTGCGACCATCTTCTAAAGACAGTCGGCATCTTCTACACTCATCGTATGGACTAACTTTCTGCCTGTTCTTTTTAATGATTTTGTCGTTCCAGTGTTATGATAACGTTTACAAACTTTTATTACACCTGATTTTGTGGCACCACCATACAATTTGTTTGTTATTTCTTGATATGTGAAACCTTCTTCTCGAAGGATAATTGCTTTCACTAACCAGTCAACACGTTTTGGGTTTCTTGGTGCCATTTTCTTTGGATCGACACTGATGTATTCCTCCCCCTACAATTAAACAATATCACCTTAGTAACAGCTACCTAGTCACTAATAAACACTGGAAGTCTCACGAAACTGTACCAAATGCTTCCAATTGGGTGGCTTACTGACTAGCAAAACCCTGACGCAATAAAGAATTGCCAATGGTGCCATTCACAAATCTCGAATTTTCGGCATTTCGCTTGAATCTATTTCCTTATTTATTAAATAATTATGTTTATATATATATATATATATATATATATATATATATATATATATATATATATATATATATATATATATATATATATATATATATATAGAGAGAGAGAGAGAGAGAGTGAGAAATACATGAAATATTAAGCAAAAATATACAATAAAATAAAAATGTAACTGTACTAATAAACCATATAAATGTTTTTTTTGGTCTGGAAGAACAAACACCTAAGACAAGACACAAAAACAAGAATCTATAAAGTAGCAATTAGACCTATATTAACATACACGGCGGAGACAAGACCTGATACATCTAAAACGAGACTACTACTAGAAGCAACAGAGATGAACATACTTCGACGAATATCAGGGAAAAGTCTGTTGGATAGAGAGATAATCTAAACACAAAAAGAGCATGCGATATATAAGACATAAATGGATGGGTGACAAAACGGAAACAGAGTGGAACGAACACATTAGTAGAATGGCAGAGGATAGGATAGTACGAATAGCACGAGATAAGTCACCAAATGGACGAAGAAGTATTGGCAGACCAAGAAAAAGATAATGCGATAATTTAAACAATCTAGGAGGCTAATTTTGAAGAGAGAACAGGCTTTCAAGCCTACATACAAGAAAAAAGAAGAAAAAGAACTATATAAATCACGATCATGGGACGATAATTACTGGCAAAACGATAATTTTTGTAAAATTTCCAGAATTTTGGCCACTAGTGTAGCCTATTCATAATTTGTTCCAGTTCTTCTGCTGATGACGCCAATATAATAGTATCATCAGCATAACGTAGGTTTTTGATTTTTCTTCCTCCTATCGTTGCTCCACCTGCAATTCCTCAAAAACTTGACGCACAACATGTTTACTATATATATATTGAATGGAATAGGGTATATTATGCATCCCTGTCGAACTCCAGATTTTAATTTGAAGTTTTTCGAAACCACATTAACTCTTACATTAGCAGTATTATTTACATACTTCAGGCCACATAGTCAGAAATCAAATAGATTACATTATGATTAATAAAATATTCCGTAACGGCATTACATCCTTCAAGACATAACCAGGATCCGATATCAAGTCAAACCACAACCACTGATTTGCAAAATGAGGCTAAAGAAGGAAGATTCGACGCACAGAACAGACATAAAACTGTAAAACAGTATATACATAGCAATTTGAATACCGTTATTCAATTTGATATAATAAACCAGGAGCTTGAAACATTGCATAGAGTTTCACAAGACATACAAGAAAAATACAATAGGTTATTTAAAAGACATTGGTTTATACATATGTTATTTTTAATGTCGCTAATAAACCCCTGTGTTTGCCGCGAAGAAAAAAATAGTTTTTTGGCGTACGAGTGCCGTAAATTTCGTACATTTCAATATACGTTTTGGAAAAAAGCTCATTTCCACACCACCTGGAGGTAGAATAACCGGCGCTTTTTTATCGTGGTGTCCTCTATAGGCTTAATCTGCATCTCCCTTCGCTTTGGTGTTCCTGATGGACCAGCCATTGCGAGTTCGTCGTGAGCAGCGATAGAGACGTCACAGGTCGAAATTTCTGCCGCACTGCAGCATCAGCTACGATGCGATCACGTTTGCTTGAAAATAGTGTCCGTTTCTACCTCTTCATCGTAATCACATGATGGAACTTGCGAATTATTACAAGCACCAGCATTTTAACGAAGCTTTTCTGGAGCTGGAGGCTCGAGTGCCGTAACAGAAATTAGGCAATCTTTAACAAGGAGTCTGGAGCTGGGAGTTCGAGTGTCGTAACAGAAATTAGACAATTTTTGTTTCTATTCCATCCCCATTGTTCTGTGTTTTGTTCATTCTCGTACCACTGATGAACCTGGTGATAGATTTAGAATGAATTGTCATGCTGCTGCTTCTGTGGGTGGTATATCCATACTCGTTTAAAGGCATGCTTTTCTTACTTTTAACATGACTGTAACCGGATAATTCAACAAGGAAACGTTCTTCTGCTTTAGCAATTTTGAGAAAATACACGCTTGATCACATACATAGAGCTGTCAAAGGAATAAGATCTATATCTTCGTTATGGTATTGAATGCCGATGAAACACTTATTGCGGTATTGATGACTAGTGTACCCGCATCTTCCGAGGTTGGTGAGACCAATTCAAGAATGCTAATAAGGCGGTTGTTGTTCGCAGCATTCCCCAGGTTCTACTACAACCAACCAACATTCTACTAGTCAAAAAGTATGTCTAATTTCATGATCGTCGAGATCGCTCCGCATATTTGGTACTACGGTTTGCTACATCTTCAGGATATCCATCGCTTACGATTGTGGTATTGAATTCATATTTCGATCGAACGTACGTGATGCAAATGGTTCACCACGATGCCAAATAACTCGGTTTAATAAATGTTGTCCATGGATGACATGCATTGTATCAATGTTGCTTTCATTACCGCTTCTTAATGACGAATGAATGCGTAAACGCCTTAAGTTTTCTATGTATAAGGCATTTAAGTAATGTTCCGAAGATAAAAATTTTGGCGACACAATCGCATCTCCAACAATGTAATATTTTAGGGAAATATACGAAAAAAACGAAAAATACGAAAGATCACATCAAAATCTATAAAACTACCAATTTTGAAAACTCACGGAAAACTTTACAGGTAACCCCCTTTTTTTTTACCAAATGACTGAGCTATAATGGAAGCATGGGAGAAAGTAGGTCGATTTTTATTTATGTCCAGGCAATTCAATAACAGATGCAATATTCATATTCGATGTGTTCTGTGGTGCACTGAATAAGAAAGTAAACATCTACAACTTATGTACAAAAAAAAACGTACGTTAAAAAAAAATATTTTTAATCACATTTTTTAGTTTCAGTGACATTGTCTATTTTATCTTCTTGATCAGAGCCCTACATCATAGCTGGTTTAATCATTTGGTTATCTAGACGAGTTTCTGGCATCTATAAAATAACTGGAGCATGTCGACTAAGATATGGAAAACTCCTACACAAAACGAGGCAAGATGGAAGGCTTCGAGGTGGCATATACGTGGCGAGGGAAATTACGAATACTCAAAAGGATCAAACTAAAAGGCCGGGATGGATTATCAATTTTACCTTTACATAAAAAACGTTCTATAATTTATACTTTTAAAGAATTTAGATAAATCAATATTGCGTGTGATATTGATGAATAATTAAATTTTTTAACCATTTAATATCGGAATTTCTATTAATAATACATATACTAATGAACAAACAAGTAACTATCTCATTATCAGAAAATTATATTTAATAGTACTAAACAATGTATATTTAAATATGATTAAATAGTTGTAGAAAGATAATTATATATAAAATAAAGCATAAAAATTATGGTTGGCGCAAAAATTTGTAAAGTAAGACCAGAGTCTGCGACTGATCAAGCCTTGCTGTAATGTATAATTCACATCACATCTACACCATCTTCAAAACTAAAATAAAAAGATAATTACATGCACAAACTAAATCAATAGTTCCTTCTTCCTTCTTACAAATAGGCTCCTAATGATTGTTTCTTCTTCGATATTAACCTCCTGCGTTGTTTAAATTATCACATCGTGTCTTTCTTGATCTTCCAACAATTCTTTGACCATTTGGTGATGTGTCTCGTACAATTGGTACTATCATACCGCCTGTTATTCTGCTATTGTGATAGTTCCATTCGTGGTTCCTCGCATTTTGGCATCAATTGGTGCCGTACTTTTTTTTAATACAACTTTGTGAATACAATTTTATCCTTTTTTGTCACTCCACTAATCCGATTACGCATTCTCATTTTCGCAACATGAATTCGCTGTTTCTTATACTTATCTGCGCAAAATTTCAGAGTCATACATTATAGTTCTTCTTGTGAGTTTAGAGAATTTGTCTGTGAGTTTCATTGGTGTTTCACGAGATTCCTTAAATTTTACCCATTATTCCATATTTTATCGATTACTGCATGCATCTTCATCTATTTCCTCATGTCCATATTGTGGTATCTGCATCACTAGTAGCCGTTCTAAATATAAAAAGATATGTCAGATATACGCACGAGAAAATGGAAGAGCTCTATGAGGTATTACAAAATAACAGAAACATTCATGAAGACCGGACCATGAGAAGCTTGCGTCCTTTGAAAAGTGGTGTTATCGTTGCATGTTAAAAAGATCATGGAATGATAGAGTATGAGAATTGAACCCAGTACTATGGGATAAGAACATCAGCATGAAAACAAAGAAAAATATATATAATACCATGACAAGAAGTATCCTCACTTATGGGTGTGAAAATTGGACAATAAATAAGAAAACCCAAAACAAAATAAGAGCAACAGAGATGGAATTCCTAAGGGGAAGCTGCAGAGTAACAAGAAGAGATAGAATAAATAACATGGAGATTAAGAGGAGAATGGGAATGAACTCCGACATAATAGACTACATCGAACAGAAGAGGTTAACCTGGTACGGACATGTCAGAAGAGCAGACCAAAATCGGTGGATAAATAGAATAACAGAGTGGAGTCCGATAGGAAGAAGAAAGAGAGGCAGACCCCGAAGATCTTTCAGAGATGAAGTAGACGAAGCAATGAGTAGAAGAAACCTACAAGAAGGGGACTGGCTAAACAGGAAAAATTGGAGAAAACGGTTGAGTGAAGGAATACAGTGAAAACTGTGGAAATCCTTGTATATATATGGAATGATAGAGTAACGAATGTAGAAGTTCTCCAGAGAATGAAAAAAAGTGAAGAAATAATCAGCATCCTCAAAACGAGGAACATTCCTCAAAAAGAACGCTTGAATACTTTGAACGCGTCATTAGTGGGCCTAATATATATATATTCAGGGATTCTATAGTATTCACTGCCTTCCCTCGCTCAACCGTTTCCATCTCTCTCTGTTCTCCCATTCTCCATCGTTTAGGCCTCTCTTACTGATGGCGTCGTCTACTTTGTTCCTCCAGGATTTTCGGGGTCGTCCTCTTTTCCTCCTTCCTATGGGGCTACATTCGGTTATTCTCTTTATCCATCTGCTGTCGCTAGTTCTTCTTACATGTCCATACCACTTTAGTCTTTTTTGTTCTATATATGTTAGTATGTCTGTTTCTATTGATGTTCTTTGCTTCATTTCGTCATTACTTCTCCTATCCATTCTTGTTATTCTGCAGCATCTTCGCAGACATTCCATCTCTGTTGCTACTATCTTACTGCTGTTTTTCTTGTTTATGATCCAGATTTCAGCCCCATATGTCATAATACTTCGCACTAATGTTTTTAGTATGTCTAAAAGTATGTAATACTGCAAAATTTATAATGCAGGGAAAAATAAAAGGCAATCACAGTAAAGCAGGTCACGAGAAGAACATCGTGGCTTAAAAACTTGCGAGATTGGTTTGGACTTACAATACTTAAAATGTTTAGAACAGCGATAAATAAAGATAGATCCAACCTCCGACGAGGAGGCAGAACCTAAAAAAGAAACGACCAAAGTATTATCGGCTACATCCTTTATACGGAAAAAATGGAACGACTAATGAAAAATATAAAAACGAAGAGACACTGAACTAAACACAAAACATAGGTTAGTGAAGGCAGAAATATTACTAGATATTAAAATAAAGGAAGGACCAAAACAATTCGTATATCGAAGCTGGATGAAGTATTCACTAGGTAACTGTACCAAGCTAAGACAGAGGAAGAAAGAAACATGAAAAAAAAAATACATATGGACACAAATAACGAGCAAGACAAATCACAATATCGTAAACTTGGAAACAAAGTGAAAAAATTGATAAGAAAGGCAAAGAAACAAAATTGGGAAATATTCCGTACATATTTCACGGCCTAACCGACTAATATGGAGGAAATATAAATAGAAAAGGGGATGACGATGAAGAATCTATTGAACGTATTAAATTAAAATAATTTAAAGTAGCAAAAAAGATAAAGAAGTGAAACGGAAACAATAATATAAAAAAGGTAAAGTCTTGTCAGGCCATCGAGTTGGGGTATCTACATTGTGAAAATAACGTGCACCCTTTCCTCCATGCTATGGCATGCAGGACGAGCCATACAGTCTGTAGTCAACACCCCAAGATATAAGTGGAAACACAAAGTTTATCAATACTCATACGCTTATGAAACGCACCTGGCGGATCATAAGGGCGGAGGGACGGCATGTAGGGATCTACATTTTACTCTTTTTCAACTTGTCTTGAGTGAAATATCTTTAATCTTTCCTATCAGCCTCTCGGGGCTAACTTTCGTTTATTCCGACCCTAAATGGCTATTAGGTTCTCGAGTGCAGACGGGTCACTATATTTCGTCTTACTACACACTCTAGGAAGGCAACAAAAAACCAGCTAGTCTAACTTTCCAAAGAAACAATCATGGAAATGGTTGATCAATACAACGGCCCCGAGTACGAGCGCTCCTTAAATGGAACAGGGGTGCTAAGAATCTCCCGATCAGCTAGAAGCATGAATACAATTTCTAAAGAAAAAAAATAGGTGCATGGAATGTAAGAAGCATGTACGAACTAGAAAAGGTTCACAACACGATAAAATAAATGAAGCGCCTAAATATAAGTATCCTTGGAATAAGTTAAATCAGATGGTGTAGCAATAACTCTGACGAAGACAATAGATAAAGCTGTAAACAACGTCCTCCTATTCTCAGACAGGATACTGATGTTACAAATACAAACAACAACAATAAATGTAAATATATTACAACTGTTAACCGAATGCAAGAATCTACCTGTCACCAGGTGTATTTAACTAATATTCGACAGATGCAGAAAAAAAACTGATAAAAATTGTGGAGAATAGAATGGAAGGGGAATAAGAAGCATTTAGAAAAGGAAGAAGGACAACAGATAATATTTTGTTAATAAGAAACATACCTGATATTCGCCGATCCGAGGAAAGCCTTTGATACTATATAAAGAGGGACTATCTGGAACTGCCTGGAACAATTACAAATACCAAGGCACATAATTAAAATAATCAAGGGTAATTATGGACCTGTAATAGTACGAAGTTGAACACAAATAAGAAAACTAAATCATTCTAAACTTGTTAAAAAATTCATGATTACGGTAGGTCGGGGCAGACACTTAGACCTCTTAAGGCGGGTACATTGTATTACCCCTATCATGCGGACTAGACCCATGAGCTTCGCCGTCTTCGCCGTTTTTGGGGCTGAGGCTGTTCCGGACTCCCATATCTTTCAGAATCAGCAAGGACTCCAAATCTAAAATCCATAACACTATAAGGTAATCAAAAAATAAAGGTAATCCTAAACATATATGGATAAAAGAAATAGAAAAATTAAAAAAGGAAATTAGCGCAGAAAGGACCAAATTAATGATAATCAAAAAATGAAAAAATAGGAGAAAAAATGAGAATAACAAAATCTACTGCAAAGGACAAGAACTAGAGAAATTCATCATCATCATCACGTAGCGCTACAAACCTGGGTGGGTCTTGGCTGACTGTACAACTTTTTTCCAATTTGTTCGGTCTTCCATCAACCTAGGATCAAATGGAATGTTCATTTTCCGGAGATCTGCTTGGATGTTATCTCTCCATCGCATTCTGGGAGGTCCGAGTGGTGTTTTGCCTGTGAGAATCACCTCCCATACCAGTTTTACAAGTCTCTCGTTATGCAGTCTGTGTACGTGGCCTGCCCATCTTAGTGGCTGTGATTTAATTTCTTGGACAATATTGGCGTCATTGTAGAGTGCTTTTAATTTAATATTGGTTCTAATCTTATACTGGTTTGTAGTGATGTCATGGTGAGGTCCGAAAATGTTTCTAAGTATTTTTCGTTCAAAGCGTCTGAGCTTTTCTTTATTTGCTTTGCTCATGGTCCACGTTTCGCATCTGTATGTTATTACAGGTCTGACGATGGATTTATAGATTTTGATCTTTGAACTTCTTGTAAGATTTTTTTATTTTATGAGCTTATCCAGTGCGAATAGACAGCGGTTTGCAGATTGGATTGTCTTTTATTGCTTCAGTAACATCTATTCTGTCTCTTCGTGTCGTTCTATTTATACACATATATTTCGTCTTCTCTTCATTAATCTTCAGCCCTACTTCACTTGTTGCTCCTTCCACCTTGTTGAAGATGTCTTTAGTGGACAGGATGAAGTCTCCAACGAGATCTATGTCATCTGCATATGCGAGTAATAGCTTGGAACCTCGAACCGATAGCAATTCTGTTTTTATTTCGGCCGACCTCATGGCTTCCTCTAATAAGTTATAAAAGTTATAACAGGTTAAAAAGTAGTGGAGATAACGCATCACCCTGTTTCGAGTCCACTGTTGATTTTAAAGCTGCCAGACAGTTTATTATTTACACGTACTTTAGATATTCCACCCTCCATACAGACTTTGGTCATCCGAATGAGTTTCTTTGGTATTGAGAACTCCGCCATGGCATTACATACTTGGCTTCTTTATACGCTATCATATGCCTGTCGAAAGTCTATAAAAATATTGTATATAGGTCTGGATGGATTTGGCGATCTAGTGCGTCTCCCCCATCAGCAGTTCTGCTGGTATCTCGTCCGGACCCGGCGCTTTGTGATTTTTTAGCTTATTTAAGGTCTTTTGGGTTTCTTCAAAGGAGATGGAGACGGGATATATATCTCTTCTTTGTGCTGTTCTTCCTGTATGATGTTTAAAAGCTCCCTAAAATACTCTTTATTCTTCAGTTACTTCTTTACCGTAGATTATCATACGGCCTTGATTGTCTCTCAGTGTATGGATGGAATTGGTTCTATGTCCTCTTTTCTCAGAGGAAATTGCTTTATAGAATTCTCTGGAGCCTGGTTTGAGCCGGTCTCTCTCCATAGCTTCATATTTTTGTTGTTCATAGTTTCTTTTCTTTGTGCGTATTATTTTTCTTGCTTCTTTTCGGCAGCCGTCCTATTCCTTTTTACTTTGGTCTGTTTGCAGTTGTATCCAAGTCTTCCCTACTGTTTGTCTTTTTTCCAGCTGTTTCTGACATTCCTCGTCATACCATGTTTTTGCCCTCTTCTGCCTAGTCCTTCCAAAGATCTTGTCCGCTGTCTTGGTTATTATTTCGGCAGTCATTTCCCATAGCTGTTCTATATCATTGTATTCTCTTTCAGAGTTCAAGGTTTGTTCAAGTTGTTCTCTATAGTTTTGTTGTTTCTATGTATTGTGCATTTCGTCCATGTTCCATTGTGGGTTTATTGTTGTTTTATTGTATTTGTGGCTAGATATTCTGGATTTGACTTTTGCTCTGACTAAGTAATGATCTGTGTCTCTGTCTATTCCTCTCAGACTTCTTACGTCTATAATATTGTTCCCATGACGGGCATCTACGATGATGTGGTCAATTTGGTTGCGCGTAATATGGTCGTTTGAGATCCAGGTTTGCTTATGGATGTCTTTATGCGGAAACATGGCTGACTTTATTAGCATATTAGAGAAATTAACAACATTTAAATATCCAGGAGTAATGATAACGAACGATGGAAAGTGAATAAAGCGAAAACACGAAATCAAAATTATATAGAGTTAATAAGCAAAGAAATAAAGATAAACCAAATAATCAAAAACACAGATTGTTGTTTTCAGAATTGAATATAATATTGTCCGAGAGATGATTGTTAATAATTTACACTGCCCTTCTAAAGCAAAAATGACGTAACTCAATGTTTTGCCAATTTTGCGTCAAAGTTTGTGGGTCTTTATATTCATAAACATCAAATTTACTAAGCGAATCAACCGTATCTCGCATGAAACCACTTCAAAACTGCTAATAAAATATCTCATATCTCAAAAATAGCTGTAAAACCTTGTCGCATTTGGCTTAACTCTATTTTCCTAAGCAAAATTAACCTATCTCAGAGATAAGTTAATTTGGCTTAGGAAATGATATAAAATAGTCTAGACATGCGTATTTTATGCTTAAGAGTGAATAGGCAGTCTGCAAATCAGTGAAGTAATGTATGATTTTGGTCTGTTTTGAGTGTTTAAAATGTGTGAAAAGGAAACTAAAAGTTCTTCTGATTTATCAGATTTAATCGGTTTTGAACGACCAAAATAAATTGAAGAATTTACCTAACGCTAATAATGTTTTGGACAACGTCTGCAGTAATAAAGATAATGGTAAAATGTTAATGGCTAGTTTAAACAAAAATATTCGAGAACAATCCAAGAATTCATTTAAAGTCAGAGATAGTGCAGCTAGTTGTTCGAAAGATCCAGACTACTTGCCCAGCAGTAGCAACTCAAGTTAAAGCATAACAATGAAATATATAAAGGTGAAGCAGTTGAAATAGGGTTTTCCAACATAGCTGTAACAATTAAAGTCGTAAATAATGTTGATATTACTAAAAAAGGTAAGTACAATTGGAAAATAAAAAAAATTCGAGTTATGCTGGTGACAGCAAAAAACTGAAATTTCGTGGAATGGCAGAAAATCATTTAGTTAAACGTAGTTGCCCAGAAAATAAATGCAGACTAAAATGTGTTAGCAAAATTCCAGAAGACGGTTAGTTTTAAATGAAGAATTCTAGAAACTGAAATCTTCCAACGAGAGAAAAGCTTTCATACTTCACCATATTTTAACATATTCTGTGAAACAAAAAACAACAGAATCCAGTGCTGAACCATATCAGAGGAACAAGTCACATACATATATGCTTAAGGATAGTGATGGTACTATGCAGAAAGTTTGTAAGGTATTTTTTCTTGGTACCTACCTTAGGATATAATAAAAGTTGTAATAATATTATTATTAACACATATTAAACTGAATAAGCAAGTAATTCGTGACCATATTACAGTGGGTGATCAAATTATTAGAGCCACCTATAGTCCATTTCCATCATATTGATAGCACATTATGTATGCAAATCCCTAATTGAGTATGACCACCAGGTATAAAGGTTGAAGCAGAATAGAATACAATAGTTTTGAGGGTTACTAATCCCTAAATAAAGTTGCCAGTGTCGGAGTGATGGAGATTAACAGGTACTAATGAATTTGCAAGAAATGTAAGATGTTTATTTTATTGGTTTTATATAAAATAATTTGTGGTCGTAACAGGGGCCGATTTGTAAAAAAATGAATATTATTTTAATCGAATTCCATTTCAGATTCACTACTTTCTTCAGAATCTAAGGAATCTTCAACTCCAGTGTCAATTATTACCGGTTCCAGCATTGCATCAGTCATATTATCCAAATTCCACATTTTATTTTCTTCCTTGTGAGCATGACTAACAGCATTTTTCCAATTTTCTGGAGTTACTTTTGATAAGGAATGTTCTAATAATTGTTGTAAGTCTTCTAATTTAAAAGTTTTGTTGTTGCGTCTGACTTCACCCTTTACTTGAGACCATATATTTTCTATCGGATTCAGATCACAGTGGTATGGGGGTAAACGTAAAATAATTACATCACGGTTTAATGCCATTTCGTCAATTATATATTTTTTATAAGCTGCTTTTTGTTGCCTTACAATAGGTAATAATTCCTTTTTTGTCGAATTCTCCTTGTACTCAATTGCGTGTTTATCCAACCATTCGATTATCTCTCCTTTTTTCCATGCCGTTGTTGGCAATTTTTCTGCTAGTCTTGAATGGTAACTAGCATTATCCATGACTATGACAGAATTTTTTGGAATTAAATCCAACATTTGCTCAAAATATTCTTCAAAAATGTCAGCAGTCATTTCCTCATGGTAATCTTTGGTTGATTTTGAGGCAAAACTTCGACAAAATAATCCACCATTGACAAAACCGTATTCGTTTCCAATATGGGTTATTATGAGTCTGCGTGCTGTTCCAACGGGAATATTGTTTATTCCAGTAGACACACCTTCGATGAATGCCTGACGGGAACTTTTCACATTTGTATCAACCCATAGATATGATACAGTATGACCTTTATTTAGCCAAGTCTCGTCCAAATAAAAAATTGTTTTCCCTTCTTCTCGGTACTTTTTAATAGTTCTTAGATAATCTCGTCTCCAACATACAATGTAATCTTTTTCAATTAAAACGGATTTTCTTCTATTCTTTTGCCAACGAAATCCCATCTCTCTCAATAGTCCCCATAATTTCTTGTTGCTTATGATTGGTAACTCTTCGTTTTCTCTAATTAATGTTTGGATTTTGTCCAATGTTGGAAATTCTTTGTTAAAAAAAAATGAGTGGACGCTGCGTCTTATCATGTTTTTATGTATTTCTTCAATTTCCAAGGGTTTACTCCCTCCACTCTTCTTGGGAGATGAAACAGTTCCTCCTTTTCTTTCTTTTAGGAATCTATAAATTGTTGCTTCTCCATCCCCTGTCATATTTGAACACATGTTAACGATTTCACGAACATAACTTAAAGGGCGTTGATGTACAAGTGCATCGTGTACATTTAATATTATATTTTTCTCTCTTAGACTGAAGGCACCTTTAAAACTACACTTAACCGGGATAAAACCTGTTGTCGACGTCATTTTTAAATGCAAATAACAAAATATCGACACCAAAAACGTAGGTAGGTAAGACATGAAGAATGTACATCTACAAACTAAATGGAAGATGCAAACAATTTCTAACTTATATTATTGGCATAAGCTGTAATGTGGCATAAAAACAACTTAAACTATCATTAGTAAAGCCATTATCAGTAATTCCAGGTAATCGTTCAAAGAAGATATTCTTTTTGTGTCAGGCGATAACTTGTATAGAAAACAATAATCACCTTTAAATTACTGTTTACATTAATTTATTTCGTGAAACATTGAATCCTCTCGTTAATCACCCGTGTATAATTAACAATAATCGTGTGGCATATATACCGACGTTTTTTACGCACAAAAAAGGTATAGTGAGATTAGTGGACACTTATTTTACAGAAGATTTTTTCAAGGATAATGAATTGTTGACGGCATCTTAAAATATTAATTTTTTTTTATTTATTTCAAAACAAGTATAGGGTGACGCCTATTGTTTTTTAAGCTGTTGAGGATTTGCATACATAATGTGCTATCAATATGATGGAAAAGGACTATAACAAAATTTAATTTTTTTTACAAAAAGGGTATATAATTGAGTTCGATAGTATATTAATGGATCTGTTTCCGTTTTATTACCTTGTAACACTTTATGAAAGTACAGTAAATAGTCTGACTACAGTGGCAACACAGCGGGCGTGGAAATTCGTGACTCAGATGCCATTGTTTGTTGTTTGTCAATGCTATCCAGAATGTTAAAACTGCAATTGTATGAAATCATCAAACGACACAAACAAGATCATATTCAATATAAATTTGACAAAGTGCTGCAAGAATGTGGACATGTTTCTTTAAAACTTCCGCCATATCATCCAGACTAGACTCTATAGAAGTTATTTTAAGTTAGAAGACGTAAAAGTGTTGGTGGAACAGGTATTTGCTAGAGTAACTGTAGATAACTGGAAGAAAGTGTGTGAACATGTTGTCAAGATTGAAGATAAGTATTTGGAAAGTGAACGTCGCAAAGATGTAATTACTGAAGAACTAAGGATTGATTTAAATGATTCTAGTGACGACGACAGTGCATCTGATTATAAAAGTGAATAATATAATTTAACAATACTATGTAATTATGTAACCTATGTGAATATAAGTTTTCCAAACTGTCCTGTATGTATGTATTATTTTTTTACTGTATTATAATCATTTCGTATATTCTTCTATTTAACTTTGTGACATTTAAGTAAGTAATAATATAAACAATAAAGATTTTAAAGTTAAAACAATCTTTGTAATTAATATTTATTAATACTGTAATCTGTAATAATCTAGGGTTTCACATATATAGACAATATACAGTGTGGCGCACCGAAAACGAAACAGAGGCATTTACTGGCAGATGATTCCTTTTTTGAAAAAACGCTCGGACCCGTCGATTTTGTTTTCGAGGGGGACACAAAATTGGCATAAAATCACTTTAACATTTGCAGCCCCTTAAGCGGGGGTGGCATCATCCCTAAAATCTTAAATAAAAAGGGGGGTCGAATGATCCATTATTTGAAAGGTCTTTCAACTCCCTTTATAATGATGTAAAATTCATGTATTCAATTCAGTAGTTTTGGAGATTTATTGATTTCAAGTTTAAAGTAGACTTTAATAGGTACATCAAATTAGTTTGTACTTCTTTCAGAAGAAATTTGAGTAAAAGCATTTTCTTGATAAGTAAATGCTTTTATTTACTACGCCCATGGTTTATTAATAATAAAAATAGCAATTGAACTGTCCTTTGTGACAAAAAAAGTTGTTTCTTGAAGAAAGATAAGTAGAGAATGCCACGTACTTATTTTAAATAGGAAATAGTGCATTAGTTTGCGATTGATTTGACCAATCTTTGTTGTTAAAATATCATTTATTGCTTTATACATAAATTAACCATGGTATATTCCACGGCAGAAAAGGTTGAAATTATTGAAATATTTTTCGGAAATAATCAGTGCGCTAATAGAACAGCACAAATTTTTAATGAGCAACATGAGAACAATAATGTGCACCGAAAATATGTTCTAGAACTTGTAGCTAAACTTCGAGAAACTGGATCAGTCGCCAATAAAAAACGTAATATTGAAAATCCTATAAGGAACGAAGCAACAGAAGTGGGGGTTTTAGGGCAAGTTATTGTAGATCCTACATTAAGTACCCGCAAATTGCAAACTTCGTGTGGTGTTAGTCGACGTACTATACAACGGATTCTAAAGGTCCATAATTTTCATCCGTATAAAATTCACCTTGTACAAGAACTTAATGAAGACGATTTTCATAAGCGATTAGAATTTTGTGAAGTTATGAGTGAACGAATTACAAACGATGAACAATTTTTATTTAACATTTGCTTTTCCGACGAATGTTCCTTTTTTTAAATGGCGAAGTAAATCGTCATAATTGTCGATATTGGTCGGACTCTAATCCCAGAATTTACCATGAGGTACACACACATCAGCCACAAAAATTAAATGTTTGGGCTGGCATTTTTGTCGATCATTTGGTTGGTCCTTTTTTCTTACCCGGAAATTTGACTGGTGAAATGTATTTGGAATTACTGCAAAATGCCATAGATCCTGCGCTAACAGATTGAATTGAATTGAAAATCAGAATGATGGTCGATACGTTGAGAATATGTTGATGTTCCAACAGGATGGTGCCCCACCACATTACGCATTAAGAGTTCGGCATTATTTAGATCAGACCTTTCCAGGTCAATGGATTGGTAGAAGGGGTGCCGTTGAATGGCCCCCAAGATCGCCAGATTTATCACCTTTGGATTTCTTTTTGTGGGGTTACTTAAAAAAGCAAAATCTATGCTACTCAGCCAACATCCTTAGAAGATTTACGACAAAGAATTGTGAATGAGTGCCATCAAATTACTCCTCAAATATTGCAAAATGTCCGGCAACGTTTTCAGCAAAATCTTTATTATTGCATGGAAAGTAATGGTGGTCATTTTCAACATTTACTCGGCTGACAGGTCAGTTCATTCTTTATTTTTAACAACTTTGCTGCTATGTATTGATCTCCTCTTACGATGATGTATTTAAACTTTAAATCAATAAATCTCCAAAACTACTGAATTGAAGTACATGAATTTTACATCATTGTAAAGGGAGTTGAAAGACCTTTTAAATGATGGATCATTCGACCCCCCTTTCCATTTAAGATTTTAGGGATGGTGCCACCCCCGCTTAGGGGGCTGCAAATGTTAATGTGATTTTATGCCAATTTTGTTTCCCCCTCGATAACAAAATCGACGGGACCAAGCGTTTTTTTTTTTAAAAGGAATCATCTGCCAGTAAATGCATCTGTTTCGTTTTCGGTGCGCCACCCTGTATGTATGCGATATATTATAATAATATGTATTAAAATGTAGTATAATATTGCCAAAAATATAATCTAAGATCATTGTTTAATAAATTGTGTGTACCTATCGTTAAAAATTTGATTTAAATCATGGAACGCCACTACTTTGTTTGGCGAGGCTTTATTGTTCCTAGAAATTTCCGCCACTACAATTGAAACATATTCTAGTAATAGTTTAAAAATTCTATTCTACAATATACTCGTATAAGCTAGACTTAGACAGGTAGAAAATGCATAAATCTGATTTGATTGTGGGATCTACCTGGAAAATCATTAAGTTTGTATAAGGTAAGCGAACTGAAAAATCTTACAACAGATCAGGTATCTCTTTTGAACTCTCTTCAAGATTTACCATACGCTCGACAAAGGGTAAAATAGAATTGACATAATGTAAAAGAGTGTGCAATTAGTGTTTTTAAATTCTATACAACATTAAAGAATTCAACGATTGGTTATTACAGAAGATATATGAACATTAAGAAGACAGTAGAAGAGTTCCACAAGATATTTTATTACGCAGATAATACTACACAAATTGAGAAGAATATTTTATTTTATTACTCACTTAAACAATAAATAAAAACTGCCTCTACAAATATTGTTTTTAAAATCGCAAATAAATAGTCATTAGGGACATACAAAGAACTGATTTTCGAGAATTGAGAAGGTTCTCACCTGACTATTGTTTGAAATAATTCTGTAAGTAATAATGCTTTTAAAGTTAAACAATCTTTATAAGCAATGAGTAATAATATTGTAATAAGTGTTATTTCAAATATACAAAAATGTTATCATTATCATTCTCTTTGCCTTCATCCCTATGCGGGGTTAGTTTCCCTAATTACATTTCTCCATCTTGGCTCATATCAATATCAATTCGCTTTACCGACATGTCCTTCCTAAGCGTCTCTCTCCAAGTCTTATTTTTTGGTCTTCCTCTTTTATTCATTCCAGGAACCCGCAGATCAGCAATTCTTCGTATTGGGTCATTAAAGTCCCAACGTTGAACATGACCAAACCATTGTAACCTATGCTCCTCCCATTTTGGCAACAATTGTCTTATTACATTGCAGTCCTTATATTCATGTATATCTTCTTTTGTCATGAAATAATTTATGTGAGAGTGAAAAATGTTGACAAATATAATCTAATATTTTTCATACCTTGTGTCTATTTTGTACATATCGATTTTACCTATTATAAATCATATATATTTTTTGAAACGCCACTGCTTCGTTATGTTAAACATTCTTCTCCTTATTGCACTGTCTCCTTTCGAAGGTTGGCGATCCAAATGACAATTGTAGCTTTGGAAACTGCTGCACAAAAGATTTCTGTTGATGAGCGGTCAAACCATCTTCTCAGGTCTTTCAGCCACGAGTTCTGGCGTCTTCCAACTGATCTTTTGCCCTGAACTTTACTGATTTGGAGTAATTCATATCTTTCACCTCTCAACACATTACCCAAGTATTGTATTCTTCTCTCTTTAATTATGCTGTGCAACTATGCAACTTTTTGTATCCATGGAATTCTCAGCATCCGCCTGTATATATATTATCCGCCTGTATATATATTTCAAAGACATCTATTCTTTTTTCTGTTTCAGAGTCCATTGTCTAACTTTCACAGCCATATAGCAAAACAGAGAAAATGTAACATCTGATATCTTAATATTCGATAGTCATCGCAGTGTGAGGCATTGGATTTTTTTGGTAATGTTACGAATCTTGATTTTAGCCAGTCTGATGGTATTTTATGTGTCCTGTATCTTATTAAATAGTGCTGTCATTAAGTCGAGGCTTTTAATTTCGTTGTCTGCAATTAATTTAAGTATTTCGACACTGATATTGTCTGGACCGGTAGCTTTTCCGATTTTTCTGAATAAATACAGCATAAATAACTTCTTCTTTTGTTATTTTTGGACCTTTTTCATTTATTCGATTATCCGTGGATGGTGGAGAGCAAGGTCTATCATCGTCAAAAAGTGTCTTATTGTTATTTCTTAATATTGTTTCTTGTCTCTCTCTGTGTCTACCTGTCATTTCGTTCACTTTTTATGGACATTAAAGGTGTCGATGTTATGACATTACTGGTGAGAAATTCTCGCCACTGCATTTGAAACACGCTATAGTTACAAGCAACGAGAAAATAAAAAAGAAAACATTAACCCTATGATAAGTATGAAGAAACCAGCTATTAGAGCATTATACAACACAATCTGGAACGAAAAACTGATTAGTATGACCATACAAATTAAAGATAGTATGCTGAAAGTAGTGACCAGTTAGACATTATCGGAAAAACAAATACGTAATAAAAAATTTGAGAACAGATATTGGAAATCTGAACGTCAAAAAAATGTAAAATAGTCATGGTTTCGAGACCAACAAGATGAAGAAAACTTTAATAAAAAACTTAACCTGATCAGGTAGATAAGATAGCTCCGAAACGATCGAAAGGTCCACGGAACCAAATGACAAAAGCTTTGAAGTATACATTTACAATACAAATATACAATTTCTAATATGCCGATGGTCTATCTATCTGCTTTAAGCGATGACACAGATAAAAACCCACGGGACCAACTTTTTTATACAGCCTTCTATTCTTCTGGTTGTTATCCTACATATACACTAAATGTTTTATACTGCATTCAATATTTGCAGAAAATATATACATGTAAAAACAACAAAAAATAAGATAAAACATAGGAAGTCTTTATCTGTAGACCAAATTTAATTATTAAATAGCTAATTATAAAACCATTGCATCATATTGGGATTTAAATATTTTAATTATTTCTTAAAGGAGACTTCTCATATAAATAAATATCTTGGAACGTTGGAAACGAACGTCTAAAGGAGACTGTAAGTAAAAAAATTGAACAAAAAACAGTGTGACCACAAAAGTAACTCAATAATCGAAAACATTAGGAAGATAAAAACAAGCACAAAACAGAGGGGAAATAATTACGGTGAAAAGAAGTATATCACAACGTGATAATAAATAAACAATCACAATAAACCAACGGCAGCTTGCGCTTAGGAGAATTGGAGCAAGCAGAGGATCAAGCAAAAACTGAGGATCAAACTCAGGAAGATGAACAAGAGAATGACATACAATCTGAGAAAAGTCTATTCCAAAAAGTAACAATATATAGTCAAAACAATACCATCAAAAATTTGAAGTAAATAAAATAATGAAAAGAAGAAGGATAACGAGGAAAACCAGACCAAAAAAGACGAATCTAGACACAAAAATGACAGAACTGCCAATACGGCAAGCAAAACGTCACAGTCCAAGGTGAAGTCCGCCGAAACATCGAAGACTTTCGACTCAAAGCTTCGACATCCAGAAACCCTATGGGCACGCTCCCAATGAACATACATAAGTCGCACCAAATGAAATCATCACTAACCAATATGCATGTAAGAAAATTATAGACATCATCACAACAGACATTATGGCCGAAGGAAACTAGGATTTTTAAAATGATATGACTGCAGCCACTAGCGAGAAGAAAAAGAAAATATAACACAAGCACTTGAGGACGATGACTTCATCGTTAGTAAAAACCAACTCTTCAAAAGAGCCATAATAGGACAGTCTGTCAATGAAGACTCCAAAGAAATAAAGAGAGAAATCGAAGAGTTGAATATACCTAATTAACAATAAAAAAAATGAAATACAGCTACGACAAAAGGCCGCTGTCCATATTTATTGTACAGGTGTCTAGAAAAGATGAAGAGGCCTTGAGAAATATGACCTATGGCCTATCGCACTGTAGCATTTCAAATCACCTTGTATATGTTAAAACACCTTTCGGTAGTATTTTCAATCCTTTTGCATCGCTGGAGTTGATTATAAACACATTTTAAAGTTTTTTTGTATATCACAGATTCGTATTTATTCGGTATTCTTTGATCGAGAGCCACTTTAGGATATTTTGCGCGTCAAATAAACAGAAATATTCCTATTTATGTTGTGCAAAGTGTGCAAAATATGAGGTACCCCACCCACACAACTACAGATGCGGTAGACAACCCATATAGACCAAAGCATGGAACGATAGTGAGAAACAGACCACCAGAAGAATTAGGTAACAGATCGCATACAGACTCCATACTTCTATGATTTCAGAGCCTTGATAAATTGGACAAAATTAATAAAACTGCTGAAAATAACCTTTACCTAAGTAATTTTTTTTCTACTAGAATAATTGTTTAAAATTTTTTATTATTAAAAATATTATTCTAGAATTTTTAAATTAGAGGAGGTAGAATCTAATTCTAGGCACGATTTCTTCTTCATCATCTACGCTTGTATCACAATCGTATGCTGAAGGTTCATGCATAATTTGAAAAACTTCCTTTGGAAAAGATACCTTATGTTTTTTTATTCTGTTTTCTATTATTACAATTACCCTGTGGAATACGTCCCCTAGTTTTTTCTCTTACTAGTTTTTCTAGAATGGTTTTTTACCATCAAACTTATAGATTTTATTCCTTCCTTCGGATGCCTCTTCTCCAAAACATTTAATGGGTAATAGTGTATTTTGTATGTGTTTCGTGTGTTTACCATGAACTAAGTGCGTGGGTCGTCCAGAAAATAAAGAACGTTTGCGCATTAAGCTTGTCGCCATTCCATTCCCTCACCACTGCGAATTCCTGCGCGGCAGTTACATCTGTCTGTAGCATGGGTGTGAGCCAAGTTTCGTTACTATTATGGTCATGCATTTTTCTTCTATAACATTTTGAAATGGCTGCGCCCAGATAATCCCCCCAAATGTGAAGTACGCAGTGTGATTAGCTTTTTAAATGTCAGTGTTTAATTCACGTAGAATTTATGCCTAGTGGTAAAACAATAAATTCAGAAGCCTATTGCGAATTCCTTCAAAGACCAAAACATGCAATACAGAATAAACGACGTGGAATGTTGTCCACGAATGTGTTTCTGATTCACGACAATGCTCGGCAACATGCATCGGCAAAAACTTCAACGTCTACAATGGGAAATTTTCGAGTACCCTTCCTTCAAACCAGACTTCGCGTCTTCCGATTGTCATCTGTTTCCAAAACTAAAGGAATTCTGGGGTAGAAAGGAGTTTGTAAACGACGAAGAACTCAAAGATGCGATTTCCTGACTTAGGCGTTTGGCGTTAAGGGACTACAACACCGGCATCGAAAAACTGATTCTATGATAAAATAAATAGCTTTGTTAATTAAATTTTGTGTTGACCTATTTTGTTTTTAATTTTTTATGCAAAAACGTTCTTTGTACAAACGCACGACGGGCAGCATTTGTGCTGCCAAAGCCGTTTGGTAGCACAAACACGTTTTTTTAAGTTAATCGCCGTACAAATGGAATTTCTCCAAAAACTACATATGGACTACATAGTTAATATATGGAATTATTCAAGAGTAGACTAACTTGAGAATAGCCCCGTGTCTAATATCAAGATACTGTTATTTACTAAAATTCCTATTTAAAATGAACTAAGTGCTTCTCGATACTTATACTTTCTTCAATGAAAAAGAATTTTTCTCACTTTATTCTAGGTCTTGCTGGACTTTTATTGACTTCTTTTAAAACTACAGCCAAACACAAATTTCCTTGATGACGGGTAGTAGCAGTTTGCAGACTTAAGGACTGCTTGATCTTTTTCTCTAACGAATTCAGAAGCTTCTCTACGTTAGGATGACAAGTTGGCTCACTTGCGCCCATAGTAAAATATTCGTTAAGGCTATCAGAACGCTTATTGTAGAAATATATCTTTAATCTACTAGATTGCGGCCACTTATTATCAGATATTGACCGGTGTAGACGACGAAAAAAAAATATTGTCGAAGATATTACAGTAATTCATAAAATCGCTGTTGGGAGTAACCATCGGTTGGTTAGAGCAAAAATATTGATCAACATTAGAAGAGAGAGGAGAGCAATGATAACAGAGAGGCATTCTAATAAATGTAAATCGATAGAAGATAGAGTAGCTTACTCATAACTTGGAGAAATCATCCTAAATCAATTGGAGAAGATAAGATAGTCATTAAACAAATCGAAGTAGGAGAAAAAACGTTAATAACCGTGCTGAAAAACATGTTCATTGTTTGTTTGACAAGAAGCGTAACCCCCTCCCAACGGCATAATGCAATAATAATCATATTGCACAAAAAGGTGGCATTTCAGACCTAAAGAACTACAGATCTATTAGTTTGCTCTCCCATACATGCAAACTATTCATGAAGATAATAACAAAACAGCTTGTGAACTGGATAGTTACCAACCTTACGAATAGGCTGGGTTCCGCTCCAGATACGGAACAAATGACAGACAATGAAAAGGCGTTTGATACTATAGATCATCATAAAATGCTTTGGGCGTTGGCTGACTGCCGCATTGACTACGGATATATTGCCTTGATTAAGAGTATCTAGTAAACTGGTACAGCTTGTGTCCGACTTCATGAAGATACCAAGTTCCAAATAGAAAATATAATTAGACAGGGCGATACTATCTCCCCGAAATTGTTTACAGCTGTACTCGAATATATGTTCAGCGAATAAAATAAGAGGATAATATGGGAATTAATATAAATGGAGAAGATTTGAACCACCCAAGGATTTGCCAATGACATTGTTTTAATATCTGATAGCGTTGATAGAGTTGATAAAGCTACAAAACTACTGGAAACGCTCTATGAAGAGTCAAAAACAATTGGTCTTTAAATTTACACCTCAAAGACAAAATTTATGACCAGATTGAAAGCCATAGTATCGACCAAGTAGCTTACAAATATCTGGAGCATGGGATTCGCTGAAGCCGAGATAATCAGACAACTGAAATACAAAGAAGGATAGGTCTCACATGGACCTGCCTTTGGTAGATTGAACAACATCTTAAAAGTCTAATATTCCAGTTTGTTTAAAAAGAAAGGTTTTAACCAATGTGTTTTACCCGTTCTTACACATGGTGCAGAAACACTAACTCTGACAAAAGAACAATAAATAAAATAAGAGTTACATAACACGCTATGGAAAGATCAATGTTAGGTATTACCATCAGAGATAAAGTATCAAACCTAGAAATAAGAAAAAGAACAAGAGTCACAGATGCAGTGGAAAAAATAGCCATGGCTAAATGGGCTTGGGCCGGACATGTTGCCAAATTGTCAGATGATAGATGGACCAGAAAGATTCTGGAATGGCGACCAAGACAAGAGGCACATCACCACAAATTGGATGTAAGGAGCTCAAGATGAAATAGGTGGAAAATTTTACGGGAGGAATATGTTATAGCGGTGGACAAATATAGTCTAATTGACGAGAAGACGAACCTTATCGATATATGGAGGATTCTGTACATAAGTCAAGATTTTCATTGTATTTATCTTAATTTTCAAAGTGTGGTCTTATTTTTGTAATAAATCCTCATATTTAAAATGATGCACTTTCTAAAAAAAAATGTAAAGATTGCAAATATTTGTAGCTATATTTTTTTTTCTAAAATAGTCATTAATAATCTCCTTACATATGCATACATATAAGAACCCAGCCTAATGCGGCCATTATTTCTAGTCTACAAATCACGGCAAGTCTAGTCAAAATTTGTAATTTTTTATTTTCTGAATGAAAATTATTGACTTGTTTTTAACAAAATCTGTAAATTACTTGCGATATTTTACTATATATAATAATTTTACATACCTTTGAAGAATATTATAATGAACACGGCGTAAATATATTTAAAAGCACTGTTATTATAACACTTTCAAAGCTAATATGATAAACAAGCGCATAACATGATTGCCATAACAATTAAAATATTGTTATTATTCTAGAGCACAAGTAAGATTACACAACATTACAATACGGGAACGAGTATAAAAACTTCTATTTTGGAATGTTTACTTTCAATAATACGTCATTAGTCATACATCTAGCAATGTTGAAAATTTTAGTTTTGACCAGAAATTAGTGCAAATGAAACCACAGTGCATAGGCGTGATAACAACATTTATGGCAACGATGATGACGAAATTTATAGAAACGAATATCAACAAAAGGTGAGGAAATAGGTGACTAACCAATGAATGTTTCCTTTCTTTGAGACTACAGAAGTAGTCAATCCGTAACAAACGAATTGATATTCACAAGATGAGTTTCCTAAAAATGGACACGAAGAGCCCAAATCCTCGAGCGCCATGTCGCCAAACTGGGAATAGCCCAGAGCGGAGACTTGAGACCCGAGCAAGCAATTCAGATTCGTAGATAAGTCTACAGAGAAAACAGGAAAAATGCGCCTGACGCTAGCCTGCATTGACCGGTTAGGATAGCGTGTTGGAGTTCTTATACCCAGGATTCCCATCCCAACAGCATTTGGCTGATCCAAATGCTGTTGGGAGACCTATCGCGCATCAGGGTGCTATAGGAGGAAAAGGGATGGTCTGGAGCATTGGATATCTGTGGAGTGATTCAGGCAAGAGACAGGCACTCAAACAAACTGAGCATCCAGAGGTGGAAGAAGCTTTGTATATGTTATTTGTTCAGGAAAGAAACAAGCATACGCATATTTCCGGACCCATGTTGGTCATGAAAGCTAAGTTTTTTTACAAGGAAATAATGAAAAAAGATGACTCTGTGGCTAGCGAGGGATGGCTAGAACGTTCATGACATACGTTTAATGACTATTACGGGAGAGAAACTTTCTAATGATACAACCTGCCTAAAGACTAAATTGAGATTTTTACAAAAAGTGAAATATTTAGATCTTAGCCCGTCACAGGTGGTACACAAGGCAGATGAATCGGAGCTTTTTTAGCGTGTGATACCACAAAACGTTTGTTTAACAAAAATTCTGCGGCTACACACGCACTAAAGATTGTGGTCGTTGAAAAATCTAATAAACCAAGTGCATTCAAAAACATTGATTTACCTGTACACTATTACGGACAAAAAGTGTGTGAATGACAAAAGATCTTTTCATAAAGCGGTTTGATGAATACTTCCTGCCAGAAGTTAAAACATGGTTGAAAGATCAGAATTTTCATCAAAAGGCGTTATTGCTCCTTAATAACGCTCCTGGTCATCCGTCTGAAGAATAACTAACAACAAAGGATAAATACATCAATGCGATATTTCTTCCACCAAACTACCTGCAGCGATTTAACCAATGGATAAGGAAATTATTCAGTTTTTCAAGCAAGATAACAAGAAAATCCTGCTTCTGAAAGCGGCATCAAAGGAGCCTTCCTATAGAAAAATGTTAATGAAAGATTCGAGATGGAAGACTTGGTTGTTGATCTTTGGCAATATTGGAATGCATTGTCCCTATCAACTATTACATCGTCATGGAAAAAAATAATGGCCAGATATTGTCACCACTCATAACAACTACAAATCAGTGTTTGGTTTTCATGGAAGTCAATTATTTGAATTTGTCAAATGCGACAGAATATAGTAGCCTATGTTTTTCTCTAGAAGAAGAGAATCTACAAGCTGTGTGAAAGTCAAATTTCCCCCAACCAGTTCGGGTTCACAAATGCTGTTGGTACTAGAAAGGCTTTGTTCTCAGTACAAGTCTTATTCCAGAGATGCAGAGTAGTCAACTGCGACGTATACGCATGTCTAATTGATTACGAGAAAGCATTTGATCGAGTACAGCACGCCAAGATGATGCAAATACTAAAAAAACAGGAATTAACAACCAAGATCTGAAAATTATTAGAAGTCTCTACTGGAATCAGACAGCACATCTCAGAGTTGAAGGTGAACACACTGACTATGTGAAAATTATGCGTGGAGTGAGGCAAGGCTGTATTTTATCGCCTTTAATCTTCAATTTGTACTCTGAAAGAATATTTATCGAAGCTTTGCACGAGACTGAAAAAGGTATTCTACTAAATGGTTGCCGGCAAACAACATCAGATATGCAGATGACACCATAGTATTTACGGACAACTTAGAAGACCTACAAGTTCTTATGAACAAAATCACGTATTACAGTCAACGATATGGACTCAATATAAACGTTAAGAAGACAAAGCTTATGATAATTAGCAAGAAAAGAATAACAGAAGGTCAACTCTACGTCAACCAACCCCCTGTAGAAAGAGTGACGCACTTCAACTACCTCGGCACCATAATAAATGAAGAATGGACCAACAACCAGGAGACTAAAGCACGCATCGGAAAAGCTAGATCCACCTTCAATCGGATGGGGGCCTTCTTCAAGAGTCACAACCTCTCTCTTGATACAAAAGTAAGAATGATGCGATGCTACGTCTTCTCTGTCCTTTTTTATGGTGTTGAATCGTGGACCTTGAACGAAGATATGTGCACAAAACTGGAAGCATTTGAGATGTGGCTATATCGGAGAATGCATAAGATTCCGTGGACTGACCGAGTCACAAATGAGGAGGTCCTCAGAAGAATGAATAAGAATCGAGAAGTACTGACCACCATCAAATCTCGAAAGTTACAGTTCTTCATACATATTATGTGAAATGAATCCAGATATACTCTCCTTCAAGCCATCCTGCAAGGAAAAATATTTGGAAAACGAGGTCCAGGAAGAAGAAGAACATCTTGGTTAAAGAACCTCAGAATCTGGTTTAATACAACATCTGTGCAGCTTTTCCGCGCTGCTGCAGATAAGATAAAGATTGCCATGATGATCGCCAACATTCGTAACGGATAGGCACATCAAGAAGATGTTTTTCTCGTACCTTTGCCTTAATTTGTAGATGATGAAGCAGATATTACTAGTTTAAAAAAGCATAACTACGATCCCCTTTTCAACTCAGTTTGCCCAACGTCAGATTTTTTAAAAACTTGTTCAAAAACAGCCAAAAAAAAAGTACTACATGAACTTTATTCAATCTTATTTGTATACCACTAACACAAGCGATGCCTGATAAATCATTAAAACTAATAACTACAGCAAATAAAGTCAATCAGGGAAGTGCAAAAAATATGAAACATCGACACAGAATTGATTTGAAAGTTTATCATGTGGTAAACAAATCATCACCGATGCAGAAAATGTCACTTTTTCCTTATGATAGTCAATATATAAGGTTTGATGTTTTCTGCGAAATTCCGACTTAGACTATCTCCAACACACACTGCAAATCATTTCTTAGTCAGCAACAAAACAACAAATTCTCAGTATGGTTTTTATTAATTTTTTTCACTTTGTATGTACTAAATCCCAACTATCGGATATACAAATCCGTCTTTCAAGATCATCACCCCACAGAACACCTAGATGAAGATAATTTGCCCGCTGATTTTTTTAATAATTCTTCTTAACGCTCTTTTATCGGTGTCAGTAATTTTGTTTTTTCACACAGTGCGAGGCTTTGTGACGACTGAACCTAATTTTATATCCTCCAAGTGTATTTCTTACTCTACTGATTTTCCGGCATTAGACAATCTAATAATTATTAGAATTATTATATAAAATAAAATTTCATCCATAATCGTTCTTTTGTCATTTCCAAACTACATAAATACCAGGCGACTTAAAAATTACTTCATCTGAGAGAAATTGACAATTGTTGTGATTTGATTTTTAAAAGCCGCCTGCAGTTCTATCATAATCATAACAAAATTACTTTGGACTCATCTATGAGAGTAAAAGTAATTATTCTTTTGCGTTTTTGATATTATTGCCAAGGTTTATAAAAATAACCGATTAAATTATTTTTTTTTCTCTATTGAATGTTATTAAATATTCCATGGTAATTAACTTAACCTATTGAAACTATTAATTTTTTGTAGTTTCCAAAAAACTGTGATTTTAATACACTGCTCTGCAAAATTAACCGGACACGTGCCTTTATCCATTCGTTTTTTAAATCGTCATTTTTTGTGGCTGAAGAGAAAATTTGTGTTAAGGTGCTCTCGATGAATCGATTATTTACTAATAAAATAATGCTTGTATTAATTGTATTCCTTATTGCGACATTTTTGGCTGCTTTTTCGGAAAAGAAAAGTGTTTTTAATAATAAACAATAATTTACAATGAGGCCAGATCAAGTACTGCAAACTGTAGCTCTTCATAATGAAGGACGTTCCATGAAGTACAATATACAAGGAGGAACCGGTTCTTGACGAAGACCTGCACAGGAAAGACCAAGGGCAACAAATGCCGTGAAAGATCGGTTTTTTAGACTTCAAATGCTTTGAAAGTGGACAGTTACTGCTACAGCTTTGGCTAGTAGACTGGCAGATGTTTATGGTACCATAGTTTCAGCTGAAATCGTATGCAGAAGATTAAGTGAAGAAAACTTATCATTTTATGTACCTCTCACAGGACATTTATTGGAGATAGTTCACCGAAGACAACGCTTGGAATTCTCTCGTGCTCATACAGATTGAAATAGGTGAGATTGGAGAAATGTTCTGCTTAGAGACCAGTTGTATTTACTTAATGGTTGCTTGAAGAGTGTGGAGAATATCTACAGAACACTATACCCAACGTTGATTCTCTCCTACAGTTTGGTGGTAGAGACATAATGGCATGGGAGTCATTTCTTCGGAACCACATAGATCTTGTAATGTGAGGGCAAGGTGGTCTTAATGCTGATAGGTACATTAGGAAATGTTGGGAAGAACATGTACCTTATACAAATTTTGTAGGTGAAAATTTTCTCTAACGCAGGATAATGGTCAGCCGCACGTAGCCAGGGTATCAATGTAATACAGATGTTGGTATTTAACATCCTGGCCTCCTGTAAGTTCAGACCTTAACCCCATAGAGCATTTGTGGGACAACTTGGGAAGAGTAGTTAGGCAAAATTATGGCAAGTTTTAAACCGTGGTAGCGTTAGAAATGGTGCTCGTAAACGAGTCAGAACAAATAAAGAAAAACGAGGCTGCTGCTTATATTATCTTACTCCTGAAAAAAATTTATAAATTTTTATATGTAGTTGAATTAATTAATATTTTGGAACTTGTTTATTTTTTTATTTGTTATAGAACATACAATAAAAAATTACTGGAATTTAGTTTTAGTAGTTTGAGCTAACTGAGATGGGAAATGGCTTGTATAAACTTGCTTGTGTAAAGCAAAGATATATGCTTTTTCAAAGTTGTTTACCTTATATGTAGATAAAGCACTCACCCAAGCACTGTCAGGCTATTTGGAAAGATCTTTACGGTCTTCTAAATGATCGATTGCCTTTTCGCAAAGGCCTAGGAACGCGAGAAGCTCGTTTTTCAGTTAATATACTGATACAAAGATGCCTGGACGTCAATCAAGATATATATACGCATGTTTTATTGACTATAATAAAGCATTCGATAAAGTACGACATGAACAATTAATGAATGTTCTGAAATCAAAGAAGATTGACTACAACTTCCTCAGGATCATATCAAATATATACTATAAACAGCGAGTAAAAGTACGTGTTAACGAACAGCTTTCGAAGAAATTGAAATAAGACGTATAGTGAGACAGGGATGCGTATTGTCGCCAATTCTTTTTAATGCCTACTCCGAAGAGATCCTGAAAAAAGCTCTTGAAGGTAAATGGAGTTCCCATTAACAACATTAGATATGCGGACGACACTGTGATCTTAGCCGAATATATTGAAGATCTTCAGAGACTAATGACCAGAAAAGCGGAGTATGGAAAAGAGTACGGTCTAACAATGAACGTCAAGAAGACGAAATTTATGAGAATATCGAAAACTCAAAGAAATAACGAGAATCTTCTAATAAACGGAACCAACGTCGAACAAGTGGACAAATATGGGCGGGAACAATGATTAAGTACACAAATGATTACATTCAGGAGATCAAAATCAGAATAGAAAAGGCTAGAGCAAATTTCAACAAAATGAGAAGAGTGCTATGTACAAGGGATTTAAAATTGAAACTAAGAGTTAGGTTGGCGAGGTGCTATGTTTTTTCGACTTTGTTTTATGAAATGGAATCTTGGACTTTGAATGCGACATCAATGAAAAAACTGGAACCATTCGAGCTGTGGGTGTAAAAAATTATCGTGGACAGAACACGTCACAAAAAAAAAGGTTCTGAGAAGGATGAATAAAGAAATAGAAATTTTAAATACAATTAGAACAAGAAAATTTGAATATCTTGGGATATATTACACATGGAGAGAAATACACCTTGCTCCAAATGATTATTCAGGGAAAGATCCAAGGAAAGAAAAACTAGGGGGGCGTAGAATGTCATGGCTGCGCAACCTGAGAGGGATGTACATCAAATGAACTTTTCAAAGTAGCCGTCTCAAAAGTCCGAATAGCTATGATGATTGCCGACCTCCGCCGCGGAGATGGCACTAGAAGAAGAAGAAGAAGAAGAAATTATCGAATTCAGGACGTTGAAAATCAAATGCAAAAATATACGTAGCTGAATAAGAAATTTAGTAATTCAAGCACTTTAAATACTTGGGGAGACCGGCCCTGGCAAGGTACGGTTAAGTTGTACTGATATCGTACTCCTAGTTTTTAATAACAACAAGTGGTTTTATTAAATAGTTTTTTAAAATTAAAGTGTTTATCTACTAGATACTACTACGTAAGTCATCTATACGTAATTATTATTTTATTATTGTGAAAAGAAAACGTCAAATAATAAATATACACTACCGTACAATCATTTTGTGAGGTTAGCTGCTATAAGTAGCTTATAGTAGCATGTGATTGGTTTTTCATTTACCAGAGTCGGAGTAAGGCCTTCGCCACCGCAGCTTAAAATGACTTCACACAATGTAAATACACCTTCCGATCTAACCAGTCCAGTAAATCAACGTTCGAATATCACAAACAGTTATGCTTCAGCCGCTTCACATTCTTTTCCGAGTAAGAACCAAGCAATTGTATTTAGTTGTATCGATAATGCTAAACTGCAGGATTATCTCATTCCTTTGGGTACAATCATCAACCCTAAAAATATTATTTTTTCATCTAGATTATCTCATAATAGAATCTGCATGTATTTGGCAAAAAAAACCGTAGTAGATAACTTCATGACACAACATGGCTCTATAGAAGTACTCGGCGAAGTTGTAACAGCACGAAGACTTGTCTCTCCAGCAGAAAGACTAGTCTTATCTGGAGTCTGCCCGTCAATTCCTCATCAAGTATTAGTTGAAGAATTACAGAATATCGGTTTAAAGCTTATTTCCCCAATAACATTTCTGAAAATTAGCTCGACTCTTCCCGAATATAGTCACATATTGAGCTTTCGGAGGCAAGTTTATATAAGCCCTATAACATCACCAATTCCAGATTCTATTCTAATAAATTTCGACCAAACACCTTACCGCATATTTTTGTCACAAGGTACACTCACCTGCTTTATTTGCAAAAATGCAGGACACATATCATCCCAATGCAAAACCAGTTCAGTAACGGAATCAACTCATATTGAGTCAAACAATGAAGTACCAAATCAAACAGATTCAACAAGTATACTACACAAGGTACCAAACACCCAGCAGTCATCAAGTTATCCATTATCAAATCCGAGCATATCACCTACACCTACAAATCTCCACGACAAAGAAACTACTAATACTCCTACTCATAGCAACACTTTTAATCAACCTCCTTCAGCGGCAATACCGTTTTCACAAACTTCGGAAGCAATATTTTCCAATCTATCAGCTCCTTTTCCATTAGATACAACTGCAGAAAATTCTAATAAAACTGATACATCACCTTATCTTTTTGAAACAACCATTTCAACCAATCTTACAAATAAAACTACAAGCTCGACTTCTGTCACTACGAATGAGTTTGCTCCAGTACTTCCAAATGTAATAAAGCCACATCATCTAAGCGAAAACTCTAATAGCAATTGCGAAAACGCAAGTTCTTCCATAAAACGCAGTATTGGTGAGATCGACACGCCTCCTTCAGATTCAGCAATTTCATCAGAAAATCTGTTTGCAAAACCCAAACTCTCTAAACCAAAAAAACCACGCTCATCTAAAGTCCAATCTACACGGGAAACTCTTGAAAATTTCATTGATAATCATACCCCACCATTCGTTTTAAATTTCCACCAATTGTCCTTACTGATTGATAATGTCCAAGGCTCCCCCGACACTATTAGCGTCGTAAAAGAATTTACAACTGATATAGCTGGTTTACTCCATCTTTTACAAAGCAGCTATCAATATGCAAATGATAGATCTACAAAAAGCAAGTTTACAAAACTTCAAAAGAAACTACACAACCACTTAGGGAAAGAGATTTCTGACTTAGATAGTGACTCTTCTGTAGACAATCGTTCAGTATCATCTAACTCTCAGGTGTGAGGTTCCCTCACATGTCGGAATAACAGGAAATGAAGAAGCTGACAGGATTGCACGAGAGGCAATTTTAAGTGATTTGTCGGAGCCGATAGACAAGTGTGTTTCCAGCGACTTAAAAGCTTATTTTAAAAAGTGTTGTGTTTGTGGCGAAATGAGTGGTCTCAAACTAATTCCAATTTAAATAAAATCAAAAATAATGTGTCTCAGTGGTTTCCATCGTCGCGCAATAGACGAGAACAAATTGCGGTTGCGCGTTTACGTCTAGGACATACCAGATTAACGCACTCCTACCTTTTCACAAAGAAAAATCCACCTATATGTGATCAGTGTAACGTCCGATTAACAGTCGAACACTTTTTAACATTTTGTAGTAAATATGACCAAGAAAGACAGCGCTACAAGATCCACTCGCTCTACCACAGGCTTTAGGTCAAAACTGTTCCTGTAACAATATAGTGAATTATCTTAGATCCATAAACATTTTGTATAATCTGTAGGTGTTTAACTTTGTTATTTATATTTTGTTCCGTCGCTAATAACCTTTTGGTGGATGCAACATATTTTTCTAATAAATAAATAAATAAAAAAAAAAAAAACTTGGGTTGTCTGTTATATAACAGTTGAGACCCTGAGACTAAAATAAACAGCAGAGTAGCGTACGCAAAAAATGGTTTCTTGAAACTTCTTAAGTTTCTGACTGATCGCAGACTGGATTTCATTTTAAGATACAATATACTTAAGTGTTACGATTGACCTGAAAGGCCAGATCCCTTAACATACTAGAAGCTTTTCAAATGCCGTGTCGAATGCTCACAGTACCATGGAGAAAAAGAGTCAGAAATGAAAAGTATTACGTAAGGGCTGAATCGAAGATAGAGAACTTTATAAATGTATGCAAAGTAAGAAGACAGAAGACTGTTATTTAGAACACATATTACCGAGAGAATGATTAACTTTTTAACAGCTATTACCGAGAAGAAAAGATAAAGGCCAAGAGAGCCTAGTATAGTATGATTTACTAGGATATACAAATATGTTACGACTGCGTAACATCCGTCAACGGAAATGCTTCCCAATGTTGCTAAAAATAGAACAATTTCATCCTAACGGCCTAACATCTTAGTTGACAAGACAATAAATGATTGACGCCTACATATGCAAAAATGCACAGTTCGTGAACAAATATACACTCAACTTCACCTAGCTCACACAGTCCAAAGTACTCCTCAGTACTTCTCTCTCGCCTCCTCGATTTTTTGATCCAATACTATTATTAAACAATTAGAAATTTCTATAGCATAATTTCTACCAAAGCATATGCGTTGAATTTTTAAAACTATCCGGCCTTATTTAAATGGATACCAATTAACTGGTATCGAGATCTATGATTAATAAATATTAATAAGTACACCCAAGATATTCTATTTTTAAATGACAATGCCAACTGCTTATTTTTTTGCAGATGATATTAATATATTTTGAACAAAACAGTGAGATAGACGAGGATAATTATCAAGGGGAGTTAAGTAAAAAAATGTGAGCTAATACAATAAGAAAAAACGTAAGTATTTTTTATGTATTGCAGATTTTTATCTATTGCAAATTTAACAAATTAATATGTAGAAAAATAACACAGGCATTCAGTCAGTGTTTTTTAATTTTATTGTTTATTACAGATCGAAATTAAAAAAAATTATAGTAACCAAAAAATTAAAACATTGTTAGAATTGTTAGAATATCGCAATAGTCAGGTACTTGACGAGAATACCTCGCAACTGCGCACAGAGATACAACAGATCAATACTCAACTGTTAACAGAGATACAGGAATTGGATCGCAAATTGAGAGCTGATGTAGACCAAATAACGAGTCAGGCAAGGGTTGCAACTATCCCTCAATTCGCACCCCATTCCACCCCAGCTAAAATCAAACCACCTACATTCGATGGTACGACACTGATCAGTCTATCTGAAACAGTTTCTGGCACCTACACAAGCCAATTCATGGTCTGACGAAGAAATGAGAAAAGGCCACTTCACTTTTAGTTTCCCTCCGAGGAGAAGCCCTAAATGTTTTGAAGACAAGCTCTGAGGAACAGCAAAAGAACTTTTACAGCTTGGTGTCTGTATTAAAAAAGTGGGATTTTTTATTTAAGATTTCAAAGTTGCACCCACTTCAGACCCAGGGGGTGGGAAACATATGTTTTTTTGTATTTTATTCAAAAGTATATTTCTCGAGATAGACCGTTTCCATAATTTTGCTAGGATTTCAGGATAAATCGTTCTCTCCAATTATAGCGCCATCTATCAACAATTTGACAAAAATATTTTAAATAAAAGTTATTTATTTTTCATGAGGAATCTAAATATTATACAATAAAAAATGAGATGACTGGCGAAATAGACTTGGGAAGGTCGAGCCTGTAATATAGGGCTGTAGCACCAATGATGATGATGGCACAATTTGCACATCTTCCTTAACAGCTGAGACAATAGCAACTCAAAAGACAGTAGAATATGTACAACAAGAAGACTCTTCTCCTTGGTAATCATCATGGACACTTGTACTTTTTTCACTATTTTTTTCTATTACTTTTCCTTGACAAATCACCTGTAACAGTCCAAAGCGTTCGTTGTATCGTATAAGAAGATTAAGAAAATGCAATTATCTTTTCCGATTCATCTTCAGGCCTTAAAAATTCAAAATCCAACTAAAACATATCAAATCGTATTATTTTTAGCATTAAAAAATTCTAAAAATCAAAATAAAAATATTTTTTTTGTACCAAACCACACCGGGTAACAAACAATGAATTTGCAGCAGACAAAATTGTCAAGAAATCATATAAATGGGGAAGACATAAACTGCGAATCAAGAATAGAAGAATAAATGTGCACATCAAAACAAAAAAATAACGAGAAAATGGTTTTATTTGTGGCAGAATTAAGTTTTTCCAAATCCAACACCAGACTAAACCAAATTGACAAAAAAACCTTGACACAATAAATACGACAAAAACCACAAAAATATAACCACTATCGATAGAATGAAGTTCGGTTCCGCATGTTAATCAGCACTCTTACATAAGATCAAAATATTCGAGAGTAATCTTTGTGAAGTTTGTAACAAAATCGGTGACCTAGACTACATCTTCGGTTCTTCAAAATATAGGACTCAATCCAATGAACTCTTCAGAAAACTTCTTGAATTGAGCATCAAAAGCCCATTTAACATGCTTGTTTTATATAAAAACATATGTACGAGTTTTTATTCTCGTTCGTCGGAACAATGAGAATAAAAAAATGTATACAAGTAATTTCGTCATCGGATGAACGCTTATCAGCATTACGTATGCATGAACGAGTTGGATTGGAATATCTGTGGGAAGATCGCTGTAAAACTGGTGGTATACTGGCGGAATGTATGATGAGACTACGACATCGAGTATATCTTTCTTATTTGCGTTAATGATAGGCATTTGTGACGGATAAAGTCTTGTCGAATATTGGATAAAAATGTCTGGTCGTTCTTACATGCTTTAATAAATGTATTGGCCTCCCTGTAAATTTCGATTATTCCGAATTCCACATCATCTACCCAAATCAGGCATTAAACCTTGTCCTTTCGTTAAATTCCACCAAGAACTTCTGTGCAGTTGATAAAAACCAAGGGGTTTCTAGCTTAATACTTTTTTTGTCAGTGTATATACGCTTCATATATCCAAGCATTTCACATTCACAAATTAATGTCATATACGGAAGTATGTTCCCTCATTTCGCATTTCTTGTACCGAAGTTTCTTCAGTCTACTCTCACTTATAAAGGTGATTCCCTAGTTGAGAGTGTACAGTCAACGTCTCTGTCCGTCTTCAATTTATTGTCTGATCCATTAGACTAGCTGAAAGACTTCCGTCAATGTTGTATGTGAATTTTTTTTCATATGAGTGTGCCTTCATTTTGTTTTTATGAACTTTTTCCAGCCACTTAAATTTTATTTCTAATGGCGAAGGAAAAAGGTTGGTAATTATACACACATTAAAATAAAAGGCCAGATCGATCAAAATCATGAGGAACCATGCAAGTCAAGGATTTTTTTCATTTTGTTTTTATGAACTTTTTCCAGCCACTTAAATTTTATTTCTAACTGCAAATGAAGAAGGTTGGTAATTACACACGCCTTAAAATAAAAGGCAGAATCGATCAAAATCATGAGGAACTATACAGGTCATGTATAAACAAGCTGGAATAACGGATAAATTAAAGATAGCCACTTGGAACTGTAGAGAATTAGGGTCAAAGACCATTATTTCAGCTCGTTTATCCATGTCTGGTTCTTCGTGATGTTGAGCCGTTCAGTCTTTGAGTTTAATGCGTCTGAATATTTGTAATTTTTTCATAAATGCTTTAATTTTTTAGAATTAGTAATTTCACTGTAACTTTCATTATAAATATCGTACATATTAAGATAGCAAGACCAGAATTTGCATCAGCCCTATAAAAGAAACTTATTACTGGAAAAAATACTAAACATGTACATAAGACGTAAGAACGTATTAATTCAAACCTGCCGCTTAACGATAAACGATTTTCTACCAACTAAGCAATTTCACCAGAGATGCTCTTAAAGATCTTGAATAACCCTCGTCAAAAGAAGTAGCATTACGTGCGTTATTAGACATAGAGCAGGCACTGGATACATCGCATTGGAATATATTAACGCTACCGCAACTCAAAAAGATATACAACCTTCCCGCCATCAAATAATTTATTCCATTGGAAGTACTAGAAATATAATTACCTTAATCAGAAAAAAGTCAACCATTGTAAGCGTAGTCAAGGATTTTCCGTAAGGAGGAGTCGCATCGCCTCTACTGTGTCAGTAAAGTTCGTTTGACCTTCTGGCTCAGGTGTGGTTGAGTTTTCAGTCGCTCAAGCGCCCCTAACATGACTACGACCACCAACGACTTAATGTAACTGAAACCGATGGCTTTACCTGTCCTTCGAAGCACGGTAACGGCTCGTATAATTTTTAGAAATTGAAAATTTCGTTGTCGGTGCCGAAAATCGAACTATTAGTCGCTGCGCTAGGGCCGCCACTATATACTGTCGTCGATAATGTTTGACGATCTCTTAACAAAGCTCAAAAAAAGAAGCATTATAGTACAACATTGTTGATAATCGCGTCCAAGGTGCATTAAACCTGGTAACTACCTGGTGTCAGAAATAATGGTTTTCAGTAAATCCGAATAAAACGATAGTTGCTTCATTGCTCATACACTAATATGAGGAATTTAGCAATTCAACCTATAACTATGAATGGAACAATACCATCATTCTCTCGAGTTATATTCAATAGGAAACAGTAGAAACAAATATCAACACTAAAGCAACAAGGGCTCTATGTATGTGCCACAAGCTTCCTGGCAAAATATGGGGTCAGTAACCTAAAATGGTCTTGTATGTTTGCAGGTGATTAATTACTTATAATGCAGTGATTTAGTCAAACAAAATAACACAGCAAATTCAATAATAGAGTTACATAAAGAGCAAGGATTCACTTGTGTAAGAATCATGGATATAACGAGATCCAGCCTTGGATAGTTCTCATCCCAGATCAGAATATCAACAGCCCTCAGAAACACTCCTACAGCACATCAAGCAGAATTACTAGCCACAGATGTTTGTGCTCAGTAGTGCCTGTATATTTTTATGTTCTACACAAGTTATCATCAATTTTGTTCGTAGTAGGTGCCATCATAGCATCAATAATTTGAAGTGTATCTGGAAACAGATGACAAATACAACTCTGGCCATTTTTTTTAATGATGAATATGCAGAATGCTCAAGATTCCTGTGAAATCGCATCATCTCTATTGGACCACAGACTTACCAAACAATCACTATAGCCCAAAAAGCATAAGAAAGCAACACCAAGGATACAAATCAAATGAAACACAAAAGTATTTATATGTGGGTGGATGATACATTCATAATTGCATAAAACCCAGAAATATTATTAGAGAAACTTCTTTATATGATTGTTAAAGATGTGTGTTTAGAATCAGAACTTCAAAAGTATAAAGCACTTCATAGTTTTTGTTTTATAAATTCCTTAGGTTGTTCTCTAGTTTTTTTTTATATTGTCATTATCCTATTTGTCCAAAGAATGTATGGATTTTAGAAGCATCTTTAAAATTCTTCAACAGATTATCTTAATTCAAAATAAATCTCTTTGATCAATCTTCAGTATGTTTCACTTATTTACATAACATGTTTTGTTTAACACCTACCCTAATTTAATCAGAATGTTATCTGAGTTGGGTTTATAGTTTTAAGAATCATATAACTCAGTTCATTGACCCCAAATTAAATAAGGTGCCAGATCAAACTGTAAACCTCCCAAACTGATCAAAACTTCAACAGAACATATCCAGTATCCAGAAAAATGGGTTAGATGAATTAAATATAGATTAACTCACCTAGAAAGCACTTAAGAAAGAATTTAAACAATTCTAATTCTTTATTAGGTACTAACACAGTCACATAGGGTGAATTAACAAACCATTAAAGAGTATTTGAATAAAACTAATTTTCAGGTCCTGAAGTTTTTTCACAATCATCTAAAATGAACTATCATCATTCAAATCGAAATAGGAAAAATGCCCTCCTCTATTCACCTGAAAAATAATTTGGTCTGCACATAGATTTAAAAAGACGAACATGTTGTAATTGAGTAGCATGTTTGAAAACAAGACACAGATTTAAGTGTACCTATGAACTCAAGTGTGAAAGATATGACAACCCTTTCAACTAGAAGTTGTTTTTGACTGCAATGCAGATATTCCTAATCCAACTGAACTAATGAAAAATGCCTTATACTTGTATCTACAAGGGAATCATTTGGGAAGTATATATCATGTCTAGAAACATCATATAGATCCAAAGCAATCCTGATGTCAAGAAAGACATTGCACAAAGATGACCTCTTTCAACTTAAGGGCTTTTTGAATGCACAGCAGATATTCTTGAATCTGTCATGCTTCCATATATGGAACCAATTGGATTAGACTGTATTCTAATAGATGTCCATTTCATTGGATGTTTCCCTTCATCAGTGTCATTTGTATACCTGAATTTACTTAGGAACTTTGTGATGTTATCAAAAGGTAGGTTATTAAAATTGTTTTTAACACAAGATGGAAGATGGACTAATGTTTAACAATATGAGCAGGTTAAGGTCAATTAATAGGAATCAAAATTTCAAGACAGAAATATTGGTCAAACTTATTTGTGTTGGGCATACTTGTTAATGTTAGATGAAATACTAAACAGGTTCATTAACACCATATCTACTACCATTCATTCAATTTCTTATGAAGTTACAGATCTAATATACACTAATTTTACAGTATCAATCATCAGATAATACTAACTGACTCAGACTTGATGAGAAGGATATAAGATGGTTTGAAAGTGTTCTGATACTGATACTATTTACAAATTGGTGACTGTGTATCTGAGTATGTAAGGGTGTTTTCTAGTATGCTGCAGGGAGGATATTTTAACCTAAAGCTATCTATTGTACCATTAGATCTCAACAGGATTTACTACAAATCTTTCAATCTGAATAACTCTAATTCATATATTATAAGATTATTACATTGTTGAAGTAAGTCACCAAATACAATAGATTATAGAAAGAGTCTCATAGAAAGCCTGTGGTATTTTTCTACCAGTACCAAAGAATTAACTGAAGCAAGTGTAAGTATCATCAAGTACTGGGATACATATTAGAAACTAGAGATCATAGAAATTTGATTGCACTCATCCCGAATAAAATTGTTTTCTAAACCTCACTTGTGTACTTGGAACTTTGTACATTCCTTTCTTGAAATTGGTCCTTTATACACTCACTCAAGAGATTTTATAATCAAAGGTGATGTAATTGTTAAAAAAGGTTTATTTTCTTCTTTTATTTAAGTAAATACTCTATATGAATATGAAGTTGTTGTTTTTTCATTTGATATTAGTTTATAATCTAAATTGGATTGTTAATGGAATTATACATTTAAGTAAATAAAAATTGAATCAAACAAAAGTCATTTCTGAATACTGAATATTTATAGAAAGTGTTCTTTAGTCAGCACCATCTTTACACCTACACTTTATATGGTATTAGGAGAGAGTTGACATTTAAAAAGTAAACAAACCATTTCAAAAGTTTTCAACAAACTGCCTATATTTAACACTACAAAAATAACTTTATAGATGTTTGTTATTTACTATGGCATAAATTATAATGCTTTTTCAATGAGGACACAAACTAGCTGTTGGAAAATGTTCTTGGGTGGACTGCTTGACAAAATGATAATTGGATAATTATGGGATAGGGAAGGGATGGAAATTCCAACTTAACAGGTCTTATTACTAAACTCATAACCTATACAGAAAAGCAAATTATCTTAAAAACCCCATCCATTTTGTGATTTGTATGGGGTAAGGTAAAGGGTAAGTCCGCTAATAATTTCAAATAATGAACAATTTTTTATTTTATTGTTATATCTTCTAATCCTGAGATTTGCATACCATATGAGAATAGCAACTGGGTATTCTTCAGATATTTAAAGGGCATTTATGGGTGATCCCAAATAAATTTGCAGGAAAACTGAAAAATATATTTTTTAAGTTTATCAAGCAATTTTATGATATGAGTGAATGGCCCAAATTTTCTTTTTAACAAATATAAGAAAATAGCTTTGTCAAGAGAAATTTATTATGAAGAAATAAATTGATCAGTTAACAACTACACTATCCCAATGGAAAAATATATACAAGTACCTAGTCTACTAACACATAGGATAACATTCACATTCTTTGAATCATATATGATTCATTAGACAGTGAAATTGTTGTAGACCAGAATAATTTCTTTTGTAATAAATGTGAAACATTTTTAATTCAAGGTTTATGGAAAAAATAGCCAATAATGTAAGAACATTAAAAAAGTTGTCATTTGCTACCTCAAGCATGAAATTTCCCTAGACATTGTTGATGTGTGTAAGTTAATCAAAACATCTAAGGTAGATATTTAATAAGAACTAAATGATAAAATTATTAAATACTCAAACATTGAGATTGTTAAAATTGACCCCTACCAAAGGTCATTTTTCGATACCACACAACATGTGCAAAATATGTAATTTTTTTCAACACAACATGTAGAAAGGAGATATTAACCTCAAACACATGGATTTGGATACATGCGGAAAGCATGACATAAATTAGATGAAACCGAGTTCATATGATGATATAATAAATGTAGAATGATGTAGAAATATAAACTTTGTTAATATCTCATAAAAAAACCTCGTTTCTAAAGCTATAAGATCGATTAAGATATTTAACAGCTCACTACCTACATCTATAAAAACCGTTTCGAGATACCTAATCTCTAGTTGAGTTTGTCCTCATTAAAAAACTATGTTTCGTATTAAGATAAATAGCTAGTGTATGATTTTTATAAACTAAATAGCGACATTATTTCACCCCATTAGACACAAGCAATGATCTTATATCATTCAAAAACCGTTGGAATGCTACCCAGTAAGTCGTTAAGGGAGGGAGGCATAATCTACCACCTTTGTTATTATTTTAACGGATATTACAACATTACCATACATTAGCGTTCGTATCAGCTGCTTAAAATGTAAGGATTGTGTCGATATTCTAAAAAAACGAAGTATTTTTTGGAGATACTACCCTGCCCTGACCGCCATCATTCCCAAAGCTAGACATTTAAATTCGGTAGGAATTAACCCCCAGAACTTACCTTTAAATTTGGTCCTATTCTAGAAATATGCACTGCACTCAATTTTAGCAAGGGGTTAATTTATTTTAAGAAAACACAAAGAAAAAAACTACATATTCCCGTAAACGAAACAAAATGGTTTCCAACTAAGCAGGCTAGTAAACGGCAGAGTCGATCGGAAAACACTAGCTGCAGTGGCATCGAGGCTAGCTAAAAAACTTAAAATTTCCGATTTTCATATTGTGCAAACTATGGGCTTTAACGTGGTGTGATTTTTATGTAATTTCGATCAGCCCTTTACCCGGAAAAAATTAAATAAAATATGAGTAGTTTTTACTCTGCCGTGTACACTTCGATGGTTACAAAACATCTGCCATCTGTACCCGGCATTGGCGCGAATTGGAGACGCACGCGCAATTTGGTGCACTTCCAGATGATCCTGTGAAAATTATCCTTGCTACCTGGACCAACGGTAACCATTCCGATCCTCCAAAATGTCGTAAATTTCTTATTTTCAAAGCCACATCATACACAATACGAAATCGGAACAGAGATTAATAAATTTCGCTAACCTAAATTGACAACTAGACTTTTAAGAATGTAAACAAACGGGTAGTGGCTATGCGGACGTCTAGGCGGTAAACAAATAACTGTCAAAGGAAATTGTACACTCAGCTGTAACTTTTGAAAGGCTGCTGGTAGGTATAGTTTCAGTATAAATAGTAAAAATACCTTAAAAAATAACTTCAGTAACAACAAATATTGAGTAGTTAAATTAAAATGAGTCAACAACTTCATAATATACTAATATATTATAATAATATAAATTTTTAATTAAATATTGGGTGCCCCAAAATTTTTTTACATATACATATAGGTATACTTATATATTTCAAAAACTACTGTGCATTCTTAAACTAATATATGGAAATGTAAATTAGAACTCCAGAACTATTCTGTGATGTAAGTTGAGCTTAGTGACGTCATTAATGACGGTCATTACATCGAAAACGTTAACAAAGAGGTTAAAAGTTAGATCAGATGAATGATTTTTTATTCCGAATTCAACGATGTATTAAATTGAGGGTATTAGTTTTAGTATTTAGCTTAATTTTCATTTTATTATTTGCTTTCAATATCAACAATGCATTAAAAGGACAACAGTAAAGTAGTTGGCATTTGAATTACAACAGAAATCTATTTTTTTTTTATAGATCCTACTGCCATCTTTCTGAGAGACTCATTAATATTCAGCTCAGCGGACTGCTATTGTTCGAGGTGTGAAATTCCATAAACAAGGGATCTATCTGTTTTATGGAATGATTCTTTGTGTATGGAATTTCAGACTTCGAACAATAGCAGCCCGCTGAGCTGAATATTAATGAGTGTCTTAGGAAGATGTTAGTACTATACAACAATCTAATAGTGTTTAGGATTTCAACTTGCTCCATTCGCAGCTTTAAAACTTTGCTTTGTGAGATATTTAGGGTGAAAAAATGCATATGACATTGACCTCGGGCAGTTCTTTGGTGGACACTGAATGTGAAAAATGGCGAAATGTAAAATGGGTATAGGCGTGTGAGACTATAATTACATGTGTTAACCCACTACGATTATTTTGCTGGTACGACAGCAATCACGGCTGTCGGTAAAAAATGGTTTGTTAAAATGTGGTAAAAAAGGAAAGTTAAAAATCAGTTGTTGATCCCTTTATATGGGAAGACTGGTACGATTTGAAAGCCCTTTCAATGTGTTTGCTACCCGCCAAGTTAACAAAACTATGGTTAACCGTATCGTAGGTACCAAATTGCCTATATAGATTTAAAATTCAGAGTTTTTAAAGTATCTTTTAGTCGATTTGCAAAATGATAATGACGGTCTTTCAAACACTTTCGTTTGATAGTTGAAAAGTTAAAAGTAGAAATGTTTTAACTCATAATTAATAACGGTATGGATTTAACCACTGACAAGCTGAGGTCCGTGCATATATTTTATCTGCAAAGACTATGCTCAATATATCCACTAGTTTTGGACAAAACAAATTTTTAATTAACAGATTAAAATCTGGTGAAAAAATGACCTTAAAAAATTGATTAAAAAAACTGGAAAGTCAGATAAAAGCAATCGAGTTTTGTACTTTTATTACCGAAAATTTTCAATAAAACTGAAATATATAATGCTATAAGACCGTTGAAGACCAGTTGTGATGTACGGCACTGAATGTCGGAACATACAATTAAAATGGATCTAATAGAAGATATGATGCCGATTGATGCCATACCGATAGAGCATAACCTAAGATAGTCAACGCCGAATAGCCGGATACGAAGAGTCTCTGAGTTCCTGAAAGATAAAAGAAACGAAGACCAAAGAAAACATGATGGGTTATACAATACCAGTAAATAAAGATGAAGATTAATATTGGTTTGGACTAAGATAGAAACGTATGAAGAAATGTTGTAAGGAAAACAGAAAATAAAGATAAAGAACATGAGGACGGGGACCATCGTTAAGAGAAATTATGCATCAGAAAGCATGTAAATTAACGATATAGAGATTAAAAAAAATTAAATGGAGTGCATGACATACAAGTCCAAAAGGGCAAATAATTTCAGGATACCGTACCAGAGTTTTATAGTAAAGCGATTAAAAAATTGTGAAAATAAGCAGAAGTGCATACAGCTGTTTTTAATAGTTAGTTAGTCTTTTTCCTCAGTTTTTCATTGCAAGTTGACTATTGCAATAACGTCTACTGTAAATTATTTTGTGGTGGTTCTGCTCTTGTATGCAAATGCCAAATTTTTTGGTAAGTGATACGAATAAAGTCAAGGAGCGTAGGGAAATGGCTTTTTGCAAATTTGCTTGATCATTGCTTTAGTGGAAATAAACTTAATAGTCAAGAGCAAATAGAAACTGGCATGGAATATGTAGAAACTTATCATGCAGAAACATTGCCAATTATTATTAATCAACAGCAAAGTGTCCTCTTTTAAAACCATATATGCTTTCTAAACATCTTATTAAGAATGTAATACCATCGAAATGGTGGCGTTCTATGAAAAATACAATTACGACAGCATTGGAACTTGCTCAACAGCTTCACACAGCTAGTGCATCGTCAGTCGACATAGAAAGACTCTTTTCATCATAGGGTTTAGTCCATTCCAAACTGCGTAATCTGCTAGGCAATGTCAAAGCTGCTAATTTGGTTTCAATTTTTAAAGATCTAAATTCCATCACTGATAACGTGACTGATCAGATAGCACATTTATGAATTAAATTATAAGATTACTATGAGACTGAAACAATTTGAGAAATTTATTAACCCTTGTATGCAAAATGTTTTAAGTTTTCCAATTTTTTTTTGTTCCTATTATTAATAAATAAATAATATGTATGTTAAAAAGTTTGTATAGTGTGTTTGATAATTTTTTTCATGTTTATTTAATATATTAATAAAGAAAATGAAAAAAACGCTTGTTTAATTTAAGTGCTTTAAATTTGTTTTAAACTGTTTTAAACAAAAACTATTTTAAGCCTAAACAAATGTTTACAACAGTTAATTAAAACAAAATGTTTAAAATGAAACAACTCTGTTTTTTATAACTGTTTTTCGGATTATTTCAATTTTAAATTAATTTTTGTATATTAAAGTTAAAATTCTATGTTTCAAAAGTTATCAACGTGGAAGAACTACCTGAAGAATGGACAAATGAATACATTACATTAATATTTAAAAAAGGAGACTGAAGAAAATGTGAAAATTACAGTGGAATTAGCATAATCTCAATAAATGGGTCGATTGTATGGCAAAGTTATTAAAAACAAACTAGAAGAAGATATCAGTGGTAAAACTGCCGACTCACTGGGCATTTATAGATTTAAAGCAAACATATGACTCAGTACCAAGAGCCAAGTTGTTGAACGCTATAGAGAATCTAGATAAACCTGACAGTTGATAACAACAGTGAAAAATATATACAGAAGTAATATAGTAAGAATAAAGATGGAAACGCAATTTTCCAACAGTTTTAAGACAACAAAGAGGTTGCTGCAGGGCTACTTCACATTATCAACGCTTTTTAAAATATTTTTAGAACACACCTTTAAATCCTAGAAGATGAAATGTGAAGGAATGGGGATTCCAGTAAGAGATGACCATTTATATATGAGACAGACTTAAGTTTTATGGTCAGAAAATTGGAAGAAGAGTTCACGAAGAATGGTATAAAAATAAATTTTTCAAATAACAGAACACCTAGAACCAAAAATCCTTGAAATTGACCAGTGCTATGGGCCAGTCACATTACAAAGAACACGAAAACAACAATTTTCCACTCAATAGTCCGTAGCATAATTACTTACGGGGCAGAAATCTGAAAACTAAACAAAAACCGAAATAAAGTGATGGCCACCGAAATGGAATATTTGGAGGGAGTTAAATGGATAAAATCAGAAACGAGGAAATTAAAAGAAAAATAGGGGGCAACTAAGAATGTGCTAGAATATATAGAAGAAATAAGTCTAAATTGGTATGGACATATCAGAAGAATACAAAGGAATAGGTGGTTATCGAGAATAATAGATTGGAGTCCAATGGGAAGGAGAGAAAGCGGAAGACCCAGGAGGTCGTAGAGGGATGAAGTAGACGAGGCACAGGAAAGACAAAACTTAAAGCCCGAGAATGGCAGTACAGAGATAGATGGCGATAAGGGTTGAGAATAGGAAGACATCGACAGCTGTAGAATTCTTTATATATATATATATATATATATATATATATATATATATATATATATATATATATATATATATATATATATATATATATATAGCCAAAATTCTTTCAAAAATGATTATTATAACCACTAACCATTATCTTATTCAATTTCGTAGGGTAAGTGTATATTATATATTATATGAGCTAATAACGTTAATAAAGTGATGGCACATGTGGAAAAACTCACTGTAACCTACCGAAAGTAGATCATTTCATTATTATGTTAATACCTTAAAGTTTCCTCCGACATATGTTACGAAAGAATAAAACTAAACTGAATTATTATACAGCCGTCAGTTTGGAACATAGTTTTAAATTGTATCATATGGCAAGTAATACGTAAAACAGCGCCTATCTGCGATTTTTATTGATTACTTCACTGATCCGTATTCAAACTATGAACATGTACGTTAGTTAAATTACCCAAAAAAATAATAAATTACGTTTCACTGTTAAGAAAATAAGATGTGGCAATTGTTTCCGGTTTAAATGAATATTTTGAGGCTTCTGGGCTGAATTTGTACTATAATTTATGTAGGTATGTGTGGTTGAAAATAATTTAAAACCAGTTGTAATATAAAGTATTTCTTGCTATATAATTTCATTTAAAATAATTATCCTACAAAATAATACGTTTTTAATGAGTACGTCACTAAAACGTCATAAAAAGTATGATCCTGAATTAAAATTTATTAGTTTAAGATTCAAGATTTAGATAATATGTAGTGGAAAGACGACTTTATGACGTGTACTGTAGGTATACTTTTATTATTTTGTAAGGAGTATGCTTTTTTATATTAATCACAATTATTGACATTTTAGTAACAGTTTTATATACAAGTCGGAATGTCAATCAAATAGTCCCACTCATAAAATTGTGATTAAATCCACAAGTGAAATCTGAAGGATTTGTATGTAAAAATATTAAACAATTTTGATAACGAAATCGTCACGACCAGCTGACCGATTAGCAACTATTAAAATAAATAAGGAGTTAAAAAGAGTGGGGCGATAAAGGCGAGGACCTACCGGTTATTCAGAATGAGGGGGGGAGCGGAGCTACCGCCGGATCGACGGATATAAACAGCCCTTATGTCATCTCTTTTATCGAAAGTCACATTTAGTAGGCCTAGGCCGTTATGTAAATGCAGTAAGTACATACAACATACGGTTGATAATCGTTTGGGACAATTCAGTGCATACAAAACAAAATTGTCACATTCTAAGGGAGGACCATCGCGAAGAAAAACCGTGAAGGGGCAGATTAGACTGTTAAGGATGTCGCACCGTCGCCAAAAATTAGGTGAATTAGGTGTCTAATGTATGCGCCGGTGTATTTGTTTATGAATGGACCGAAACTGGATTAGATGCTGTGTTTACGTTACGTTAAAATACTAAAATACGTTAGGTTTTCGGCTTTCAATCCACCGATTGTGGAAGTGACGTTAGACTCAACGTCTGAGGAAACATTGTCCTTGCTTTATAACAGGTTTTTAAACGTTTTAAGGATGCACGTTTACTTTTTGACACGAACGATCGATAATATACATTCCAACTGCAATTTTAACAAAGAATTGGACCGTAATACTGTTGAAAACAATAGAAACAGGAACAATTTTACATCAGTGTGACGTCACTACGTCATATAATTATTATTGACGTTATATTCTAAACAAACTTAATTCTCAATAATATTTTCACTAGTTTAAATTTTAAAATCTTTAAAGAATTCTCATTATTGTTAGTTTACTGTATCTGTCTGTGAATATTAAAACAATATGAGATTAACGTCATCATTCCTTCTGCTTTTTTACTTAGGTATTTGGGTTCTCCTTCCCTAATTACATTTCTCCATATATCTTCATATATTCTTATCTTGGGTGATATCATATCAATATTAATCTCTTTCACAGAATATAATTTCTAAGCGTCTCCCACTAGGTCTTCTTCTTCTACTCCTTCAAGGAACTTTCATCTAGACTTCACCTAGGTTCATTCAATTTTATGTTTTTTCTGTCACCCCACTCATCCATCTAAGCATTTTCATTTCAGCAACATGCATTTTTTTCAGCTGCCAATCGGAACTCTCTACGTGCCTGATGATACGCTTTCTCAAGATCAATGGATATAATAATAGGAGTCTGCTTCTTTATTCCTTTGTTTGTTTTTCCATTAGCTACCTTATATAGAATATTGCATGTATTATTGACCTACTTTTCGTAGATCTAATCTGAGCTTCTGGTTTCTCGGTTTCTTCACGTATTCGTCTATTAATTACTCTTTTCTTTATGTTCTTAGTGTGACAAGTAGTTTTGCTTCTCCATACGCCTGGAATTTGTTCCACTTTCATAATTCTATTAAATAAAATTGTTATCAGGCTATTCTAATATGGTCTACACTTCTGTATGAATATCATCTGGTTCAACTGTCTTACCTTTTTTTTTATTTTTTTAATACTTTAACAACTTTTTCATTTCTTATCTTGATCACCATTGCTCTTGATTTCTCCGTTAGTTATAAATTACACAGTGCTGCAATTTAAAAAAAATATCGATGACTGAGAAGTGAAAGGTGTTTTAGAACTCGTCTGCATGTTTATTCTTAATCTGCCATTGGATTTTCCCTGTCAGGTACAGATTTTTCACAGATCGCCAAAAACTAAGCGGTTCATAATCAGAGAGTATAAAAGATTACGAGATCCCATCATCAAAACCGAATACAACCGACTCTTGGTGTCAACAAGATCAGAGGTGAACAAGCTGAAACAAGAACAGTGGATGCAAGTCCCTTCTGGCCTTTACTACAGGGAAGGTTCAATATTCTGGTCCAAATTCAAAGTCCTGACCAATAAAAAAACTCAGCTACATTCTCATCTAAAAGTATATAACATCATACTCAACAATCCACGAGACAAAGCTGATGCTTTTAAAAATTCACTACAGGCCGCACTTATTTCCCCAAACAACCCAAACTTCAGTGTACATACACTGAGGGCTGAGTGACAAAGGAGAAAGAGAATCACAATCATCCTAGTCCATATTACTTTACCAAAACAAATTCTAAATAATAGTCTTAAATGAAAAGCTATGGAGGATATCATGGAAATACCTTCTAAGTTAATCCGAGTGGAATTAAAGGTAAGTTATTTAGTGAAAGAAATAACAATACCGGGTCAGAAAAAATACGTATTGTGCTCGGAGGAAAAACATGCCTGGTGTACCTACTCAAAAGTGAAAAGGAAGTGTTCTGGAGGCTCTCAACCTCCAGAAATTAAATATATATACAAATAAGGACGAATATTTCCTTTTGTGTTAATACAGGTAAATAAATTAAATTACTGAAATAAGCAGACGTGTAAAAATAGGATAGGAAGCATTCGGAAGACTCTCATTCGCACTTAAAAATAAAAATATACCTCAAAGACTGCGAACCAAAGTGTTTAATTCCTGTATCCTACCTCTACTTACATGTGGACTTCAAACCTGGACATTCACTAAAATAAACATGGAGAAGATCAGAGAGCTATGGAATGACAGATGCTGGGTATCTCACTCAAAGACCATAAAACCAATGAAGACATTCGTAATAGAACAAAAGTAAAATATGTTGTTGAACAGGCAGCTAAACTGAAATGGAAATGAGCTGGACATAACGAACGTCTTAAGGATGGCCGATGGAATAAAAATCGGGAATTGGCGGTCATATGAAGCCAAAAGACCACGATAAAGACCTCAAATGCGTTGGAGCGATGGTATTAAAAGAACTGCAGGACCAAAGTAGAAACGTCTTGCAAACTATTTTGCTATATGGCGATGTCACGGCATTACTTACCACAGGTACCCTCAAGGAGACGCAAGGACAGAGCACAAATTCAACTAAACAAGATAGTGGGATGGTGCAACAAGTGGAGGGTCACTCTAAACCCCACTAAAACTCCTATTAATCCTATTAAAATCTCCATACAATAAAAGGAATTAGGGGAACTGGACAACTCTTGTAGGAGAAAGGCTTGAATACAGACCGTCGGTGTCCTATTTAGTTCATTTTAATAAGTCTCTCAATTGGGACACTGATTTTCAGCACACTGTAGAAAGAGTAAGGAAGAGAGCTAAACTCTTGAACGCATTGTCCGGTAAAAGAGCCACTAGCTCTAAAACCCTCTTACATACCTACAAAATATTTATCAGACCTATTATCGAATACAAGGCGTGTGTCTAGGCATCACTTAACAAACGACAGTCCAAAAAAATCTTGGCTACTGAGAGAAAGATCCTGCGAAAATGTATGAGAAAACGTGCTGATTATCCGTGCGCAGTAATCCATCCACTTTCCAACATGCATACTATTGAGTATGCATGTTGGAATCAGAATCCATTCGCTCAACAAGAGATACGTACTACGCACTATAAATAGCCTTAACAACCGAACTAAACTGACCCTCAAAACTCCTTGCCATCGCCTAGAGCATAGACTCACCAGGAATCCTACAAAAAAAGTTCCATTCCCTCCAGCCAAACTTCTACACTTGACTGGTAACAAAGTTCTTGATGAGTATCACGGCGTCCTAAAAGCAACCCCCATTAAATATCGCAGATAAAATAAATGCCGTTCCTATAGTGTATCTGGTAACAGCGGAGATGCTTTCTCCTCAAGGCTTTCAACTTTTCCTTCCTAAAAAAAAACAGGGCCAACCGCAAAAAAAGGAAACCCTTGAAGAGGCACACATTTATATAATATAACGTTACAAACGACAAATCGCCTTCTAACTTTTGTGCGAAAAGACAGGTCTGCTATAGTGGCTATGCTTAATAAATGAAATAAATATTAAGACAAAGACAATAAAAATATCATTGGTTACAAGTCAAAAACTGACTATTTTAATTCTCTACAACCATTACACAAATTAATATACTAGTTGCCATTGAGTCAAAAGGAAATTCCTCTTTCTTGCGTTTCTACCTGTAGATTCCTCTAGATTACAGTCTCTCTCTTGAGGTTCCAGAGGTAGTCAGCCATCATAGTAGTATTCCACCTCCGTGATAACGTTGCTCCATTAATTTAACATCTTGATGGAACCTCTCTCCAAGTTCTTTGCTGTAATTTCTCAAATTATCGGGGAAATAGTCCAGTTGTGAGTCAAGAAAATGAAGTTTTACACTCATAAGATAACCTAGGTTTTGGAAACTTCTTAACAAACCATTTACTTTTTTTTTGTAATTAGAATTTCTTTGGTTCCGAAAAAACCTGTTAACAACTGATTTGAAGATTGTTAATGTATTTTTTTTCTTAGTATACATGCATTTTTTAAAGTCAGTGTCGATCATAATGGAAAGATGGTCCCCTGATTCAACGCTCTCACGAATTGTTTCATTAAAGCCACTTTAATATTTAGAGGTGGAAGCAGAACATATTCGGGGTTTAACAATGGACTGTTTATGACATTATTTGCGCCTGGCTTCCACTAGGTTCTTGTTTTCCAAGATTTCACTGTATAGTGATTGGACCTATTTCTGCTATCTTATTCACAAAGAAAACAAAGGCATTTAAGTAAATCCATTTTGCAAACTTCTGCAGCATCTTTTAGAAGATTAAAATCTCTAACTAAGTCATTTAATTCTTCTCGAGTAAAAAGTGGGCGATCTTCATCAGGTTCATATGCCTCATCACATACATTGTTCTCATTGTCATCACTTCCACAGTCAAAGTCAGCACTAACATGTTTTAGAACAGTAGGTATAGTGTCGCCAAGAGCTACTGGTTGAATACCAGAAGATAAATTAGGATAAATAATAGATTTCTTGTTCTTAACTGAGTAGCCAGATATATTAGGCAGACAAAAGTAACAATTATCCACATGATTTGATAGTTCTCTCCAGATCATCGGTATTCCACAGGACATAGCTTTCTTCTTTTTACCTGTTAACCATGTCGTAATGCCTCGACACACGTTCGAAAAACAGTATGAGGGGGCCTTTGCCTTGTCTTGTTTCGTTTACCATTTGTTCTGTCAGTAGTTAATGTTAGATCATTTTGCTTGGGGATTTTCTTCCTCTAGATTATCATTTAGGACTATAGAGCTCAATCTATCCTTCTGTTTTTGAGTTTGTTCATCACCTCCTGCCACCATTGTAACATAATAATTTTTCTAATATACTTTTTGGACCTTTGACAAACTCTTCATCTACAACTCTAGACACGGGCCTCCACAAGGTGCTATCATACGGAAATCAGTAGAAACTTGATTTTTTACGGGTTGTTACTCTTCCCTCTTCCCCTTTATCTTTTGAATTATAGTACCACAGGCTTGGGATTGTCCCTACGGAATACACTGTATTATAATTAAAAGTAGTATGTTACATGACAGTAAAGTACAGCTACCTAAATAAAAGACAAGAAGATGCTTAGGGCCACCGTAATTAATTTCTAGATGAAATTGGTACGGATATCTAGAAGACAAAGAACAACGAAAGAAAGTGTGTTAGAAATAAGGCAAATTAAATAAACAATCACAGAGGAGATAAAAAAACAGTTGGTACAGCGTGGATACGTATGGATAGAATTGGAATCTCAAAACCTGCCCTGGAATGAAAGAGGGCAAAAAAAGATCAGGAAAACCCAGAATGAGATGGCGGAAATAAATCGGTAAAGACATGATATATAATATCTTTCGTTGCTTGGTTTCAATCTTTTCACATTTTTGTTATTTTCAATTAGTGTTTCCACTTTAACTTTCTTTTTTTTTATTTATTTAGCTTTTCTGTTTGATGTAACGATTTTTTCATCATCGGAAATTTTATAGACTTTGATTTTATTTTTACCACTGATATTTTTCTTTTAGTTACCATATCTTTTGTTTTTGTGAGTTATCTTCTATATAGAAATTAATTGAAATTTTATTCAAACCAATATTCTGGTTCCAGGTCATTCGAAAACTGTCTAGTTCACATGATTTAGATGTTTTCCATCTATTGTCTGTCCCTTTTGCCATTAACTGAAAATGGTCGAGGTCATATTACATATTAGTTAGGGTTAGCTGTTTCGAACCCTCGGTCAAATTTTAAGCCCTTTCATAATAATATGCAGGTTGGTAGTTGTCTTATATAATATGGTATTACTTCAAAATCTACCAATATTTATAAGTGTATAATGATGTATGAATATATTAAAATAACTCAAGTTTGGGAGGAATGAATAACAAAAACCTATAAACACACTTTTTATCGTAAGGAAACTGATAAACAAGGAAAAACGATGAATATTACAAGACATAAATAAAACATGAAATGAAATAAAAAGATGGATACATTCAGTGGAAAAAGAGTGAACACCGCGTTAAATCCAAAAAAAACAAACATTGGATGTCAGGGGAAACCTTAGAATTAGTGGAAAGAAGAAGAGTTATGCTACAATATACCACAAAAACAGTATTCAAAAAATAACGGAGCTAAGCAGGAAATAAAATGTATGTGCATCAGAGATAAAAAAAAACATATAAATAATGAGAGTCATGAACTATTTAAAAAAGTTAAATATTTGTAACGAAAGTTCAAGCCACAACTTCAAGCCATTTAAGACCGTAATGGGGAAGTAAAAACCGACATAGATAGCACTGTAAAAACCTGAAAAGGTTACTGTTCAGAATGTACAAAGGCACTTCAAAAGATACATAACAAAATAAAAAACCAAGGGATAGATGGCATACCAACGAAGATTCTAAAAGTTAAGGCGAAATTTTCATACATTTATATAATACTGGATATGTGCAACATGATATGGATGACAAGTGAATGGCCTGATAAGTGGTGCGAATCAACATTCAACCCTATTCATAAAAAAGGATCCCTAACCAAATGCAGCAATTACAGAACCATTGCCCTTATTCCCCATGCGAGCAAAATCCTGCTACATATAATCAATCAACGGCTAAAGAACTTTCTACTCCCAGAGATAGCCGAAGAACAATGCTGATTCGTACCAGAAAAGGAACGCGTGAGCAAATACTGAACACCATACAGATAATAGAAAAAGCTAGGGTACACAATATACTTACCAATGCTGCTCTGTTTCGTAGATACACAAATGGGATACCATCTGGTGTATAATCGGAAATAAGGGAGTACCTAATCACCTATCTATCTTCTTCTTCTTAAAGTGCCCTCTCCTCAATGGAGGTTGGCTACTACAATTTTAAACTCTTCTCTATCTTCAGCTGTTCTTATTAGCTGTTAAAAATTTAGCCCTGTCCATTGTCGGAGGTTTCTGAGCCACGATAGTCTTTTCCTTCCTAGGCCTCTCTTTCCCTCGATTTTTCCCAACTATAAGTTGGGCATATTGGTACTTATTATTTCTCAGTATGTGGCCTAGGTATGCTGTTTTTCTAACTTTTACTGTGTTAAAAAGTTCTCTTTCCTTGCCTATTCTATGCAGCACTTCTTCGTTTGAGGTATGCGATGTCCATGAAATTTTGAGTATTCTCCGGTAGATCCACATTTCAAAGGCCTCCAATTTATTTACGGTTGATGTTTTAAGGGTCCACGTTTCAACTGCATATAGAAGAGTCGACCAGACGTAGCATTTTGATAAACGTAGTCGAATTTCGAGTTTTATTCGAGAATCAAAAAGCAGTTTTTTTATTTTTTCGAAAGATTTTTTGACCTGTTCTATTTTAGATCTTATTTCTAGATCAGGATTTAGGCTGCTATCGATCCAACATCCCAGGTACTTAAATCTATTGACCTGTTCTAAAATGTGCCCATTTATTGTGCAAGGTTGAGGTACGTTTTGGTTTTTTCGGATTGACATCACTTTGGTTTTTTTTAATGTTTATTTTCAAACCAAATTGCTCACAGGTCGAGTTGGTCTTGTCGATGAGTCGTCAACCTATCTATACATAATAAGAAATCTGCAGGATAAAAGTCCAGAAAAAGTTAAAGTACACGGAATATATGCAAATGCGTTTAAAACAACGAAGGGAACTATACAGGGTTACATACTATCACCATTTATTCTGAATATATAATGAAGAAAGTACTAGACGAATGGGATGTAAGAATCACTATAGCAGACAAAAAGATCAGTAACCTGCGATACGCAGATGACATACTTATACTAGCAGTGAATACTAGAAGTCAAAATGATTACCATCATATATGTATACGTGAAAAGGTGGATAGTTGAAATGTATTCTATCTTATGTAAAATGAGCTGGTTAACTACATATTCGTATTCAGCTAAAAAAATTAGATAAGATAGAATAGTTCCATGTATTGTGACGTAAACAAATTATTTACTTATGTACACAAATAATCTAGACTCTTTTGCTCGTGTCAGGAAGAGTTTGGGTGTGGTTCTTTCAAAAATCATATACAAGCTGGTTGTATTATCTTTAAAATTAAAATGAATTTGGCACCATCCTTTAATAGTTTACCCTCGTAAGGAAACGAGCCGAGACAAATAAATAAAATGAAAATTTTAAAACAAAGCCAACCTTTATTATTTTGTAATGAACAAAAAGCTATTAAAAGATTCTAGGAGAATTACGTCATCCCTGAAAAGAAATAAACAGTCTCTCTTTAGGTATTAAATTACAAATGAGAAGTGCTTATACGAAACTAAACTTAAAATCATTTTGGCTGTTCAATTTTTTCACATGCGAAAAATCATGTCATTTTTTCGCTGTATTATTAACTATCCTTCTACCACAATTTTACAATCATTACCTTAGTCCAACCCTTGATAGATTCCAGTTCAACCTCCCCTCCTTTAGAAATACAGACAGTTTTAAAATAGCAAGAAGAAAGTCTCTCTCTTGATTGTTGACTGTCGCTAGGGACAGTCGTTGACTCTTTCGTCTGCTGAGTCTCGCTAGGTAGGCATATACTCTCTCTTGCCTGTTACCTTCCGCTAGGTACAGACGTACGGCTCTCTTGCCTGTTGTCTATCGATGAGAACGGACGCTCTCTCTCCCCTGTTGACTGTCGTTTGGTGACAAGGGTTTCTCTCTACTGTTGACTGCCGCTAACTAATTATCTTTCTCCTGCTTTTAGTTATGCGAAAAATACCGCAAATACTGTTTTAGATCGTGTACAGACGCAAAATGTGGTCTATCTCGTGATCTCAGTATTAGTACCGCGAAACACGTGTTCAGAAACCGGTACCCGGACAGATTCCCCGTATGAAAAACAACCGCGAGTGTAAGCCTGTCAATACCGCGAGTGTGTGCAACAGAAAAATTGGTAAGACTTTGTATAAACTTAATTCGCTATAATCTGTATAACCTTTTACCACATATCCTAATTTAGTTGAACTAGCCCTATGTAATACAGTTCTCATTAACTGAAATTATATTCATAATTTCACATATGTACACCCTTTTTGTACATTGGCCTTTCCGGCCAAAGTCGGAACTATTAGGAACTACAGTTGTATCCTTGAGATAATTTAGATGCTTTCGGCAGATAGATGGCGTGTGCAACATTGATTTGAATATTTACTACGAATTATAATAATAAATTTTTGAAGCTTTGAAAAATAACTTAAAACTATACGGTTACAGTATACAGAATAGATTCTATGTATACAGAATGGCATCCAGCCGCCGAAATATGTATGAATGAAATAGGATCGAAAGGCTGTACGATAGGTGTGTCCCGGGCTTAAGCCGGATAAGCAGTGACGAACTTAGGTTCGGTTCGATTCTATCAACACCGGAAAAACACAAATAATGATCGTGGACAGGGCAAAATAATAATCAACCGCAAGTACACTAAGTGACGAATTTCGAAGTAGTAGACAGGTTTGTATACTTGGGTTCCCTAATAACCAACAACGGTAATAGCTCCTCAGAAATCTGACACAGGATTGCAGCCAATGGAGACAGAAAGTCAACGATATTTAGAGTCTCACCACGCCCTGACAAGGGCTCAAGAATAAGGAGGAGTATACATAACTCACTTATTAGGAAGAAAGATGCGAGTTGGGCAGTAGACAAACACCAAACATTAACAAAATACTTAGAAATGACTTTCGAGGCCAAAGATGGGGAAAATCATCATCATTGCTAATAAAAAAAGATGAAGAAGGTAATAGAATATTGTAAACATCTTAGTGAATATATAAGATCTAATAAAGTATTGAATCTACTATATTTATTGGCAATTAACGATAACTTTTTATATAATAGATAGCATAGAAATTCCACAAACAAATAGTTTCAGAACCATAATAGTACTAAATGCTATGGTTGCAAACGGGACAAAGAGAGATATCGGCAATACAACCAAAGAGCTGCAGATACAAAAGGCAGCTTTTTTCTTTCGAAGCCGTCTGTTATACATTACTCATACAATAACCACAATAAGAGGCTTAGTATCAATTTCGCCAGTCTTTTTTAAGTTAATAAATTTAACAATTTCGAATAAATATGATATCTGTTGATAAGATTTTATCGTCAATAGTTCCGGTTTTTCGATGGAAGTGCTTGGTAATTTTACGCTTTTGTTTGAAAATTGACCTATGCTAGTATAAAAATAAGTCAAACATTAACATTCGAAATAGTTTATTACGGGATTCTTCTTTTTCATCTTCTTCCTCAGCTTTTCCCTTTTCAGGCGTCACTGTTACTCACTCTTCGCCACTCATCTGTGTCCAATATGTCTTCTTCATTTGAACCTTTCTTTCGAAAGTCCTCTACCGCACAGCTCTTCCATCTTCTTCTCAGTTTTCATCTATCTCTCTTTCCATCAACTTCTAAAAGCTCTATTCTTCGTCCCACATAGTTTTCATTTTTAAGCCTTTCTTCTTCTTATTGTGCCCGTCCGTTCCGAACGTTGGCGATCCTTCTGGCTATGATGACTTTGTTGGTTGCTATACGGAATAGCTGTGTTGAGGTCTTTCTATGCCATGCTCTCAGGTTAGCAAGCCAGGATATTCTTCTTCGTCCTGGGGCCCTTTTTCCTTCAATTTTACCTTGAAAAATGAATTAGAGTAGCTCTTATCTGCCTTGATTTCTCATTATATGTCCCAAGTACTGCAGCCTACGGCCCTTCACGATGTTGTCCAAATCTGCGGTTGTGTTCATCCTCCGCAGTACTTCTTCATTGGTGACTTTGTCTGTCCATGGTATCTTCAGGATCCTTCTGTATAACCATAGCTCAAAAGCCTGAAGTTGTGATAGAGTTTCCCCTTCAATGTCCACGTTTCTACTCCGTACAGAAGCACTGAGTACACGTAACATTTGAGGAGCCTTATTTTTGTTTCTAGGGTGATGTCATGGCTGTTGAACACAGAGCTCATAGTCAAGAATGCACTTTTTGCCTTCCGATGCGAGATTTTTAAACATGACGTTTCTAAACCTTTGCAGTGTTTGTTCTTGAATCATTTTTGAGACTGTAGTCACCCCGGCTCTTTCCCTAATCAAGTCGTTCCTGATCCTGTAACTTCCAGTCTTACCCAATATCCACCATAGAATTTTGTATATCATTCTTTTCAGCCCTTCCCCGATTTTTCGATCGCAGAGAACCGCGCTCATTCTCTTGAGGAAGTCGCCTTCATACGCCTCCAAGAAATTCTATTTTGCGTAAGTTGCATCCAGTTATGCTTTATCCTTTGTATATCGTATATACATCGCATCTATGGTCTCCTCTGGCTTCTTTTATCTTCACGGGGTCTCTATTCTAATAATCTTTGATCCAAATCTAATCTACATGTCCTACAATTCTCCATTTTAGCTATGATGCCTTCTATTTTCGTTCTTCTGCGAATTTCTTCGTTTTTAAAGCGGTAGGTAGGTGTAATTCCTAATATTGATCATTCCACTTTCCTCTGTCCGATTCTCAGTATATTACCATTATTTTTAGTGAGCTGAGTGTCTTTAAAATGGAATAATCCCATTTCAGTGGAACAATACCATAACAATACTTCTCAATAAAAAAAAAATAACTAAGATTGAGAAATACAGACTGATAAGCCTTCTTTGTCACTTGTATAAGTTATTCACCAAAAACATTGTCAAAACGTAAACTGCACTTCTACCAATCGAGAGAATAAGCAGGTTTCAGGAAAAGTTACTGGACAAATCATTTTCAAGCAATTAAAGTCATGATAGAAAAGTCTGTGGAATATAATAGAAACTTGGCCTTGGTGTTTATCGATTTCCATAACGCATTTGACACGGTAGAACTAACAGCAATACCAACAGCACTGGAACAATAGGATAGATTACAGATATAAGGCTTGTAGAATACATGCACAGTAATGCCACCAGAACAGTGAAACTTCATGAAGCAACAGGTAAAATTAAAGTAGACAGATGAGTTAGACAAGGGAATACCATTTCACCAAAACTGTTCTCGAATAAGCAATGAAATCACTGTCTTTAGAGAACAGTCATCAATATCAATGGCAAAACGTTAAGCCACCTTAGAATCGCAGATATTATCATTCTTAACATTGGAAACATCATAACAGACAAAAGTGACAGAAGTCGACAGCGACGACGTAAAAATGAATTGCTGAGAACTGATGATGACAGCCCAGAATCGAGAGACGTGGAGGAGCTTGGAGGACGTTTATGATTAACAGTGAGTAACGGCTATATAATGATGATGAATTTTACAGTCGAAAATTCCCTTTATTTTTTATTACAATTATTTTTCATTTATTTGGTTTCAATTATTCATATATCTGGTTTCATTTATTCGAACAGCGATTAAAAGTTAATATGAAAATAAATATTTGACTAATAAAAAGAATGTAATGTTTGCGTGCTTTGAGACTGTGCGGGAGGGAGTGATAAAAACTGATGTAGGAGATCTTCAGTACGTCGCTGCGCTCAGTAACGACTGAATGAGGAATTTTGTATCCTCAACACGGTGCGTTTAACCAACCAATCAGGAATATCATATGGATATATAGCAGAGTTGTGAATAAACTACCAAATAAAGACCGCTGATCAAATTTGTAACTTTGTTGGTTGAACATTCATACACACTCACACATTTGCTGATCGAGCACACCATGCTCAATCCAGTTAGCTGCAACACAACTGGTTCATCGTATGGTGAGATTTTCTCTGCGATTATTGCAGTTCCAAATCTCGAGGTATAGTATATCGCATAAGCGATGCATCAGAGAGTTAAAGACCTCTGGGGGATTATAACCTTAACAAAGTATGGGGGCACTACTATAGCTGACAGCATTTTTTCCCAACTACTGGGATTAAATGAGCAAGGACACAAAAGAATAAGCAGATGGCCTAGGAGAAGACTCAGAAATCAGTGACACTAAACAGCGTGCCAGTGACCTTGTCAAAGCTGGTTGCAAGGTATCTCAGTTGTATATTGATTTGAAGTTCTACCCTTTTATTGGCCAGATTAACACTTGAATTAAAACATGGCCTATTACGGTGAATGGAAGCAAATCCGTCCATATTAACTTTAATAATCAAAAGATGGACAAAATGAGCTCATAATGATAAAATTTCACATATAAAAAAAATATGACGAGTTTGGTATAAAATGCATTTCCATCTTCGAAACAAGTTTATATATAACGACTAAGATGAACTTGTAAAACTGATTTGAGAGGAAGTCCTTACAGGAAGGAGTCATACTTATCCGTCCCATAATGTGATTGAGACACAGTATCCACTTAAATCTCCAAATAATGAACATCCCATTTAAACATCATCCGAAATGAGAAAGTGAAATGTAGCCGAAATCACGTGCCCATTATGAATTCTAGGAAATTTTGAATTTGATCATTGGCGGCGCGTAAGAAAATATGTTTCCTTGCTGGCCACTTTGCATTGTAACAATAGAATATTATACTTCTGCTTATAATATTAAAAAAAAAATACATTAGATCTAGTTTATAAAATAAGTTTTCATTCACATTAATAATGTGTCGACTGAGCGGATGAGCAGAAGTCGACTATATAGGTACCTAAAGATGTAAAATACTCAAATTAGTCTATTATTTTTGTTTCAGAAGGATATTCAATTAATTAGTCTGTCAATAGAAAGAGTACTAGCAACCGCAGATGCTTGTTTGGTCTGTATGTACATAACGTCTTCTAAAAACATGCCAAAACCTGCATATTTGGAAGAAGTTAGAAATCGTCATGTATTACATGAATCATATTGTTGCAAATACAACACTTCCACCAATTGATTCTACGTATTGCGTTTACGGCAGTAAACAGAACAAAACGCAATTATCAAGATTCGAAGTTTATTTCTGAGAAAAATTGAATTCTGTTGAATGTCAAATAACCGAGAAAACTATTTAATAATGGAATTCATCAATGTCCTGACATTATGTCGAAATGTGTTTAGACAGCAAAATAAATACACAACAGATTAATCAACCGCTGAATCAGCAGATTGCTGCTTCTACACAACGAAGCAAATACTTTAATTTTCTAAGCGTCAATAAAAACTAAAAATTTCGACAAAGGAAGAACTGGAATACAAAGTTAAAGTTTAACTTGCAAGGTATGAAACATGAATGATAACACAGCCCAACAAAATGAAAAAATTTGGTGCTTGATAAATAAAAAATTTTAAATATTTTTGATGTTCTGATTTCAAAAATTTCTCTTTTTTTATAGTAGTTTTTTTTTAATCGATTGTATACTTTTAACTTCGCTTGAAAAGATATACACACAGGCACCTAGAAATCACCAGATGGACTTACAGTAAATATGATAGATCATTCTATTGTAGACTCAAGACACCAGTCGAATATAATAAACATCCGCACCAGAAGAGTAGCAAATTCGGATTATATTCACTACGGGGTCGAAAGTAGGGTAAGGGGCAGAATTTTAAACAGTTAAAAAAGGAAATAGCTTTTAAACATAAACGATACAATGTAGAAGGACTGAAAAATACAAACAAAAACTGATAATATAAACAAAATATAAACATCAAACTAGAAAACAAATAAAAACATGAAAACATAAATGAAGAGTGGGAAGGGCGCAGAAACATCATTAAAGAAGCATCTGGAAAATTACTAGGCATCCAAGGTAAAAAAAAGAAGAACAAAAACGAATGACTGTTTTGACGAAGAATGTCAGATTATAATAGAAAGAAATATCAGACCATATTTATTGATGTTACAGGGGCACAGAACTCGACAAGGAGAGAAGGAATATAAATAACTAAGTAAGGAAAAAAAGAAAATCCACCGTAGAAAGAAGAGAGAAAATATGAACAAAGAACTTCAAGAACTACAAGATGTAAGTGAGCCAAAAGAAACGAGAAAATTTTACCAGAAACTGAACAAAAGCAAAAAAGAATTCACAAAAAATAAGTGAGGAGATAAGAGGGTAATATATTCACAGAACAGCAAGAAAAGCTAGGAAGATGAAATTCCTCAATGCGACCTAAAATGTTTTAGATTATATTGCTATATTAGATATTCGTTGGTAATACTCTATTTAACGTTTTTTATAAAAATATTGCTTTTTATTATGTGTTCTTAATATGCCATATGCTAAATAAAAAATAAATCCTACTAAAAAGCTCTTGGTAAAACTCCTAGGGACAGCTAACTTATATGATACGTGTGTGAATCATTTCATTATTTCTTTGGTGGAGTATAGAGAGTGAGAAAAAACTAAGCCAATTGGAAAAAATATGGACAGTAACACAAAACCCATCTAGGGTTGTAGCGCTACATCATGATGATGAATTGAGCTTTGACTGTTTAAAATATTAAAAACGCCGATAACTCCCTTTGAAAGTGAGGTATGCTTCCAGGAAAGTCGGCTAAGAAGGTTTTGGGAACTAAAAAGCCTACTAAAAATATACGTAGGCAAGAAAGAAGACAAATTGAAACTAAAAAGGACGTTAATGCCACATCCCACAAAAACAAAATACTTGTTAAGTAAAAGAAGAATATCAGCTGGAATAGGAGAACCAAATTCTATAGAATGAATATTCATAAAAACATGATAAGATAGATGTCTTTACGGCAAATATACCTAATTATAAAGAAGGCAATTGAACTGAAAAATAAGAATAAATGAATGAAATCGAATAAGGTAACATTTAAAAAGATTTATCTATGTGGTCAAAAATAAAATTAATCTATATATCCTATAAAACAAAATGCTTTATAAAGAACTAACTATATAATAACTATATTAAACTTAAGGTAATATAAATGTATTCTATAAGACTTAACTGTTTGTAACTAGATGATAAAACGAGTATTTCGTAATTTGGTCAAAACTACAAAACTCAAAATTAAACAGAAATTTTCATCAGTTAATCCGCTTTTAATAAAAATTAAAAATTATTTCTCATAGTTTTATTATATTAGGTAACACTTTTCTCAGTGTATGCAAATATCCATCTAATATATTAATATTTGTATAGATCGTAAAATTATTAATTTATTGTATGTGTGTTTAAAAGCACACTCCAACATTCAAAAAATTACCTATATTTAAATAGGAAGAGTATTTATGCGGTACTTACATTAAAATCTACAAAATTCGCCGAGCAGTCACCAACTTGTTGAGACCATGCTCTAAGATTAATATTTTGGTAGGAGTGACGCCATCTATTGGTGTGTACATGTTCTACTTGTCAAAAAAATAATTTTCTAGCTTACCGGACATTGGATCATCTATGGATGGAAAGTGGAAACAAAGCGGTCAGGTAAAGGGAATTTCTGAAAACGAGAATAATTTTATGTACACTTTTTATAACTTATTTTTATATTATATTTATTTATATTTTTATACCTATAATCTAGAGAATTTTCTATATTTTAAGAATTATGTATTAAGAATTGTGGATGTTAAATTGTACACATTATTAAGAATTATAATAGTGGCTGTTTAGTGTTGTAATAAAGTTAAAAACGAATTTATTTATTAGATTTTTCAATTTTTAAATTTTTTATTTTCCATAAATACTTAGTCAAAGAAGCTACAGTTAATTTCAAATCCAGTGGCGGATATAATAATTCCTGGAAGATATTATTTCGTTTGTTTCGTCGCACCAACGATGCTTTGAAAAATATACTTACAGTCTTTACACTCAGCTTGGGAATATTTTGACAGATTCATTCTGTATGTTGTATACATTCAGAAACATACAACACAAAAATTTCTACCCCTCACTATTAATAGTCCAAATAAACTTAATGTTGCAGTCATCTTCATTTAAAAAAGAAGAATAATTATGAACAATGGGATTGGGTATTCATTAATTTCCATTAAAAACTTTTGTTATTGATTTGGTTTTATTTTGTTAATAAATTGCATGTGCATACTTTTTTATTTTGAAGTAACAATTAATATGGGCTATAAATACGATTTCTTTGTTGTATAGTAATTTCCAGCCACTTACAGTCAGTCAACATTTAACTTTCATGCGAAAAAAATAATTACTAAATTTACTAGACAGTTGGAACTGGGTTAGTGGACCGAGTAGGTATACCTACCTATTTTATATTAATGTCACTGCTATGGTAATTTTCATCTTCATTTTATTGTCTGCGATATAGATATATTTTTTACTATGTTTGCTAATCTTTTTAAGTTTGATTTAGGTAGAGATCTATTAGAATCTTCTTCTTCTTCTTCATTTTCTTTAATAGGTAAAATGCCTCTTCAATATCCGGTATCGTCTTAAAGTCACACAGTTTTCTAGGTTGGCCAATGCTGCTTCATCCCATTGATGTTTTGCGTCGAGCAATTCTTATTATTCTAAATAGGTTTATGGAAAGAAAAGAAAATTTTAACAATAAATTTAATAATAGCTTTGTCGACCTGTTTCGAACATTACAGCTTTCTGCATCGTCAGGCCTCCGGCAAAGTTATTTAACCACTAAAAGAGAAATTACAGTTGTTATAACTTATAATATTAAGCCAATAAATATATTTTTATTTTATGGGTGTATTGCAAGTATATTTACATAACAATACAAGGAATGTGGCACTGGTAATCACACTATACGCTTAATTTGGCCAAAACAGTGTTTATGGCGAATATACTTTTTCGCTCATCGATTTATCATCATCGAATTATCGATCATCGATAGCGGGAATAGTTCTTGAGGAAGATTTCAATAACATAAGTAAAAAAAATATGGGATGTGATGAATTTTCTGTAGTTCAGAGGTGGTTCAGATTCTAAAACTAACAATCACAAAAACATAAAGACAAAACTGAGATACACATTACAAGACAACTAACACATTAAAAGACAAAATTTATGTTGGTGTTTTACATTAAATTTACTATTACATTTACGATGTTTTCTATTATTTTTTTACGATTCTTTTCTTCTTCTTACTATTCTGGTTATGACATTGTATCAATTTGTTTATTCCATTCTATTGTTTTTATTTTGTACTTATGTAACTAGTCTTAAAGGAAATAATAATTCTATTTTGACACCAATAACATCCAAAACCAAGGCTTAACTATAGAATACTCCTCAGATCCTGCGTCTGGATGGGCCAGAAAGCTTCACTATTTGGTGAATACTTGGTGATGTAATACAGCAGACGATGTAAAGGCAGTACATCTATTAAATATTCTTAACAACAAATCTATGGCTTCAACGGTTTCAATTCAATTTAAAATTCAAAGGAAACTAAAACTAAATACAAGAAAATCTCCAGAGATTGATGAAGTAATTCCACAAAGTTAAAAAACTGCGCAAATTTAAGGCAATTTTTAGACTAAACTACTAAACCAGGTAGTTTTAAAACCTTTGAAATAATAATATTAAAACCAAGAAAACACTCGAAGAAAGTATCATCTTATAGACCATAATCTTATAATACAAAGAATAAATTTGGTTCTACGTCCGAGCACTGGATTCCTTCATACCAATTCGGTTTTAGATAGGGTCACTCAATAATTTAGCAAATACCTAAAATAACATATTAATCAAATCAGCAAAAAATTAAAGTAAAGCTGTTTACCAGTATTCCTGAATGTTAGGCAAGCCTTTGACAAGGTTTGACATAAAGAACTGTTGTACAAAATATCAAAAATTCTCAATCAAAAAAAGCAATGGTAAAATTTCTAATTAAATTACACAAGGATCCCACCTTTTCATGTGTTATTTTTATTAGATATTGCTACTTCCTATAACACACACTGTTATAGAAATCTTAGCGGACGATACTACCCATCTAGCAACATACGAAAATCCACTAGAAACTTCGAACACCCAACAAAGTTATTTAGTAAAACTTGGATAAAAAATTAAATTAAAATCCGTAAATGTTGATTTAATAAGAAGAAAAGAATCCGGCGCTATACAAAAATTCCTCTAAATATATTGACACTCATTTAGACTCCAAACTTACATGGAAAGTACATATAAACTAAGAACAGAAAATATATTGACTAATAAAACAACTATACATTGGAAGAATATGAAAATTAAGTTTGGGAAACAAATGATTAATTTACAACACCATAACTAAATCAATAGGAATATATGGAATTGAAGTCTGGAGATGTGTAAGCAACTCTAATAATCGAAAAAATCAATCAAAAATATTGCTGATGTGATAAAAAGATTACAAACGGACCTTGGTATGTGATGAATTGAACAATCCACCAAGACCTGAGGGTTTCTTTCATCAAGAACGTTTTAAAACAAAGATCAAAAATACAATCATTATTAAAAACATTTAAACTCACCCCAAAATTGTTCTACAATTGACATTTTGCTGGGTTTAGCTTCAAGTTAAATTTCCGACATATCTCAAATGTCTTTTTTAAGTTGTCTAAGTGATGTTTTTCTGATATTCCTATCACCACTATGTCATCCATGTACAGAAATGCTTTGTCCGGTATTAAGTCGGATTAAGAAAATGCTATTGACATCATTCTTAAAAAGCTATTTGGGCTTATGTTTAATCCAAATGCTAACAAGGTGGATGCTCATTTTTCAGTATTAAAGGATGTATATTTTTCCAAAAAAAAACATTAATTTTTATGAAAATTTACTTATAATAAAAACATATACAAGAATTTACTTTTTGTGTTTTTGCTTTTCGAAATCTTGAACTCTCTCAACAAAATCGTAAGAGTCTTTGGCAAGAAGATTTGGAACTTCAAAAGCAGCGAAGTGGCCACCGTCTGTATGCGAGCTTGCTAACAATAAGTTGCGATACCTTTCCTTTAGAATTGATTCTGGTAGATATGTAAGCTCGTGTTCAAACTGAGAGCATGCGCTGGGGACATCGATGGGAACACTAAAAAATAAGAATAATATTAATAATACAGTTTTTGTCAATAAATTTTTAAAGATATTTGTAAATCGTAGATATATTTTAGGCAGCAAGTAATATTCGATAAAATACGTGTTACCAAGGAAAAATTTCTGTTTTATTTAATATGGAAATAAATGCTTGATCCAAAAATAAATTGTGTAAAAAATTTACAAATTACCCGTCAACGTTCATGGCAAAAATTTCAGAATTAAATGTTTCTGCGTATAACCTCACGGAGGTAGTGATAGATCTGGTAACCCAGTAAACCATAACATTGTCCAACAACTTTTCCAAAGTAAATTTCTTTGTCAATCCTCCGTCTTCTAAGTCTTTCCATCCTGGATTGGTCCATGTGGTGAACTTCTCTATGATGTAAGCAGCAAGACCTACAGGGCTGTCACGTAAAGCGATACCTGGAATTAGATAAATAAATTTGTTTTGGAAATTTGTTAAACTGGAAATACTACATTTTTTCTTTTCAAAGAATCACTTACTTATAGATTAGTAATTCTCTAATATGTATTAGATAATAAATAATAATAAAATCGAATAAAACGTAGTAAAAACTGTTAATAATATTTATTTTCGTAAAATGTAATTAAAAAAACTGTATCCTGTTTTCTAACGAAGCAACATTTTGTTTAAACCGAACCGTTGATAAAACGAAAATTCACATTGGTTTACGTATTCATACACAAGTGCTATAAAAAGTTAATATTTGGGCTGTGATTGTTGGAAATTGGATAGTGGACTCATATTTTTCGATGGCAATTTGAAATTGAATGTAGATGTTTACTTAAACTTTTTACCGTGTAATAACATTTGGTTTCAACAAGATGGGACCCTCTCATTTTAGGAATGATGTGCGTAATTATCTTCAAAACATATTCTTAAATTGATGTATATGTAAAAGGAAGTTTATTGAATGGCCATCTACTTCTCCGAATTTAATCCATTAAACTTTTGGTCGTGGGATTATTTAAAAAGTAAAGTCTATGAAATTGGCTGGATGACAGCATAGTTGTTTAAGTAAGTATGTAGACATATAAAGAAACGTTCAATTTAATATTCTGTGTTGGTGATTGTAGAGAAACGGTCATCTCTTGCATCATTTGAAACTGTTCTTTACTGACGCCGAAATTAAATTTATGTCCAAATATTTCTAACACACTGCACATACTGCAGACAGATTAGATATTGGGTTGAATAGTCCATTCAAAAGTCAGCTTAAATCCATTTTTGACGAATGGATACATTCAAATAATGAAGGAATAATTACAATTTATGATATATCTAGTTGAATAAGTAACCTGATGGTTTCTCATTTACTTAAAACAATTATTTCAAGATGGAATATGGTCCTTATGTTGCTCTATAAACGAATAAAACCTTTTAACAAATCAAACCTTCTTATTTCATCTGAAGTTGAAGACATTTTACTTGATTTAGAAGAACCTTATCAGAAACGTAGCAAAGACGTATTACAGGTAGTTACTATAGTCTCATTATAATTTTACTGCACTTTTGCGTAATACGGGATATTTAAATTGCTATTTGATATAAAATTATTATGTTGAATCCTACCAACGGTATCCGGTTTAGTCGCCTGAAGATGCATATAACCACTTTCCAGTAAAAGGAATCCAAAAACTTTCATTCGGGGATAAACGAGATGTTGCTTATCAGCTTCAACAACCAAGATGGCATAAGACTACCCAGCGCTAATTTTAGATTAGCGAGAGGACTATTGACAAAGCAAATATTGGAATGTAGTCCCAATACTTTTTCTGGGAATAAAGAGGCTAAGTTGGAGAGTATTATGCCACCCCAATCACCTCCCTGAAGGTAGTACTTCTGAAATCCCAATCGAGCCATAAGGTTCTTCATAATGACGGCCACGTGGGGTGCACCAAGTCCAGATACTTCAGCACCTTCAGAAAATCCATAACCTAAAAAAATACAAAAATTATATTAAACTGTAAATGACCACCGCTATGGACAACACTAATTTTTTTTCTGAGATAAACGATTTAATTTTCTACATGCATACGGCATCCGTAGGGGGGTAATAATACCAGAAATTGCTATCACATATCGAGAAATTTGTGGAAAAGATATATAATATAAATAACCTAAAAGGTAAGTCGACAGAATTTCTCTACATAATGAGATTGAACTTAAATTTTAACAATGTGGTGTGTTTGTCTGGAACACACAAATAAGACAAGATACAAAAATCAAAATCTATAGGACCATAGTCGAAAGCATCGCAACTTATAAAGCTGAGATATGGCAAGTGACAGAATGCTAAAAAGAGCTACTGTTAATGTAGCCCACCATTGAAGCCAAGAGTTTGAGATGGTACGGACATGTAAGGCATATGAATTTAGACATATGGCCAAAGAAAGTGATGTAGTGGAGACCAGTTTAGAGAAGAAGAAGAAGACGCCTGAAAAAGACATGACGGGGAGGCCTCAGACAAGCTATGTTTGAAACGAATCTACAGGATAGCGACTGGCGAGATAGAAAACGGTAGAAACTAGGATGCGAAAATCTACTATAACACTGTAGATATAGTCGTAATATATTATTATAAAAACCTACCTACTAATAAATTTTTACAAAAACTAAGGTAGGGATACAATTTAAAACATTTTTTGGATCGGAATGGAAATAAAAAACATTTCGATTCTTTAATTTTATGAATTTTATCCGTCTATATAAAAAAAACTCATGACGGATTCGGATTCAACACAAAAAGTGTGCGGCGAAAAATGATAAATCCGGAAGTTGGCAATTGCAATTTTCAAAAAAATTTGAAAAACCAAAATGGACAAATATCTAAAATAGTATATAGGGAAAAGATAAATCATTCTAATAGCGATTCATTTCCTTTTTTAGGGATATTTTCTTTCCTATTCTCCCATTTCATATTTTGTCTATTCTTGTTAGCCGACAGCATTTTAGGAGGTTTTCATTCTCTATTTCAGCTGTCTTGCTGCTGTTTGTTTTGTTAATTATTATCCATTCTCTGCACTTTACATCCTGTTACTTCATACTTCTAGGATAAACAAGAAAGGGAAAACTAACACACACATGGAAAATAACCAGAAGTAACGAAGCACCTTTTTCAATTGAAATACCGTAATGCCCCTTTTTCTCAACTGGGAGCTATATGATAATATCGATGAACTCTTTTTATAAACTTTAGAAAAAAAAAAACGAACAAAATCTTTTTTATTTAAATTTACATTTCTTGCATATTTCTGATAGTTGTTGTAGTAAACAAATATCTTATTAGATATTATACTACCACGCTCATATATATCTGACGCCGATCATGATTTTATAGAATAAAAGTGTAAAAAAATCCCATACCTGGTAAACTTGGAATAATCAGTTCAAACACAAAATCTCTTCCCTTCTGCGGTTTGGTCAAAAGTGGGATAATTTCATAAAACTCTCTAACAGAACCTGGCCATCCGTGCAACATTAACATCGGGAAAACCTTCAGTCCTTTGGTCTCAGCAGGTTTGACATGAAGGAAATGGATGTTAAGTCCTTGGATATTTGTCGTGAACTGTGGATACTGGTTGAAAAACTTCTCCCTTTGTCTCCAGTCATATTTGTTCTTCCAATAGTCCACTATAGTTTTCAGAAGATTAGTGTTCATTCCATAATGTTGTTTAACCCCATCTAGCGGTGGTTGAAATGGAAGCGTACGATCTAGTCTGTCCTTCAAGTCTTTTAAAATCTGCAAAGATATGAAAATAAATAGAAAAGAAGAAACATGTACAACTTCAATGCCATTCGTAGTTTTGTCTTTCCAGTACTACGAGAAACTATTGTTTAATGGTACTACCATGTCGTACAGATATAATCATAATCAATTAAAAAATATATTTGCTAATTGAGGTACTGTTTTCTTTATTTTTGTATTTTTTTTGTTAATAAGTTTACTTTCTTTAGTATTTTTTATCTTAATTATGGGTTCATGTGTATTTGTATTACTAACATAACCTAACGAACGCACAAAAAATTGATATGAAAAGACCTAGGCGTCTAGATTATATTAGGTTAGGTTAGGTAGACCTAGGTGTCTACATTCGTTGCTAATACAAAAGAAGCAGCGCTGTTCATATGCGTACTTGTATCAGTGTGACCCAGTTCCAATAGCGAAATGCAGAAAATTTCATGAATTTCAAATATGTATTTATTTGGAAAACCAGGATAACGTACCACGCGATTTGTAGAACAATGTGGGTGTTAAATTATATAAATATTGACTAACCAACAGAAAGAAAATCAGGTGGTTAGTAATTATTTTTCATGACCTTGTTAAGGATACACGCTGAAAAGGAGAGAAAATTATATTGACAATTCAGACGTATATATTTTAAAGTAGATTCTTTAAAATGATATTGCCGATATTGCTGAGTTGCGTTCCTGGGACGACTTTATTGTAAGATATTTGATTCATATGCGTCAGAAAGAATCATAGCATGTAAATCGTCTTTAAAAAGACAACCACATGTCATGATGACAGTAAAATTCTCCTGTTAGTGATTCCACAGTAAATTATGAGGAAAAAACCAGGAAAAAAACCTGATAATATTATTATCCCGACATGGTAAGTATTTGGTCTTACTTACTTACTCTTTAAGTATTTAGTTTACTCTCAATAAACATCAAATTCTGATTTTATATGTTTGTTAGTTAAAAAACATAAATGATGTAGGTATCCTCGATGTTACTAACTTACTAATACTGGTATTTTCCTTTTATTAACTTTCTCTTTTAATATGGGTAACTAAATCATATAATAATTAGCATTTTATACATTTTAAAGTCGTCTACTTTAAAATGTATAACATTATGTCTGTTTGCCAATATAATTGAGTCGGATAAAATTAAATTATTAGAAGTATTTTTCACCAAGTACTTAACAAAAACCAAAATTTGTTTAATTTATTAGTGTTTGTATTTTGAGAACGATTTCGGAATTGGAAATTGAAACGCCAATGAACTTATTTTAACCATCAATTGTGGCTCATTCCCATTAAAATAATAATTACTTTAAAATGCCACAAGAAAATAGCTTCAGAACAAAATGTAGATAATTACCTTTAATTAATAAAAAATACCCAGTTAGTAATAAATTTTTGAGAAGTATCAAATCAATATATTATATCCCTGCTACCCCTGTTAGCTACCACAATCGAGAATTTTCGTACAGGAAATTTTTGTGCGTCTAATCGAAACTAATCTATTCACGAAAATTCAGCTTGTGGGGGAATGGGGGGGGGGGGGGAAATGTGGGAATTAAATTATATAAATAATAACTAACCAACAGAAAAAAAAACTTGTAGGACAAATATATCCCTGCTATCCCTGTTAGCTACCACAAACGAAAATTGTTGTAAGGGCAAAAGTTTGGCATCTTAAAAAAAAATGAAACTTTTCACGAAAAATTAGCTTGTTAGTAATAAAGGGTGAAAACGGGCCCGGGATCACGGACTATACATTTTTGTCAAAAAATATAAATTTCGATGTATTTAACTGTTTCAAAAGGGGACAGACTTTACTACGAAGAGTTTTTACTATAATTAAAAATATTTAAACTTTTTAAAACACTGAAAACAGCAGAGAAACATGATTTTTGTGCAGACATGATGTCTGCACAAGGAAATATGGCGCTTCACAAGAGGTCAAAGAAAGGTGGTAAAGGAACAAATAGAACCAAAACACATAGAAAGGGATACGTAAATTGACTAGCTAAAAAAGCTTTATGCAGAGGAAGAACAAATGGCGCTAGAACTGGAAACACCAGAAATGAAGAACTTAACATAAATGTACAGGAAGTTCGGAAATACTTGAAAACTTGAAGAACAGAAAAGCAGCAGATAAAGATGGGATACCAAACGAATTACTGAAATATTGTGGAGCAGCAATGACAGAACAATTAACAACATTAATTAGTAAAATTATAAAACACAATAAAATACCGGAAGAATGTAGAACGAGCGAACTAATTCTACTATTCAAAAAAGGAGATAAAAAACAGCCAGAAAATTACAGAGGTATTAACTTGTTAAATACTATGCTAAAACTTACAACTAAAATTTTACAAGTGCTAATAAATCAGAGGATAAGTTTAGCAGATGAACAACAGGGTTTTCGTAATGGAAGGTCGTGTACAGATGCAGTATTTGTTATAAAGTAAAAATTACTTAAAAATCACTAAGAAGTATCGGACGACCGCGCAAAAGATGATCAATTCCATAGATGTATTAATCCGCCATTGAACAAGCAGAATTGCTTATAAAGAGGAAGAAGAAAAATATTTAAGTAGTCCAAAATATTTTTAACGTATATTTAATAAAAAAAATATATAGTATATTATTTATATGTAGAAACATCTCTTCCAAAACCAGACCTGGATACGCAAACAAAAGATAAATAGTAAACACTTAAAAACACTTAAATACATACATTGTACTGATTGCAACAATTATACTCGTATGGTTTCTACAGTTAAATTCTTATGTAACTAATAATATAATTAAATATGAGTAATCCAAAACCAGACCTAGATACGCAAACAAAAGATAAATAGTAAACACTTAAAAACACTTAAATACATACATTGTACTGATTGCAACAATTATACACGTATGGTTTCTACAGTTAAATTCTTATGTAACTAATAATAAAATTAAATATGAGTAATATAGAAAAGGGTTTCAGTTTTACAAATTAATGAAAACTCCATCGAGTTAAATTCTAACTCGATGGAAAACTCACTTCATCTGAAATTTGAATTTTAAACGGCTTGATACTGGTGTCCACTTTTGCCGGCTTGGACACTTTCCACCATCTCTCACCCAAATCCGGCACCTTCGGCGTTTCAAACAAAGATTTTGTACTATAGACAACTAAAATAGCTAAAAGCACTGCAACAACAGCCCCGACTTTAGCACAGCAACCCATTCTTACTCGTTCACTTCTCAAACACAACTGTCAGAACTATGAACTATTGGTGGCGGTGGCTTCGGCGCTCGGATCGGTAGGAAGGACTGATTATTTGAAATTTGAACGATGCGCCGCGCCGGTAGGGAGATCCAAGGTCAAGTTCAACGAGTTCAAGTGGTTCAAAAAATTCCTGTAAAAACAATTCGATTAATCTATACTTAGTACGGTAATAACCAAAGTGATAATAATGAGATATAATATACGTCGCTATCTTTTGGTTCGTTTATATTTAGAAATATTTATAGAGCAGCAATGAAACAAGCCATTATTTTATTTGAGCTATTGAAAAAAAGTGTTTCCTTCAAAACTATTGTGATATATTTATATTTCATTATAATTTGGTTTAAGTAATAGAAAACCCAAGAAAAATATGTAACTTTTCTTAAATATAAGTGCAGATTTAGTCAACATAGGGATTTGGAAAAATACAATAATAATTTATTATGGCGATTCTCCACTAAACGGACCGTTGAGTGGGACAACGTCGAGTATGTTTTGTTTGTGTTTTCTAGAACTTACAAAACAAAAACAAACTCAAAACTCTTGTTTCTATCAATCGGACTACATTTTGTTCGAGTTTTGTTTTTATTTTCGGTCCTATTCCATTGGTTGGAGGAAGTCGAAGTACAGTTTTTATTCTTAGTTGTATCTGATCAAGTCCTCGGAAAAGAGGATTTATTTTTGTCATTCATAAAACTCATTGCATTGATGCTGCTCCAGATTGTTTAATTTTTTTTATAATTCCTTCTTTCACGTTGATATTTTATTTTTGGAGTTTGTGTTTGGTTTGGATTTTGGTTGGTGTCAAAATAATTGAGCAATTTCCTTGTAGAGACCCATTTTTGTTAATATTCTTTGGGTACCTACCACAAAATTCTATGTTCCCGGGGGACATCTGCTATTAACGTACATATTTCTCCAGTAATCCAATGCTTTTTGGAAATTTTACCATCTTCAGACATGAATTATGTTTCGCTAAAACGTTCTCCGAGCCAAAACCTTAGATTAAAGAAACCAGGGTTTCTTTAATCTAAGGCCAAAACCAACTAATCGGTACAAAATTCGTATTCGACTAGTAAGGCGACAACAATGAATACAACATGACTTTCCACTAAATAATAAAGAGAAAAACCCTTTGATGTTACTTCAGACTGTTCAGTATGATACTTCACTATGTTCAGACTGTTGTAAAACGCATCAGTCTTCAAAAGTTTTTGAAAAGTTACAGTTTTATGACATGTGTTTGTGTTTTGTTTTTATTTAGTCCGTTTAGTAGAAAACCGGCATTAGAGCTGTGGCTGGCGGAATACGAGCAACAATATATTGCCTAATAGGAAAGTCCTTACAGTACGGAATCTGTCCTGTACAGAAAAAACCAAGGGGGTGTGGTAGTAAGACATACTGCCCTTTGGTTGTATTGGTAGTGTGTTGGTCAAATCATGCTGGACATCATGCTGGTAGAAAAGGCATTTAGACATCAAATGTCAAAAAATCTATTCAGACCATAATAATGAAACGACCTTATCAAATTTAACATAAATTATACTGAAAGGATGATCTCCTGAGGTAAAATGTTCCGGAAGCAAACAGAGCGTCCTTTCAGATTTCTGGGTATTTCAGGTTAGATAAACATTAAACGTTAGAAAAATTAGTGTAAAATCTTAAAAGTATTACAGGCAGCAGTATAGAGTTGGAAATATAGCTTCAAAGAAGAAAAGTTGATATTTATTGCATTTAAGAGAGTAAGTGAAAAAGAAAAAGTGTGAAAAAACTAGGTGAAGGATACAAATTTTGGTATGTAGAGAAAAGTAACTGTCAAAATACTTTGACAGCTTATTAAACGAAAAACTTGACAGAAATCCAGTTGAACCAACGGACACAATAACAGCAATAGTCACCAAAATATCAAATCAGGAAATTGCTCATGAATGCTCAGGGAATAAAACGTCCGTAGGTAATATTTACAAAATCTTACGAACCTTTTAGCTTCGTCCGCTGTCAGGTATCGGGTATTTTTCTATTTATTATATATATATATATATATATATATATATATATATATATATATATATATATATATATATATATATATATATTGTGACGATTAGGGTTTATAGAAAATAATTTATAAGTTATATACTACATAATATTAGATATGTGGTTGTTTTAAATAAGTTATATACTAGAGAATTTAATAAAAATATATTTATGTGAGGGCATTTTTAATAAATTAGCATATAATAATTGTTAAAAGTTGTATTTTAATATTGTAAATATATATAAGTGAGCCATGTGCTTAGGCAACCAAAAATACTCTCGGAGATTGACAGATATTTATACTCTGAAGTGACGTTTAAGAATATTTACGAATATAAGTGGGTTATAATAATATATTGTTTGAAATGTGTATTTTATTAAATTAGAATGTTAAGTTACTAATTTAATTATATATTCTGATCTGAAAAGCCTAAATGTAAACAAAATTATTAATAGAAAAGAATGGAATTCTCTGGATCTCCGGAGATGGCCATGTTTGTTCCAGAAAATTCATACAAGTATGAAATAGACCAAATTGGAACAGGATCTCTTACGAGATGGTTCTAGAATGTCCAAAAGATATAAATACCCGTGATTTGGATTCAAGATGGCAGTTTTTGAGTTTTTAGTCTGAAGTCAAGAGTTTTTTTTAAGTTTTTAGTCAGAAGTCAGGCCAGTTTATTATGAAAGTTAGTAGAAAGATACAATTAGTTAGTGAATATTGAAGTAAATTGTTCAGAATTTTCAAGAAGTCAGTCAGAAAAGTTTAGTAAGAAATATGAAAGTTAGTTGGAGTCAGTGAATCAGGTACAAATAGTCGAATTGTTTAATATAGTGAGTTAAATGAAGATTAAAAATTATGCATATAATTAATGCACATTTATAATGATACACAAATAATTATTGGAGATTATAAAAGTATATTGGAGGAAATTAAATTATATTATGGTTGGAGATTAATATAAATCAACTTATAATAATTGGATATTGGTATATTGAAAAGAAGAATAAATATAAATGCTGTTTGCTGGTTTGATTGGTGGTATATAAATGCTGGTGAAGAAAAATATATCTTAAATTAGTAGAAGCTGATAATTGGAAAAAGAAATTTCACAAAAACAAGGATAACCGAAGTACGAAGACTTTCAGTGGTGATTAGAATATATATAGTGGAAAACAGTTCATTTAGGCATTCAGTGAAAGAAAGGTACAAAATTTTGTTAATATAATTTAGTTAGTGTCATAACAATTTCAATTTTGAAGATAGTTTTGTTTAAATTTTAGATTGTCTATAGAATTTAATTAGTTTTATAAGAATATCAATTTAAAGATAGTTTATTTTAAATTTACATTGACTAGGTTAGATATATATGTGTGTTTCATAATAGTTATAATAAAGATAATTTAAAAAAGTACTTACAAGGTAATTCTTTGAGAACCGCGATAAAAACCCTATATATTATATTATTAAAAATACTCATTGCTCATCATTCAAACAAAAAAACACATCATAACAATTTGGCACCCAACGCGGTGGCTCTCTATTTAAAAGAATTAGTTTGGGAAGATAAGTGCTCTCATATAATTAAATTAATTATCAGTAGAAAGGAAAAATTATAGATTTTATTTTTAATTATATTTGAACAAGTAAAGTCTCAAAATGTCTCAAGGAAAGAAAGGTACAAGAAGCAAAAAGAATGAAGAAGATGTGGAAGTAGAAACACAACCTATACAAGAGGAGAGTTTAGTTCAAGTTCCACAAGATACTGCAGAAATGAATCCAGAAAGAGAGAAAAATGTCAATATGGCAGCTTTGATGTCATTAATGATGCAGATGAACAAGACAATAGAAGATAATTCAAAAGAAATCAAAGAAGACATAAAAAAATTGGAAGAGAATTCAAAAGAAGTCAAAGAAGACATGAAAAAAATGGAACAGAAATTGGAAGAGAATTATAGAAAATTAGAAAAGAAAATAGAAGATAATAATAATAAAATTGTAAAACAAATGGAAAAACAAATGGATAAAAAACTTGAAGCTGCAGAGAAAAAAGTTGCAAATGAAATAAAAAGTATACGGAATGACTACAAGAAAAGGATAGACAATGAGAGGACAGAAGTAAAGAGGATTATTCAAGATAATAAGATAGATATAGAACAGAAAATAGAGTTACAGAAATGTAACTTAGAAGTAAAAATTAACGAAGACAGGAGAAACACAGAAGAAAAATTAGACGATATACAACAAAATATCCAAATAAATAGTAATCAAATAAGAAATGTGGAACAGAGAATAGATGATATTTCACAAATGAGAGACATAGGGAGACCTTATTTAAATTTAACAAATGAGACTGGGATTAAATTCTCTGGTAATATAAAAAATTTGCATCCTAGAGTATACATAAATAGTTTAAAACATAAATTAAGATTTGTGAATAATATTAATGATATTAAAGATTATATTAGAGTGACATTAAATGACAATGCAGCAACTTGGTTTGCTAGTATTGAAAATGATTTAGATAACTTTCAAACATTTGAAAATAAATTTTTAAATTATTATTGGGGTGAATTAGAGCAAGCAAAGTTTAGAGAAATTCTATATTTTGGAAAGTATAATCAAAATTTAAAATCAAATATGGTAGATTATGCATTGAAATTGATAACAGTTGCAAAATATTTAGAACCACCACTTAGAGAGGATGAAACAGTCTTAAATGTATCTAGACATTTTGATGCTGATGTTGTGCAAACCGTAACTGTACAAAATATTCAAACAATAGATAGTTTTATTAATTTTATTCAAAGAATACAAAGAGGCAATATGACAAGTAATAATAACAACAGAAAAAACAATAATAACTTTCAATATAATAAAAATGATATTCAACAATATAGACAATCAAACATTAATACTAGGTATGGTAATAATTTACAAAATTTTAATAATAATAACAGTAATCCAAATAGACAGAACTTTAATAATAATACTAGTTATAATAGACAAAATTTTAATAATAATACTAATTATAATAGACAACATTTTAATGACAGTACTAATAATAATAGACAAGATTTTAATAATAGAAGAAATACAGAGCGACCTAACTATAACAGACAGGTAAATTGTGTTCGAAGGAATGGAAGCTGTGAAGACAGGGAACAAAATAGTACAAGGCAGGAAAATGTGAGTAGAAGTCATAGTAGGGAAAGACATAGGACATCAGATCCAAGTGGTCAGATACAATCTGACAATTCTAATAATCAAAATTTTGTGCAGTAAACTTTCTGAATTACAAGTTAGGCCATTGCTATTATGAAAAACCTTCTGAATTTATTTCTTTAGATGAAGAGAAAATTATTGAATCTATTAATTTAATTTATATAAATGCTTTGGCCAAAAATAAAATGATTAATATTATGATAGATACTGGTTCAGAAAGTACTTTAGTCTCGGAGAATTTTATTTTTAATACATTAAAACTATCAGATATAATAAAGATTCCAAAAATTAAAATTATTGGTGCAAATAATAAGAAGTTGGGTGAAATTGATAAACTAGCCAATTTTAAAATTAATATTCTTAATAAAGAAATTAATATGCAAGGATTTATTGTCAAGGATTTATGTGTTGATATATTAATGGGAAATGATGAATTGGAAAAGAAGAAAGTAAAGATAGATTTTGAAAAAAAAATGGTAACTTTGGAAGGGCAAATAATTAAATTTATGCAGAAAGATGAGGTAGAAGAAGGAATAAGAGTTGATAGGATATTATTAAAAGAAAATAATGATGTTTATGAAGAAGAAATGTATTTTGATGATAGGGAAATGTCCCAGAAGAATGTAAAGAATAATTATTGTAGTGAATATTTAAGGAATGGAAATTTTAAGCAGATGGATGCCTACGAGGCGGAGTGCGTAAAATTGGAAGCAAGGAATAATGAGTACATATTGAAGAATAATGTGATTTGTAAAGAAGAAGATATGATGAAAGTTTTAAATTGCCCTGAAGAATATAAATCAATAGTCATTTCCATATTGCAGCAACACAAGGGACTTGTCAATAAAGAAAATAGAATTGCACAAAATTATATCCATAGTATAAAAGTTAAAGAAGAAAAAGATTTTAAAACAAAATCATACCCAATACCATATAAATACAGAGAAGAAGTAAACAAAACAGTTAATAATATGTTAGAAGATGGGATCATTGAGAAGGCAGACACACGTTTTATTAACCCCATAGTAGTAGTACAAAAAAGATCAGGTGAAATCAGGTTATGTTTGGATGCAAGGAATATTAACAAGATTACTGAAAAGCAATTTGAAGCACCAATGAGTATAGATGGAATATTAGGAAGAATTACAGGAATGTCATTTTTCACTAAAATCGATTTACAGCATAGTTTCTGGTTAATACCTCTAGAAAGAAAAAGTAGACAGTATACAGGATTTCAGATAGATGGAGTAGTATATCAATTCAAAGTAGTACCATTTGGACTTCAATCATCTTGCAGTGCTCTATGTAGATGTCTTCATGATATTTTGGATCAATATGAACATTTTGTAATTCACTACATTGATGATATATTAATTTTTTCTAAAACGGCTGAAGATCATGAGAAACACCTAAAAATTATAATAAATAGATTAGACAAAGTTGGACTAAAAATAAATCAAGAAAAATGTACATTTTTTCAAAAAGAAGTCATATATCTAGGTTATAAACTTAACACTAAGGGAATCGAAATGGATCCAGAACGGACACAAGTCATTCAGGAATATAAAACACCACACAATTTAAGAACTTTAAGAGGATTTATTGGAATAATTAATTATTATAAAAGGATGATACCAGATCTAAGTATAAAAGAAATTCCATTACTTGAACTACTGAGAAAAGGTGTAAAATGGAGATGGGATCAGAGAAGAGAACTAGCATTCAAGAAATTAAAAACATTTTTCTGTCAAATTTGAAAATATACTATCCTGACTATACACAGCCATTCATACTAAGAACAGATGCATCAATAGAGAGATTATCAGGGGTATTATTACAAATACATGATGGGGTCGAATACCCAATACAATTCATTTCAAGAATCACAAAGCCACATGAAAAGGGTTACTCAGTTTCAGAATTAGAACTAGCAAGTATAATACACTGTGTCACAAAATTAAGATTTTATTTGTTGGGTAATGAATTTACAATAGAAACAGATCACCAAGCTTTAACGTCTATATTAAATAACAAATATGGAAACAGTAGAATACATCGGTGGAGTCTAATACTTAGTGAATACTGCTTTGAAATCAAATACATTTCTGGAAAATCCAATATAGTGGCAGATGCTTTATCAAGGTTAGAAAATACACCACAAAAAGGGCAGCGAACATTAAAAATTGGATTAAATCAATTAGTAGAAAATACTGGATTATATTCTAAAGAAGAAATTATAAGAGATCAGATCAATTTGAGTGAAAAACAAAAAGTCCTTAGGAAAGATGGAGTATATTATAAAATAATAAATGGCATAGAAGTATATGTAATAACTAGAACTTTAGCAAAGAAAATATTGAAAAATTTACATAACGATTATATGCATATTGGTTCAAGAAAGCTATGGATGCTATTTAGGGACAATTATTTTGCAAAGAATGACATAAGTATAGCAAAGGAAATTACTACCCAATGCCCAATATGTCAACTAAACAAAGAAAAGAATTTCAAAAACCAGAACACATATAAATCTAATGTTGTATATGAAAAACTAAATACAGTTTCCATGGATTTTATTTCAAATTTAGTTCTCAGTCCAACAGGAAAAAAGCATATACTAGTGATAGTTGATTTATATACAAAATTTATTAAACTATATCCCTGCTCCAGAACAAATGTTAAAACATTAAAATTATATATTAATCAATTTTTCGAAGAAATAGGACCATTTAGAAATTGCATAATAGATAATGCTACATATTTTAACAACCAAAAATTTCGGACATTTTGTGAGAAAAAGGGAATCAACATTCATTTTACAAGTATCAGACATCCTCAGGCAAATCCTGCAGAAAGATATATTAAAGAAGTTATAAAATATTTAAGGATACTGTGCCAAAATCAACACGAAACTTGGCAGCAACATATACCACAAGTAGAGTATTTTTTAAATAATACACATAATTTGAATACAGAGGAAGTACCAGAATATTTAATGTTTGGCCATATAGGAAACAGAAAGTGGATTAGTGAATATAATCAGGATATGTTAGAACAAGTAATGCAGAAAGTGAATAACCGAATTAGGAGGAAAGCTGAAAAATATATCAGAAGACAAAATCGAAATATAAAAAAACCAATCACATTTCAAAAAGGAGACCTAGTGTTAATTCGTTCACTTAGAAAAAGTAATGTTAAAGAAAACCGTTGTAAGAAATTACAACCAATGTTTGAAGGTCCATATACAATTGAAAATCAGAATGGACTAAATAGTTATGTGTTAATAGATGCAGAGAACAGACTAAGAGGCATATTTCATATCAACGACATTTTTCAATATCATGAAGAGATTGAATAATGATTTCTATACCTTTAACACAAATATAATAACACTAATAACTTACTGATGTGTCCATTTTGTTCAATAGACTTGATTTGTTAAATGGTAGATGGTAGATTTCATTATTTTGAATCAATTTGACATCGTACTTGTTGAATTTTGTATATATATGGAAATTAATTTGTACCCTAAAAATCATAATTTGGGGTTAGACACAAAATTCGATACTATAATTGCTATAAAAATGTCTTTCTAATATAATAAAGTGGAAAAACTTACCAATTTATATTGATGAAAGTTATTTTGAATGAAAATAATTCCTAGATTTTGTCTATAAATAAACCAGAACACAATATCCATTATATTTTTAATTAGGTTATATTTTATTCTCTCCATTTGACATGACAGTTTGACCATAGAATAGCCGAACTGTGCTCCGTTGTTCTCTGCTTTGACATAGACAGCGAACAGGGATGTATTTAACACACTTTAAATAATAAAAAAAAATTGAATTATTAATTTATTAAATTTAATAAGGTATGAGAAAATTAATATTTAAAAAAATAATAAGTAAATTATTTATTTTAAATATTATTTTTGGGGTATTGTGACGATTAGGGTTTATAGAAAATAATTTATAAGTTATATACTACATAATATTAGATATTTGGTTGTTTTAAATAAGTTATATACTAGAGAATTTAATAAAAATATATTTATGTGAGGGCATTTTTAATAAATTAGCATATAATAATTGTTAAAAGTTGTATTTTAATATTGTAAATATATATAAGTGAGCCATGTGCTTAGGCAACCAAAAATACTCTCGGAGATTGACAGATATTTATACTCTGAAGTGACGTTTAAGAATATTTACGAATATAAGTGGGTTATAATAATATATTGTTTGAAATGTGTATTTTATTAAATTAGAATGTTAAGTTACTAATTTAATTATATATTCTGATCTGAAAAGCCTAAATGTAAACAAAATTATTAATAGAAAAGAATGGAATTCTCTGGATCTCCGGAGATGGCCATGTTTGTTCCAGAAAATTCATACAAGTATGAAATAGACCAAATTGGAACAGGATCTCTTACGAGATGGTTCTAGAATGTCCAAAAGATATAAATACCCGTGATTTGGATTCAAGATGGCAGTTTTTGAGTTTTTAGTCTGAAGTCAAGAGTTTTTTTTTAAGTTTTTAGTCAGAAGTCAGGCCAGTTTATTATGAAAGTTAGTAGAAAGATACAATTAGTTAGTGAATATTGAAGTAAATTGTTCAGAATTTTCAAGAAGTCAGTCAGAAAAGTTTAGTAAGAAATATGAAAGTTAGTTGGAGTCAGTGAATCAGGTACAAATAGTCGAATTGTTTAATATAGTGAGTTAAATGAAGATTAAAAATTATGCATATAATTAATGCACATTTATAATGATACACAAATAATTATTGGAGATTATAAAAGTATATTGGAGGAAATTAAATTATATTATGGTTGGAGATTAATATAAATCAACTTATAATAATTGGATATTGGTATATTGAAAAGAAGAATAAATATAAATGCTGTTTGCTGGTTTGATTGGTGGTATATAAATGCTGGTGAAGAAAAATATATCTTAAATTAGTAGAAGCTGATAATTGGAAAAAGAAATTTCACAAAAACAAGGATAACCGAAGTACGAAGACTTTCAGTGGTGATTAGAATATATATAGTGGAAAACAGTTCATTTAGGCATTCAGTGAAAGAAAGGTACAAAATTTTGTTAATATAATTTAGTTAGTGTCATAACAATTTCAATTTTGAAGATAGTTTTGTTTAAATTTTAGATTGTCTATAGAATTTAATTAGTTTTATAAGAATATCAATTTAAAGATAGTTTATTTTAAATTTACATTGACTAGGTTAGATATATATGTGTGTTTCATAATAGTTATAATAAAGATAATTTAAAAAAGTACTTACAAGGTAATTCTTTGAGAACCGCGATAAAAACCCTATATATTATATTATTAAAAATACTCATTGCTCATCATTCAAACAAAAAAACACATCATAACAATATATATATATATATATATATATATATATATATATATATATATATATATATATATATATATATATATATATTTTGCTTTATCCTTGGTATTGGTGATACTCCTTCCTGAGAAAGGTCATGTACCAAATATGTGACCTCTCTTCTGAAAAATTGACATTTTGCTGGGTTTAGCTTCAAGTTAAATTTCCGACATATCTCAAATGTCTTTTTTAAGTTGTCTAAGTGGTGTTTTTCTGATATTCCTATCACCACTATGTCATCCATGTACAGAAATGCTTTGTCCGGTGTTAAGTCTGAAAATGCTATTGACATCATTCTTGAAAAGCTATTTGGGCTTATGTTTAATCCAAATGCTAACAAGGTGAATTAAAATGATCATTTTTCCGTATTAAAGGATGTATATTTTTCCAATAAAAACGCTAATTTTTATGAAAATTTACTTATAATAAAAACATATACACGAATTTACTTTTTGTGTTTTTGCTTTTCGAAATCTTGAACTCTCTCAACAAAATCGTAAGAGTCTTTGGCAAGAAGATTTGGAACTTCAAAAGCAGCGAAGTGGCCACCGTCTATATGCGAGCTTGCTAACAATAAGTTGCGATACCTTTCCTTTAGGATTGATTCTGGTTGATACATAAGCTCGTATTCAAATTGAGAGCATGCGCTGGGGACATCGATGGGAACACTAAAAAATAAGAATAATATTAATAATACAGTTTTTGTCAGGTATTTATCAAGATATTTGTAAATCGTAGATATATTTTAGGCAGCAAGTAATATTCGGTAAAATACGTGTTACCAAGGAAAAATTTCTGTTTTATTTAATATGGAAATAAATGCTCCATCCAAAAATAAATTGTGTAAAAAATTTACAAATTACCCGTCAACGTTCATGGCAAAAATTTCAGAATTAAATGTTTCTGCGTATAACCTCACGGAGGTAGTGATAGATCTGGTAACCCAGTAAACCATAACATTGTCCAACAACTTTTCCAAAGTAAATTTCTTTGTTAATCCTCCGTCTTCTAAGTCTTTCCATGCTGGATTGGTCCATGTGGTGAACTTCTCTATGATGTAAGCAGCAAGACCTACAGGGCTGTCACGTAAAGCGACACCTGTAATTAGATGAATAAATTTGTTTTGAAAATTTGTTACAATGGAAATACTACATTTTTTCTTTTCAAAGAATCACTTTCTTCTAGATTAGTAATTCTCTAATATGTGTATATATTTATTTATTTTTCACGGAAATAAAATAACGGAAATATTGGTTACTTATATACACACGGAATAACCTATCGATGACATTACTTATTTATATGATTACGTTACAGCTTACGAGTAACTATAATTACATCTCAAACAAATGGACTATTATGATTTACTAACGAACTAATATTATGCTGAACTAAATTTCCTGTGTGTTTACTATATTTATAACAATGTCGGTTATTAGGCCAACGATGATGTTTTTATAAAAATGCTGAGTTTTTAAGGTCAGATTTGTAGAAAAAGTATTATGAAACAAGACTCATATGTGTTATTTAATACCTGTGCTCTAGTTTCTATTTGTCCTAATAAAAATGGGTAAAAAATTTACGTAATGAATAATAAGTATTCTTTTCTGATTTTTTATGAATTAAATAATTATATCAATATCTCACCACATTTTCAAGGAATATGACTACCACGACCAATCCAACGTTTAACGTTTAGAAAAGTTGTATTTAAGTATGTTCTAACTGCCTTTTCTCTAGAATGTGGTGGTGTACCATCTTGCATAAACCACATATTTTGGGTTTTCGGCATTTTACAATAGAGAAAAAGTAATACGACGCCATTATAGAAACTTAAGAAGCGATAGAAAAGTGAAATTGTAAACAGGATGACGGCCAATAGAAGAAGATTTAGCACCCATAACAAAGCATTTTGTGATGTTACATTATCATCTTTGAGTTGTTTTAATAAAAATAAACTATGAATTATGCTTATCTACAGGTATTCAGGCTTTACCGCACAAATATTAAACTAAGAATTATTGTGCAGCTGACTTATAAAATGCGATTATCTCTAAAACCGTTGAATTTTCAGGTTACTAAGAAGTATACCTTTTCTTTGTAAAAATAATGTATCTTTAATATTTTTAACACAAATAGAGCTAACTGAAAGAGCAAAAAGTTAAGAGCAAAGTTATGCCAGATATGTGGCATATGTGGCGGCCTATATTAGTTACATTAAAGTATGTATAAAATTATAATTTATCCTACTCAAAAGCATCCAACTGCAAATTTTTGTCCAAAAATATTTACAAACGTAAAAGTTATAGCGAAAAATAAAATTTTAAATTTCCACTTTAACACCCTGTATCTTTCTTAATATCAACATTTTATTAAAGCAAGTTGGTTTAAATCGTAATATTTTAAAGTGCAGAATCTACGGTTTCTTTTTGTACAATTACTTAAGGACCACCCTGTATATATACAGCGTGTCCCAATAGCAACATACAAAATTCATAATTGTGTTCCTGATAGAGTTGTTTGAAAAAAATACAAAAACAGGATGTTTATTTTTTTTAAATTAAAAATAAATAAGAATCAAATAACAGTGACACATTTCGTAGCCAACAAGAAGTGTGCGAATTATTTAATAACAAATATCAATTCCTTTACGTAAGTATCACGTAAGAACTGGGGACAGATGACACCAACAGAAGAGTGGAGTTTTGTGAAACGATTGAAAAGCTTGAAAAAGATCACAACAAAAAAAGTGTATCCTGTTTTCTAACGAAGCAACATTTTGTTTAAACCGAACCGTTGATAAAACGAAAATTCACATTGATTTACGTATTCATACACAAGTGCTATAAAAAGTTAATATTTGGACTGTGATTGTTGGAAATTGGATAGTGGACTCATATTTTTCGATGACAATTTGAAATTGAATGTAGATGTTTACTTAGACTTTTTACGTTTTGACCTTATCCAAGCTTTTTCAGTTACATTCCTTAATGAATACGATCCAAATGTACCGTGTAATAATATTTGGTTTCAACAAGATGGGACCCTCTTATTTTAGGAATGATGTGCGTAATTATCTTCAAAACATATTCTTAAATTGATGTATATGTAAAAGAAAGTTTATTGAATGGCCATCTACTTCTCCGAATTTAATCCATTAAACTTTTGGTCGTGGGATTATTTAAAAAGTAAAGTCTATGAAATTGGCTGGATGACAGCATAGTTGTTTAAGTAAGTATGTAGACATATAAAGAAACGTTCAATTTAATATTCTGTTTTGGTGATTGTAGAGAAACGGGCATCTTTTGCATCATTTGAAACTGCTCTTTACTGACGCCGAAATTAAATTTATGTCCAAATATTTCTAACACACTGCACATACTGCAGACAGATTAGATATTGGGTTGAATAGTCCATTCAAAAGTCAGCTAAATCTCATTTACTTAAAACAATTATTTCAAGATGGAATATGGTCCTTATGTTGCTCTATAAACGAATAAAACCTTTTAACAAATCAAACCTTCTTATTTCATCTGAAGTTGAAGACATTTTACTTGATTTAGAAGAACCTTATCAGAAACGTAGCAAAGACGTATTACAGGTAGTTACTATAGTCTCATTATAATTTTACTGCTCATTTGCGTAATACGGGATATTTAAATTGCTATTTGATATAAAATTGTTATATTGAATCCTACCAACGGTATCCGGTTTAGTCGCCTGAAGATGCATATAACCACTTTCCAGTAAAAGGAATCCAAAAACTTTCATTCGGGGATAAACGAGATGTTGCTTATCAGCTTCAACAACCAAAGATGGCATAAGACTACCTAGCGCTAATTTTAGATTAGCGAGAGGACTATTGACAAAGCAAACATTGGAATGTAGTCCCAATACTTTTTCTGGAAATAAAGAGGCTAAGTTGGAGAGTATTACGCCACCCCAATCACCACCCTGAAGGTAGTACTTCTGAAATCCCAATCGGTTCATAAGGTTCTTCATAATGACGGCCACGTGGGGTGCACCAAGTCCAGATACTTCAGCAGCTTCAGAAAATCCATAACCTAAAAAGATACAAAAATTATATTAAACTGTAAATGACCACCGCTATGGACAACACTAATTTTTTTTCTGAGATAAACGATTTAATTTTCTACATGCATACGGCATCCATACAGGGGTAATAATACCAGAAATTGTTATCACATTATCGAGAAATATGTGGGAAAAGATATAATATAAATAGCCTAAAAGGTAAGTCGACAGAATTTCTCTACAGAATGAGATTAAACTTAAATTTTAACAATGTGGTGTGTTTGTCTGGAACACAAAAATAAGACAAGATACAAAAATTAAAATCTATAGGACCATAGTCGAAAGCATCGCAACTTATAAAGCTGAGATATGGCAAGTGACAGAATGTTAAAAAAACTACTGTTAGTGTAGCCCACCATTGAAGCCAAGAGTTTGAGATGGTACGGACATGTAAGGCATATGAATGGAGACATTTGGCCAAAGAAAGTAATGTAGTGGAGACCAGTTTAGAGAAGAAGAAAAAGACGCCTGAAAAAGACATGGCGGGAGGGCTTCAGACAAGCTATGTTTGAAACGAATCTACAGGATGGCGACTGGCGAGATAGAAAACGGTAGAAACTAGGATTCGAAAATCTACTATAACACTGTAGATATAGTCGTAATATATTATTATAAAAACCTACTAATGAATTTTTACAAAAACTAAGGTAGGGATACAATTTAAAACATTTTTTGGATCGGAATGGAAATAAAAAATATTTCGATTCTTTAATTTTATGAATTTTATCCGTCTATATAAGAAAATCTGATGACGAATTCGGATTCAACACAAAAAGTGTGCGGCGAAAAATGATGAATCCGGGAAGTTGGCAATTACAATTTTCAAAAAAATTTGAAAAACCAAAATGGACAAATATCTAAAATAGTATATAGGGAAAAGATAAATCATTTCATTCTAATAGCGATTTATTTCCTTTTTTAGGGATAGTTTCTTTCCTATTCTCCCATTTCATATTTTGTCTATTCTTGTTAGCCGACAGCATTTTAGGAGGTTTTCCTTCTCTATTTCAGCTGTCTTGCTGCTGTTTGTTTTGTTAATTATTATCCATTCTCTGCACTTTACATCCTGTTACTTTATACTTCTAGGATAAACAAGAAAGGGAAAACTAACACACACATGGAAAATAACCAGAAGTAACGAAGCACCTTTTGCAATTGAAATACCGTAATGACCCTTTTTCTCAACTGGAAGCTATATATGATAATATCGATGAACTCTTTTTATAAACTTTAGAAAAAAAAACGAACAAAATCTTTTTTATTTAAATTTACATTTCTTGCATATTTCTGATAGTTTTTGTAGTAAACAAATATCTTATTAGATATTATACTACCACGCTCATATATATCTGACGCCGATCATGATTTTATAGAATAAAGGTGTAAAAAAGTCCCATACCTGGTAAACTTGGAATAATCAGTTCAAACACAAAATCTCTTCCCTTCTGTGGTTTGGTCAAAAGTGGGATAATTTCATAAAACTCTCTAACAGAACCTGGCCATCCGTGCAACATTAACATCGGGAAAACCTTCAGTCCTTTGGTCTCAGCAGGTTTGACATGAAGGAAATGGATGTTAAGTCCTTGGATATTTGTCGTGAACTGTGGATACTGGTTGAAAAACTTCTCCCTTTGTCTCCAGTCATATTTGTTCTTCCAATAGTCCACTATAGTTTTCAGAAGATTAGTGTTCATTCCATAATGTTGTTTAACCCCATCTAGCGGTGGTTGAAATGGAAGCGTACGATCTAGTCTGTCCTTCAAGTCTTTTAAAATCTGCAAAGATATGAAAATAAATAGAAAAGAAGAAACATGTACAATTTCAATGCCATTCGTAGTTTTGTCTTTCCAGTACTACGAGAAACTATTGTTTAATGGTACTACCATGTCGTACAGATATAATCATAATCAATTAAAAAATATATTTGCTAATTGAGGTACTGTTTTCTTTATTTTTGTATTTTTTTTGTTAATAAGTTTACTTTCTTTAGTATTTTTTATCTTAATTATGGGTTCATGTGTATTTGTATTACTAACATAACCTAACGGGCGCACAAAAAATTGATATGAAAAGACCTAGGCGTCTAGATTATATTAGGTTAGGTTAGGTAGACCTAGGTGTCTACATTCGTTGCTAATACAAAAGAAGCAACGCTGTTCATATGCGTACTTGTATCAGTGTGACCCAGTTCCAATAGCGAAATGCAGAAAATTTCATGAATTTCAAATATGTATTTATTTGGAGAACCAGGATAACGTACCACGCGATTTGTAGAACAATGTGGGTGTTAAATTATATAAATATTGACTAACCAACAGAAAGAAAATCAGGTGGTTAGTAATTATTTTTCATGACCTTGTTAAGGATACACGCTGAAAAGGAGAGAAAATTATATTGACAATTCAGACGTATATATTTTAAAGTAGATTCTTTAAAATGATATTGCCGATATTGCTGAGTTGCGTTCCTGGGACGACTTTATTGTAAGATAGTTCATTCATATCCGTCAGAAAGAATCATAGCATGTATATCGTCTTTAAAAAGACAACCACATGCCATGATGACAGTAAAATTCTCCTGTTAGTGATTCCACAGTAAATCATGACGAATAATAAAAAGCTGAACAGGAAAAAAACCTGATAATATTATTATCCCGACATGGTAAGTATTTGGTCTTACTTACTTACTCTTTAAGTATTTAGTTTACTCTCAATAAACACCAAATTCTGATCTTATATGTTTGTTAGTTAAAAAACATAAATGATGTATCCTCGATATGTTACTAACTTACTAATACTGGTATTTTCCTTTTATTAACTTCCTCTTTTAATGGGCGGGCATGTTTTCGACGCTGAAGTACCTGAGGGTCTTAAAAGTACCCTTGTTTTGGACGCTGCCGGAAGGATTATCGTAGGTACCAGATATTAGATATAATTAGGGTTTAATGATGGTCATTGAAATTTACTTAGTTACTAGTTATTAGTTTGTCAGAGAATAGTGAAAAGTGAACATGGAAATTTCAACGTTAGTAAGTAATCGTGGTAAAATTTTGCTCAAAGTGAACAGTTTTACTTTTTCTCAAGATAAAGTACTAAAATCGGGAGAAACGTATTGGAGGTGCGTAAAACGGTCGTGTAAAGCGAAGATATTCACGAAAGGGCCAGAAAAGTTAGTGATCCGAAGTAATCTAGAACATAATCACGAGTGTGATATCAAGACGCTTAATAGACAGATTGTGCGTAGCAGTGCCAAAAGGAAGGCTAAGGATAATTTGACCGAAAGGCCGTCCAAAATCATACATAGTGCGTTGAAAGAAAATGTAGATTCCTTAAGCCACATGTCTGTTAAAGACGTTAATTTAATACGAAATCAAATATACAGTGAACGGCGAATGGCTCAACCGAAACTGCCCAAAAGTAAAGAAGAAACTATTGCTGCGGTAAATATTGTGAATATCAAAACACTTAAAGACGAGAATTTTATATTTGCGGTTGAACTAAGTTCTAACATTATCATCTTCTCGTGTAACACTAACATGCGTTTTCTGTACGGCAGTGAAACGATTTATATGGACGGTACATTTAGTTACTGTGCTCAATATTTCAAGCAATTTTTTACCATACATGTATTTATCAATGGACATTATATACCATTGTGTTATTGTTTACTTCTCGACAAATCGGAACAAACCTATATAAAACTATTTAATGTTTTGAAACGCAAATGTGAAGTAATTGGCCTAAAATTCAATTCAAAAATCATTTTCTCCGATTTTGAAATTGCTATCCACAATGCTGCGCGTTTTGAATTTCCAAATGTGCACATTAAAGGGTGCCGTTTTCATCATATGCAAGCTTGGTATCGTAATATCGGTGGTTGTGGCTTAATTCGGGAATATAAATTGGCAGACGGTGAAATATCTAAATGGCTGAAATATATTTTTGGGCTGCCATTTTTACCTCCCTCAGAAGTCGAAGAATCTTTCATATATGATTTTATGGCTATTCAACCAAAGGATTCAAAAATTGAAAAGTTTTCCGACTACGTATTGGACAATTACATTGGCGACCACGCAACATTTCCGTCGGAGATGTGGGCTGCGATGAGTGAGAGTTTCCAATTAACAACTAATGCTTGTGAATCGTTCCACTCGCGTTTTAATGATAATTTTTACCATGCTCATCCAAATATTTTCCATTTCATTGATGTTTTAAAAAATTTTCAAACTGAAACTTACATTAAAATTAATAGTGTCTGTAATAGTGAAAGTAATAGACTTAAACATCCAAAGAGTAGAAAAAAAATTATGTTCGTTAGAAATAGGATACATGAGTATCAAACTAACTGTATCGATCGATTCCATTTCGTAAAATGTATGTCGTATTTATTTCACAGTGACAAATAAACCTTATCAAGCTTAATCTCTAGAATTTTATTACCTGACTTTCCATTTACATTTCAATTACACCCAGCGTCCAAATCATGTATGCAGAAACAGGTAATTTTATTTTTCAGTGTCGAATTTTAAATTTAGCGTCCAAATCATGCACGCCCCTTTTAATATGGGTAACTAAATCATATCATAATTAGCATTTTATACATTTTAAAGTCGTCTACTTTAAAATGTATAATCTTATGTTTGTTTGCCAATATAATTGAGTCGGATAAAATTAAATTATTAGAAGAATTTTTCACCAAGTAACAAAAAAACAAAATTTCTTTAATTTATTAATGTTTGTATTTTAAGAACGATTTCGGAATTGGAAATTGAAACGTCAATGAACTTATTTTAACCATCAATTGTGGCTTATTCCCATTTAAATAGTAATTACTTTAAAATGCCACAAGAAAATAGCTTTAGAACAAAATGTAGATAATTAACTTGAAATAACAAAAAATACCTAGTTGGTAATTTGATTGAACACTTAAAAACACTTAAATACATACATTGTACTGATTGCAACAATTATACCTACACGTATGGTTTCTACAGTTAAATTCTTATGTAACTAATAATATAATTAAATATGAGTAATCCAAAACCAGACCTAGATACGCAAACAAAAGATAAATAGTAAACACTTAAAAACACTTAAATACATACATTGTACTGATTGCAACAATTATACACGTATGGTTTCTACAGTTAAATTCTTATGTAACTAATAATATAATTAAATATGAGTAATATAGGAAAGGGTTTCAGTTTTACAAATTAATGAAAACTCCATCGAGTTAGATTCTAACTCGATGGAAAACTCACTTCATCTGAAATTTGAATTTTAAACGGCTTGATACTGGTGTCCACTTTTGCCGGCTTGGACACTTTCCACCATCTCTCACCCAAATCCGGCACCTTCGGCGTTTCAAACAAAGATTTTGTACTATAGACAACTAAAATAGCTAAAAGCACTGCAACAACAGCCCCGACTTTAGCACAGCAACCCATTCTTACTCGTTCACTTCTCAAACACAACTGTTCGGTAATATATATTCTTTATCTATGCAACGATGCAACTGTCAGAACTATGAACTATTATTGGTGGCGGTGGCTTCGGCGCTCGGATCGGTAGGAAGGACTGATTATTTGAAATTAGAACGATGCGCCGCGCAGGTAGGGAGATCCAAGGTCAAGGTCAACGGGTTCAAGTGGTTCAAAAAATTCTTGGAAAAACAATTCGATTAATCTATACTTACGGTAATAACCAAAGTGATAATAATGAGATATAATATACGTCGCTATCTTTTGGTTTCTTTTATATTTAGAAATATTTATAGAGCAGCAATGAAACAAGCCATTATTCTATTTGAGCTATTGAAAAAAAGTGTTTCCTTCAAAACTATTGTGATATAATAATATATTTTATATTTATATTTCATTATAATTTGGTTTAAGTAATAGAAAACCCAAGAAAAATATGTAACTTTTCTTAAATATAAGTGCAGTTTTAGTCAACATAGGGATTTGGAAAAATACAATAATAATTTATTATGGCGATTCCCACTAAACGGACCATTGAGTTTATGTTTTGTTTGTGTTTTCTAGAACTTACAAAACTAAAACAAACTCAAAACTCTTGTTTCCATCAATCGGACTACATTTTGTTCGAGTTTTGTTTTTATTTTCGGTCCTATTCCACTGGTTGGAGGAAGTCGAAGTACAGTTTTTATTCTTAGTTGTATCTGATCAAGTCCTCGGAAAAGAGGATTTATTTTTGTCATTCATAAAACTCATTGCATTGATGCTGCTCCAGATTGTTTAATTTTTTTTATAATTCCTTCTTTCACGTTGATATTTTATTTTTGGAGTTTGTGTTTGGTTTGGATTTTGGTTGGTGTCAAAATAATTGAGCAATTTCCTTGTAGAAACCCATTTTTGTTAATATTCTTTGGGTACCTACCACAAAATTCTATGTTCCCGGGGGACATCTGCTATTAACGTACATATTTCTCCAGTAATCCACTGCTTTTTGGAAATTTTACCATCTTCAGACATGAATTATGTTTCGCTAAAATGTTCTCCGAGCCAAAACCTTAGATTAAAGAAACCGGGGTTTCTTTAATCTAAGGCCAAAACCAAGTAATCGGTACAAAATTCGTATTCGACTAGTAAGACAACAACAATGAATACAACATGACTTTCCACTAAACAATAAAGAGAAAAACCCTTTGATGTTACTTCAGACTGTTCAGTATGATACTTCACTATGTTCAGACTGTTGTAAAACGCATCAGTCTTCAAAAGTGTTTGAAAAGTTGCAGTTTTATGACATGTGTTTGTGTTTTGTTTTTATTTAGTCCGTTTAGTAGAAAACCGGCATTAGAGCTGTGGCTGGCGGAATACGAGCAACAATATATTGCCTAATAGGAAAGTCCTTACAGTACGGAATCTGTCCTGTACAGAAAAAACCAAGGGGGTGTGGTAGTAAGACATACTGCCCTTTGGTTGCATTGGTAGTGTGTTGGTCAAATCATGCTGGACATCATGCTGGTAGAAAAGGCATTTAGACATCAAATGTCAAAAAATCTATTCGGACCATAATAATGAAAGGACCTTATCAAATTTAACATAAATTATACTGAAAGGATGATCTCCTGAGGTAAAATGTTCCGGAAGCAAACAGAGCGTCCTTTCGGATTTCTGGGTATTTCAGGTTAGATAAACATTAAACGTTAGAAAAATTAGTGTAAAATCTTAAAAGTATTACAGGCAGCAGTATAGAGTTGGAAATATAGCTTCAAAGAAGAAAAGTTGATTTTTATTGCATTTAAGAGAGTAGGTGAAAAAGGAAAAGTGTGAAAAAACTAGGTGAAGGATACAAATTTTGGTATGTAGAGAAAAGTAACTGTCAAAATACTTTGACAGCTTATTAAACGAAAAACTTGACAGAAATCCAGTTGAACCAACGGACACAATAACAGCAATAGTCTCCAAAATATCAAATCAGGAAATTGCTCATGCGCTTTAAAAAATAGAGAAAGGTAATTTGGAGTAATCTAGTTGGACTAAATGATGTAAATACCTGGAGAAGGGTGGACAGGAAGTGTGGATGAGAACAGGTTAGCTAACAGGTTTGTTTAATAAAAACATGAAAGTGATATCCAATCCAGTCTACTGACATGTGTCTAGTAATATCAGTTTAATTTTAAACTCCTGAAAGAAATTTGGAAAGTGATAGAATTTTATAGAGTTTGACATTTCATACTGTTATATCTCCTGTTAATGCCTTCTCCACGATTTTCTTTTTGTCCTCCTAAATTTCATATTCTATTCAGTCAGAGCTTCGCGATAATCTGGCGAGATTAAATTTTCATCTTACTTCTGTTCTTAGATTTGTAATGTTGTCATTCCACCAAGGTACTTTTCTGATAGAATTTCTCACTATCTCCGGACAGTTGTCTTAAACCTCTTCAAATTGTTCGGTGGCCATGTCTAGCTCCAAGATATGCATTATCGTCCCTTTAACTATGCGTAAATATTATTCCAGGTCTGCTTAAGTAATTGTAATAGGTTTAATAAGAGGCATTACTTATTAGATGAAAGCTGGCACATGCCATTTAAACAAGAACCGTCATGTGGCAACAGTTCTAGCCATATAAATCGTGGTCAGTGTTACACCAATTACCTCCTTTCTTTGTTAAGTTATGAAAGTTGGTTTGTTTCCTACGTTTCTTCTTCTTAGAGTGCCTGTCTGTTCCGAACGTTAGCGATCATTTTAGCTATGATGACTTTGTTTTTTGCTATACTAAATAGCTGTGTTGAGGTCTTTCTATACCATGCTCTCAGGTGAGCAATCCAGGATATTCTTCTTCGTCCTGGGGCCCTTTTTCCTTCAATTTTACCTTGCAAAATGCATTAGAGTAGCTCGTGTCAGCTTACGGCCCTTCACGATGTTGACCAAATCCGTGGTTGTGTTCATCCTCCGCAATATTTCTTCATTGGTGACTTTGTCTACTAGCTGTTCCCTTGATGGTTGTTTTTCGGGATTATAATCTGGGAGCTACGCGGATTTGAGAATTATCTCCATACTGCCTCCCTATATGGTATATCTTTACGGTTAGTATCTTTTAGTTAAATCCCTGGAACAAAGACAACGATAGTGTTTTGAGATCTTGTTTGACTATTATACAGGTCATTTGAGCGTTGGAAAATCGGCCATATATAAGCTGTCCACCAATGCTCGATAGACCTCTTATTTTGCCCTTGTATCAAAGCTACATCGAACCTTCTTATAGCAACAAAAGTTGTGCCGAAGCTGCTTTTCTATGCTGGAAGTCTGCCTGCAGCATTCTGATGGTTTTCAAGGACACTTCTTCGTCTGTAATACGCATTGAAATGAGTAGCCCTCAATGCTTTGTAGGATACCTCGTTGATCATGTAGACTAGGATTTCAACAACCAGTCTTCCGTTTCAAGGCTTGATTTTGACTCCTTAGACGGGTCCTTATAGTTGCTTGATCAGCCTCTTTCTTGGGGCCGGGGGTGAGGAACATGGGACGCTTGGGTGTACTATTGGGATTGATTACATTTAAGTATGTTCCCTCTTACAGGCATAGGCCTCACCAAATCAGTAGTCCATTTTTTTGTTTACTCGTTAGCGCAGTTCACTCATAGGGTCACTGCGCTAAACGATACCGGCATCACCACGAACCTAAAAGCTACTCATATAGCTACAATCCATCCAGCCAACATCAGGAGCAATCAGCACGTTGTCTTGTAAAGCCATAAGTATAATTCTAAAATTTTTGTAAAGCTTTAGGCAAGATTTGCTTTGATATTAATTTAATATTAAATTCTTTTTATATTTTTTATGTACAATAAATATGATTAGTTAATATCTTGGTTTGCTTATTCCAGCCAAACTCATTTTTCAGATTTACTTTTAAGGTAAGACGTCCTCTCACCTCAGAGAGGCCGAGGTAGACGAGGCCTAACAATTGTCTCCCAAAGAAAGTAGCGAGTTTTATTGTTATATATTGGCTCCTAACTTCCAGAGGTAGTTATATTGTTTCCTATTGATACCCACCCTTTCTGATCGTTTGAACCTTACAATACAATAAAGTGTCTCATCAATAATTAGTTCGACAACATATTGATCATTAATCATCTAACAGAAAATATTTTCTTGAATAGTCATTTTTGGTTTTTATGCATCACACCAAAAAAAACACACAAACTTTTATAAAAATTTACTCATAACAAAAATATATATGTACAAACAATTACTTTTTAGGTTTTTGCTTTTCGAAATCTTGAACTCTTTCAACAAAATCATACGTGTCTTTGGCAAGAAGGTTTGGAACTTCAAAAGCTGCAAAATGGCCACCGTCTGTGTGCGAGCTTGCTAACAATAAGTTGCGAAACCTTTCCTTTAGGATTGATTCTGGTAAATATATAAGCTCGTGTTCAAATTGAGAGCATGCGCTGGGGACATCGATGGGAAGACTAAAAAATAAGAGTGGTATTAAAGAACTTCTGTTAGAAAGTTTTTTTTTCAAAATTCTTGGCCTTAAAATGTAAATTTAGTATTTTAACTTATAGTTAATATATATATTTCAGAAAGCACGTAATATTCCGCAAAATTCATGTCTCCACACAAAAAATTGCCGTTTCATAGTAAAAGGAACTAGATCTTCCATTTAAAATATATATCAAAATCCCACAAAGTTTCAAATAAATTGTTTAAAAAGTAAATAAATTACCTATCGACCTTCAAGGCGATGTTATTAGAATCGAATGATTCTGCATACAATCTCATGGAGGTAGTGATAGATCTGGTAACCCAGTAAACCATAACATTGTCCAACAACTTTTCCAAAGTAAATTTCTTTGTCAATCCTCCGTCTTCTAAGTCTTTCCATGCAGGATTGGTCCATGTGGTGAACTTCTCTATGATGTAAGCTGCAAGACCTACAGCGCTATCACGTAGAGCGACACCTGGAATTAAACATGTAAATTATAAATACAATAATTGTAAAAAACGAACATTTTTACATTTTTTAAAACTTGTGTATTTGTAAAATTGTTCTACGATAGTAAATAGGCAGATAATAATATAATAAGATAAGAAAAAAGCAAAATATAGTACTGGTACTCCTGAGCAGTTCACAAGATTTTGTCTTGGCAGCAGCAAGGGGTGCCTCATGTCCACACAAAAGGGTGTACGTGGCACTTACTCACTTAAAAAAACATATGTTTAATGCGATACGGGATTATGGAAAACTGTAAGTATATTTATAACTAATTCTAAAATTTGAAGCTTACAATTACCACCTATTTTTGTAAAATTTGTTTTTGGTGTCTCCTATTAATTTAAAAAAAAAGTTTAGTTATTTAAAAAATATATATTTAATTTCTATTTTTTGCTAATTCTTGCCAAACCTGTGCTTATTTTCCTCTTATCAATTTGCATATTTGTGGAGTCTGAAATCTGATAACGATCGAAGATCGAAGGTAGGAGAGGAGCCGGCCGCAAACAATTATCCTGGTTAAGAAATATTAAAGAATGGACAGGAATACACAATACAGGCGAGCTGTGTCACGCCGCCAAGAACAGAATTCTAGTAATGAGATAGTCGCCTACGCACTTTGGTGTATGGCATGTTAAGAAGAAGAAGAAGAAGAAGATATCTGATAACATAATAATTGAGATTTCATCAGAAACCTCGTAAAAAAGAGTGGTGTCAATCTAATGTTACCCCACTTTTGAGGAATGTGGTATATTTGCATTGATATTTGATATACTTATATTGAAACTTACCAACGGTATCTGGTTTAGTAGACTGAAGATGCATATAACCAGTTTCAAGCAATAACTTTCCAAAAATTTTCATTCTGGGATAAACGAGATGTTGCTTGTCAGCTTCAACGATCAAAGATGGCATAAGACTACCCAATGCTAATTTTAGATTAGAAAGAGCACTATTGACAAGGCACATATTGGAATGGACTCCCAGCACTTTTTCTGGGAATAATGCTGCTAAGTTGGCTACTATTGCGGCACCCCAATCACCTCCCTGAAGATAGTACTTCTGGAATCCCAATCTAGTCATAAGATTTTTCATAATGATGGCTATGTGGGGTTGATTAAGTCCAGGTACTTCAGCAGCTTCAGAAAATCCATAACCTAAAAATTGTATTTATTTTACTATAAATTGTAAATCATAGCGAGCGAAAAGGGTGAAAAACAGTAAGATAAGTAGTACAATAGTAGAACATACAATAGATCAAATTAATGAATAAATTTTATTTATATTGTTTATATATCTTATATTTTTTCAAGCAGTGGCGCACCGAAGGGGGGTTTTAGGGGTTAACCCCCCCCCCCGACCACATTCCGACACTGTTACTTACACATTTTAAGGACTCAAAATGGAGGTAACATCATAAAAAAAATTTTGGTGACCAATTAAACCCCCCCCCCCCAGAGGCAAATTCTAGGTGCGCTACTGTTTTCAAGAGATACTTATGAAAAACATCATGTTATAATCGTTCTAGAAACTATTATTTTTCATTTAATGAACGAAAATTATTTCAATATTTATATTGGTAAAAATGGCAGTTTCAAAACTTAACTATTGAAACAAAAACGTGTTTTCCAATAAATAAAAAGTTTGATATAGATGTGCACAATAAAGTCTTCGTTATCTTCTAGAGTATGTAGAAGGTTCACTTAAATATAAAGGTACTATAAGATAATAATTTTGGATGGTAAAATGATTGTGAAAAAGATTAGTCTTAAGTACCTAGGATGGATATTGCAGAGTACTAAGGAAATAAATGCAGTAAACTTAAGTAATATGGATGAAATAAAAGTACGTGAATGGTGTGATAGAGAGATTCCGATGAAATTGAAAGGAAACTTCAGATAGCTGCCATAAAGCCAGCTATGATATATGAAACTGAATGTTAGGCAGTTAAAAAAAAAGAGGAACAACAAATGCATGCATGCGGAAATAAGAATACCTAAATTGATTAGTAGAGTGAAAAAAATGGATACCATAAAGAACGAATATATTAGGCACCAAGTCTAGGAGTGGCACCAATTGACGCAACAATGAGAGAGCATAAGTTAAGATGTTTAGGGCATCTTCAACATCGAGATACCAATAGGAAGAATCTGCAAGTACCGAAATATGACAGTAAGGCCTGTTGACTTTCTGTTTCTAACAACTACAAGAGACCTATACTGGGACCATACTGAAATCTCAGCCAGTGGCATATAATAGATCAGATCTCATACTAGTTAATAAACCAACTGGACAAACAATCCTTATCGATGTAGCGATAGATAACAACAATAATCTGCATGTTAAATACAAAAAAAGATCGTTAAGTACAGAGATAAACATCTTGATACATATGAGGAGACAATGGAGAATGGAAAGTACCCAAACGATACCAATTATCTATTCTACTACTGATGACATTCCTACAAAACTCCTAGAGACCATTAAACAGCTGTGTGTTATTGAATATCTGCTTGCGACGTCCATATGCGTAAAAACATTTTTGTTCTTTGCAGGTAGCTGGGATGAGTGATTTTTTCCCTTAGGAGGAGAAGGAGTCATACCTATGCCTTAAATCTGGGTAATCTTAATACCGGGTAATCTTAATAATAATAATAATAATAAATGTCTTTATTTTATTACAAACCCGCAACAAATACATAAAAAAGGAACAATTTCTAAAAAAATGTTACCAAATATTACGACTATTATAAAGGACGTTTATACTAAAAGACATTAAATTGCTGAACGTCCTACAGCAACAGCGTGGGAGTGTTGATAATCACGCATCCATTTCCACGACAAGACGACGAGGTGGGGTCAGGATCGGCTATTTAAAGCGAGCGGCTGGCGGAGTTAAGAGAGCTCTAGGCTCCCTGGCTCGCTAGTGCATTGAATCTGCGAGCCAACCCGGACAGAAAGACTTGAACTTTACCGTCAACTCTGACTCAGAGTATAACGTGGATCTGCACAATCGAATATTTTGATTGCGAGAGCGTTTGGCATTTCCGCTTGACTGAGGTGGAAGCGAGTATAAGTCTGCGTGCGATCGAATTCGCGTATTTGATTTTCTGTTAGTAATAATAATTTTTCTTTTACAGACGTCCGCCGGGGAATTCACTCTTGCGGGATCCAGAAGGGGATATAGAATATATTTTATTTTTATTTTTGTACATACGTTAGAATTAATAGATTTATTTTTTATTTCAACCTGTGTTTTACTGAGTCTGTCGTCCCGAAAGAGTTACCCGTCACAAACTCTATTAACCCTTATTCACTCGTAATTATGCTTAATGCCACGTAAACGTGGAATTATATATATACAAAATGTTCCTTTTGTATATATATAATTTAATATTATACATATTATATAAAGATATATATATATATATATATATATATATATATATATATACATATAATATTATGCATATAATATTATACATATAATAAAATATTTATTAATATTATTATTTATGTGATATGTTTTGTATTATTTATTAAATGTTCATAATTATATTATTCCTTTGTATTTCAAAATAATAATCTCAATAAATCACTGTATGATCCAGAACTGTCAATTTTGAAATACATTTGTGTTATGTCCTCGGTAGTGTAGTAGTCAGTATCCCCGCCCGTCACGCGGGAGACCGGGGTTCGATTCCCAGTCGGGGAGGACTTTTTTATTAATGTTATTACATTATTGTCATTTTTAAATACTTATGGATATTGCATTTTAATTTGTATTGTATTATTATATATGGAATTATGTTGCACTGTATTGTAGTGTATTTTTTTATGTATATTATTGTCATTTTTAAATACTTATGAATATTGCAGTTTAATTTGTATTGTATTATTATATTAATAACAAAGTAAACAATGAATTTTACTGCATAGTATATGTATGCATTCAACTCCTTTCATACATATATGAAAATAAAAATATACATTTTCATCAAAATATTGATTCAATCCTTCATTGTTAGTAAGTTGTTATTAATTCTGTTTCTCTTCCTGCTATGTTTTACCTATAAAATTCCATATGTAATGATTGTGCAGATTGACTCCCAAATAAATTTGTAACGGCGAATGCGTGTATAGAAGTGTAACTTCCACCGGCAGTCCCACTGGACTGCCACACCCGTTTTTTTATGTTTAATCATGATGAATTTTTTTATAGGAATGTGTTCAAACTAGAAGATTCAATAACCTTAAATCAGAAATTTAAAACTATATTCCCCGAATTCACCCCTTGAACTACGATGGGAATAAGGACACATACTATATTTTTTTGTATACGTCAAAATGATTTATTAAAACTACATAAAACTAGGGGCGGAATCTAAAGTCGACACCTCCACCATAGCAAATCAACCTAGAAATACTTCAAATAGAAATGTTTTGGTTAAATCATCACAGTTTGGCCAAAGAATTTCTGTTTTCTATAGCTAGTAACAAGTAACAAATCAGGAATTTAAAAATATATTCCCTGAATATACCCCTTGACCTAGGATGGAAATAATGCCACATAATATTTTCTTTTTCAACGTGTCAAAATAATTTATTGAAACTACTTGGAAGAGCGTTATATAACTAAATTAAAAAAAAGGATGTTACAGTAGACGGTACAGTAGATTAGCGAAAATTTAAATATTTTTAAAATTCATTAAAGAAATTTTATTATTTATATTTTAAACAAATTATATTATATCAAAATAATTTAATAAATTATGTTTGTTCCTAACGCCATCTGTTAACTTATTAACATGGCATACGTTGTTTACTTCTGACTGACCTGTCAAATTCAGACGTAATATTAAATTAATAATGAAACGTAAATAAATATAATTTGATAGTAAACTTAATTATCATTTATCATCATAACCAAATAAGATGTTTAAAAATAGTGGTTGAATTTATATGAAATTATTTGAAAACGAGTGTCATAAAAAATTAAACAGATGATTTAATATTCTTATTAATTGGATGACAATTTTTTCATGCAGTTTTTAATTTAAACCTGCTTAGAATAAATATATAATGACTAGAAACGAATTGATAGAGAGTAGTGAATCGATGTCAAGAACTGCTATTTTGTGACGCTACCCTTGCTACCCCCATCGTGTGACGCTAGTTCCGTGACGCTGGCCTCAGCATTTTACTATAGAGAAAAAAGTAATACAACGCCAGTATAGAAGCTTCCCTTCAAAAATAAAGAATAAAGAAAGACCATTAACTAATAGTCATATATTATGTTACTCAATTAGCAATTTATAGTTTTGATATTTTGTATATGAATGAATGTTTAAATTGTAAGATGTGGTGGAGGTAATTCTATAAATTAGTCCCATATACGGGATTAATTTATATGTATAATTATATGTAACTGACTGACTGACTGATTGACGGACTGACTATAATTAGGTAGCTACTAAATTATCTATTATATGTATATACAGTTTTTATTTTCATAAAAATGTTAAGTCATGACACAAATGCTACTACTATTTAATATTTTTTAAATTATACCAATTATATCATAGCTGCAGAGTTGTTATTCAACTTGCGTTACTCACGCTGTAATATTCGAATTGAATTCATAGGACAATTTTATAAATCAAAAATGAAGCGACTTATTGTGGCATCACAAGAATATGCAACCTTGAGCTATTTTTAACCAAATAATATAAACTATTTGTTAAACCGACGGAATTGAAAGAGGCTCGTTTCAATAATAGAAAAAACCCAACTTTTTTTAATTTCCACAGAATCTCGTTATGTTGTAACCACAATTTTCCCAGAAAAGAAATTTGAAACTGTTAGAGTGTACAAAATAATCTTTAATATGTAATAATATTTTGTAATTAAATAATACACTAATAAATGTGATGATGTCCTTGAAGGGTGCGCTTTTTGCATTCGCTCGCATCTATCCATAAAAAAAAATTACCGCTGAAAAATGTTTTAAAGCTTTACCCAAAGATAATGTAGCTACTGCTTTCGCCGTTTGATTGACTTATTGGTGCAATTGAGCATGGTGTTTTGCAAAATACAACTTGCATCAGGTATCAGATAATAATCAAAGTCCAGCGGATATAGCTCGAAATGCTATCCAGTGATTTATGTTAATAGCTTAGATGGGACCCAAATCATAACATGGTTTTTTTCATACGATGCTTTTTGCGCTAAATAGGATATACCAAATAGCTGTGAATTTTAGAGTTTAACTTCTTCTGTTTGTTTGTTGATTTTGAACTCGACATTCCCGAAATAGTCTTCGATATTCTCTGCTAACGGTCCTGCATTTCAGTCCAAAAAATATTGATGTGGCCTTTTGCAAATAATGAAAAAAATAGAATAAGGTACATTTTCTAAAAAACTAATGACCGCTGTCAAAATAGTGTACGAAACACAAATAAATAATATTGTTGGCAAACAAAAAGTCAAATTATGTACTCAAACAACGAAATTGTCTAATTAAATCATAACCTCCTAAGATTCACTTAAATTTTCACCTTAATAAATGGTGAGAAGGTAGTGATGCAAATTAGGGCAACAATATTCTTTGTTTAATTTATTTTTAATTATCTTGTTTTCCTCAAATTTAAAAACAAAATACATACATAATGCAGGTAATTTTAAATGTTAATTTTATTTTTTATTAACTAAAAAAAACTGATTATTACTATAGTGTTTTCTGTTAAGCATATATATGTGTGAAATAAACTTCTAGAATTAAATAAAATGACACTAACGATGAATCACTAAAAACATACAGGGCAATGTTTTGTATTATTTAAATCAACTTATACCTTTTAAAATTCTAGATATTGGCTAAAAGAGATATTATTACAACAAAAATTAAGTTTTTGTAAGAAAATTACATTTTTTTTAATCTATGGTTCACTTTTCAACGTCCAAGTTCAGCTCATGGTAGCACCCTAATCCTTTCTACAAATAATGATTTCTCTCCTATAACAAAATATGACTTTCTCTTAAATGAAGCCTTTTTTGAGATTTCATTGGTTTATAACAAGAATCTTAATCTATACATTCTTTGCATTTATAGATCACCTGATTCTTCCACGGAACTGTTTTTTCAGAATCTGTTAAATTTGTTAGACGACCTGATCAATAGAAGCAGAAAAATTCTATGCGGTGATTTGAATATTAATTAGGCTGTTGCTTGTGCTACCCAATTATCCTTGGTCAATATATTCGAATCGTATGGTTTCACAATGCACGTAAATTCTCCTACAAGAATTACTCCTAAACAGTAGTAAAAACAAAGTCATTAATTAATTCCGACAAATCATATTTAACACTAAAAAAATAAAATGATCAAAATGATGGAGCCTTGAGGTAGATTCCTACCCAATTATCCTTGGTCAATATATTCGAATCGTATGGTTTCACAATGCACGTAAATTCTCCTATAAGAATTACTAAAACAACATCTACCGTAATTGATTATATTGTCTCAGATTTCTCACCCTTTGATGTACGTTCTACAATTATTAATGCAAAACTCTCTGATCAATAAGAAGTATATACCAAGTTTAACACTCTTAACATACTTTTTTGTGTATTTTATTATCTTTCATTTTATTTTATTTTGTGATATTGACGATTTATGTAATTTCAGTAAATTTTAAATGGTTAATGTTATTTTTTTTGTAAGCTTTGTCCACAAAATTGTACAATTTTCAGTGACAAAAAGCATATTTCTATTCTATTCTATACTCTATGCCAAATATTTAATACATAGTCAAATTTAATTTTTGTAATAAAAAATTCAGTAACCGTGTGGGAAAAAATAAATACTTATAGCAGGAATTTACTTTTTCTCAGGTATTTTTAGGGTTTTTGTTACATGAAATTTATAAACATGTATAAATAGGTGTGTTTGTTTCTTTATTAAAGGTTAAAACTAGAGTGAATCTTAAATCTAACTAACAAAACTTACACCATATCTATTTTATCTAAGTTTTGGTATCAGATAACAAACACTTCTTGGATCACATAAGCACACTAACGCCAACCATTTAAGTCGAAGGTGACTATTCCATCCCTCATACCCCCATAGGCATCACCGTCATAGAAGATACGGTTTGTTACATACGCCATTTAAATTGCGTATTTGTCTAATTTGTAATATTTTATTAGAGTTGGGTATATAAAACATAAAGTGGGTGATCGACGAGCGAGCCATAATACCGCGGTTTTAAGAACGGCGGTTTTACTCGCGGCTCGTTGGTGCTGATCGACTAGCGAGCAAAACAGTCATTGTCAACCGTCCACAGCTAACATGTCGTGTTCAACTGAAAGTGAAGTTTTATGTTATTTTTTTTTACCTCGCTATAGCATACTACGAAATTACAAAAAAAAACCGGAGACGCCCTAGAAGTTTAACATATGCGCTAAGTCGAGTTGTTTTGTTTTTGTATTCTGGCGATGTACATTTCCATAAACAAACACAGCCTCGTAAACAATATATAAATTCTAATAAAAAGTCGTGGCTGAGAGTTCGCATTTCCATGATTAAAAACTAATCTTTTCACTTCAACGGTCGCTGAAAACTGCCGGTTTTGCTCGTCAGTGGTGATACACGCGCGGTTTTAAATGACGAGCCAAGTAAAAAATAAAACAAACTGACGAGCCACAGCCCACAAGCCAGGCTCGTCGGTATATAAAACTGCGGTATTGCACTGATACACTAGCGAGCTTTACCGGCAAGCCACAAAACCGCGGTTTTACTCGCCTGTCGATTAGGGCCTTATACGACACAATGAACACCGTTCAAAAGTTATGACGAATATAAATTTCAGTTAAAATTGGTACACTGGGGGTAGACACTTTAATGGTCATTTGTTATTCCCCATTATTTATCCAAATTATTGTTGGTTTTTAGAGCTTTGTAAATCCATTTCTTCATTAAGAAGTCTGTTTCGCCGTTTGTTGACCGATTAATGTTAAAAAAACCGTAATATTCTTTTTGTGTATAGTGGAACTAATAACTTGTTTGTATCTTCTGCATTGTTGTCTTGTTGTTAACACCTTTCTGCACTTATTGCATAATATGTATGACAACGTAAACGATGTAAGGGAGCAAAACCTAGGGGCAAGAGTAATACAAGATCTTACAAGAGATTTAGTTGAAAAAAATTATAAAGTTTACATATTTCGATAACTATTTTAATTCTGTTGCATTACAACGCGACTTGTTTGTTGCGATAAAAGTCAAAATCTACGCTGTGAAACAACTCGAAAAGATAAAAAATATTTTCCAAATGAACTTAAAACAAATAAAAAAATCAAAAGGAGAATGAGTGAAGCAATGGTTGGATAAAAACCCATTCATTATCTAAGCAATTTTCACAAGCCTGAAGAAAATGTTACTGTGAAGAGGAAAGAAAAGGATGGGACATCAGTAGCAATTAATTGCAAACAATTAGTACAACAAATCTATGGGCTTCGTAGATAAGTCTGATATGTTAGTATCTTGCTACGAATTGGAAAGAAAATCCAAAAAGTGGTGGCATAGAATTTTTTTTCCATTTTGTTGACCTAATATTACTAAACACATATATAATTTTCAAACAATCAACACCTGGTACGAGAATGTCTTTGAAAGAACACTAGGAATTCTAAGATTTCCTACATCATCATCATCAGTAGCATTACAGCTCGTTATGAGCCAAAGCCTTCTTCAGAGCAATCTTCCATTCGCCCCTGTCTCTGCAACTATTCTCCATGCGTTAACTCCAAAGGATTTTAGATCATCCTCATATTATGTTATCTTGATACCTAAGTTTTAGTCTTCCTCTGGCTCGTCTTTCCACTGGTCCTCTTCGGTCGAAAATTTTTCTGATCGTTGCATCTTCATCTCGCCTAATTACATGTCTTATCCATCGAAGGCGTGCTAATTTAATACATTTTATAACGTCAGGTTCCCAAAACTTCTATATAAGTCAAAGTTGTAGCGCCTACGCCACAAACCCTGTTCTTGGATTCCTCCATATATTTTCCTTAGAATTTTTTTCTCGAAACGTTTAAGAAATTCTTGGTCGTTCTGTGTAAGTGACCACGTTTCAGACCCGTATGTTAACACTGGCCTTATTAGTGTTTTATATATGGTAACTTTAATTTTTCTGGGTAGTTTTGGAGCCATATGTTTCCTTAAGCCATAATAGCACTTATTGGCAAGCTTAATTCTTCTTTTAATTTCTTCGCTGACATTGTTGTCTTTGGTCAGCAGCGAGCCCAGGTAGACGAAGGTGTCCACACCTTCTAGTTCCAGATCATCAATTAATAGTCTAGGTATATGGTTGCCTGATCTAGTACAATACATATACTTGGTTTTCTGTGCGTTTATTTTTAATCCCATTCTAAGTGCAGACGCCCTTAGTGATCGAAATGCTTCGATCAGAGATTCTGTGGACCTAGCAATAATGTCTATGTCATCTGCATATCCGACCACTTGTACATATTTATTAAAGATTCGTAATGGCATGTAAAATGGAAAGTATAGATTCCCTTGCCGACTAATTCATCAATCTGTCTGCTTTGCAAGTTTTAGAAAGCACAGTGGTAAAGATTTGAATTTAGTTTCGACATGTAGGAAATCTTAGAATTCCTAGTGTTGTTATTAGATGGCGTTGTAACGTCTGTTAATAATTATTGTCCTATGATGGGAGAGATTTTGTTTCGATTCAGAGCAACTGCATATGTGGTTCTGATGAGACCTAAAGAGGTTGAAATACGCATAAGCGGCTTGCATGTGCTCTGCAATCGAAATTAAATCTTATACCGTCTTTCTGCCTTTCAAAGAATTTAAAATTGCTGTGGCCACCGGTTTGATTGGAGCAGACCCCAAATGTCAAAATTTGGAAGAATAACGATGGACATTCCAAGCACCAGTAACAGGTTAAAAAACAAGTTCCTCTAGAAATAAGAACTAACAAAGCCTCATATGCCTCAGCATGGAGCCAAAGTACGTTGTACATACTGCAGTACCAAGGCAACTCCTCATCGTACAAGACGGCACTGTACTACATGTAAAATAGGTTTATGTCTATCTAAAAAAAATTGTTTCATTCCATTTCACGCTAAATAATTTTTTCGTTTGTGGCCTAGTGGTTCCACATGGTACCACCTTCTTTTCCTAATAACTACAAACATGGAATATAAAAAACCTTTGATTTGTCTATCTTTTGCCCTAATATGACCTAAAAACAAATTATTCACCATTTAATATAAACAAAAAAAGTCCGTCCACAAAGGGTTAAAGCAGATGTAGTAATAGTTGTGTCATCTGCATTCATGTTATTTAAACTGACATATCTGGGCATGTCATTAACATAGCATATAAATATTAATGGCTAAAATATTGAACCCTAACTTCTCTATAGCAACTCTTACATTTATGACATTAAAGGCTTTTAACAGATCAAAGAAAAGTGTCTCCATAAACTCCCTCCGATCCAGTGCGTAATTGAGTAATTCGTTGGTAGCACCTTCTGTTGATCTTCCAGGCAGAATATAGAACATAATATATTGTATTTACTAAGAAAACTATACATTCTTTTGTATAACACATTTTTCATAATTTTTACCCAAAATAGTAGGGACCGTAACTGGCCTGTAATTATCTAAAACTGAATTATCCCATTGAACTAGTTGAAACAATGCGACTTTGTTTGTACGTATCTGTTGTTTTTTAGTAAAACATGTTACTCTGCGAAATATAAGTAATGAATTAAGGGACAAAGAATTTGTATTTATTTTCAAAACAGTTAATAGCATTTTGTTGAAAGAATTGGAATTTAAATACGAAAAGGACAATAATCGAAGAGCATGAATTGAGCGTACCAGTATTGCTGATTTAAGAGCCAGGCACTGGTGATTTCTGAGGAGAAGAAATCTTAAATTTATTATTATCCACGAAGGTTAAATACATATTGACATATATACAGCTCAAAAGTTTTCTATTTTTCAATTTATTATGCATAGGTTTCTTTATTTAAATTTTGTTGTGTTAATTTTTATATGTACAGTTTTTTCAATTTAGTTTGATAACATGTGTTACCTTCTTTTAGCCTCATTATGTTTATTACACCCGTATTAATAATACCAAAGCTCTTTGATCTTAAATCGATTAATCTCCTAAACAGTAGTAAAAACAAAGTCATTAATTAATTCCGACAAATCATATTTAACACTAAAAAAATAAAATGATCAAAATGATGGAGCCTTGAGGTAGATTCCTGTTCAGTTTTTTGGATCGTAACCTTAAAAAATAGTGTACATATGTGAAATTATTAATATAATTTCAGTGTCTAAGGACTGTATTAAATAGGGGTGGTTCAAAATAATTAGGAGTGGTAGTAAAGGGTTATACAGATAATAGCCAAATCACGTTTATAAAAAGTCTTATCAATACTGCTGTGTCACACACACTCGCGGTATTTATAGGCTTTTACTTGCGGTTGTTCCTCGTACGGGAGGAGCTGTCTTTACCGGTTTCTAAACATGTGTCTCGCAGTACTAACACTAAGATCAAGAGATAGAGCACATTTGCGTTTGTTGTCTTTACAATTCAAAAGAGTATTCGCAGTATTTTTCGAGTAACTATAAGGAAGAGAGAGAATGTCTGTTACTAGCGGCAGTCAACAGTCGAGAGAGGGGACGCCTGTTGCTAGCAAAAGTCAAAAGCCAAGAGAGAGTGCCTCTGTTGCTAGCGATAGTCAACAGCCCAGAGAGTACGTCTGTTGCTAGTGGCATTCAACAGTCGAGAGAGAGTCTTTTTCGTTTGCTATTTTCAAACTGTCTGTAATTCTAAAGGAGTAACACTTATTTCTGATTACTACGGTTTAAATATTTATTTACGATAGATATTACTGGACAACCGGTTTGTTTTCAAAAATTGGAAAATCACGTTCATAAATGTATAGCCAGTTTTTAAAATTCAACAAATGAAATAAAAGAGAAGTATCAAAACGTTCATTGTAATATTAGACTGTAGTAGAATGCATTGTAATATTTTCTAATTGTTATAACCTATGTAAGTTTAACTCACATTTTTTGGTTTATTTCCTATAATACGAATGATGGCAAAGTGCAAAGATCCAACTGATCTACTGTAATTATTTAACGCAGATTATTTATTAGACAAAGACTATTATTATAGCCTAATATTCAACTTAATTTCGACCTTGAAATATAAGCGAAAGTCCACTACAGTATTTAACTTTTTTTAAACTAATGTCTTCTCAAACAAGTTAATTATACCACATTAATAATCATTTTATAAAACAAGATTAGAAATAATATGTAGGTACCGTAAAAATAATTTGTAGATATTTACAATACGAAAGATACAAATTTTAATAATGACAGAGGATCTTTAGCTTAAGTTATCATTTAGTTGTATTATTTAATTGTAGAAATGTCATTTATATTTCTAGTTGAAGGTACTGCTTCCACAAACGTCTACATACAGTGTGGAAACCACTTATGGAATAAAATTGTTTGTGTCCTTATTTTAGAAAATTGTGAAAAACGCTGAGACTCGTCAACTTTTAAATTTTTACAGTAATTATGCCAATATTACATGTCTGTGGTTTTATAAATGAATAAAATGTTTAAGCAGACAAGGTAAGACCCACAAATTGGTAACATAGTCTATTAAACTGTAATGAATTAATAAATAAACAAATAAATAAACATTACTTACATGCCGGTAGTCTATTAATTGATGGTTGAAAAAACATGGTTCAAACTATCTTGTATTGTTGATTGGAGAACTCAGGTCAACTATTGTAATTGTTTAACAGTAAACGGGGAAGTTCTTGAGGAGACAGATTTTATCCAATGAAGTAGAGATAGGTGAAATGTAATTGTTTGTTTGATGAAAGTAATGTTCTATACCATTAAGTTCTTTAAAGTTATTTATATTTATTCTGGAGATATATTTATGAAATGTGTGTTATTTATTGAGATTTTATGTTTTGTTTTGGAAGGTGACAGTTGTAAGACAACAGAAGGTGACAGTAGTCTTACAACTGTCACCTTCCAAAACAAAACATAAAATCTCAATAAATAACACACATTTCATAAATATATCTCCAGAATAAATATAAATAACTTTAAAGAACTTAATGGTATAGAACATTACTTTCATCAAACAAACAATACATTTCACCTATCTCTACTTCATTGGATAAAATCTGTCTCCTCAAGAACTTCCCCGTTTACTGTTAAACAATTACAATAGTTGACCTGAGTTCTCCAATCAACAACACAAGATAGTTTGAACCATGTTTTTTCAACCATCAATTAATAGAGTACCGGCATGTAAGTAATGTTTATTTATTTGTTTATTTATTAATTCATTACAGTTTAATAGACTATGTTACCAATTTGTGGGTCTTACCTTGTCTGCTTAAACATTTTATTCATTTATAAAACCACAGACATGTAATATTGGCATAATTACTGTAATTTATATAGTTTATATCACCTACCTATGTTTTATCTTTATTAGACAACACCCTAATATGGGATTATTATTTTCAGCATTTTAACTTTGTATCGTGACCTGAAGATGCTTTGCATATTATAGAAAGCGAAACCGGTCGTCCGATTAGTTAAATTAAATTGATTGTGAGTAAGTCTAACTTATTATTTCTTTTACCTTTTGAAATGGACTCACACAAGCAACACATTCATGATATAAATTTAAATGTACAGGGTGATCCACACAAGTCTGGCATCGTCCATAATCCTTATTTTTAATGAAACACCCTGTATATTCTTATGTTTTTAAAAGATTCTTCACAACCTGATTTCAACGAACTATATCATGTAGGATATATAATAAATAATACAAGGTGACATTGTGAAATTAATAATTTATCACGTGTTATGGTATTATTTTAAATTAGCTAAATACAAACAATACACTTCTGCTCTAAGTGTCAGTATATTGGAGCAAATTTCTGTTTAGTAACCGTGTAAACATTTTTTATCATGAATAGGTAAAAACTGTCTAGATAATCTGCCAATTAAACTATCAGTTGTTGGCGTGTTGACATCTTACATTAAAATAATAAATTTCTAATTAAAAGATAATTTCTTGCAGAAATAAAAATAAAATATTTAACTGAGACCCACCGAATTGATTTTAATGATGATCGGTTACGGGGAGAATTGTAGAAGTCAAGTTGAAGTAGCAAACTTATTTATTTAGAGGTATCCTCAGTTGCCTAATATTGCACAAGGTATTGTGTCCAAAATTTATGCACAATTCAGAGAACTTGGACATGTCAAACCATTAAAAAGAAAACCGAACTTCATTTAAGATGAGGTGAAAGTGGATATTTTGTTGAACGTCGCAGAGAATCCAATGTCAAGTTCACGTCAAATTGCACGTCAAAATAATGTAAGTCACACAACTGTCCTACGGTGTCTCCATGAAGAAAAACTTCATCCATATAAATTGACTTTTGTGCAGGAGCTAACAGAAGACGATCCAGATCGTAGAATGGATTTCTGCGAAAGAATGATGGATAAAATTAACACAAATGAAATAGCTCTTGGCACAATTCTTTTTTCTGATGAATCAACATTTACATTGAACCGAGAGGTAAACCGACAAAATTGTAGATATTGCTCAGCGGAGAATCCTCATTGGATGCATGAGACACACACTCAGTATCCTCAAAAGTTAAATGTTTGGGCAGGTATTATAGGAGATCATATTATTGATCCTATAATTGTACATGGTAATTTGACAGCGGAAAAATATTTAAGCATGCTAAGAGACGATGTTCTTCCTCAGATCACGATGATCCTACCGCATGAAACTGTCTGGTTCCAGCAGGACGGTGCAACACCATATTATGCTTTAATGGTGAGAAATTACTTGAATGAAATCTTCTTCAATGAATGAATTGGACGAAGGGGTACTATTGAGTGGCCAGCTAGGTCGCCAGATCTTACGCCTTTGGATTTTTTCTGTGGGGTTATCTAAAGAAAAAAGTACATGTAACACAACCAACTAGCATTGAAGACCTCAAAGAAAATCCAATAAATTACCTCGGGTGTTCTATGAATTAATTCTCTTGAAGAAAATTATACGTAATTTCAAAATTTCACCTTATATTATTCATAACATGATATAGTTCGTTGAGATCAGGTTGTTAAGGAGCTTTTAAAAACATAAAAATATACAGGGTGTTTCATTTAAAATACAGATTATGGACTATGCCAGACTTGCGTGGATCACCCTGTACATTCAAATTTATGTTTAAAAAGCGCACATTTAAATTTAAAAGTTAAAATATCTCAAGGTTTTTTTATTATTTTCTAAAATAAGGACACAAACAATTTTATTCCTTAAGTGGTTTCCACACTGTATAATATATTTTAATACAGAGAAAATGCGCTTGCAAAGCATCTAAACAATTGAGTTTTTTAACGGTAGATAGTTTACTTATCTACAAATATAATTTAAAAACATATATTGCCAAAAGTTAACAGCTCTCAAAGCTTCATTTGATCACCACTACCGAAAGTTTTTATATAAAATGCGGAGAAATTTATTATCAGCCCCTCTGCCGACCGGGTTACAAACATTGATTTCTGATACGAAACTTTTCATATTTTTTACGATTTTTAGCTTGTTAGCTAATTCTGTGATTATAGCATGTTAACAATTGTTATGTCAACAAATGTTAATAATTGGTTACCTCAAAAAGATATGTAGCAGTCAAAGATATAAAATGTGTAAAGAAGCTTATGATACTGGACATTAAAAATTATTGTAGCGTTATTAAATAAAACGAGCGGTTCGAATTTATATAACTATATTTATTTATAAGTTTACAGTTCGGTACTCTCTTATCAACTAACTCTACTTCTAACATTGTTACCTATATATACTACAGTTACTACGTTCGAGAATATTCTGGCGTTGTCCCACCTCTAGTTCCCCTACGTGACCGGTTATTCTCTCTCGCACTCGATACACGGAGAAGCTTCTGGAAGGGTATTAGAGATGCAATGCAACCGTTACCTGGGCCATGCCGAGAGCATGTTTGTAACACTGCTCCCCTCTTAAATCTGATCGTCCCGATCAGCAACTCTATATGTAGGCACAGGATGGCGGAATCTACAGGACTCTCCAGCTCTGCATGAACCCTTTAGAAAGAAATAACAGTCTACTGACTTTGAAGGATACGATCTCATCGGGTTAATGCAACACACAGTAATTCGTACGCCGGTTTCTCGGAAGATTACTTCAAGCATGCTTCTGACAATCTTCCAATCCAGATTATCTAGGGCATGGCCTATCTTGGGTAAGGCCAAATTCTTGATGTCGTAATTGCACACAATTTTCTTCAAATTAGTTAGAGCACGCCATATATCCTCGTAGCTTGCCCTGTCTGTATACGACTTCCTGGTCACCATATACAGCAAAGATCGAGAACCATCTTCTAATCTCAGTGCTCTTCCAACTTTAGGCTGCTGGTTTTTTAACTCATCCAAACGACCGAATTTCTTATAAAATACGGATGAGATTCCTTTAGTCATCTCAAGATCTTGGGCAACACAGTGGGCTAGAGAGACGTTATGCGGAACACTAAAAAGATCCTGCTGAACTTCTGTGGTCACGCCGAATCTAGCACTCTTTCTCTCTGCGTAATTTGACATAAATTCATTAAAGCTTGGTCGCCGGTCATCTTTGATCTCATGTTGAAGGGTTCGTGCTTCTTCTGTGTCATTTGAGCCAGCATATGGTGCAAGACGATTTATGTGAACTACTTTTGGTTTACCTTTCGGCAACTTCTTAATTCGGTATATTACGTCATTTATTTTCTTTTTAATTTCATAGGGACCTTCCCATTGTCTTTGCAGTTTGGGAGACAAGCCTCGACGACGTTGTGGATTATAAAGCCACACAAGATCACCTACTTCGTAGCTTTCACTCTTGCATCGAGAATCATATTGATCTTTCATTCTGTCACTGGCTATCTGGATGTGCTGTCGGGCAAGTTCATGAATGTTGTTCATTCTTAACTTCAGGCGGTCGACATAATCTTCGCTTGCAACATGTTCTTCGGAAGGTCTGCAGCCAAACTCTAGGTCGCAGGGCAAACGAACTTCACGACCTAACATCAGGCAGGTTGGAGTCTGGCCTGTAGTTTCATTTACGGCCGAGCGGTAGGCCATTAGGAATAAATGAATGTGCTGGTCCCAATCTCTTTGGTGTTCTGATACAACTTTGGATAGGTGTTTACCCATCGTTCGGTTCATTCTCTCGACCATTCCATCTGATTGAGGATGCAGGGGTGTCGTCCTGGTCTTATTGACACCAATCAATTTACAAACGTTTTGGAAAAGGGTTGACTCGAAGTTTCGCCCTTGGTCGGAGTGGATCTCCAAGGGAACACCAAATCGGCTAAAGAATTCTTTAACAAGTACCTCTGCAACGGTAGCAGCTTCTTGATTTGGTATCGCATAGGCCTCAGTCCATTTCGTAAAATAATCCATGGCTACCAGGATATATTTATTTCCATCATTTGTCTCTGGAAGTGGACCTGCAATGTCGATTGCTACTCTTTCCATAGGACTACCAACATTGTACTGTCTCATGGGTGCCCTCTTTTTACCAACTGGACCATTACTGGTTGCACACAGTTCACATTTCCGGCACCACCTTCTTACATCATCTTTACAGTTCACCCAATAGAACCGTTCTCGAACCTTTTGCAGAGTCTTCGTGATACCAAAGTGTCCACCTGATGCACCGTCATGTAACTGACGCAATACTTCTGACACTTTACTTTTAGGTACAATCAACTGAAGCTTAGTTTCTGTACCATCATCGTTCTCAAAGGTTCTATACAGAAGATCATCTTTCAGCACTAGGCAATTCCATTGGCTCCAGTAACACTTGACTTCTGGACTACATGCACTAATGTCATGCCAAGAAGGTCTTTCACTTCGACGCATCCAATCCAATACTCTTTTTATACATGGATCATCTGTTTGAGCGTCTTGTAGCTGTTGAGGCTGCCATTGCTCATTAATGACGGTGGTTCGTCTCACGGGGCAAAGTCGTTCTTCTAATTTAAGACAGTGATTACAATTTGCACTGCACGGCCGTCTCGAAAGGGCATCAGCATTTGAATGAACTCTGCCAGCCCTGTGTTCGATCTCGTAATCATATTCTTGTAATCGTTCTAACCATCTTGCCATCTGGCCCTCTGGATAACGAAATTGTAGGAGCCATTTTAGAGCAGCGTGATCCGTGCGAAGAAGAAACTTTCTGCCATACAAGTATTTATGGAAATGCTCACAAGCCTTCACTACGCCTAGCAATTCTCTCCTGGTAACGCAATAGTTTCTTTCTGGTTTTGACAAGACTTTGCTAAAGTAAGCGATGACTTTCTCCTGCCCATCTTGAATTTGGGAAAGAACAGCTCCTATTGCACTGTTGCTTGCATCTGTGTCCAACACAAATTTTCCTGCCTGTCTAGGGTAGCTTAAAATCGGTGCGCTGATCAGAGCCATTTGTAAGTGTTCGAAAGCTCTTTGACACTCCTCGCTCCATGTATATTCTTTGCCTTCTTCTGTCAACTTTGTTAATGGCTTGGAGATGTTGGCAAATCCTTGGACAAAACGTCGGTAATATGTACATAGGCCAAGAAAACTTCTAATTTCGTGTTTATCTCTTGGTACTGGCCAATCCTTAATTGCTGCAAGTTTTTCAGGATCAGCTGTTACACCATTACTTGCTACAATATGTCCCAAGTACTTCACTTCTCGTCGAAACAAGTGACATTTCTTCGGACTCAACTTCAGATTCGCTGCCCGCAATCGTTGAAAGACTTCTGTTAGGTTATTGGCATGTTCATCGAAGGATCTTCCAACTACAATTACATCATCCAAATAAACCAGGCATGTTTTCCATGTTAGACCTCTTAAAACTGCATCCATTAATCTTTCAAATGTGGCCGGGGCATTACATAAACCAAAGGGCATAACTGTGAACTGCCAAAGCCCTGATCCTATCGAGAATGCGGTTTTTTCACGATCGGCTGGCTCCATGTCTACTTGCCAATATCCACTTTTCAGATCGAGTGTGGAGAACCAACGAGAACCAGAAAGTGTATCCAAAGTATCGTCTATTCTGGGCAAAGGATAACTATCTTTTTTAGTTACTGCATTGAGCTGTCGGTAGTCAATACAAAAACGTGTTGAACCATCTTTCTTCTTTACTAGGACTACTGGTGATGTCCATGGACTGTTTGATGGTTCAATTACCCCTTGCTTGTTCATATCTTTGATGATGTCTTCGGCTTCATCTCTTTTCGCAAATGGAAGTCGTCTAGGTTGTTGTCTGATTGGCTGAGCGTCTCCGGTATTAATTTTATGCTTTACTATGCTTGTTTTACCATTATCCTTCTTATCCATGGCAAAAACATCTTGAAATTCTATTAGCATAGACTTCACTTTTTTAGTTCGTTCACCATCAAGATCTTGGCACGTTTTAATCATCGTCTCAACAAGCTCCTTTGGATACTTAGATTTCGACGGTTTCTCATTAGTATTCATGGAACAAATCGAAGCCACGGGAATACACTGTCCGATCAAAGTTCTTTTACTTAACTTAATAGCAGTTCCCTTTAAATTCATAACTCTTACAGGAACGACATCTCGAATTCTCACCAAAGCTTTTGCTGTTAGGAACTCGGCATTATTCACATCTTCGACCATCCTTAAACTTCCCTCTCGGCAGTAACCATCAGGTCTGGTCATCAAAATTTTCTCACTATTACCGGGTATTGTTACGTCACAAGTAGTTATTAAGCTGATAACATCTTCTTTCTCTTCATGAAACGGCAACTCTTCACCACTGATCTCGAGAACTCCATCTTTGACATTCAATACAGCCCCAACTTTCCTTAGTAAATCCATCCCCAATATGAACTCATCGGAGATCTCTGCAATTAATACTGTATGTTTCACTGTGGTCTGGCCAATGGATACTGATATATTAGCCTCGCCATATGTATTAATTATCTCACCAGTTGCTGTTCTAAGCTTTACTGTTGCAGGCAATAATTTAAGATGGCCTCGTACTACTTCTGGCCGTGCAATAGTTCTCGTTGCACCTGTATCTACCAAAAACGATCTACATTTATTATTGATACGACCCTCTATGTACAAGCTATGAATTCCACCTGAGGACGTAATGTTCACAGTTACTATGGGGGCTGTGTTTCTCGAGGTCGGCAGTTGCCCCTTGTTGTCGACCCGTTCTAGTTTTCCGACTGTTGTATCATTTTCTTGCAATTACGGCGAATATGACCTACGTCACCGCAATTCCAACATCTGGGCTCGCGTCTCTTCGGCATCGTGTTACGAACTACTTTTCGTACCATTTCTTCCAGACGTTCATCATTTGGTTCGTCGCCTTCTTCAATGGTTCTTACTCGATGACTCCGTGAAGTTTGACTAGCTGTTTCATGTTCCAAGGCAATAGCGAGCGCTTCATCTAGAACTTTCGGTCTTGCTAGTCGTAAAGCTTTCTGTAATTCAGTTTCTTTTAACCCATTGACGAAGGTATCTACAGCAATTTCTTCTAAAATGTTGTCTGGTACCTCCGGATAAGCCAACCTCACTATACGAGCAACATATGCTTCAAACTCTTGCAAATTTTCACTTGCTCGTTGAATTCTACTTCTTAGTTGCGCCTTGTAGACTTGTTGTAGATGAGCATCTCCATAACGTTTGTCTAGTCGGGTAAACAAGGTCTGGTAACATTTTTCTTGACCCTTAGGAATCGATCTTAGGATATCTGCAGCATCACCTCGTAAAGCAGCAGTCAAGGAAACAGCTTTTTCTTGTTCTGTCCAATGATTGGCTGTCGCAATAGCTTCAAATTGTCTAAGGTATATGGACCAAGAAGACTTTCCATCAAATGGTGGCAATTTGAATCTCATATTATGTGTCGTTTCGTCTCTAGGTGATTCTTCTTTCACTACCGGATCTAAGGCTATTGTGTTAACTGGTGGTAGCACTTTTGTATTAGTTATCATGCTCTCTAACTGTTTGATCTTCTCTTCTACTTTATCGAATGTTCTCGTGACTTCTTCAAATTTGTCATTGTTTTGATTACATACTTCGTCGAATCTTCTAGACATATTTTCGAATTTCTCGTCGTTTTGTCTAGCTATTTCTTTAATAGTTTGAGACGTTTCATTAAATCTTTCATCATTCTTTCGAGAAGATTCTTCAATCATTTGAGACGTTTCATTGAATCTTTCATCATTCTTTCGAGAAGATTCTTCTATCATTTGAGACGTTTCATCGAATCTTTTGGAAACAGTCTCGAATTTATCATCAGTTTTTTTAGAAGTTTCTTCTATCTTCATTAAAACTGCTTCTTCTGGTGACTGAAAATGGAATGTCTCTGGGTCATCTCCATTCTTGTTAAGAACATTCTTCAGTCGTTCTTGGAGGATCTTCTTGGACCCGCTGCAATCTTCATCGCGTTCTTCTAGTTGCTCTCGCAACTGTTTTACTGAGAGTTGTACTAGCAGCATCTTTGGTCAGGCACACACGTACTTTTTAAATGTTCTTTCGTACAAAGATCACTACCGATCTACGCGGATGTTCCTGACGAACAATACTTTTCAAAAGTTCAAAAGTCTTTTTCAAAAGTCACTGCTGAATTTATTTCTCTTTTACTCACACCGTAACACCAACTGTAGCGTTATTAAATAAAACGAGCGGTTCGAATTTATATAACTATATTTATTTATAAGTTTACAGTTCGGTACTCTCTTATCAACTAACTCTACTTCTAACATTGTTACCTATATATACTACAGTTACTACGTTCGAGAATATTCTGGCGTTGTCCCACCTCTAGTTCCCCTACGTGACCGGTTATTCTCTCTCGCACTCGATACACGGAGAAGCTTCTGGAAGGGTATTAGAGATGCAATGCAACCGTTACCTGGGCCATGCCGAGAGCATGTTTGTAACATTATGTTATATAGACAATTAAGCCCCTCTATCGACCGGGTTACAAACATTGATTTCTGCTACGAAACTTTTCATATTTTTTACGATTTTTAGCTTTTTAGCTAATGTACATATGTCATTAGAGTATAAAAATCTATATTTGTATCTTCTTCGATAATAAAAATGTATAGTTTACTGTGTTGATAGTATTACACTATCATTGACAAATATATCCGACACATTCGTAAAAAACATACTTATTCTAGAACCACGTTAAATAAAATTGTTGGTGGTATAAAATAATCCCATACCTGGTAAACTTGGAATAATCAGTTCAAACACAAAATCTCTTCCCTTCTGTGGTTTGGTCAAAAGTGGGATAATTTCATAAAATTCTCTAATCGACCCTGGCCATCCGTGCAACATCAACATCGGGAAAACCTTCAGCCCTTTGGTCTCAGCAGGTTTGACATGAAGGAAATGGATGTTAAGTCCTTGGATATTTGTCGTGAACTGTGGATACTGGTTGAAAAACTTCTCCCTTTGTCTCCAGTCGTATTTGTTCTTCCAATAGTCCACTATAGTTTTCAGAAGATTAGTGTTCATTCCATAGTTTTGTTTAACGCCATCTAGTGGTGCTTGGAATGGAAGAGTACGATCTAGTCTGTCCTTCAAGTCTTTTAAAATCTGTAAGGATATAAAAATATAAATAAATAAAACTTCGTGCGACTTTAATGTTAATCGCAGTTTTAGTTTTAATACTAAATACTATGAGAAACTATTATTTAACATCACTTTCTGTTCATTTTTCTAGATTCTGCTAGTCATTACATAGATACAATTGAATTCGTTCATAAGGGCAGAGCAACTTTGTCCATATTATGATAAAAAACAATATCTCTCAAGTTTTACCGTTATATAAACTGTTATGTCCAACCTTGTTAACCTTGTTGAGTCTACGTGGGCCAAGTATTAAATTAATGATATAATACATGTAAAAATTGAGGTACCCTCAAGAAAAATAACTAGACATGGAGTACGAAAAAGAAAATTTACATTTCTTAGCTTTAACCGAACAAAAAAGAAAGGCAAAGGAGAAATATAACCAGAAAATAGGCATGATGAAAAGAAATAGCAACAGGAAATGTGGGTTGTATAATAGACCCAGGGTGATCGCCTGGGTCTACACTGCTGTCATTAGGCTAATGCTTACGGAGCTATTGCTTGGTTACCAAAAGTGCTAAAGGCAACAGCGATTAACAAACTAAAGCATATTCAGCGGATGGCTTGTATAAATATAACAGGTACAATAAAAATAACACCAACTGCTGGAATGGAGTTGATCATTGGCATCACACCTCTAGATATATATGTCAAAGAGGTGGCGCTAGTGACAATGATGCGACTGCGCTCAGCTGGTGCAAACCTTGATGTAGAAATGGGACAATTGAGAACTCGTTTCTGGCGGGGAGAGCCGGATGCGCTACCACTGCTTCAGGCAGGCTGCGACTCAATTGAACCAAAGTTTGTCTTTAACAAACCCTACACAATCGAAACAGGACAGTATAAGGAAACAAACGTGGCAAATGCCTATTGCATTTACACCGATGGCTCCAAAATGAAAGAAGGCTCAGGATGCGGGATATACTCCTGATCACTGAACCTAAGAATAAAGTGGGGTTGGGCAAAAATGCAAGCGTAGTTCAGACAGAACTGACTGGTATCTCCATAGCCGCAAAAGAGATAACCCAAAAAGGTATAGTAGGGAAAACTATAATAATCTGCACAGATAGCAGACAAGTGCTACTAACCTTGAATAGACCACGTGACACATCAGGGTTAGTGCCACGAGTCACTAACTCAAGCTTCGGATGGTAATACCATCATCCTGAGGTGGGTTAAAGGACACAATAGGAATAAATTCAACCACATTGCTGACCAATTATCTAGGAAGGCGGCAGGCCTAAGACTCTTAGGACCTGGGGATCTTTTTAATTGGTCAACTACAACAATCGCGGAAATTGTCAAATGTCACTCCCATAAGCAAACCGTAAAAAGATGGGAAGAAGGGCAAGGATGTAAACTTACCAGGGTAACACTAAGTAACCTTGAAGAGTCAGCATCAAAGAAGTACTTGGGAATGACCAGGAAAAACCTACGTTTGACAGTTGGTTTGTTAACTGGTCATTGTCAACTAAGCAAACACCTCCACACACTGGGGCTAGCAGACACACCTCTATGCAGGAAGTGTGAACGAGAAGACGAAACTGTAGAGCATGTCCTATGTGAATGCCCGGAGTTATCGTTAATACGAGAGTACGTGTTCGGCGAGTCCTGGCCCACACCTGCCCACATAAGAGAGATGTCTCCTGGTGACTTGTCCACCTTCCTAGAAATGGCAGGATGGACAATAAGCTAAGGGCGACAGCTCCCTGGGAGGATGCACAATGGGTCAATTGTGGCCTAAGTGCTGTGAAACTTGACTCGCCTTCCCTACTCTACAGATACAGATACTTAATTATCCTGTTCAAATAAATAACTGTTTCTAATTTGGAGTAAAAATAAATATGATTTTTATCACTGTTTTAGTTATATTAAGTTCTTAATTCTTAATTATATCTGTTGGACAATAATTCTGTGGTAGATTCTTTCTAAACAAAAGAAAGCAAATAAAAATTTAACGTAAGTAGTGTTATTTATAACAAGGTTTTAAAAATGTAATGATTTATCCATTTGACATTGGATAAATCAAGAAGTTCAATCTCCTTTGCCTTTAATTCAGATAATTTGGATAATACACAAAGTATACGGGTAAAGCTAGTTTTATCCAATTTCCAACAAATACCAACCAACAAATCAAATATAGTGCTCGGGGATGTTTTACAAATTTATATTTCAAATCATTAAATTATTTATACAATACATAATAGAAAACGTTGGGTGGTGAAAAAATCATTAAGAATTTTCCAAGATTTACATAGTAAAGCATCGCAACAAGATAGTAGAAATGGAGACACAAAGTTCATAAGATAAGCTCAAGTGGCACTTGACAAGTGCAGGTTGTTTAAAATTCTATTTTCTCATATCAATGAGATAAATTATTTTAGACAGACAATTATAATTAAGTTCGATATCACTAAACAAACAAATACTCTTGCATTCTACCTTAAAAGACCTTGAGATAAATCCGCTGATGTACTTAAAGAATTGATAAAATTGTTTCTATAATCATCGAAATTTGTTAATGCACAGGTGTTTACAAAAAATATAACAAAATTTTTAAAACTGTATAGAGTAATATATTTTATAGGCACGAGAGGAAAAATATATAAGTTGTAACGAATATTTTGCCTACCACATAGGGTATAATTATGGGGATTGAAAGTTGGGGACAGAAACTATTGGGGGTGGAGATAGGGCAAGCAAAATAAATGAAACTGTGCGAACGGCACTCAGGGTTTGTTTGGAGAGCTGGGTCGTGGATAAGTTGAATGGCAATGGGGTTGGATTGGGGCAACTACAAAAATGAAACAAAGTTGTACTGACATGAATCTCCTGGAACAAATGGACAAAAAAACAACAGGAAGGACCTCTAGCAATTTAACAACAACTAGTTGTAACTATTGAAATCATTATTAGAAATGAAAAATATATCTTTTTAAAGGAAACTCAAAAAAAGAAGTTATAAACTTTTTTTTTAATAAATAAAACAAATGGTCCTATTCATTTACAAACTCCGTTGCTACAAAACTTACAAATGTTACTGGGCTATAAACTGTGGCAAATAAAAATTATTACAAGTAAAGAACTATCTTTTTAAATGATGAAAGCAATTATTATTTTTTTTTTTTTTTAAGTTTAAAACAAAAAAGTTACCTTGGTTTCACAAAAAACAATGCACTAACACTTCTGGGGTTAAAGTGGAATTATACTGGAATTATACTGGGATTTCTGCTATGCCAAACAAAAAGAACTGCTTCAACTGGTCTGGAAAGACGACCAGAGACAAATAAAAGTAAGGTTGGAACAAAATCAGCGGCACATTGGACATATCCTATAAGCTGCTTTTTACAACACTGGAACCATTTTCAAAACTCTGGTACACGGCACAAATCTCTTATATACTTAACAAAATAGTGACTATTTTTTTCTAATCTGACATATTAACAGAGAGTAAATATCCACTATTTTTCACACATTTTGCCGGCTTATCTCATCACAACATCTCAACGACCGTTCCGTTTGACCAAATTTTTCAACCTACTTTGTTACTACTCATACTGCACAATTAACTGCCACTACACACTAGATTTCCATAAAAAAGGAAGAAACACAAGAACAATACAAATTTGACGAACAATTAGGACCCACACTGTAGGCCACTGCCTCTGACAGCGAAATTATTTTTCCGGCAAAAACTTCTCAGCGATCTAAATGGATGTTTATTTGAAACGCATATTTCGAGCGGTTTTATGATCAAAGAATACTGAGGAAATATAAACAACTCTAAAAATGGTTTATTTTACTCGGCGACGCTAAGAGGAATTAAAAAAATTACTTCGTCTTTTAATACGTACGAGGGGATTTCAATATATATTTCAAAGAATTTGCAAATGCTACAAAGTAAGTATAAATTAGATGTTGCAACAGCTAAAGTACAAGCAAATAAGGATCTATGCGATAAACTTGATACCAAAGAAGTAAAAAGGATAAAAAATTCCCTGGAAGAGATACTTTATTAGTTTATTAAATGAAAAATCTGACCTCCGGTGGAGGCAGAAACCACAAGAGTAACTTAAATAACAAATGGGCAAGATGATAAAGCACTATATAACAAAAAAACAGAAAATAATGTTTCTAGAAGTACTTGGGTTGGTACTAAATTTATGTATGTGTCTGTGAATGTGTTCCCAAACAACTCATGTTTGCATATATACAAGGAGAGACTGATAAATTTCATGTTAGGGTAATATTATTACCCTCACATATTTTAGTTCTCAGTCCAATCTGTTATGGCTCCTTCATATAACTGAAAAAGTATAACATGACATTCCTTGCTGTTTGATGTAAGCTGATGATGTTGTTAGTGGAGCTAGTGTGTTCTACAACAAATGTTCCTAAAACTTTAATTTTAGCTTCCTCATTTAGTACACGTGCTGATTATTTCTTCTTTTTAGATTTTTTTTGCTCAAAAATCGTTTTTGTAATAATGTTTTTGAAGGATTAGCAAAAAAAGGTGGTACAGTAGGCGGTACGGTACTGTAGACTAGCGGGAAGTCTTATACTATGTTTTCTGTATTTTTAAAATTTAAGTAATAGGTTTAAAACTAAATAAAGTAATTTTATTATTTATTTATTATTTTTAGAAATATAATAATATTGAAAAAGTTTACATGTTGTATAACGGTCATTACTCGTCACGTAAATGGACTCTTCCAATTGTTTACTTTAACTAATATTTCGTAAAAAGCCATATTTAATATGCACTGATTTAGAAATCTCTTTCAAAGTATAAATATGAAAGTTAAACTTAAAATGTTTTACTAATTACTTTTTTTGTCACACTTTAATACATTTTTTGAACTGATAATAGTAAAAATCCGACGTAATAAATATATGATATAATTTTAAAATGAGAAGTGTATAGAATAAATTTAAAGCACGATTTCATAATGATAATCTAACTAAATCTTAACTAATGTTCACTTTGGAGTAAAGTACACTTTAGTATCACACCAAGTTTCATAATACCTACAGCTCTTTTTATTATTAAAAGTAAACTTAGGTTTTTAAATTAGTAGGTTGGTAAATGTGTTTTTCATCTTAAAATGAAGGGAAATTGGGTTTTCAAGTGCTGAATTTTCGAGAGGCAATGGTTTGGTGATATTGTAAAGAGTACAGCTTCGATGCATATGAGAGTATTAATTAATGTCTTCTTAAATCTAATGGCAATTCACCGAGTTCGGCCTAAAGACTTATGATAGCGGTAGTTCTAGACGCACCGTATATTATTATAAGAAATTGTGTCTTAGGCTTTTAGAGTTGTTGTTGAAGCAGATGAGTAAGCATGGCATCCATAATCGATCTTGAAGCGGATCAGATTTTTATATAATGTGAGTAGAGTTCTACCGTCGGCTCCCCGATTTGTACTACAAAGACATTTCCAGAGGTTTAGTCTTCATTGCTAAAATACATTTAATATGGTCCTTCCAGGTAAGAGCTTGATCAAATATTAAACCTAGATATTTAATTGTTTTTACATATTCAAGTGTCCGACCCCCAAGTGCTCGTTTTTTCACCAATCATCCAATAATATTAAACTTCTTGAGAGTTTTGTCTTTTCTTTTCATTTGATAGGCTTATAAACCTTTTTGTTAAGGTTTAGTTTGTATCCTATATAACGTACGTGTCTCCCAGTGGCGGGATATGGGCAACAGTACATTGGCTTATAGGGATCTTACAGGATCTAAGCCTATAAGATTGGCTTAAAGTAGGAATCCTGACCGGTACAGAAAAATGGAAGCCGGTGTGGGGTAATACTGCCCTTTGATTGCATTGGTAGTGTGTTGGTTAAAACGTGTATGTAAATGAAAATACCGTTGTAGGTACTGAGAATCGAACTAGCGCGCTCTGGTTTAGCTACGGCTGTCACTGCGTGTGTATATGCTCCTCAAACCGACCTGGGTAAGAATAAAAGAAAACCTTTATATGCTTTTTAAAGAGGAAAAAGTCATAAAAGGAGGTGACTTAAATGTATTTTGAAAGTTTATGTGAATACAAAAAGAGAAATCAAACGATTTCTACCTAGCGAAACCGAATTCAAATTTTTACCACTGTGTTTCCTAAAACTTGCGAAACAAACAGCTGGATAAATTACTCGACAAGGAAATCTAAAATTGCATTCCACATGCCGTTCATCCTGGTCAAAATTCGCAGTGAATTCAGTTTCTGGTACTCCAAACGAAGTAAGTAATAAAACATAATGACGGTATTAGATTTTTGTTTCGATACAGGGCAGCGACAGCCGCTTATACGTATTTCGACCTCTTTAGGCTGCTTATACGAATTTTGACCAGGATGAACGGCATGTGAAATGCAATTTTAGATTCCCTTGTCGAGTAATTTATCCAGCTGTTTGTTTCGCAAGTTTTAGGAAACACAGTGGTAAAAATTTGAATTCGGTTTCGCTAGGTAGAAATCGTTTGATTTCTCGTTTTTGTTTTTAGATGGCGTAGTTACGTCCGTATATAGTTTTTTTTATAACTATTGGCTAGGACGGGAGAGATTTTTGTTTTGGTTCAGAGCAGTGGCTATACCGTTCTCAGGAGACCTAAAGAGGTCGAAATACGTATAAGCGGCTGTCGCTGCCCTGTATCGAAACAAAAAACTAATACCGTTATTATGTTTGATTACTTACTTCGTTTGGAGTACCAGAAACTGAATTCACTACGAATTTTGACCAGGATGAACGGCATGTGGAATGCAACTTTAGATTCCCTTGTCGAGTAATTTATCCAGCTGTTTGTTTCGCAAGTTTTAGGAAACACAGTGGTAAAAATTTGAATTCGGTTTCGCTAGGTAGAAATCGTTTGATTTCTCTTTTTGTTTTTAGATGGCGTAGTTACGTCCGCATATAGTTATTTTGATAACTATTGGCTAGGACGGAAGAGATTTTTGTTTTGGTTCAGAGCAGTGGCTATACCGTTCTGAGGAGACCTAAAGAGGTCGAAATACGTATAAGCGGCTGTCGCTGCGCTGTATCGAAACAAAAATCTAATACCGTCATTATGTTTTATTACTTACTTCGTTTGGAGTACCAGAAACTGAATTCACTACGAATTTTGACCAGGATTAACGGCATGTGGAATGCAATTTTAGATTCCCTTGTCGAGTAATTTATCCAGCTGTTTGTTTCGCAAGTTTTAGGAAACACAGTGGTACAAATTTGAATTCGGTTTCGCTAGATAGAAATCGTTTGATTTCTCTTTTTGTTTTTAGATAGCGTAGTTACGTCCGTATATAGTTATTTTGATAACTATTGTCTAGGACGGAAGAGATTTTTGTTTTGGTTCAGAGCAGTGGCTATACCGTTCTGAGGAGACCTAAAGAGGTCGAAATACGTATAAGCGGCTGTCGCTGCGCTGTATCGAAACAAAAATCTAATACCGTCATTATGTTTTATTACTTACTTCGTTTGGAGTACCAGAAACTGAATTCACTACGAATTTTGACCAGGATTAACGGCATGTGGAATGCAATTTTAGATTCCCTTGTCGAGTAATTTATCCAGCTGTTTGTTTCGCAAGTTTTAGGAAACACAGTGGTACAAATTTGAATTCGGTTTCGCTAGATAGAAATCGTTTGATTTCTCTTTTTGTTTTTAGATAGCGTAGTTACGTCCGTATATAGTTATTTTGATAACTATTGCCTAGGACGAAGAGATTTTTGTTTTGGTTCAGACCAGTGGCTATACCGTTCTGAGGAGACCTAAAGAGGTCGAAATACGTATAAGCGGCTGTCGTTGCCCTGTATCGAAACAAAAATCTAATACCGTCATTATGTTTTATGTGAATAATTTGAAGAAAAACCAATTAAGTTAACAATACAGTAACAGCAATGGTCACCAAAATGACAAACGAGAAAGTGGTTCAAGCACTTTAAAATAAACAGAAAGATGAAGCAGTTGGACCAGGTGACATTTTTGAGGACGTATGGATAGCATTGGGAGAGACAGGAACAAGTTGCCGGACCGGTTTATTTAATAGAATTATGGAAGTGGATGCAATTCCAGACGAATGGAGAAGCAGTATATTAGTAGTTGTTAGGGAATTAGGGAAGCCGATCCCGCGTATATATAAAGGCAAATAAAATGATAATGATGATTATCACGCCATGTTTACTATTCTCATAAAATCATAAAATGATTTAAAATATGAATATCTGACATGTATCTACATAAATATAACAGCATATCAGCCATACTGTTTTGGAAGATGTATAAATATGACAAAAAAACAGTGTATTTTTACACCATTTAGTAGTAAAAATCATTGTATCCTATTACTGTTTGCTTACTTTTGTTATGATCAAGACAATTGAGTATTTTTATTGTCTTTTCGATTCGAGTAAAAAATTTGGATTCTACTTTCATAAAGTTTTATACTCTTTTTTGTTGTTTTGATACTTTTGTTAGTGTGCACCAAAGAAAACAATAATATTTGGGCTTTTAAAGACAATTAAGTTTTATGGCGTAATTTTGACAATAACACTCTGTTATTGTCAAACATTCTTCTAATAGTAGTTTTAGTAGTAGTAGTAAAAGTTTACCTGCTTCATTCATAAAAATTCATTGCTTTAAAATGATATTGTCTTATTATAACGGTATTATTGTTTTATTTGCGAGGACGATTTCTGATATACAATTCGAAATGACAAATATAGAGTATTTTAATTAGAATTTTGGTTTATTCCCTTAAAATATAGTATTTAATATAAAAATACCCACGAAAATAGTTTTAGAATCATATTAGATAACATCTATCCAAAACCAGGTCTGGATACGTAAACAAATCCTCACAATACATGGTAAACACTTAATAATAAATTGAGCTAATTTCTTAAAAATCGCTTAAAAAATATAAAGGTATAATGAAACTCACTTCATCGGATATTTGAATTTTAAATGGCTTGATACTAGTATCTACTTTCGCCGGCTTTGCCACTTTCCACCATCTTTCGCCCAGATCTGGCACTTTTGGAGTTTCAAGCAAAGATTTTGAACAATATACAATTAAAACAGCTAAAAGGACTGCTACAAGAGCACCAACTTTAGCGCAACACCCCATGTTTCTTCGCTCACTTCTCACACACAACAAACAAACAAGAGAATTGAGACTCACCGATTTTCTGAATTACAAGATTAGATTACAAAACTGAACTTCCCATTCATGTGCTGTAGCACCTCGGTGCCTGACAGTGTTGCCAAGTCAAAAATTACATACGCGGTAGGATACGCAGACATAAATGAGTAGTGTGTGTGTGTGGAAGGATAATGGCACGGAATCAAGTCCATTTGCCACAGAAAGTTGTATACAGAACTTTTCTTATAATAAGAATACAAAGTTGAGGGTTATGCTGCTTTAAATTTCTATTTTTACTTCTTTAATAAAATTTACTAGAAGTTCTAAAGTGTTTCTATTGGCAGTTAATAAAATGTGTGATAGATTTAATGGAAGAAAATATTTCATTTTAATTTGTAATATAAATGAGTAGGATTAGGATGATTTGAATAATAGTTTAATATCTTCCAGATTTTGTTGACTTTTTTATATCATGATACCAATCTATCAGTATTTTGTTTTGTTCAATTCTTATTAATTTGGTGTCCAGAGATGTTATCGAACATTCATTTTTAATCGCTAAAATAAATTGTACCCATATGTTTGGGCACCAATTTGACGACTCAAATGCCAGGGTTGTAGCGACAAGCTAATTACGAATAATTATAACTCTTCTATTCAAAAATTTAATAACAGATCTCATATTTAAATTTCCATGTAGAATATGATAGCCTATTAATTTGTTAACTAAAGTTGCTGCCCAAACATTAACTTTAACTGAGTGTTGAAGTTGTATTTTCATGTATGGGAAACGAAATATGATATTGTAAGCAATGACCGATACTACTAAAGGCCGATAATACTTGAGTTTATCGTCTGGCTTTTAAAACAAAGTGTGTGTGTTTATGTTTAGTTTAGTAATCAATAAGACACAATTTGCATCGGTCCGTGATACATACAAAAATACCTTCCCTTCACCCTATTCTTTTCTTCCTTATTCTTCCTCCTATTCTTTTTTATATTATTGTATATACTTTCATTATTTTTTTTTAAATATTGTGTATACTTTTTTATTTTACTTTTGTCCATAAAATCCGAAAAATTCAAATCACCACCGGAAATAAAATATTAATACATGTTCATATTCAGTATTTTTACAGAAAACCCAGAATATTTTCTACAGATCTCATTTCTAGTACTATTAAAACACGTCAACCCTAAACTACAATAATTAAAATTCAACAAATAGCTTAGAACTATTTTATATAATTTAAAAGTGTGAAAAGTTTCTGCGGTAAATTAGTTAGCTTTGCGTTGGTGCGGTAATTCGTAATATGAAAACGGTAATCTAGCGCAAAAACGGTAGACTTGACAACAGAGGCGATGGTAGCACCGGTCGGCAAGTTTGATTATTTAAATTTGAACGAGCGACAACGCGCCGGTTGCGGTTGGGAGATCGAAGGTCTAGGTCAAGCAATACTGGTTCAAAATATTCCTCCACAAATAATTCAGTGAAGTTAATCTACACCAAAAAGTTGTCAATTTCTGTGTTCGTAACGGTTTACATCTTTTAAAAGTCACCAACTTTTGTTTCCATTTTTTCTACAATAGATTAAAATAAGTTGAAAACACTTTGGGTAATATTCTAGTTTGCAACTAGCTGTCTCCATGACAGCTGGATCACTTAAAATGACGAAATGTTCTTAATTATTGAAGATATTATGCTGGCTTACGTAAAATTCTAAAAATTTTTTTATCTTCGTATAGCTTCTAGTTCGTATAGCCTCATAACATTACTTTTCCAAGAATTCTTTTTCTTATTTTTATAAATTCATTTCATCATTCATTCATTTCCAATCATTTGAATCCCATAAAACACTTCTTACTCTAAATAACTTCTAGTGGTGTTTTTATGCATGATAAAGGTGTGAATTATTTCTTTGCCTTTATTATATTTCCTACTACATACCTATTATATTTCCTAGATGTGAATAATTTCTTTGCCTTTTCTCAACCTCTAAAAAATAATTGATGTTAGTTGAGTGGTGTATATATGAGACCCTCAACATACGTCGATATTATCACATTTAAATTCCTTTAACCGTTTTATAGCATATTCTGTAAGACTCCAACTTTCTATTCCGTAGGGGAGGACATTAAATACGTACCATTTGAGAATTCTTATAGATTTGAGCTCTAAAAATCGTACTAACGAGATGAATTTTGCCGATAATGTCAATTTTGGGGCGCAAAAGAACATACAAAAAGTTTATTACTCATATCCATGGATTTCCTCCTAAAACACTCCTCTTGTGGGAGAGGGAAACATCGATTTACCAAGAATATGTAGGCCGCAGACAAAATGTTTTAAACAAAAAAATGTAGCTGAGATAATTTTTAACAAAAATGTTAATTAGCACTTTTTGTGTAGAATGAACCGTCTCAAAACCAACGCTTTAAGCGACCGGTGATTTTATCTTTTGATCAGAGTGTCCTATGGACAAAAATTAAATTTACATTTTTAGAGCCCAATCTTCAAAACTTATAACACAAAATTTCGTTTTTGAAATTTGGCAACAAATATGAGGCATTTAAAATAGGCAAAAAACTCTGAATTTAAACTGTCAGTTTACAAACGACTTCAAGTTACGACAAATACTTCCACGAAGACGGCAATAGGTGTAATTTTTAGCTGAAGTTATTACTTGTGCAATTATATTCTTCTATGTAATTTTAAATATTTATTCATTACAACTATATCCGTCTCTTGGCAGAATTGCATCAGCCTTTCTCCTCTTTCGTTTCTTGCGCCAAGTCCATACGTCCCCACAACATTCTTGACTGTACCTTGTTCTATTTTGGCTTATAAGTCGCTCATAACAATAATAGTTAATTCACGTTTTTTTGTCAGTTTTAGAGAGTTTTCTAGAAATTTTCTTTTGATAGAAATCTGATATAATTTTTTTTTCTTCTTTAGTTGATTCGAATGTCAGTTTGAGACCTAAATGATTTTTATATTAGAGGGATTTGAGTTAATCTTCAATAACATTACTCTGTTTGATACGGGCGTCAAATCCTATCGCTGTTTCTGTCTCACATTTCTGTTTCTTGTGTCATCTCCCGTATAATAGATATGGTGTTCATCTATAATTGTTATTCCAGAATTTGCCATCAAACTTCACTGCATCCTAAAATATGTATGTTCAGGCGTGTCGTTTCTTGCATAATATTTGATGCCGTGCCTGCTTGGTACCAGTTTAGAATGTTCCACTTACCGATCCTTTTCATTTTTGGGATATCATTGACATTATTGGCATAATACACTATGGAAGTGATATAAATCAATTAACATTTTTGTTAATTCGTTCGTTCACACGACCGACATACGTTTTTTGCAACTAATTTAACTGTATGGCTGTGTGACCAACAATATTATTTCCAACAAGGCTATTTCTTTTTATGTTTACCGACTAAAATGGAAAAACCGCTCTCTACATTGTTTTACAACTTTTGTTGGCAACTTAAGGCAATTTTAGAAACTTTTGTCACCAACATGTGCTGACAACACAAAAGATGGCAATTTTTCTTTGGTAAATACTTGAGAAGTGGAGAAATAACTTGACAGTGGACTGTATGTGGATGCCACCGGGGGTATTAGTCGTGGACTAATACGCTTCACGATGCGTATCGCCCCGCCTTAAAATATCTACGATTTTTGCTCTTGGCCGACTGATCTGAAAATTCCATTTAGAAACATATAAATATGGGACATTTTCAATTCACGGCTAGTCACGACGGAAAAGTATCTTTAGGCATCTTTTTCGATGTTCAAAAAGCCTTTGAGCAAGTCTGACCAAAGCATTTTAAAAACTATCTGCTCATCCATCGGCAATGTATTCAGAAGAAAACCTAAACTCAAAATCCTTTTCCTTCCCACAATTCTACTGGCCCTTGCCAGCAACGAACTCCCTGACGAATTTGACATACAGGAGGCAGCCCTCCTCTATTATCGTCGTCGCAATTAAGTTTTAAATACTCACTTCGAGCTTGCCTAGACAGGGGGGATCGGTTTTCTGTGGTTTCTCGATTCCATTGCACAATGATACCTGTCTATTGCAAAGGATACAGCCACAGCTGCCCTCACGCGATCGCGTTTCAACACATTTATCAATTATTAATTTGTAAACATATACATTCACATATACATTAGTTTATTTTTTAGAACAATAATTTTTGAAAAGGACCGTTTGACCAATGCCCATTTCGCCTCTGATTGTCCAGCTGCGCTCCTTCGACGACAAGTGAAAACAAAACACCAGTGGAACTACGAAGCCAGAAGAAAACAGCCAACACAAAAAAAAACAAACCATGTTCTGAAGAGGTGGAAAACCTAAAACAGGACAACAAAACTTCAGATTCAAAGAAAACACCCACAGAGAGTATCAACTGACAATGAATTATTCACGGCCAGACTGATTTCAGCTTCCATAATGGGTCTTCTGTACTCTAGGAGTCCGTTGTCGGGGCTCTGCTCCGGTTCTTCGAACTGAGACTCTGTGGCTGAACTTTTTCTACCTTTTAAAATGTGTTTTCATTTAATTTTTATGTGAGAAAATACCAATATTGCACCCCAGATGGAACATACGCAGAGGGCATTTCGAATGGACTGGTCGAAGTCCCTCTGTAAGGCACCGTGGCAATAAATAAGGCCATAGTTTTCCAAGCCCTTCCCTCACATATGGTGATACGGAATCTCTTTGTAGATCGAAGCTCGAACCGAAAATTTTGCACATAGTTATACCAAAAAGCACATGGACCATTACATTTAAAGTGTTGGTATTTGTGTGTCTTGATGTAAGCTCTGATTTTTAACATATCAAGGGGCCTTGCATCTCTCTTGAATGTTTTGTGTTTGTTTTACTTGCTGTAGCCTATATGCTAGAGTTTTTTTGTGATCCATATATCCATATTGGATTTAAAATAAATTCATAAATATGTTGTTTATTTTTCATTCGGTTTCCAAGTAAATAAGTATCGTTTATAGAAATTAATGGCCTGTTAACTTTTTTTAAACTATTTACTCGTACTACTTTATTTGTAAACGTTATCTATGTTGATTTTCTGGCGCTATACAATTTAAAACCATGATAACTCTGTGGTTGGAGTATGTAGCGATTGTTGTATTATTGTTGGTTGTGAGATGTTAAGTAACGTCGATGTATGTATTGTTGGTGATTGGTAGATGTTAAGTAATGTCAGCGTGTGTAGTGATTGTATAGTTGTTGGGAGATGATAGGTAAGGAATGTGCCTTCTTCTTCTTTTCAGTTCAGGTGAGTCTCGTTAATCTCTGGCTCTTTGACATAAGACCTTTGTACCATACATTGTGTTTTCCAATAAACTCTTAGTCCTATGACCCCGACGAAGGCCAACAGTTTCTTTATTGGCAGTTTTAGTATCTCTTCTGACTGAATCCTCAGTTGACCAGTGAACTCCTGCCTCATATCACTTAGCACATTGCAATGGCATAGGATGAGTACGGCAATCTCTTCTTTTATTTCGAATTTTCTGCACCATGATTCATTCACCTTACCTAGTCTGTATAGGTATTTTTTTACACAACAATGCCCAGTTACCATTTTGGTAAGCGTTTTAATATTCTTGATTATTTTCCTAATCTGGATTTGCCCTTAAGTGGCTCTGCATTTCTTTTGATGATTCCTTATCGGCCAATGCTGAACCTCGTGTTTTGTAGCATCTTTAGTGATGCCACAGAATGGTTTTGGTCATACAAAGAATTCTCTCGAGCCTTGTTTTGCCAATAAATCTGCTCGTTCATTGCCATGCACCCCTTCATGACCCATATTAAAGATAAACCAAGTTGTTGAGGAGATCCTTGAAATTCCTCATCAATTTGGGTTTATTGAGTGGGTTCTTTACTGCCAGAATAGTGCTTGACTATCTATTTAAATATTGATTCTCTTTGCATTGAGGTCTTCATCTATGATTTTATCAATGCAGGCCATCAAAGCTAAACATCAGCTTGGAATACAGTTGTATATTGACCTAGACCGTAAGATTTATTGTAATTACATGTCTGTCCAAAGCCTCCTGATCCAGTACCATGGGCAGTTTTAGATCCATCAGTGAATCAATTTAAGTCCCCAATAATATTTGGGACTTTTTGTTGTCCAGATGCGATAATTGTGTTAATCTTCTCAGTAAAGATAAGTTTCGGTGTCATCATATCTCAGTTCATCATAAAGATGGATTCCTCAAGTATAGACAAAGTGGTATTTTTATGGCTGTTCAATACATAACTCGGTCTCCAAGTATTATTGGCTTTAAATCTCAGAATGGTCATAAAGGCTACCGTCGAAATATAGAATTTCAGCAGTGGGAGACCCGTCCTGTAATAGTCTCTAAATTGTATTATTCAAGGCTACTACTGTTTTATTTAGATGCGCTTATCTTTGTAGGGTGGTTACAGAGGTCTTAGAATATTGAAAAGCAGTCTGTTCGGCCAAAGTATTAAATAATAAGTAACTGTCGGTCATATCACTGATGTGTATAACCAACAGATTACATTTGGTTTCAACACCCAGGTGCAGTTCCAGAAGAGTCGCGAAGTCCTCTTGGTTATATTGTTAATATTAGTGCTCCAATTGAGTTTTGAAGTCCAGGGTTACCCCTAGATACTTAATTTCAGCTCACCCAGTCCAGTAATCTTCCTCTTATTAGTGAAACCTACTACTAATTTAGATTTGGAAGGGTTCACAGAGGTGTTCTCTTTTAGACACCAATTCTCTATGTAATGAAGGGCATATTGCACCTGATCACCAGACACTGGGAAATTTTCCCCTAGTCACTATTAGAATGTTGTCTGCGAAACTCTGGATCCAGATTCCTTGGCTGCTAAACCCATTAATCAGGTCATCAACGGCTATATTCCATATTGTTGGTGACAATACATCCTCTTGAGGGCACCCCTTAATTATCCTCAAGTTTATGGCATTTTATGGCATCTTCATAAGTATATGTAGATATTATTTTGCTCTGAAGCATCTGAATAATCCACTTGTATGTTGTGTTGTTGATTTTCTTCGTCAACAGTGCACTAAGTATTAACTCGATAGAGTTATTTTCAAATGCACCTTCCATGTATAAAAATGCAACTTGGGCGACATCTTTCTGGTGTAAACTCCTTTCAAGTTCCGACACCAGATCGTTCAGGCCAGCTTCGCCTAATTTCCCTGCTTTTCAACATGGTTATTATTCGTGATTTATTCATTTAAGCTTTTTTCCATGGTTTTTAACATAAATGAAGTCAGACTTATAGGCCTGTATGATTTTGATAAGGTGTAATGTGCCTTGTATGGAATATATATGGCCATCACCCACTTCAGTACAACGGTTTAGTTGCAAAACTGTCGGTTGTCCATCAGCAAAGAATCTTCTGGTAAAATCATTTTTAATTTTTTTAAGTTTTGCCACAGAAATAAACATGAATAACCATAACTTGTTATAAACATTTACTCACAATAAAAAACATAAAAAAATTAATTTTTGGGTTTTTGGTTATAGAAATCTTGAACTTTTTCAACGAAATCGTAAGTGTCTTTGGCAAGAACATTTGGAGCTTCAAAAGCAGCGAAGTGCCCACCGGTTTTATGCGACCTTGCTAGCAGTAAATTACGGTACCTTTCCTTTAGAATTGATTCTGGTATATATAAAATCTCGTGTTCAAATTGGGAGCACGCGCTGGGAACATGGATGGGAAGACTGCAAAATAAGAATAGTATTATTATCAAAAAGCGCAAACAGTATTCTGCAAAATAAATATTCATTACTATTTAAATGGGAATAAGCCACAATTAAAGGTTAAAATACGTTTATTGACGTTTCAATTTCCACTTCGGAAATCGTTCTCAAAATACAAACATTAGTAAATTAAACAAATTTTGTTTTTTGTTACTTAGTGAAAAATTCTTCTAATAATTTAATTTTATCTGACTCATCTATATTGACAATTCAGACATACATTATACATTTTAAAGTAGACGACTTTAAAAAATGATATTGCCAATATTGTTGAGTTGCGTTCCTGGGACGACTTTACTTATAAGATAGTTCATTCGATTACATGAAATCTTCTTTAACTTGAGAATATCCGTCAGAAAAAAAAAAACGATTTCCGAAGTGGAAATTGAAACGTCAATAAACGTATTTTAACCTTTAATTGTGGCTTATTCCCATTTAAATAGTAATTAATTTAAAATGCCACAAGAAAATAGCTTCAGAACAAAATAAATATTCTTTTAGAAAAAACAATTGTGGTTTTGTTTTAAATGAAATTAACTTTTTCATTTATAATAGACGACAAAATACAAAAAACTTTCAAATAAATGTTAATAAAAAGTTTAAGAAATTAATAAATTACCCATCGGTGTTCAAGACGAAGTAATTATAATTGAATGCTTCTGCATACAACCTCATGGAGGTAGTGATAGATCTGGTAACCCAGTAAACCATCACATTGTCCAACAACTTTTCTAAAGTAAATTTCTTTGTCAATCCTCCATCTTCCAAGTCTCTCCATGCAGGATTGGTCCATGTGGTGAACTTCTCTATGATGTAAGCAGCAAGTCCTACAGGACTCTCGCGTAGAGCGACACCTGGAATTAAAGATTTTATTTATTTATTTCGCTTGTGGTTACATGGGAGAGTTATGTAGATAAATAGAATAGTTATAAATAATTATAGCTATATTAACAAATTCTACAAATAAACATTGGGGTTACATGAATTTTTACGAAAAATTAGCTACAATTTTACTTTAAAATAAGTTTCGATTTCCATTTTGGAAATCGTTCTTAAAATATAAAATCGTGAAACAACTTGGTTATAAAAACATCACAATATTTTAAATAATTCTTTTTTGGAAACAATTTCCAGAGTGAAAATCGAAACGTCAAATAACAATATTGTAAAGTGTAATTTTCATTACAATTAATTGTGGCTCAATCCCATATGAACATAATATTTAGCTTAAACATGCCGCAATTTCTGAAACTTTTTTCCCTTTTGACAATGTTAAAACTTACCAACGGTATCCGGTTTAGTAGACTGAAGATGCATGTAACCAGTTTCCAGCAAAACGAATCCAAAAATTTTTATTCTGGGATAAACCAGATGTTGCTGGTCAGCTTCAACAACCAAAGATGGCATGAGACTGCCCAGTGCTAATTTTAAATTAGAGAGGGGACTATTGACATAACACAAATTGGAATGGACCCCTAACACTTTTTCTGGGAAAAAAGAGGCTAAATTTGAGATTATTGTGGAGCCCCAATCACCTCCCTGAAGGTAGTACTTCCGGAATCCCAATCGAGCCATAAGGTTCTTCATAATAACGGCTACGTGGGGTGGACTAAGCCCAGGCACTTCAGCAGCTTCAGAAAATCCATAACCTAAAAAAAATACAAACTTGTACTATACGTGGTAAATTATCAACGCTTTTAACAACACTAAATAATAATATATCATATATATCACAAAGAAAGATATTATGCAAAATCTTAGGAGCAGAATAAAGGCGACATATGTACATAGAACAAACACTTATTGTACGCAATAAAAATACATCTAGGATAATCAAAACGATGGAAATTCCGACCAAGACAACATAATAAAAGTAAAAGTAGAAGAAGAACTAACTAATCCTATTGAAGTTGGGAATGGGATAAGTCAGGGAGATTCTCTGAGTCTTCTATTGTTCAAACTGACTATGGATAAACTAATAAAAATGTAAGAACTTAAAAAGGTTATCAAATGGAAGAGAAACAGCTTAAAATATTCGCTATGCAAACGACGTAATACTACTCTCTTTGAGTGAAGATGATTTACAACGTATGCTGCACCAATTTAATATAACCACCAGAAAATTTAACGTGTTAATTTCCCCATTTCCCCAAAAAAGATAAAATGTAAATTGGAGCTCAAAAGGTCAGAACAAGTGGTGGAGTTTAAATATCTAGACATCACATTATCTAGCGACGGAAAGCTTGAAACAGAAGTCGAAGATCAAGTAAATAGAGCAAACAGAACCGCAGGTTGCCTGAATGAAACAATATGGAGAAATAAAAATATCGGGAAAGAAATGAAAGGCAGAAATTACAAAACAGTCATCAGATCAATAATGATTTACGCGGCAGAAACTCTACCTGACACAGAGACGTCAAAAAGTATGTTAGAAACAGCAGAGATTAAAACACTTAGAAAAATTTATGGTAAGACACTATGTGACAGAGCTAGAAGTACAGATATACGATGTAGATGTAAGGTGGAGAATATCAAGGGGGCGTAAGAAATAGAAGAGTAGAATGGAACGATCATATAAGCCGAAAAACACTAAATACCCTAGAGAATAAACATGATGTGCAAAAAGAAGGGAAAATAAAAATATTTTACATAATGAAAAAGAGGATGCGGTCGATCTTAAGAGAAAATAAAAGATTGGAGGAGGAAGAAGAGAAAATAAAAGATGCCCACATTTGAGGGCAAATATAAATCATAGGTAACGTTTGATACATGAGAACAACCAACTATCAAATGTGGAAAAATGCAGTATCTGAAGACAAGCATCCGAGCCGAAGTAAGCAGAATGCTACAGCATTTAAACACCACGAAAACAAACTACAGTGCTATCTAGAAAATGTTGCAAGATAGATACAATAACTCAAGGATGAATTAATTTATATTAATCAACAACAGACGACATTAATAGACAATCTTTTTCCAGCTGCATAAGAGATAAAAGAAGCATCAGCAAAGGCGCTGAAAACATTGCATGACACTCTTTATCAATGCTTGGAAGTGACTATGGACTACCTGTAATGACAGACTCCTACAGAGGCCTAATCTAAGAAAAAATTTGAATCCTTAGAGATATTAAGATACTATTCCATTATTTCCTAAAATCATCTTAAGTAAAAGTGTAAGCATACAATAATCTCATACCTGGTAAACTTGGAATAATCAGTTCAAACACAAAATCTCTTCCGTTCTGCGGTTTGGTCAAAAGTGGTATAATTTCATAAAACTCTCTAACAGAACCTGGCCATCCATGCAACATTAACATCGGGAAAACCTTCAGTCCTTTGGTATTAGCAGGTTTGACATGAAGGAAATGGATGTTAAGTCCTTGAATATTTGTCGTGAACTGTGGATACTGGTTGAAAAACTTCTCCCTTTGTCTCCAGTCGTATTTGTTCTTCCAATAGTCCACTATAGTTTTCAGCAGATTCGTGTTCATTCCGTAGTTTTGATTAACGCCATCTAATGGTGGTTGAAATGGAAGAGTATGATCGAGTCTGTCCTTTAAATCTTTTAAAATCTGTAGAAATAAAAATAAATGGAAGAAATAACATCCGTGTAGACTTCAATATTAATCGTGTCCTGTCTAATTAGCACCTTTGGAAAGTATTTTTCTTGTTTTTTTGATCGTGTAGACTTTTGTCATTCAGTACGTTGTAATTTTCAATAAATTTCTGCAACACTTTAACAAATTCAAATTTATAGTCCACACATACCATTACAGATGGTTCACCCACGCCGACCATAAGTTTTTTCAAAGTTGTTCAAAAAATTTGTATATTTATTACATATTTGGATCAATATTTTGTTACCAAATACTCATCTAAAGTTTGTTTTGTAATTCTGACTTTTTAAAATTTTAAAATTTTCTTATATAAGAAATTATTTCAATTATTTAGATTGTCACATTTAAATTTAAATTTAATTCATTTAGTGTAGTAGTAAGTAGTCACTTAAAAGTATGCCAATATTATACACATTAGCTTACAATTTACATTTAAATGTTTAACTACTATTTCAGTAAGGTCTGTTTGCTTCAAAACTATTTAACTTTAGTTACAACACTAAGAAATAGAAGAAGAACTGTCACACTTTAACCTACATTAGCTTGTCAAATTTACCTCATAAAATACTAGTAGACAAAAAAAAACTCAATTTTACCAGTTCCTCTCCTACAAAGTGATGTAGTGCCAATAAGCCCCCTTTTTAAAATTTATTGTCTGTTTTGTCCTTTTAAATGTGTTCTGTTTGTCCCTAATTGTCCTTAATTGTTTTAGTTTTATAATTTTAACATATATGACATTACAATTTTCTGCCAAAACATACATCAAATGCACTTTATCAAAAAATTTGATAATCACAAGTCAAAGAAATTGCACACCCACAAAATAGTACATCTAATTTCATTCATTGTCATACAAATGTCCTCTTATTGTAAAAATTTCAATAAATTAACACACATCTCTAAAATATATCTCTTGAATGAATATAAATAACTTTTAATAATTTAAATAATATAAAACATCACTTTCATTTAACAAACAATCACATATACCTTATCCCTATTTCATTTGTTAACATCTCTCCCCTCAAGAAGCTTACTTGCTAATTGTTAGACAATTACAATATTAACCGAAGATCACCCATCATCAGCAATACAGGATAGTTTGAACTATGTATCACGAATCGTTAACTAATAATTCTTGTACCGGCATATAAGTAGTATTTTGTTTGTTACTAATTTATTACAATTCAATAGATTATATCTTACCAATTTGTGGGTTTTTACTTTGTCTGCTTAATCAATTTTATGCATATTAATAAATACAGACATGTAATATTGGCATAATTACTATAAGTTTTTTGATCTTTTTCTTTGTACCGTTTGACCTGAAGATTAAGTTTGAAAATTAAATTTGTGTAAATTGTACATACATGCTTCCTTCAATCAAATCGTTGTGTAACTAAAGTTATAGTGTGCATAACAACCAAGAATGTACAATTATGAAGATTAACCGAAAAAAAAAGTTTTACAAACTAACGAAAACTCACTTCATCTGAAATCTGAATTTTAAACGGTTTGATACTAGTATCTTCTTTCGCCGGCTTTGCGACTTTCCACCATCTCTCTCCCAAATCTGGCACCTCTGGCGTTTGAAGCAAACATTTTGTACTGTAGATAATTAAAATGGCTAAAAGGACTGACACAACAGCCCCAACTTTAGCGCAACACCCCATGTTTGTTTGTCAACTTCTCACACAACACTGCAACAGGGTAAACTTCACGTGAGTACACGCATGTCTGCTGATAGGAATGATATTTTAAAATTTGAAGGACGCGCTGGTTGAGAGATCGAAGGTCTAGGTTCTAGGTTAATGAGTTCAAGTGGTTCAAAATATTCCTCCACAAACAATTCAATTAATCTACACCTATACTATTAAATTTGTAATAATCAAAGCAGCTTGGGAATATTTATGATTATAAAGGATTACGAGGACTATTCAATATTATGTTCAACAAAGAAAACAATTTTTTTTTAAATGAAGAACATATTGCCATTCGGTCTACAGCAATAGAGAATATAGCCTTGTTTAAGCTCTTTGCATTGCGTTTATAGTAAATAGATTGATTCCTTATTAGCCTGTGGGCTGTTCTCATGGCTCCTGTGACACTCTTTATGTGCCACTAAGCAGCCGAATTGCTCCAAACTGTTGAGTTTTGATCAACCATGTAGATGAACAGTAAGTCATCAACGGCCTTATAACCGTTATGTGTAACAAAGGTTCATTTCTGGACTAAGTCTCCATTTCTTCCCACGTAGTCCTCTACATATAGTCCAGTCGTCAGAGAGTTGACCCCTAAAAATCATACGAATATGCTGAATTTTGCCAAGAATATTCATTTTGACACTCCAAAAAAGTTGCAAAAATTTTTATCACTTTTACCCCCCGGCTTCCTTCTAAAACAGCCCTCGTAGTGGGAAAAAAGCATTTTTTGTGTAGAATGAATCGTTCTCTTAGAAATAACGCTTAAAGCGACCGTTGATTTTGAATGTCAGTTACGTGCGCGAAATCAGTGTTCAATAAAATTTGTATCATCTCGACGCTAAAAATTTAATACCTTTCGATCCAAGTGTCCTATCGACCAAAAACAAATTGCGTTTTAAAGGTAAAGAGTGCAGCTTTGCAGTTTTTGTATTTTGGGGCGAATAAACTCAGTTTTTATAAAGGTGTTAATTAAATAAACGTGACGCGATTTTTGCAATTTTTTAAGATTCTCGTGAGATTATTAAAATAAAATAAAATATAAAATAGATTAATAAAAAAAAATGCTATAATTTGCTATGCATCTTCAGGTGAACGGTACATGGTAAACTAAATGCTAAAAATATAATAACCGTTATTACTTATAATTAAATTATAATTAACCCTAATTCAGGTTAATATTCTAATTAAAACTATAATTAACCCTAATACGGGTTATTATATTGTCAGCGTTTAGTTTACCGTGTACCATTGACCTGAAGATGCATAGTAAATTATAGTATGCGAAACCGGTCATTTACCTATTTGAAATTTACTCACACAGGCAATATATTCAAAATTTCATTATTTGTTGTTTGAAAATTTTGCAAGTGATAGAGTTCGGTGTAATTTGCAGGCTAAAGAAACAGTTTTCTTATATCATTTCTTCGTAAATTAATCATTTATTTGACGTTTCGGGTTGTGAAATAATTTTCAATAAAAACTACATGGAAACAGATATCAAGTTGAATAGAAAAACGTTGATAGGACAGTGCGCTTCCGTAGCGACGATATATAGCAACAAATAATGAATTTATCAAATAAAACAAAAATTTATATAACCTTTAATGAAACATCTTATAACAATTATCAAATTCACCTGTTCTAATACTGAGATTACTCTTTAATACTACGTTCAACAATTTCTGTAAACTCGAAAATATCTTTGGCTAAAATGTGAGGAACTTCAAACGCAGCGAAATGTCCGCCATCACGGTGGGTGCTTATATGAACCATATTTATGAACCTTTCAGTTAGAACAGATTCTGGAAACCAAATGATTTCTTTTTCAAACCTCGAACAGCCACTTGGAGGTTGTACTGGAATTCTACAAACAAAAAGAGGCTTGAGTTATATTTGATTAAAGAAGATAATAATATCGTCGAAAATTATGTGAAAGAAGTTTAATAGCATATTTTTTAAATGTCTAAATCACCCGATCATTGATAATATGTACTATTAAAGTGATCTCATTAAAAACTCTAGAAGATAATTTCTAATTTTAAATTTTTTAGCCTAAATAATATAGATCTTACAATAATCTCATCATTGTATTGGACTCAGACTATAAGCATAACAGTGGAAACATGGAAATGAACAAAAAAAAAACATAAAAAGACTACGATAGAGAAAAACACTGTTAATTGGTATGGTGGTAGCCACATAAAACTTTATTTTAAACATTTCAACTTTTTGTTACTTTAAATTAGATTTTTCTCCTTCTTTTTTTTATTATTAATGGTCTTTTATGGTTTCTTTGAATTTGTTAAAAATATAAATAAGAAGGAGAAAAAAGAAAATTATAAATAATAAAACTCTCTACACCATGGACGTATAAACACCATCTGTGTTTATACGTCCATGCTCTACACATTTTAAATGAACAAAAAATCTCACCCTTCCATATTTGTAGTAAAATGTTTCCTATTCACACTTTCTGCGTACAGTCTCATAGCGGTGGTTGATGATCGAGTAACCCAGTATATCATAACATTGTCTATTAGTTGTTCCATAGTAAACTTTTTGGTCAGACCACCACTGTCCAAATCTTTATAGGCAGCATTTGTCCATGTGGTGAATTTTTCTAAAATGTATGCAGCTAGACCTACTGGGCTGTCACGAAGAGCAACACCTACAATTTTACAAATTAATTTCAAGAAAGAATATTTTGTATGTATTTTCGACGTGTATTTTATATTTTAAGAATAACGTAAAGTGAGAGAACCAGAATGTGCAACGAATATAAAATGGAAAGGAAGGTAGGGAAACTGACGGAAAAATGGAGTTGATAAGAAGAAAAAATACTTTTAGCACAGGATTATTACCAGTCATGGTATGGTTCAAATATAATTAAGCATATACTGACGTATGTGGCCATTGCGTGGTAGCCCAGGGCCAACTGGCTTCTGCTAAGGCCTACTTGTCTCACCTTCGGCGCTTGGCATGCGTTGGCATCTCCGAAGCCATGTGGACCACTCCCACAGCGGTATCGTATCAGTTGCTCTGGATACGGGTTAGAAATGAAGGGGCTAAGGAGCCATTGTGGCTTCCCAATGCAATTCCCAATTTGATTTCATATCCTCCTTCTTGGTTCAATTTCCTGACCGAGATGAGTAGATGGAACAAGAGTTTGCATTGATCCGTCGAAGCAGGCTCACCTGGTTAACGGATGGGTCCAGAATGGACGAGCGAGCAGGTGCTGGAATATATGGTAGCAGAATCGGATTTAAATCTGACCGGGCTCTCGGCTCTAATGCATTAGTATTTCAGGCCGAGATTTTTGCGATCCTGGTTTAAGCTCAGTAGATAATTGATGCTCAGGTAGGATCATCTCTATCTGCTTTGACAGTCAAGCAGCACTAGTTAGTGGCTTTGAAAGTTAGCTCTAAGCTGGTTTTTAAGTGCAAGAGAGCACTTGCTGATGTTGAGCTGACCAATAGGGTTCACTTAGTATGGGTACCGGGATAGGCGTGAAAGGGAACGAACGTGCTGACGCCCTGATAAGACAGGGCTTATTCACCCTGCCTGTGGAATACGAAACTGTGCTCTTTCTGCAGAGGTTCCAGAACTCCAAAACTGCGCCAGTTGTGGAGGTAAGACACACATAGTTTGGCCGTCCAAAAGTCTTAGAGTACAACTTCTCCTTTTAGATCGGCACCTTGATCTGCTTGGATTGGAAGATGGCCCACGGTACCATATGTGTATTGACGAGGAGGAAATCTCCTAATATGTCCTGTGAAAGTGCCCGGCACTGGCTTATCAAAGGTGGCAGATCCTGAGTTCGGCCTTTATGCAACCTAGCCAAATTAGGGAGTTACGCTTAAAGAGACGTAAGGTTACTAAAAGATTAGACGTTCAGAACAGCAGGAAGAGCTTAGATTTGACGCCACTATTTATTATATTAGATATGGTAGCCCGGAGCAGCCTGGATCTTAGAAACGCCAAAAACTATTTCCTTCTGGGCCTAATACGTACGATAGGGAGGATACGATTGACGCGTGCTAGGAGATCTAAGTGTCTGAAGGACTCACATATGGGCCCTACCCCGATCTACGATAACCATAACAATAACCATGGCTCAAATTAAAAATTTTAAACAGAAACCCAAAAGTACTTGTTAGATTCTAAATTAAGGAATCCTCAAAAAGATATTAACTATGAAGTAGAACAAAGGACATAGAATATTTTTGCTACTAATTAATAACAATAAAACATTCAGTAATGGATAAAGAAGTTTGAGGAATACTAATAAATAAACTATATTAACGATAAAAACCAAAATCTTACCAATGGTATCAGGTTTTGTAGCTTGAATATGAGTGTAACCAAATTCCAACATCAAGAACTCTATTTTGTCCCAAATTGGAGAGACCAAGTGCTCTTTATCTTCATCAACGAATAAAGATGGTATAAAACCACTAAGTAAGTATTTAAAATTGGATATTGGAGTGTTGACAAAACAAAGATTCGAGTGTACACCAATAACTTTTTCTGGAAATAATATAGCGAGATCTGCTACTATTGCAGCTCCCCAATCACCACCTTGAAGATAGTACTGTTTGAAACCTATTCTTTCCATAAGATTTTTCATTATAATGGCAATTTCAGCAGGATTAAGCCCAACTACTTCTGCTCCCTCTGAAAAACCATAGCCTGGCACACTTGGGATGATTAATTCAAAAATAAAATCCCTTCCTTTTTCTGGTTTAGTAAGCAGCGGAATTATTTCGTAAAATTCCCTAACTGATCCTGGCCATCCATGCAACATTAACATTGGTAACACTTTCACTCCTTTAGTTTCAGCGGGCCGTACATGAATGAAATGAATATCCAATCCTTGGATGTTGGTTTTAAACTGTGGGTACTGATTAAAGAATTCTTCGCGTTTTCTCCAATCATATTTTGTTTTCCAGAAGTCTAATATAGGTTTGAGAGTGTTGGTATTTATGCCATAGTGTTGTTTGACATCTTCAAGAGGTGACTGAAATGGGACTGATCGGTTTAATCTGTCTTTAAGGTCTTGTAGGTCCTGAAAGTTAAGACATATGCACTATTTAAAATAATAAATATTTGCAGAGTAATAAGAATAGGCTTACACTTAATTATCTAGTATTTATGATAATATATTAAGGCTATAGACCATGGAGAATTTTGGCTTTTCCGTTATAACGAATGAGCTTCCCTGAGACATAAGATGCTGTCTCATATCGTCTTTCTGACATCAGACTTCAGAGCTTTAGATGAAATATGAATTTCAAATTCAATATTAAAGACTTTTCAAAAATTTCAAACCCAGCATATCTTTGTAAACAGAGGACTGGTCAATTATTTTAATGCTCAAATGGGTTCACTGCTAAAATGAGTTGATCAATAAGAAGAAAACATAAGTAATATGTCAATACAGAATCCTTTTTTAATATATGGTTTTTAAAAAGGGACATCAAAGAAAAAATTTGTCGATATTCTCGATTTCAGTCAAAAAGAACTTTAAACCATCGCAAAAAAAAGAAGGCACGTTTGAAGAAAAAGGCTGCGAGAAGAAATATTTTAAGGGATCAAAAAATTAAGGACAATATTTTTTTAGATCAAGAACAAACCTAGAATAGCTGACACTATAACAGGTCCGGAAATCTTTAGTGCAACGTTAAGTTGACCCTTTCCATTGAGATTAAAAAACTCCTGGTTCATAAAGTTTAGTTAGAATTCTTAAATCATCGAGAATATCGTAAGCCTCGTAAAACCAACTGGTAGCATATGAAGTCCATTTGGAATATTGTTTAGGTAGGGTTAATTGGACGATAAGTCACACACAAGCTTTACAAATGGATACGAATAATTTCTTGAAACATAACGGAGCTTGAGAACAATTGTCTTCATTAAGGATACGTCTTCGGTAGGCAAAAACGTTTACCACTTTTACCCTCGGGCCTTCTCCTAAAACCCCCTCGTAGAGAGGGGAAAACGAAAAAAATCTATTTGCCAGGAATTTGTACACCATAGAAAAAAATGTTTTAAATAAAAAATGTAGCAGAGATAATTTTGAACAAAAATGTTTATTAACATTTTTTGTGTAGAATTAACCGATCTCTCAGAAACAACGATTGAAGCGATTTGCAATTTTTAATGTCAGTTACGCACACGAAATCAATGTTCAAGAGTTTTTATAAAGGCGTTAAATTAATAAACGTGGCGCGATTTCTGCCAATTTTTATGATTCTCAAAAGATGAATACAATTTATCCCTTTTATTAAGCGGCCACTGTGAAGTTTTGATAAATAGAGTCTAATCTTTAAAACCTATGACATTAAATTTTAGTTTTGAGTTTTGGCAACAAATTTAAGGCATTTGAAATATGCCTAAAAAACGCTGAATTACTTTTGCATTACAAACGATCTAAATCCTTTAGAACTGCTTTTTTCAATTACACTAGCACGTTTTTCAAAACTACAAGGCTGCTGCTACAAATTACACTCAAAACCATCTTCTTGGAGGTATTTCCCGTGAGATCGTTTGTAATACAAAAGTTTAATAAATTCTGCGTTTTTTCATATTTCGAATGCCTCATATTTGTTGGCATAACTCAAAATTCAAATTGCATGTTATAGGCTTTGGAGAAGTCTCTAAAAATTGAAATTTCACTATGATCGGTCAATTAGAGTAATAAATTTTATTTATCTCATGAGAATTGTTAAAAATGACAAAAATCGCGCAAAAAAGCTGCACTCTTCACCTTTAAAACGAATTTGAATTTTGTTGATAGCGTACTCTGATTAAAAGATATCAAATTTTTACCGCCGACTGGATACACATTTTCTTTAACATTGATTTCGCGTGCGCAACTGACATTGAAAATCGCCGGTCGTTTAAAGAGTTGTTTCTGACAGAACGGTGAATTCTACAGAAAAAGTACTAATTACCAATTCTGTTCATAATTATCTCAGCTACATTTTTGACGTGACAACGTCTTAAATTAGGTTGTAGCTCGGAGTCATTTAAGAAAAAGTGTAACGCCTGCTCACGTCTGTTACAGTGAGTCACCGAACGAGAGAGAGGCCCGCCGGACCGGCGAATGCCTTGCGTCTCTCTCCCACTCAAACATGATCGGTCCGCTGCGCGCGGCACTAGAGAATTAGGCGCATTGAATCGCTAAAGTTGAAAATCGTTGAAAGTATCGTCAGCTGTGTCTGTAGTGAAAATGTGGAGTGCTTACAGTGTCCTATTTTAGGGGGAACCACCAGTATCAGATATAATTTTAGGAAATTACCTAGGGACCTATATTCTTTTATAATATTGCTATGGATTTATCCATTTAATATTGAGCAATGATTGTAAACATTCTTTATAGTTTAAACTTCAATGAAAATTATTAACTGTGTCTAAAGACATATATCATATGAGGTATTTTACCCAAGAGTATTAAGTATAATGAATATACATAAAAACATAATTTTGTTTTCTTAGGATTTAACGTTTTGTTAGCACATTATCTCAAATTCACACTTAAATCAATATGTTTTTACTATTAGGTCTGTTGAATGTTTGTTCTTTACACAAAATTTAGTCTATACTTCATATTTATTAAAGGCGGTAAAATATACATTACAATTCAGTTGTTTATAAACCACCAATCCAGTTGTTCAAAGCATAAAGATAAGCTTTGTTTATATTATTTTGTGTATATTAATTGAGTTAATTGGAGTAGCCCACTTTGATACAAAAATACAGTCAATTTATGAATATTTCAAGGTGACAATCTAAAAAAAGCTGATTTCCTCCCATGCATTTTATTAGAAACAATTGAAATTTAAAAAAAATTTAAAAATCGTAAGATGTAAGACCTTAATCGTGAGATCGTGAGATTTGTCTTCAATTCGTGAGTAGATTCGTCATTTACAACAACTACAACAATAAAGGTAAATAATTGTACACTAATATTCCATTATCGTAAACTATGATTGATTGATTAATTGTTAGATTGACACAAAAGTTGAGAAACTGAGTTTATAGCGGCAATTCCTTGTTCCTATTGTGCAATTTAATAATATTCATATCAATAAATATTCTACCGAGAAAAAGACGTTGTCACGTAAAATCTTCGCCCGTAAAACCGACTTTACAGGCAACCGATTTTTTTATTTAAAACATTTTTTTCTGCGGCGTACAGGTTCTTGGTAAATCGATTTTTTTGAGTTTTTACCCCTCTCCGACTGAGGTTTTAGGGGGAAGCCCTGGGCTAAAAGTGGTAAACATTTTTACATCTTTTTTGGGGTGCCAAAATTGATATTCTCTGCAAAATTCAGCTTGTTCGTATGATTTTTAGGGGTCAAAACTCTGGCGACGGCACTAAGTATAAAGTTAAAAAAATTAGAATTGCAAATATACAATTAGAGATATATTTTCCTAAAAATATAATAAGCTTATTTGCAATTTACATGTCTTCATCAACTAATAAACAATAATTTAATCATCATTTGAATATTTTAATGAATTCTCCTTGGACTACAATAATAATAAGACTATTACATAATTTTGATATATATCAATACCCAAATACTTCAACAACAACAACATGTTGAGTATAATTAGCGATTAGTCAATCCACTCCGCTGAAAATAACTTTAGATTTTTAATAAACAAAAATACTTATACTTATACTTATATAGAACTTAATACTTAATACCAAATTCAGCCTCTTTAAGACAACTTCTTGCTACGACTTTTCCCACTACGATTTAAAATATCTTCAAAAGTATTATAGACATATGAAATATTCTTCTTAGGGTGACTGTTCGTTCTTTCTGGCTATTTTGACTTTGTTAGTTGCTTTACGAAATAGCTATGTTGAGGTCTTTTTATACTATGCTCGAAGGTTAGCAAGCCAGGATATTCTTCTTCTTCCTGGAGCCCTTTTCCTTCAATTTCACCATTCAAAATGCATTAGAGTAGCTCATATCAGCCTTGATTTCTCATTATGGATTAGATTAGATTAAGAGAGGTGGACTTTCGGCCTATTCCGCTGCGACCTTTTCAGATCTATTGTGGTCCTCTAGTCCTAGATGACATTCTCTAGCCTGACCGTTTTTATAAAGTCTAGTAGCTTCGAGACTGTACCTTCCATGTAGATATTTGCCGGTGTATTTTCTTCTCCTTATGCAAAGAACGGCACATTTGCCAGACTGACACACTGATATAAAATGTGCTCTGTTGTTTCTTCTTCGAGGTGACAGAATCTGCACAGGTCATCATCTGATAATCCAATCAGCTTCAAGTGCCTATTCAGCTTACAGTGCCCTGTTAGAAGATCTACTATGGCTTTGACTGTTTTCCTGTCTTTGCTTATTAGGTCTGCCGTAAATTTTGGCAAATGTTCTGTAATGAACTGTTTCACCTGTATTTGTTCTGGTGAATTCCTCCACCATTCCAGAGATTTATGAGCTACCCACTTCCTTGTAGCCGTTCTTGTTACTGATTTTGCATCGCCGTTGAAAGGTTCCGGTCCAATGAATGGCATTGATGAGCCTTGTTTGGCCATTTCATCTGCTTTTTCATTGCCCTTATGACCCTAGTGCCTTAAGCGCTGCCTGACTATCTGTGAAGATGGCAACTGAACCGAACGTTCTTTCCTGCCTTTCTATTTCTTCCACGCAGTGATGAATTGCAGTTATTTCCGAAAACTGTCACATCCTTAGATAGACTTACCAAGAAATGCATCCTTTGATTTGTCCCTACTATGGTGGCTCCCACACCCTCCGATGTTTTTAAGCCATTCGTGTACCAGGTAGCAGCAGCTTGTATAGGTACACCTTTATTCCAGTCTTCTCTGCCTGATATCTTAATTGTGAACTTATTGTTAAAGCTATTCTCGTAACTGTTGCATCGATAGGTTTCTGCATCACAATATCGGCTTTTAGCCCCTCGATTTGCTTTCTGTTGTCAGTACCATGCATCTGGCTTATATGTCGCTGACTATGGATTAATGTGTGCATCACTGATCTGGCTTCGCCCTGTATAAAGAGATGAAGTGGTAGTAGATTCAACAGGACTTCCAACGATGCAGTAGGAGTTGTTTTTATGGCCCCCGTAATACACAAGCGTGCTAGCCTTTCTGTATTACCTAGCAGCCTTATTGCTTCCTATATAGCAGACTTGCTGCGTCTGTGTCCACCACGTCACCGAGCCATAGGTTATCATTGGTCTAATAAACCTGGTGTATAATCATAGAGTCATTTTGGGGGTAAGTTTCCAATTCTTATTGGAGATATTACCGCATATTACCGCAGGTGCGCCTCGTCTACTCATAGCTCCTATCAAAGAGCTGGTGGTAACATTATTAAATGCCCCTTTCTCGTTATATGTCGCAAGTACTGCAGCTTACGGCCCTTCACGATGTTGACCAAATCCGCGTTTGTGTTCATTCTCCGTAGTACTTCTTCATTGGTGACTTTGTCAGTCCACGGTATCTTCAAGATCCCTCCGTATAACCATAGCTTAAAAGCCCAAAGTTTTGATAAAGTTTCCGCCTTCAACGTCCACCTTTCTATTCCGTACAGAAGCATTGAGTACACGTAACATTAAAGGAGCCTTATTTTTGTTTCTAGGGTGAGGTCATCGCTCTTGAACACAGAGCTCATAGTCAAGAATGTACTTTTTGCCTTTCCGTTGCGACATTTAATCTCTTGGGTATTGTCTTACGACCCTTGACCTAGTGTTTCATTAAAAAAAAAGATGTACAGCAGGTGGTACATTAGACTAGATTGAAGCTTCGTACTATGTTTTCTGTATTTTAAAAAGTTAAAACAGTAATTTTATTATTTACTTATTATTTAAATGTTAAACAAGTTAAATTATATTAATAGTTATTAATCCAACAAGTGTATTAATAAGGGCGATTAACAATTGAGATATATTAACGCGCGAGCGAAGCGAGTGCGTTAATGTTCGAGATTGTTAATCGCCATTTTAATTCACGAGTTCGTTACAAAACTTTTCCGTCGACCGTACTTTTCAGAAATAAAAATATCTTAGTTTAAATTTTTATTTACTTAACGATAAATAATGACATACAATGACAGACAGTTCTTACAGCGGCTATGTGATTTTAAATAATTTTTTAGTGGTAATATAAATAGGTACCTATATGTTTGGTTGCCTACACCACAGGTAACTGCCAATCACAGAGCGTTAAATGTGGTTAAATTAATTTATACAAGCAATGTATGTTGTATTGCCTATAATGAAATCGTTCATTAATAGAAAATCATTCATTAATAGGGGTCATTAATCAATGATTTTGAGGGTGTTAAAATTAATCATAAATGGACGGTCGACGGAAAAATAAGTTAATAAATTCATCATGTTTGCCGCTAACGCCCCTAACCTGGTAACGTATTAACAAAGCATACATTGTTTACTTCTGTCAGATCTGTCAAATTCAGATGAAATGAAAAAAATTATTTGATAGTAAATTTAAGTATTGTTTAAACTAAATAAAATGTTTAAAAATAATAATTGTATTTACATGAAATTATTTTAAAAAGAGAAATGTAATAGAAATTTAAACAGATGATTTCATATTATTAATAATTGTATGCTATTTATGACTTTTAAATTTCAACAATCATTACGAATCGAATCTTTTACTGACTGATATTCTTTTAACTTTTTACTTTTAATTTAATGCCTGTATTTTGTTAGTTATTTTTCATGCTGTCTTTAATTTTAAACCTGCTTAGAATAAATATATGATGAGTAGAAACGAATTGATCGAGAGTAGTGAAACGATGTGAAGGACCGTTATTTTGTGACGCTACACGTGACGACGCCATCTTGTGGCGCTAGTTCCGTGACGCTTGCTTCAGCATTTTACTATAGAGAAAGTAATACAAGGCCAGTATAGAAGATTCGCTTCAAAAAATCGCGGTACAGTGATATGGAAGACCCTGTGTACTTTTAACTAATTTTAAAATGTAAAGCTTATAGTTGACTTGTATTTTTGTAAATAAATTTTTTTGGTATATCCTATAATAACAGACATAACGGACTTTGTCACAAGAGTTGATCACCCTGTATTGAATTATCGTCATCAAGGCCAAATCAAAGAGCATTTCCAATTATTATTGATATAACTTTCTATAAAAAGAGAAAAATCTTTAAAATATCTCGTCAACAAATATTATAATGAAAGTACAAAACGATATTTTTTATTTAATTTTAAATAAAAGATAAAAAAGACATTAATATCAATATAAACAATATTATCAATAAAAGCGCATCGTTTATGATTATAACCTATCACCAACAGAAGATATAATAACATTAACAATTTATTTTCTATAGTTGAATAATTTTGAATGCTTTATTTTAGTTTTTCTTTAAGCGGAAGTTACAACAATTTATCAGGATAATAGAGAGTTATTGAAACCAAAAGATGACAGCCGCCTTTATTACAGCATCCTTTAGTAAAGAACAAAATACTTCATGTCTAACAAAGAGCTAAAATTGCTAACATGTTAAAGAAATCTTTGATTTTGAAAAATGACATTAAAAATTTTTGTATATGAAAATAATCTCTAAATGCCTATAAGATCCTATTTGTTACTTATATACCTAATACAAGATTAAAACTTAAAATAGATCATTGAAAGGAGTAAAACGTTGAATTTAATTGAATTGTTACTTTAAGAATACTATAATCCATAATCAATAATACGCATCTTACGTCTTACAATATGGAAAAACCTTTAGATAAATTAGGGCTTCTTAACCACTTCGGCATTTCTATGACACTGTACCAAATAGCAGAATGTGCTGGTATTGCCCACACAAACTCAATGACATATGACACCTAAAAATATTATGAACGGCTTTAAATCTACAGGTATCTACCCTTTTAATAAATATATTTTTAGTGAAACTGATTTTCTATTATCGTCGGTTACTGATAGATAGATTGATGATTTTGAAAAGTATGACGGACAAAAAGCTACGGTTGTACTAAGGCACAAAAGGCTGTAAAAAGGATCCTCCCAGACAAAAGAGCAAGCCAGGTGAAAGTGACTCAGAAAAGGATCTTGCAAGTTTAGAGTTGGCATACTCTTCAGATGATGAATTAAGTTCTCCTATGATGCAGGAAGAAAAGGATGCAACAAAGGAAGGAAAGCAACAAAATTATAATTGCTAAAATGATTTCCTACCTCAGATAGGACCGGAACTTGAAGAAGAAGAAATACAGGCATCAACTTTCTAAATTAATTTTCAACATATTTAGTTTTGTATTTAATTTCACAAAAATTATATATCATTTCAAAATTTGACCTTGTATTATTCATAATAGACTCTACATAATATAGTTTGATTAGATCAGATTGTTAAGGAGGTTTTAAAAACATAAAAATATACAGAGTGTTTCAAAACTAAAGATGACAAACTATGCTGAACTATGAGTGTGTACTTAAACGAGGTAACATCGTATCAGGGTTTTGCTTCGAGTTTTAGTGCTTTTTGTGAAACCTAACAACTACTTTTAAATACTAGTAAGACCAGACTTTACCGTATGTATCGATAAGCCTAATTGCAAGGTTTTTTTTTGGATCGATTAGTTAATTAGCAAATTAATAATTTCTTCAAAAACTGGGCCAGGTACCAGTGGCGTAGGCTTACCTAATATGTATTTTTGGAAGAAAATACATAAAACCTAACTAAATTTAACAAATAATTAAATTTTTCGTCTACCTTTGACTACAAGGGTAGCGATAATAAATACACTTCTCACATCAGATTCTCACAGCTCACAACTTTTCAAGATGTCACAAAATATTCAGCATAATTCTACTTCAACTTCCTCATATGCAACTACAACCAAATTAACTCTTAGATCAACTTTTCCAAAAAGGGATCAAGCCATAGTATTGCATGCCGATGAAAATCTAAAATTGTTCGATTACGTCAAGGCAGTAGGTGACGCTATTGGTCCCAACCAAATCCTATTCGCATCCAGAATATCTAATAACAGAATTTGTATATATTTAAGTAATTCAGAACTCTTCGACAAACTTCTAAAATCTCATCCGATTTTGACAGTAGGAAACTCTATAATGAATGTTCGCAGGCTAGTCTCCCCCACAAAAAGAATAATAATATTCAATATATCTCCATGTATACTACACGACCTTGCAGAAAATGCTATAAAAGAACTTGGGCTCCAACTGGCCTCCCCCGTCTCATTTTTAAGAGCAGGTATCCCCGGCGATGAATATTCGCACATCATGAGCTTTAGAAGGCAAGTATATGTTTTTACCTCTGATGATAATTTCAATCTGCAAACTTCATTAGTTTTCCCATTCGAAGGTAATGAAAACAGAATATTTTTGTCCACAGACAAAATGGAATGCTACATATGCAAGAAGTCAGGGCATATTGCCTCAAATTGTTCCAATCTTTCACAAAATTATATATCATCCCAGCCTCAGCCGTTATTATCAACCCAGATAATAGATTCCTCACCACCACAGTCTTCTATACAACCCGCAACATTACCACATATGTCTGCTTCAGAACCAAACAATTCCATAATGACTAAAACGCCCACACATAAACGTGGCCACTCTGAAATCGAGAGTACAAGTGAGCAGACTGATATTCCTTATAACATCTCGGTCGCAAATCCGTCCGAGGACAACATCATGCCTCCCCCTAGTAGAGACACTAAGAAACCAAAAAAAAAACCCAGAACAAGTTCACCGTCAGAACGTTACCTTTCCGATTTAACAAAAGACTCTATCAAAGAAGCCTTTAAGCAAACCTCAGAATCACTTGTTATTCCTCTAGAAAACTTGATAGCCTTTGTCGAAAACACTTTCGGCTGTAGTGATCCCTACGCTGAAGCTCTTAAGTTTACAGAAAATGTTTCAGGGCTAATATCTAACATTCAAGCATTATACCCAACTTGTCAGGAGAGGTCTATTAAAAACAGGCTAAGTGTGCGTTCATAACGAGGCGCCGACCCTCGATCGGACCATAGGATGGTATTATATTATCATCGCCAAGTAAAATAGATGCATTATTTTAAATGCGAGCGTTCACTGTCAGTGCTATGCTCTAGGCGAGGATACCATGCCATGGTCTCCGTAATGAACGCACCCTAACCCGTCTAACCAAAAAACTGATAAAGGCCTTAGGCACTGGTCCAGAAGAACCCGAAAGTACGCCCAGCCCAAATATTTCCGCCGATTCTAATGAAGATAACTACAATTCTGACAGCTCACAACCATTCCAATCCTCTCAATTCAGCTTTCAGCTCATATTAATACTAGCACCATGATAAGACTAATTCAATGGAACTGCGATGGCTTTTACCCTAGACTAGAATATTTACAAAAACTCATCTCGGACTGCTCGCTCAAGTTTATCTGTCTTTAAGAAACCAATTTCACCAAAGATCACAACTCTTACCTAAAAAACTACACTAGCTACAACTTCCTAAGACCTACACACCTACGAGCAAGTGGCGGCTCATCTATTTTTGTTTCCAACGATATCTTCCATCAAGAGTTTGACTTACACACAAGCCTAAAAGCGATTGCGATAACCACATGGTGTCCCAACAAGATAGTTATTTGTTCTATATACATTTCTCCAAACTACAACTTATTCAGCTCAGAACCAAAGAATATATACGCTTAAGCGTCTATATTCTTTGTCAGAACTAAACGACCTCATAAAACAACTGCCAAACACTTTTATCTTAGTTGGGGACTTTAACGCTTACATCACAACATGGGGTTCCCAGCGCACCTTTGGGAGAGGTAAACATATCGAAGATATCATAAGTAACTCTAACATCAACCTCTTGAATACAGGGAGCTCCACATATTTCCACATCCAGTCTGGAACCTCTTCTTGCATAGACCTAAGTTTTTGCGACCCTGGAATCGCTCCTATGCTTCAGTGGCAAACACTAGATAGCTTATATGATAGCAATCACTACCCCATTTTAATCTCAAATCATATACCCGAAAATACGGAAGTCAAAAATAAATGGAAAATTGCCCATGCAAATTGGAGGTTATTTAGTGATACTCTTGAAGACCTTTCAAACCAAATAATTTTCAAGGAAAACATCGACGCTGCCGTAGAGCAATTTACAAATTACATTCGAACTGCGGCCGACCAATGTATAGGTAAATGCACCATAAATTCCTCAAGAAAGACCGTCCCATGGTGGAACGACTCCTGTAAACTCGTAATAAAAGAAAACAAGAAGGCTCTTACTAGATACCGCAAAACTCGTAGCATCGAAGATCTTATTCATTTTAAGAAAATGCGTGCAAAATCCAAACGAATTCTGAAGAAAAGCAAAAAAGAATCCTGGAAAAAATTCGTTAACAGCATAACTTCAGATTCCCCTCTCGCCCAAGTGTGGACAAAAATTAAACAAATGAGAGGTTTAAACACATATCGCAAAATATCCGCAATAACAGATGGAGATAATGTCATTACAAATGATAACCAAATAACCAAAACGCTAGCCAAATACTTTCAAAACAAAACCAAGTCTGAACTCTCCATTTCGTACCCCACTAACCACTCACCACCTAACCCCATCCAAACCAATCCAATAAACCTCGCCTTCACAGAAGTAGAGTTAAATTTGGCAACCTCATCGTCTATCTTTCTCAAACATCTACAGACAGGAACCCATCTGAAGCTACTTCCGCTCTACAATAAGATATGGTTCAGCCAAAGCTTCCCGACTCTTTGGCGACAGTCGCTTATCATACCGATCAGGAAATATGACTACTCATCTTCTAACGCTGCCAGTGCCTACAGGCCAATCTCATTAACATGCACAATGTGCAAACTACTAGAAAAGATGATAAATAAACGTTTGTTTTGGTTTCTTGAAGAAAACAATCTGATAGATGTAGCACAGTCGGGATTCAGACCCAATCGAAGTACGATGGATAACCTGGTGCTTCTCCAAACAGAAATAACCAAAGCTATATCAAATACGAATGAAGTCATCACAGTTGCATTAGACCTACTAAGTGCCTTCGACACAATAAACAGAGCTGCTATTATTAGAAAACTTGAGCAACTCAATTTAACGGGTAATATTATCACCTTTATAAAAAATTTCCTACAAGAGAGATCATTCAAAGTAGTTGCAAACAGGAAAACATCTACATCACATATCTCACAAAATGGAGTCCCCCAAGGCTCAGTTGTCAGCCCCACAATATTCCTTCTTAGCATCAACGATATAAACTCTCTTGTTCTGCCTCCAATAAAATACTCAATATACGCAGATGATCTTGTTCTTTATTGCCAAGGTAAAGTTACAAGGAGCACATGCTCTTTACTACAAATCACTCTTAACAATCTTCATAACTGGTCCACTAAAATTGGAGTCAAATTTTCATCTGGAAAATCTAAAGTCATAAACTTCTCTAGAAGACATCACACTCACACTCCTCTACTTCACCGAAATGGCTCTCCTCTTCAAGTGGTGGATAAACACAATAATAATATTCGATAAAAAACTTATATGGAAAGATCAGATACAGAATACAAAAACAAACTGCCTAAATAGAATCAATATCTTAAAAACTCTCTAGCTCATCATCAATGGGGGGGGGGGGGGCAGAAGAGAAAGTCCTCTTAAGAATTTACAGAACATTGATCGATCCGCTCTAGGTTGGATTACGGAAGCATTCTCTACAGATCTGCTTCCGATACTCATCTTAAAAGTCTGAATACAATTCACAACACTTCTTTACGCATTGCCTTTTAAATCAAGTCCTTCTGAAAGTCTTTATATTGAATTTTCAGAACCTCCACTTTTTATAAGACGGCAACGTTTACTTCTGTCTTACTTCTCTAGAATTTCTGCCAATCCAAAAAACCCAGTAATTAAACTATTTAATACTCCCCACCCTGTCCCAGATAATAGTCACCTTCAAGCACATTCTCTCTCACAAATTTTAAAAATTTTTCTAAAAGACACAGACCTAAAACTCACAACTCCGTTTACTACGTCCAGAATTCCCCCTTACCAACTTGAACCGATACAAAGAGAAGAAACGCCCAGAACTCTCTTGGTACAAACATTTGAAAAACTTATACAGACACAGCGTTATGACAACATTCTCTACACAGTCGCCTCCAAAGAAGAACAGGCCGTCGGCATCATATCGGCTTTCTCCCAGATGCAGTATACACACAGCCGAACTGTATGAAATACTTAAGGCATTAGACTCGCCCATTGCTAATGAGAAATCATTAGCAATATGCACCGATTCTCTCTTTGCTATTGACTCAATCAAAAATATATACTTTATACATCCCCATCCACAGTATCTGCCAACAGCAGTCAAAAAATGGTGTTTCAGTAATTATCATCTGGATACCATCCCATGTTGGTATCAATGGAAATGAGAACGCTGATCATGCAGCAAAACTGGCCTGCTCCTTACAAAATATGGAAAACATACAACTTCACCAAGACCTAAAGGCCAGTATCAAGAACAACGTACTAAGCACTTGGCAAACACACTGGAACGTGCAAAATACAAAACTACGCACAATTCAACCAACTGTTACCTCCATCACCATTACCTCAAATGAGCAGAAAAAAAAATATTATTATCAGAAGGCTCAGAATAGGTCACACTCATCTCATTCATAGATATTTGATGTCTTCTGAAAACCATCCTTGCTGTGAACATTGTAATGAGTCCTTAACAGTCCAGCACATATTACTAGAATGTCTTCACTACAAACCTCAAAGAGACTACTACAACTTTCAAGATAATTTAAGTGATCTACTTATTTATAATATATAAGTATAATAATTTCAAAATTTCATTTTTTATTATTGATAATAGACCATATATGATATAGTTCGTTAATCAGGTTTTAAGCAGCTCTTAAAAATATGTCAATACACAGGGTGTTTTATTAACAATTAAGATTATGGACTATGACAGACTTGCCTGAATTTAAATTTATCTTTTAAAAGTGCACATTTATATTTAAAAGTTGACGAGTCTCAGCGTTTTTCACAATTTTCTAAAATAAGGACACAAACAATTTCATTCCATAAGTGGTTTAGACACTACATATTGCTTAGTGTTTGTAGTATAACAGAATGCAATAAATATTGGATGTAATTTTTTTTATTGGGAATAAACCACAATTTTAATTAAAATTATTTTTTATTTTTTGACGTTTCGATTTTGTCCTCGATGGAATTCCAAATTTCAAATATAACGTATTTTCAGTTAAAATTGTGATTTATTTTCAATAGAAACAGTAGATCATATAGAAATGCAACAAGAACATAGTGTCAGAACAATATTAAGAAGAAAATAAGGCCAACTAAACTAATAACTTACTAATGAATTCAAACAATGCCAAAAAGATTGTTTCATATTAGATTAAAAATGTATATTTATGTACTTACTGCTTCCGAAATTTCTATTTTAAAGGGTCTAACACTAGTATCAATTTGAGTCGGTTTAGCGGCTTTCCACCATTTTTCCCCTAATTCAGGCACCGGAGGTGGTGCCAGAAAAGCTCGTATTCCAAGAAAAATTGCTATCGACGCGACTATAATAAGCGCTGATAGTACCTGTCCGCATGAAACAGCACCCATCGCTGTTTACAATTGACTGCCGACAACAAGCGCTGGTAATCTTGACCTGATACCGGATCGATTATCTGATAGGAGTACCAAATCTTCAATTTGGTAAAAACTGCACATGAAGAAGTGGTACCGCTATAAACTAGTTCGGAGTTATTACCAAATTTCGAGACGCTCTGTTGCCATATTTAATTAAACTTGAAGGTTTAGTAATAATGATTTTACTAAACGTCACAAAATTATTAATATTATTTACTTGTGTGATATGAATTAACCACAATTTCAACAAAACAAAGAAACAACAAAAACAAATGTATATATAGAAGTTTCATAAATTTTTTTATGGAAAAAATTCGCAATGGTCACCTAATTTAGCTCATGATCGATTACAAACATGGGTTTTAATTTTATCAGCATATAATATGGTCTAATTTATAAAATGGCTCCATTGTTTGGGAATTGTACAAAAGAAATTTCAAACACAAAGTCTTTAACCGATTACCAAAGAAAATCTAACGAAAAATGTTCTTGTGTTGAGTTCTGTAGATTCACTTTTTTAAATATTTTTGAAATGTGGAGCATTTTAGACAGTGTTATCTAGGCAAAATTTTCTACTTCAGTTAGCAGAAGAATTGCGACAAGATCATATGACTAAGCGCAGGGCAACATCAAGGGATAGATATAAATCCATGGGGCACAACAAAGCAATCAAATAATAAACGTAGGCAATGCTAAACAGGGAACTACAACAAAAATAAAACATGTGAAATTGTCCTTATATAAAAAAGTTGTGTGTGAGTCTTGTACAAGCAAAATGAAACATTTTACTACTGCATATGTTGGAATAAGTAAATTTACTATTAATATTTAAACTGTAAGGTTCAGAAACATTTTTTGTATTATAAATAATATGTTGAATAGACTGTTTTAATTTTTAAGTTCATACGCACTGTGTGCGAATGTTATTAGATTTTAAGCGCCATGTTGACATGTTGTATGTTTTTCATTAAACTCATTAATATAAATAAATAAAAACGTTTGTGATTTTATTTATTTATTAAATTTAAAATCCTAATACCATAAATAATTGTGCTTTAATAATTAAATAATTTGTTTAAATTAACTAAATATGTCTTTTATTAGTAGGTATTAACTCAATATACTAACAAATATTAACAAAAACGGCTCCCTCTACAAAAATTCCAGAAATGAACAGAAGATCCATTGTTTATACCTAATTAGTCAGTTGAAAAAACTTTCAAAAACCCGGATTGGCTAGAGGATATGTCGAGTAGCTTTTTGGGAAGGTCAATATGGTACAACCATTCCCTAAAAGTAGTAATATGCGTTTCTCTGTTGTGCTAAGAGGACCAAATGGGTACGGGTATTTCTATACCGACCAAGATTACCTCTTAAAAGTTTTTCTTTCTAGGATTCTGTATTGCGTAGATCTCAGAGTGTATGTAAGATTCTGCTGGATTTAATCTGTAATTAGTGTTCAGAGCCTTGACAAAGTCTATGTGTGAAGAAATATAACATATTTGAAAATGACCTGTATTGAAGCTGTCATCAAAAGTTCTGTACTGGAAGTTCTGTAGAAAAAGCACATGGTAGATTTAGTTTTTGAAGTTATACTTCTATACGCACGGTCGGCGTTGGAAATTTGCATGAGAGTGAATCTGTGAAACCATTACATATGTGAGATAATGAGTAAGAGAGAGACAGAAGATATATTTTCTCTCTCTTCCTCTCTCGAGAATAAAAATGTTCCTTTTGTATATATATTTAAAATTATATATATATATATATATATATATATATATATATATATATATAATATTGTATATATATAATATTATATATATATATATATATATATATATATATATATATATATATATAATATAATCTGTATTGATATTATTATTTATGTGATATGTTTTGTATTATTTAAAATTAAACGTTTATAATTATTTTAGGCTTTTGTATTTCAAAATAAACACTGTTTTACCGAGAACTGTCAATTTTGAAATCCTTTAGTGTCATGTCTAATTGGCAAATCCTTTACGTGTTTGGTTAATACGCTGGTGGTTGTGACATCGAATCCCAATTATGAATTTCCTTTTTTATTTTTGAAATATTTAAAAATCTCACGTTAATCTTATTAAATATATGTAATATACGCAAAAAACATAAATTTTAAAATAAAATGAAAATTTACAACATAATCCGAGTTGTTTTTTATTTTTATCTTCGTAAAGTAAGTTATATTGGCAGTTTTAAATACTTATGAATATTACATTTTAATTTATATTGTATCATTATATTGAATTATGTTGCAGTGTATTTATTGTATTGTAATTTTTATATTAATAACAAAATAAACAATGAATTTTACTGCAGAGTATGTGTAAATTTTTTTTTGGATTCAACTCCTTTTATACATATATAAAAATAAAAATATATATTTTCTTTAAAATATTGATACAATCCTTCATTTACTATACTCCTATTACAGGTCAAATGTTTATATACAGCAAACGATGCACCATATACCTATATAACTAATTCTTTTTCTCTTTCTGCTCTCTCTTACCTATAGCATTACGTATGTAACAATTATGCAGATTGACTCTAATATAAATTTTTAACGGCGAACGCGTGTATAGAAGTATAACTTCTACCGGGAGTCCCACTGGACTGCCACACCCGGTTTTTTTATATAATCAAGTAGTGTCACAGTAATACAGTCTTGTTCTTTTACTAGATTAAATTCAACATGACTAGTTACAAAAGTGATAAAATTTACTACTGTTACAATAAGTTGTAGCAGCAGGTATTGTGCTTCTGTGAGTACGTCACCAAGATTTTCGAATTTTCGTCAACTTATTTCATCAACCAACATAATCAACATACATCGTTAACATATATAACATACGTACAGCAAATAGAAACATAAAGGAATTTCTGCTGGGAATTTCGCTTTTATTTTAATCCAGCACTAATGAATATAGATCTTACAGTTAATTATGTACATGTGTTGCAATTGTTAGGCAACCTACATTGCACCTATATTACAAATCAGGTCTTAGTACTTAGCCCTGGTACAATTATTGTACTTCCATATCAAATTTATCACTGTCTCCTACACGTGGTCTAATATTTTCTGTTATTACAGCATTTATTTCGAAGAGCTCTCTGTAATGAAGCTATAGAAAAAAAATAAAAACTAGGGACTAAAGATGACGACCATTATACCTATTTATTTCACGTCATAATCATAGTTATTTTGTTCTATTTATTCTTTTATTTAAAATCGAAACTTCTATATAATTAATTAAAAATGTAACTATAAATATTACCTATAAATATGAAATATTTATATGATTTGGACTAAAAATGGTTGAAAATGCGGATTAATTTTAATATAAATTAAATAATATATTCACAAATATTTCTTTATTTAATGACATTTTTGTTTATAACTGATACTTATATAAATAATATAATATTTATTGCCATTTTAATTATTTACAGCTTGCAGGTTTTTCTCTGTACAGAGATTTTATTGATTGTATTTCACCCGATCTTATACTTTTACTATTTGTCCATAGAGGGCGACGTGTACCTATATAGTAACCCAACATTTTACATTTTTTACAATAATATCGATAACTGTTATTGTTTACCTTCAATAATAATATAAATATCAGAATTCTCTAATATTTCAGTTGGTAATATTTCATTGGTAATGTTTGTATTTTGAGAACGATTTCCGAAGTGGAAATTGAAACGTCAATAAACGTATTTTAACCTTTAATTGTGGCTTATTCCCATTTAAATAGTAATTAATTTAAAATGCCACAAGAAAATAGCTTCAGAACAATATTAAGAAACCGATCTAAGAAGGAATTGAAAATACTTTTTGCGTATTTTAACTTGTAAGATAGGAACTGAGAAACATTAGGGGTGGGATTCCAATAAATTTACAAATGCTACAAACTTGATAGGCCGAGGCTAAGATATTAGACTCAATTTTTGCCCAGCTTTCTTCGACTCTATCACTTTCTGTGATATATCTGTTTCTGCTTTTTTCTGTTATTCTTTTTTGGAATAGGTGATTTTGTGTTTAGTTTCGAAAAGGGGCAGATTATGGATATACTAATGGAAAAAAATGTAAGATCAATTTTAAAGAATATGATTCAGCGTCCGAAATGGCTATGCCAGATGGCTTATTAATAATATTTGGAACAAAAAAATCCATTTCGAAATGTTTAGCAAATATATTAAAACGTTGGGCACTAACTGTATGTTTCTTCTTGCGTCTACAAACATTTTTCTGATTGGAATTCCTGAATGTATTTAATTGTTATTTTTAAAATTACTTTTTTCCGACGACATGACAGTGAAGGGTTTTTGAACTCACTTTGACACGTTGAAGCTCGTTAGTCACTAAACACTACTTGTTGAGCTATTTGCAGGAACAGCTGCGTAATCGAATCGTAGTTAAGAAACTCACTTGTTTCTTAGTACATAGAAGCGCTTCCTATTCACTTGCACTTCTTTACTTATACTAATCACTTTGATTACACATATATACAAGTGGGCCAGTCACAAGCACTAACGATAAGTACTAATCCCGTGTAAATTATGAATCAGTTAAGTTGGTATCTACTAATTTTTGTTCAGGTTGTTATCGTAAGGCAGACGACAAATATTGAAAATAAATTCTTGTAGCAGAAAGACGTTTGAGATTTAATTTCAATGAAGGGCCAATGCCATCAGATTACAGGTATTTCGACCTTCTTAGGTTTCCTTAGAGCGATATATGTAGAATCGTCTTGACGTCATGACAGGGGAGCGAATTCGCTAAGGATACTTGCCGTGGTGGACAATAGGTCGTGAAATGCAAATTGTAAACTCCTTTTATTAAAAATTCATCAGCTCTCTGCTTTATATATTATTAAAAGCTTTCTTCTTAGGGTGTCTGTCCGTTCAGAATGTTGGCCAACATTGTTGCTATGATGACTTTATTGGTTGCTATTGCTATACGGAATAGCTGTGTGGAGGTCTTTCTATACAATGCTCTCAGGTTAGCAAATCAGGATATTTTTCTTCGTCCTGGGGCCCATTTTCCTTCAATTTTACCTTGCAAGATGTATTTGAGTAGTTCATGTCTGCCTTAATTTCTCATTATATGTTCCAAGTACTGCAGCTTACGGCCCTTCACGATGTTGATCAAATCCGTCGTTATGTGTATCCTTCTTATTACATGTCCATGGTATCTTCAGGATCCTTCTGTATAACCATATCTTAAATGTTTTGATACAGTCTCTGCCTTCAATGTCCACGTTTCTACTCTGTACAGAAGCACTGAGTACACGTAACATTTAAGGAGCTTTATTTTTGTTTCTAAGGTGAGGTCATGGCTTTTAAACACAGAGCTCATAGTCAAGAATGCACTTTTTGTCTCTCGGATGCGACATTTAATCTCTTGGGTATTGTCTCACAACTCATCGCTTATAGTTACCAAGTAGTCGTACTGTGAGACACGTTCAATTCTCATTTGGTTCACGTACAGATTTGATCCAGTTATGTTTACTTTGCTGATGATCATTGGCTTGGTTTTGCTGGTGTTTATATTCAGTTCAAAATAAAGAGGTTTAAATACAATTAAAGTCAGAAAACTGCAATATCTGGGACATGTCATGAGGGGTGAGTGTTATAACTTGCTGCAATTAATAATACAAGCAGGAATACAGGGTAGAAGGAGTCACGGAAGAAGACGCATCTCCTGATTAAACAATTTAAAAGCTTGGTTTAACTGCACTTCTGCTGACCTCTTTAGAGCACCGGTATCGAAAGTGCGAATTACCATGATGGTTACCAACCTTCTTAAAGGAGATGGCACATGAAAAAGAAGAATATCCAGTCCATATGTTCTACTTGTTTCCGTTATTTTGTTCATTAAGTTTTGCAGCCCTTCTATGGCATTGGAAAACACTATTGTATCATCTGCATAAGGCAGTTATTGACCTTAACTCTATTTATTGAGATGCCTTCATCAAGTTCTTTTAGAGCCTCTTCAAAAATGTGCTCCGAGTAAAGATTAAATATCAGTGGTGAAATTATGTACCCCTGTCTCACTCCTCTTAAGGTTTTGATCTGATCTGTATATTCTACATCTATTCGGGGCACCGATGATTGATTCCAATACAGGTTAGCTATTATTTTTGGATCTCCTCCGTCAACCCCTGTCCTCTTCAGTACTTCCATTATTTGTTCATACCTGACTCTATCGAAAGCCTAGTTAAAAGCGCAGTAGACAAATATATGAGTTTTGGTTTCGTCAAGTAAGAATTCTTCGAGTTTCTACTAATTTTTTTCAATTCTTGTAATTTACACAAAATCTCATACAAAGTTGTAAAATGTTGCAGTTCATCAACTATATACGTTTCAAAGTACTCAAAATACCCCGGTGTATGTGTGTACTAAACCCAAAACAAATTATCTTATAATCGTAGTTGATCTCATTGTATATTCATGAGTATTACTTCCTCCTTGTAAACGTCTTTTGAGAAACTCAATACGCTCTCAAAATAGTTTTGTTTTATTTGCTCGGTTACCTGAGAACTTTATGAAAGATAGCGATTACTGCAGCAAAGTATCTCCGTATAAGTAAGTTTTCTTTGTGTTAAAACATAAACCTTGTTTTATAATTTTTCCAGAAAATGAGTAGAAGGCATAAAAACAGTTACAAAATATATTAAGTATAGAGATATACTCTGAAAAATACAAAGTTTAGACTTTTTCATATGTATAACATTAACGCTCTGATATTGTGAAATAAAACTTTTATTAAATTAAATTAGTAACTTTAAGTTAATTTTTAAATGTTTGTCAAACTGTAAATGTGGAACACAAGTCACATATAGTATTTTTCATATAAAAATGCGTGCACGTCACTCAAGATTTACGACGTCAGAACCCCACAGCGTTGCCAAAACATCAGAATAGTTAGTAAGTGAGGAATTTTTAAAATGTCAACTATTTGTCAAACTGTTATATTAACAGTAAATACACTTAGTTTTAAGATTAGTGCAACACACTAAAATACATAAGAAAACATTTTAATACAAAATTATATATTATAAATTTTAAACTTACCACTGTTAGAGCATTAATAGTAAAAATATCCCGCCATTATTTCTTGTTCAAAATAATCTATCTTATATGAAAGCTTATCAGCTTTCTACAGACTATTATTTAGTTGTTTTGGCATAGCACAATCACAATACACAACAATAATGAGTTTTTAAAGCTATTAATCTAAATTTAATATGTATTTATAAATATAATTTATTAATATATAATATATTATGATCAAATTGTGTAGAAAATCAAAACATAAACAAAATTCTTACTCTAAAAAAGCGGCAACCCTTTAAAACAGTTTTTCCGTCGACCGTCCATTTATGATCAATTTTAACACCTTCAAAATTATTGATTAATGACCCCTATTAATCAATGATTTTCTATTAATGAACGATTTTATTATAGGCAACACAACATACATTGCTTGCATAAATTAATTAAACGCTCTATGATTGACAGTGACCTGTGGTGTAGGCAACCAATCATATACCTATTTATATTACCACTAAAAAATTAATTTAAAATGAAGTAGCCGCTGTTAGTACTATCTGTCATTGTATGTCATTCTTTACTTTATTGTTTAAAATTCTGTGTATTTGAAAAATCAAAGGATGGATATTGACGAAGAGTTTAATTTAACTCCACCAGAATTTAACTTCTTCTATCACAGAATTTACAGAGGTCCAAGAAGACTTAAATTTAAATTTGCAAAAATGCTATACAGCTGATAATCATTTATCAATATCTTCCTTTAATTTCAGTAATTGCACCATTTCGAATATTAATGTTTACTATAATAAAACTACCACTAGAGAAACTTTGAATAAAGAATAAAGTTGTTGTTTATAAGATATCTTTATTTCTGAAAAGTACGGTCGACGGAAAAAATTTGTAACGAACTCGTGAATTAAAATGGCGATTAACAATTTCGAACATTAACGCGCTCGCTTCGCTCACGCGTTAAAATATCTCAATTGTTAATCGCCCTTATTAATACACTTGTTGGTTAAATAACTATTGCCACACGCTGAACTGTTAAAAAATTTGAAGTATCCACGTATCAGTTGCGTACAATTGTCTAATATATTTAATTAAAATTATTATTTTGTGGAATATTAGACTTTAAGAGTTATTTCATAAAATTTATATTATTAATAATAACAAATGTTTTTGGTTATTTAATCAATATAATTCTAAAATTCCCAATACATTTTTCTGATTATTATACCATGTTGACGCCTATGAAAGATCGAGCAGTTCCGTATGGGTTTCGTATTCTTAGCTGTGTTAGGAAAATTTGAACTCTAAGGTTGACGTTCTGGAAATTTTAAATATAAGTGACGTCACTTTATATAAATTGTGACGTGCACGCATTTTTATATGAAAAATGCTATAACTCAACTGATTTTATGTCTATATAGATTCATAAAAACCATCCCAATGCATAAAATAAAATTATATTTATTAAGTAATTAAAGACGGCTCAGAATAAATTTATCTTATAATTACCACATTCTGAAAACAACTCTATTTCCATAATTAAAGGAAAACCTACTACGCTGTTTATATATATAAAATGTGATGATGTATCTTAGCATCTCAGTTCGTTATCCAGTTGGCATGCATGTAATTCATGAATATACTTCAGTGACTTCGCTTACAAGTCTACCTGAGAATATGTATACAAACAAATTATTTGCATCTCAGTTTCTCATATTTTATATAATCCAGCCGAAGTATAGAGAATTTATTCATGTTCGAATAGAAAAGAGAAGTGGATATGTGTTTGAAGTTTTGTTTGAAGTATTTTGTATACGTCAAACTGAACGAGCATTATGGATCAAACGACGATACTTAACAATCCTACTTTTTGATTTAGCTGTGTTTTACAATATAGATCTGTGATAATATGTAGCACCAGTAAAATATATTTAAGAAATATCGGGCTGTTCCTATTGTACTATATAATATATATGGATCGGTTTAAAACGTTCTCCTACGTCTTCCGATACCCAATTGCCACTCCTCCCAATTCATCCACAAGTCTTCTTCTATGTATCTGTCTTTCATTTCTCTATTGATGCCTTCTCTCCAACTAAGGCAGGGTCTTCCTCTTTTTTTTACCGTGAGAGGTCCACATTAAGACTTGTTTTGAGAGACGTTCTTCAAACATTCTCTGTACATAACCGTACCATCTGAGTTGTTGGGTACCAATATCGTCTACTATTGTATGTTTTACTTGACAAAAATAAATTGATTGAATCCACCCTACCTTAGTACAAAAGTGTACACAAAAAAAGTTACAGCCCTTTGAAGTTACAAAATAAAAATTGTTTTTTTGCATTATCTCCTAAACTACTTGACATTTTGTAATAAAAATGGATACGTTACTTTCTTGTCCTAAAAGAATTTTTCATACAAAAGAAACAACAAAATCCAAGCGCACAGAAAATTTTTAAGGGGGGTGTGCAGCCCTAAATCCCCCAAACTTTTGAGTACGTTCAAATTAACTAAATTTTGTGGCATCATTAGTTTCACAAATTATTTTTAAAACTTTTTTGTCTCCTATCACTTTTTCGAAAAACTAGTTTTTTCCTAGTTGGCCATAAAATTACAATTAGTTTCTACGGATACAATAATTACAAACAGTTCCATCAATAATAGTCAATAATTTGAAGCTATCATTATTATTGTGTGAATAAGATTAATATTAAAAATTTTGATATTACAATGACCTACACATTTCAGGAAATGGCAGATATGCATTTAACTTTGGGTAATTTGGATCAGATTAAATTATGATTTCAATAAACTATCGGGAATATCGTAGGTGAATGTCAAAGAAATAGTGCAGCAGCCGCAAGGCGTTATGCAGTAAAATATCCCAATCGAAATACACCCGACAGAGATTATTTCTGATCAGTGATCGTCGTTTACGGGAAACGGGTACATTCCAACCGCAAGTTGCTGGCAATAGTGGTCGTCCAATAATCGATGCAACTGATGAAGACATTTTAGAAATCATTAAAGAAGTCCCTGGAACAAGTACAAGGGTAATAGCTGCTCAACTAAATGTTCCTCACGTAAGGGTTTGGAGGAGTTTAAAGGATCAGCTGCTTAAACCCTATCACTTAACAACGGTTCAAGAGTTATTGGTTGAAGATTATCCCAAAAGGATTGGATTTTGCGATTGGTTGTTAATGGAAAACACTCGAAATGTTAATTTTATTAGAAATATTTTGTTTACCGACGAGGCTACCTACATTCAGTAGAAATGGAGTAACAAACCATCATAACGAGCACATTTGGGCCGACGAAAATCCTCGCCAAAAAAAAAAAAACGACTCATCACCAAAGCACTTTCAAAGTAAATGTTTGGGCAGGAATTGTGGATAACAATTTAATAAGGCCAGTATTTCTTCCCAACAATTTTAATGGTGATAATTATTTTCAGTTCTTGGCAAACGATTCACAAGAGTATTTGGAAAAGATGAATATTGCAATAAGGCAAAATATGTGGTCTATACAAGATGGCGCTTCACTGCATTACAGTAATGAAGTCCGGGAATACCTTTGCAGGTAGTATCCTGGTCGGTGAATTGGAAGGGGTAGTGACGCACCTATTTCTTGGCCACCCAGAAGTCCAGGTCTTAACCCCATGGACTTTTGCTTTTGGGGATTTATGAAAGAGAAAGTCTATTTTGTAACAATAGAGGACGAACAACAATTGAGGGATAGAATAATTGAAGCTGCAACTCAATTTCGTCAGAAAAATATGATTTTTCAGCGCATTCGGTTTTTCTTATTAAAACGATACCAAATGTGTATTGAAGAAAATGGGGGACATTTTGAACATTTATTGTAATATCATATTTATAGAGGTTATAGACATTTTTTGTACTTGTTAAATCATTTAAGCCATTTATTTAGTTGCACGTAATTTTTTAAAGGTTAATCAAAAGGGCCGTAACTCAATAAAAACTGTTTTATGTAAAAAGTGATAAGAAGCAAAAATTTTTTAAAAATAATGTGTTAAAACTAATGTTACTACAAAATTCATTTGATTTAAACGCACTCGTCAGTTTGGAGGGATTTAGGGTTGCACACCCTCCTTAAAATTTTTCTGTGAGCTTAGATTTTGTTGTTTCTTAAATACCCTTAACTTTTTGTTTAAATCATATTTTTCTATCAACGTCTTAACATCAACTGCTTTTTCTTGTTTTATTTGTAAACTATATTTTGGTATTATTCCAGGACGAAACTGGTCCGTATTTTTATTTTTTTTTGACTATTTATATCTATTAATATCTTGTCGGTAAACAGAAAAACAGGATAATTTGTTAATTTTACTAGTATTGTTGTAGAAAGTAAACTAATTTTTCCTTTTCAGAGGCTTCGCCCCTGGTCTGGTATATAAAATAAACTCTGTGTTTGATGTTTTATTGTTTATTTTAGCTTCCAGATTAGAATCTGTTTTTCCAATATAACTTTTTAATTAATGACACCATTTTGTTTTGGTGTTTGTTTTAAAATTTAGTTTAAAAACAATTCATGTTTTAAATGAATTTAAATTAAACTCTAAATGCGCAAATTTGCTGTCAGAGGTTCTCACATTCTGGCAAAGTTATATGTCAAATATTCTTTAAATCTAAATAAAGTTTATATATCTTTTTTGGATTTTTCATTAACTTGATATTAAAGAATAACGAGATACGATAAAAGATAAGATATTACAAAGTCCAAACGTCTTTACAACGATTGCAAATTAACTTTACGATTACGAAACAATAAACCAAACAGCCCTACTTATATCTTGGTTTATTTTTAATGCTTTTTTTCTTAATTGTGCCACTATGGTTTCTAAAAATGTGGGATCTTTTAGACCTTTTAAAATGTATGCAAACACGAAACTTGGCAAAGATTTCATTGCGTCCTTTTATCCGCAACGAGGCGAAGGGCCGACAACCGAAACAAACGGAGGGTGGAGGTTGAGAGCAGGTTTCCGTTTTAGTGTAGATTTCAGACATTGACGTCCGGCAGCAGTGCCAACCAGAGGTTACTATTCTAAAATAAATATTTTGTAGAACATTTCTGTAAAATATAACGATACATTTTTGGCAGAGTCACGTAAGTGACATTTTTGGCGAAAACCATCTTTTTCCATTAACCTAACGCTATTATTGTTTTCCATTTACGTTTATATGTATACGTTTTCCATTAACCTAACGCTATTATTGTTAAGAAGGTACTGCCAAAATGTAGTAAGCCTAGAATTACTTTAAACCTTTCTTTTTTAACTATTTAAAAAACATATGTTCAGAATTGATCTATTTCGAGCTGCTGTGAATAGAATAAGATGGGTCAATGTGGTCGCCAACATCTCTAGGAGCTAGTCACATTTAGAAGAAGAAGAAATCGTGTCTATGCCAATATCCATTATTTCAAGTGAGAACCTACGTAAGTCCGAAAATATGATTATAGAAACTAATTTAGTAAATGGAGACGTAATTCTAATAGATCAATCCGTTTTATTGTCTTCTAACAATTCGAGTCCTTATTAAAATGATCGTAACCATACTACTATGCAAGAAGAAATAAATGTGCTAATAAGTACTGATAGCACAAATGGGACAGTGGGTGTTCAATTCGAACAGGAATGAGGTTTAGAAGAATACGCTCAGCCGTTAATTAATTATTTTAACAATACCGATACAGAGTTAAACCCTGAGGCAAAAACCTTTCCAAAACTAGTAGATTATGACTCGACATCTTCGGAAAATGAGGATACATTTAACCTAACTGAAAAAAGTGACGAATTGAGAATGGAAAATAAAACAAAAATAATAATTGGAAAAGGCATGGCAAATAAATTTAGTTCCGAAAATTCATTTCATAATGACCCTGATTACTATTCGTCATCTAATTGGGACACAGATACAAGCCACCCGGATGAAGCTGTCTCTTTAGTTGGAATATCAGGATGAGGAAAAAGAAAAAGCCCAACAAAAGAGAAACTAAAAAATGCGAGTACAATTTTGGCAAAGGTAAAAAAAATGTCAGCATAACTGCTCTGCTACACTAACTGAGAACAGAAGAGAGTATAGCAGACGACAAAATTCATGTAGGTACTTTATCAGTTGGGACGATAAAATACTTGAAGTGTGCCAGCAGTTTTTAGTACAGACCCTAGATATTTCGCAAACATGCGGTTATGCGATATGCAATAAAACATGCTATACAAAATACATGCAAAAGTGATCAGAAAGGCAAGCACGAACCTGGAGACATAATCAATAAAATACACGATTTTATTAAGCAATTGGAGCCTGCGTACCGCAAGCGGTAGCATGCTTGCCTCGCACGCCGGTGGTCCGGAGTTCGAATCCTACCGCCGGCAAAGAACAACTAGACATATTTAAAAAAATGTCTATAGGCCCCAGGTCGACTCAGCCTGAATAAAATGAGTACCTTGGGTAAAACCAGGGGTAATAATAGGCGGTTGAAGCGTAGCACTGGCCATGTTACCTTCCTTGTATACCGTAGGCCCTAGATATAGCAGACTACCCTGCTATACTCCCAAAGCCGCGAAGCGGTATAAAACGGGAGACTTATTATTATTAAGCAATTGCCTACTGTACCGTCCCACTATTGTCGAAATCGAAGTAGCAGAAAATACTTACCACAAGAATTGCGAAATGTTAGTTTCTTATACAGGATTTTTATTAAACATGAGGAGGTAAATGGAAGAAGCAAGAAAGATTGTGTTTCACTCTAAAGTTTTTAGGAACGTTTTTAACAAAGATTTTAACCTTGGGTTCCACTTACTTAAAAAAAATAAGTGTTCTTTGTGTGAGGTACGAAAACATAAACAATTTCAAGAAAACACTACGTCGAAAGAGGCATACGACAAACATTTAAAAGAAAAGGAAGAAAGTAAAGAACTCTTTTTAGAAGATCAAAAGAAAGTTAAAGAAGTGTGAGATTCAGTTTGTTAAAGTTTTGATTAACAGCAAGTATTGAATACTCCCCATGGGGATAACATGTTATTGTACTATTCTAGAAAATATTCATTTCATAACGAAAACATATACGAAATGCCATCGCAAGATGGATACTGCTTTTTGTGGGGTGAATCCGATGGTAATCGTAGGTGCAACGAAATATGCACCATCATTTGCACATGTATGTATGAACTTACGTTACATTTTTTATCAAGTCTTCAAGATTTTTGAACCGGTAAAGTAACCTTAGTATCAATTAACCACTATACAAAAACTTTAAAAAATATTGTTCTTTATTAAAATATAGATCTCAAAAAACACCCTGAAACATTTTGTATAATTTAAATAAGTTTATACAGGTTAAATTAAAAGCATGTTTTTTCTACAAATCGTTTTTGGTGCCAAAAATGTATCGATAATATAAAAAAATAAAGTTGAAAAAAAAAAAGAAATGAGTCTGCTCTACTCATTTTGCAAAACGGATCTTGTTTTTCAGCCACTAATATAAAAATGGGCATAAACTGATTGGACATACTGATCTCTAGTACCCCTAAGTCGGTTTTAAACTCCATCTAACCACCTAATTCGCGGTCGCCTCTGCTTCTTCTTCCTATAGGTGTTCCTGTTGTTAACTCTTTAGCAATCATGTCAGGTATTCGTATTATGTGTCCAAACCATCTAAGTCGTTATGTTTTAATGAACGTTACGACATATGGTTCATTAAAGATTTGGTATAATTCGAAATTAAATCTTTTGCGCCACTGCCCTCGATTATTTCGCGGCCAAAGGCACTAAGCCAAAAATAATAGATCTGAGAAAATGAACATATTATTTAGTTGTAATTGCTGTCTAAAATTCATCATTATAAAAGTCAAGGAAATTACCGATTCAAGTGTACAAGTCTAGTAGTGCTTTGAGATGTAAATACACTACGTCATTTGAAATCAATGTTAGTTGGTCAAAAATAATATTTAGTGGACTTAGTGATTTCTGCCAGGTTGGTAAAAGGTAAATTTGGTGAATTAGTTAAACATATTCTGAACATTATTTAGTACCTAAATTAAAGTAACTCACTAAAATAAACACATTTATAGAAATGAAAGCAAAAATTCAATGAATTTAGACCTGCTCTCCGTCTTCGTTTCCCTCTGGTTTACTATTGCTATAAATAATGGGCTCAGTATTTCTGTCAGTAACTAATTTGGAGGTTGGCAGGGACGAATACCAAGCATGCAACTCCGAAGGGATAACATCGGTAGTGCATAATTTCTGTAAATCATTAAGTTTTGTTAACGAAATTTATAGTTACGTAAGCCTGTTGAAGTGATAGGGAAGCTTGTGTTGGAGGTATTCTTCGTCCATCAATACCTAGTTCTGTAACGATTATTTTGCCTAACACATTGGGATCATTATAAGGGGTTGAAAATTGGGGACAGAAATTACGGGGCTAGAGATAGGGTAAGCAAAACATACCGAAACGTTTGCGAATAGCTACACACCTACTTAAGCCTGTTGAAGTGATAGGGAAGCTTGTGTTGGAGGTATTCTTCGTCCATCAATACCTAGTTCTGTAACGATTATTTTGCCTAACACATTGGGATCATTATAAGGGGTTGAAAATTGGGCACAGAAATTACGGGGCTAGAGATAGGGTAAACAAAACAAACCGAAACGTTTGCGAACGGCTACTCAGGGTTTGTTTGGAGAGCTGGGTCGTAGATAAGTGGATCACAAAGGGGCTGGAATGAGGTAACTACAAAAATGTGACAAAAAGGGGTACTTACATGAATCGGTAACTACAAAAATGAGACAAATGGGGTACTTACATGAATCTCCTGGGCAAACACAATACAAGAAGGTTCTTAAGCTATTTAAAATAAAACTCTTTGTTTTTTGTTCGTCGTTGTCTTCTTGGTGCATGTAATTTTACATTCTGTATAATGAAATCTTTTTTTCGACTGTACAATTTTTGTTCCCAGTACTTGAAACAAAATTGCATCCTTTCTTCTTCACTAAAATTTTCTGTGCAATAAAATTTGCAACGAAAACAGTTTAAAAGCTTGGGAGTTTTTGATGGGAATTCTCCTTCTTTTGTAACATACAATTTACACAGGTTTGTACGTTTTTTTATTAAATGAAGCTTCCACTAAGACATCTCCTTTACTCTATAGACTTCTTTTCACTTCCTCGTCTCTCAAAAGAGACTTCCTGCACGTCTGTTGCAATTCTACAAAAAAATCAAGTTACGAATCTTTTATTTAATAGAGAATCACACAACTACCGTTATCATCTGTTAAGTCAGCTTCTTCCTCTTCAGTTAGTGGTTTTTAGTTTGTTATAACTTATTATTAGTAAAGAACCCCCAAAATTGCCAATGTTAGATGGACCTAATATGGCACAGAAAGAAGAAGAAGAGGACCATAAAACACATCCGTGTCTTACTCGACACAAAATGCATATATTTGCTATTAAAATAAAGTTCTGTGAAACAAATTAGGGAAATTATTCATGAAAATTAGTTTGATACATACATTTTGATATCAATTACTACCATTCTCAATTTACCTTTAGACTTTTGCTTATAACACAGAAGTTTTACTTTTTCGCTTTGTGGTGAATACCATCTTTTAAAATAATTTTGTTCCAAAAATATTTTGACAAATAAAAAAAATGTGAAAAACTTTATTCTTCAAATATAATTCTATGAAATTTACCCAACCGCTGCCCCACTTTCCTGTTAGACATATATAACTCTATCTGGTCTTCTCAAATATTTCCTACTCAATGGAACACATCCGTAATTATACCTGTCCTAAAACATGGCCAAACACCAATCTTTCCTTAGTCCTACAGACCGATTTCTCTCACTTGCACCATGTGCAAATTAATGGAAAACATGATAAACAGACGTCGTTTATGGTTTATTGACAAACACCAAATTTTAAATAAAGAACAATCTGGTTTTCGCCGACATCGTTCCACAAGCGATAACCTCGTCCTCCTTCATACCCACATCGCCGAAGCTATTAATAACAGTCAAGAAGTGATTGCCTGCATTTTTGATATTGAAGCTGCCTTCGATAAAATACCCAGATAGATTATTCTCGATAAACTATTATTATACGGCCTTAATGGTAATATTTTTAAATTCATCAAGTACTTTCTTAGCTTTAGATCCTTCAGAGTCTCTGTAAATGGTTGCCTATTATCACCCCACATCCAACGAGACGGAGTCCCTCAGGGCTCTGTATTAAACCCCACATTGTTTATTTGATCAATTAAGCATATATGCCACAGTCTTCCCTCCCTAGTCAAATTTACTACATATGCTGATGCTGACCTTGTAATTTATTGCCATGGTGTTGCGACCACTACTACTTGCAAACTTCTCTAAACATCAGTGGACTTATTACAAAATAGACTGACTGCCATCGGCCTGTCCCTCTCATCTACAAAATCACAACTCATTAAATTCACCAGAAAAACACTCTCCACTGCCCCTAAAATCTTAGTGAATAACCACCCTCTCCCAGTCGTCGATCACCGCAAAATTCTAGGACTAATATTCGACTCCCGACTTTCTTGGAAACTACATATTCAGGAAACTAGAGCAGAGTGCCTAAAACGTTTAAATATTATCAAAACACTTTCCCACTATCAATGGAACGCTAGCGAATGCACACTATTAAAAGTATAGAGGTCTCTTATTCGCTCTAAACTCGATTACGGCAGCTTTATATATATATGTCAGCATCCAAAACATCCTTACAAACCCTTAATTCAGTACATAATACTGCTATCCGCCTCTGTTTAGGAGCTTCTCGTAACAGTCCAGCTAAGAGCCTCTACCGCGAAGCCAACGAACCCCCTCTTTGGCTTAGGCGCCAATATCTCCTCATTTCTTATGCTGCCTCTACTTCAGCTAACCTTTCTAATCCAGTACTCACACCCTCCTGCTCCACGCATATACACTATCGCCCTCCTACTTCCAACTTTAATACCACATATAAATTTATCCCTAACTAACCCTCTCCCGATCTTGCAGAATTCTCCTTGGACCAAAACTTTACAGAAATTTAATGTGTCACTTACAAAGTTTAGTAAGGCAGAAACCAACCAGGATTTGATTAGGAAATCCTTACTAGAAATTCTTAATTTTAAGAAATTCGATCGGGTACTCTACACTGACGCATCAAAGAGCGAAACGGGGGTTGGTTGTGCGGTTACCACTACGGAAACAGTCGTTAGTTCATGTCAAATACCTGCCACATGCAGCGTTCACACTGGTGAACTGTATGCTATTTACCAAGCCTTCAAACTCTGTACAGCACCCAATCAACATATTGCCATCTGTACAGACTTCCTTGCCTCTATCCAGTCCATCAATAATCTATTTACTAATCACCCTCTTATAGAAAAAATCCATGACATTTACCAAAATCTTATCATCCACGACATCCATATCACTATCATATGGATTCCCTCCCACATCGGGATTATGGGTAACGACAAACCGATTGCTTTGCCAAAGAAGCTGCTGTATCCAATTGTACACCACGTAATATACATATTGCCAGTGACCTAAAAACTAGTATAGAGGAACGAAATTACTGGCAGAATCATTGGAAACAATCCACTACATTTTTACACCAAATAGATCAGACGATTGAGCGGTTCGTTATCCCTGGTATAACTAGAAATGAGATGGTTGTTGCTAGAAGATTGCGTATCGGTCACACCAGATTTACACATGGTCACCTAATGAATTCTACACCTAAGCCAATCTGTCACTATTGCCAATCTCCACTAAGCGTTCTACACATCCTTGTGGACTGCCCTCACTACAATAAACGACGCCAAGAACTGGGCATGGAGGGCGACATCACAGATATATTATCGAACCAGAGCCAAGTCATCACAGCTATCCAGTTCCTGAAGCTAGAAAACTTACTAAATAATATATAACTATAGTATATTATAATATGTAATTGTACCTTATATATAATTGTATCCACGGTGCCTCGTGCTAATGGCCGAAGCTGTCACGAGCACGTTAAATTAAATAAAAAAAAAATTCTATGAAATTCACAATTTACCCTGCTTACTATTTTTTTCAATGGCTTATATTCACTCATTAAATAACAAACTCATCAAGACACGATAATTAGACCTTCTTAAAACTCTTATTAAACCTATACCGTATCTGTTCCCCTTGCCAACAAATTTTCATATCACATTAAACACTTACGCACTTTAACGTAATGATTTTCCACTTTCGATTTCTCGGTACGATAGCCGAAAATTGCCACCGTAGACCTTCTCTCCCTTAAAACAAACAAACTGGAAAGCAGGAAAACGGAAAAGGTGAAATTAGAAATTTATTAGAGTTTCTTCAACAGGTTACCCCTAAATAACGGATAACTATCCACCTCCCGGTTTTTGGGCCTTTGCTTTGCATCCCATTAAAGAATTTGTACAGCGCGGTGGAATAATGGATTGGGGCAAAATCCATTTTCGAAATATTTAATTAAAAATGAAACATTTTTGATATAATCAAAATATATTCGAAGGCACCTTTAAATTGAAATTAGAAAGGTGATAAAAACCGAAAATAACAAGGGTACATCACGCTAATGTACAATTACCTAAAAAAAAGGAAAATGAAAAGTGATAGCTAATACCATTATCTAAGCCAGTTAAAAGAGAGTTACGAAAAAAATGTACGTCTATCATAATCTTGTTCTGTCAAATGTTGTTATACCAAATGTTGTTGATTCTGTTGATGACCCTGTAAAATTATTGTTTATTAATTATACAGGGTGTTAATATCAGTTATATATTTGTATTTGTAATGCTATCTCCCGGACTATATTGTGAATGATAAGTGCCCGTCGGAATTTTTTTTTGTTAAATAAAAACTTAATTTGCCCGGAAACGGGATAAGTGCAAAATAAAAAAGGGATGCCCCAAGATTACTGAATGAAGCATCCCAAATTGTGGTCCTTGGAAATTTTTAAATAGAGCCTACTGCATCAACACGTCTAGTATCTGCAATGACAGGACTTTTACATAAGTCGGCTAGAAAGGTGTTCGCCTGGAACATCAAGACGAAGCAGAACTAATCTGACTTGACAATGGCAAGTGTGACCTTGCCGAAACGTCGCCAAAACTATTTAACGCGGAGTCAAACCCGGAAAACAACTGAAACCACATATAGCTCCCGCGGAAATTTCAAATCCAATATATATATATATATATATATATATATATATTATATATATATATATATATATATATATATATATATATATATATATATATATTATTATATATATATATATATATATATATATATATATATATATATATATATATTAATGTGATATTAAAAGTCAGAGATGCGCCAAGCAACTAATTAGCTAATTAATTAATTAATTAAACTTATTTAAATGATGCAATTATGATTTTATCACACTATTTAATTCTCTTATCTCAGGGTTATATTCGTGCTTCAATATCTATGCTTTACATATCATAGGCAAGGTCTAAGGAATACCGGAATAATAAACATATATGATACAAAATTATATATTGAAATAAAATTCACACTCAAATATCTTAAACAAAAAATATCTCATACAATGATTATCAAAATTTTGTTCTGCGTACGTGAACCTTCAAAAATTAATGTTATATACTATATAAATTAAAATTTCAAATCAAAATTGTTGTTCTATATCTCCTGATAAATATTTCTATCTTTTCTGAAGCAATTAAAAAAAAACTTTGTTAATAAAGGAAAAACTGACGAATGAAAAAAAAAACTATCTCTCTGATGATGAGTTGTCCAAATCCTTGTTCCTTGTAGCCTACACTATCTATTCTTAACAGTTCCCTAGGCAATCTTACAACAAATTATTGCGAGCCTCTCGTCTTCAATGATCTCCTTCAGATGCACGTATCGTTCAAAAGATAAACTTCTTCTCCTCTCGATAAACTGAATCTCTCGTTCCGGCCTGAACAGTGACTCTTGGAATATATAAGTAGAAAAGTATGACTTACAATATTTTACTGGATCAGCTTCCGTCAGGATACACTTAGTCCACGAAAACTCACAAACATTCACTTCTAATGCTTACTATCATTTGGGAACCGCCAAAGAACTACGACTGTTCGCCTTGCACCCTTGGAAAACAACTGATGATCTTTTTTTCCTCTAAAATCTAGCTAAACTCTTATTCATCTATCTCTCCCACTTTTTTCACTCTTTGCCAATCAAAGTTCGTCATATTTATCCCCATTTAGATAACAAACAACAACCTTAACTACAATTATAACTTTCCTAAAAACTATTAACATGTTAATCGTTTCTACAAATTCTTAAGAACTAACGGAGAAATAATTTCTAAATTCTACCCTATTGTCTTTATTCACTGTACAAGTCCATTTGGAAAACCCGGTCGTATTGTTCAATTCACTACGTTCGCTCAAATATATTTTACAAAGAAAATAATTTATGCATATCTTAAATTTTGTTTACTACAGGTAATCCAAATCCAAAGATAATGGACTTTCGTTTCTTTGAAATATCTTTTATAGTTTATCACTTGAAATATTTTGAATTATTATATTTTATAATTTGAAATATATTAAGAGCAAACCAATATTATTTTTAATTTTTACATAGCATAACAACTCTCCAGGATATCTTGAAAATCTATTTAGATGGTCTATTTAGTAATTTTAATTTTATCTTTGGCGGATAAAATGAATCATAACAATATATATATATATATATATATATATATATATATATATATATATATATATATATGAACCAGAAGTATTTGCTGACAACTTAAGGCAGTAAACATTAAATATTGGGTTTGCAGCAATAAAAAATGAAACGTGTACTCTTGTAAATTTTTATTCCAAGCTTTCGGACATTGGTTATGTCCTTCATCAGGGAGCTACAAATGTGATGAATAGTTTGTTAACGTTGTTATAATTTATTAAAAAATTCACTACTTACAAACATAATGAGGTTGTATCATTAATGATGTTATGTAATGTTGTCATCTTTGTTCAATATGAAAAAAATATGTTTAAAATTCAAAAATTACTTTACATCCACAACACTTAATTATTCTAAACACATTCATGACATTATTATTCCTAATTTTATTCTATCGTCATTAGTTGTTGTTAAGACAATCCAGTGGTTTTTATTATTGGTTTTTTAAAAAATTTAAGTGAAAATCCCACACCTCCAATATCAAGCAACTGGCAGTATAGCAACTGGCAGTATAGCAAATTATAGGCCTATCATTAGGTGTATCGTGACAATATAAATTATTTTATATTGAAATTTTAACCTGTCTGTGTTTCAACACATAGCTTATTAAATTAACCTAAGAAACAAGCTCATAATTATAAAAACGTTACAATTGATTGTGATTTTGTTTTGTATGACCTCAGTATCTGTGTGTATACAAAAATTACTAACTTTTAAAAAAACTTTATTTGTAAAATAAAAATTCCTTTAAATTTCAATTGATAAATTATTGTTTGTGTTATTGTTGCATTTATCTAGTAGTAACAAATAGGAGAACATTTCATTTAGATGACCAAATACACCATACAACATTTGTATGGTGTAGGACAAGACACCATACACATACTAGACACCATCATCCTTATCTTACCTTATAAATTTCATTTTATAAAAAAATATGTTGATGACATAATATTAGCATTACCAAGCACAGAGATAAATGATATACTTTGGTATTTCAATAGTTGCAACCCCTATATTTAATTCACATTAAAACGTGAAGATACTACAGGTTCAGTACCTTTTTTAGATACCAAATTAATACGAAAAGGTACCCAGTTGCTGGTTGATTGGTATAGAAAACCTCTCAGTTCAGGCAGATATCTCAATTATTGGTCATACCATAAATATTCAATGAAACTTAATTTAGTTAAGGAAATGAAAAATCGTGTTCTTAAAATCAGCGATACCGCTTTCCATACAAAAAATCTAAAAATCGTTTATAACCTATTCATTGAAAACTCATACTCAAGTATACTACTAAAGAAAATTTTGTTTAACACTCCACAAAATTTAACTAGTCGTTTAAGAAATGAGGAAAATCTGCCTTTATCACAAGATAGAATTGGACCTGTAGATCCCTTACCAAAACAAACCACAATTAGATATGGATCTCTTCCATACATTAAGGACATTGGACAGAAACTAAGTAGAATTTTTTCATCAATTAATAATATCAAAATTGCATATAAAACGGTACTTACAAACAAAGTTTTTTCTAAACTTAAAGACCAATCCTCTCTCTTGTCATTAACGGATGTTGTTTATTGTATATCGTGCGGATCATGTGAACAAGTATACTATGGTCAAACATCAAGATGCCTTGAAGACCGCATTACATCCCACAAGTCTGATAATAGACTACATCCTGAAAGAAGTGCATTGGGTGAACATGCATTTAAAAATGGGCATCGGATAGATTACAATAACATCAAGTAGGTAGAAAAGGAAAGTAACATCACCAAAAGACTTTTTCTTGAAATGGCCTACATTTGCCAAAATAACAATGCAATGAATCATAGAACGGATATTGGTCATTTAAATGAAATGTTCTCCTATTTGTTAGTACTAGATAAATGCAACAATAACACAGACAATAATTTATCAATTGACATTTAAAGGAATTTTTGTATACACACAGATACTGGGGTCATACAAAACAAAATCACAATCAATTGTAACGTTTTTATAATTATGAGCTTGTTTCTTTATGTTAATTTAATAAGCTTTGTGTTAAAACACAGACAGGTTAACATTTCATTTCTTTATGATATTAATAAATATAAAATGATTTATATTGCCACTATACACCTAATGATAGGCCTATAATTTGCTGTACTGCCAGTTGCTTGATATTGGAGGTGTGGGATTTTCACTTGTCAATACTAATATTTTTAAATTTACAACACGAAGATTTTTGAAAAACCAATAATAAAAACCACTGGACTGTTTTGACAAAAACTAATGGCGATAGAATAAAATTAAGAATAATAATGTCATGAATGTGTTTAGAATAATTAAGTGTTGTGGATGTAAAGTAATTTTTGAATGTTAAACATAGAAAAAGGTTTTTTATATTGAACAAAGATGACAGACTGTGATAAATTTTATCAATATTACATAACATCATTGATGATACAACCTCATTAAGTTTGCAAGTAGTGAATTTTTTAATTAATTATTCCAACGTTAACAAACTATTCATCACATTTGTAGCTCCCTTATGAAGGACATAACCAATGTCCGAAAGCTTGGAATAAAAATTTACAAGAGTACACGTTTCATTTTTTATTGCTGCAAACCCAATTTTTAAGGTTTACTTCTTATATATATATATATATATATATATATATATATATATATATATATATATATATATATATATATATATACATATATAATTTTTTTGGTGTTCCTTTCCTATTATTTCCGGACACTCTGATTAAACTGATTAAAGACCTATAATTTTAACCCATTTTAGAGCCAACTGACTAAACCATAACAATTGAATTAGATGTTCAGAGTCAATTCGTCTAGCAACTCCAAGTGTCACATATCATTAACTTCGTATACCTTCCTAACACATATGGGAACTAGATTGATAACCGAATTCCAAACAAATGGATGTCGGTCAGTCGATGTTCTTTTGTTTGACCACATCTCGAACAATCAAGAAGGCTGATAATGGTGGTAATTGATTGCTGTTTTTGCCAGTAATTAATTATAGTGTTCGAAAAGGGCCGGAATAAAAATCGGAGAAATAAGGAAGAAGTCGATACGGGGTGTCAGGATAATGAAAAAACATTGTATTTTGCGGCTTGCTATAACCCAGCAGCGAATGGCAGGCGGGATACGGCATCGTGTTTTTATTTTAGATTGGTAATAAATACAAATCAATCTCCCTACAATAAAACGGGACTTACAGAGACGGTTTTAAGCCTAAAAGTGAAAAATGTTTTTCATAAAGTTGTATGCTACAAAAATCTTTTTTACAAAAGTAATATGGTTGTTTGATTGAAACAAGTTAAAAGGTTTTTATTCATATTACTATTTATTTATTTAAAGATTATTATTCAAACAATTCAAAAGATATCTACATTTATACTAAGACATGAACTATACTGTTTAAACAATTTTTTTGTAGACTTTTTCTCCATCTTTAAGTAACTTTGTTTAGGACGTTGATAATTATCATCACCACTATAGTTTTCAAAGCAACCATTCAATCAATTTTTCAGTAAAGATATTCATCTTAATTCCACACTTATTCTGCCCTCTGTTTTACCTTGTATTATAAGTTTGCTAGATCTGCTAGAAGTCGTGTTTTTCTCCACACAATATTTGTTCAAGATATTGCAGTTTTATTTAGATTACTGTCCTTTTAACCTCTATTTCGTTCGTTATTCTTCTTCTAAATACTTTCACGTTCATAGTTTGATTCACCCATGAGATATTCAGAATCCTTCCATACCTCCATATCTTAAGAAAGTTCTAATAAATCGCTGAAACCACTGTTACAATTGGGGGGGATCCACTGTAAATAATTGGAGAACCGATTATAATATTCGCGGGAACCCTACTGTCAGCATTCTAATAAATGCTGCTGTCATCATTGTAAAAGACGCCTGTCTCAAAAATCCTTTGATGCGTCTACAATTCTTAGGGGATACTTATCCCTGCGAGCGGGGCAAGGCTTACTGGTCCCACTAGTCTGAGCTGACTGGTTTCGCCCTCGCGGATTTACAAGAGGGTAGGGAGATTTGGGAGAAAGGGGATTAAGGACTTCTAGGTCTCAGGTCCTGTAAGGAGTTGAGTCTATGGGCTTGCTTTAGAAGCCGGAGAACTGCATAAGCAAAAATGTGTACTCTTCTAGTCTCTGCCTGTAACGGCCGGGAAGACCAATAAAACCAAATTTCGAGTTTACAATATATTAAATAGACTGTATACTACAACTAAGATAACAAGATATCAGTTATGACCAATAATGATTCGATCAGGCGCGAAGGGAGACGAGAAGAGACAAAGCAAGAAATTAAAGGGTGGACAAACCGTATTATTATATATTCCTTGGGTTAGTATATAGATCTTAGTTACTTTCGCGTATTAAGGCCCTAGCTAATGAATACGCCTCCAGTCCTACAGGAATTCAAGATCAGTCTGTTGAAGTACCGCGAGCTATCACGAACTTTCGAAACTCCAGATACGGGCACTTATACGGTACACTACCCCGTCGAGTTACAATAGTGCGCTGACTGGCTGCGTATGGTCTAGATTGCCCGTGCTTCTCGCGTGGAGCACTCTCAGGTGCCTCGTTCTTACTGCTCTCGTCTGACCCGCTTCGTTCCTTTTTTATGAGCCCGTATTTTCAATTTCCGATCGTAGTACCAAGGTCGAGTTTTTTATTTTTTGCTGACTGAGTCTTCGTGATTAAACCGGGTCATGCGGTGGTGTTATTTTCCAGCGAAGGTCTATGTTTTTAAACGTGATTTTTTTCTTCTAAACAACCGTGGCGACCTGATATTTGAGACTCGTGTAATACACTTAAACTAGGTCGAGTTTTCAATCTGTGTTGTTTAATGTGAAATGTATACATTAACTATGTCGAATTATTTGTTCTTTATTCAATTTGGAATATATATAATAATTATTTAAATAATTATTACTCTTTTCTAGGCTAACTACCCCTTATTTTTTTCTTTTTTATTTCCTTGCTATGTTTACATTACAGAGTTAAGTGTTTTTATCGCTTCTCGATTCAGCGTCCACGATTCAATTACATAGTATAAGATACTGTTTACCTTTTTTAATCGTAGGTGTAGTTTATTCTTTCGATCTGCGGCTTCCTAACCTTTTAAAATTTAAAGAAACCCTAAGGGTTTCTTTAAATATTTTTGTTCTCATCAATTTTCAAGTTGTTTTTTTATGTTCAGGGAGAGTTCTGAATTATCGGGTATCAATACGGTGTCAATAATATATATGATATTGTTAAAGTCTATCTGTTTGCAACTGACAGCTCATAAAACATGCAAATTTTTCTTCTTCTTCTTTTTGTAGTGCCTATCCGTTTTGGATGTTGGCGACCATCATGATAATCTGTATTTTGCAAACTGCAGCTCTGAAAAGATTTGTGGTTGTTGTGTTTTTTTTTTCAGCCAGAAAAGCCTTCTCCTTCCTGGTCTGCGTTTTCCTTCTACTTTTCACACCGTATTTTTAACCAGTTTTCTTTGGCCTTTCGCATTTAGGTTCTTGTTTTTCTCTGAATATTTTTGTACATTCTTTTGTTATTCTTTGATTTTCTGCTTTCTTCCATGAGTTGCAGTATATTCTCATTCATCCAACTTTTTATTTTCTATTAAATGTTCTTCTCTGATCTTGTTATAGGTTTTACATATATTCTGGAGTAATTCTTCTGGATACCTACTTCAAGTCTGGTCAATTCTTGAATTTTATTATGAAGTTTTCCAGCCTTACACACGTTTTAAACGAACATTTATTTAGAAAAATTATTAAAATTATTATTAAAATAAAAATTAATTATACATTTTTATAGATTTAATTAATGTGTTAGGAAGCAAACAATTGACTTTACTTTAAACATAATTTCAAGAAATCCATTACTACACGTTAAATTGCATTTAAACCGATTTCTCGATCATAATGTCATTTGGTTCGTAAGTATCAACGCTTGGAAAATAATCGAATGCAAATATTTATCATATGCATCAAGAGTACTTAAACAAAGAAAAATTCAAACAAACTACAAACTAAAAGCTTTATATAAATGGCGCTTGTAGAATAACATCTCCATTTCGGTTTAATAAGCTTTTATTCATAGTGGAATCGATAGCACATTTTGTACAATCCAATATTTCCAAGTATACGATATAACACTTTATCAAATTTATTACTGACTTGTTTCTATTTCAAATTTCACATATTTTATGTTAAAACTACGCTCCGTATTACAACGTCGCGTAATAAATGTAAGGAATAGTCTACTATACTCGTTTGTTTTAAGTTTTTCTTATTTTCTATAGATTTTTTTAAAAACTTTTAGAAGTTTAGAAGCTACTTACTACTTTTATAAAATAATTAATAAATAAACTAGGTGGAAATGTTTGAGACCGATAATTTGCATTTTTAAAACAATTGGGAAAGGTTGCTCAAAAATAAAAGCTTCAAACTGCAACACCATGGGAAAATAAGCCTATCTGAAAGCACCTAAAAAAGATGTTAAAAAATGAGAGTTAAATACTCTAATTTGCGATTACACCCAAGCGACAAATAAACCGATCAAAGCATAATAAGCCGAGGGCCGATTCAAAGTGTAAAGTCTTTTATTTATTTATAATTATTTATATTTGGTTGGGAATTCTTTAATTTATAATGTCTTGTTCTTATCTTAATTCATTAAAAGGCACAATAATTTATATCAATTTATTTAACGAATAATACACATAATTTATATAGGCGAGCGTAACAATTAAAATCGCGGCCGCGGGTCTTCAGAATTAACTGTTCCTCTTCCAAATAAAATGTCCTGTTATATACCCAGTACCATTAGACTCGAAAAGTCGACGGCCCTCTCGACTAGACAGAGCGGCGAAATGGTCTCTCAAAACTGGTATATACATCGGCTCGTCTCCAGAAGGTTCGAATTGTTGTTTTTTTTATAACAAAGGGGGACCCATCGTGTGTCAGGTAGGCATTACCTGAATCGGATGATTCATCTAGATCCTTCGCCGAAATTTCTATTTATTTATATTAATTTCAGTTATTTTAGGCCATGATATTTATCGTAACAAAAGGAACACAAAACAGAACACACACAGAACAGACCATGTTTAGGCTTCTGTAATCTTTTTGGTACGTGTAGGGCAGTTTTGGTCTCTGAGTCCATACTTCGAATTTGACTAGGAATGGGAGGTGGTCTGACATGATTGAGTCACCTTGTAGCAGGTTGAATTTCTTGAATTTAGAAATTATTACGTACTTTTTGCATGTATGTCTTGGGATTATCCCTCTCTAAATTTTATTGGTTTTTAGTTCAATCGTTTTTTATTTTTTCATGGAAACATGAAGAATATTTCGAACCTAACTACATATCCTTTTCCCAAAAATTAATTAGCTTATGCCTAATTTATAAAAAGCCACTATCCGATTTAAGTTCTTATTCTCCGTTCATAAATTGTTGAGAGCACGAAATGTGCCTCAAACTCATAAAACGGTCGTAAACCATAGGCATTCCTAAGGTGTTTATTCATTAAATAATAATATAATATTTTTTAATACTGTTATATATATATAATATTAATAATATTTTAATACTAATATATTTAGCAAAAAAACAATTAAAACTTTCACGGCTAATGTTATGTAATTATATTATATTAATAAAAATAAGAATTTAACCATTAACAATTTTGTAAATAAGAATACCTTATCTCTTTGGATATTTCAATACTAATCTTCACGTTTAATCACTTTACTAGAAAACTTGGAATTCATATCCGAAGGTACTATTCGTTGCAAGATAATTAGGATGGAATTCCCCAGATTTTTAATAATATAATGGGTATGCTTTGGCCACGTGCCTCGTTTGTTCAGTTTATATTCGAAACTTAACTTAAAAGGGTGAAGTTATTACGAACGAAAACAATTTTTTTGTTTAGTATGTTTTTGATCGCATGTAATTTACGGCTCGTCGGTGTGTCCGCGTCTACGGCAGTAATTAGCGTCTCGAATATTTCTTTTGCGAATTATATGCAGTGCGTGAGTGATTTTTTATTCCATATACCTACGAACATATACGTACCTTTCGCTCGTGCTCGTTTTGTTGGATTGTTTGTGATGGCTTCATCATCAACATCATCAAGTTTTACACCGGTACTGTTGCGTACAGTCAGTAAGTCTGTCTATTCACCAAGAGAGAAGACTATTGTCCTGAATGTTCACGATGCTCTGGTTCAGACTCTCACAAACACTGTTCGCAACATAGTCGAAAGTTGTGCCAACATGACTGGCGTAGGAGAGTCAACTATATATAGGTTCCTATAAGAAAGAAAAAAACACGGTATAGCTAACCCAAACACAAACGAACACTTAAAGAGAGTGAAAAAGCCTATTGAAATTGATGAATTTGCCAAAAATGGTATTCGAAGGAAAATTCATGGATTTTTTTTCCATAAAGAAATATCAAACCTAAACAAAATTTTACAAGAAGTTAGAGACGACCCGGATTTGCCTCATATCGGACGAACTAAATTGTGGCAAGTTTTAAAAGAATAAAATTTCCGGTGGGAGAAATCAGACCGAAAATCACTTTTGATTGACCGGGAGAAGATAATATGTTGAAGAAGAAATTATCTAAGATCCATTCGAAAATTCCGGTCTGAAGGAAGGCCCATCTTCTACCAGGATGAAACGTGGGTAAACTCAGCTCATACTCTAAAAAAAATTTGGTCAGATAAAAATATATTAAGCTCCAGGCAAGCCTTTATGGAAGGTTGGTCTACTGGTATCTCCCCACCTTCTGGTAAAGGCAGTAGATTAATAATTTCTCACATTGGCAGTGAAAAAGGATTTGTTAAGCATGGTTTGTTGGAATTTCAGTCCAAAAGCACAAAAGACTATCACGAGGAGATGAAAGCTGATGTTTTCGAAGAGTATTTTGAGCAGATGATTGAACACATACCACCAAATTCAATTATAGTATTAGATAATGCACCTTATCATTCATGACTAGTAGAAAGACTTCCAACGACTGCGTGGAAGAAACAGGATATTCTTGACTGGCTGCGGAATAAGTATCTGCCTTACGAAGATGGAATGGTAAAAGCAGAACTTCTAAAAATTGCCCGGCAACACAAATCTAAGTTCAAGGAATACGTAGTTGACAAAATGGCGGAAAGGCGAAACATTACAGTCCTTAGACTTCCACCCTACCACTGCGAAATAAATCCAATTGAACTCATTTGGGCACAAATGAAAAGTTATGTGGCTAGAAAAAATACGTTATATAAAATACAAGCTGTACGTGAATTGTTATACGAGTCTTTACAACATATTACAGAACAAAACTGGAAAGATGCAGTAAGGCATGTAATAGAAGAAGAACAAAAAATGTGGGATCTTGATAACATAATTGATGCGACCGTAGAGACACAACCGCTAATTATTAATCCTCAAGATGACTCGGATTCCGAAGTTGATCCTATTTATTTTGAATTTGAATAGTTTTCTAATCGTAATTATATAAGGTAAGTAATAATAGTTGTAATCGTAAGGTATTAAAGGGGAAAGGCGCAAAATGTCGCCTGTCAAAATGTTCAATGTGTTTTAAATGTATCCATTTTTTTTTTCAAATCCTGAGAAAACCAAACAGCATTTTTGAAAAATTTAAAGGCAGAATGAAATATTTATTAGAATAAATAAAAAAATTCTTTTGCATGCAATATTTTCAATTAAAAATTATACTATATTTTCTCTTTTATTTTCACCCCTGTCACATAACATATTAAAATAAACATTGTAGAAGTTTTCAGGGACTTTCTGCCCTCAGTAATAATGTAATCTTTCATTCTGCGTTTAAATTTTTCAAAAATATTTATTAGTTTTCTACGGATTCGAAAATAATGGATACATTTAAAACACATTGGAAATTTTGCCAGGCGACATTTGGCGCCTTTTTCCTTAATTAAATAAATGTATCTTTTACAAATGGCAAGAAACTTTTTATTTTTGAATAAAATAAATAAGTTTTATTAAAAAATACAATTTACATAAGTACAATTTAAAAAATATATTTATTTAGTTCAAATAAATGTTTAAATCATATACTCTACGACACTGGTCGTTCATCTCTAACCATTTAAAATACCCCCGTAATAGGAATATAAGGTATTGTATTCCTTCAGATATAAGGTGGGTTAGTCGAAAACGTCTTAAACCGTCAGTTTTAGGTTGGTTTTTACTATTATATCGTATTACCTATCCTCTCTGTATTTCAGTTTTCTAATTAGGGTTAAACTTGTAGTGAGCTATCAACAAATTGTGAACCGGCTATAGTTGCCAGTTATTATTTGTATCAATATGCATTCAGACTTGCATATTTGTAGTTTAGTTACGATTGAGAAACTCACAATTTTGTGGTAAGTTGTTCACTGTTTGTTTTTAGTTAATTGGGATATGCGATAGTAAGAGATCCTTTTTTTTCGTTTATTTATAGAGTCCGACTGGAAATTCAATTTTTTGATCGCTTGCATTCACAGAAATATTTTATATCTGAATATCTGACAACTGGGTTAACCACGCTTGGGGTATGATGTAATTCACTACCTGTTCTTTTGGATTTCTACATTTGTTTATCTCCAGGCCTATGACCCTATCTTCAAAGGTCAACAAACTATTATGTGAGTGCAATATTTTATATTGATAATGTTTTTTTGCTGTTAGAAATAGTAACTTTTATAATTTTTTGTTGAGAGTTTTTTTTGGGTATGTCACTAAATGTAGCATTATAATTTTGGTACGTTAATTTTAGAATAAAACGAAACAATAGCTAATGATATTCGTTCAGATTGCAGTCAAATATTCACTTGAATATAATTTTTTTTGTTAAGATATTGTCTAGTAGACTTTCTAGTCGAAAGAATTTTTACTTAGTCAACTAGTACCAAATATACTATACACCTGTGTGTTTATTACAGGATGTACTTTCATTATCAACTGGTACCAATCCTTGGGACACGTTCCACAGACACAAAATACTTTTCATAATTATTATTTGATAAGAATTCTGCTCATTTTCACTGCAGGATATGGAACAAACACAACTTGCTTCGTCTGAGATTCTGCTTTTTACCAGTCAGACATACACTTCCTACAGACCACGCCATCCCTTTCGAACAATCAAATTCTGTGACTTTTCAAAAACAAGTTCAATGCTATTATATATCAAATAACCTTGGTATTTCCAAATTTTATAAATTTCTTATTAGATTTTAATAAATTTAAACCATAACTATATATATATATATATATATATATATATATATATATATATATATATATATATATATATATATATATACACAAGGTAGATGGGAATTGTCTCATTTAAAAGACACCCTTACACAAATCTGCCTATTCGATATAATTTTACATAAATAACAATCTATCAACTTCATACCTCCGCATATTCGCCATTATATATTCCTTTTCCTTGGCCAGAAAACCCCAAAATTGCCTGTTAGCTCGATCCGACACGAACAAATCCATCCGAACAAATCTTACAAATCTCCTATGCAGTTCCGTTGTCTGTCACTCATCCATCTTGACTTCTTCCTTCGAAAAGAGCCCCAGCATTATTTGTTTAACAAGCTGGTTGCAAATGCCATGCCAATCAAACAGTCCATAATCCGAATATCACTGGGTTGCCACATATCCGGTGTTCGGTCGGACGATGTGCGGAAATTATAATGAGCTGGAAATGATTACTTCATTAAATAGTAACTCGATAATCACATTCTTTCCCACAACAAATCAAAACATTTACTTTAATATTACATTAAAAACCACGACATAACAGGGAACATAAATCGAGGACCACATTTACAATTTTATAAAAAAGATTGTTGCTAGTTATGAAAATAGAAATTTTTTACCGAGGATCTTATTAGACTCGATTGCTTAAACTACTTAGTTTTACTGGGGCATTAGAAGGAACAAAATTTAAGCAAAAACCTATACGTAGGGCATCAAGAATTTAATTACTACTCCGAGGAGGTTTATCTCCAGGTAGGTTTCAAACAAAACAGCATCTTCTGCAGGTTGTTTTTTTTAGGAAGTAAATGATCTAGCGATTCATATTGTAAAGTAGTAGCAATATTCATCTTGTAATATTGGAAGATGATACGAATATATTGATCGGATGATTAAGTATTATATTATTACCTACAGTTGCTTTTTTGATCTATTTTTCTGTTCTTATCTTTTTAAAATTTTTCACAGTCAACTAGAAATACGCTGATTACTTTCTATAGTGAACATCAAAGAATATTATTATTAAATGTAATAAAAAGAAAAGTATAACTTAAGTAAAGTTCTTCTCAGAGCATTTTTTCAGTGCCTTACAGTTTTTTGATTTCTTTCTAACGCATTTAATTGGATGTGACGGAAAAAGCGGTAGGTCCGTGATTAAATACACAAAATATTGCAGCATTACATACATAAGCGGTCTATTCCTAACCTACGTTTGATTCGTTGATATTTACAATGCCCCCTTTCTAAAGCCAATTAATTACGCGAATTACGAACACTTGGCCTAAAACTTTATTCATGTTTGCCATCCTTTCGAAGTGATAAAGAGTGAAGTGATCGTTGTCGTTCAGGTCAGTATTTGACATTATTTCACAGCGCTGTGCATTATTTTGTCTTTTAGGTTATTTATTTGTCCATTAAAATATTTTAAAAATGCTAAGATATAGGTTATGCGTTAGCCATCAAAAGATGATCGAAATTCTGAGAACAACAGGAGTTGACGAACAAGACTTGCAAATTATCTCAGAACTATACCGGCACCAAACGACAACGATTGAAATAGAACACACAACATCCGAAGACATACAAATCCGACAAGGAGTGAGGCAGGGTTGCGTCTTATCACCGCTACTCTGTAATTTGTATTCGGAGTCTATATTCAGAAAAGCAATAGACGAGGTCCAAGGCGGAATTAAGATTAACGGAATCAGCATAGACAACATCAGATATGCTGATGATACCGTCTTAATAGCAAGCAACGCACAAGAACTACAAAATATAATAATTGCGGTAGTTCACCACAGCGAAATGTTCGGTTTACATCTAAACGTTTCCAAAACTAAAACTTTAGTATTTTCAAAGACACCAATAAACGTACAAGTGTATGCCAAGGGTCAAATAATAGAACGGGTAAATTCCATAAAATATTTGGGAACAGATATCAATAGTCAGGGAAACAAAAAAAAAGAATCGAACAAGCAAGGAAAACATTCATGAGCATGAAAACATTTTTTACAAGATCAGACCTTAGTCTACAGCTTATAATCAGAATGATCAGATGTTACGTTTTTTCTGTCTTACTGTATGGCTGTGAAAGTTGGACAATGGACTCTGAAATAGAAAAAAGAATAGATGCCTTTTATATGTATATATACAGACGAATGTTGAGGATTCCATGGGTACAAAGAGTTACTAATGTTGAGGTACTTCGTCGCATGTGTAAACAAAAAGAATTACTAAGAATAATCAAAGAGAGGAAAATGCAATACTTGGGTCATGTGTTGAGAGGCGAAAAATATGAATTACTTTAAGTTATACTGGAAGGAAAAGTACAGGGCAAAAGATCAGTAGGAAGACGCCAGAACTCGTGGCTGAAAGACCTGAGGAAATGGTTTGACCACTCATCTGCAGAGATCTTTCGCGCAGCAGTTTCCAAAACTACAATTGCCGTTTGGATCGCAACCTTCGAAAGGAGACGGCGCAATGAGAAGAAGAAGATATACGGAAATGGAATAAGTACTGATACTAAAATTACTGAACTATTTTCAATTAGAAAAGGAAGCTGGACAAACTTGATTACCATAGATAAATAATATATGCTTGATTACCAATTTCTGCTGTTCGTGAGGTAAATTGAAAATTATGCTGAAAATAAAATTGTTTTACCTACTGTTTATTTCAGCGTGTTGCTGGAGCGTTAGGAATTGCTTTGCCAAATAAGACGATTGGTTAAGTATTCAAAAAGATTCTAATTATTCCGTCACAATAAGCGAATCAGTAGCCACTAGTCTTGAACGCAAATTGTTAATAAATAAATACGAACATGCCATCAGGACTCGTGTATACAGAATGTTTAGTAAAGATTAGTTAAAATATTTTATCATATTTCTGATAGAAAGACATGAGTAACTAACTCCTAGTTACATGTATAACATTATGTAGAAGTAAAACGTGATTATAAAAAGAATACTACTAAATTAAGTAACAAACTTCACGAGGTAACTGGGTAAACTTACAATACTCTAATAAAGATTAAAGAGTCCTCTTTGCCTTTTTGCTGAAGTTTATCCATTTAACTCGTGCAGTTTGATAAAATATATAGATATATTTTTACAACCCTTACACTTTGGATTATTCAAATATACTTACTATGATTTAAGAAAGGAGTAATGTTGAAGAAATAGAGAAATTTCTAATATCAAAACTAATGTGTTACTTTACATTCTCAATATTGTTTCTGGAAGAATCACTATTATAGTGTCTTAACACTTTTTATTTGTTTGTTTTATGTGAGCATGTGGCTTTCTAAACCCTGAGAGAAAAGCATAAGCAAGTGGATGAGATTCAGATTTCTATTGCTACACTTCATAGAGTTCTAAAAGAATTCAAATTCAGATGGATAAATTGTGGTATTTCTAACAGAAAGTATTTAATGGAACAACCACATGTAACCTTAAAAATACTGCAGTTTTTAAAAGCTTGTAAAGAGAATGAAAGCGATTTATATCCTTTAAAACCAGTTTGCTTGGATGAGACCTGGATATTCAGTAAAGAGCTGGCAAGATGGCAGTGTTAATGCAGTCAGACAGAAGAATGGAGAAGGTATACGATACATTGTTCTTCATGCAGGTTCTAAAAATGGGTTTATTGATAACTGTGAGTTGATTTTTAAAAGTGGAAGTAAATCTGGTGACTATTATGATTTGATGAATTTGAATAATTTTGAAAAATGGTGTGAGAATCAGCTTTTACCAAATTTAGAAGAACCATCATTAATTGTAATAGACAATGGTTCAATGATATCATAATTGGACAAGATAGAACAAACACCATTGTCATACCATTTCACATAAAAAATTTCATTAACGAAATTTATTTCAAAATTCCTTTATAAAAGGTATATATTAAATCACCCTATCGGGTTACATCAAAGAACGTTTTTGGAATTAATATTCCACAAACAGTGCTATCTAAATACATGGGTAAAAATTTAGTGGTTCAAAACATTGTAATGGAAACATAGCAAGGAAATAAAGAAGGAAAAATTAAGGGACAATTAGCCTAGTAAAGAGAAATAATTATTTAAGAATTTATTACATATTCCAAATTGATTAAAGAACAAATAAATTCATAGCTAGTAGGTAACATATTTACGTAAACATTTTACATTAAACAAAGATTGAAAACTCGACCCAGTTTAAATGTATTACACGAGTCTCAAATATCAGGCCACCAAGGTTGTTTAAATCACGTTTCAAAACATAGACCTCTGCCGAAATAAAACACGGGGATCAGTCAGCAAAAAAAACAATAACGCGACCTTGGTACTACGACTGAAAATTGAGAACATGGACTGATAAAAAAGGCGAAGAAGGGGGCCAGCGGGGACTAGTGGGAAGTGGTCACGCCAGACGCTCCACGCCATAGTGTGGAGATCGGACAATACGCAGACAGTGGACGCGTTATTTAACTCGACGGGATAGTGTGACGTATAAGTGTTGGCAACTGGAGATTCGAAGGTTCGCAATCTCAAATCCCTGTAGGACTGGAGGCGTATTCCCTAGCTAGAGCCTAGATACGCGAAGGTCACTAAGATCTATATACTAACCCAAGGTATATCTAATAATACGGAATTGTCCGACCTTTAATTCCTTGCTTGTCTCTTCTCGTCTCCCTTCGCGCCTGATCGAACATTTTTGGTCCTAACTGATATTTTGCAGTGTACAGTATAGTTAATACATCGTAAACTCGAAATTTGTTTTTGTTATTCCTAGCCGTTATAGGTCGAGACTAGAAGAGATACACATTTCGCTTATGCAGTGCTCCGGCTTCTAACGTAAGCCCATAGCCTCTCACTCTTTGCAGGACCTAAGACCGAGAAGTCCTTAATTCCCTTCCTTTCCAGAAAGATTTCCCTACCCTCTTGTAAATCCGCGAGGGCGGAACCAGTCAGTCCAGACTAGTGGAACCAGTAAGCCTTGCCCCGCTCGCAGGGATAAGTATCCCCTAAGAATTGTAGAGGCATTGATAAGGACATTGAGACAGACGTCTTCTACAATGGTGACAGCCTTTATCAGAGTGGAGACAATTCATTAGAGGGGTCTATTCGACTCATCTATAGCTTCAATCCTAAATTATCACGCTAACCCCCCCAATTTATTACAACATAACGTACATCCATATAGCACTGATGATCAAATAATAATTCCGAAAACGTTCTGTGATATAGCCCGATAGGGTTATTAATGTACCTTTTATAAAGGAATTTGTAAATAAATTTTTTATGATACATGGTATACAGCCAGCTACGGGAATTTAGTTTCCTTGAGAATTTTAAAATTTCATTACTTTTGTCGAACCTATAATAATATGTACCTCTTGCCATTTTCTTCATTGGCTTAGACTTCAGTACTGGACATTTTTGCACACAATTTTCTATTACAGTTCCTATCGCCTTTATGTTCTTGGGATTATCGAATCGATTATCGAATTAAATCGAATCGAATCGATTATCGAAAAGAATCAAATATCGAATCGATTTTATCGAATCGAACCGAATTCATTATCAAATCGAATCGAATAGATTATTAAATCGAAGCAATTATCGGATCGAGTCAATTATTCTATTGAATCAAAATAAAATAAAATAAAATATAATACAATATGATCGAATCGATTATCGAATTGAATTGATTGTCAAATCGACTTTAGCGAATTAAAACGATTATCAAATCGATTATCGAATCAAATCGATTATCAAATCTAATCGATTATTGAATCGAATAGATTATTGAATCGAAGTAATTATTAAATTGAATCAATTGTTAAGTCGAATCGAAATACAATAAAATAGAATAAGATTAAATATACAATAAAATAAATTACAATGAAATCGATTATCGAATCAAATCGAATCGATTATCGAATCAAATCAATTATAAAATCGAATTGAATTGATTATCGAACCGAAGAAATTATCAATTCGAATCGAAATACAATAAAATAAAATAACATATAATCGGATCGAATCGATTATAGAATTGAATTGACTATCGAATCGATTTTATTAAATTGAATCGAATAGATTATCGAATCGAAGCAATTATCGAGTCGAATCAATTGTTGACTCGAATCGAAATACAATAAAATAGAATAAAATAAAATAAAATACAATCGAATCGAATCAACTATTGAAGGGATTCAATTATCGAATCGAATAGAAATAGAATAAAATAAATTAAAGTAAATTAAAATGCTTAGACGATAAGAAAACTATGCTTTCTCTCCTCAGTCACTCTCGGATTGCCACATCCCATTTTTTTGTTTCAATTATATCACTTTTGATGTCCTAAAACAATTATATTAGTTATCTAATAAACATTTTTGAAAGTTTTTTTAGTTTACAAAAAAGATGGCAAATTATTTAATTGTATAACTAACGAGAAAAATTCATTGTTTATTTATAATCGTATATAATACAAGTACAGAAAACGAACCAACTATATTTGTATTGTATACGATTATAAATAAACAATGAATTTAATAAACAATATTGTTTTCTATTTAATCCACCTTGCAATAAAAGCATTAGTTTAATGCCATAAATTTTTTACCTGTTGGTAAGTACGACTCTGGCATCTGTCAGATTCGTCAATAATTACATGAAATAAATCTCGAAACATCCAATATATTATATGACGTCATAATTAATGACGCATTGAAAGAAGGCTCTTAGAAGAACCATATTTATTAGTTTCCACGAATATTTATTACAAAATTGTTGAACTTCGGTCGAACATCCTGTATAATTTTCATTTGTATTTCTGAGAGTAACATACAAATATTGATACAAATGTTTACAAAAGTTATATAAAACACAGCGTGTGTCATTCACCACATTAATCTTTTAAGTTTAATTAACAAAACTTTTCTCATTTTCGGATCCCTTAAAATTTATAAAATAAGCAGCAGACGTATGGAATTTAATCATATCAAGTAAAACAGTGTATTTAGTTTCCCCGAGCTGAAAATTTTTCTTGCATTTAGCATTTTCGCCTTTATTGTAAATTAAGCCGCCGAACTGTTATCTGTTCCACGTGTGTCATATTCGTTGAAGGGTATTACAAACTCGAGGTGGAAAAAGTTTTGTTGTATGTATGTATATATACAGATAGGGAAAAATTTATGATTAGTGTTACAACATTAGCGAGATATCTAACAGATATACCAACATTATGTTTACACTTAATAGACAGATATCACAATCATATTTTCCCCTAATCTTCCCTTTACATTGTATATGAACACCCATCAAAGTGTTACGCCGAACGATTAAACCTATTGTTTCCGATCTAATTTAACACTTTTTTCAAATAAGATCTCTCATTTATTTGAGAAGTGCAGTAAGAGTACAAATACTATTGTACTCTGGGGGCCATTGTACAAAAAACCATTAATTTATTTATTACAGCTTTTATAAATATATACCTGTAGAAAAAACTGTATCTGTATATCAATTTAAAAAGTTTGGCTGTATTAATGGCAGATTTAAAAATTGCTGTCCAGCAAGATCGAGAAATTAGAGAAACACAGGTCTGTGAATTGGCTGAAGTGACGCTGTGTTCAAGTAGAACTACTGTCAATGAAGACTTGCATAAAAAAATAGTGAAGAATATTTTTAAAAGAAACAACTACCATTGTAATAAAGTGCAGACCTGAGAAATAAGACAGACTTGAGAAATATTTCCTGATCATCATGTTAAACAAATTGAATTCTGTGAAATTGTGATGGAGGAATGCAATGAAAAAGAGAACACTATACAAGAAACATAATCCATTCGTTGTAAGTTATTGGTCTCAGAACAATAAGCATTTGAGTGTGTCTGTCACGCATCATACGCAGGATCCTCAAAAAGTTGAATGTTTGAGTAGGAATTTTTGCAAGATCACATTATTGGGCCTTTTTTATTTGAAGGAAATTTTGGCATATGCAGATGATGTTGACCTAGTTGCCCGCACAACTTACAAGCTAAAAGAAATGCCTCAAATGCCTTGTCAAATGCCTCAAAAAATATGGGCTTGCAAGTAAATGAGGAAAAAACTAAGATAATGGCATCAACACCCAACAATAGAGCCAGAAACATCGGCCACCAATTCACGGTTGATAACTCTACCTTTGAAGTGGTGGACAAATTCAAATACTTAGACTCCCTGATCACCAAGGAGTAGGGATGGCAGTTTTTGGCAAAACACCGGTTTTCGGTTATACCGGTTTTATTTTGCTTACGGTTTAACCTGGCGGTTATAACCAAAAAAACCGGTTTTTTAAAAAACCGGTTTTTTCAAAAACCGGTTTTCGGTTCTTTTAATCCAATAGGTTACAAAGTTACATTTACAATGCACTTTAGTTTGCGATACTTCTCCAAAATAATACCTAACCTAATCCTAATCACCGTAAAAACCTAATAACCGGTTTTTACTTAAAAAATAAAAAACCGGTTATAACCGGGACAAAAAAACAACCGACAAAACCGGTTATTGCGACGTAAAAAAATCGGTAGGTTTTTCCCATCCCTACCAAGGAGAACGTCATGACGGAAAAAATCAAGCGAAGAATAATCCTAGCAAACAAATGCTATTTTGGATTGAAAAGACATATGAGAAGCAGAAACTTAAGCCAAAAAACAAAAATAACCATATACAAAACCCTTATACAGCCAGTGTTGACATATGGGTCGGAGACATGGACCATTTCCAAGACAGATGAAAACCTCCCGCTTATATTTGAACGAAGGATCCTGAGAAGAATATTCGGTGGCATCTGTGAAAATGGTGTTTGGAGAAGGAGGTACAACTGCGAGATATATCACAGATATAAAGATATAGTTGGTGGTAAAGACGTAGGAACCTTATGAAAATAGGAAGACTAAGATGGGCAGGACATCTGGCAAGATCATAGCAGAACAACTCTCCTAGAAGAATCCTTATGTCACAACCTGTGGGAAGTAAAAGTAGGGTTAGGCCAAAACTCAGATGGAGGGATAGTGTAGATGAGGATGGTAGAAAAATAGGCGCAGCAAACTGGCAAAAGTTGGCAATGGATATAACTGACTGGCCTAATAGACTTGGGAAGGTCAAGGCTCTTTTATAGGGCTGTAGCACCAATGATGATGATGGCATATTAATTCTTACATCTGATATTCACAAGAGAATTCTCTATTTTCACGTTTTTTATGTGTTCTTATTATAATACTATTATATTTGCTATACCGCGTGTTAGAATTCTAGTATCTACTTGTTTATTTTATGCTTAGTCAGAAGCCTTCTTTAAGTCAATAAATCAAAATTTGTCTTTTAGTTAAACTATTTTCATCCATAGTGTCCTATGATATCTCGTATGTAACTATAAGTTTATTAATAATGATATAGTCACGATGTATGTTTTTTCGGTCTCAACGTATTCGCTACCCTTTTCCTTTCTAATGATATATCATACGTTTCGATCGGACTAACTATTCAACCCTCACCACAAAATGTTCACCTTGTCCTCCTAGCCTTTTATACAGATAGATTTATCAAGTGTGTAATTAAGAATTTCAGAAATTTCTTTCATTTTTTCCGTTACTTTCTGAACGGAAATCAAAATCAAATATAGTGAATCCTATATTTGATTTTATTGGCAAAAATTGACTTTAATTTTTTGTAAATTTCTCACAGTGCTCTTTCTTTGTTCTTATCACCAACGTATATGCTTCTCTTCTTATTATTATTTTATTTCACGAGCCTCAAAAGGAGAACAATAGCAGGTACATGTCTTTTTGTTCCAAATAAGTAAATACTTTTTTTATTTTTAGTCAACATCAAAGAAAAACTCTTTCAAAAACAAGCATCCCACCTCTAAAGACAACATACCTATGTAGGATTTTTAAAATATGCAAATGCTCTCAATATGTGACTGTACGTTGTTTTAGGATTTATACATCAATTTTTTTCATCTCTGCTTTGAACATTTTCTAGATACAATCGAGAATTTTTATTACCGCACAGCCATGGTCAGTCCGTAAAAATGCGCAACGTGGCTCTGTTATTTATGTAATTGTTTTCGAATTTTGTTGAAAAGGGTCTAACGGCCTTTATATGGTTTACTAAAAAATATTATGTTCATATTCAAGATGATAATGGGAAATTGTGGCTGAAAAGGGTCAGGAAGGTGAACGACATTGAACGGTTTCGAGAAAGGTGGTCATGAATCGTCAACTGTCAATTTTTGTGAACTAGTAAATTTAATAATAAGGAAATGTCTTATGAATAATATAACGTGAAGCAGTCGGTGCTGATATGATTTGTGTATAATAGATTTAATAAAATCCTCCTTATTTTTATAACCGATTCTAGCTGAGGCTGGAAAATTATGGAAATACCCCATAACAGTCATTTTCTATATGCTTCTGTATGCTATATGGTCTATAAGACCAGCTCAGAGATCCTTGAAATTCTTCTTCTAGTATAATGCAAAAAGTTAATCCACTTATTGATTATTCTATGTACTTTGCAAACAATCATCATCATCATCCAGCCCCATTTTCACATTCATTGTTGGATATAGGCCTCCTCCAAACGTCTCCAGTTCTCTCTATCTCTAGCTGCTGCAATCCAGTTTGTTTCTATTCTCCTTAGGTCGTCGGTCCATCGGGTGGGTGGTCTGCCTCGACTTCGCTTGTCGGCTCTTGGTCTCCACTCCAATAATCTCTTCGTCCATCTTCCGTCTTCCATTCTAGCAACATGTCCAGCCCACCTCCACTTTTGTTTATTGATTCGCAGTATAATATCGTCTACGCCAGTTCGTCGGCGTATCTCCTCATTTCTCACGCGATCTTTCAAGGTCAGGCCCAGCATTGATCTCTCCATTCGTCTTTGTGTTACCCTCAGTTTTTCAGCAGTAGCTCTCGTTAAAGTTAGGGTCTCTGCCCCGTAGGTCAAGACTGGTAAGATGCATTGGTTAAATGCCTTAATTTTCAGGTGAATTGGGGTATTTGTTTTAAAAATGTCTCTCATCCTTCCGTATGCCGCCCATCCCAACGTGATTCGTCTATTTAGCTCGCAGGTTTGGTTGTCTCTGGTTATTCTAATTTCATGACCCAAGTATGTGTATTTATCGTTTAATTCTACCTTGTTGTTATTGATCTGTATCTCTTCGCTGGGAACCATATTGGTCATCATTTTGGTTTTCTCGAAATTTATCTCTAGCCCAGTTTCTTGTAGTATGTCATTCAGTTCTTGGAGCATGTCTTTGATATCTCCCAGATTATCTGACAGAAGCACGATATCGTCCGCAAAACGTAGATGGTTTAATCTTTCTCCATCGATGGATATTCCTTTCTGTTGCCATGCTAGTCTTTTAAATGCATACTCAAGAACGGTAATGAACAGCTTTGGTGACATGGTATCACCTTGCCTGACTCCCCTTTTTATCTTTATTTTATTAGTTGCTGAATGTAGACTTATGGTTTTTGTGGCATTTTCATATATATTTTTAACTATATTACAATATCTGTGGTCGACCCTGCAATCTTGTAGTGCTCTTAAGATGGACATTAGTTCCACTGTATCAAACGCCTTTTTAAAGTCTACAAATATCAATGCCAAGGGTCGGTTATATTCGTTAGTTTTTTCTATCAGGGTTTTTAGGCACTGCAGGTGATCGTTTGTGCCGTAATTAGGGCGGAAACCGGCTGGTTCCCGAGGTTGGTAAAAATCCAGCTTTGTCTCTAATCTGTTGGATTATTCGGGTGTATAATTTATAAAGATGGTTAAGGAGACTGATTGGTCTGTATCTTTTCAGGTCTGCTATATCTCCCTTCTTGTGTAAAAGTGCAAACAATACTTGCTGTTAAATCAGAACTAGACGGTTATACTAGAAAAATTCAGCATTTCCCAATCAGAAGAAAATAATTGGAGATTTTCACATTTTATGTAATGGAATGACGTGTAGGATCTAGATAAAGGCTTTATTAGCTAATGTCAGTACATTAAGAGTTAATGTTCACGCAGATGCACCTCATAGGCTGTCTCGAAAGAGTAAAAATTATACAATATCTGTTGGTTTGAAAAAGTAGGAGAAATTTTTAACATCAATTTCTTATTCCTAACTTTCTACTTTACCCACTATCTGAGATATGCTGATTCTAAAATGAATGCTAGAAAGATTGTGGGTTAGCAGACACATAAAGAAATTTCTCGACTGTTCGACTTGTCCAATATATATTTTATATTTTTTTTTCTATAAAACTCCAACAGGAATCTTATGATTATTACTATGATCAATAAGCAAGTACTACTAGCTAACGTGTACACTTTAGCCGCACTTTGCTCTGCTTTTTTACTTTTACTTACTTATAGCACTAACTCAAACGGCTTCGTCGTTTAGGAGTTTCACCGTAAACAAATTTCAAAATAAGTCCACTGGGTGGGTTCCGTCAACATATAAAGGTTGATTCCAAATTTATGGCGCTTATTTGGAAGATATTGTTGAAAGATAAGTCTTCCTTTCCACAAGACCGTTCTTTTCTCATTTTCGATAACATCTGAATCAGAATCTTCATGATTGTAGAAATCTTCCACTTGAAGTAAAAAATATATTTTTATTTTCTATAAGCACATTAAATTCATCAATTTACATTTATCTTCGTCGTCTTGCTCACTTTCTGAATCTGAGTTCTATAAGAATTCCATCATTTCCCCAACCGATAAATATTTTGGATTTCTTACATTTATGACTCTTTGCTTTTTCAAACCTAAAGGTCCAGGTTCCTTTGAATCCCTCATTTTGTATAGAAACTCAATACAACATAAATTAAAAACCTCTGTTATTAACACAACTTGCAAATTAGGTAGTACTCACAAGATAATGTCAAAAATAATAGGTTAGTATTTGAGTTTAGAGAGAATGTTTATTTACGAAAATAGACAACCCGTTCTACAAAGGACCATTCACTTTGATAAAATAGACCTTTCTGCATGTCCGAAAATCGTTTTGTACTATTCCATAAACTGCGGAACGCATAGTTTGTATTTGAACTTCGCGCCATATGCATTTTGTAAAACACTCCGAGGACGCGATATCGCGCTTTCCGCAGTGAAAGGGTTAACGCAACTGCACTAAGTGTTCTTTTTCTTCATCTCATTATCGTAGTAAGCGTTCAAACTGTCCAATATTATTAAGAGTACAATCTGATCTAACTTTAGCAATAAAGTCACCCATTAAAGAGTAATTTCGTGATGTTTATTTAACTTTAATGATATTTTATAGGATTTTTGTTTGTTGAGGACCGGGTAAGCCCTAAAGTCTTCTTCTGTCGATTTTGAAAAAGGTAGAGAAAAGATATACTAGAATAGTACATGTCTTCTAATAGGGACTTTCCAAACTTTGAATAATCGGTAGCGGTCAAATCACCACGGATGGATATAGCGTGCAACACGTGCAAACGATAAAATTGTTTAACTAAAATCGGTGTTCTGTTTGGGCAACGGCTTGCGTTCATAGCCCATTTTAAAATCGCCATAATCTACTGGTTGAGTAAACAATCAACTAACACTCTTAAGTCGACGAAACGTAAAATCTGCCGAAAATATCGCCACTGTCAGCGAAGCCGCGGCAGATATTTGAACGATGATATGTTCCATAGTTATAATGGCATCGAGAGGTCTTTCAAAAAAATACAAAATTTCGATGATTTTTAATACATACTTTGCTTTATTTAGATTTAAAGATAGAAAGCGTCTTAGAAATTTAAAGATTTAATTAAAGACCTTATAAATGAAGTTTATATAATAATTTAAGCTCATATTTATCCCAACGCGTTTACTAAAATTTTAAAATTTGTAAACAGTAACCTAACAGTAATATATTTTCCCCAAAACACTGATTAAAATCAAGTAATTAAACACTATTCAATACTACTGTTTAATTAAAAATGTTTGCAAATTATTTACCAACCTAACAAAGCATAACTCAGTGTAAAAGGTTAACTCTGCTTTCAACGGTATGTTTGTTGTCTTTGCGTCGTATTTCACTGTATTATTACACGTTGGTGAAATACTTATGTAGGTGGATAATGTAAACGATAATTAAACTATTTAGTTGTTATATGTACGTAGTAGCATTATCACAGTTTATACGTAATAGATAGGTAATACTCAGATGGGTCAGAAAACAAAATTTTGACGTGACAACGTCTTAAATTAGGTTGTGGCTCGGAGTCATTTAAGAAAAAGTGTAACGCCCGCTCACGTCTGTTACAGTAAGTCACCGAACGAGAGAGAGGCCCGCCGGACCGGCGAATGCCTTGCGTCTCTCTCCCACTCAAACATGATCGGTCCGCTGCGCGCGGCACTAGAGAATTAGGCGCGTTGAATCGCTAAAGTTGAAAATCGTTGAAAGTATCGTCAGCTGTGTCTGTAGTGAAAATGTGGAGTGCTTACAGTGTCCTATTTTAGGGGGAACCACCAGTATCAGATATAATTTTAGGAAATTACCTAGGGACCTATATTCTTTTATAATATTGCTATGGATTTATCCATTTAATATTGAGCAATGATTGTAAACATTCTTTATAGTTTAAACTTCAATGAAAATTATTAACTGTGTCTAAAGACATATATGATATGAGGTATTTTACCCAAGAGTATTAAGTATAATGAATATACATAAAAACATAATTTTGTTTTCTTAGGATTTAACATTTTGTCAGCACATTATCTCAAATTCACACTTAAATCAATATGTTTTTACTAGTAGGTCTGTTGAATGTTTGTTCTTTACACAAAATTTAGTCTATACTTAATATTTATTAAAGGCGGTAAAATATACATTACAATTCAGTTGTTTATAAACCACTTTCAAAGCATAAAGAACCTTTTAAGCTTTGTTTATATTATTTTGTGTATATTAATTGAGTTAATTGGAGTAGCCCACTTTGATACAAAAATACAGTCAATTTATGGATATTTCAAGGTGAAAATCTAAAAAAAGCTGATTTCCTTCCATGCATTTTATTAGAAACACTTGAAATTTAAAAAAAATTTAAAAATCGTAAGATGTAAGACCTTAATCGTGAGATCGTGAGATTTGTCTTCAATTCGTGAGTAGATTCGTCATTTACAACAACTACAACAATAAAGGTAAATAATTGTATACTAATATTTCATTATCGTAAACTATGATTGATTGATTAATTGTTAGATTGACACAAAAGTTGAGCAACTGAATTTATAGCGGCAATTCCTTGTTCCTATTGTGCAATTTAATAATATTCATATCAATAAATATTCTACCGAGAAAAAGACGTTGTCACGTAAAATCTTCGCCCGTAAAACCGACTTTACAGGCAACCGATTTTTTTTTTAATAATATTTAACGATCTAACGATCTTTAAGTTAGTCATGTATACTACTGGGCTTTTCTCGAAAAATAGTGTCGCCAAGAAACAATAAATTCCATAAATCATACAAAATAATTTTATAGTGTATTTTTTTTTCATTTAACTTCACTACGGCAGGTGGAAATTATTTTTGCTAGTCTTATCTCTAGAACTTCTGTAACAAAAATTTGAGTTTCATTCAAATTATTATGAAATGTTTGTTATTCATGACTTTTTTCTTTACTCCGAACCACATAGCTCACTTTCACGCAAAATTCCGTTGGCCGATCAGTACTTTGATAAAAGCAGGGATAAAAATAGGCAGTTAAAGCATAGCACTGGTCCTGTTTCCTTCCCAAGTATATCTTTGAAAATACCAACGGACAAAGATCTATGATAATATTCTTTCTAATAGCTACTTCCTTCCAAAATGTTGGGTGTAGTTCCAATAACATTGCCCGAGATAGAAAGCGATCATAAGCAAGTATTGTGCAAAATCCAAATATAAACAACCACAGTCATATCGTGGATTGGCGTGGGGGTTGGCGCGAACATTTCTGATAGTAGGATTTTGATTGACGATAGCGGACGATATTTTCTTTATGAGAGGTCTCCATCATCTCTTTTATTGAGACAATTCGGCCTTTTTCAATTTCTGTAGCTTCTCGGATAATTCTTGGCTTACAGAAGATAAGGGGTATGGTTATGAGGTTTTCAAAAATCAATTTTGTGACCTGTATCAAGATGGTGTTGACCTAGAGCTGAAATTGAGATGCAATTACGAACAGAAATGGAATGTTCATAAATCCTATTTTGGATTCTACGATTTGTTTGGACTATATAGGATCGGGGGCAGTTTGCACAAGGAATTTGGGGGCAATGAACGCAATATCGTTAAAAGACAGTTTTTGGAAATATGTTCAATACTTAAACACCCTAACGCTCTTAATAAGAGAACGGACATTAGTAACTTGAGCCAAATTTATCATGCATTAATATTGAAGAATTAGGCTTAATATGTTGTTACTTTAAAAATTGTTCCCTAAGGTGTAGTTTCTACCATATTTTTATATTAAATAATTTCAAATAAAATAAAATAGTTTCTTACTTTACTTACTTAGATTTATTCAACTTACATTTTATTGATTATTTTGCCAATGTTACTTTTACATATTTAAATAATTGTCTCTGCTCAAATAATTTAATAAAATTTTATAATAAAATAGATTCATAGAATCTATATTATTCTCAGTTCCAAATGTATGAACCTTGGACTGATGGAGGTTGAATCAATCTTCACCTGTTGCTGGCTATTCTGCCACAATATTAACTTTTTAAAAAAAGCCTTGCTGTTCTGTCACATTTTTGACCTCAAGGCCACTGTCTTTTCTCGTTCGGCGTGGTACCTAAATTTCTGGTCGCATTTCACCGACAGCGACTGAGAAGCTTAAAAGTGGTAACTTCATTATATATATATATATATATATATATATATATATATATTTTTTTTTTTTAAATATCTATAATTCAATTTTAATAATGTTACCTAAAGTTAAAATCAAATTTAAATAATAATATACTGTTGGAAGTGCATCATATGATCTTTTTGGTTCTGTATAAATTAATGTTTTTTACTTAAGTTTTTTCACATAATTTTTATATACATGTACCAGTACCACATGTCTTTTGCTGTGCTAAGTTGAGTTAATTTGTAAACTGTATTCAGTTCTATTAATTGTATATACAACATAATATTTAATGTCCAATATCATAAGCTTCTTTACACATTTTATATCTTTGACTGCTACATATCTTTTTAAGGTAACCCACTTATAATAAATTTTCCATGGATGTTTGGTTTTTCATATTGTTCTTTTTAGATGAACTGATGATTGAGAAGCGAAACGTCTTTAATACATAGATGAAGTAGCCATCTTTGTCTTTTATTTCTCCACTTTGACCGAAGAACCCACCACTCTTCGAATGTCCCTTAGTTTATATAGGTATATATATATATATATATATATATATATATATATATATATATATATATATATTAGAAATGATTATTTCGACCAAAAAATAATTTATAAATACGTCAAATTATCGGGTAAAGTGGTCTGTAATAAAAATCTTTCTTTTTTCTTAATTACTCAATATTTCGCCATTTATTTAACAGCTTCTTCAGGAGTAAACTAAAACAATTTGAACATTACAAAAAATGGCGTACAAATACATTTTAAAACACTTACAGAATTTAAAAGATTTCGCAAATAAAAAAATGACATTGAAGTATTTGAAAAACTGAATGTCAAGATTAAATTGTCTTAAGCACGTTCGTTACAGCTATACGATAAAAAATTAAAATTATTTCAATTGTAAAAATAAAAATAACAATAAAAGAAAAGTTAGAAGAATAATATTTCTTTGATGAATTATTAAGGTTAGTTGTTATTAAGATGAATGTTGGCTATTTTGAATATTTATAAATTTTGTTCAATATGTTAAAATATATGTTACTTAACTGTCCAGTGTCCGTTTTATAATTTAAAGTGTTTTTATTTTTGTTAATGTAATACATCTCAAGAAATAATCTACTTTTGTAGTTATCAGTCTGTGCCAAAATGTGAGCTTTGTTATAGTCTAGCATATGACCAGTGTTTTCATAGTGCTCAACCACTGTGCAAGTATTTTTTCTCAAGCGGCAATCACTTTTATGTTGTGTGATGCGTTGTTTTAGCCATTGTGACGTTTGACCAATATAGCTATTTTGACATCCTAAACACGGTATTTCATAAACGATATTACTTTTATATAAGGTTGGTACTGGGTCTTTGATTTTTGAAAATAGTTGTTTGCTGTTCATGGTATTATATTTAGCTATACTAATATTAGGAACATTTTTGAATATGGATATGACAGAATGAGTTAGACCATTAATAAAGGGAAGTTTTTTATATTTGATTGATTTGTTGTTAGAATCATGGACGGGACCGTCATAGAAATTAGTGCTGTAAATCAGTTTTTTTAAAATTTGTTTAGGCTATCCGTTGTTACGAAAAATTTTGTATATTATGTCCAGATTTTTTTGTAAAAAGTTTTCATCAACAATGGACATTATCCTGTTTTTCATACCTAGTACGGTATTAAATTTTTGACGGGTGGTATGGTTTGAATAGTAATTTATATACCTGCCTGATGCTGTCGGCTTTTGGTATAATATATAATATACAAAATTTTTCGTAACAACGGATATCCTAAACAAATTTTAAAAAAACTGATTTACAGCACTAATTTCTATGACGGTCCCGTCCATGATTCTAACAACAAATCAATCAAATATAAAAAACTTCCCTTTATTAATGGTCTAACTCATTCTGTCATATCCATATTCAAAAATGTTCCTAATATTAGTATAGCTAAATATAATACCATGAACAGCAAACAACTATTTTCAAAAATAAAAGACCCAGTACCAACCTTATATAAAAGTAATATCGTTTATGAAATACCGTGTTTAGGATGTCAAAATAGCTATATTGGTCAAACATCACAATGGCTAAAACAACGCATCACACAACATAAAAGTGATTGCCGCTTGAGAAAAAATACTTGCGCAGTGGTTGAGCACTATGAAAACACTGGTCATATGCTAGACTATAACAAAGCTCACATTTTGGCACAGACTGATAACTACAAAAGTAGATTATTTCTTGAGATGTATTACATTAACAAAAATAAAAACACTTTAAATTATAAAACGGACACTGGACAGTTAAGTAACATATATTGTAACATATTGAACAAAATTTATAAATATTCAAAATAGCCAACATTCATCTTAATAACAACTAACCTTAATAATTCATCAAAGAAATATTATTCTTCTTACTTTTTTTTTATTGTTATTTTTATTTTTACATTTGAAATAATTTTAATTTTTAATCGTATAGCTGTAACGAACGTGCTTAAGACAATTTAATCTTGACATTCAGTTTTTCAAATACTTCAATGTCATTTTTTATTTGCGAAATCTTTTAAATTCTGTAAGTGTTTTAAAATGTATTTGTACGCCATTTTTTGTAATGTTCAAATTGTTTTAGTTTACTCCTGAAGAAGCTGTTAAATAAATGGCGAAATATTGAGTAATTAAGAAAAAAGAAAGATTTTTATTACAGACCACTTTACCCGATAATTTGACGTATTTATATATATATATATATATATATATATATATATATATATATATATATATATATATATATATATATATATATATATATATACAGGGTGGCGCACCGAAAACGAAACAGATGCATTTACTGGCAGATGATTCCTTTTAAAAAAAAACGCTTGGACCCGTCGATTTTGTTATCGAGGGGGAAACAAAATTGGCATAAAATCACATTAACATGTGCAGCCCCCTAAGCGGGGGTGGCACCATCCCTAAAATCTTAAATAGAAAGGGGGGTCGAATGATCCATCATTTAAAAGGTCTTTCAACTCCCTTTATAATGATGTAAAATTCATGTACTTCAATTTAGTAGTTTTGGAGATTTATTGATTTAAAGTTTAAATACATCATCGTAAGAGGAGATCAATACATAGCAGCAAAGTTGTTAAAAATAAAGAATGAACTGACCTGTCAGCCGAGTAAATGTTGAAAATGACCACCATTACTTTCCATGCAATAATAAAGATTTTGCTAAAACGTTGCCGGACATTTTGCAATATTTGAGGAGTAATTTGATGGCACTCATTCACAATTCTTTGTCGTAAATGTTCTAAGGATGTTGGGGCTGAGTAGCATAGATTTTGCTTTTCAAGTAACCCCACAAAAAGAAATCCAAAGGTGATAAATCTGGCGATCTTGGGGGCCATTCAACGGCACCTCTTCTACCAATCCATTGACCTGGAAAGGCCTGATCTAAATACCGAACTCTTAATGCCTAATGTGGTGGGGCACCATCCTGTTGGAACGTCAACATATTCTCAACGTATCGACCATCATTCTGATTTTCAATTATATCTGTTAGCGCAGGATCTATGGCATTTCGCAGTAATTCCAAATACATTTCACCAGTCAAATTTCCAGGTAAGAAAAAAGGACCAACCAAATGATCGCCAAAAATGCCAGCCCAAACATTTAATTTTTGTGGCTGCTGTGTGTGTACCTCATGGTAAATTCTGGGATTAGAGTCCGACCAATATGACAATTATGACGATTTACTTTGCCATTTAAAAAAAAAGGAACATTCGTCGGAAAAGCAAATGTTAAATAAAAATTGTTCATCGTTTGTAATTCGTTTACTCATAACTTCACAAAATTCTAATCGCTTATCAAAATCGTCTTCATTAAGTTTTTGTACAAGGTGAATTTTATACGGATGAAAATTATGGGCCTTTAGAATCCGTTGGATAGTACGTCGACTAACCCCATACGAAGTTTGCAATTTGCGGGTACTTAATGTAGGATCTACAATAACTTGCCCTAAAACCCCCACTTCTGTTGCTTCGTTCCTTATAGGATTTTCAATATTACGTTTTTTATTGGCGACTGATCCAGTTTCCCGAAATTTAGCTACAAGTTCTAGAACATATTTTCGGTGCACATTATTGTTCTCATGTCGCTCATTAAAAATTTGTGCTGTTCTATTAGCGCACTAATTATTTCCGAAAAATATTTCAATAATTTCAATCCTTTCTGCCGTGGAATATACCATGGTTAATTTATGTATAAAGCAATAAATGATATTTTAACACAAAGATTGGTCAAATCAATCGCAAACTAATGTACTATTTCCTATTTAAAATAAGTACGTGGCATTCTCTACTTATCTTTCTTCAAGAAACAACTTTTTTTGTCACTTCAATTGCTATTTTTATTATTAATAAACCATGGGCGTAGTAAATAAAAGCATTTACTTATCAAGAAAATGCTTTTACTCAAATTTCTTCTGAAAGAAGTACAAACTAATTTGATGTACCTATTAAAGTCTACTTTAAACTTTAAATCAATAAATCTCCAAAACTACTAAATTGAATACATGAATTTTACATCATTATAAAGGGAGTTGAAAGACCTTTCAAATAATGGATCATTCGACCCCCCTTTTCATTTAAGATTTTAGGGATGATGACATCCCCGTTTAAGGGGCTGCAAATGTTAAAGTGATTTTATGCCAATCTTGTGTCACCCTCGAAAACAAAATCGACGGGTCCGAGTGTTTTTTCAAAAAAGGAATCATCTGCCAGTAAATGCCTCTGTTTCGTTTTCGGTGCGCCACACTGTATATATAAACTAAGGTACACTCGAAGAGTGGTGGGTTTTTCGGTCCAAGTGGAGAAATAAAAGACAAAGAAGGTGGCTACTTTGTCTTTTATTTCTCCACTTTGACCGAAAAACCCACCACTCTTCGAGTGTACCTTAGTTTATTTTGGATTGACGGTCGTACTCCTTTTCTCGATATATATATACATATATATATATATATATATATATATATATATATATATATATATATACAAAAAAAGACAAAAGAAGATCTGCAGGACGACTTAACAAGTAATTAATACCAAAAAAGAATAGCGTAAAGATGAAGAAACACATATATAATCCAAAACGATAATGTTGAGAAATGCTGGATGAAAATTAAAGCAAACATTATAAACTCAGGAATCAGGTAATGTTTGTCATAATACTTTTTTTACACCAGTATTTTATTATCGTTTAACCTATTTCTGATAAAAAGTGTTTAATAAATATAAAACGCCCTGTTAAAATCGTTTAATTAAAACATGTATACGTGCTATTTCCTCGTTTTAAGTTTAATTAAACATTTATTTTATTATTAATTAAACAGTTTACTTAAAAATCAATAGGAAAATGATTATTCTGAGTAATAAACAACACATTAATCTCATAAGACTGAAATAAAATATGCAGTTTCGGAATACAATTTTAACACTCGCATCAAATGTGTTATTTCATCAACAATTGAATCTAAATGCAAAACTGGTTATATCATGAAATATAAGAGAATTTAGGTTAAATTCGAAGTGAAGTTCAGAATTGATTAAAAGTAATGTTTGAAAGAGTTTTATGGTTTAATGAAATGCCCACAAAACATTTTGGATACGTTTATTTCTTCAGTAATCTTTAAAAAAGGGATGAGAACTACAATTAATAATGAAAAAATCTGAAAAAAATCCTCCAAAAAAATTTATACAATTAAAAAAAAAATTCATTTTTGGGTTATGTACACTTAACATACGGATTTATAAAAATAGACGAATTGCGCTCTTATTTTTTAATCATATAAAAATTTAAAATATGAAACAATTGGTTCAGGTTGGGTTGATGTCAAAAAATATGTTTATCCCAGCCAAACCCCCAAAAACAGTAACAAACATGGTTTTTTGAGGGATTTAAAGACGTTTCGCCCAATTTTTGAATGTTGTAAAGACCTAATTTAATTTAGAATATACGTAACCTATAAAAAATTTTGATTTTATCCATTTTAAAGTGTATAAAATGGAAAAAATCCCCCAAAACTCCCAAAAAAATTAGTTTTTTAGATTTTTGAAAATAGCTAACGGAAAAATTAGAAAAAATCAGAGATATAATTTTTGATTTAATATATAAAATAAAATAAAAAAATGGACCTGTGTCTACATCCAAAAAAAAGTTATATCTTTTTTTTAAAAAAGGTAAGTTTTGTAAAACCCTAAAAACTATGCGGATGAATTTTTTGAAATTTTTAAATTTATTGCATCCTAAATAAAAAAAATTAAAAAGAAAAATTGACTTTTTTGGTGGTTAGAGGTGAGGGAGGGGGTTCTACAACTAAAATTGCTGAAAATGAAAAAAATTAAATTTTGTGAGTGAGGGCATTTTGCCTTTCTTAAAGAGGGGTACCCTTTGTACTAAAACATTCTGAAATCGCATTATATCAATATTTCAGAGTTCAAGAAATTAACAATTTAAAAAAAACAGACCAAATAAAAAAATGTGTTTTTCTGGTCTTCTTCATGATTAAAATGTTAATAATTACTTATTAATAATACAGTTTTGCTGTCACGATTGATACGACGGAATGTGTGAGATTATTAAACACCAAACCAAAACCAAGTCTTCTAGAGATAGATATTTGAGTTACGATTAAAAAAATCTTCTCATTTAAGTCCGCTAGATGCAAAACTTTGTATTTACTGTATAAGTCAAACTGAGTTATTTGCAAAAAACTGATAAATTTTGCAAAAAACCTTAGACATAATAAATGGCACTTTTTTGTGATAGATAAATGCTTTATTAGGTAAAATATAATGATTTTTTTCTTAGAAAAGTTATTGGATTTGCTAGAAAAGGAAGAAAAATTTGAAAATACCGAGTTTTGCAAGTGAACTATGTAAATACAGATTTATGCAACTAACATTTGCAAATACATGATAATAGTCAACCATTAACGATATTAGTGGTTGTTATTATTATATTAGTCTGTTTTCTAAACCTAGTGTGTTAGGAATAAGGAAGAAAGCATGTGGAAGTAAACTTTTAGTGAAGTTTATTTTTATCCAAAGTACAAAAGGTATTACAAATTATAATATGTATATATTTATATTAATTCCTAAACTCTAAGTTCCTCTGGGTCCTCATCATCAATATGATCATTTTCTGCAGCACTCTCGTTATTATTTGCTTGTACGCCAGTATCTATAATTTTATAAAATTTGAGATCCGGCTGGTCTCTACAATTTTCACCAAAATGGTTTCTAAGGAGAGTGCCTATGGACGATTTATCTCCTTTCAATGAACATCCAATCTGTTGTAACTTTGGTTTCAATAAAGAAATCTTTTTCCCTTTTCGTATTATAGACTTGCTGAACCCTATGTCAGAATGATAAAATATTTCCCCCCTTATCGTAGCCATATAATCTTTGTCCTTAGAAAATATAAATCGTTTCGTTGCATTACATTTAAAATGCCACTGGGAAGGTTTTTTAACAACAACGTCACTCGTCTTTCTCCAGTCTGATATCTGCCAGTCTTTACCAAGTCTCAGCACCTTTGAGTGTTTTCCAATTATGTCTTCATATTCTTTTCTGTTTATTACAACGTTCTTCTTTTTTATCTCCCTTTCTATCATACCGAAAATCCTATCTGGTGGCAAAAAGGAATGACCAACAACAGGAAACGTAAACTCCACTTCCTTGATGTGACCAGGTGCTTCATAAACCAATCAGTAGATTATCATAGACATCATCGTGCTATTTTTGTTCTGTCCACCACATCCATCTGCAAATAGGTGAACTTTTTCGATTTGATTTTTAAAGTTGAATTTTATGAGAGTATCATGTACAGCAGAGGCAACAGCATATGAATCTTTTGGATGTTCAAACTCCAGCCACACATATGACGTCACATTTGCAGAAGAAAGATGGGATTTCGAATTTTCAGCCACGATGGTGAAATTATAAAAATTTATTTGCTGTGAGAAATAAGCCGCCTGGTCGGGAAGCTTTGGCAAAGAAAGATTTTTTTGACAATCAAAAGAAAATATTGGTATGTTATGATTTGATTCATTTTTTAACAAAGAATAAAAGGCTTTAGCTCTTAACGTATGAACTCTCAGCTCTGTTATAACCTTTAACTTTTCTTCTTCTGAATTTTCTTTTCTCAAAATTTCCTTCGCTCTGAGACACGCAGAACAAGCATCTACTAAGGGAGTGCCGAATGATATGTTGTAGTGTTCATTAACGTATGTTCGGAAATATGATAACTTTACGGAATGATGTGGATGACGTTGACAATACATTCTGTAAAGCTTTGTAAAATTCAGATCACATGGTAAATACAATCTAGTCGATCGTCCTCTATTATAATGACTCTCTGCACCGTTCAAACGCCCCATAAATGTTTGGATAGATAATTTTATTGGATCAAATCTACCTTTTGTTGTATCTCCCCCTCTTCTCTCTTTTGGTATTTCACCCCGGATAACAAACGTTCTTACAACACGCTCTATTCTTTCAGAACTTAAATGAGTTATTCCAAGAAATGCTGTCTTGCATACTCTTAAAAGTCCACCCTCTACTGTAGGAACAAAATATTTAATTGAAATTCCATGTAGGTTTGTACCTGATCTCTTGGGCTTTTGACCTTCACAAAATTTCAGCAAAAAAATATCTTGTTTTATTTTGTCAGTTGTTGAATACAGATTATTATGGAAACGCTGAATCCCTCGCATCTTTAAATCTATATAACAATACACTTTCTTTGTATGGTTACAGGTGGGAAAACCGGGTAAATCCTTAGGTTTATGCCTAAAAATATTGACAATAAGTCCCAAACCTATCTAGTTAATTGTAGACACCTCTTACCTCTTAAGTTTCATTACATTTTGTTTCCATTTTTCTGTTTGTACAACTCGTTTTCTCCCTTTTCCTTTTTCACAAGGTCTAATATGCACATGAAGATCCATAATGTTAATTATTTGCAATAAACTTGGTGTTTTTAGTACTCAAATAACTAACAGTGAAACCGGTAATGGCGAATGATGGAATAATTGACATGTGCACATGAGACGTGTCATGTGACTCAAACAATGTAAGCAATTGGCCAATTGCAATTACACAGTTATGCAACTGGCATAGGCTACAAATACAGAGTTTTGCGTCTGATTCAAGATTTCTAATGCCTTTTTCTTAGTAAATACCTTACTTTCCTGCTGAATTTCTACATCAGCAGATAGCTATAACATGTGACAAATAACTGTCAGCTAAAACTCAATTTTTACAATTTTTGCAAATACAGAGTTTTGCATATAGCGGACTCATTTATATTTAATAAAAAATCCAAGATAGTTTGAAAACAATTTTGTACAATCTTATACAATAAAGATCACTGAAGAAGAATATGTTCAAAACGTAGTATATTTTGTTGGAAAACATTAAAACAGTCTGTTTTTAATTGTGTAAAGCGTTGCAGGTCTGCCATAGCAGAACTAACAAGCGAGAAGATGTTTGTGTTGCCTTTCTGAAAATTCACTTAAGTAAATAACTTGAATTATGGTGATGACACTCAAGATAAGGGAATGAATGGAATTAATTAAAGGTTGAGCGGCCGTTTTACTTTTATTTCCGCATGAGATGTAGAACAAGAAAACAAAAATGTTCGCGCTAGAAATAGTAGGCAGGTAAGCCGACAATTTATTATATTAAAACCGTAATAAACATTCCTTTTCAAAAATTTGATAACGAATTTACCACAGATGCGTTGCTATTAATGAAAAATATTTCAAGATTGAAAATTTTATTTTAACATTTTATAATTGCCGGCAATTTAAAGTTTAATATATTACATTTTATTTTATATTGTCTTCCTCCGAAAAATCAATGAATCTAATGTGGACACCTTCCAGATTTCAATTTCTAATGGGCTTATGATAGCGTACTAGGAAATACATTGTATGAAGTCATGTACACATTTAACAGTCCGGGCAAACTAATAAGACTAAATAAGGGTTATATAATAGACTATGATTTACCTGAGAATTACCAATATTGGTTCTCTAACTTAAAGCGACCCCTTTACGAATAGGCCAATCACAGAGCTTCCTAAATTACCCGACTCCCTTTCACCCTTTAAATACGACTGAGGAATTGATAACCCCTATGATTGAACTATTGTGATACTTATATTTGACTAACCTAAATTACTACCAAGTTAAGTGCATAATTCCATTAGGTAAACTCCCAAATATCAGTAAACCCCAAAGTTAAATGGATTGAGACACATTTAAGACTTTTACTTGAATCTATTGAAAAGAAAAGTCAGTTTCGTCACGTATATAAAGTTCTTCAATTTCCTGAGCCGTAAATGTAGTTATGGTTTAAATTTATTAAAATCTAATAAAAAAATTGAATTCACCGACCGGTAAAGTCGTTTTACCCTATAAATAGGAATATTAGATTTGTAAGATTCAAATATTTTTAATTGGTAATGGTTTTTCTAATTTAGTAGAAAGCAGGCAGATAGGAGAATAGATATTTGTACGATAATATATGATAACAATAGAGAATAACAATTCTATAATAAACAAACAGGGGTATAGTATATTTGGTACTAGCTGATCAAGTGGAAATCCTTTCGAATAGAAAGAAATTGGGTTTCTGTGAGATAGGAGATTGGTCTAGGAGCTTTTGGAGAGACTGTTGCGGCCATAGTGGGTGCGAGAGATGTTGACAAGCAGAGGAGATAGCAGGCGTGTATAAAGCAACTGAGCACAGTCGTAAGAAGAAAAATAACCAGTAGAGAATTCTTGGAAATAAAAGGTCAGTCTGCCATATAATCAACAAAGACTTTCAACCACATTCATAACTAGATCATAATTAATTTGGTTTTCTAATATTTTATTCAGTGACTATTTCTCAATAATTTTAATTCAGATATAACAGATAGACAGAGCACGTGACCAACAACCAGGTGCTAAGAGGAATGGGCACTGAGAGAGAACTCCTAAATATTGTAAAAAACAGAAAAACGAGTTATCTAGGACATATTTACAGAGGAGAAAAATACAACTTCGTACGACTTATAATGGAAGGGGAAGTGGAAGGAAGAAAAGGTCCAGGAAGAGGAAAATGCTCCTGGTTGAAGAATGTAAGAGACTCGACAGGCATGGACACACATTCGATACTAAGATCAGCTCAAAATAGAAAGTAATTTGTTGTAGTTATAGCCAACCTTCAGTAATGGAGAAGGCACCTTAAGAAGAAGAAGATAAAAAATTAAAAGAAGTAATATTTCTTAAAATAAATTTTTTTGTCTTGATTTAATTTAAAAAAGAAAACACAGAAAAGAGATCTTTTATTTGAATCCATACCATAAAGTCCAAACAAGTATTGACAATTTGTATAGAAATTTTAGTGAATTTGTAAGTTTAATTATATACATATGATATATGATTTTAATTTATTGTAAAATTGTCTGACTTTAATAACAATTTTTTTTAATCTTTTTTAATAAATTATTTATAATAGTTTAGTATCACATAATTTTCAGCCAGTACCATTAACAAACTTGAAGTGTTTGAAATGTGGTGCCTACGTCGAATATCATGGACCGACAGGGTCAGAAATGAGGAAGTACTCAGAAGAGCGGGCTTACATGATAGGGAACTTTTTAGTTATGTAAAAAGTAAGAAGACTGCATAATTGGGACACATATTACTAGGAGAAAGATATACTTTTCAGCAACTGATACTCAAAGGGAAGATAGAGGGTAGGAGAGGTCTGGGAGGTAAAAAAATGTCATGGCTGAGCAATATTCGACAATGGACAGGAATCCACAGCTATGAAATGCTCCGCAATGCTGCTAAAAACAGGATTATTTAATCCTGACTATTTAACATCTTACCTGACAAGACGATGTACGGTGGACGCCTACGCAGAAATGCAATGCACCTTAAGAAGAAGAAGAATCACAAAATTATTTGGCTTAATTTATTTTCCTATTGTTTATCCTTTCCTTAAAGGCAACTGTTTAAAGAATACTAATACTTTGAAGCCACTTATTATAATTGACGATAAAAGGAGCCCTGAGATCAAATTTTAATTAAAATTAATTTACTTGAAAATTAAGCCTTAAGCATAGTAAATCAATTTAACATGTAAAAGGCTCAAATTTGCAAATCATAATATATATATATATATATATATATATATATATATATATATATATATATATATATATATATATATATAAATATACACCCACAGACGTAGACGTATCCAGTCTCACTATTCTCCTATACGTAATTCGTGGTTTTCTACTCGTCAGGAAGGACTTGTGGGTACTCAAATTTGAAAAAACGGTCTGTCTACCCAAAAATTATTGTAACATAATATACCTGCTTAACATAAAAAAAAGTTAATATACATACCATGTGAGTATTCACATGTCCTCCCTGCAGAGCTACTAAGCTTGGATTCGATGTTTACTTAAATCGCCATAGATAAGGAGTCCACTGACTTCATGGTTCTCCATACAGAGGTCACTACTAATGTTCTTCTTCTTGTAGTGCCTATCCGTTTCGAATGTTGGCGACCATAATGGCAATCTGTATTTTGCAAAATGCTGCTCTGAAAAGATTTATTGTTATTGTGTTATACAACTTACGTAGATTTTTCAGCCAGAAAATCCTTCGCCTTCCTGGTCCGCGTTTTCTTTCTACTTTTCCTCGTGAAATCCCAGGAACCCATATCTTTTGCTGTTCCTCATGATGTGACCGAGGTATTCGATTTTAGCTGTTTTTATTGTAATTAAACAACTCTTTTCCTTTTTGCATTCTTAATAAAACGTCCTGATTAGTAACGTGGTCGGTATAGAATATCTTCAGGATTCAACAATAAAGGCATATTTCAAAAGCCTCACTTTTCGTTTAGGTAGCGTCTGTGAGAGTCTAAGACTCAACTCCGTACAATAGTATAGGAAAGATATAACCTCGTAGTAACCTGATTTTTATGGCTACTAGCGTAGCCATTTTTTTTTAAATGCAGATCTTGCTTATTTTATCCTATATTTTATTTCTAGGGCATGGCAAGTTTGTACTAAGGTAGGTGTACACTGATTCTTTCAATTTGCTGTTCCTTTGTAGAGATCATTATACATTTTGTTTTTGAATGATTTCCTTATAGCATATGTTAAACAGCAAGGGTATAGATAGTATACATTCCTGTCGGACTCCACGTTTAATTTTGATATCATCGGATTCTCCTGCCTCTCTACGAATAGACGATGTTTGATTTAAGTAAAGATTGCTAATAGTTCTTAGATCACAGGTATTCCAATATTTGTTAATATCTTATTAGCTTGTCGTGTTTTATTGTATTTAACGCTTTATGGTAATCAATGCAGCATGCACAAACATAGCAATTCACATCACTACATCGTTGAAATAGCACTTGTATGTTAAAGAGAGCCTCTCTCGTATCCACTGCGTTCCGAAGACCAACCTGTCCACGGCTGATTTTTTCTTTGCATACTCTATATATCCTTTGATGCATGATTTTTAGAAATAACTGTAAAATGTGGCTCATTAAGCTGAGTATCCAAAAATCATTGCAGAATACGGATTTTGTATTCTTTGGTAGAGTAATAAACGTTGACTTCTAAGTTCTCTCTGAAGAGTGTAAAACCACTAAATATCTATAGAAGAATGGTAAGATTCGTTTAAAAAAACATATATATATATATATATATATATATATATATATATATATATATATATATATATGTTCTATAAATTCTTACAGTTAAGACTTGTTAGTTTGTGTGTTTTCTGATTATATTTATGATTTGTTTCCACGTTTAAAACTTTCAATCACGTAATAAAGCCAATGACACATAAAACATCTAATATCCTTTAAAATTGTGCCAATTTTAATAATGGGTTGTGTGGTCAGTCGAGCAGACATCAATCTTCGGGATATTTTAAATTGACATGTTGATTTATTTCGACTGTTTAGCCTGAAATCACTCTTCGTTACTGCCATTTGTTGAAAAGTATATGAATTTGATTTTGGATTTGTATTTTACGGAAATTTTAGCAAATTTTCATATTTAAAATCGTAATTTTTAAAAGTTGCGAAAATATCAGGTTAAACAAATAAAATTTTGCAACATATTTATATATATATATATATATTTATATATATATTTATACATATATATATATATATATATATATATATATATATATATATATATATATATATATATATATATAGTTGGAGCCAATAAAAAGGGGCTATTAGATAATTTTTTTTAGTACTCGAGCTTTCAGTTGTGGTTACAATTATTTTCAAGAGCTAAAATAAAAATACAAATCATCTGATAAAGTGAAACGAATAATTGTAAAAAAGTAGTAACTCACCAAATAAAATTAGGTTCGTTAAGGGATTTGCTGCAAAAGGTATTTAAAAAACATTATTATAAAATTTTTTTGATATGATAAATGTTTCTCCTTCGTTTTTGATTATTTTAAAATATATTTAAAAAAATTGATTAAGCAAAAAAATGAATTTTGATAAATTATAAATAAATTAGAATAGCAACCAATAGAAAAGTACAAATAACCCTTAATGTCACGAATGCCAACTTCAAGAGAAAGTTAGCTTGTCGTTTAGTTTGTTTTTGACCATTATAGTCAACTAAAAAATTTTGATACAAAAATGTTTTATTTAATAAAAAAAAGAAGATTTATTTATTATTCATAGATACCCGAAAAAATAAACTTTCATAACAAGTATATGGCAATTAAATACAAATGTGAAGTTTTGGTGGTTTTATGAATGAAATATAAAGAAATAATCTAATTATAAATTTAACTTAGATTTTGAATTTCTGATTTTTTGTTTAAATTATTATCATCTTGCATTTCTAAAAAGGTCCTTTTGAATTTATTACCTTCATTACACAAAATTTTACCGTTATCAAAATCCATTATGATCTTTGTCGATTACAGGCTCTACCAAAGCACAGGATAGTTTTTTTATTCTACAATCACTTTTGTGAGAAATAATACGATGTGATAGATTTCTTCCGGTCTCACCAACATACACAGCTTCACACTTGAGGTGGTGCGTTAATTTTGGAGAGTAGAAAATCACGTAATGTTTTGAAGATACTTTTCTTTTCTGGTAATAGAGATATCGAGAAAATTTTTTTTACAAAAATGTGAAGAAATAATGAAGCGATCTCAAAATACTAATAACATCTAGCGTTTGTTTCTAATATATTCCACAGGGTGTAGCAAAATTAGATAAACAAACACAACTTTATTTTTGCACCCTATATATATAGATAAAACGTTGGCATTTCTCAAAAAACAAATAGAATAATTAATTAGAAACATACCTACAATGTAAAAAATAAATTATCGAAATATCCAATTAAGCATTCAGGAGAAATATTGTTTCAAAATCATGGTCCATTTTAGGTGGTGCGTTAATTTTGGAGAGCAGTATATAAATATATATATATATATATATATATATATATATATATATATATATATATATATATATATATATATATATATATGAAAATTACTAAGTTCTCGGAGGAAAGAACCGCGTTGAGAATATACACGACGCTTCGGCACCCATTTTGGCAGCCATTATTAAGAGAAATACTCAGATCAAGAGGACTCAATCTGCCTACTCCTCAGTGTCGAGTAACTACTTCCAATGAGGAGTAGGCAGATTGAGACCTCAATGCCGTTTGAGGGTTCTTGTATTTATATGTTTACATGTTTATTTGTTTATATGCTTCTTCAATTTCCTTTTTAGTAATTCTAGGTCCATTTCTACCTCTTGGTTCTATTGTCTCCATCTTTTCGTCGTCTTCAAATAGCTCTTTTATATGATCTTTTCATCTATTTATTTTCTCTGTACTTTCAATTATTATTTTGTTGTTTTTGTCTATTATGTTTCCAATACATCTTTTTTTTATATATGCCAGCTATTTCTTTAACCTGTAAATTCCTTTCCGATATCAATGACTTTATTTTTTGTGTTATCCATTGTTTACTTTTAGGGAATGTATCGCCTTCATGTTGTGATTGTATGATGTTCCTCAGAACCTTCTCTATATCTCTCCATTTTCTGTAGCGATAAGTTGTCCTTGTCTTGCTACTTCCTGGACTTTCTAGTGTATTTGTTCTTTGATTTTATGGCAGAGATCACCTTTTTTTGTCTTCTTAGAATAATTCTAGGTTTCTTGGTGGCTGTTTATATTTTCCTTAGTTTGAGTTTCATGTCTGCTAAAACAAGGTTGTTGTCACTTGCAATATCTGCCCCTGGGTAAACTTTAATCGATACTATGGCGTTACGGAATCTTTGGTTTATAATTAAGTTGTTGTAAGATCTAACTATGAAGATAGATTATCCATGGCTCATCTTACGACATTCGAGCAGCGACGTCTTCGAGGTGATCTAATTATGTCCTTCCGTATTTTAAAACATAATTTTGGAAACCTAAGCACCATATTTCCTTTGAATCAAGATAAAAGATTAAGAGGCCATCGATACAAATTAAAAAGGGAATAAACTACTGCAAGGTCCAGGGTAAACTTCTTGCCAAATAGAATCTTAAATATCTGGAACAATTCGAACATATCGGCAACTAGTGTTAACATCTTTAAAAATAAACTTGATAGTGGTTTATTTTATTTATAGGATTTTTTTTCTTGGAGAGCATTATTTATTTATTTATTTATTGTCTCACCATTCAACTTTTGTATGATATACTTAATTCTTTATGTTTACTTAACTTTATAATTGGTATTAGTTTTATAAGGATGTTTTTTATTTTTGATTTTTGGGCATAATAGGAGCTCGCTCCTCTGCCCTTATTTGTAATATAATAATAATAATAATAATAATAACAACTAAATCGGTCATATCTTAATAGTAAAAATTTGTTTAAGGCATTAAATACGTACGCCTGTTCCGCGCTGAGCTACTCATTTGGTATTATAAAGTGGTCAAAAACGGATATAGAGGGTCTTCAGCGGAAAGTAAAAACACTTCTCACAAAGGCGCAAAAACATCATCCACGCAGTGCAGTAGAGAGAACAACATTACCGCGGTATCAAGGGGGAAGAGGACTTATGGATATAGGTGAGCAATTGAATAAACAAATTGCTAATTTAAGAACTTATTTTCAGGTACAGGCTGAGATATCTACTTTACATCGAGCAATTTGCGCAGTAGATGATACGACGCCGCTTAAACTGAGGGAACAAGAAATACGCATAAACCACCTGACTAAGCAAGACAAAATGCGCACCTGGATGAGTAAACCTCTGCATGGGCGACATCTTAATGAGATCAGCCAAGAATATGTCGACAATACAGCGTCGAACTATTGGTTGACATCAGGAAAGATGTTTCCCGAGAATGAGGGTTTCCATTCAGGATCAGGTTATTCCAACTAAAAATTACCTAAAATATATTGTTAAAGATCCTCAAGTCCAAAATGACAAATGCCGATATGGATGCCAAGCCCAAGAAACCATCCAACATCTCACCGGTGGCTGCCAAGCATTTGTCGGTACTGATTATAAAGAACGTCATGACTCAGTAGAAAAGATTATCCACCAAGAACTAGCTGACAAATTGGGACTTCTCCAAACCGACCATCTTCCTTATTATCAATACGTCCCTGATAGAATGCTTGAAAATGACAACTACAAGCTATACTGGGACCGCACTGTGCTTACAGACCAACCAGTGGCCCATAATAGACCCGATCTCATACTAGTTAATAAAATTACTAGGCAAATAACACTTATTGATGTGGCGATACCCAACACCAATAATTTACGTGTTAAATACAACGAAAAGAACCCCAAGTACAGAGATCTAGAAATACAAATCAGGAGACAATGGAGAATGGAAAGTACCCAGACGATACCTATTATTCTTTCTACCACTGGAGTCATCCCGAAAAGCCTCCTAGAAAACATAAAAAAGCTGGGTCTAAATGAACATCTATATAAGATTATGCAGAAAGCTGTGTTACTTTCGACGTCCAGATGCGTACGAAAATTTTTGAGAGATACACCGATATACCAAGTCACCTAGGACTCGATAACATGGAAAGAGTCCCACCAGAGCTCAATCCTTTTGATACCGTAGGTATCTGGGATGAGTGAATTTTTCCCTTAGAGGGAGTGTGAGCCGTATGGCTAAATCTGGATAATAATAATAATAATATTGCTGTGTTACTTTCGACGTCCAGATGCGTACGAAAATTTTTGGGAGATACACCGACATACCAAGTCACCTAGGACTCGATAACATGGAAAGAGTCCCACCAGAGCTCAATCCTTTTGATACCGTAGGTATCTGTGATGAGTGAATTTTTCCCTTAGAGGGAGTGTGAGCCATATGGCTAAATCTGGATAATAATAATACCGATGTTTACTTATGAATATATATATTTTTTTAAAACCACCATTCTTCTAGTTTTCAACATGCCTATTTGAGCGAGTATTACGATTTCCTTCTTTCTACTTTCGACTGAATCCTATTATTTCGCGTGGAAAAAATATAATAAAGAAAAGAAAGTTTTACCAGAATGTTTTAAACAAATGTCTGGTTGTTTGTGTGACAATAATTTGTTATTATAAGCATAAACCAAACACATGGGAAAGCTATATTATACAATTATTAATGAATTAAATTCCAATCAAAAATCAATTTTTTTATGCCAAATAACACAAAAAAATTGGACAGGCTTTATAGAAGACGTTTTAATACATATTTGACACAAACACTGGGATTTTTTCTAATTGATGGTACATGCTTGTAATAGAAGTGAAAAAGCAACAAGTATCCGGCAAAAACTCTCTTAAAATTATTTGTTAGGTAGTGTAGAATGCACTTATGTATTCCCGTACATTCTTGAGTGTTAAAAAGGCGTCAAAGACCTCCTTTCAAGGTCAAGCATCATTTGACCTCGTAGAGTTAGCAACGTCAGAGTCTTTTTCCGTTACTCTCGACATTTTCCCTGAGAGAATCGTTCGGCGTATGGCGCGCTGGTCCATGCTCTATCCGCCATCCAGTCCGGGCTCAGAAACACAGATAGAGCTGCTGGAGGCTGGGACTTGCGCGCCAAGCCACCGGCTTCCGCAGTGGATATATGGCAGCTGCCTGGGTAACGTCTTGCCTACATTTTTGGCATTTTGTGCAGTGTTTGCGGGTTTGAAATTTTTTCTTTTTTCACAATTTTTTTTATTAGTGCGGGTGTCGGCGGTTCTCGGTGAGGAAAGTGGTTTTACGGGGCGAGACGCGGCTCTTCTTCGGCTGGAGAGTGTACTGCATTGTGGTTAGGGTATGTTTCCACTTTTATAATATACTGATCACGTTTCACTTCTGGAAAATTTTGACAGCGAGTCCTTATAAACAGCATATTTGTATCAATTTATATTTGTCTTTTTAAAACCTTATTGACCCTTTTTAACGGAAAGAATCCAGTTTTTAACTTTTGTTTATAAATATATATGATAACTAAAGTTAAAATAAAGTATAAAACTTTTATTTTAACAAAGTATTCTGTAAAAAAATTACTTGTTTTTACAAAGAAATATTATAATGGTTTACAGATTTGGTATTATTTTCTTTAGCTCATTGAAAATTATTTTTTTATTGATAATTGTTCTTGAGGAGCGTTTCTGGAACGATTTGATTAACTTTAATTGAGTATCTCTATAGGAAACGTAATAGCATGTATTCTATCTCTATTATTATTTCATATGTTTTATTAAGACACTAACACACTCTTGTTTGTAATTTCCTTTTAAATCAAGAAAAAAACCAGAAAAATACTGACGATACCATTTTATTATTTACCACAACTTATTTTGTTTGATAAAATTACTTCAGTTTCTTTAATTTTCAAGCTGATTTCGAGTTAATTATTTGTGTGTAATTTAGGATTGATATTTTAACCAAATTAAAGTTTCCACTTTCGCGAGAGTTACAACATTTGAGTTCTAATGTTGATCTTACAGTCACTATATATCCTACTAGAAAACATCATGTGCACACTTGTATCATACAGTAGGTTTTACATTTCTTCAAATATATGAATACACCAATTAAAAAAAAACAATTAATTACAATAATTCCGGAAAAATATGAATGTAATCAAAAGTATAATATTACATTCTATAATGGGGTGGAACGAATAATAAACATTCAATACGAGTGCACAAACCACTGGTAGAGCGAATTTTCAGTGGAATCGAGTAACAAACTGTATTTACTACATGACTAAACAGTATGAATCAAATATAAGTAACTTTAAACATCTTCTTTAAGTACCGCCTTCATTTAATGATAGTTTGTAACAATAGTGGCGTACACCTGGCGATATTGAGTTGCTCGAGCAATGCTGTTGTGCTAATATTGGCCCGATTGTGGATATTTATTTGCCATGAGTATTTTCGACGACCTGGGCCTAGCTTTCCTTCTATTTCACTTACCATTATTTTAGTTTATCATACTTGGTGTTATAATATATATGTTCCAGGTTTTTCTTTCTATTGCTAATCATAGGTTTCTTTCTCTTCTAGTTTTTCTCAGAAATTCTTTATTTGTTCACATGTTAAATGCTTCAATTCTGCTCATGATACCTAGTTCACATATGGTTTAAGAGTTTATATCTATTATATGTTTAAATCCAAAGTTAAATTAAATAGTAAATTTCATTTCATCAGCCTGTTTACTGCAGGACATAAGACTCCCCTATTTGTATTGAAAGTGCAGTATTGATCCAATTTTTTGTCATTCTTCACAGATCATTTTGCCATCGTGTAGGTGGTCTTCCTCTATTTCGTTTATCTGTCTGCTTCTTCTTCTTGTTCCATTCCAATCGGAGATTGGAAATCATCAATGCTATCTTGACCTTGTTTACAGTTGTCTTCATTTGGTTAAATTGCCGTCCTTCCGTCCTTCATCCTTGCACATGACCAACTCATCTTCATTTCAATATGTAAGCTCTCTTTACAATCTGCAAGCTCTCTGTAACTCCGGTTCTTTTTTCTTAGGCCTTCGTATGATCTTGTCTTTTATTGTAACTCTTATATTTTATTGCTCCATCCTTATTTGTACTACTCTTAGTTTTAAAGCATTGTGTTTTGTTAGGGATAGTGTTTCCAGACCGTAGGTTATTACTAGTAGAATACACTGATAGAAGCTTCCGTTTCAGATGAATAGGTGTGTTGCCGTCGTTAAATACGTTTTAATAGCTTCATGTACTGTCCACCATGTGCTATTTTTCTTAAGACCTCAACTGCTTGGTTGTCCTTGAACAAATTTTCATCGAAATCCCGCTTGCTCTCTGATTTGGTACGTGTCTAGCTTTTTATCTAATATTTTTGTTGTAAATTCCATTTATATTCTGTAATTTGCGTTGTAACTTCATTATTAGAATCAATATTTTTCGTGATGCAATAATCAAGATATCCGAATTTTTTAACACTTTCTAATACCGATCCATATTGGACGCACGTGTGGTGTTCTACCTGGGGCAATGCTTTTGGTTTTTGTCATGGTAATTTTCATAACAAATTAGTATCTTTTTTACTTTATTGAGAAGGCGTCAAATAGATTCTGGAATGTTTTCTATTTAAAAGCAACAATTCACTTCTTTTTCTGGACTAGTTAAAAAAGAGATACATGATATTTAACGAAAGTTAACAGAAAACCAATCCAGGCCAATAAATATTTAACAACCATTTAAACCACAACGTAAACATCAAAATGGAATTATCAAATCACTGTATGATAGAGCTCAAAACATCGCTCAAATGAAAATGCATTTCAAGAAGAAAAAAACCTGCTAACACGGAAGAAGAAGAAGTCAACGAAGTGAACATACCAGCAATAGTGAATAAAACGCAGCTACACACATATCATCTACAATGGTAGACGATACATATGCAACATACAATAAATAAAAACATCATATACAAACGCATCATACACTAACAAATAATACACAAAGTAATTAGAATTTGATATGATACTTGGGGGAAAAATACCACCCTCCGAATTTTAAACTAAAAATATAGCTACTATTTGCCTATAAAATCGAGGCCAAAGTCAGTCACCTGTCAAGTTTGAAAAACATAACCGCTTAACAAACTCTCAGTTAACAATTATTTATTGTGGCTTAATTCCATATAACCATAATGTTTAAACTGTATACTTAGCCTAGCTTAGTATGTTTTTCAGTATCGTATCATTGATTCTCTATCAGCTAATGCTGTCTGAAATATAATTTTCGAGTATATGTTAAACAGTTTTGTTGAGAAGATACAGCCTTTTCTTACTCCATTATTTAATAGACACTAGTTCTGGTTTTTTACGTGATTCTTTTTTTTTATTTTTTTTTTATTTATTTTGCTTCAACCACTTAGGGCTATTAGCATAAGAAAAATACAAAAATGATAAAGACATACATAGGCATATACAAAATATCAATTACATAATAATGTATACAATATATATTTTATTAATTGATGTATTGTATTAAATTTTATTGAAAAGGTTTATAGTTTTCAAGAATTCTATCAAGTCAGCTACGTATTTAGATTCTCCTAGAAGTTCTTTTAATGTTTTTGGAAAGCGATGATATGGTCTTTTCACTGAGTATATTGGACACTCAATCAAAATGTGCTTCACTGTCACTTTACATTCACAAACAAAACACACTGGTTCCTCTTCTTTCTTCAACAAGTATTCATGTGTTGTAGAAGTGTGTCCTAATCTGAGACGTGTTATTAGGACTTAATGTTATCGCTTTGAAGGCCAGAAGTTCCATGGAAGGACGGAAGATTTTATTTCTATTAATTTAGTGGTTCTTCTATTCCATTGGTTTTGCCTAACATCGTGCAATTTTTTTATTTTAAGTAAGGTTTTAAATCCAAATGCACCGTTAGATTTTCCACTGATGCGGCTCTATTGGTTACTGCGGACCTAGCTAGACTATCTGCCTTTTCGTTACCATCTATTCCAACGTGTGACGGTACCCAGAGGAACTCTACTGTCAAATTGTTTTGGTATATATGGTACAAAATTAACTTAATCTGCTGTAATGTTGGATGAGAGGGATAAATCTGAGAAATTGATGTCAGACAACTAAGTGAGTTTTTTTTCTAGAATATAGGTTAGGGCCTTATTGATGGCAAATAGTTCGGCTGTAAAAATACTTGTCTTAGGAGACAATTTATAGATGGAATGTTCATGGGATGTCACAAAGCATGCTCCTACTCCATTTATGGTCTTAGATGCGTCCGTGTATATAAAATGGTAATTTTTGTACTGTGTGAGAACATGGAGAAAATGAGTTTTAAAAAAATTTGGTATCACGTTATTTTTGTTATATGCTGTAGGTTTAAGGTTACAAAGCGGAGAGGGAACAACCCAAGGAAAACATAAATTTATTTCACAGATAGGATAAATGGGAGGTAGTTCAATATTAAAATCGAATAAGTATCTATTAGCTTGTTCATAGAAAGGTACAGGACCCCTATTTCTTTTTCGATAGACCTCCTGGAACCTGTTAGCAACAGCATGATGAAGAGCTGGCTTTTTTGGGTTAGATTTTATACTCGAGACATACGATAGAGTTAAGTATTTTCTTCTTAGGTTTATAGGTGGCTCTCCAGCTTCACAGAGTAGACTGTCCACAGGACTGGTGCAATATGCTCCTAGAGCAAGTCTAACGGCTGAACTCTGAAGAGTATCCAAAGTTTTAAGCAATGCTTGGTTTGCGGTGTACGTGATTCTTGTTAATGCTTGTTAATTTGAATACAGTTTTTGTAATAAATTCTATATTTTTCTTATTTATCCCTTTTCCTCCAATATTAAAAATAATATGGTATGGTAACTCAATCAAATGCCGTTTTTTCACTATTTAAAGCTGCTGCAATATAGACTTTAAACAATTTTGTTGATATAAGTACATCTTTTTCTTAAACGTGTTTTATTTATAATTTATTCGAGATATATTTACTCCTAATTTTATCCCTGCAGATTTTGTACAGTTGTAATAAGATTAAGTGTAATTATTTATATTTTTATTTTTAAAGCTTCCCAGAATTTATTTTTAGCCTTGTATCATATGCTTTATATAAGACTACACATGTAACGAACAGACTGTACTTGTAACGAACAATTGTCAATAACTTTCACATTGCTTTCTGTCGACTTTTTTATAGATTGATGTTATATAGGCAGTTTTCTATTCTCCTGGAAAGGGAGGTGCATTAATTCACAAGCTGAATATGTATGTTATCCTAATGAATAATGTTTCCGTTCCATTATTCAAAAGTTCAGCATATATACCCCCAAGTCTGCAAACTTTTCCACGTTTTAGGCATTTTATAGCTTTTTTTGACAATATCCCCGGTAATTTGAATGTTTTCTCCACATACATGTATATTCTTTGTAACTGATTAATTTAGATATTCCTTTCTGTATTCGGTCAGTAGTTTTTGTAGTAGTCTATCCACGTTTTAGTTTGTATTGACTATTTGTGTATTCTTCGTGTGCTGTTTTGTAAGAAAGTATTGATATTATTAAATTTCTTCTTCCATATGGAATCCACTTATTCTTCCATCAGTTTTATATGGAATTCTTCCTTTTGTTTTACCAATATGTACATCTCTTTATTTCACTACATAATATCACTAAGATATGACTTTTATCTTATTAATAATTTTTTAGCAGCTTCGTTTATTTTGTGAAGTTCATCGATGTCACGGTTTCTCCAAACGTGATGTCTTGAAATGTTGGTAACGGTTATCTAGTGTTTATATAGTTCTATTGTAATTTACTATTTTTATGGGAAATTAGTCACAGTTTTACTTTAGAATTAAGTTTATTTCCGAAGTGTAAATCGAAATATAAAATAACCTTAATTTTAAACTAAAATTGTGGCTTTTCCCAACAAAAATTGTAAATTACATTAGAACGCCACAAGAAAATAGCTTCAGAATAATATTAGATATATTGTAATTTCATGTATAATTATGAAGATACTATGAGGATTATATTTATCTGGATGACTACTTTTTCTTTAGCGATGAAGTAATCTATTATTTATTTATGATCTTGTACTCAGGTGTATTAAAGTATATATCTAGGATTAAAGAAGCCATTATAAAGATGACACGTTCGATCGTCGTTTTCACCAAAAAACCCAACACATTTCTGACAACAAAACCCAAAATCAAAAACGTAAACTGGACCAACCTATCTGTCAGCAAAATCCACAGCCCATTTCGAATCAACAACCCTCTACCCCTGTACGCAATTTTTCAGATATTCACATATCCGATTTAGCTACCAAAACTCTGTCAAAAGGCTTCCATTTTTTTGTTACTCCTCTTTATATCCCAACTGAGAAAATTGTTTGTCAAACTGAACCAGCTATTTTTCATCTTTCTTCCGACCAAGCCGAAGTTGCCAGAAAAGATGTGGCCAGAATTCTCCTTATTTCCAAAGCCCATCGTCAAATTTCAGTCTTTCAGAAAGACGTGCCCTCAAAGAACTTTAAAACAACCCTGACACTGGTCATCCTTCTGGCCGACAAAGGTAATGCCACCGTTACTCTCAACGTTTCTAATTATTGCGACAAAAAGTTCAAATTTCTTATTTGCACAAAATACAAACGCGTCTCAAACAATTTTAACACGTATCTAGGAAAAACAACCAAATCCATCATAAATAAGTCTATTCTACCTCCAGATATCAAAAAAATCATCCCGAATTCCAAGAATGTAGGGCCTTCCAAAAATCTATAAGCTCAATATTCCCTAAGACCCATCGTCAGTGCATACAACTGCCCCAGTCAGAAATTGGCAAAACATCTCGCCTTATCCCTACAACCATTAGCCGAAAACACATCGTCCTTTGTCAAAAATTCTTTTCATTGCAGAAACCATCCATAGTTCGAGTGATAATTATTGGTAACATTTTAATCTGTTTCAGTACTCGTGTAGTATGTCGCGGACTAGTGTAATGTTGTGAATTTATTAAAAGGTTCAATATTTATAACACTTACGGATTTAATTTATTTCTTTATTTATATTAACTTATCTGACAATAATTTATTATATCCGTACGTACAAATTCGCGAGCGCGGGTCTTGAGTATTAACTAACTCTCCATATAAAAATGTTGTATTTATATACGAAATCCTGATATACTGGAATAGTCGAGAACATCAAGTTGGAGAATTCACCATAATTTGAATCTAGACTTCCACCGAAATTTCTACAATAAAACAGAATAATTAGTCATAAAAGTTAGGCCAGTATATTTATCGTAACATTGCCCCCCTCTTAAAAGATGGTTCCTCCTGGAACCTTGTCGGGACTGGAACCGGAACTGTATGCTGGTATCGGCAACTGGACCCTCTTTTACAACTTCCAGTTGTATAAAAATGACAAGGGACGGTTTTCTCTCCGCACCAGTAACTATGCGGATTGCAACAGACTAACACCTGGACTTCGGTGTCTTTAAAGATCTCCTCCACCATATTTCGGATAACCCTCCAATCTAATTGGCGGCACTCCAACTTTGGCATGGCTAACTTTTGCACGTCGGACTCTAGTACGTGCTCTCTCAATTGAAGTAAGGCTTCCCATACATCTCGGTAGGTAGGTTGGTCACGGGCAGTGTCTTTTGTTACCAGGTAGAAAAGGTAACGTGATGCATCTTGGAGTTTCAAGGTTTTACCGGGAGCTGGCACCTGGCATTGAAGTTCTGCAACTCGACCAAACTTCCTTCGAAAGACGGATGCCAACCCTGGTGCGTCTTTGATACTGGCCGGGATGGTGAGGGCCAGCGAGTAGTCATCGGGGAGCGCGAGTAGATCTTGCTTTTCTTCAGTGGTAACACCATGTCTCGCTTTACCGGTACCTCCATAGGCACCCATGAATTCCTCAAACGTGAGGTCAGACACATCGTGGACTTGGTTTACTTCCACTTCTTCATCTACGTCGTGGTCACCTTCGAAAGACGCCAGCCGGTTATGATGTACTATCATCGGCTTTCCCTTCGGAATCTTGCTTATTCGGTAGATGACATCGTTGATCTTCTCCATAATGAGGTATGGACCTTCCCAAAACTGCTGCAATTTGGGAGAACAACCTTTTCGCTTCTTGGGATTATACAGCCATACTTTGTCGTTCTTCTTAAAGCAACCCTTTTCGGCTTGTGTATCGTACCGTTTCTTCATTCGGTCGCTAGCGATCTGAAGGTGGGAACGGACCAACTCATGTACATCGTCCATTCTTCTTCGTAATTCGATCACATAATCTTCACCTGCTACATCTTCTCCAGGTCGACACCCAAACTCTAGATCACAAGGTAGTCGCATTTCGCGTCCGAATAGGACTTTCGCTGGTGTCTGGCCTGTTGATTCGTTAACAGCAGATCTGTAGGCCATTGTGAAGAACGGAAGGTATTGGTCCCAGTCTCGCTGATGATCGGACACCATCTTTGTCAAATATTTGCCAACTGTCCTATTCATCCGTTCTACCATACCATCAGATTGCGGATGATATGCTGTAGTTCTTGTTTTCTTCATGCCTAGTCTATCACATATTCCTTGGAATAGATCGCTTTCGAAGTTCCTGCCTTGGTCACTATGGATCTCCAAAGGCACTCCAAATCGGCTGATATATTCTTGGATCAACTTATCTGCAACGGTGGCGGCCTTCTGGTCTGGAAGTGCGTAAATCTCGACCCACTTACTGAAGTAATCCATTACTACCAGCATGTACTTGCCTCCATTTTCACTTTCTGGAAATGGCCCAGCGATGTCCAAAGCTATTCTTTCAAACGGGCTTCCAACATTATATTGTCTCATAGGAGCTCTCCTTTTTCGGTGAGGCCCGTTACTCGTAGCACAAATAGTACATTTCTTACACCAGTCTTTTACGTCGTCGGAACTGTTCATCCAATAAAACCGTTCCCGAATTCGCTGAAGGGTTTTCCTTACACCAAAATGCCCTCCCGATGGACTGTCGTGTAACTGACGAAGTACTTCGGCTATTCTGCTCTTTGGGATCACCAACTGTCTTCTTTTCTCTGCACCGTCATCATTTTCCAGGACTCGTTTGAGCAAGCCATCTTCGATGATAAATGAGTCCCACTGGGCCCAATACGTCTTAACTACTGAGCATAGGTTTGATATTTCCTGCCAAGGTGGTCGACGGTTTTCCTCTTTCCATTTTCGGATTTTCTGTATAACTGGATCTCTCTCTTGTTCTTCCCTTATCTTAGTAGGCGTCCAGTCGTCGTTGACAATCGTCGTTCTTAGCACTGCTGCTTCCTTGGATTCCGTTTTGTTGCAGTGGGAACACTCTGCGGGGCATGGCCTTCTGGAAAGAGAATCAGCATTTCTGTGGCTAACTCCGGCTCGGTGCTCAATCTTAAAATCGTATTCTTGGAGTCGTTCGATCCACCTGGCTATCTGACCCTCTGGATTCTTAAACTGCATCAACCACTTAAGGGCGGCATGGTCGGTTCGGATTAAAAACTTCCTTCCATAGAGGTATTGATAGAAGTGCTCTACTGATTTAACTACTGCTAGAAGTTCTCTTCTCGTGACGCAATAATTCCGCTCAGGTTTTGAAAGAACTTTACTAAAATATCCGAGGACTCGTTCCTGTCCTCCTTGAATCTGAGACAGCACTCCTCCAATTCCCACATTACTTGCATCCGTATCTAAGATGAACTCTCCTTCTGGCAGTGGATACCCCAAAATTGGTGCTGTTATTAAATGCTTTTTCAACGTTTCAAAGGCATTTTGGCAGTCTATATCCCAGCGGTATTCTCTTGCTTCCTCTGTAAGTCGCGTTAATGGCTTAGCGATATCTGCAAACTTCTTAATAAACCTCCGGTAGTAAGTACATAGTCCAAGAAAACTTCTCACTTGATGTTTGTCAGTTGGTTTTGGCCATTCCTTAATGGAATCGATTTTTCCCTTATCCACGGCCACTCCTTCTTTACTGACTATATGACCCAGATAATTGACTTTACCTTGAAATAGCTGGCACTTCTTGGGGTTTAGCATCAATTGAGCAGCTTTAAGTCGATTAAAAACGTTTTCTAAATTCCTCAAATGATCTTCGAATGTCTCCCCCAAGACGATTATGTCATCTAAATAAACCAGGCATGTTTTCCAAGATAACCCTCTCAACACATTTTCCATAAGCCTCTCAAATGTCGCAGGAGCATTACAAAGTCCAAATGGCATAACGTTGAATTGCCACAATCCAGATCCTGTGGTGAAGGCTGTCTTTTCTTTATCGACTGGGTCCATTTCTACCTGCCAGTATCCAGACTTCAAATCTAAAGTAGAAAACAATTTACTTCCAGCCAATGTGTCCAATGTGTCATCGATCCGAGGCAGAGGATAACTATCTTTCTTGGTAACGTTGTTCAGCAAACGGTAATCCACACAGAACCTCGTCGTTCCGTCTTTCTTCTTAACGAGGACCACCGGAGAGACCCATGGACTCGTAGAAGGTTCTATCACCCCGTCTTTCTTCATTTCCTGAACAATCGTTTCAGCTTCCTCTCTCTTCGCCTGTGGTAATCGTCGAGCTGTTTGACGAATTGGCTTAGCATTACCAGTATCAATTTTATGCTTAACAACGGTAGTTCTTCCCGTCTTTCCTCCTTTTGGTACGAAAATATCACGATACTGCCGAAGAAATTCCCTTAATTTCCTTTTCTCCATCTGATTTAGAGACTGTCCTGCAACTGCAACCATTTGGTCGAATTTGTCGTTGGAATTATCAGATGTTGTCGCCTGACGAATTATGGATGTCACAGGTACACAAGTTCCTACTTTTGTCTCTTTCTTTATGGTCACTGGGTAGTCGTTGACATTGATAAGTCTCACAGGAATTTCTTTAGCCGAAGTCACCAATTCCTTTCCAATTATGATTCCACGGCCAACCTCATCGTCGTGGTTCCAAGGCTCCATCATAACAGGTCTCCCTTCGTCTACAATTCCCTGTAGTCGCGCTACTATGATCGTTTCGCTTCTCGCAGGCACGACTGTATCTTCTGTAATGGCTGCTTGCACAGTGTTGTCATTATGTGGATGGAGAAATACCTCCTCGTTGCCAACTTTGATTACCTTATTCTTAAAATCCAATTGGAATCCATGCATATTCATTACGTCCATTCCTAATATAACATCCTCTTCGATGTCAGCAACTATAACAGTATGGACAAACTTTTCTGCCCCAATTCCCAATTGTACCTGGATTTCTCCATGAATGTTGGCATTTTCACCTGTAGCGGTCCGAAGTCGTAACCTCGTTGGTAACAGTTTCTTTCGGCTGTTTATAACTGTCGGGCGTATAATGGTTCTGGTCGCTCCGGTATCCACCAACAACGTATGCTTTTTACCATTTATGTCTCCATCTACATATACACTATCTTCACGACATTTCAAAGAAGCTATTAGTATGAGAGGGTCTTTGGAAAAGTTCTGGGTCGAAGCTGCCCCCCTAAGGCTGACCCGTTCTAGTTTTCCTGATGGTGAGTTTCTTGATTTGCGTCGTACCTAGGGTGCTTACAGGAGCTTCGTACGTGTCCTATTTCGCCACAATTCCAGCATCTGATGGTCTTCGTTTTCTTGTATGTCATGCTTTTCATCATATTAACGAGCTGGTCAAGTTTATCTTCATCTCCTTCCTCTTTTACAGTCCTAACTTTACTGTACCCGCCAGAGGCCTGCGTAGCTGACTCGTATTCGAGGGCGGCGGATAGGACATCAACCAGCGTCTTGTGACGAGCTAATCGCAGTGTTCTCTGCATTTCATGATCACGAAGACCATCAATAAACGTTTGAACGGCCAATTTTTCCATCATGTCTTCGGGAGCTGTTGGATAAGCATATCGTACTAATCTGGCAATATCTACCTCATATTCTTGAAGAGCCTCATCTTTCTTCTGTCTACGATTTTTAAGCTGTGACTGATATACATGCTCCAAATGTTCGTGGCCATATCGCATATTTAACCTCTTCTTCAGTTGTTCGAAATCATCGGTCTCCTCTACGGCTATGGTCTGAAGCACATCTAAGGCATCTCCTCGAAGGGCGATAGTCAGGTTTACAGCCTTTTCTTTTTCAGACCATCCATTTGCTCTTGCGGCTGATTCGAACTGTTTCATGTAGTTGTTCCATGATGATTTTCCGTCGAAAGTTGGGACTTTAACATGAATAGAACCTCCACTTCCTTCAAATTTCGGCCGTGTCTCCAACTTAAATTTCGTCTCGTCTTCTTTTATCTCCACTGTAATCGGATTGTTACCTCTCTCTGCTGTCCCTGTTTCCTCCATCTTCTTTTCCATCTCTTTCCATATCTTTTCTTCGAAGGCTAACATATCGGCAGCAACTTGGTTTTTTAATGAAGATATTCTATCGTCCAGGGCAGACATCTCAGAAGTGACTTTAGAGATTTCCGAAGAGATGTTAGCAGAGACTTTGCTTTCCAGCGAAGAAATCTCGTTAGAAACTTTGTTTTCTAATGAGGCGATGTCGCCGGAAACTTTTGAAATATCGCCAGAAACTTTGTTCTCTAATGATGCGATGTCACCAGAAACTTTGGCTACATCACCAGAAACTTTGGCTACATCACCAGAAACTTTGGCTACATCAGAAGAAACTTTCGAAATATCGTCAGAAACTTTGTTTTCTAATTTCGAAATCGACGAGATAACAGCATCTTCAAATATATAAGTCTCTGGATCTAGTCCTTCTTCTAGCAAAGCGTTCTTTAGTCGTTGGACTAACTCAGCCTTTTTTCCGGTAGAAGCTAATTCTCTGTCTTCGAGATGTCTTCTTAAATTCGTCACTGTGAGCTCATAAATCGTGGCCATTTTCACAATTTATTTTACGTATTCACTTGTATTATTATTATAAGTCTAATTTATGTTCGATCCCACTCTGACACCATTTGTTGTGAATTTATTAAAAGGTTCAATATTTATAACACTTACGGATTTAATTTATTTCTTTATTTATATTAACTTATCTGACAATAATTTATTATATCCGTACGTACAAATTCGCGAGCGCGGGTCTTGAGTATTAACTAACTCTCCATATAAAAATGTTGTATTTATATACGAAATCCTGATATACTGGAATAGTCGAGAACATCAAGTTGGAGAATTCACCATAATTTGAATCTAGACTTCCACCGAAATTTCTACAATAAAACAGAATAATTAGTCATAAAAGTTAGGCCAGTATATTTATCGTAACAGTAAGGTGGACAGTGATCGGCGGTTGCAATAAAAGAACTTTGGCTAGATATCAACTTAGTTGTAGTCACATTCAATTATTAAACTACGTATTGTTTAAACTGCTTGTATTTTTATTTCCCACGCCAGTGGGTGGTCCTTCGATTGAGAGAAAATTACATTACTTAGTACGCTCTAAATGGTAGCAAGATCGCCATCCTAATTTGTTGAACAAATGTCTGCTTAATTCTACCAAAACCATTTCCATCTTGGACTCTAAAAATAAAACTCCTAAAACACATTATCTCTTATTAAACACTGCATGTCTAATATATACTTTTCATTATTAAATCATTTCTATCGTCAAATCAAAGGTGGACTAACCTTAAAGAGTTTTACTTATATTAGTCCAAATCAATTGACTGCATTCCCCAAGAATGAAAAAGGTTATAAGGTTAATGAATATCATAGGTTTTTAACAGAGGTGTTGCCTGGTCTGTTAGAGGATGCTACCTTGAGAATTAGGCAAAATATGTGGCTTTAACATGACGAAGCTCCACCGCATCTTCCTACGTTAAGCGTGTGCTAAATAATAACTATAGCGACAGTTGGATCGAAAACGGTACTGTGAATGGCTCTTAAGATATCGAATACTAACACAACTGCACTATTTTTTTTGGAGGTACATCAAGAATAGAATAAAAAACGAAAAACCTACAACATGGGATAATACGAAAATTGGTATACAAAATGAATTTGTCAGCGTTGGAATGACTGTAACTTGAACATAATGGGCAACATTTTGCACAGTTATTAACAAAGTTAACAATGCATTTGTTGAAATAAATTGTTGAAACACTTATTAAATTCACCTAATTTTTACTAGCATATGTTTTATTTAATCTTTAAGATTTTGATTTATGTTTATAAAATTGTACCACTGGTGTTACCGGATGATTACTCCTATCGAGCAACATCTCTCGGGCAAGAGGCCCTCAAGCTGAAGTATGTTGATCTTCTGCCGAAATCATCTTGGTGCATAAATAACTATTAAACCATTGTTTTTTATTTGATAATAAAACGCGTATGTCAGGGCGGGCGCTTATTTATACTATGAGAATTCAAACCAGCAAGCATTTGTGCCCTAAATCTTGTTTCTCTCTCTTATACACGCTGCAGCTCGAGCGAACGTCCTGTCACAAGTGCTTCATTACCGACTAAAAAACAATGTTTTAAAACAAAATAGGCTAAAATACTTATGTGAAAATAATAGAACAAGGTTTGAGCTTGCATTTAGGTTCTTGGTGAATTCAAAAATGTTTTTTACTTGTGTTTTTGAGCATTGAAAATTATAATTTTGCATTTTGCTCAGTTTTAATTATTTATACCTCAAAAACGATCAAGTTTATAGCAAAACTACCAGAGACTTATTTTGTTCAGAATAATCCAAAAAAATTCAAAAAAATTTGTACGGGACAAAAAACTTGATTGTTACAATTTGTTGAACAAAAAAAAATTGTTTAAAAAAAATGTGAACAAATTTTCACTTGGGCGACCTCTTTAACCTTATTTTTGGGTATCTCATCAAAGTAATTATGAAGAAAAAAATCTCATGGGAATATTTTTCCGAGTGAACTCGAGCTTTCCGCCTTATAAAGTCTGAAATTTGAAAATAGTTGAAATCTTTTATATAATAGTGACCAGTTGCTACCTTTGAAAAATGTACGATCTATTATTTTACTACGGCAGTTTCACTATACTATAATCCTTTTACTAGGAACGATCTCTCTAAACACTAACACTATATTAAATATTTCAGATAATTATTGAACCGCATTTCAGCGTATGCTTAATAATACAACGTTTACTGCAGTTTCCAATGCAAATCGTAATATTCTGATTTCCTGGCAAAGCATATTAACAAATAAAGGGTTAAGAACTCGTATATATTAAAACAGAAATTCCTAACAGTAGGTAAAATAATAAATATGAATAAATCAGAGCATTACACGAATAAAAAAAAATTACAGTGAATTAAAAAAACTTATAGTGTAAAATGGTATTATATAAAAATTATTTCTTTAAAAAATTGAAATTTTTTAAAACGGATTAAAATTTTAGAACGTTTTAGGTCTTATCAGACCATTGTCAGTTGTAACCTAAAAATAAGTAGGTATATTTAAATGCAAAAGAACGCAACGGAGAAAATTTTGGTAAAATTCAAAGAATTTCAGTTTTTTTTATTTTTAGCCCTATTTTGATGATTTTTTTAGCACACTGTGTAAAAATTTATAATTTTTAATTTAGTATAGTGAATTTCTTATTAAAATTTTGTATTTGACTTATTGTACTTGGTTAATCGAAAGGTGGTTTTTTATTATAATTTTGAAACATCCTGTGGAATAATTTCGTTCGCGGATTTTCATAAAACTTTGTTTTTCGGTTGCAACCATGTATTCTAAGATTTTTGTTTTTTGTTTCATGTGAAAATATAGATTGGTTCATTTTTAGGAGCGAAATGACTTTGACACTCACAATTTATGACTTTTCCTATTATTACCATTATCTTTTGTATTCATGTGTAATACGATGATGGTTGCTTTGGATACTGGTCTACTGATATCGAAGGAATTTCATATCGACATTCCAGAAGTACTGTATTTAAATAATGAATAAAAGCAACGACATGATCTTGGTTTTAATGTAGAATGATAACAATAATGAAACATAAAAAAAAATAACTTAAATATAACTTAACCTAAGTACGCAATTAACAAAGAAAAACTACTAAAAACCCCTAGCATCAATAACTATCTGTACACGTCGGCTCATGCTGTCTATGAGGTTGCGAATATCATCTTGTTGGATGTTTTGTCATTCCTCTTCTAGAGCCAAGCGACGTTCATTAATTGAGGCTAATGCGACTTCACGACCTCTAATATTTCTACCAATCATGTCCCAAACGTACTCTATTGGGTGCAGATCTGGCGAACACCCTGGTCAGTTCATTTTATTAATATTAACTTCCTCTAAATATTGCGTGACACACATTGCAGAGTGGGGACGCACATTATCTAACATTAATAGAAAATCATCGCCGATATATTGAGAAAAGGGTACTACGTGATTTGCTAAAATTTTCTCAATATACCAGTGTGCAGTCAGTGAATAGGCTGGTTCATTTTTAGGAACGAAATGACTTTGCCCCTCACTATTTACGACTTTTCCTGTTATTACCAGTATCTTTTGTATTAATTTGTAATACGACAATGGGGGCTTTAGTGACTGATATCTAAGGAATGTCATATCGACATCCCAGAAGCACTATATTAAAATAATGAATAAAAGCAACGCCATGCTCTTGGTTTTAATGAACAATGATAACAATAACAAAACATAAAAAAAAACAACGTAAATGTAACTTAACCTAAGTACGCAATTAACAAATAAAAACTATTAAAAAATAACTTATTACTTTGTATTGCCTTCCCTAGCCTCTATAACTGTCTGCATACGTCGGGTCATGCTGTCTAAGAGGTTGCGAATATCATCTTGCTGGATGTTTTGCCATTCCTCTTCTAGAGCCAAGCGACGTTCGTTAATTGAGGCTAATGCAACTTCGCGACCTCTAATATTTCTACCAAGCATGTCCCTAACGTGCTCTATTGGGTGCAGATCTGGCGAACACCCTGGTCAGTTCATTTTATTAATACTAACTTCCTCTAAATATTGCATTACACACATTGCAGAGTGGGGACGCGCATTATCTAGCATTAATAGAAAAGCATCGCCGATATATTAAGAAAAGGGTACTACGTGATTCGCTAAAATTTCCTCAATATACCGGTGTGCAGTCAATGAACCCTCAATTAATACCAATTCAGTGTGCGCCTCTCGGGATATTCCTGCTTATTCCATCACCGTAGCCCCTCCATGGTTAACGCGGGGACTGAAAGCGCACTCCGCAAATCTCTCTCCAAAGAAAGTATCTCGACTCATCCGTAAAAAGATCATTACTCCATTGTCCTAAATTCCAATGTAAATGTTCCCTGGAAAATTGTAGTCTAGCCACTCTGTGCCGCGGAAGTAATTTGGGCCTAGTTGCTGGTCTGCAACTTTGCAAACCAAATTCATGCAATCTTCGACGAACTGTTAATACACTTACAATATTGCCTCGAACCTCTTGAAGCTGATTTCTTGGTTTCACCGCTGTTAAATGACGACCCCGCGAAGTGTTGACTCGTATAAAACGATCATCTAAAGCGGTAGTTTTGCGCTTCCTGCCACTTGCCGACTTACGCTTGTTTGTTCCAGTTCGTATAAAACGTTCCACTACCCTTTGGATGGTAGAGCGATGAGTGTGTAGTACTCTAGCCACTTATTCATAATTTCGCCCGTCTTCAACCAGAGCAACGGCTTTCGCACAATTTTCGACACTAAGAACCATGATCAACCATAGGTAAACAAAATGTAAGTGTCAATATGACATAATGATAACAGTCACCAAAGCCACCTCGACGTATTACAAAATAACTCCAAAATGATCATAATTAAAGAAGTCCTAAATTTTGGGTGGCAGATTAATTTGGCTTTAAAAAATGAACCAAGGCATATTTTGATATGAAACAAAAAAGAGAATGCTAAGGAGACATGGCTGCAACCGAAAAATAAGCTTTTACGAAAATTCTCAAACGGAATTATTCCACAGGATGTTTTAAAGTTAATATAATAAAACCACGTTTTAATAACCCCGTACACTAAGTCAAATACAAAATTTTATCAAAAAACTGACTAGACCAAACTAAAATTTATAAGTTTTTTTTGGAGGTTTAACATCGTAACCGCTGACAACCAAAAGCCCTATGATACATTTAATTTCTTCAGCTGTAATTAACGGATCAGGACAATTCTTGTAAGAAGCATATTTATTTGACTCAGTTTTGATATTTTTCAAAATGTTTCGGTGATAATGATAAAATATGGCGTGATAATCTGTAAGATCCCCATCTAAGGTCTATTGTATGTTATCTTCAAGTTTTGTCTTATCTAGCATTTCTTATCTAGTTTCATTTTTATCAGGTTCATGTTAAATAGATTAAATAGAATTATTGTTGAATCTGGGAATTTAATTTTGATTTGTGCTTTCATTTGATGGCCTGATAAATTATCTACAGTGCCTCCAGTATCCTCGTCTGCAGAATCTTTGCCTAACCATGACTTTCCGGTGATTCTATGCATAATCAATGTATGTCAATTTTAATACTTCCTGAAGAGTCAAAGTCTTTCTGTAATTAAAAAAAAAAACAGATCAAAATTGTCAATAGATAACTATAATTTTTAGTTTTAACTGTTAAATCTTAAACTTAATCTTAAACCTAAATCAGTTTTAACCAAATATAACGACAAATAAAAATAAAATTATCAATCCATACTGTAAACATTGTTTGGCTTCATGATAACCTAGCGTTCCATATTTGTAAACACAAACAAAAAATTGGTTTTGTTTACACCTATGAACATTCATTTTGGAAAATACCTAACCTAACATGTAAATAGAACTATTAGCTAAACCAATACATACAGATTGAACGAATTTAAAACGGAACATAGGAAATCAATGTATTTTGGCTCAACTCCGCTCTAGGTGGTTGGCCAACAAGAGGTTGTCAAATAATTATATTATAAAAATCCAATACTTCAGCGGGCTGCTGGATTCTGAATTCATTCAAGAACAAGTCAAAACTCCACCCAAATAGGTTGCCCCGCCCATCACGTATAAAAATTGAAAGCTACTATTGTCTTTATTTCAGCAGTGTTGCCAACCGGACGAAAATGTTCGTTATTTATTTATTTTTGTCACGTTTGATGAGAGAAATCACATGCCATGAAATTCGATCAATAACGAATTCAATAACGACATATTTCAATTGAGTCAATTTATCTTTACCCGTGTGTCATGATTTAAAGCATACGAAATCAGTCGGAAATTTACTCAACGCAACAGCAAGTGACAGAAAGTGGTTATGACAATCTTTGTAAATAAGGTTAACTTTAAGAAAAATTAAGGGCAAAATAAAATACACTTACCATAAAATTTTCAACTGCAATATAATTTAGTTGTGAAAATAACTGTTTGTGTAATATAAATAATTCCAAAATGTAAAAACAGGACAAAAAATAGCAAAATAGTCAACAAACTGACAGCCACAAACGTAAACAAACCAGAAACGTCAAAAATTGTACTTACAATCTGAAAACGTCCAAGCGTCTTTTTTGTACCTATCTCTGTTCGATGTACTGACTGTAGAGCGTTCGTAAAAATAACATGTATATTTACTTAATAACAGGCGGTAGCTGGTTTATCCTTAGTTTCATGCGTGGAAGACAATGATGCTAGATAAAAAGTATGTGTTTTATCTCGCCAGGTATTAATGACGCACGGCTAAAGATCCGTGGACTCAACTGTATACTTAAGAAGGCACAAAATGGCCTGTTGAAATATAAAAAAGTTTGTTTTTTTACAAATATTCATATTATATTAATTTCTAGTTAAGTTAGCTGTTGTTTTTATTATACAAGAATCCTAAATTATATAAATTTGTATAATAATTAAGTAAATTAGTTTTATTATAGTACCTATTTGATATTAAATATATTTTGTTCATGTTTTTTTTTAATTAACAAGTTAAGTTGAATAAAATAATTTTTTTTAATGTATTTTTATTACCTTTAGAAACTACCAAGATAAAAATTTTTAACATAATTTTGCAAAAATTTTAACATAATTTTGCAAAAATTTTAACATAATTTTTGGCAAAATCTGATAATTTTAGCAGCTGTAACATAATTTCATATCGTGACATCGGCAACACTGACTCCGTGTCACACTCGGCTCTCAGCTCAGTGAGCTCAGCCAGTAATCAATGATCCACGGAAGGAGCATGTCGAACAATTTAAATGAAACGCATATTTTACGCACCTATCACGTTTTATGCTCGAAAAATTATTTGTAAAATCGATTTACAAATAATTCTTCTTAATAAAATAGGTTTGTAATTGCTTTTTGCCGTAACGGTTTGGAAAATAAAAAATAAATTCGTAAAAAAACAAAATATAAACTCTAAAAGAATCTTAAAACTTAGTAAATCTTAAGAGAAACAAAACTTAATTTCTAAAAGAAACTTAAAAGATAAAATTCTAAAAACAACTAAAAAAACCTATTTAGACACATAATTTAATGGAGTAAAGGTTCAAATAATCCACCTTGAACATCCGAACAATAGGTGAATCTATCATACAAAGAAGCTCTTGTATTTCTGAGTTGATTCGGCGTAACGTCGGCACAATGTTGGATAATTTTCGCCCTTAACTCCATTAAATTTTCGGCACGTTCAAAATTGTGCCGATAAATCTTTGATTTAAGAAACCCCCAAAAAAAGAAATCATTTGGGGAGAAATCTGCTGATCTTGGAGGCCACTTGATTGTACCGTTTGTCGCAATTAACCGGTTTGGAAATGTCCTTTGGAGATATTCGGTAACTGCCCTTGTATTATGACTGGGACATCCGTCCTGCTGGTACCAAATATCTCCAAAATTCATATTAGGAAGTTGCTGAATAGCCGGAACGATTTGATTTTGTAGCAGTTCGAGGTATTTTGTGCCGTTCAGGTTGCCCTCAATAAAAAAAGGACCTATTACATAATCGCCCAAAATACCCGTCCAAACATTAAGTTTTTGTGGGTATTGTGTGCGCACAGGAATACTTAGATGTTTATTTTCCCGAGACCAATATCGAACAATGGATGGATTGTGTTTCCTGTGAAGAGAAAATGTCGATTCGTCAGTAAATAAAATGTTCTTTAAAAAATTTTCGTCAGCATTTTGCTTTTCCATCATCTCTTCACAGAATACCATTCGTCTAGTATTGTCCTCAGGAAAAAGTTCTTGAGTTGTTTGAACTTTATAGCAACGATATCCATTTCTTTTTAAAATACCTCGAACAGTGTTTTTACTTAAGTTTACTTGTTCAGCAATTTCCCTGCTTGAACACGGCTGGCTGGCCTCAACAACAAAACAAACATCAACTTCATTATTTATACGTTGTTCACTCTTTTGACGAACAGGTGGTTCACCAAGATTGTTACACTTGTGGCAGTCTTGAATACATCCACATCTGCGAAATTTTTGAATTATTCTCTCAACTGTGGAAATCGAAGAAACCGGCCTATTCGCAAAAGAAACAACGAATAAATTAACTATATCTCGAATCGAGCGACCTCCAAAATGCCAAGTTAAAATTTGTAGTTTTTCTTCAATTTTATACATTTTAATATTTTTACGAAAATATTTTATTTTCACGCTACGGACTTACAGCCTAGAATCACTGTGAATACTAGACTAAACAAGCAGTTATTATGCCGTCAAACAGATGAATATTTTGAGCGGTGTTGCCAATCTCATTCCTCTTGATGTTTTTCAAATAAGGTGTTAACCATAATAACCAAATATTTACAGAAAAGAAAGGAAATAACTACAAACCATTAAGTTTATTTTTGTTATTAGTCTGTTATAGTAGATTGGTAAATACATACAAAAATATAGGCAAATATTTATTTAAAGATACGAAGAAGATATAACTCTCAAAAAGATCCGCAAATCGGATTATTACACGGCGATTTGGCAACATTGACTTTGGGCGGTGCTAAAGACTATGGTGCGTCCTAAAAGGAGACAGATAGTTGAACGATATTTTATACAATGTCTATCACCGGGTATGGATTTATTTTTGTCCAAGTTTTATATTGGTCCACTATTTCAAATGCAGTTCAAACAGACATATATTAAATTGTATGTTCCGTTTTAAATTCGTTCAACCTGTATATAATGTTAAATAAATCCTACTTTCGTTTTCATCAAATTAAACAATATATTCAAAGTTATTACAAACATCTCACTTCTAACCACAGCTTTTGAAAACTGACCTATCACACCATCTACCTGCTAATAGCCTAACCAAGGCCGCACAAGAGAATTATGTACGCGTCTACAAACGTTACATGTATGTAACGTTAATCATAATAGGTTTATCTTCATTATTAATAATAATGGTAGTATTTATTCTGCTATATTTAGATGCTTATTTATTTGTGGATAACATATTTCACCTCTTTTTTTGTGTATGTCTTAATTCTGTTATGAGATATATCATTATCAAAATCAAAAACATAAATCAACCGAAAAACGAGTGGTAGGTAGGCAAAATAACAATAGTAATTTGGCTGTAAAAGTATATTGTAGTAAAACACACAACATAGTACTTGCATGTTAGGCAAAAGACTAATAAGAAAGGGATCGAAAAATAAAAACCCTTTTTACGCATTTGTAATTATACACATGAGTTTATAATTTTTATCCAAGTCTAACTCTCATTAAATTAGATGTTGTTTTACTACAATTATCACGTTTTTTCTAGCAATCTTCCTGTTACATTAGGTACATATCTTTCACCGCTAACATCATTAATCGTTGTTTTCATTACATAACAGTGCAAAAGCACTCAAACAAGAAAAAAAGCGTAGCTAATGTATCTGGAAAGTGCATGCTAAAATAAGATTAAGCTAAACAAATTTTGTATACTCACGATGTAGCGGAATATCTTTTAAATATATTGCATGTTTCGTTTTTATGTAATGGTTCAAATACATTAAATGAAAAAACACTTTAAATAAAAGAATCTTGTTTGTACGATGGCTTTACCGCTTTACCTCTTTACTTCAATAATATTTATTTCAGGCTTGACGTCTACGTCAAAGTGCACTTCAGCAAAAAATTGAAACTTTTTAGGTTAGGAAACTTAAAATACTCTATTGCAAGAATATAAATATTTCATGAATTTCATCAATTCATAAAGCCGTAGCAAAGCTCTTGGTGAAATTTGTAAATCTTTTACACATTTCGTACAGCTCAAAAAGACAGAAAACGATAGTCTTTTTGTTTAAGGCTACCAAAATAGGTGGAACTTTTTGCAGCATTACACTAGAATCGTATAAATAGCATGACATATTCGCTGACTTTCTGTGTTTGAGTTTGTATCTTCCCGACTGTCTGAAGACGTAGAACATACAGAAATAACGTTATAACGAAAAGTTTGACGAATTGTGTTCCTTTTGCCGTTAATTTTTATATATTCGGCTTCTCAATTCATCAAAGCCGTAGCAAAGCTCTTGTTGAAATTTATAAATCTTTTACGCATATATGTATATCAAAAGTACTAAGTGTTCTTATTACATAACTTTGTGTATTTACCTACTTATTTGGTTCCATAAATGTTTGTACAATTAACATGGAAATAAAGCAGATATTCTCATCCATTTCATTTCCATTTATCACAACTTTATTTAAAAAAAATACTATTTAAAATACCTACGGCTCTGAAAAATAAAACATCTGACAACCTAATTACTTAATTTTCATTAAAAAACTTTCTCATCGAGTATCTTCACTTCTTACTTTATCGATACCTTGCTTGAATTTCCTGATTTGTGCGGCTTTTCTCTTCCGGTGGAGTCTTTAGTCGATACTTTTACACTACGGCTAAAGAAATAAGCTTAATTAAATAATTTATTTTAGAACTGAGTGAGTTATTGATTTAGATTTTAAATTTATCTGAAGGGATATGTAAAAAAACAGAAATTTTATTATTTCAAAATATAAACACAGAGAATATATTTATCATATTGATATTTTTATTAGGATAAGTATTTTATTTATAGAAAGCAACATAAAATGAAAAAATGTCAATAAACATAAAAAGCAGCTGGGCGTGTTTATCATTTTGTTATTTTTATTAGAATAAGTATTTTATTTATAGAAAGCAACATAAAATTACACGACTGAAGTGAAAAAATGTCAATAAACATAAAAAGCAGCTGGGCGTACAACAAATTACACTAAAATGGCTCTGTAGGAATATTGACACATTAGAGAATGATATATTAGAATTTTATAGGAAATATACACTACTCAACAATTGAAGTGGATAATTTTAAAATTCCTAAAATTAACATATAAAAATATTTTTAAAATAATTGCCTGTACTATATATTATTCATATAAAAGTGCTTGTATTGGCTTTATCAGTTGTCAATAAGTCAAGAAATCTATTTATCACAAAAACATTATGCCGAAAAGACGTTTAGAACTAGTGCAGCTCGAGCAATTATTTTGTTGGATCCAAGATCTCAACAAGAGGTTGCTATGAGGCTAAATGTGTCGCAATGTGTGATAAGTCGTGCATGGAATCGGTATGTAGCAACTGGATCTGCAACATACAGGCATGGAGGAGGAAAAGAACGATCTACAACTCGTCGGTAAGACCGTTTTGTAGTTCTGACGGCAAGAAGAAACCCAACATTCACGGCTTCCAGAATTAACAGTATCTTCAGGCATGCTACTGGATGAGCGATTTCCAGTCAAACTGTCAGAAGACGGTTACATGCATCCCATTTAAGGGCTAGACTGAGCGCTACCCATCCACGACTAACTAGGGAGCAGCGTGCATGCGGATATCGCTGGGCGATGGACCACTATCAGTGAAATTTCGAAAATTGGAGAAATTGTCTCTTTACTGACGAGTCCAGATTTCGTTTGTATACGAATCATGGCCGAATATTGGTGTGGAGGAAAAGAGGACAGCGTTACAATGAAAATCTGAGAGTCTCAACCACTCTTTTTGGAGGTGGATCCGTTTGCGTGTGGGAAGGCGTATGTTTTGACGGTCGCACGGACTTAGTCGTCTTAATTAATGAGACAATGACTGCTACACGATATCGAGACAGAGTCATAGTACCAATAAATGTTCCATTTTTTGGTGCAATAGGCGAACAATTTATTCTGATTGATGATAATGAGAATTGTCAACGAGTGTATAGAAGCTCATGGCATTACAAGAATGGAGTGGCCACCGTGTTCACCTGATATAAATTGCATTGAACATGTTTGGGCCGAAATGTCTAGGCAATAAAACAGGCTCCTTCAACCGGACCAAACCTTAGGTCAATTGGCCAATACATAAGAGGTCTTCCAATTAGAGTTAGAGCACTAAGGCGACACAGAGGTAGACCCACAAACTATTAATTTTTCCGCTTAAAATTGAGCAGGAATAGAAATTTTAGGTTGTTAATTTTACAATTTTTGTTTATTTTCTTTTTTTTTTCTTAAAGAATTTCTTTCTTTCGGTTCATCTGTATGAAAATACGAAGTAAAAATAAATCTTTATTTATATTATCACTCCATTTTTTATTTGACCTTTGACCTATGAACGAAAAATAAAATATACATTTTCATAATAACTTCAATTGTTGAGAAGTGTAAAGAGAGTAGTAAGATATTGGATAAATGTTTCGGCACCACTTAATATACAAAAAGTAGACTGTATTGGTAATACTACTGTAACGTTATAATCTTTTATAAAATGGTGTATAATAAATCGTCAAATACGTTAAATGGTTACGTCAATAAAACAGGAAAACAGTATAAGGAGCAATTCTTCAGTTATTTAATTAATTCGACGAGCACTGTTGTGCACTGACGAGCAACATAACCGTTAAATGGCATTGCATAAACTGTTCAAAATATGGCGAAGGCGACTGAAGTTGTATCGCAAGAATGGTGAAGGTTTCAATTCAATGCGATTTGTTTTAGTAAAATAAATTTGCATTTTCCACATTGGAATGTAGTTAGAATGTAGGGAATTATCTAGTATTTATCTGCGGTAAAACTATTAATACAAAGCTTAAAGCAAGAATGCTTTACTTTATATAGATACTCAACCTTATCAGGTTCAGAGGTCTAGAATTTAAAAAGGGAATGATGTTGCCAGCTTAGTATTGAGACAGCATGCACTGACAGACATACAAACATAGAACTCTATTGCAAGATTCAAAAAGATAAAGAAATAAAATTAAAGATGAATAAAGTAGTAAAATCAAGGCTTCCGACATGTTTTCTAACGTCCATAAGGATTTCTACTTCAAAAAAGACAATGACACCCACTGAATCTAATTAATGCAGCAATTAATCCGATGAGAAAAAGTATTTGATTAGAAAAATAATATTTCCATTGTTTTAATTTTATTTTGTTTTTATTTTCCACTAAACCCCTTCACTTCTCAATCGATTACAATTTAAGAATGTCTCGATGATTTCCGGAAAGCTAAAATAATTGCACCGATAGCCAATTTAAATAAATCTGTCTCGGAATAAATGCGTCTACTTAAATAAAATGCGAACTGTTAAGCCTATCAGAACTTTTGTCATTTTGGATTGTTTGCTCTTTGAGGCGTGCCCGAAAAAGTTCTTCTAAGTTTAAGCGACTTTGGATAAATACCCCAAGAAGTTTTCAAGAACATCCCGATAATTGTCGATACAAATAAAGAATTACAAAATGTTTAAGCTTCAATTCTTTTTATAACTGAATTATACTAGTCTATTTCAAAATCATTACATATTATATGCAATAATTTGGAATCATATACGAGACTTAGGAATAATGAAAAAAATAATAATTTTGTTCGATAATAAAAATATTTTTTAACTAAATATTTAAAACTTTTATTAAAAACTAAAAGCTACGTTTAAAAATGTAATTACATTATCTACTAACATTATTTTTTGTGTCTCCACTTTATATACAAGCTGCTCTTAGCACACGAACAATAAGTAAAATTTTTTGACGAATATTTATAAAGACATGTAGGAATTTGTGTTTTCAGCTCTAGTGTCATTTGATACTCTTTTGCATAGAGATTTTTTTAATAGTCCATCCGTGCATCATTTTCCGTGTGTTTTAGTTCTATTAGTTCCTTTACCTCCGTTCTTTGACCTCTTATAAAGCGCCATATTTCCTTTTGTAGGTCATAAACATTATGTTCCATTTCTTATTAGAAACGTTCTAAGTGATCATTTTTTATTCTTATTACAAGTGTATGTGTTTCGTTTCTTATTGTCTTTTAATTGTTGTATGCCTTGTGTGTCGTGGTGGACTTGTACTTCAAGTAAGCTTTTTTCTTTACGTTCGGGTGTAACAATTCATTGGAGCGAGTTGTATTAACTCGAGTAAAACAGGAGTCACTCCACCGCGCTCCAATGCTCCAGACCATCTCTTTCCCCTCTATAGCACTCTGATGCGCGATAGGGGCAAAACTATCAGCCAAACGCTCTTCATGTGGGAGTCCTGGGTAATAGAACTCCAACATGCTTCCCTAATGGGTTCATGACCAGCATGACGCAATTTATTCCTGTTATCCTCTTGTGACATATTCGCGAAACTAAAATTGCTTGCTTTGGCCTCAAGCCTCCACTTTAGACTGCGCCCAGTTTGGAGACTTCATCATCATGATAATCAATCAGCCCTGAGTTGTCCATTGTTGAACATAGGCATCCTCTATACTTTTCCATCTGCTTCTGTTCTGCGCCTCTACTATCCAATTGGTCACGATTCTTTTGAGGTCGTCGGTCCATCGCGTTGGGGGACTCAAGCAATTTTTTTGTCCAACTGTCGTCTTTCATTCTTGCAACATGTCCTGCCCATCTCCATTTTTGCCTTGTAATATGTTCGATAATGTCTTCCACTCCGGTTCGTCTACGAACTTCCTCGTTTCTTATTCTATTTCTTAAGCTTATTCCAAGCATTGATCTCTCCATCTTTCGTTGTGTCCTTCTCAATTTTTCGGCTGATGTTTTTGTGAGAGTTAAGGTTTCTGCTCCGTATGTGAGGACTGGTAGAACGCACTGGTTAAAAGCTTTTCTTTTTAAATGGATCGGTATATTTGTTTTAAACACGTCCCTCATTTTTCCGAATGCAGCCCAACCCAGACTTATTCTTCTGAGTAGCTCGCATGTTTGGTTATCTCGCGTTAACCTTATTTCGTGACCCAAATACACATATTTTTCCACAAGTTCTATGGGCGACTTTTCGATTTCTATTAGCTCATTGGGAACGAGATTGGTCATTATTTTTGTTTTTCCATAGTTTATTTTTAAACCGACTTTCTGGGTTACATGCTGTAGTTGTTGAAGCATAACTCTGGCTTCTCCTAAGTTGTCTGTTATAAGAACAATATCATCGGCATATCTGAGATGATTGAATATCTTTCCATCGATGCTAATACCCTTTGATTCCCACTCTAGCCCGTTTAAATGCGTACTCTATAACTGTTATAAATAGTTTTGGCGACACGGTATCTCCCTGCCGCACCCCTCTGCCAATTTTTATCTTCTCAGTTTGGAGACTTGGTGCTCAAGAAATTACGGCCGCGGGCTGTAAAATCGGTTTTAATATTTTTTGGTGATCGAGGCCGTTGTAAATTTTTTTGGTAGGATGTCTTGACAATATTTAAATTACTAGGGTCTACACAGTGCTTCCGTGTCTGTCCCAGCTTGCGTAGAAGAGGAGTTCTGAATTAAGTAGGGACTCTTCTGTACTTCGCGGGAGGCAGACGGGCGGGGGAGTCCTCAACACCGACACAACCCGTCCCACTGGCTGATAGGTGTAAATAAGGTTTTACCAAATAAGCACCCGTGGACCAACTGAGGACATGGCATAGGGTAGCAGCTATGACATTACTTCATTAGGGCTATAGCGGAATGATTTCTACTGTTAACTTAATGACAGATACTCACGGGCGGGTATCACATAATAATTTAACCGGCTGTGATACTGCGATCAGGCAGGCAAGGGGAAATAACCTGATTATATTCCCGTGACTACACCATCATGAATGTATCGAATCAGTTAGATATGCTTAGCGATCCGATTAGCGATCGGCGCTCAGTTGGTTCCGGGCCAACTAGTGGTAAATGGGCTACTGGGCATGTGTTTGTGAGCAACCAGGCAACACATGCACAATTGGCGCCTGGAAGAAAATCAGATTTTAAGTTAACAAAAGCAATAGAGAGGATATAGAAATATGCGGACTTTCGGAGACCCATTGGAAAGGACAAGGACACTTCCGAACGGCAGATCATGTTGTATACATATTGGGAGCAAATAACATAGGAAGAAATGGTGTTGCAATTATGGTGACTAAAAAAGTTTCACAATACGTGTTTGATTACCAACCGATAAATGATAGACTTATAAAAATACCCTTACTAGCATCACCAAACAAAATACACATTCTTCAGGTCTATATGCCAACCTCAGACACGTTAGACACGGAAGTGGAAGACGTTTACTCCGTTATTGAAGACACAATAAGACATATTTCATCTATAAAACCAAACATAATCATGGGCGATTTTAACGCTAAGGTAGGAGAAACCAGAAATAATAACACCCAAAATGTATAAAACTATGGGTTAGGTATTAGAAAGAGCCGAGGCAAATGTGTAATAAATTTTGCAACCAAAAACAGTTTGGCCATTGTAAACACAATGTTCAAAACATCATGCCCGTCGTTTATCGACTTGGACTAGTCCAAATGGAGAATACAAGAACCAAATCGACTACATATTGATTAGAAACAGATGGAAGACATGTTTTACAAACGTAAAACCTAGACCAAGAGCTGAATGTTGATCCGATCATAAATTGTTATGGGCTTGCTTCAAGATGAAGCTAAAAAGAACAATGCCATACCAAAATCAAAACAGGCTGGAGATTTCATATCCGAAAACATTTATAGATGCATTAAAGGAAAATAGTATGTTGAACACACAAGACAACCCAAAAGAAATGTCATAGAAACCTCTGTAGAAAGAACCAGAACCGAAAAAAAAAAATCATCAAAAGAAAATACTGGACGACAGACAGAACGCTACAACTTCTCGAATAGCGAAGGAGAATCAAATCTCTCATATATCAAAACGACAGTAACAAAAACGAATTAGTAAGGTTAAATAGAGAAATTAAAAGAGAATGTAGGGATGATAAAAATAAATATGTAAATGAAGAATGCGAAGAACTAGAGAGACATGCAAACCGGTATGAATCCCATGAGCTATATAACAAAGTCCGATATCTATCCAGGGAATTTAAACCAATCACACAAACAATAATGGATCAAAACCAACATATTATAAATGATGAGAAAGGGATTGTGGAAATATGGAGAAAATATTGTCAAAGTCTATATGCAGATAATCCCCAGAATGCAAATCACGAGTTCACTGCAGAGGGAGAACCAAACATTCTATCAAAATTATATTCAATCAAAAGTCAGAGGTAGAAAAAGCAATCAAAAAGTTAAAAAATAGAAAATCTCCTGGCGCAGACCAGATCACCGCAGAAGTTTTTAAAGAGACTGAAGATGTTGGAGTTAATGTTATGCATATGATCTGCAAAAAGATTTGAGAAACCGGAGAGTGGCCCAACCACTGGACAACCTCCACTTTTATCCCTATATTCAAAAAAGGAACTCCGCTAGATTGCAGCAACTACAGAACGGTAATCCTAATATCCCATGCAAGCAAGGTTTAACTTCATGTAATACATGAAAGACTAAAAGCTTTTTTATTGCCTCCGATATCAACAGAACAAGCGGGATTTGTCCCAGGAAAAGGCACAAGAGAACATATTCTTAATGTCAGACAGCTAATCGAAAAAACTCGCGAATTCAATACTCCTATGCGTATGTGCTTTGTGGATTACACAAATGCCTTCGATAAAGTCAAATGGCAGCAGCTATGGTCCATACTAGCGGAAATGGGAAGATCCCACCACTTAATTCAACTAATTAGAAGTCTATATGAAAATAATCAGTGCACAGTAAAAATAAACAACACCCATTCCGATCATTTCAATACAGAGGCAGGTGTCAGGCAGAAATGCATAATTTTGCCAACTTTGTTTAATATCTACAGCAAACACATTATGCGAAAGGTACTAGACGGATGGAATATCAGTAGGAGGTCAAAAAATCAGTAACTTGAGATATGCTGGTCACACTTTAATAATCGCGGCAAATCAAGAAGAAATGGAAGACATAATGAGATGTCTGGAGGAGAAAAGAAAACATACGGACTAAAGCTAAATAGGAGTAAGACAAAGATCATAATAGTAGATAGAGCTCGGAATAATCTTCAACACATTTAAAGAAATTGTGGGCTTTGAAGTAGTAAGTAGTTTCATATACCTGGGGTCCCTAATAACAGATGACGGAGGGCGTGACAGAGAGATACGTAGAAGGTTGACTATTGCTAGAACAGCTATGATAAAACTGATAGTCGAGGGTAGAATTGAAGGAAAGAGACCTAGGAGAAGATCTCCAAGCCGTTGGGTAGATCAAACAAAATATTGATTAACTACGGGTTGCATGAAGTCGAACAACTAGCCCAGGACAAGGAAGGATGGAAGGAAATCGTGAAAAAACTGTAAAGGCCTGATGGTGTCACCACGTCCCAAAAGGGATTATTACTGAGGAGGAGGACACAGTGCTTTTGTGCTTTTTTGCATTGGTAGAGCTACGAACTGTTCTTTTTCTTTTTTTACTATCTCTCTGGGGGATTATTCTTTCTAGGGTTTGTTTGTCTGTGGGTATTTTGCTCTCCAGGGTTTGTTCTCTATGGGGTTTATTTTATTTTATTATCTCTCTATATACCTTTAATGTTATTCCACTATTTGCTGTTTGGGACGTTTGTGTTGCCATCGTCGGAACACGTTGTATCTTATGATCTTTCGCAATATAGAACTTGGGTGATTCTCCAGTTCTGCGAATTTATCCTGGCTTTTTTCTTTATTATGTCCGTCACCCTGATTTATTGCAGTTCTCTGAATAGGAATCGTTCAGCGACGTATCTTGGATCTTAACAGATTCTCTTAAGCTGCTATTATAGGCCGCTTGTATCTTTTTTTTGTGGTATTACATACCTGTCCCCATGCGAGAGATGCGTACGTTAGTATTAGTAGTATGATATTATTTATTAACAAAATTTTGTTTTTGTCCTTCGGTTACTTTGTCTACTTGTGAGTCCTCTTAGTGACGCTTTTGCAATGTTTGCTTTCTGTATCGTAGTAACGTCTACATGTTTTGTAAATCTGAATTCTTTGTCCATTATGACTCCTAGGTATTTTGCTTCGCTTTTCCATTCGATGGGATTTTTTTGCACCGTTAGATGTTCCTCTTACTGTTGATGTCTCTTTTTGAAGAGAACTGCTTGCGTTTTTTTGGAGTTTATGGTGATTCTTTATTGTAAACTCCATTCTTCGATGTTTTCCAACACTGTTTGCAGGTTATTTACTGAATATTTCTATTTATAGCTGCTATCGCTTTATCGTCGGCATAAAGGCTGTAGCACTCCAGCCTCTGGGGTTCCAAGGTCGGACAGGACTTGTCATATTCGAACTCTAAATCTGCGGTTGCTCAAGTATGATGAGATTAGTTTCGTCATTGCCCCACTGTATCCGTAGCTTCTCATTTTGCAGATTAGCCCTTTGTGCCAGACTCTATCGAAAGCTTTGCTTACATCCAATAAGGCTGCTTATGTGTATTGTTTATCGTTGAATCAAGCTGTTATGCACTCAGTTAGTCTGTGTACTTGTAGCTCGCGGGAGTTTTCTGATCTAAATCCAAATTGTGCTTTATGTATTATTTCTAGCCTATTTGTTTAAGTTTGGAGTCTATTGAGGATAACTTTTTCTACTATTTTGCTGATAGCTGGCAGTAAGCTTACCAGCTTGTCTGATTTCTAAATTGCTGCACGCTCTATTTAAATACCTTTTGGCGCTTCTTGTGATTGGCACTATGCGGGGTCTTATGGGCTATTTTAATTTCTACGTTTTTCTATAGAATTGGTTTCCACGTATTTGGGAGCTTTTGTGCATCATCTCCGGCATTTAAATTTCTTGGATGTTTATTAATCTCTATTGTTTCCCTAATTATACATTCGGTCCTGTTTTCGATGTTGGCTAGAATAGTGTTGTTCCATTTAAGTTTATTTTATGTTTTGTGTTTATGTCATGTACTAGTGACGACGTCTTATCTTTTCTTTTAATGGCATTTCGATGTTCTCATCTAATTTGTATTTTTCGATTCGTCTGTCCGATGTACGATTTACCGCAGCCTTCTCACAACTATATACTCCTTGATTTTTTAATGCAACTTTTGTTTTTGCTGATAGTAATATGATTGCGAGTTTCCTGTCGGAGGTACACATAGTCTCTTTTTTGTTTTTCCTTAGAACTTTGCTGATTTTGTCTGTCGTACCCTTTATATATGGCAGAATAGCTTTTCCGATTGTTTTATTTCTTTTTCTGGATCTTTAATTTTGTTTCGAGATTTCTGTGCCTTTTCATTCGTAGACACAAAGATGCTATTTTTTTTTAAAGCTATTTTAACTTTATTTCCTCGTTCTTATGGTCCTCATCTGTTATTTTTTTCGATCTTGTGATTTTAATTACCGAATTTAATTGTGCAGGATGGTGGTATAAATATCTGTCAGTATGGGTTTGGTTTTTCGTATAATGTATATCCTATACTTTCGCCTTCTTTCTTTAGGTATAACCAACACAACTGAGAATGGAAGTTTTTAGTTATTCTCCTGCTCCATGGTAAACTGTATATTTGGGTGGGTATTGTTGATGTGTTGCAGGAACGAAGTTTTTCTTTTCCATGTCTCCAGATAATAAATGTGTCGTTAACATACCTAAGCCGAAGTTTGGGTTTAGGCTTTGCTGTTTGTATTGCTTTTGATTCCATATCTTGCATAAAAAGGTTGGCTATTACGGGTGACAGTGATGAACCCACCGATGCTCCTTCAACTTCTTTGTACCTCTGGTCCTTGTAGATGAAAGTGTTATTTAAGCAATGCCTCTTCAAGTTTAGTGTATCCTGTAGTATTGGTAATTTTTTGCGTATAATTTCATATTGTTTTAGATGAGTTACCACCAAGTGTAGACCTAGAAATCCATGTTTAGAATACAGTAAACGCAATGTGAATAAAGACTGTCTTATTATTTTCATCTTTGTATATCTTCACATATATTCTTTTTGTAAAAATTTCTATTGTCGCCACCCTAATATTTATCAACATTTTTAAACTTATATTTACTTCCTAAACGTACTGTACATTTAGCTTTTATCTACGTGTTACTATGGATCGTAAATATAAGCTATAATTTTATGGAATACATGATATAAAAATAAATACAATGGTGATAAACACACACAAAATTTTTGACGTAATATGCAAATATCAGTTACTATAAAACGCTTGTTAATAGCATACGCTGAAGCTAAATAATGAATAAAAATTCCCGAACATAGGCAATGGTGTTTGTCAAAACGATATTTCAAATTTTAAATTTTCACCAAATATATATAAAAACTAGCTGAAATGCGCGTATATATACAAACATTTAAATATGTTTATTATTTTTAGTAGGGTTCCGTCGAATAATACCTATATATATATATATATATATATATATATATATATATATATATATATATATATATATATATATATATAGTGAGTAAATTTAAATACCTGGGATCGTGGCTTTTTGAAGACTGGGCATCGGACAGGGAAGTAAAATGTCGCATTGAGCAAGCTCGACAAGCTTTCGTAAAATTCAAGAAGGTACTGACTTGTTCAGAGTTCGATCTTCAACTGAGACTAAGGTTTACTAAGTGCTACGTGTGGTCAGTGCTGCTATATGGCGTAGAGGGCTGGACACTCAAAACGAGGGATATAAACAGATTAGAAGCTTTCGAAATGTGGCTCTATCGCCGTATCCTAAAAATACCATGGACAGCGAAAATCACAAATATAGATGTCCTTAAAAGAATAAACCAAGAACGCCAACTTTTCGAAACCATCAAGAAAAGGAAAACGGCGTATCTAGGTCACATCATGCGAAATGAAAAATACCAGTTCCTCCAACTTATAATCGAGGGTAAAATTGAAGGCAAGAGAGGAATGGGACGCAAGAAAATGTCCTGGCTCCGAAACATAAGGCAATGGACAGGGATTAACGACATACAATCTCTGATACATATTGCAAGAAATAGAGAATTAATGGAAAATGTGATCGCTAACATCCATTAGTGGATTTGCATCTAAAGAAGAAGAATATATATATATATATATATATATATATATATATATATATATATATATATATATATATAAACATTACTTTTTCGAATAGAATGTTTGTTCAAACAGTGTAGAGAACGCCACGTCTACACTCTTGTCTTGTGACGGGTAGTTCTTTTAGACAACAGACTCAGTAAAACACAGGTTTAATGTAAATAAAAATATATATTATGAAATAAATAAAAAAATAAAATTACGTCATAGGTAATATATACAATAAAAACTAAAACGTTAATCCTGGCGACGACGGCATCAATCAATCAATCAATCAATATTCTTTATTTCATCTGACTTTTACAAGTATTGAAATGCGTCAAATACAATCTATGATCAGTAAAAACTATAAGTGTAACAGCCACACCGCTCCATGGCTGAATACCACCGAAGTTACCATAACAGTGTCCACCGAGAGTGAACGGTGACAAGAGACATATATATGTTTTGTTGTTGTAAAATGTAGGTTAAATTGTAATACATGGTTTTCCTTTTAATAAAATCGTGTAAATCAATATTCACAGTCATTACCTAACTATTTTAACTAATACCCACATCACAACTGGCACCCAACTTGGGCAAAATAGTTTAAAGTGTAGTTCGTACTGTGAAAATCGTAAAGTTTCATTGTGAACAGAAAAAAAGTGTTTTTGCTCCCGCCATTGTAAGGTGATTAGTGGACATTTTCACTTAGTTTAGTGCTTCACAACAATAAATCTACTGTGTATGTGACTGCTGTGGAAACTCCGCACAGACCATCCAAAAACATCCTGTGGGAATATCAATCTTCCACTACAGACCATTCAAAACATCCTGTGGGAATATCAATCTTCCACTAGGCCATTCAGAAACATCCTGTGGGAATATCAAGCTTCCATTCAAGGGTATTTACAAGAAATAAGCAACAGAAACTGTAAGCCTTTAATTTTTATTACTATTTTTGTGTTAAACTTGCAATCACGGCAACAAACGATAAACACAGTTATTCGCTTAGGTCGACGACGGTTTTTAGTTCAAGCGAATCAACATCAGCAGAAATGTCTTCGGTAAATTTAACAAGCGAACAGTTTCAAGCCTTATTAAATACAATAGCAAGGCCTATTTCGGACTCAGGTAGTTTAGCAAAATGCGCTTCTCGCTTCGATGGATCAAAGGGGGCTGATGTAAAAGCTTTTATAGATGCGGTCGAGATCTATAAAGAGTGCACCCACGTATCTGACGCGAACGCATTAAAGGGTATACCCATGCTGCTAGACGGTTTCGCCGCCACGTGGTTTCAAGGTGTTAAAAATACGGTAAACACGTGGGCCAGCGCCATTAATTTATTACGATCGACTTTTGGACCTCAAAAACCAGCCTACAGAGTGTATCGGGAACTGTTTTCGACGGAACAAGATGCTAAAACTCCGTGTGACATTTTTGTATGCAAAGCGCGCGCGATAATAGCTCAGTTACCGGCAGATACATTAACCGAAGCCACTCAATTAGATATGGTATACGGTTTGTTGCATAGGAGAATACGTGAAAAAGTAGCACGTGATAAGATCAATACATTTAGCGAACTCTTAAAAGAATCGAAGCAAACTGAAGAATCGTATGAAAATCCGGAAATAAACATTAAAAACGAAAACGAATCAAAACGGGTACGGTGTAGCTTTTGCAAAAATCCAGGTCACGTGAAGGATGAATGTCGAAAATTGGCCGCAGTCAGAACCAGGGAAGCAGATTCTCGAAAATCTTCTGTTGAGCCCAAACCTAATCCTCCTCTAGTAACTTCTCGTACTAGCCCTAAACCAACCTTTTCCACTTCGAATCAGATTTCATGTTATGGATGTAAGACTCCTGGATTCATTAAGAGTAATTGTCCAAAATGCAAATCATCCAGTAAATCCTCAGCAGTATCTGAATTTATGCTTGCTGAAACAGTTAATGTCGACCAACAGTTTGCCACAAACCTATCAACTAAACCCATTGTTCAGGTCACTATTGAAGGTCATGTAGGTCATTGTTATCTTGATTCGGGAGCACAATGCAGTATTGCTGGCTCTCAGCTAAGAGATATCCTCTTGAAGGATGAGGTACCCTTTTCCACAAAAAGTGTAGACATGACCCTAGCGGATGGTAGGACTACTTCTGCTACTGTTTTGGTCTTTGATTTAGTTGTTATCTTACAAAACCGCTCTCATAGCATTTCCTTAATTTCTGTGCCCACACACACAAATAGTCGTACCTTACTGGGGGCAGACTTCTTAAGAAAAGCTAACATCATTCTAGACATTCCTAATGACTCATGGTTTTATGGTGATGTCCCTAATATCTCCTACTCATTTGCTCCAGATCCAGCTCAGGTCAGCTCTCCTTGCCAGGTCAATAGCGTTACTCTTGCTCATTTAGAACTACGAGTAGATGAAGGAATTTCTCTATCCTTAGAAGAAAGATCCAATCTTAACAACATTGTTAAGGAAAATTCTGATTTATTCGTATATAATATAGACCCTACTCCATATGCTGAACACTCCATTGTATTGGTTGATGATGTACCAATATCTGTTCCACCTTACCGTATGTCAGAGCCCAAAAGGCAATTACTGCGTCAGGAGTTAGATAAACTTTTGGCTCAAGGTATAATCGAAGAGTGTGAGTCCCCATATGCTTCACCCGTGGTACTTGTGCCTAAGAGAGATGGAGGTATCAGATTAACAGTAGACTATCGACGCTTAAACGCAATAACACGTGCAGATAAGTACCCTCTGCCACGTATTGAAGATATTTTGCATGCAGCAAAGGAAACCCGATTTATGACTACCCTCGACTTAAAATATGGTTATCATCAAATCTCTGTACGAACAGCTGATCGTGACAAAACAGCCTTCGTGTGTCCATTTGGCACCTTTCGTTACACACGCATGCCCTTTGGTATGTGTAACAGTCCCGCTAGTTTCCAAAGGATGATTGATAAATTTCGTGCTGGTCTTCAAAATCTGAATATCCTAGCTTATTTAGATGATCTGATAATATTATCCCCATCCTTCTCTGATCACATAGACGATTTGAAACAAGTATTCAACCGGATGCGCCTATTTAAATTATGTCTAAATAGAGCGAAATGTTCATTCGCCTGTGAGGAAGTCCTATATCTCGGACACATCCTTTCACCTTTGGGTATCCGGCCAAGTGAAAATAAAGTATCTGCCGTATTAAACATGACACCACCCCTAAATGTTACTCAACTGCTAAAATTCCTGCAAACATGCTCATGGTTCCGTAGATTCATCGAAAATTTCTCCCATGTTGCTAAACCTTTGTCGAATTTAACCAAGAAAAATGTGAAATGGACCTGGGGAGCAGAACAACAAGAGGCCTTTGAATGTCTGAAACAATTATTGTGTTCCGCCCCAATCCTACGACAAGCTGACTGCAATTTACCTTATATACTTCGTACAGATGCTAGCAATTATGCTTTGGGGGCATGTCTTCTCCAGGGGGAGAAAGAGAACGAACGACCTGTAGAGTATGCTTCGAGACTTCTGACTCCTGCTGAACAAAACTAAAGCACTACAGAACGAGAAGCTCTCGCTGTGGTTTGGGCAGTGAAGAAATTTCGAGGATACTTAGAAGGCGCTACTACAATAGTGCAAAGTTATCACCAGGCCTTAAAATGGCTAATAACCTTAAAGTCCCCTACTGGACGGTTAGCTCGATGGGCTTTAGAGCTCATGCCATATGACCTAAAAATAGAATATATCACAGGAAGAAAAAATGTAATCGCAGATACTCTATCAAGGCCTCCCATGACAGAAGTTCCCATCATAGCTGAAGTTCATCTAGTAAGAGTAGATTGTCCAACTCTTAGTGTTGCTGATGTTCGAGAAGAGCAGCTTAATGATCCAGATGTTGCCAAGATTATTAGATGTTTAGAAGATCCCTCTTCTGACACATGCGTAGATTTCAAGAGGGGGGCAGAAAGAGGATATATCATGAACAATGGGATATTATACCGTTATACTCCTGAAGTAGATGAAGAAGAGCCCCAATTGGTAGCGGCTAGTACACGTATTCCTCACATACTGCATGAGTACCATGATTCCGCTACTGCTGGTCATTATGGAGTGGAGAAGACATATCAAAGAATAATAAAACGCTACTATTGGCCTGGAATGAAGAAAATTATCTCTGACCATGTAAGTAAATGTCTTGAGTGCCAACGCTATAAAGTCTCTAACCTCAAACCCGCTGGTCTCCTACAAACCCCTGTTCAGTCCCAGAGGTTTGAAGTGCTATCTATTGATTTATTTGGGCCTTTGCCCCTCTCTCCTCAAGGTTATACATGGATTCTGGTAGTGGAAGACACTGCTAGTCGTTGGGTAGAATTATTCCCGTTAGAATCTGCTACTGCCGCTGCCTGCGCCAAGTGTTTCATAGACAACATAATCTTACGATACGGAATCCCTCGTCGAGTCGTCAGTGACAACGGTACTCAGTTCGTGAGTGCGGTAATGAAGCAAGTGGCGCATTGTTTCGGGTACCAACAGAACCTTATACCTGTATACCACCCGGAAGCTAACCCCGTCGAACTAAAAAATAGAGACATTAAAACTCAGTTAGCTATTCTAACAAATAATTACCATTCGTCTTGGTCTGAAAAGTTACCCGCTATACGGTTCGCGATGAACACTGTGAAGTGCGACTCAACCGGTTTCACTCCTGCGTACCTCATGTTCGGTCGCGAGTTACGAACTCCTGATGATGCAAATCGTGATTTTCGAAGCATCATAGCCAAGGACAACTTCGTGCCACAAATCACGCCCTATCTAATAACTTTGAGTAAAGCTCTTAGTGAAGCCCGCGAAACACATGAACAATCCCAAGATAGACGTAAAAAGTATAAAGACTGCCACCGCCGCTCGGTTTCGTTCGAAGTAGGTGATATTGTGCTAGTCGATTCGCATACACTAAGTGACGCGTCTAAGTCCATAACTTCGAAGTTCGCGCCGCGTCGTGACGGACCCTACAAGATGACCAAAATGCTGTCCCCTACAACCTATGAAGTTTCACACATCGACACTCCGGATGTTCCTGCTGGAAAATATCATGTCTCAGCCTTGACGCCTTTCCATGCCGATCCAGAAGATCCGTGCCCTGCTCCAGTTCAACCTCTCCGTAGAAGAGGTCGTCCAGTGAAATCCTCAGAAGCCGACCCTCCTGCTCCACTGGTCTCCTGCCCAGAGTCTTTGACCCTTGGGTTAGACGATAGCGAAATGGGCCCCCCTGTTGGAGATGACCTTGCTCAAATTGAAGCTGAACCTGAACCTGACCCTATTGCCAGACGTAGACAACCCCGACCAAAACGTTGTCATTGCTGTCCTGTAGAGCTCTATTCCTGCTTAGACTCTGTTGCCCCATCCGCGAGTCGCCAGGGTGGTGCAAAGGGGGAGGATGTAACAGCCACACCGCTCCATGGCTGAATACCACCGAAGTTACCATAACAGTGTCCACCGAGAGTGAACGGTGACAAGAGACATATATATGTTTTGTTGTTGTAAAATGTAGGTTAAATTGTAATACATGGTTTTCCTTTTAATAAAATCGTGTAAATCAATATTCACAGTCATTACCTAACTATTTTAACTAATACCCACATCACATAAGTACATAAAAACAGTTAACATAAAAACATATAAATTATACACAAATCATACAAATTGATAAAAAGATGCCTGCAAGTATTCCTCTAACGAATATAAAGTGTTTACCAGAAGTAAGTCCTTAACTGTTCTCTTAAATACATAAATATTTGACTCTTTAACATAATTAGGTAATTTATTATACAATCGAACGCCTGTTGGGTAAGGACCCTTGCTCAAAACGGTCGAGTGACGAACAACAAAGGGTCAACAAATCATTTCTGTAACGAAAATTGTAGCCACTCATTAAGGAAACATCATTTCTGCAAATAAAATTGCATCTATGTGATTTTCCATAAACAACACAACTGAAAATATACAGCGAAATTACAGTTAAAATATTTAATTGTTTAAAAACTAGTCTACAGGAATCCAAGCGCCTTCTAAACGTCATGGTACGAATAATTTTTTTTTTGAAGAACAAGCACCTTATTAATTCGCGAGCAATTTCCCCAACAAACTAAGCAATATTGCTAAATTGACTGTACATGAGCAAAATAGTAAAGTTTTAAGATATCTAGGGAGACAAAATTCCTAAGTTGCCATAAAACATAACAGTGCACAGACAATCTTCCCACTATATAATCAACGTGTGAGCTCCAAGACAAATTAGAATCCAGGTAAACACCTAACAACTTAGTGGAGTGGCTATTTACCACCGACCCATTGTCAAGATTTACTAATGGACTCATCTGCATAGTAGAAGGTGAAAAGGTTACCATATTGGTCCTTGATCCATTTAAGATTAGGGCAATATTTAAACGGTAATGAGTCATACTTTTTATAAGACAGTTTGCTTTTTGTACTACATGAAAAAAATTATTGGAATTTAGTGCAACTGTGGTATCGTCAGCAAATTAAGTGACATAATAGCCTAATTGCTGTTCCACGTTTTCTACTCGAACACTAATTGCATCAGAAAAATTATCTAATGGATTCCGAACCAAACATGTTGAGCTATCGTTTATCAGTTGATTTAAATCATTGACGAAAATCAAAAATAAAAGAGGGCTAAGGATACTTCCCTGTGGAACTCCGGAGATAATACTTTCTTCTGAAGAAAATATTATATTCCCATTCACATTGACCTTAATTTTTTGAAACCTTGTCGATAAAAAGGTGTGGATCCACTTTAACGCAGTTCCTCTAACAACAATATGGTAAAGTTTTTAAAGCAGTATTGGATGATTTACAGTTTCAAAAGCTCGTGCTAAGTCAAAAAACACAAGGATAACTTTATTACCCTTATCAAAGTTCGATAAAATATGATTGCACAGCGCTAGTAGTGCATCTTACACACTTATACCTTCACGAAAACCAAATTGAGACTTTTCTATAATGTTGTGCTTGTTAATGTACGAGAGGAAACTTGTATGAATGCCTTCTCATATATTTTTGAAAACACAGATAAAAGTGATAGCTCTCGATAGTTATCAAATTTTGATTTTTCACCTTTTTTATGTATAGGCACAACTAAAGGAGTATTTAGAATTTGAGGAAAAATCCCTTCCTGAAATGAAAGGTTTACTAGAAATGTTAATTGTTTATATATGTTATGAGATACATTTGTGTTAACATAGAATACGGGATCTCATCCAGTCCAGCCAAGGATTTTTTTGAGATATCTTTAATTATACTTTTTATTTCTTCATCACTAACAGGATAAAGGAAAAGGGCGAAGAAAGGATTAGGCCAGGAGAAGTTTGACTAATTAAATTTTTTACAGAATTCAAAAAACGTTGACTGAAAGATTTTGCTATGTCATGAGGGTCATCCACAGAAATTCTCAAATTATTTTTAAATTTACGTGGGTATTTAGAAGAGTTTCAATTTTTACCTCCGACAGTGTTTCGATTTATGATGAAATTGATTAGAAAATCATCTAGTGCACACTTAAGCTTTTGTAAACCACAAGAAGTAATAAACCGTTGAAATGTTTGATTAGTGTCAACAACTTTATGCTCAGAGTCAATAAATAAAAATTAAGTTCGATGGTCAGAAAAATAAGGTTCAAATACGCCCACTCTGTAGATTTTTTCAGAAAAATCTGTCATAATGTTGTCGATGCAACTACTGGACTGGGATGTGATTCTAGTATAATCGTTTATAGTTACTTTTAGACTAAAATATGTTAATAGATTCTGAACATCAAACAAAGGGTCAGATTCAATTTTAAAATTTATATTAAAATCACCAAGTATGATAATTTTGTCTGCTTTACTAAGCAAGGATTTTATGACATTTTCAAAATTAACCAAAAACAAGTCAAAGTCACCCCTATCCGATCTGTATACAGTTAAAATATTGGTTTTTATTGAAGGTACATAAATTGCACAAAACTATTTGGTTGAACTTTGCTCTGCATTATATTCATTTAGATTAAGAGAAGAATATATAAGATATTCTTTTACATAAATTGCGACTTCGCCTTGTTTCTTTTTTACCTTACAAAAAGTTGCGAATCTATAACAGAAATAAACTAGAAAATGCAGAGATAGGCACATATAGTACAGCTTTTTAAAGACAAAGAGAGAACTGAAGCACCAAAAGAATTTAAAGTTGATACTGGGCCTGATATTATATAATAATAAATCGAATATGCATTTTATTTATTTATTTATTTATCGTATGGCATACAATAAGAACACATATTTAAAAAGCAATATAAAACATTACATGGAGTATTACAAACGAATATCTAATGCATTAATATAGTCTAAAACATTTTCGGTCGCATTCAGGAACTCGTCAAAAACTCCAGGGAACCGCCTTCGGGGGCATTCTTCAACAATGTGACGGACGGTCTGTCGTTGCGCACCACAGTCACACTCCGGAGTAAGGGCTTTTCCCCATTTATGTAAGCTGTCAGCACATCTACCGCTTCTTGTTCTTATTCTGTTTAGCGTTGTCCATGTACTCCGGGTCAGTTCAAAGCCTGGCGGTTTCTGTTCGATACAGGCCATTTGCTGTGCTTCCTGTGGTGAGTCGCGCTCCCATTGTCTTCTCCAAGCGTTGGTGAGGTCGAAATGTTCGTGATGTAAGGAGGTGGCCCTTAACATGACAGGATATCTGGAGCGCAGTCTGTTCATTTCGATATCACGCCTATTATGGTGGATGGGTAGTTGATGGTTAGACTGGATTTTTCGATATTCTCTGAGAAGGGAGTGACTTCTTCGTAGTTTAGGCGGTGGAATGTGACTCAGGATGGGAAGCCAATAGTTGGGTGTTGGTCTAATTGTACCTGAAATCATTCGCATTGTCTGGTTTAATTGGGTGTCAATAATCTTCGTGTGTTTGCTATTGAGCCATACTGGGGAAGCATATTCAGCTGTCGAGTATACAAGTCCGATAGCAGATGATCTGAGTACTGAGTCCGAGGACCCCCATGTGCTACCACATAGCTTTTGGATTATATTATTTTTTCAGTTTTGCTGCCGTTCTTTGTAGGTGTTCTTTAAAACTTAAAGTTCTGTCAAGAGTCACTCCAAGATATTTTGGTGTTGAGTTATGAGTTAGTAGTCTGTCTTCAAAGTGAACGGACAGTTTTTTGTTGGCTTGGGCATTATTTAGATGGAAACAGCACACTTCGGTTTTCGTCGCATTAGGCTGTAGCCTCCATTTGCGAAAGTATTTTCCCATAATGGCAAGGTCATCCGTTAGTATTGTTTCTGTAACTGCCATGTTATTATGTCTTGCTGAAATGGCCCTGTCGTCAGCGTAGCCAAATTTCTGCGAATTTGTCCTAGGTAGGTCCGCGATGTATAAATTAAACAGTAAGGGCCAGTATAAATTAAACAGATCCCTGTGGCAGTCCATTGCTGAGCTTCATTTGGACACTTTTTAAGTTGCCCATTGTGACTTGAAAAGGTCTGTCGGTGGGCATGCTATGAGTGAGTCCTTGTCTCCAGACGGTGTCGTATGCAGCTGATAGGTCAATGAAAGCAACGGATGTTTTTTGCTTTCTTTGAAAACCTTCTTCAATATGTGTTGTTAGGGATAGGATCTGATCTGTGCAGCTTCGGTTAGGTCTGAACCCCGCTTGCTCAATAGGTATCAATTCAAATATGTTATTACTAATTCTGTTGTAGATTAATCGTTCCAACAGTTTATAGACACAGCTCAGCAGTGCAATCGGTCGGTAGTTTTGAGGCTGATCATTTGCCTTTCCCGGTTTTAATATGGCTATAATGGAGGCCCTTTTTGACGAGTGGGGGATTTCCCCTGATTTTATCATATCTGTATAGAAATCAACCAGCCATTTCCTAGCATATTTGCCACAGTGGAGTAAAAATTCTGGATGAATTTTATCGAAGCCGGGTGCCTTTCCAGACTTAACTTCTGATATTGCTGAGTTAATTTCTTCTAGAGTAAACCCTTCAGAGTACTGAGATGTAAGCGGACATTCAGACTTCAGTATTTTTAGTTCTTGCTTTACTTTGGTGGTGTGGTCACGATCTCTAGGTGCTCTTGAGGTAGCTACAATGTGGGAGGCCACTCTCTTGGGAACTATTGGTACTTTATCTCTAGTTGTGTGTCTGCTACTACCAAGTTTTCTAAGTAAGAACCATGCTTTTCTGCTTGATTTACTAAAGTCTAGTTTTTCCACAGTTTCCATCCATTTTTGTCGTCTGGCTGCATCCAAACTGTGCAGTAGTTCGTCCGCAATTTCTCGGTCTTGGCTTTCGTTGTATTCTTGATATAATTTCTCACATTTTTCATCCCATCCTGGGACATACTCTTTACGATATCCCCTGGGTATAGTTTTCTTCACTGTAGAGATAACCGCGCCAACAAATCTTATGTAGTTTTCACGTGTTGGGGTTATCCATCCCAAAGATTTGTCCAATCTCTCAGTAAAAGTTGTCCAGTCTGCTTTTTTAAAGTTCCACCTAGGTCGAGAAAAAGATGTTATTATTGGTATTTTGATGCCAACTTCTATTACAACTGGTCTATGTTGGCTATGTGGAAAATCTGGGAGTACTGTACGTGAAGTTGCCAGGGGTTGATTTTTTTCATTTGTGGAGACAAAGCATAGGTCTGGGTTGTATTCTCGTTTCCAGACTGCAGATCGAAAAGTTCCCTGATCTTTAGCGTCAAAGACTAAATAAGTGTCAACCTCTTCGCTCCAGTTTAGCAAAGCCTCGCCGTTTTGATCACTTTGCCTATACTTCCAGAGTTCATGGTGACTGTTGAAATCTCCCACATAAACTGAGGGGTGTGGGTGGGCGTGAATAACATGCGGAGGCCACAGGACTGCCGGGGGTTTATAAATATTGCTGATAGTAATTTCGCCAATTTGTATGGTAACCGTATGAATGTTATTTATGTCTGATGTAGAACATACGTGTGCATTTTCTATTTTGTTTCGAACATAGGTTGCTACTCCATAAGCTGGATGGTAAGTTGCACCCAATAAATCATAGCCACGAATTCTTCCTCTAGCGAGAATTTGTTCTTCGTTTTCTACATGTGTTTCCTGAATTGCGATCACGTCGATATTATTTTCGATGAGAACCTTTTGAAGGTACTCACACTTACTTCTACTAATACCTTCTATATTTAAATGGCAGATTCGAACGCTTGGTCCGAGTTCTTTTGTCGCTTGATCCTGAGAAGATCCGTTTAAATTGTTAGTTGTAGGCATATCTATTATCTTATCGTGATGTGTTCTTGCCAGGAGATCTAGAGAGTCTATATTATCTGGCTGCCTATAGTGCTAGTTCATTTAGCATTACCCAGGGTGCACGTGTAGTATTCTACTACGGACGCGAACTAGCTTTACACCCCACAAATGGGATTTAGGAAAGGTCTCGGAATACGGGATGAACTGTTTGCAGTGAGTGCAAAAATCATTCTTCATGTCTTCAAGCCTAGATATGAATCAGGAAGTATATGCCTGTTTCAATAATTTTGAAATTTTGAGAAGTCATTGAAGTTAAAATACCATAGAGTATTCCAAAGGCATATCATGAGAGGTGAAAAATACGAACTATTAAGAATGTAATACAGGACAAAATCAAAGGCAGAAGAGGCGTAGGAAGACGTGAAATCTCGTGTCTACGCAATCTCCGTGAATGGTTCGAATGCAGTTCAATTGAACTATTCAGGCGCGTAACCAACAAAATTATAATTGCCAGAATGATTTCCAATCTCCGATAGGAGCGGAAATTGAAGAATAAGTGAGTTAAACCACCCCTAAGTATTAACGGAAAATCTTACAGTATAATATAAATAATTTATAATATATTCTGTATTCTTAATACTCAAATATTAATAACCTGAGTTGAACTTGAACTTGAACTACTGGCATTGTTAAAGCACGGCTGTTTATTCTAATTAAATATATAAGTACAAGTAGAGAACTAGGATTATTTATTATGATTAGAGCATTGCTTTAAAACGTTTAGCTAGTCAGTGTTGTGTGTTTACTAATACGTGGCATAGTATTGCAATGTTTTATGCTTAATATTGCTAATCATATCATTCTGTTATCATTTCTTACTTAAGGAAAAAACGGAGTGGCATAGAAAATTTCATTAAATTTTATCCCTTGGTGTTCTTATTTCTTTCTGAAGTATGTATTATTTATTCTTACATACTACTTCAAAATTAAAACTCTAATTTTTGTTACATTATACTTATTGAGAATTCTCTATGTATCCCTATTGTCTGCCTTTTTAGCTGAAAACGATGTTGTTCCATCCCAAAAAGGCATGTGTCTTAACGAACTCGTGCCTCGACTTAAAATGGGCTACGAACAATTTAAAATCCGAAGCAGCGAATTCGTAGGACAATTTCAACTTAATCAGAACATGGAAGTGTAAAAATAAATTGTGTGCACGAAGCATTATAAATTAATGGACTAGTCTTTTCAGATTACGTTTTGTATAAAGTAAATTCTTGATATTTAGATCAGTATTTGTGTAAACTTTGTTTTAACCAGTGAATTTTTAAAATATTGTGTTTTTAGCTTCCTCCCAATTTTGAAATTAACTCAAGGTATCTACTGCGATTATAATAATAAAATTGAAAAAATACCGTAAATATAAATAGAACGGGGTATCTATCAAACCAACCGAAGTAACACCATCGTTGAAATGTCTTTAAAAAAATGTAACAGAAAAAACTGGATGACAGAAGAAATCTTATATTCATAAATGTCCGAAGTAAATATAAAAATAACACCAAAAAATTCAAAGAAATTCAAAATAGAATTAGACAAAAAATTTGTAACTTGAAATTAGTTTATAGATAAGTGCCAAAAAATAGCAAAACTACATGAAAAACATAAGACCAAAGGAACCCCTTATTTATTAAACGAAAATAATTAAATCGTGGATGACGTCAAAGCAAAGATCAAACTGTGAAAGAACTAGATTGAAAACTTTTTGCAAACAACAATATGCTTTGCAAAATGTGAAAAGCGGAAGAGCGCCTGGACGTAATAACCTCCCAATACACACTATAAAACTAGTGGACGAGAAAGAAATAGATACATTAAAAGACTTCTTTATTAGCATTTATAAAACTGGCTTAATATCATAAGAATTGCTCGCATATACTTTGTTTTTTCTTTCGTATAACTTTTTCCCCTTCCACATAAAACTATATTAAATGTTTTTCCTGTTTATTCCTTTCATCCATTCATTTTCGTTCAGATGTTGCTATGCTTCTTTTCTACCATACTTGGAATCAAAGATTTTCTACGCCGTCATCACCGTTGTAGTCTCTGGCACATCCGTGCAGATCCGTGTGATACCTCACAGAACTCGGTTCCAATTTATTCACTTTATTGTACCAAAGTGACAGATGCCCAGTTCGCGCCATGGCTATTTCAGATTAGAATTTCCCACATGGACAACAGTATGCATGTACAGCGTTAACAGGCCTTTTAGGCCCATTGCTGGATGGATAATTTTCATCGTTTTCTATTCTTAGCTAACAGCTTCCAATCTCTGATTCCCATCTCTCTGACATCTTCCATCACTGCATCTCTCCATTTCTTTCTTGGTCTTCCTTTTTTTTGCCCTCAGGTACTCTCCAAGCAATATTCTTGACTAGTCTATTACCTTGCATTCTTTCTAGATGGCCGAGCCATTCTAGTCTACGTTTTTTCACCACATTTGTTATTGTAGGATTAGCATACAACTGATACACTTCTGCATTAGTTCGTCTTTTCCATTCTCCTTCTACTACTTTTCAACCAAATATTCTGCGAAGTATCTTTCTTTCCCATGCTTCCAATGTGTTCTGTACGGTTTTGTTCATAGTCCATGTCTCGGCAGCGTATAGCATTGTGGGTCTAATTATAGTTTTGTATACTCTTATTTTTGTATTACGAGATATATCTTTGGCCTTAATTATTTTGCTCATAGCTCTAGCACACCTGTTGCTCTTGGTCAGTCTCAGGTTGATTTCGGTTTCTTCTTTACATGTCTGATCAATGAAAGTACCTAAGTACATATATTCATCCACCTTCTCGAATTCTACAACTGATCCATTCTCCACCTCCAATTTAAAGGATCCCCTGGTGCTTATTCCTTTTTTGCTCGAGATCTCCATGTACTTCGATTTATTAATATTAACTTTCAGTCCCATTTTAGAGCTTTCCCGAATCAGTCTTTTTGTTATATTTGATAGTTCTTTTCCATTTCTTTTAATGAGAACCACATCATCAGCGTATGCTAAGCATTGGTGCTCCTTGTATAAAATAGTACCGGACCTATTTATCCCACTAATCCTTACAATTTTTTCTAGAACTATATTGAATAGCAATGTAGACAACGGATCTCCTTGGCGAACACCTTTTTTCACTTCGAATTCTTCTGAGACTGTACCGTTGCATCTCACAGCACAAATGGTTTGTCTAATTGTCATATTTACCAATCTTATTATCTTTTCTGGCACTTGGAATTCTTTTAGTGTTTCTATTAACTTGTTTCTGTTTATTGTATCGTAGGCAGCTTTGTAATCAATGAAAAGTACTTGTGCTGAAATGTTGTATTCATAGCAATTGGTCAGGATTTGTTTTAGCATAAAAATTTGATCGGTTGTTGATCTTTCTTTCCGAAATCCTCCCTGGTATTCTCCTAGATTCTTCTCTATATATATTTCTAATCGTTTTTTAATTAGTATGGCGAGTACTTTATACATTACTTCTAATAAGGATATTCCTCTATAGTTTGTGCATTCAGTTCTATCTCCCTTTTTGTGTATAGGAATTAAAATTGACTTATTCCATTCTTGAGGCATTTCTTCGGCATACTTCTAGTATTAGCTCACCAAGTTTGTTTATTAAGACCTCTCCTCCATATTTTATGTTCTCTGCCACAATGCCGCTCTACCCGGTAATTTTTTGGTTTTTCGTATCTTTTATTATTTCTTCAATTTCTTCTCTTGTGGGCTTTGGTATTTCTTCTATTACTATTTGAGGTCTAGGAACATAACAATTTTCTTCAGTAGTCACTTCGTCATTTAGTATCTCTTTGAAATATTCTTTCCACCTTTCACATATTTGGTCTTCATCCACTATCAGGTTGGACAACAGAGAAGAATCTAATGAACTTCACAGAGTTGAAAGCCTTGATGAAAAATTGTTTGAATTTATGTAGCATAAACATATTTGGGAGGACTGAGTAATCGTTTGGCCTGGTATTTCATGAATTGGAAATTTTGTTGTTATATTATATAGGTCATCATTATCATCCTTGGGTTGAAAATCTTATTGAGCTTGCTGATTTAATAAAAATTAGCAATTAATTGAAAAATCAAAATACCTGGCATAACTCATTTATGTTATCTGTACAAAGAAATCACTTACCGTCTGTCTAAATATGCTAATTGGCAGGGTAGAAAATTCGTATCTGAGCCCAATGGTGGATAGACAGTTAACGACGGCTCGCCGCGAGGCGAGGGGCGGTCGTCTTCCATGATAAACTGGAGATGTTTACAGTCCGATGTCTTGTTTCGATCTGCCTGTAGCTCGATATATTTGTGTCTGTAGGAATAAAATGTGTACCTAAAAATCCTCAGGGATGGTCGTACTCTAGGTAGTAGTACTCCAGAACAGGAAGTGTACTCTTTTAAATCAGGGATTCATGGATACAATTCCGCAGAAATTTGATATTATAAAGTTTTTCTGCGCTTTCGAGACAATTAACAATGAGTATATTTATTTAAACGTAAAAATAGATTATCATATGTTAGCCATTTTGAAAATGAGGATTTACTGAAAAGAAGAAAAAGAATATAGGTAAAAACAAGAAGAAAGAGATATAAAGAAATTTTTTTGGGAGATTTTTGGGAGAAGTCAGTTACTGACTATCCAAATATTTTTAAAGAGTGAGTAGCCTCTGGTGTCTAAGTTTTCTACATTTTTATAACGACTGGCAAAGAAAAAAATATCTTAATGGTTACTGTAATTGTTAATTTACGGGTTTATAACATTATACATGTATTTTACAATTTCAACACAAATATAATGTAGATTCAACAGAAAATTCGGCCTAATTCCCAACTATTACTATTCGTTTATCAGTTGGAACATTTGTTTGATGACTGTTATACATATGTTTAATATTCATTATTTGAGCGCTTCTACGTATTTTTCAACGCATTTAGTTCATTTTCGCTTATTATACATATCTAGTGATCTATTTAATGTAACATTGTGTGTATTATGTAATGGATGAAAATTTTGGAAATATTCTAATTTTTCATTTTAAAATAAAAACACTATTTTTGGAATTATATCCTATATGAAAGTTGTGAAAAGGTGAACGGTAATTGCAGTATATTTTTGGTTGCATAATTAATACGAAAAAATTTCGAATAACCTCAAATATTGCATTTAAAAAGAAAGTTTTTATTTTAAAAGAAGGTTCTTCACCTTCTTATTCAAGCGATAATTACAGCAAATTTTATAGCGGGATTAGGTGATAAAATCTACACTGGGGTGAAGTTTTATTTGGGATTGGTCTATCGGAAGTACATAGAAGGGGTTTTTAACTCTTTTAGTAAAATTTTTAGCTCTTTACGTTGTCCCATGGGTTCCCTATCACAAAAAAAGTATTTAAAAAAAAATTTCTGAAGAAATCTGAAATAAAATCATAATCACATTAAGGCCAAAAAATACTTACACAAAATACTTATTTACAAAAAAGCTCAGGTAAAATATTTAAATTTTTCAAAAAATATTTAGGTTATGTAGACAATTTTTGGCAATTTTCTAAATAATTATTTGTGGTGTTTTTTTCATTTTTTTTGGCGGTTGTGTAAGATTTGACATTTTCTCTCCGAAATATTCTCAAAATTCGAAAAATCCTATTTTTTGGCGTTTTTCCTATGTTTTTTGTATATAAACTCAACTGCTGGTTACTGAATAACGATTTTTGATTTATTTTTCTGTTATTTATAATAGAAAGATTAGGTTTGTTATTTTCAGACCAGAACATATTCAAAGCACAACAAACCGTCTTTTTTAATATTGTTTCCCATGTTTTTAACACCTAACCTTAACTGCACGTGAATGAAGAATAATTTCTCATCTATTTCTTCGTTTTTTTTAATAGCAAGGTAATGTTGGCCATTTTTAGAATGAAAAATACACTAAACTCGAAAAAATGCATTTCTCGGTAATCAAAATTGAGCTCAGGAAAAATAAAGAATTATCGAAAAAATATATCAAAAATGGGATTTTTTTTCGAATTTTTGGTAGGTTTCGGAGAGAAAATTGCAAATCGAATACCACCATTCAGAAGAACGGAAGAAATACATGAAAAATAATGATTTAAAAGTTTGCCAAAAGTTACTACATAACCTAAAAATCAGAGTGTTTTATAATGTTTGCTCACGATTTTTTTTAGATTTTTTTAAGTAAAAAATCGTTTTAAGAAGCCAACAGTTCGTAGAATATAAAAAAAAAGAAGAGTTTTTTCCCGTGATTTTTTTGAAGTAGTTTTTGCAATGCGTTATTCTACAGAGGCCAAAAAGATACCGTATTGCTCTTTTTTGTAATTTAAAAATTAGGCCATATCGAAGATGAGACTCGAACAAAGAAAAATGCGTAATTTTGGAAGATGCGAAATTGATTTCCTTCAAAACAAATCTTATTACATAGCAGGTTGAGGCTAGTTTCTTATATAACAAATTGATATAAAGGGACCATTCAAGGTTGCTGTCTATAAAAATACCAAGAAATTTTACAGAATCAACGATACTGATGTGGCTGTTATTAAGAAGCAAAGGTTGAAGAGCTTCTTTATACTATACTGCTACTGTCTTATCCACGTTAAAAGCGAGTAAATAGTCGAACCAGGTTTTTATTTTAAGTAGATCAGAAGTTATAATTTCATAAAGAGTTGCAATATTAGAGTGCCTCCAGGTAATATTGGTATCATCAGCAAAAAGAAAAAAACTTCTATCGATTTTTAAGTTAGTGATGTCATTTACACAATCAAAAGCTTTGGCATAGTCACAAAAAACAGTGGCAGTATAAAGATTATTGTTTAGTGCTTGATAGGCCTCATGTAGTACAGAAAACATAGTATTGCTGGTACTTTTATTAGATAAAAAGCCAAACCGACTTTGTGATAAAATGTTTTCAACTAGAAAGGACATAATTTGGGCTTTTATAAGTCTCTCAATAATTTTGAATAGGACCGGTAGTAAGGCAATAGGTCTATAGCTGCAGATATTAGAGTTTTACCACCCTTATGAAGGGGTATAATAATGGTTGTCTTTAAACACTCTGGAAATATATCTTTTTTAAAGGAATCGTTAATTAGTTAGAGAAGGACTTCCAACACATTTTTTGGGAGATTTAAGAAAATTTTTATGGATAGTCCATGAGTACTACAGGAAGATTTGCTTTTGATACTACTGATTGTTTGGATCAGTTCATATTTATCAACTGGTCTTTTGAAGAATGAATTCGAGACCTTTTTTGAGTTAAGGAGTTAGGAAATAGGATTTTGTTGTGGCAAAATGATTGATGTTATATTTTTACTCACATTAACGAAGTATTCATTTAGACTTTCAGGGTTTGGAAATAAAAATATTTGAACTGTATTAGTTTTACTTCGAAGATCGTTTATTATGGACCAAGTTTCTCTTGGAAAATTTTTAGAGCTTCCCAGACGATTCTGATACTACATTTTTTTAGCTGTTTTGATAAGTTTAGATAGGTTCCTCTGTAGTTGGAGATATATTCAGTGACAAAGACGTTGGTAGTAAATTTCTTAATGTACAGTAGTGAACGAATATTCTTGGCTGATGTGCGGATACCTTTCATAGTTCGTAACCAACCTTAAAAATTTCCATTAACTATCATCGGTGGAATACCAAATGAATTGATAAAAAACGGATCGGAAAAGTTATTTCGTATGATACATAAAATATTTGAGAGAGCACTGAATGGAGAAGACTTACCGGCAGAATGGTCCCAAGCATATATGACATCAATATACAAGAAAGGAAATAGAAAAAACTGCGAAAACTATCGGGGAATCAGCATTATATCGTCTATAGGCAGACTGTATGAAAAGACCATAAAGGAAAAATTAGAAATATATAAAGATAAAATCGGAGAAGACCAGGCAGGTTTCACAGCGGGGAAAGCATGCTTAGATCACATTTACACGGTCGAACAACTAATAGAAAAAAGAATGGCCAAAAATAGATCGGTCCATCTGGCTTTTGTTGATCTTAAGAAGGCATATGACTCAATACCTAGAACCAAGCTATGGGAAGCAATGGAAGACATCAAAGTTCCACGAAGATTAATAAACGCGGTAAAAGCACTCTACAAGAATAACGAAGTAGCTATCAAAACGGGCAATAGAATATGCAGTCCATTTAAGACGACAAAGGGACTACTACAGGGTTGCTCCATATCCCACCCGGTTTAAAATATTCCTGGAAAAAACCCTGAAACCATGGAAAAGAAAGTGCGAAGGAATGGGTATACCAGTAAGGAACGAATATCTATATACGCTAAGTTTTGCCGACGACCAAATAGTGATCGCACAAGAAGAGGATGACCTCAGTTTTATGATGAGAAAACTGGAGCAGGAATATACAAAGAATGGGATGGAAATAAACCTAAAGAAAACTGAATACCTTACAACGTAGAATACAGAAATAAAACAGCTGGAAATAGACGAAGGTAAACAAATCAAAGGAACAGACAAGTATAAATATTTAGGTTTCATAATATCAAACAAAGGAACAACGGAGGAAGATATAAAAAATAGACTAGGACAAACAAGAGACTGCATACAAAAATTAAACCCGGTACTATGGGATAAGAACATCAGCATGAAAACAAAGAAAAAAATATATAATACCATGACAAGAAGTATCCTCACTTATGGGTGTGAAAATTGGAAAATAAATAAGAAAACCAAAAACAAAATAAGAGCAACAGAGATGGAATTCCTAAGGAGAAGCTGCAGAGTTACAAGAAGAGATAGAATAAATAACATGGAGATTAAGAGGAGAATGGGAATGAACTCCGACATAATAGACTACATCGAACAGAAGAGGTTAACCTGGTACGGACATGTCAGAAGAGCAGACCAAAATCGGTGGATAAATAGAATAACAGAGTGGAGCCCGATAGGAAGAAGAAAGAGAGGCAGACCCTGAAGATCTTTCAGAGATGAAGTGGACGAAGCAATGAGTAGAAGAAACCTACAGGAAGGGGACTGGCTAAACAGGAAAAATTGGAGAAAACGGTTGAGTGAAGGAATACAGTGAAAACTGTGGAAATCCTTGTATATATATATATATATATATATATATATATATATATATATATATATATCAATCCATTAATTATGTTATTAGAAGTTATTCAAATTTTTTATTCAAGAGGTTATTTTTGTAAATAAATTAGACAATAAATAATGAAGATACGGTAATGTTGTAATTTTGCTTTTACTATATGAAAGGTGAAGACATTTCTAACCAATCAATTAAAGAAATAAAAAAATATAAATGTAAGTACTGAAAGTATACAAGACAGCAGTAAGACTAATCCTAACATATGCAGCGGAGACAAGGACCGATACAAGAAAGTCGAAACAACAAATAAACAATATCGAAATGAAAGTATTAAGATCAATAACGGGCATATCATTAAGAGACAGACAAACCAACAGAAGTATACGCGAACAATGCAAAATTCAAAATATTAACAGGTGGATAAAAACAAGAAAAAAAACTGAAACGAACATGTAAACCGAATGGGACCAGATAGATTAGCGAACATTTGTAAAAAAAACAAGCCGTATAGCAGTAGACCCGTTGGAAGGCCGCCAAAAAGGTGGAAAGATAATGTACAGTCAACAAAGACTGAAACAAAATAAGAGGCAGACAAACAGGAGTAATCCTAGTCGCGCGAAGAAGAAGGAGAAGAAGAAGAATGTAAGTAAATTCATATTTTGTAAGTACATTTGTTAACAAAGAATATTTGTTAATATAGCTGAAAAATAATTGAGTAAAGTTTCTGTATGACATTCTAAAATAATTTTCGTATAAAATATACGCTACAGTAACGACTGTTCACTTGGAGAATCAATTTTGCTAAAATCTATACAACAGTACTTAATATTCATTACTGTATTTTATGTTTAATGTTAAACCTAAATCTTCTCGAAACCCAGCATTTTGGGAAAGTGTATGAAAACCACTCCCTCCCCATATAAACTAAAACATTTAAGGAAACAACTGAGGGTTGCATAGCTTTATTTAGCGGTCGAAACACTTACGTCGACCCTTCGACAACTAAAAGGGCTATTGATGACAAATGGACAGCAACTATTCGATGAAAGCAAACCTCAACAAACTATGAACTGAGGACTGGTATCGATCGTGTTTATTGTATTCCAAAGCCATTGCGGAAAATACCTTTAGCCCGAAATTAACTGGACGAGATAATATTTGTAGATTGAAGAGTACTAGACAAAACTAAGTTAGTCTATTAACTATACAACTTTTCAGTTTATTAAAAGCTATTACATTTTTTGTGCAATAAATATTTTTTAAACAATGTGCTTACTTTAATTGTTCATTTTAACGTTTTTCATTTATATAAATTAGGCATTTCTTTGGGTCACGTTGTCTTTTAGGAAAAGCTTCATTGTGAAATAAGGCCATTTTGATGTTATTAATATTTCACCAGAATCCCCGGATCGCCCTTTATTTTGATTTGAGTACATCACCTAAAAGTCAAGAAGTAAATAGTATGTTTAAGAAAATAAACAATTAAATACGTATTACGTTGAATTGAAACAAAATAATAAGTTAAAATTCATCTTCAAATTCTGTGTAAAATAATTAATTCATTTTGCTTGTTGTTTTAGATATCTTCCCACTGGACTCGCTTTTCGCTCTTTGGCGTTCTCATTCAGAATGTCTCACACAACTATAAGATTAATTGTTTACGAAACGTGCACTATCATATGGAAAACTTTTTATGAGCGGCATATGCCTTTTCCAACAAAAGACATGTTTCGATCAATTTCCAATGATTTTTTGAATAAATGGAATTCTCCGAGTTAAATAGGATGTATCGATGGCAAACATATTCGAATACGATGTTCCTTTAATTCAGGATCCATGTATTATAACTATAAACGATATTTCTCTGTAGTACTTCAAGCAGTTGCAGATGCAAAGTACAGATTTATCTGCGTTGATATTGGGGCTTTTATAAAACAAAGGGATGGAGGTGTTTTTTCACATAGTTCGCTAGACGATAGAGCACTTCCACAAAGCAATTGGGTACTTCCGCATATCCTTCTTGGTGATGAAGCTATCCTCTTAAAACCTACTTAATGAGACCCTATCCCAAAAGAGATTTGCAGGAAGAAGAAGAAGTATTTAATTATAGACTTTCAAGAGCGAGAAGAATGGTGGAATGTGATTTTGGGATATTAACGTCCAAATGGAGAGTATTAAAAAACGAAATGGAAGTTTACCCCGACAAAGTTGATATAATTGTAAAATGTACATGTATTCTTCATAACATTGTCATTGACCAGGAAGGTATAAAGGAATTCAATCTTTTAGAAACAGTGGCAACTATGGGGACGCACCAACCAAATAGATCAATAATTAACAACAGAGCAAATCAACAAGCATATGATATCAGAAATGCTTTTAAAACCTATTTTAATAGTAACGCTGGGCCCGTTTCATTTCAATATGATCGTTTTTAACCACTCATAATATAAAATGCATATACGTAATTTAATTATTGACGATACTAAATAGTATAATATACTTTAATATGTATTAAATAAATATTAGATTAAAAATAATGCAAATATCTATACATATACTTACTGTTTTCACCCATTTCTTCCGCCAGGGATATTCACATCTTACGAGCCATATCTCGATTGTGATAATCTTTATTAGTTTGGTCCCATAATGACTTTCTTTCAAATACACCCAAAATTAATTTTTCAAGATCCATTTTCAGACGCACGTTGCCGCAGGAAAAAAACAAACAAGTTTGTATTTTGAAATTAGTCGTCCGTAAACGTGCATAAACTGACGGCTAGTACTTATTCGATATAACCGTTCCTATTTATCTGCCCGTGTTTGTTTCTATCGTCCGACTACTCACGAGTACGTCCGACTCGTTAGTCGTTCAGAGTACGCATCCAATATAACCGTAGCCTTATAGAAACAACTAACAAGAAGCCCAAAATTTAATCTATATATAACAGTCATAACACTATAGATAAATTCACATTCAGATGGCAGCGTTCCAGAGATAGGCCTGTACTTTCTATATGCCAGAAATAACTACATTGTTGTCAGTTTTTAATCGTACCTACAATCGTACGTTATGGGCCGGCTCCTATAAAAGAATTATAATTTCGGAAATATTTATGAATGTAAAACGGAAAAATACTACATTTTTTTAATTATATAATTTTTCTGTTGGTATTTTAAAAATAGAAAGTTATATTTCGGAAATCTGGTCTTTTCGGAATTATATCTTCTGTTCAAAATTGTTTACAATTCGTGGAAATGAAATAATTATTTGTATAATCCGTTTTTGATCTTAATGTCCTTTTAATGACACACTTTCTCTACCTGCATTTACAGTTACAGACATTAAAAAATAATTTAGAATTAAAAAAATATACCTATTTATAAATTCAAAATTATTGTCTAATGCCAGCAATTATAAATTCAAGTAAATACTTGAGAGTCATTAAAAGAATTTTCAGTTGATATCAGACGTTTGTGTCGTGTCAGTGTCAAAATGGCCGCGAGTGTAATAAAATTCAAAAACGGTAATTTGTTAAATAGTGAATGCAAAAAAATAGTGTTAAATGTTTTTAACTATTTATCAAACAGTAATAATGATAAAAGTGTATCAACAATAGTGCGGGAAGTTTCTGCTATGACTGGAGTCTCTGAGCGAACGATATTCCGATATAGAAGTGAAAGTAAAAATGGTCCACTTGTAACTCCTATAAGAAAAAAAAGAACCGGTTATTTGAATAGTCGTGAGAATAGATATGATGAAGCAACTCGGTCTAGAATAAGACAAGTAGTGCACGGTTTTTTTATGGACAATATTCCTCCAACCCTTGACGTAGTACTAGAAAAAATTAAGCAAATGGAGCATCTTCCGAATTTTTCCAAGAGTACGTTGAGAAGACTATTGCACGACATGGGTTTTATATATGGCAAACAAGGTAGAAATTCAATATTAATAGAAAAACAAGAAATAGTCGCTTGGAGGCGTCACTATCTCCGGGAAATAAAGAAACTGAGGAACGAAGGAGCCAATATCATTTATATGGACGAATCATGGGTTAATACTGGAATAACCAATGGGCAAGTATGGCAAGATACAACAATAAAAAATAGCCGACAGGCTTTCGTAAATGGACTTACCACAGGTTTAAAAACTCCGACCGGAAAAGGACCAAGATTTGTTTTAGTCCATGCAGGAAACAAAGACGGATTTGTTGAAGGTGCTGACATCACTTTTCTTGCCAAAAAAGGTGCTGAAGATTACGATGAAGAGATGGACGGAGATCTATTTGAAAAATGGTTTGAAGAGATGTTAATACCGAATCTCCCAAAAAATAAAAAGAATGTCATTATCTTGGACAATGCATCTTATCACTCTAGGAAATTAAATTTTCCCAAACAATATTGGGTGAAACGTCAAATTAAGGAGTGGCTCTATGAAAAGGACATTTATTTTGAAGAAGATTACTTAAAAAATGAACTTCTGGAAACTGCTAATGTATTTAAAAATATTTATGACAAATACAAAATTGATTGTATTGGTGAAAAATACAGGAATCACAGTGACGAACAATGCCGCGTAGATGTACATATCTTAAGACTTCCGCCTTATCACTGTGAACTGAACCCAATAGAAATGGTGTGGAGTGAAGTGAAACGGTACGTGTCCTCTAAGAATTCAAGTTTCAAACAAAACGACGTTAAAACATTGATTTATGAAGGTTATGATAAAGTACAGAACAATGGACATTGGAAAAATTACGTCAACCATGTTATAAAATTGGAGAATAATTTTTGGACAGTAGACAACATTCAAGATGACATTGAACCTATTAGAATTCCATTAAACGATGACTCTGAAGATGAACTAGATTATGAAAATGAAGATGATTAAAATTGTTTTTCGGGGGTATTCTTTTCTCAGTAAAGGTAATAAAATATTTAGTTGATCTGGTTGAAATGTAGCACACTTAAATAACTCATTAATCGACATAATTTCAAGTAGTTATATTAGACGTCATTATGCAAAAAATAAAGTTATGAACATTTAATAAATTAGTGCACAATTGAGGCCCCTAGAACACAGGGGGTGTAAGTGCCAAAACAAAGTTTTGAAAATCTTTGTTCAAAGTTCGATATAAATTTAAAAACCTAGGTAGCACTTTTTCAGTTTTCAGCATGTTTTCAATGACATGTAATTTTTGATGGTGTTATGTTGTTAATGTAGAAAGTTTGAAGCCAAAAGTACGTGCCTGTTGTTAGATATCAGTTGCTAAGTGATATGCAACTGCACTTACACCCTTGTGTTCTAAGGGCCTCAATTAGGGGTTTTTTGCAATTATATCAGTCATTTGTTTATGTATTTTAATTTACAAACTAAAAAATTAAAAAACTGTTTAAGATCTGCAACATTTATTTGAAACATTTTTCCCTAAAATGCACGAGGAACAAAATAGGCAAAAAAATGATTTTTTCTAAACTTCATCTTTCTTTAAAAAATAAACAAAGCAAAATTGGCTGTAATTCTTCAAGGAATTATCATCAGTTATCCCTTATCTACCGTTTAGAACATTAAAAAACCTGTAGAATATTTTTCATATTTTTTTCCCTATTAACTGCGGTATTATGTATAAAAGCATTTTAGGAATTATTACCATTTATTTCATTCACGAATTTTCTATTAACAACTTTAGCTTACCTAAACATATCTTAGTTTACCATGGGTTTGGCCCTGCTTATTTTACAAAAGTAGCAAAACTTACAATGGCAGTAGAATTGGCAACGCTGTTATCCTATATCCGTACACTGCCATCTCAACGTGACTTTATCTTTAGTAATCATTTAAGGCAGCGAGACGTGGACGATAACAAAGGCAAACGAGGAGCGACTACGTGTTAGGAAAAGAACAATCCTAAGAAAAACTATGAACTGGCGCTTGATAGGGCAACAGCACAATATAGATAAGAACTAACAAAGAGCTGGAAGAACTATATGCAGACGCCCACATAATAAGAGACATAAAGTCCAGAAGACTGCAGTGGGTAGAAAACTCAGAAGACGTTGACGAAAGAATAATAAGATTAATATGTTAAGAGGACCCAACTAAAAGAAGACCACGAGATGTTCTCGATTTCGCAAGGTAATGCAGCAGGAGATCTTAAAGATATAAGCGTGGAGAATTGGATGAGGATTGTACAAAACAGAAAGGAATGGAGGGATGATGCAAGTCGGCAGGCAGGGAACATCCAGGCAGGGTTGTTACGTCACGAAATTAGTAATATAATCTACTAATGATATATCTTGTTCTGAATTGTCCATAATTTGAATATCTAATTTAGAGATCGTTTGTTTTATTGTTTTGACTGAAATACTTTCTTTCGTCTTACTCTATATGCATTTTTTTCTTGATAATAAACTGATTTATTTTTACTAATCATTTTTAATATACAAAATATCTCGATAGAAATATGCAACAGTTGTCGAATTTCTTTGAGCGAAGAGAAACATTATGTTCTATTAAACATCGCTTCAAGATTATAAACTACCCCATCCTTCAAGACTTTATGAATACCTGGCGAATAAAAGTACGTTTTACAAGATTTTGGCGGGATTCTTTTAGCACAGAAGATTCATAGGCCTTTTAATATTCCCTCTGTTTTTACAATCTCCTTCACCATCACAAGGAAGAGTTTTATGCTAAAAATTCATAGTGCTGTATGCCTGTGCCGCAGCTTTTACAGCAAACTGACAGGTCAGGAATAAGCCTATAGGATCAGTAAAAAAACGCTTTGTATCATATTTTCTTTGTTTATTAACATTAAGAGATAAATATTATCAATATGGATAATATGATTTTATGATCTAATTATTATAGATGGTATATACCGAGAAGTGAAACGTTATAACATGGTAAAGTGCATACTTATAAGCTACTAATCTTCATTATATGCAATTATAATAAAACGCATTACTTTAAAGAAAAAAAAAACTATAAAATTAAATAAAAGAATTAAATGTATTTTATTAATTAATAATTACGGTTAATAATATGTATAGGTAATATATAGTTAATAAAATTTAAATGTTTCTTACCAAATAATAGTCATTCAATACTTTTTTTATGGAAAAATGTAATTAATTTATTTTTCCCGTATTTTACGAGAGATTAATTTTGCCAGCGCATTTCCATGGCGGTATTTTACGAGTACCATCATTTTAACGGGTTAAAACTTTTTACTATTTCAATATATATATCATATATAAGGTGGATCATAAAATCTAGATCTTCATTTAGAATCCTTTCAATTTTCAGGTCTTAATGTTAATAAACAATGCTTAAAAAGGAAAGGGATACAGAATTAATTGGAATTTATAACACACGTGCAGAGCCATTTTTGAGCAAGTATAGTTGATTAAATAATTTCTTTCCAAAAAAAAAAAAAAAAATAAATTAATAACTAACAAAAACAATGAGAGCCAAAATAAAAAACACTTACATAGTGGTGTATACAAAGTTAAATGTGGCGTCTGCCCAATAACTTACGTTGGTCAAATTGGTAGAAGTTTTAATATACGAATAGCAGAACATAAAAGGGCTCTCAATAATAGAAAAACAAATCCTACATACTCACTTTACCTTCTAGATCATAATCATTATTTTAATGACGAATTTCAAATTCTTCAGCTCAAAAATAAAGGTCTTAAGCTATTTTTGTTAGAAAATTAACAAATTAAAAAACACAGACATAATTCTAAATGACTAACTTGAGACCAACAGGTCTCCTCTCCTCAACCTATTTCGTTGAAGACTATAAAGCGTAAAGGCATACCAAATATAGATCACTTGAGAAAGGCACTCTGCCGAAACAGCTGTAGTGATAAGATTTTAAAATAAGTTTTGTGGAAGTTTTGAAAACAAAGTTTCCAGTGTTTTGTTGTTATATTAAATGAATTTCCATCAAGTAACGGTCGAATCCATCACTTGTTTATGTATTTCAATTTGGATACTCTTAAAATTACAGAACTTTTATGATCTACAACTTTTACTTGAACCATTTTACTCTAAAATGTATAAGAAACATTTTACAGAAAAAAAATATTTTTTTATTTTAAAGACTGTGAAAAAAAAAACAAAGCAAAATCAGCGTCACGGATTTCTGATCAGCTACGATTCATATACCTTTTAGAAGTTTAAAAATGCATGTATAAGAGTTTTATTTGAAATCAGTGATTTTTTCAGTTTTTCACATTAATTTGGTTTACCCAAATCAAGAAAAAAGCTGAAAAATACAGGTATTTAAAGGTTCTAATGGGTTTATGAGGGGTAGCTGATAACAATTATATGAAGATGTACAGTTAATTTTGCTTTGTTTTTTTTTATTAAACAATCGTGTAAAGTTAAAAAAAATAGCTTAAGGCTATAGAACGTTTATTATATATTTTAGAGAAAAATGAGTAAAATAAAAGTTGTAGATCATAAAAAGTTCTTTCGTATTGAGAGTTTTTAAATTAAAATACATAAAAAATTGACTAAAATAATTTCAAAAAAGCCTTATTTTTGCAGTTATTTATAAATGTTAATAACTTTGTTTTTTGCATAACCACATGTAATATGACTACAAAATTGTGACAGTTAATTAGTTGCTAAAGTGTGCTAAATTTTAAACGAATCAATCAAAGAGTTTATAAGTTATTGAATTTTTTTATCGCTGAGAGCGATTATTTAAACAACTGTACTTGTCCAATCAATCACTCTAGAGATATATTTTAAATCTAAATAAATTTTTTAAGCCTTCATTTTTAAGGTATATTAAAAAAACCTTAAGATTTTATTAAACTTAGTATTAAAAAACAGTTTGAAAAGCGCCGATTTTTAGCTTATAAACATTTATAATAACTTTGACATATTTTATGTCACACGCTTTTCAAAAAAACAGAACATTCTATGACCAATAGTAAACAAGATAGCATTTTGTCTTAAAACCATATTTCTATCTTTTATTAACATTAAGAGCTGAAACTTGAACAGATTGTAAATAAGGAACTAATGTTATGCTTCAACTTATAGATAACATACACAATGAAGAAGTTAAAAGTTATACCCCGTTAAACTAATGGTTAGACTTCGGCAAATATGCAAATAAAAATGTAGAAAATATGCGCATAAATATGCACGCGTTTACCCGAAAATATGCAAATATTTTACAAAATATGCATACAAATAAATAAAAAAATCGTAAAATAGTAACAATTTTATTAAAAAAAAAAAAAGTGTACATAACTAAATATTTCCTACTATTCATTAAGATTTACATTTATTTTAAGTAACTACATCATTTTTAAGTATGAATAAACTTATTTAGAATTATGGTAACAATAAATGACCAAGTGGTGTTCAAAATTTTCTAACAAAAACTTGTGGTTTCTGTCTGAGTACATATATTTATATATGGAAAAACTTCGTTCAACATCAACTGATGTAACGGGAGCATTTTTCAAACTAACCAAAACATTTGGTTCTAAATTAATTGTTTCCGAAATATTTCCAGCTAGAACACTGACTACTTCAGAAAGAATATGCTAACCTTTATTTTTTTCCATAATAGCTTCAAATTTTTTTAAAATATCTTTTCCAATATTACCTCTAACGTTCCGACAACATGACGCAAATTCTTTTATTAATGCTGTACTTTCGAACAATGACAGTTTTGGTGATTCTAACTGAGTAATTGTTTTTTGAACAAAACTAAAATTTGATTTTATAAATGAAAGTTCTTGTTGAAGCAAGTTACTCTGAAAAGTTTGTTTAGAATCCAAAAGAGATTGGGAACTTTCATCTGTTAACGTATCAATTATGTTCTTTATTTTATCAAAATGATCTGCATAAAAATTAGCTGCTTCTAACCATGTTCCCCATCGCATTAAAATAGGTTGTGGTGGAACAGGAATGTTAGGTAGCATTTCTTTATAAAGTTGAATTATTATAGGAGATTTAAGAAATACTTTTTTGACACTGGATATCATGGTATTTACAAGAGGAAACTTTTTTCGTATTTCCTCTGCAACTCTGTTTAATCCATGCGCTACACAAGTAACATGTATTAAATCTGGGAAAAATATTTTTAAATTTTGTCCTGCTTTCACCATATAAGGAGCAGCATCCGATAAAATAAGCAGTAATTTATTAGAAGGAATAGTTGTCGGAAGAAAAAAAGTTGCTAATGTTTCTTGTATAAAACGCGAAATTGTTAAAGCATTTGTTTTCTCAAGTTGCTGGCATGAAATAAGATGAGATTTTGGTAAGGTATCTTCTTTAAGAACACCAATCAATAAATGAGCAATATACTTTCCTGAGGAATCAGTGGTTTCGTCTACAGATATGTAAAAATAATTATCTGCAATTTCTTCCTTAATATTAATTAACACCGACGAGTATAGCCCGTTCACATTATTTCTTCTTAGAGACCGATCACTTGGAACATTAAGTTTGCAATATTTTTTTAGAAACGAACTAAAATTTACATTTGCTAATTTTGAAAGCGGTATGTTTGCAGACACTAATGCGCGACACAAGTCTTCATTAAAAGTTTCTTGCTCATCTAATTTTTTTGAAGTAGATTGGAAACATTTAGCCATTGAAGTTTGATGTTTTCCTCATATTTTTCCTTTTTTTGCAATGTGTGAAGCAGTTCTCACATGTTGGTTTATCTGAAATTTCTTCTCACATGCTATCTATAAATAAAAATAAAAACTTTTATTTTAACCCAACCTTTAAAATATAAAAATATACAAGGTGTTTTTGGTTAATCAAATAACTGGTTTGGAAAAAAAAACACTCGCTAAGTGTTTTAAATGCAGTATTAATCCACAAATTAGTTTTTGTTACTAACCATTAGTACATCATATAACTTATTTTAAAATTCAACAAAAGTTTTTTTTTGTGTTAATTCAATTACAATAAAAATAATTGTGTTTTAGAATAGCTGACTTCATAAAAAAAAGTAAAGGTGAAAAATTTTTCTAAATACACACCATTGTATTGTACCATGGACAATTTTTTCTCACTAAAGAAGCTATTTTTCATTTAAAAACAACCTACGAGTACTAAATTTCAAGTAAATACGTTTATTGGTTTTAAAGTTATTGTTGTTATTAACTAAAAGAATTTAATTTTTTTTAATTTTAACACCCTGTATCTCGAAAAGTAAATAAGTTTGACCCCTCATTAACTATATCGTTTTGTTCAATTTTTCGAGAAGTATCTACAGTCAAACGTTGTAAGTGTCATTTGGAAACACCCTGTATGTATGAAATATTAGATATTTAATAGAAAATATTAGATACTTACAATTTTGCCACAGACTGAACAGTAGATTTTTCCCATATCCATAGACAGCTCTTTATAAGGTTTAATCCAAGTTGAAGCACTAGTTGTTTTAGGCATTATAAAATCACAATCTTCCTTTTTGTTACGCACAACGAGTGTTTACGCTTTGAATATCAAAACAAAAATGATTTACAAATCTGAGCATCAAATTAGAAATGTTTAGGTACCTAATTCAATAAACTGGGAGATTTTGGAAAATCCCTAAATTAGGAACAAAACTATTAGCCGTTTACCTGCTGTTAAGATACAATAAATTGTAGATAGATTTGGGGATTAGATCATAAAATGCAAATGAGCGAACCCTTAGCGATTATCCAATAACTGAATGCCTCAGTGACCGAGACTTTCTCAGAATGTTGAGGGCTACTTAAATTGATCTTCTTTGAAATTGTAAATTTTTTGTACCTGTAGAGATTACGTACTTAGATCATTTCTTGATTAAAATGACTACAAAATTTTATACAAGAATTCAAATAAATTGGTATGTTTAAAAATTTTCAAATACAGTATAAAAATCTGAACTTTTATGCACTTTATGCAAACTTTTATACAAATATGCCAAAATATGAAATATTTGCATAAAATATGCACAATATGCAAAATATGCAATATGCATATTTGCCGAAGTCTACTAATGGTACTCTTAAAATACTGCCGCAGAAAAAGAAGGGGAGAACTCTCCGCTGCAATATCTCGGCTTGTTTCTTGTTATTGGTTCTGTTTTTTTTGGACAGTGTCTTTTTTCACCAGCTTTCCATTGAGCCTTCTTACTAGCTTCGTGTAACATAAAAAATATCAAAGTTATTATAAAAGTTTAGAAGCTAAAAAAAAGCTTTTTTAATAAACAATTTAATAAAATGTTGAAGTTTATATATAACAATCAAATGCGATTTACAAAATACTTCTAGAGTGACTGTTTAGCCAAGTACACTTGTTTAAATAATCGCTCTCTGGTATGTATATAAACAAATTTAATAACTTAGGAACTATTTGGTTGATCTGTTTGAAATTAGGCGCACTTCAATAACTCATTACCTGCCTCAATTTTAAGTAGTATTAAATGTTTTATGCAAAAAACAAAGTTTTTTACGTCATATTTAATTTACATTTAAAAATTACTACAAAACTAAGGGTTTTTTGCAATTATCTCGGTCAATTATTTATGCATTTTCATTTGAAAACTCTCAAAATAAAGGACTTTTTATGATCTACAATTTTTGTTTGAACTATTTTTCTCTAGAATGTATAAGAAACGTTTTATGGGAAAAAAATTGTTTTTCACTTGTAGAATTGTTTAAAAAACTAAGCAAAATCAGCTGTACGGCTTCACGGATTTTTCATCAGCTTCCCCTTATATATCTTTTAGAACATTCAAATATTTTTTTCTTCTTCTTCTTCGTGCGACTACGATTACTCCTGTTTGTCTGCCTCTTATTCTGTTTCAGTCGTTGTTGACGGTACATTATCTTTCCACCTTTTTGGCAGCCTTCCAACGGGTCTTCTACTATACGGCTTGTTGTTTTTACAGATGTTCGCTAATTTATCTGGTCCCATTCGGTTTACATGTTCGTTTCAGTTTTTTTTCTTGTTTTTATCCACCTGTTAATACTTTGAATTTTGCATTGTTCGCGTATACTTCTGTTGGTTTGTCTGTCTCTTAATGATATGCCTGCTATTGATCTTAATACTTTCATTTCGATATTGTTGATTTGTTGTTTCGTCTTATTTGTATTGGTCCTTGTCTCCACTGCATATGTTAGGATTGGTCTTACTGTTGTCTTGTATACTTTCATTTTTCTTTCCGTGGTCAGATATTTGTTTCTCCATATGGTTTTTCAGAGGCAACCATTTAGTCTTGCCGGTTTTGATGCTTGCCTTGTGGTCTCGTTTTTTATATCCCTGTCACTAGTGATCTCTACTCCTGATTTGTAATTGAATTTCATTACTTGTTCTACAATTTTGCCGTCTATTTCTAGTTTGCATCTACGCGGCTCTTTACGATCCCTATGCATTTAGTTTTTTCTACTGATATTCTCATATTAAGTGTGTTTGCTGTGATGTTGAAGGTATAGAGCTGCCTTTGCAGGTCATCTTCGTTATCAGCAATTAGTACTGCATCATCGGCATAGCATAGTATCGTGATTTTATGCGCTCCCATGTGGCATCCGTGTCGTTTTCTTACTTCGTGAATTATTTGATTCATCACCATATTGAATAACAATGAGCTGAGCGAGTCTTCTTGGCGGAATTCTCCTTTTAGTTCTATGCATTCTGTTTCCCCTGTTGGCATTATAAATCTGGTCTTGTTGTTCTTGTTAATTTCATTAATTATCCTTTTTATCTGATGGTCCATTTGTTGTCAGCTTGTAATAAATTTAAGATGTTATTTCGCTTCACCCTGTCAAAAGCACTTTTTAAATTTATAAAGCACATGTATGCTGGTTTTCCATATGCAATAGACCTTCAAATATCTGTATAAGATTTTTCATTCTGAACTGGAGTATCTAGATGCTTTGTAAATTAAGTATAAGGCTTTATTGCAAGTATTAATAAAGAAATAATCAAAAGTCCACTTTTTATAAAATTCGCTGTTTTCCTCATTTATTTTTGTTTTCTTAGGTATTTTATTGATTTTTCCTACTATAATAATAATAAAAAGATTATACTAAAAATGTATTTCTCATTATTTATTGTAGTGAAACTTTATACGGTTGTCAATATGAACGTGTTTACCTACAAAATGCACATGTATTAGCAAACCTGCGAAATAAAAAAAATATTACACTTGCTAACTGAGCTGCCATATTCGCTGGGGACTGTTGATGTTCTCTGTTTCAAAATTATATTGGTGCTTTGGCAGGCCACGCAAACAGTTGCAAAGGGCCGAAGGTGGGCCGCAGGTTGCCGTCCTCTAACCTAGAGTAACAAAATATTTTATTTTTGAGGGGACTCTTTTCGTTTCATAGAATGCTAAATAATCTGGTATGTTAAAATATGTCACACAAATTATCTGGACGCAGCAAACATTATCGCGTTTAAAATAGTCGTATGGAAATATTTATAAGATCAAGCTGTTTATTGTTTCCTATGAAGCTCTTCTAAATGAGTCTGGTAGTAGAGAGAATAATAGTGATCATCTGGCTACTTCACATTATCTATTGGTTCCTCCTTGGGTCTCAAGATCTCTATGGTAGGCGATTTTTTGCTGTATATGCGAAACATGCACATAATTGTTGTTAGTTATTGCCATATCCACTAGCTCTATTTTGACTAGTTTTTTATTAACTAGTACGCGGTGTTATCTGTATTATGTGTCACAAGGATTTATTTACACAAGCATTTAAAAACTTTATAAAAGAGATAAAGTGGTGAAACTATAAATAACATTTTGTTAGGCTGACGATATAGCCATTATAGCTGAAAATAGAACCACTTATTTACGATACTGAGCAACACTTTCGTTTAACAAAAAATCAAATCCAGAATCAGAAATTAAATAAAAAATAGAGCAATCAAGAGCAGCCTTTTGAAAATTGAGTAATTTTTTTAGTATCCAGAGACTCAATTTGTAAATTTGATATTGGATGATAACATGTTATATTCACTTTATTCTTATTTACGGCACCCAAATTTGGACTGTTAATTCTGACTTAATAAAGAAGCTGGAAACTCTTGAGATAAGGCTTTTAAAACATACTTTTAAGACAGATCGTATTACAAACTAATTAGTGTCGCACAAAATAAGAAGAGACAGGGAAATACTGATCACCATTAAAAAGAAAAAGATAGCATTTTTGGGGCTCATACTTAGAAATAACAAGCACAAGTTTTTGTAGCTATTTTTGAAGGGTAAAATCAAAGGAAAGCGGGGTCCTTTGGTAGATGACAAGTATCTTGGCAAAAAAATATTGAGAACTGAATGAGATTCAACACACAGATACTTTTAAGAAAATAGGAAGATAGAAATGAATTTGCAAGCCCACCTTCATTAGTAGAGTTAGTACTAAAAGAAGCAGAATACGTCACTAATTTGTATAGACAACGTGAAGCTTATAGTTGGTATTCTTAAGCATTCATATGTTAGAGACATATCGATAATAAAGAAGATGCTTGGTTGGTTTGCAAAAGTTGCAATTTCTTAGCTTTCTCTTAACCGATTATTAGCTTTCCTAACGCCATGCTCTTACTCAATATTCAGTAAAGTATCTGGAAGCAACCGGGTATATATAGTCCCAACTGTAACGCAGAGGTTTCTCCTCCAGATGCATATATTTTCTTCTTTAGTCACAATTGTGCGCATTATCTTCACATCTAGCACATTATAGTTATAAAGTAGTTGTCCCCGTTTGTTTCGAAAATTAAATTATTAATTGGCCACCTGTTTTTCTTAAAAATAATATTGCTCCCAGACACTGAAGTAATGTGGTTCTATCTATTGCACTGCAAGAATGTTCTTAGTTTATTGTATGTTAGTGTTCTTAGTTTATTATATAATGAATTCAAGAAGGTAGTACCAAAACTTATATGCCAATTTAACTAAAATATTTTGTAGCAAGGGAAAAGCCAACAACAATTAAAAAAAAACGGGTGTGGTAGTCCAGTGGGACTGCCGGTGGAAGTTACACTTTTATACAAGCATTCGCCGTTACAAATTTATTTAGGAGTCAATCTGCACAATCATTACATATGTAATTCTATAGGTAAGACATAGCAGAAAGAGAAACAGAATTAATAACAACTTACTAACAATGAAGGATTGAATCAATATTTTGATGAAAATGTATATTTTTATTTTCATATATGTATGAAAGGAGTTAAATGCAAAAAATTTTTTACACATACTCTGCAGTAAAATTCATTGTTTATTTTGTTATTAATATAATAATACAATACAAATTAAACTGCAATATTCATAAGTATTTAAAAATGACAATAATATACATAAAAAAATACACTACAATACAGTGCAATATAATTCCATATAATAATACAATGGTGTATCGAGGTATATCAGTAACCAGTACCTTAAGTCGCCTATATGGAAGGATACTTCGAGACATTATCGAACAAGAATATAAGGAACAAGAAGAAGAGGAACAATCTGGCTTTAGAGCGGGAAGGAGCTGCACCGATAATGTGTTTGTTTTGAAACAAATAATAGAAAAAAGATCAAGTACCAATCAAGAAACCCACCTTATGTTTATAGACCTTCAGAAGGCCTATGATACTGTACCCGCTAAAAAGCTATGGAAAGTTTTGCAGGAAACAAACATTAACCACACAGTAATTAACGCCCTTAAACAGCTTTATGAAGGATCAACGTCGGGAATAAAAATTGGAAATAGACTTTCAAAAAAATTTCCTGTAAACAAGGGACTCCGGCAGGGGTGTTGCATATCCCCCACATTGTTTAAAATCTACGTGGCGAAAGCACTGTATCAGTGGAAAAGAAAGTGTAGAGGAATGGGCATTGATCTGGGAGAAACTTGCCTATATACCCTACAGTTTGCAGACGATCAAGTCCTTATAGCCAACGATAAAGAAGACCTGACATATATGGCCAGAAAACTACAGGAAGAATACAAGAAGTGGGGTTTAGAACTCAATACACAAAAAACAAAATATCTCCCAATAGGCGCAGAACTATCCAACATTCAGATGGACACAACCGAAATTGCATTCTGCACTGAATATACCTACCTAGGAATTGATTTCGACACCACAGGCACAGACAATAGGGAAATTAGAAAACGAATAACCCAGGCCCGTAGAACAATTGGATGCCTTAACGGAGTTCTTTGGAGCTCAGAAATTGGTAAAAGACGAAAATACAATATTTATGAATCTCTCATAAAAACCAGCTTAACTTATGGTACAGAGACATGGAGACTAACAGAAAGCAATAAAAGAAAACTCGAAGCAACAGAAATGGATGTATTTAGACGATCACTTCGAATATCTAGAGCAGACAGAATTAGAAACGATGAAATAAGAAATAGGATGGGGGTAGATGGATCACTGGCAACAGACATAGAAAGGAAACAACTTATATGGTATGGCCATGTTCAAAGAATGCCAGAAACAAGACTACCGAAAATCGCCATGAAATGGATACCACCAAATCGTAAGAAACGAGGAAGACCAAAAATAACATGGAAGGAGGGAATAACAAAGGCAATGAGCTCCCGAGACTTGACCGAAGAACAATGGAATGATAGAAATTCGTGGAAATTAGGCATCGGACAACGACGCAAGACGTTTTTAAACCGATATATATATATATAATAATACAATACAAATTAAAATGCAATATCGATATTTAAAAATGACAATAATGTAATAATATTAATAAAAAAGTCCTCCCCGACTGGGAATCGAACCCCGGTCTCCTGCTTGACAGGCAGGGATACTGACTACTATACTACCGAGGACATGACACAAAGTTATTTCAAAATTGACAGTTCTGGATCATACAGTGATTTATTGAGATTATTATTTTGAAATACAAAAGACTAATATAATTATGAACGTTTAATAAACAATACAAAACATATCACATAAATAATAATATTAATAAATATTTTATTATATATATAATATTATATGTATATATATCTTCATATAATATATATAATATTAAATTATATATACAAAAGGATTTTTATATTCGAGAGAGGAAGAGAGAGAAAATATATCTTCTGTCTCTCTCTTACTCATTATCTTACATATGTAATGGTTTCACAGATTCACTCCCATACAAATTTCCAACGTGGAGCGCGCGTATTCGCTCCGTGCGTGACTGACGCGACACCTACCGCCTTCATCTAACAGTTTTGGACCTACCAATTTTCAGGTTAAACATATGACGTATGTTTGACATTGTTAAATACAGGCGAAAATGACAATTATTAATAATTAACTTTTTAATTATATTTTTTCAGTTTATGTACAAAATAAATGTAGTATTAAAAACTGGGTTTCTCAAAATTCATCATAATATATCTTTTTAACCCCGAACGGAAAAGAAAGGGAAAAATCTATTACTGACAAATCAAGTTTTTCACGTGAAAGAGCATATAATTAAAAACAGTAATAGTAAAAGTTATGATATAAAAGCTAAAGTCATCAGGCACTCTGCGCAATATCATTTAAGGTAAATTATTTAAATATTTCCTATTTTAATTGCATAAAAATGATGTTATGTGATATTTACTTTTTCATATTAATAGCACGGATCCATCTTTTTCTTTTCTCTAATTTATATGTAATCTTTGGGAACCTATAAAAACTACACTTACTATTTTTGCTATTATTAGCACAATTAAATACGCAATATGTATTTGCACATATTTTTGATAAAATTTATGCGCAAAAAGACTCCAATTTTGTCATATTTCGCCGTTACGCACGCTGGCATCGTTTCAAGGTACCCCTACCATGGTCACACACGGAGCGAATAGAAGTATAACTTCAAAAAGCAAAATAAAAGTTTGAATTAAATTTTTAATTATAAAACAACTCATTATTCAGCCTATTCTAGAAAACATTGAGAGATAACGCATCTACAATATTAGCTGAAAGACAATTATTTGGTATCAATAAAAATTGCAGAGAAAATACTATCCGGTTTTTATTAAAAATGTTTTTTTTAAACTAAGTTAATATCCACGAAGACGACTGTCACTGTCCAATATTAAAATACCGTTCACGTTTCTGAAGTTATATTGGGAATATTATACTATTGGGAATCTAATAATTAAACTTCCTCGAAGTCGACGTTACTTATTATGTGGGTAGATTGGGCGTATTTAGTCTATCTGTATGCGTAGGTCTTGAACAACCGACGCTGGTCACTTTCGACAATATTTCTATCGCCCACTTACATTACACACTTTCGCAATATTCCAATACTGGACGAGTGTATAATTGAATATAGATAATTGAGCCGTTGAATGATACGTTTGCTGTGTTTAGTAAGTATAATTTACTGTTTGGTTTTTAGAAATAACCAAATATGTTCTAACTAATTTTTTTTATTTTACTAAAAACTTGTAATGATCAATTAACTCTAATACAGTAAAACCTCGATATAACGGACTAGTTGGGGGGACAGGGTGTCCGTTAATGCCGAAAGTCCGTTATATAAAAATATGTTTAAAATAAATCGAAAAAACTTTTTTTTAAATATGTATGTATTTAGATGTATATAAAAAATTCAAAATACAAACAAAATTCTAATTAATTGAATTCGGACATTCGTCGTAAAGTGACGTTGCTGTTGATATCGACGCGCTTGCTGTCGGTAATCCAGTTTTGAAAAAGAAACCAGGTTTCGTTTGCACTTTCGATGTTTGCTGTTTTTTTTATGATCAACTCTCTAAATTTACGAAAATGCGTAGAACACAGTTGAAGTTCTTTATCTGATGAATAATTAATAACTGTTATTAGATCGTCGAGATGCGATGTTACCTCTGATAACTTCATTTTTAGTAGTCTTGTTTTGTCACCTTCTTCGGTATTATCACTTCTATCCTCATTTTTTAGGTTCATAACTTCATCTGCTATTTCACTTTTAGTCATGGTGTTATACCTTCCTCAGCTATATGTTCTCCGGCATTATTATGTATTGTCCTACAGAAATCAGTAACTTCCAACCCTACTAAATCTGTGTATGCATCTAGGCCATCAAACAAATCCTTCCAACCATGTTTCATTGTTTGCTCTTTCACCTCCTCCCATGCTGCAGCAAAATTAAAAATTGTTGACTTTAAATTGTAATTTGCAAGGTAAGCTGCCCTCTTGTATCTTCTACATTATTTCCATCTATAAATACAATTATTATATCCTCTAAAAACTTTCTGCGATATATTCGTTTGTCTGCCAAAATTATTCCCTGATCCATTTGTTGAATAAGCAATGTTGTATGTTTTGACAAAAACATACAGCTAAAGTTGCTAGGTTTACGAGATTTGCCAACCATTACATGAGTCAATCTATGCGATCCATCGGCGTTAGCACAAAGCCGAGATCCTCTTCTTGCTGATTTTTCTTCCAGAATTAGATTTTTCATATTTGGAGGCTTGTGTGCTTTCAGGCAAAGTACGCCATAACAAACCAGTTTCGTCAGTACATATTGTAAATCTAAGATTCTAACAGCATTTTGTTACTTATAACGTTCTATTAATTTTTAACTAAAAGGTTCTATTTCTTCTTTTGGGGCAGTTGAAGCTTTGCCGTAAATTCTTTTATTCATCATTCCGTGCTTTTTGCGAAAACGCTAGAGCCATCCATCACTTGCTCTGAATGGTATGTTCATATGATTTGCTAATTTAATTGCATCAGATTTCAATTCCACTACCCGGACTGGGAACCCTCTAGAAAGTTGTTGGCCGTACCATTTTAAGATTGCTTCTTCCAGTGAAGTTTTACGAGCCAATTTCATTCGTTTTCTGAGATTGCTGTTCTCTCCTACATCACACATGAATGCAAATTTATTTACTTTGTTTTTGTTTTTTTTTATGTCCGAAACAGTTTGTTTTTTTATGCCATATTGATCACATTTATGAGACACAGACGTTTCAGACTCCAACTTTTGTATAATATCTAGTTTTTGATTGATTTTTAAATTGATTCTTTTCCGTTTGTCCATATTTAAAAGGGAGGATTGCGAAAATTTTAACTTACTTACTGGTGTACACTAAATGTGTTAGTTTAGCAACACCCATATAATCATAAAAACCTACGTGTTATTATATCAGGGAATCCTCTAATGATATGTAATAATCTCACTTTCTGTGTCTTACCTACAAATGTGCAAATTTATATCTCATGTGTGTATTTTTTATGTTTCTCTAACAAATTTATTTTCCAGCAAAAAAATATATAGGTACATATTACTATTAGAAATGACTCTTATGCTAGATTTTGCTGAAATTCTTTGTAAAATACAGTGGTATGGGACGGGTTAAGCATGTATAATATTAACAGTACGTTTTTATTTTGTCTTATATTTGACCGGATTTTTTGTCCGTTATATCCGAAATCCGTTAAATAGAGGTCCGTTATATCGAGGTTTTACTGTACTCTGTTTAGTGATATTTAGGGGTATTTGTGCGCTGCTCTATCTTCTGGTGAATTTAATTATTTTGGATTTATTGGAAGAGAACCCGAAGCCAGTTTTCTCGGACCATGGAGTAAGGGACTCCACAGAATTTTGTAATAAAGATGAGATATTTAAGCTTTAGGAAAACGTATAGTCATAGTCAACAGAAAAGGTAACAAAAAGTATCATAGTTCAGAAAATAAATTAAAGCGAAATGTAAAGATAAACCTAAAAAAAGAGACGCACCTAAAGTATAAAGCATTTAATATTCCAGATAAGAAGCACAAAAGATTAACATTGGGAGAAGTTTACAAAAAAAACTAAAGCGAGGAGATTTATAAAGGATTAATAAAAAGAAATGGCAGAATTAAAAGAAAATAATAGCAGTAAACGAACGGGAAACATACTTATCGGCACCATATAAAAGAAAGAAAACAATAATTAACACAACAACGTGTCTAACTTAAAACACGACATAGAAATCAGTATACAGATGTTTGATTTAGCCATAAATTCGCAGTTTTTGTCATGTATTGTGTCTTTCCAAAATTTATGTTCAAACTAACTCCCTTACTCGCAGCTTTTAACTCAATAAGCATAGCTCCAATCTCTTTAAGTTATCTGTTATCAGAACAATGTTGTCCACAAATCGTAGATGGGAGAACATTTCGCCGTCGATATTGATTCCTTTTGCGTCCCCCTCGAAATTTTTGATAGCATGTGCCAGAACTACCGTAAACAGTTTGGGAGATAACCAGTCTCCTTGCGTCTTTTAATTTTTATATGGTTGTATCTTTGTGTAGTGTTACGATCATGGTTGCAATATTGTATATATTCGCAATCAGTTTAGAGTACCGATAACGCTAATCTAGGCAACTTTCCCACAACACTCTCATTACGCTGTTAATTTTTATCGTTTATGTAGTGGAGGTGGTCGCTAGTACCAAAGTTTTTTCTAAAACCTGCTTGTTCGTTAGATTGATAAAAATCTAATTTTGTTTAAAAAAAAAGTACAACGCAATATGTTCAGAGCGGTCTGTGAAAACGAAATATGGAGACGTAGATATACCATGAACTGCATAATATCTACAAGCATAGTGGAAAATATATTACAACTCCAATCAAGCGAAACCATCTACAGTGGGAAGGACATGTAGCCCGACGAACATCAGTACTGAGAAGATCGGTGTTGCTAATTGGAAAATCAAAGATAACGACAAAGCAGAATGGTGTAAAAAACTTAAGAGAAAAACGAGATACTTTAAGGAATGTAGCACCATGATGATGATAATAATATTTTAAAACTTTGAAAGCCTTCCACTACTTTTTCTTTGCTTTAGTATTTCCTACATCACATGAACAACGCATATATAACCCTAAAGAATGCGTACTTGTTTCCAGAAATTTCTTGTTAGATGTTCCAATATTATTTATTTTTACATTCTAACTTTAAAGCAGCTCCACAAGATACCTATTCAAAAAAAAATACCCGACTAAAGCAGAAACACATATATTATGGTCTAACATCTTACATAAAGTCTAATATCTTAGCCTTGGCCATTCTTGGTAAAAGAAATAAAAACCAAAATTAATTGTTTTTAAGGCGATGAACTTCATGGTTTTGCATAGAAGTGACGGAAAAATGTAAAGAACAGAAAAAAAAGCTTACCTGAAATACATGTCAACCAAAACACACGAGGCATACCATAATTACAAGACAATTAGAAACAAAACACATGCACTTGGAGAAAAAATGAAAAAAGGTACCTGGGAACGCTTTCGAAAGAAATGTAACATGATTTTTACGAACTTCAGAGGTATAAACTTGTTAAATACTATCCTGAAAGTTACAACTAAATTTTTACATGTACTAATAAATCAGAGAGTAAGTTTAGCAGATAAACAATAGGATTTTCGTAGTGGAAGATCATATACAAATGCAACATTTGTTATAAATCAAATTATTGAGAAATCACTAGAGCATATTAGACCAGCATTTTTGTGTCTGATTGATCTAAAGAAAGCGTTTGACAGAGTTAGACTCAAAGATGTGATCCATCTTCTGTATAATAGAAAAGTTCCCATAAATATTATAAAAACTATCAGAAATATCTACCAAAACAACAAGATGAAAGTCAGAAATAGGCAGCAGAAGATATAGAAATAGGCAGCGGAATAAGACAAATGAACTTATTGAGCCCCATGCTCTTTAATTTAATTATGGATAAAATCATCAAAAGTGTTATCATAGAAAGAGGATACAGAATGGCAAACAAAGGGATAAAAATACTCTTTTACGCAGACGACGCTATATTGATAGCCCAAGATGAAGATAGTCTGCAAAGACTGGTCCATAGATTTAACATATGAGCAAAAGAATTTAATATGACAATCTCATTTCAGAAAACTAAAACAATAGTAGTCAGCAAAGAACCAACCAGATGTTAAATGGAAATTGATAGCAATAGCACTCAACAAATAATGGAAATAAAATACCTGGAAACTACACGGTCCAGCTATGGAGACCTGGACAAAGAAGTGAGAGATCAATTACAAAAAAAAGAGTGGTAGGATGCCTTAATAATGCTATATAGCGAAACAGACACATTAATGCTGAGATGAAGTCATTAATCTATAAAGCCAGTGTAAGACCAATAATGACATATGCCTCAGAAACAAGACCCGACACAGCCACAACGCAAAGGATACTGAAAACGGCAGAGATGAGCGTACTGAGAAGAATTACAGGAGATCGCTGAGAGATCGAAAGAGAAGTGAAGGCATTAGAAGAAAATGTAACGTACAGTGTATAAATGAATAGACACAAAATAAAAAAAAAAGAATGATCGGCAGAAGAAGTATCGGAAGACCGGGCAAAAGATAAAGTGACAACCTTTCATAAAGGTAATAATCCGCCAATGAAAAAGCAGAATTGCTTATAAAGAGGAAGAAGCAGAAAAGAACTTTACAGCAACTTTACTGTAAGCTATCTCATAATAGATGAATATCATAAAAATGTTTGATTGGTTCCTATATTTTATTATTATCTGTTTTGTAATAAAAATTGCATTTGCTTTTAATCCGCCGTTAATAAACCATTAATCAAGAATTAGTCATCATCGTTATCATTTTCTTTGCCTTTATCCCCATGTGAGGCCGGCTTCCTTAACTACAGTTCTCCATAAGTTTCTACCTTAAGGTCATACCAATATAAACCCTCTTTACTGACATGACCTGCCTAAGCATCTCACCTAAATTTGCTTTAAATTTCATCTCCTACTCCCCACAGCAACTTGCAGATCGGCAATTCTAAGTATTGAGTGATTAAAGTCTTGCTATTTAAATATGGCCAAATCATCTGAGCTTATGCATTTTGGCATCAATTGGTGCCATTCCCCAATTCACTTATTCTGACTTTTATCCAACCCAACAATAAGTTTCGTATATCATAGCTGATCTTATGACAGTTTTATAGAATTTTCCCTTTAGTTTCATTGCAGTTTTCCTGTTACACAACGCAGCATTAGCTTCTTTCCATTTCATCCATCCAACCCGAATTCTACTAAATGCATCTTAATCTATTTCCCTATCACTTTGTATACCTATTCTAGATACAAAAAACTATTACTTTTTACAATCATTTCACCGTACGTAATTTCTACCAAGCTATAAGTTATTTTATTTGTTTTTATTTTTATTTCATTATTCAGTGATTAATATATTGTCTAATCTCATTATTTGAAATTTTATTTTTATTTTCAAGATAATTACTTCAAAATATTGTACATGAGTAGTACTAAAAACAACAGCGGTTACACAACGAAGAAAATAAACCACTATGGTGTTCCATATTTAAAAATATGAAAAGTAATTTAGATCCGATTCTGAAACGAGCAGCAGCAGAAGAGCAGCATCGCTATCCTTATTCTCCTACTTAGAGACGCAACCAGAGCACGGCGGCTCACATAAACCTGAGCGAACAAACGAAAAATAATAGCGCACAGCCTACTCGGAGGCGAATTTAATAGCGATAGCCGAGAAATCCTACATTATTTAGAGCTGGGAGCTGGGAGCTGGAGGCCGGAGCATGGCTTCGGAGTATTTGTAGTTTGGGACCGATATTTGGAAAAGGTTTACACCAATAGCGTTTTGTACCAGCGGATTTTTTATAACCAACGGCGCTTGGCGCAGTAATAATATTTATACATGAAGGAAATGAAAATAGGGGTTTGTTTTTTGTTTATCCTTTCAGGTAGTTGTGTACGTTTTAAAATGTTTTTGAAGGAATCGATCAATGTACAAATATAAAATGGATATATAAAAGTTGTTAGTAGGGGGAAGATTGCAAAATATAAAGTGGTAGGCAATAAAAGACGAGACAACAATTTATTTGTATTACGAGAGAAAAAAATAGAACATAAAAAAGCCATTGTAACTTAATTTAAAGAAGTATCTACTTATCTATTGTGTATTATTATATATATTTCCGTTCATAAGTATCATTAAACTTGTATCAGCATGTTTATCAAAATTACCACTCCATTTTATCCAAATTATTCTAGTTTCTGTCTTGTTTCTCCACTGTTGTCAACATATTTGGTTATTCCATCTTTCATCATCTTGTCAAATGGTGTGATCTTCGAATTTTTATTTAAGTAACACTACTTGTTACTTTGCAATGTCTTTCTTGCTTTCTTGCTGGAATATGCCACTGTTAAGTATTTATACTACAGAAAAGTTTTTAAAGAAGATTTTGAATTATCATTTGAAAGACCTCAGGTTGACACACGTGAGTGTTAGGAGCTTACAATGGAAATAAATAGTACGCATTTGAATGATAATGCAAAGAGAGTTGTAGCTGACGAGAAAATGATTCATCTACGATCGAGCTAAGAAATTTTCAACTCAAATGAAATTTGTTAAAAATATTTTATGCAGAACCTTCAACTGTCACAAATTCCGGTGCAAGAGGTTTTCTATCTTTGCCAGATAACAGTGAACTTTTTTTGTACTAAAAATAATAAAACCGGAAAACAACTTTTATATACAACTTTATATATAACTTTTATATATTAAATATACACACCATCGAAAAATATGGACAGCTGATAAAAAAACTTCACGTAAAAATAACCGCTTTAATGTGGTATTGGTCAATGCTGAACGTAATTGATTACAGAAGTTGGTGGCCAGAGTACTACAAAAAAACCATGTTATCCGTGGAGTCCAGTGGCAAAAATATTACAAGGAATCAGAAGGTTTACAACAATATTAAAAAAACGGGCGTGGCAGTCCAGTGGGACTGCCGCTAGAAGTCACACTTCTATACACGCATTCGCAGTTATAAATTTATTTGGGAGTCAATCTGCACACTCATTACATATGTAATGCTATAGGTAATACATAGCAGAAAGAGAAACAGAATTAATAACAACTTACTAACAATTAATAAACAACATTTGACCTGTAATAGGAGTATAGTAAATGAAGGATTAAATCAATATTTTGATGAAAATGTATATTTTTATTTTCATATATGTATGAAAGAAGTTGAATGCAAAAATTTTTTTACACATACTCTGCAGTAAAATTCATTGTTTATTTTGTTATTAATATAAAAATACAATACAATACACTGCAACATAATTCAATATAATAATACAATACAAATTAAAATGCAATATTCATAAGTATTTAAAAATGACAATAATATACATAAAAAAATACACTACAATACAGTGCAACATAATTCAATATAATAATCCAATACAAATTAAAATGCAATATTCATAAGTATTTAAAAATGACAATAATATACATAACTTTTCTACTTACGCATATGTTTAATTTATCATGTAATAATATTAATAAAAAAGTCCTCCCCGACTGGGAATCGAACCCCGGTTTCCCGCGTGACAGACAAGGAGACTGACTACTATACTACCGAGGACATATCACAAACGGATTTCAAAATTGACAGTTCTGGGTCATACAGTGATTTATTAAGATTATTATTTTGAAATACAAAAGACTAATATAATTATGAACATTTAATAAATAATACAAAACATATCACATAAATAATAATATTAATAATTATTTTATATATATATATATATATATATATATATATATATATATATATATATATATATATATATATATAGCAAAATTAAATTTAAAAATCGAACTCTCTCAGTATTTTTTTTTGCTTAAATGCTACCTAATGGAGATATTTTGAGGTTTTTAATCAAACTTCATACTCTTCTTTATACATAAGATCGGTGAAGGACAAACGCGACCCAATAGCAACGGCCGGAGTATACCGAATACCATGCACATGTGGAATGGTATATGTGGGAACCACGAAAAGACACACAAACTCAAGGATAAACGAACAGAAAAGCCATTGTCGTTTAGGACATATCGACAAATCTGAAGTTGCTAAACACGCTTTGAGAAGCGGAGAACATCGGATACTGTTTGAAGAAACGCAGATGCTGGATAAAACATCACAGTACTACCCACGGTTCTATCGGGAAGCGGTGGAGATATATAAGCACCCAAATAATTTTAATCGGATAGAAGAAGGACTAAAAATCAACAATGGATAACAATATTAAAATCCACAAAAACCCTTCCCGCAAAACACGAAGAAAGAAAATATAAATATGGCCTCCGCAGTACAACGCAGCGTCAGTTTCAGCTTACAAGCGAAGCAGTAACATCTCCAGAAGATGCCAACCCCTAGTGTTGGCGAAACGTCGAGAAATAATCTCAGAAGACAACGGCCGAACAGCCCGAACAAACAGTTTAACAATTTAGACGATGGCCGTGAAAGCCTAACGCATTTTATCAAACTTCATACTGTATATAAATTTTAGTTTTCTTGGTTTTCAGATTTAAAGCTGTAGTAGAAATTGTTTTGGTATATTCGTTCTCTAAGATAGTGCTTCACAACAAACGGAATCACTGAAATTCTTGATTATAAAGCAGTTTGTTTTATATTTTTATTCAATTTGCAAAATTTCCATATGGAACAAAATTTTTAAAGATACCTAAAATATACTACAATATAAATAACATTTGGCTCTGAACACTTTTTTATATGTTACAAAAGTAACCAAAAGCGGTAGAACGTATTTTGATTATGTTATTTTTTTCAAACTGTAATTTAAAAAAGAAATCAGATCATTATTTTCAGTTCCAAATAGTAAAAACTTAACTTCTAAAAAAAAACCTGAAAACATTTCTGACCCCTTAAAGAAAAATACTATATTCTGTCCCTGGCTTTTTAAAGTTACTTGGCTTATATCCAACTTAGGAAACCAAGCCTCTGCTGCTGAAGACACACATCCCTTGCCTTTGTACGTGTTTAATCGCTTTAGATTTGTAGCGTGAGTTGTAACTGGACTCCCAGTGAGAATGCACTGATAAGCAGTTTTGGTCTGAGCAAGAAGATTGAAAATAAAAATATTTTGAAAAATGACATTGCCAAACAGTCAAAAGTAACAAAAAATTACTAAGGGTTTTTAATCCTATGAAGTGTAAGCGTCTGAATGGCCCAAAACTACAAAATAACAAAAAAATATTTATTCTTCTACCATATTTATTTAGAACGGTCTTTTTCGCTTTTTATTGAGAATGAAAAGTTCCCACATATTCAATAAGCTTGACGTCCTTTTACTATTTTTGAATGAACTTTTACTGTTTTTTTACTTTTACCATCTATTTAAAGTTCTGTTAGCCAGTTTTAATTAAATTTTGAATTATTCAATAAAAATAAAAAGTAGTTTAGTATTGTTGCCTTTGTATGACGTTTACTTATTGAATATTTATGCCTAACATTGCGAAAATTCCCATTTTATTAAAGCAAATACAAACAGTAGCTAGCCGAATCAAGAACTGTAAAACTTTTGTTATTACGACAAAATTCTATCCTATGTTTATTGTTGCATCGTAATCAAAAGTTTTACTGCGAGTTTTATTAGACTGCTTCTGAGGTGCAAAATTATTGAAAAGAATATATCCATAAATATCTTCCATTGTGGAGTATAAACGGCTTCTTTATTAAAAAGTATTATTCTGCAATTTACTTTTTTATTTTAGATATTGGTAACGACAATGGCTTATCTGACAAATTAATAATGATTTATTCAAGCACACTGTGTTCATTTGAAAACGAGCCACCGTTAATATTTTACAAATGCGACATATTAGAAAGAATAGCCGAAACATTTTAACAACGTTTAACTTGAAGGATTCTAACTCGATGCTTGAAGGGCATTTTTAGCACTAATGTCATAAACGTCAGATTTATCCTCTCGCGCCCCTAGAGGTACCACCTAAAATGGTGTTACAAATCAAGTCATACATCATTTAAAAAGTCTGGTAAATTTGTATTCAATCATATTGTTTTACCTTTGATACCAACCTCCATAATGACTTAATCGTTATTTAAAATTGGCCCTCTTTAAACTTCCCGTATGCCCCGTATTTTATTGTGACCAAAGGACTTAAAAAAAGAATATTATAAAAATTTACAAATAAAGTAAAGAAGGAACTTTTTCTTCTTCTTAGGGTGCCTGTCCGTTCTGAACGTTGGCGATCATTCTGGCTATAATGACTTTGTTGGTTGCTATACGAAATAGAGTTGTTGAGGTCTTTCTATACCATGCTCTCAGGTGAGCAAGCCACGATATTCTTCTTCATCTTGAGACCCTTTTTCCTTCAATTTTACCTTACAAAATGCATTAGAGTAGCTCATATCTGCCTTGACTTCTCATTATATGTTCCACATTATATGTTCCAAGTACTGGAGCTTACGGCCCTTCACGATGTTGACCAAATCCGCGGTTGTGTTCATTCTTCGTAGTACTTCTTCATTGGTGACTTTGTCTGTCCATGGTATCTACAGGATCCTTCTGTATAACCAAAGCTTAAAAGCTAGAAGGTTTGATAGAGTTTCCTCCTTCAATGTCCACGTTTATACTCCGTACAAATGCACTGAGTACACGTTATATTTAAGCAGCCTTATTTTTGTTTTTAGGCTTAGGTCATGGCTCTTGAACAAAGAGCTTTTTTGCACTTTTTGCCGTTTCGACGAGACATTGTAATCCCTTGGGTATTGTCCCACGACTCATTGATTATAGTTCCCAAGTAGTTGTACTGTGAGACACGTTAAATTCTCATTTGGTTCACATACAGATTTTCCCCAGTTATGTTTTCCTTGTTGATGATCATTAGCTTGGTTTTGCTGGTATTATATCCAGTCCATTTTCTTTGTGAAATAAATACTTCTTATCGCTCAGTATGATGTTTTGCACGGGCCCGAAATCCTATTTATACCTATTTTCAAAGTAAAAACGTTGCACTTCACAATTTATATAAAGTGACGTCACTTATGTTTAAAAGACGTTTTTACCATTAATGCTCTAAAAGAGGTAAGTTTAAAATTTAGAATATATAATTTTGTATTAAAATGTTTTCTTATGTATTTTAGTGTGTTGCAGTAGTCTTAAAACTAAGTGTATTTACTGTTAATATAAGAGTTTGACAAACAGTTGACATTTTAAAAATTCCTTACTTACTAACTATTGCGATGTTTTGGCAACGCTGTGGGGTTCTGACGTCGTAAATCTTGAATGACGTGCAATCATTTTTATATGAAAAATTTTATAACATAACTCGAAAAATCGAGACGGTTGTAGTTACCTTGTTGTATACCGATTTGTGTAATTTTTTTATTTTAGAATATTTATATGAAATAAAATAAAATAAATTAAATAAAAAATTATAAAAAATCTAAAAAATTATAAAAACTTAAAATTATAAAAACAAATATAAAAAATTTATTAAAACTATATAAAATTAAATAAAATGAAATAAAATAAAATAAAATTGAATAAAATTAAATAAAATTAAATAAAATTAAATAAAATTAAATAAAATTAACTAAAATTAAATTAAATTAAATTAAATAAAGGTAAATAAAATTAAACAAAATTAAATATAATTAAATAAAATTTAGTTCAGCTAAATAAAGTCTCCTGCTAGTATTCACTTTTTTTGGCAGTCCCCAAGTGCCACGCTCTTTTTTTATATTCCTGCAAACTTGACTAATGCGCTGTCTTAAACCATTAAGAGATATTGGTTGGATTTTGCGAACCTTAGATTTTAAGTATCCCTACAAAAAAGTTAGTGGTGTTAAAAATGGATATCTAGCTGACTACCTTATAGCACATAAATTAAAAATAACCGACGAGAACATTGTACGTTTATTTGTGGATCATATGGAAAATAGTACATCACAATAATATAGCTAATGTGTCACTGAGTACGTTTCTAAAGTTTTGTGCGATTCTCTAGCGCCATTTTAAAATGACGAACGTCCTATATTCAATAACCTTTCAAATAATGTATCGTATTCCTTAATATGCTATTTAACCCTTAATTTGGATTTGTATCTTATAGGCTACGCAAATCAAATCATTAAAGTTGAAATGGGAATACGCTGTACATGTAGCTAGGAGCGATCTAAACAAATGGCACAGATCAATTTTAACCTGGAGACCATACCAACACAAAAGACCCAGAGGCAGACCTCCTATGAGATGGACAGATGATCTGAAAAGGACTGCCGGGAAAAATTGGCTACAAGTAGCGTACAATAAAAAACAATGGAAAGGAAGACTTGAAGAGGCTTATGTTCAGATGTGGACGTGAATGGCTAGACGAAGAAGAAGAAGAAGAAGAAGAAGAAGAAGAAGGCTACGTCATTTTCAAATATTCAAATTGAAAAACTCAGAAAGCTAATAGTACTGCCATCTAGTAGTAGTATAGTGATCATTCAAAGTTAGTCACAATTGTTTATAAGATGGTTGCCTAGTGAACGCCGATTAGAAAAAGGCTGGTAAGTTTTATTCAGTATTAGTGTAAAAATAAGTATTTTGTTTTAATACAGAAGGTGAAGTTGTATAATGATGATGGTTTGTGATCATACACATATAAATATTTTTATAGAAATATCCAAAGTGACAATACCCGAACCATTTTTTAATCTGTATCCTACAATCTACTTTGCCAAAGATACAGCATAAAGGAGCATTTTTGTTTTGTATCCTATAATATACTTTGCCAAAGATATAGATTAATGGAACTTTTTTGTTATGTATCATATAGTTGTTTACTTTGCCATATATTCAGTATTGTGAAATATTTTTGTTTCGTACCTATCACACACTTCATTTTCAATTACATAAATTCTGTTTTAATGAAACCTTTCAAAATGAATTCATTTAGTTATATAAGTATAGTGTTTCCTTGGTTTCAGCGAAATATCAATATGACATCATTAAGCTTCGAGAAATTTTGGCATTACTTCCACCACCTTCATCTGATATGGAGGATTTGAGCGACAAGGAAAATGAAAGTTATACTAAACCATCTAGAACTCAAAGTTCTGAAATCCTTTTGAGTCCTCTAAAAACACGATCATAACATCAGATACCTGGACCATCTCAAGAGATTAACGACAATACTAACCAACCTAAAGGCAAACTACAAAGTAAACGCATGAAACGATAGAATTTGGTTGAATACCACTGGACGAAAGAAGAATTTCAATATCCTGTGAACATTCCCGAAAATAACTTTTCTGTTGCGGACGAATTAAAGTCACCATTAGAATATTTCAAAATGTTTTTTTCAGACGATCTATTAGATTTGATTGTCAACAATACAAACCTTTTCTCTGTTCAGCAAACATGCCAAGTCGATAAGCGTTACTAAAGATGAGATAAGTAACTTCATAGCGATACAGATTTGTAAACGACAGATACGATAAAATATCAGGAATAATGCCTCTCAAACAATATCAGAACATTCACTTCGCTAATACCGATCATATAAACAACGATCAGTACTACCGAATTCGCCCATTTGGGACATAGTTAGTAGAAAATGTTGTATTATAGAAGAAGAAAAACGACAAAGTATCGACGAGATGATGGTCCCTTATAAAGGGAAAACGACTTAGGCAGCATACTTTTTCACAAAAAGAAGAATCTTTAGGATCGGTAAGGGCTAAAGTTGTTCTTGCTCTAACACAATCAATGAAATCACCGGCGCTCTGTATTATCTATGTCTATAATTTCTTTCTTAAGTTTTGATTTGGTTTACATTCTTCGCCATGGTTATGGAATTTTAGTTCTGGGAACAATGAGAAAGGACCGAGTAAAAAATTTTGTTTTAGAAGATGATAACTCTCTGAAGAAAAAAGGAAGAGGGTCATTTTGTTCAAGAAGTGACAACAATAATAAAATAAATGTTGTGAAATGGTTTGACAACAAACCTGTTGTCCTAGCTAGTACATATATATCTTCTACACCTGTCCAAATAATTAAAAGGTATGATAAAAGTCAGCGAGCAAAAACTGAAATCTCTTATCCCCCTCTCATAAAACACTACAATTCTCAGATAGGTGGAGTAGGTCTAATGGACATGCTGGTAAGCCTTTACAGAATTCCTCTAAAAACTCGTCGCTGGTACCTCTCTATATTTGCACAAATGCTAGATATTTGTATAAATAACGCATGGGTTCGGTATAGAAGGGATAAAAATATTTTACAGAGATTATACTCTCAAATATTTTAGACAGTGGATAGCAGAGGCTCTAACAGCAAAGGGTAGAAAAAATAAAAGAGTGTTTGCCGAGCGAAACGAAGAAATTAAAAAAATTAAAAAGTGCGTTCTGTCGAGACAATCAGAGGAAATACGATTTGATAAAGTTAAATTTAAAGATAGACAAAAGTATACTAAATATATAATAACTAAAAACCTAACTAATTTATCTACATAGAAAGAAACATTTGTGACTTAAATTTTCGTTATCCTTGCAAACGTAACCGAACGTTAAATGTGACCTATCTCTCATTTAAAATATCTCATTAGTATACGAGAGATCCGTTGATATTTTAAGTCTTTAATTAGAAGAAATTTTAAGTGGAGAGGTTGTAGGAAGGACAGAGGAATAAATGATTAAATTAGAAGACGCTTTTAAAAACTTTTGTAAGTTAAAAAGATCACGTGGAATATTTAACGACTCTGTAATCTATTTTTATCATATTCAGGAATGTATTGGCCTATTCATGTTATGAAAAAAACATTAGTAAAACAACTGAATTTATGATTAAATATGAATAGTCTAAATCGAGCTAAAAACGTAGTCTGTGATAAAGATCCACTATTTTCTCCTCGGCCTTTTTTCCCCATACTTATAATATACGATTTACATATATTGACTGAAAACTGGATGAATACCTCCTGATAGTGGGAATAAATATTTAATAATGCTCATTTTAAAGCCCAATAAAGACCTGCAAAGATAATATTGGTGTAAAGATTTCTCTTTTACTCGTTAAGAGGACATGGCGGCTTCAAAAATATTTTTTTCTTGAACAATGCATTTTTAACAAAAAAGATCTTGCAATTCCATATACATAAGTCTTTAGTAATAAAATTTTGAAATTTGATCCAATACTTTATAATATCATTATATATATATATATATATATATATATATATATATATATATATATATATATATATATATAATATTTCATTAATATAAAGCGTAAACGCATGCCAAAAATAGATCACTTGAGAAAGCAAAGCCGAAACAGCTGTAGTGATAAAAGTTTAAAATAAAGTGTGTGGAAGTTTTGAAAACAAAGTTTTTAGTGTTTTATTATTACAACTAAATTTTAATTTAGAGGTTAGAATAAATGTTGTGCTATTAGTCATTACCTAATAAATAAATATTTACCCTAATAAATTGTACACGAAGGTAACGGTTAGTTGATATAACAACTCTTTGTTAAAAATATGTATATTCAAAGTACGAAAAAGGATTGAATATTTAAATAACACAAACAAAATTTATAAATACACTACAAAAACTTCTTCTTCTTAACATGCCATACACCAAAGTGCGTAGGCGACTATCTCATTACTACAATTCTGTTCTTGGCGGCGTGACACAGCTCGCCTGTATTGTGTATTCCTGTCCATTTTTTAATATTCCTTAACCAGGATAATTGTTTGCGGCCGGCTCCTCTCCTACCTTCGATCTTCCCTTGTAGGATTAACTGTGGTATTTCATATTTTGCTCCTCTCAATATGTGCCCAAGGTAACCAATCTTGCGTTTTTTAATTAATTCAAAGAGTTCTCTTTCCACGCCGGCTCTCTTAAGGACGTCATCGTTTCGAATTCTATCCACCCAAGGTATGCGCATCATTCTTCTCAATGACCACATTTCAAATGCTTCAAGTTTGTTGATAGATGTTTTTTTCAAAGTCCACGTTTACATGCCATAAAGCAAGATGGACCATATGTAGCACTTGACCATTTTGTAGCGTATTTCGAAATTTAGGTTTTGATTACATAGGAGCGGTCTGAATTTCACAAAAGCTTGTCTTGCCATTTGTATTCGGGTTTTTATCTCTTGTTGTGGATCCGATTGGTCATTGATTGTGGTGCCAAGGTATTTAAAAGTTTTGTTCGGTGTATGCTGTTGTGTATGGACATGTCCATTAGCTTTCTGTGAGTAGGAAAAATACGTAATATAAAAAATAATGTGTGATTAATGTCATACTTGTGCTAAGATTTAGGTGTTGAACTATACTTTTTAATCGCAAGCTATATTTAACGAATAGTCAAATTAGTTTTTATTTAAACTTACAGTAATGACTTTATTTGTATGGACACTAATTATTCGTAAATGTTACTATCTTTGTGAATCAATAATGAGTTTTATTTTTTTTTTCAGGTAAGCTTTATTCAATTTGTGTCCATTATCGTAAGTATGTATGCAATTTTTATACAATTATAAATAAGCTATTAGTAGTTGTTTGTACACAAAATCTAAAATATTTTTGTGTTGGCTCCGAAACAAGTCGTAGATTAAACATAATTTTAGTCGAATTTTGAGCTTTGACCACTTTTCTATAACCTAATTTAAGATTACTTTAAACAAGCAATTCGTTTGATTTACGTAAAAACAATTTAGCAAATTTAACGTACATTTAGAAAAAAGAACTGATTCCTTTTTTGTATTCAATATATAAACTAGTTTACAGTTTCTCGAAAAAGAACAGTATTAGTAACAATTCCTGGCGTTTTAAAATAGTCCAATGACAGAGCTTCCTAAAATATCTTTCCCCTTTAAATACGACAAGAGGTATTGGCAACCCCTGAGAGTTGCCAATTCATTAAACTAATTACTATTTAGTTTAATGAATAATTCAATAGAATACCAAAATATTAAATTACAATCTTAAAACATATAATTCTCATCTCATCAATTTTTATTTTCACTTAGAAACCCATGACTTTCTGAAGAAAAGAACGTTGATCGATCTCGACATCGCATAAATGTAACCATGTTGCCCACTAAAACTACAGCTTGTCAAATTTAAGGTGATACTTGACAAATTTGTCCACTTGCGTAGAAAATTAAGTGAGAACGCATTCGGAGGAAAAGAGATACATAATGCGCTCGGACTCTTCGCCTCGTTGGTACACTTCGTACTACAAGTTTACAGAGAGTGACCTTATTTATTAATGGAACTTCTATGATATGTCTATATTGTATGTTATTTTGACTTTTCAATTTTTACTTCGGAAATTTTTCTCAAAATACAAAATATTTTGTTTTTGTGCTTGGTAAAAAAATTCTTCTAATAATTATATTTTGTTTGACTCATTAATATTGACCATTCAGTCATGTTGAAGCGGAAGTTTTTTCGAACACTTCTATAAATGTCTCGTTCTGTAATTTTATAAGAGGAATATTGGCAGAGATGAAAGCTTTACATTTGCGTTACAGTAAACAGTATAAGAGTAAAAGAACAGTAGTTCTAAATTTTAGTAAGTCATAAATATTTTAATCTGTTGTTTATTTCTTTACAATAGAATAATACCAGCCCCTTTGGGATCGCTGTCAACATCCGGTATGTAGGTACTAAACTGTATAACTTTATTAAATTTCCCGAATATTTTATTTTCGTAAGGAGATTTTGTACAAATATATCGTATAAAATATATCTCAAATAGTGACTGAGTTGTCAATATGAATAAGTCAGATAAAATAAAATTATTAGAAGAATTTTTTTACCAAGTAACAAAAACAAAATTTGTTTAGTTTACTGGTATTTCGTATTTTGAGTTAACGATTTCCAAAGTCATTTCCAATTCGTCACAACAAAACGTCAATTACGAATTTTATATTCATCATTGAAGCGCATACAAGTAATGGTCTTAATTATTTTAAAGCAAAAAATAGTATGGTTCAAAGCAATAAATAAATTTCAGTTTGTAAGAAAAATTTCAACATTTCGTATCTCGGAAATGAAATATTTGTGGATATACGTTTATATAACAAACTATCATATTTTCATGCAGAATCACTCCCTGAAGTTTGTTACACTTATTTACTAACACTTTGCATAATTGTCATTTAGGTTGAAAATAAGAAGTACTCCAGATATATTATTTGTTTAGATAATTAAAGGACGATACAAAGTTTACAAAAATTTGGACAGCAAAAACAGAAATTTTAAATCTGTTAAGGAAACTAGAAATTAATGACAAAATAAATTTAAGCATGGATTAAGAATAATGAAGAACGAAGTAATATATCAATTGGCTAGAGAGCCAATGACAAACAGCAAATACGTTCACGTAATACGTCTCTACGATATGATAACAAAATTAAAAAAAATATATATGGCAAAAAATATGCCAAGAAAAAAAAATGCAGTGAAAAATGTTTTTGGTATATATTTTCTTTCATTTTGTTAGTATTTTCTTTAATTTTGTCAGATTTTTTCTTTATAACATGTATAAAATTTTCAAATTTCAAATAAATTTAAGATCGTAAAGGGTATTTATTAAAAATTTATGTACTATAAAATACATTTTGGCACTACTTACTTTTTCAATAATAAACGGAACACTTTGATGTGCAGTTGCTACGTTTTCTTTATTCATTTGTGCTGAAAGAAGATTAGTATTGCTTAGAGATGTCATCTTTCGGAAAGGGATTTGCGCTGCAACCTGGATATATTAGAATACCCCTTTCATATTTTATAAATAAGAAATGCCATGCATCTCCATAATGGATCTGATCTTTTCAATACGTGAAAACGTTTTTGTAATTTTAATATTAGATAGTAATATTAAATTTATATGATTCGGGTGGTACGAGGGTATTCAATAGTTATATAGATATGTTACATACAAAATATATATGTGTGCATGAGGCGGTGAAAAGAAAAGGGGTGTAGGTTATCTGAGCATCATTTTGAGATACAAAAGGTTTTATTAAAATTATTGTTATTAAATCTATGTAACATTTATAAACATGCTTGGTATTTTTTTATTTACTAAGAATATATGTAACTCTACTAACATTTTTGTTCAAATAAAACTATGTTAAGGGTAGTTTTTAAGGGGTGAAATGACTTACATCACTTTTTCGTTAAAAGCTTAAAGAGAATGTATAGAAAGCAAAACATGTTTAATGTTTTTACATAAGAAAATCAAAAATAAATTCACTAGTTTATTAGTCATTATTTTCTTCTACATCAGGAAGTGGTTCAGCTTCGTCATTGACTTCATCAGAAGATTTCTAAAATAAGAATGGTGAACTGGAGGAATGTATGGAAGTAAATCACACATATCCCGTTTTTTGGCTGGCATGACTGGCCGAGCTGCTGTGTACAGGCAGTCCAGAAGATTTTTCAACAATGTTGGTCTTCCCTTCTACTTGCTTTCAAGGATATTAATTTGTGAAAAGTAAAAAATCTTTATTTAGTGTTTCTTTATAGAACAGTGAAAAAGGCTCATCTTTTTTTACTCTAATCCACTGTATTTTTAACCATAACACTGATTGGTTATCCGTATTAGTTTTTCTTTTTGTAATTGATTTAGTGACACCGAACTATGATTGAAAACCAATCTTAGGGCACATAAACCTGTTTACCTTTAGAGTGATTTTCAATTGAACCAAAGTCTGAGTCGTTTGGTAAGTAAGAGTGTCCCGCTTACCATAAACTTGTTATCAACTAATTCGATGCTATTATTATTGCTTTGAACTAACTGCAACAAGACAAAGGCAAAATTCCAGTTTTTATTTTGGCCGGTGCAGCTGTCACGAATTTGCTGTACATAATTCTTTGTGCTTTCTGACACATGCACTGATTTTCTGAGATCCTCTTGAAGCTGTTATTTCATCCCATCCGTACATGTAGCCTAAGCCAGATGTGTCAATGTACATATTACGTTTATAGTATGGAGTAGATGTGGTTAGTTTTGGGATGGCTATAGCTTACTCTAGGTCAAAAGTAATATAGTAAGAATCATAAGAATCGCATAGTAAGAATCGTCAGTCTGGGCCTTTTCTTTATTATTTTTTATAGAACTACGTGCAATCTCGGCCTTTCTAAGATGAAATTCGTGCTGTAATTAAATCTGTCTTATCTCATTAATATCTGTTATTGCAGTTTTTCTTAATTTGTAAACATCACACTTAGAGCACGTATCGTTTTGTGGTACATGAAAATAAAGGTTATACTTATTATTAGTACGGCGATAAATATCATAGGAAACGGTGACAGTGCCTTGTTCCTGACAGTATATACGGTTTATACGGTTTTGTGACTAGATTCAGATGCATTTGAAGGTTTCCTGATGCTACTTGATGCTGAGAGGCACCGGATTTTATGGGATCGTAATGAGAGGTTTCTGTAAGGAATCTGACTTGAAAGTTGCTGTGCGGTATGGTTTTAAGTTAATAGTGAGGTATGGGATAGGATGACTTAAGTTTATATAGGAGGCCGTCATACCAAACACCATCGAAGGCCTGTTCTACATTCAGAAAGGCAGCGGCGCTTACTTTTTTTTTGTTCGAGGCATACATTATTCTTCGAAACAATCCTATGATGCTGTTATAGAGTTTAATGGAACTCGCTAAAAGCAAACTGGTTTGATGGGATCACTAAATAAATTTCGATGTCCTCTGAGATTCTTTGGAGCAGAAGCCTGTCTAAGATTTTTGACAATATTGGAAGTAAGCTGATTGATCTATATGAAGTGGTAATATTTGTTGGTTTATTTGGTTTAATAATCATAATTATTTGTGCAAACTTTTGAATAGTTGGGTAATAGATATCAATCTTATAATGCTATTACATATCGTGGCCAGTAGAACAATTGCTTTCCTCGATAGTTTTTTTAATATTAGCCCGGTAATCATGTCGAAGCCTGGTGTTTTGTAGTTATTGCATCTAGAAATTTGTTCTTTCACATTATTAGGGATAAAGCATTTGATCGGTAGCATCATTGGGCAGGGAGTATCTAAGAAGTTTTTGACTTGTTCTTCGTTGTTATTGTTGTTAAGTTCAGGTGCACCAAAACCGCGTGAGAGATGTTCTGCAACTGGCTTTCCTTAAAGATGGTAAAGATGCTGTGTAGGCCTCTTGAATGATTTTTTTGCTTTCTAGATGCCGTGGTCTTTTTCTGACAGGCTCTTGATGAATAAATAGTTCAAATGTGTCACTCCTCGCGTCTTGTAGAGCAGTTTTAATTTGCTGCGTTAATCTATTATATTCATTTTTATCTATAGAATTGCGATTTTTTGCCATATGCGCCTGACTCTTCTTTTGTGTGCAACAAGGCGTTTTATGTATACGGGTATGTTGGTGTTAGTGGCTATTTCAGCAGCTGCGTGTATAATTTTGGTGAGAAGAAGTACGGCATTCTTGATATCGTGGTTGCTTTAATTTAATATTTAACTTTATATTTTTATTTATGTAAGACTCGAATACATTCCAGTTGGTCTTTGCTGTTGTCAACTTAGGGGCATTCGGACGTTTTATAATGTGCATGGATAGTGTGACAATTATAGGGTTGTGGTCACTGGACAGATCCCAATATGTTTGTATATCACAATAGTTTAAGACCATGCTATGGAGGATAAAAATCTCAAGCATATCTGGAATTTTATTTGGATCTTATGGCCAGTAGGTGGGTTGCCCTGTGGATAAGTAAGAGCTGGTTGTATTGACTATGGCTTGTCTGAGATTATTTACTTTTGTCGTACATAGAATATAGTTGACATCGCTATAGTCATCGTTGTAATGTAATAAAGATATATCACTAAAACCACATTGACTAAAATAATGACATTAACTGCAAATATATGTTGTCTGCATGTTCAAATAAAAAAGAAATTATTACGAAAAACTATATGTACTGTTATATTAATTTTAAAAATATATTATAAAAATAATAAATTATAATTTTAAAATAATATTTATTTATATCACTCATAATGCATCGTTCAGAATTATAATTGATCAAAGGTGCCGATTCCGTCTCTGGTTATCATTTAATACAAACTTTTCACTTTCACTTAATCATAAAATTAACTTCATCCAAAAGTTTGCAAAGAAGCTTTGTAAATTTCTTGGAAACTGTTAATTTACAGAAACAGTATCTTTAACAAACACGTTAAAATACTTTTGAAATTATTGTATTTGGCTAAGAAAGTATTCTTGGACGAATCTTTGATCGTGTTTAAACATCCGAAAGAAGTTTATAAGTATTTAATATGGTTAGAATATAAAGAGTATATAAAAAACTATAAATATAAGAGATATATACGACATTTACAATTACCAATATGTAGGGGAAGGTGTTGTACCTCAGACACTTTTTCACTCAATTGAGGTTTTAGAAGTTGGTATAAGTAATAAAGCAACCTCACTTCTATAGAGTAATATTTTACCATTATTATATAGATAGATCTTATGCTAGATTTTCTCATAGACGCTTTTACAAATTCTTGTTGTATAATATCAACAATTTTTCCAGGAAAATAGTTATTTTCGTTAACGAAAATCACGAAATCGTCTGATAGAAATTTTGAAACTTCAGAATCACTGTGTTTTCAATTTCATTATCATATATTATTTGAAAAGACATTTCAAACATATCTGATTCTACTAACAAAAAATTGTTATCTGAAGATTCGGAATCAGAAACAGTTTTTTTTTACGGACTTTTTCTTGTTTTTGCCTTTAGCTGAATTTTCTTGCGAAACTTTAAAATTTGTAAAGTTTAAATTGTGACACAAAACGTGGATTAGGAAAAACTATTTTTCTTTTGGCTTTTACCATATCAAACGCCTAAAAGTAAATCATCTGGTATTTTTTTATTATGTGAGCAAAAACAACATGGGCACTTCTAAAAACACCAAAATAACAATGAACCAAAACAATTCTCTTCTCCATCCCTTCCTTAATAAACAAATCTGTTTCATCAAAATATGAAAGCAAGTCTTCTTTTGGTTGGTCTAACAACTGTATAAATCTGGTAACTAAATTTCTTTGTTCTGTTACAGTTCGTGGTAATGGACATATCTCTATAGTAAGAATATGAGTAATGTTGTACTTTTTTAGAACTTCCAAATTTTTCGCAGTTGCTAATCTTCCTAAATACAAATTATCTTCTATCATGCTAATACTCACAGGTCCCAGTTGCACATCAGAATTATCCATTTCTCTTATTTGGTTGACAATATTATTAGCTAAAATATTAAAACTAATTTTGGCGCAAGATTGAAGTTACTGCTTATTTTCAAAACTAATGAACTAAAATATCAACAGCAGATTTTATTTATAACGTCATCTGATATTGCAGTTACATTTTTCATTTTATAGCCGAGCAATTTTGCGTCTTTGTAATATCTGTGATGACTCTCGGGAGAGCCTGGAACTCCTAGAGAGCGCGTCCCCGGGTGGCGGATAGGGGAAAGCCCTCACCAACATCAACTGGCGGGTAGGTGGGAAATAAAATACCATCCGCGGACCAACAGGTAGGGCAGACGATACTCTTAAGCTGCAGTGAAAGCAAACCGTCTAGGAGAAGGAAAGCTCCCAAATCAAACCCTGGTCCTCCAAGTTGGGGGTTGGAGCATCGGGTTAACCACTCGATACTCGTCAAAAATGGTAAAGGTTAAAAACTCCAAAATCCAGCCTCGGAACCGGACTGATATACGACGACGAAAAATGCTACGGAACAGGAAAATGATTTTTGCGACATGGAACGTCCAAGGGATCTCAAAGAAAACTCCAGAAATCTTAGAAGAACTAAACAAAATGAAGATAGACATAGCTATTATTACGGAAACGAAACGGAAAGGACAAGGATCAGAAAACCTACGTAAATACGATCATTTCTACACCGGAGTCACAAAAGAACGTAGAGCTCAACAAGGAGTCTCCATTATGATACACCGTCGCTTTAGAAAATACATCACATCATGGGAACTTATCAACGAAAGAATGATAAAAATGAATATATGTATAAAAGGATACAGACTGACCATTCTGGGCATATATGCAATCAATGACGATGCGATTGTAAATGTGAAAGATAACTTTTTTGAACAACTGAATGAAGAAATCACAAAGGTGGGTAACACAAGAGAAATAATAATCTTGGGAGACCTCAACAGCAGAGTCGGAAAAAAGAACAACGATAAAGTAGTAGGTAGATATGGAGAAGATAATACAAACAATAACGGAGAAAGGTTAATAGATATATGTGATCAGAATGGACTCAGAATCATGAATGGATATTTCCAACATAGAAACATTCATAAATATACGTGGACTCAGGAAACCCGAAACTTAAAATCAGTTATAGACTATGTCATCCTTAAGCAAAAAAGTCGACTGAAAACAAAAGACGTAAAAGCATGTAGAGGACCCACTTGCGGCAGTGACCACTACCTCCTACGTTCAGATATTTCATTCCCACATAAAAGAGAACAGAAAACGCCGCAAGATAACCATACAAAGGAGCAAGTACAAGAAGTACGATACAATTTGAATAGTTTACACCAAGAAAGTGTTAGAAAACTATACAAACGTAGACTGGAACAAAAACTAATTGAAACGGAAGATAATACCAGGAATGTTAATCAGTTATACAAAACCATCAAAGAATGTATACACGCCGCTGCCCTAGAAGCACTAGGGCGATATGAAAAGATCGGACAACAAAAACCATATTGGTCGGATCAAGATATTTCGCAGAAAATAACACAGAAAAGAAAATTGTATCAAAAATATCTGAACACAAAAAATGTGGAAGACAGAATCGAATACAAAAGAATGCAAGCGATGGTCAGAAGAAAAATTTGCCAAAAGAAAAATGAATCCTGGGAAAAAAAGTGCACCATGATAAATACATACATTGGTGGAAGCCAAAGTTCAGAAAGCTGGAAACTGTTAAAAAATTTAAGAAACAACAAAAAAAGAGATATTATCCAGTCCATATCACCGCAAACTTGGGAAGAATACTTTAAAAATTTACTAACAGAGACAAGAGAGCCCTTCAAACAGATAGAGAACTATGGTTTACAAGGCGTCAGGCTGATAGGGTCACCGATCAGAATAAATGAGAGAGAAGTCGAAACCGTATGTAGACATCTAAAGAATGGCAAATCACCTGGCCCCGTAAATGTAGCTCCGGAACTCATTAAACATGGACCCAAAATACTAATTCAACGACTACGACAACTTTTCCAGGAATGCATAAATAAACATGAAATACCTGAGGAATGGAAAGAATCGCATATGAGCACCATCCATAAAAAGGGAGATAAATCGAAACCTGAAAACTATAGAGGAATTGCAGTTACTAGTAGTATTAGCAGAATATATGGGAAAATAATAAAAAATCGAATAGAAGAAGAATACCAAGATATGGAAGCCGAAGAACAGGCTGGTTTTCGTGCAGGTCGATCTACAATAGACCATGTCTTCTCTATTACTCAGATAATTGAAAAGAAAGTTGCTCGTGGCCAAGAAGTCCATCTGACGTTCGTAGACCTTAGGAAAGCATATGATAGTATCCCGCTTGATAAATTATGGGAGGCACTGGGGAAAACAAATATAAATATAGAATTGATTGAAGCAGTAAAAACGTTGTACTACCAACAAACAACAAGAATTAAAACAGGAAATCTGATAACACCGGGATTCAAAGTGACTAAAGGACTAAGACAAGGATGCTGTATATCCCCAACATTATTCAAAATATACCTCGAAGCAGCACTCAACAAATGGAAGAAAAAATGTACGAATATGGGCATACCACTAATAGACTTAACTTTGTACACTCTGTGCTTTGCAGATGACCAGGTCATCATCGCACAGGACTCTGAAGACCTTAGTTACATGATGCGAAAACTATTATAAGTATAAAAACTGAGTACATGAGTATCGGAGGAGATCAACATAACCTTCTCGTAGAGGAAAATCAAGAGATCAACCTATGTGATAACTACAAATACCTAGGAGTAAAAATCACTCAAGACGGAAAATTAGATGCAGCCATTAAGGAACGAAATACACAGGGAAGGAAAGGCATAGCCTTACTAAACAGCGTACTGTGGGATAAAAACATCTCTAAAGACAACAAAAGAAGAATATACAACACCATAATAAAAAGTATCACAACATATGGATGCGAAGTGTGGCCCCTAAAAGACAGATCAGAGAAAATGCTTAGAGCAACAGAAATGGACTTCTGGCGCCGCTCGGCGGGAATCTCCAGACGCGACAGAATAACAAACGAGAGAGTCCGAGAAATCATGGGGGTTACACATAATATTGTTGATGACATCAAAACGACACAACTCAGATGGTACGGACACGTAAGGAGAATGCCGGAGAATGGAATACCAAGACAAATTCTTGAATGGCAACCAAGAGGTAGGCGAAGACCAGGAAGGCCTAGAAGAAGTTGGAGAGAAGGAGTTGATAAAGAAATCAGAGAAAGAGAACTGGAAGACGATCTATGGAACGATAGAATGAGATGGAGATTGGAAATCGGAAGACGTCGAAGAACGTTGTAAACCGAAATTATATATATTATATATATGTAATATCTGTAATTTGAATTTATAATTGATATTTGATATGTTAGTTCATTAGTTTTCAGTTAGCAAGGAAAGAACATTTTTTTCGAGGAAGATTACCTAAAAAGTGAATTACTGGATACTGCGGCCGCATTTAGAGATGAGTACGACGAGTATAAAATTGAAACAATTGCGAAAAAATATGGCGTTAATATTTTAAGACTGCCGCCTTACCATTGCGAGATAAACCCGATTGATATAGTGTGGAGTCAAGTGAAAAGGTATGTGGCTTTAAAAAACGTCAATTTGAAAGAAAAAACGGTAGAACGGTTAATAAAAAAAGCTTACCAACGCGTATCTAAAGGGCAGTGGTATAATTATGTGAACCACGTCAAGAAAGTAAAAAAAATGTTTGCGGTGGACAATTTGCAGGAACATATTAAACCAGTTTATATTAATATAGGAAATTATTCAGAGGATGAGGACGATTTAAATATGGATAACGATTAGTATTAATTAACGAGAAATATCTAAGATTTAATGCTCATTTGTTTTTTTTAGTACTTTAAGTACAGTACATCTCAGTGTATAATACAAGTGTTTGTGTAAGTAGCTCTTGGGTGTATATATTAAATAGTAATGGTAGGAGTACACAGCCTTGTTTCACACTTCTACTTATCTGTTGCGCATCCGTGCTATTTCCATCTAATGTTAACACAGCCTGTTGGTTCCAATCTGTATATTATAGAATCTAAAATAAAATGAAAAACTAATTTAGAAATACAGAGATCGATTCGTAGAGGATATGAAATTATTCTAGAAAAGTAAAATATATAATAGTAAACAGTATACATATAAACGAGTTTCTAATTTATGCAAGAGGAGAATCAATTAAAAATAATGGTCAAAATACATAAACTGATAAATGTTGGATAGAAAAAAGTGAATAGAAATATAACTTGACTTAGAGACATGATGATTCCTTATCTTTAAGAAATGTTATTGTACAAGAAAAACAACCAGAGCAAATCAAATAAACTTCTAAAATATGGAGATCCCTTTATATACTCAGAATGTTACATCTTATAAATCAAAGAATAAACTGTGTGATCACTTTAGAAAAGTTTACATTTTTGTCACTTTTAAAATGCCTTTAAACAACCCCTTTCTATTAAAACGTTTAGGCAATATTGCACCGTAGCGACAAACTAAAATTGTACAACTAATTGAAGAGTTGAAGGAAAATTAGCTGAACATATCTAAACCCTCTATGTTATAAATGATTTTAGTTTTCAAACGATTTCCATTCATCTTTGGTGGTTTTAATTACGTCAACGGTTAAAGCGGGAACTTCTGGAGAAGTTTAGGGTGACACTGTTAGTGCTAGTGAGTCCTTAGACACGAAACAGGCTGACCACGTACACAGACTTGGTGGTTAGAAGCTCTTGTTCTTGTTTGATTCTGTTGTTTCAGGAGTTTCAAAAGCACATATACTTCGAGTTTGATAAGTTAAAAATTCTGGCGTTTATTTATGCAAATATGTAGAGGTTGATATTGCTTTTAATATATCTACATGGACAACACAAGATAATATATAAGTTAAAAATTCTGGCGTTTATTTAAGCAAATATGTAGAGGTTGATATTGCTTTTAATATACCTACATGGACAATATAATATTTACGTTGATTTTGAACGAATTCTTTATACAAAATCTTTCATGTTTACTTGATTTGACAAATCTAGATTTAAAAAAAAATTAAACGTTAAAACAAATACATAAATATGCTGCTAAAATTATCTGTATGCTGCTATTTAAATAAATTCGTATATCTGATAGATCTTCATTTGATAATTCATGGTAAAAATGGAAAACTATTATGATGTACACTATTTAACTAAAATTTACAAAAAAAACATTTTTACTTAATCAGTAGACCCATTTGTACCTTTCGGTGTTGGGCCGTTTAAAATACAGTTCATTACATTACACTATTTAACAGTCTTCTGAGGTGTCCTAGCTCTTAACGAACTTTCTCCATTCCTTCCTATTGGATGCCATCTGTGTTGCTTCCTGCCAAGTCTTACCCTTACTCTGTAGTATCTGCGAGATGTCACTGTTTATTCTTTAATGGGTCTTCCTCTTCTGTTCTTCCCTATTGGTTTGGCGTCCCACACTCTTTTAACTTGTCTATTATTGTCCATCCGGGTTAGATGTCCGAACCATGCCAATTTTTTCTCTTTGATTGACTCGAGTATCGGTTTGATTTTGAGTCTTTCTCTTATTTCTTCATTTCTGATTCTATCAGTTCTTTTTACTCCTATCGTTCTTCTGAGGTATTTCATCTCTGCTGCCTGAATTCTGCTCTGATGTCTTTTGTTTAATATCCAATTTTCTGCTCCATATGTCACTGTAGGTCTATATATTGTTTTGTATATTGTCATCTTGGTCTTTGTTGATATTTCTTTGTTATTAAGGAATCCTCTATTTAGTGCTTGGAATAGTTTTCCTGTGTTTTCCATTCTGTTGTTAAGATCATCCTCGATGTCTCCTTTGTTGTTGATTACTGTTCCTAAGTATTTGTATGACTTTGTCTGTATTATTTTTTGTTGGTCTATCATTACTTCTATTTGATCTTCCGTCCCTTGTTTCCTTGATATTTTCATTATTTGAGTCTTCTCTTTGTTTACGTTTAAGTTGTATTTGCTTGCTTCTAGGTTCCATTTCTCTAAGTTGTATTTCAGTTTTTCTGCAGTTTCCGCAATTAATACTATGTCGTCTGCAAATATACACATCTCAGCATTTATCATTTGCATTCTATTCCAACCGATGCAGTATTTCTTGAATGTTTTCTTACATTCTTTCACTATCTCATCTATTACATTTATAAAGTAGGTAAGTTTTCATAAAAAAGTTATACAAACTTTTTTAAAGATTTAAAAAAAGACATTTTAAATAATCACTGGTAAAAGTGATTGCTATCACTTTGTGCATGCTTGGTATGCACACCCTTATACCAAAAGAAGATACGTGTCAAATTTATTGTTATGCATATCAAGCCTATATTATAAATATAGGCACTTTAATTAGATCTATTTGTAATTGAACAAAATACGCTTTCTTTATAGCAAAAAGAGCTTAAACTATGTAACAATATAATAAAAATACCATTATACCTATTTATCCCAACTTAAAATTCACAATTTCTTATTAAAACTCTTGTATGACCTAGTTAGATGCCATTACAGCTTGACAAAAAGTGTAGCTACCTATAAATTTTGTAGGTTATGTAGACGTCATTAACCCTAATGACATACACTGTTTACGTGCCTTTCTTGCAGAAGGGATGATGTGTGGTAGTAGAACTTAAAACGGTGCCTTTAAAAGAATTATTATGGTTTTAACTAAATGGGATTCTTGAGTATCAAGTACTAAACTGTTTTATACGTTTTATATGTGTGAATTATTTTGAAATAGAATGTTAGTATTTAAAATATAACAATTTTGCAAATAACTAATATTAATTATTATTTATTATTAAGTTGTAAATGACTAAGTATAAGCGGTAAAAATTAGGAAATTGGTATTTTGAAGATCGAAAATTATTTACTCACTTCTGATCAACATTCTCTTTGCCTTTATTCCTATGCGGTGTTGGTTTTCCTAATTATATTTTTTAAGTTTCTATCTTAAATCATACCAATATCAATCCCCTTTACTGACATGTCCTGCTTAAGCGTTTCCATCGAGGTCTTCTTATGTCTTCCCCTCCTACTTCGGCAAATAACTTGCAAATCAGCAACTCTTCGTATTGGTCTCGTCGATGAACATGCCCCCAGCAACTCAACTCATGTTCTCTCAGATCTGGTCATTCTTACTAATTAACTTACTGTCCCAAAGACATGATCTTAGCTGAGGGTTGAATATGAGTGGCTTAACCACCCTTCCATTCGATCTAAGAGCTTGATATAGCTATGGTCAATACTTGACCATAGCTCTGAGGAAGGTTTGTAAGCCATCATAAGAATTAAAAAATGTTTACACACTTTAAAAGCACTTTTCTTTTTCATTCTTTTATTCCTATTTATTAATTTTACAGACACACCTCTAGGGCATAAATTTCGACCCACTATGCGTCAAAGAGTGACATCAGAATAATCACCAGGAAGAAAGAAAGCTCCTACCTGTGGGCACCTCTTAGTTGTTTGGCCACAATCTCCTCTCTTTTAGATATCCATCTCTTTTAGATACGCCAAATAAGATAGTGTTTCTAAGAGTAACATACAATAAAAGTTCTTACAAATACAATAGACAAAGCAACGTTGAAGAACATACCAAGATCAAGATTTAGAAAAAACCACTGGTTCGATGATGAATGTAGAGCAGAGTAAAAAACATCAGATTGGAGATTACAAAGTTTGCAACAGATTTGCTGGGGTCATAAACAAAATAATTACGTCCAAAGATATATCTCGTAATTCAAAACTATAATTAGACCCAAAATGCTATACGCCGCCAAGACATGGACTATGAACAAACTCTTAAAGAAGAGATTAGAAGCATGGGAAAGACAGATACGTCACAGAATGTTTGGTGGAAAAGTAGTACAAGGAGAATGAAAAAGACAAACTGATGTAGAAGTGTACGAATTGTATGCTAATCCTCCAATAACACAACTAATTAAAAAACGTAGAGTAGATTGGCTCGGACATCTAAAAAAAATAAAAGGTTACAGAGAAGTCAAAAATATTGGTTGAAGAGTAGATGAAAGTAAAAAAAGAGAGGAAGGAAGAAAGAGGAAGAAAAAAGAAAAGAGGAATGTTTTTTCATTGAAAAAACATTGTCTAAAAACAAAACTGATAATATCACTTTAGCGGAACGTTTTGACTTCCTATTAAAGACAATTGGCGATGCTGCCTCATTTTCTATGAATATCAAAAGTTCCTTTCAGCCAAAATCTCTAATTCCAGTCTGGTGGGATTATGAACGCAAAATATGATCATTTCACGAAAACTAGCATACAAAGGATGCATAGAAGCATACAATTTTGAAAACTGTTATAAATACAAACAAATTCAAGCCAAAAGTAAACTCCTGTTCACAAAAAAACAAAAAAGTTCGTGGATTAACTTTGTTAATACTTTAAACAAAAATACTCCCATCAGTAAAATTTGGAATTTTGTTAATAAAAATTACCGTTCAAGACGATATCACATGCCAAATGAACTAATAGAAGTGTTGCTCGACAGATTTGCTCCGCCATATGTTGACCTTCCTATTCAGGATAACAGTAAAACTTGTAAATACAATATTTTCCAGGAAAGTTTTGATATGAAAGAAACTGAGGCTGCACTCAAGTCTTCAAATTCCTCGGCTCCGGGGCGCGATCAAATTACTTATAACATAATATATGAATTACCTCTTATAGCTAAACAAAGTTTACTAACAGTTTTTCACGATTGGCTTTTCAATGGAAGATATGGTGATCATACAAAATAAATAGTTATCTGTTTAATTCTTAAACCGAATAAAGATAAAACACTCTCCTCTTCTTATAGACCGATATCATTAATGTCTTGCATATGCAAGACATTTGAAAGACTTATTAAGACTCGATTATAATGGCTTATAGAAAATTATAGTATCCTACCAAGTTGTGACGATAATATATTTTATCGTCTAGAGTACGCCTATGTGTTAAACAAAACATGTTTTTGTTTCGTCTCGAATAATATAAAAGTCGAAACTAAAAGACAACTAACCATTCTCGACGCGTTAAGTTGAGAATATCTGACCTTGGGGACAGGTGCGTTGAACGTGTCCCAAATCCTTTCGAACCCAGTCGATCTGGCGTGTTGAGCGAGATTGACAATCCTTCCTCTTCCTCTGACTGCGTCAATCTGGTGCGTTGAACGATATTGGCGTATTCTTTCCTTTCTATCTGGTGCGTTGAACTAGATAGACATCCTTATCCCTGTCCAAGTACTCGTACTGCGTTGAGGTACGAATACGACTTCATTTCCTCGATCGCCGTATCTTGGTTTACCATATCGAATATCGTCACACCCATCTATCGAAATAAATAAACAGTACGTCTTTGTATTCGAACATTGTATTTAGTAGGTACTTAACGATAATTACTTTTTCATTTGTATATGTAAATCCGAAATAAATGCCGATACGATCGAATCCTGTTTTTCTCTGGCTGAATTATACTACCTGACATCATAAAGTACACAATATGGATTTAGGGCTAGTGTTGGGACATTAGACGTAATATCACATTTAGTTACCGACATTTAAATAACGTTTTCCAGAAACAATTATCTTGCTTGATTGTTTTTAGACCTAAAAGGGGCATATGATTCTGTTGACTTAACCATGTTCCACAAAAAACTATATGATATAGGATTACCTTAAAATATAGGGACTAATATTGTTAATCTTTATAATAATCGTGTTATATATATTAAAGATCATTTAAATCAACTACACGGTCCTAGAATTGCTCATACAGGTCTTCCACAAGGATAAGTTTTAAGTCCGTTATTGTTCAACATATTTTCAGCAAGTATTCATGGCATTTTTGACAACACAATCAATTGCATCCAATAAGCTGATGACATATGCATCTATACAGAGCGTAACACGTACATTGACTGCCTGGAGGCTCTCCATTTGTCAGGGGAAATGGTCAGTTCAAATCATGGACTGACCATTTCCCCTGAAAAATCAGCCATAATGATATTCACTAGGCATAGGTTTCGTACGCCTGACAAAATAAAGCTGTCTGGATATGATATACCTATTGTCAAATTATTCTTCTTGATTTCAAACTTTTATGGTCAAAACATGTTGAATATAAAAAAAGTAGGTGTGAAAAAGGTATTAATATCCTTAAATGTGTCACTAATCGTATATATGGTGCTGACCCTAAAGTTGCACTGATGTTTTACAGAGCCTACGTGCGATCTATTGTAGACTATGGTTGCATTCTGTATGGTGCCGCCAGTAACACACACTTATTACCTGTAGACCGCATTCAGTTCAAATGTCTAATAATATGCTTGGGCACCATGAAATCTACTCCTTGCCCTGGTCTACTTGCTGAAATCCCTCTTAAAAATCGTCGAGAAGTTATGGCAATTAAACATGTCCTGAAACTAAGATTAAATAATAATAAACTACTTTCCATTAATAGTGCCTAATCTTTAAAATTTGTAACATGAAATTTTCATTTTCAGTTTTGGCAACACTGCGAGAAGGGTTTTAGGGGAAGCCTGGGTACGAGTGGCAATTTTTTTGATTTTTTTTGAGGTTCCAAAATTACCATACTCAGCAAAATTCAGCTTGTTCGTATGATTTTTAGAGGATCAGTGGCATTTTCGTTTCTGACGACTGGACTATAAAGGGAAAATTCGCAGTGGTTGTAAACTAACTTAATTATTGTAAACTAGACTTGTAAACACAGTTATTTCTGGTTGGATAATCATGTTTATAAAACCATAAAACATCTAATATTGCACTTTAAGGACAAAATAAATAATTAGACTTATTGACGTAACTTTAATAAAGCTCAAAACAAAAACGTTATAAAGCTCTTGTTAAATCTCACATATCCTGCCTCTTTAAGTAAAAATGCGCTGGCTAATATCAAGTCAAAAGTTAAAGAGACATCTAATCAAAGACTTGAGTGGAACTGCAAAGTAATTTTCCTCTGATTTCATTTAGATGAGTCGAGAAAATGTGATCGCCAGGACCGTCACATTTAAGTTGACAAATAACTGAATTCAGCGTTTTATTTTCTCATCTTGTCGTCGCATATTGCTCTATAATAGTTCTTTGGGAGCACATATACTTTTGGTTATTATTTGATAAATTCAGTTATACGGTTTGGAATAAATAAAATCAGTGGTAGATTGGGCACGGTATAATTTTTTTTGGATTTTAATATTATCCGCTTATTCGTGTATACAAGCTACTATATAAGATATAAATCTTAATTTTTGAGTAATCTTTCTCGTAATTAGTTACTGTATTTGTTACTATATGTCTGTAATGTTTTCAAGGTTCTTATTTTTCATTTTAACGTTGATTTGCAATTTGTATTCATTAATTTATCCACTACATCAGTCCATTTGGTTGATAATTTTTCGACTGTTCTAACAACCATTCAAATTTCGTCATTTTGTGTCATGTGGAACAATTTCACCCAATCATGTCAACATTAGACTGATATGTAATTGCATTCAGTGCAATTTTCAATCCCTATGACAACACGATCGAGTTTGACTCTTCATCCTTTAACTTCATCCAAATAAATTTCAAAATGTCACGTTTTGAAAAGAACACAACAACAAGATTATAAATATTATGCATGGTAATAGATCTTCTATAGTAGAAAACAGCAACGAATCTAATGTTAACTTAAATTTTAATAATTGTACTTTCACTAACTGTACTTTTAATAAGTAAATGTTTCGTTATGTTGAGTTATGATTTTTTTTTTCGAAAAATTATCAGCCGAATATCCCTCGGACATTAATGAATGCCTCATAATTTCATGACAAATTTCTCAAGCTCGTTGCTTGGTAACAGCAGGAACGAGCTTTCGATTGTCATGAAATTATCTCGTCTGTTATCAATGTCCTAGGGATATTACTACTGATAATCTCCCTATACTTCTCTTTCGATTATTCCTGAATTATTAAATACGCCATATTGCCCGAACGTTTAATAACCTGAACATTTTTTACTAGTCTCCTGTACTATTCGTCTAGGTTTTCGAATAGTTTATATCGAATTGTCGTGGATACATATTTTTTTATATCTTTCTGTTTTTTGAGTATATTTTTATATTCTGTTATTTGACTTTGCATTTTCTTCATTTAATTAGGGTCCACAGTCAATTCAACTTAGTTTAAAGTTAATTACAAAGTTTTTCTTCTTTTTTGATAAAACATGGCTGTCTGTTTTTCAATGTGCCTGCAGTAAGTTGTCGTTCCATCATTTTTGTGGTCTTCCTACTGATCGTCTTCTTACTGGGGAACTGTCCCTTGCCGTCTTTACTACTCTATTTGTTTGTCATTCGGCTTATATGATCATTTCATTCTACTCTCTTATTTCTTACGCAGTCCTTGATGTTCTTCACCTGACATCTACTATCAATTTTTCTAAGTGTTTTCATCTTTGCTGTTTCTAACATCCTTTTTGTCCTCTCTGTGTCAGGTCGTGTGATGGTCTATATGTTCAGCTTGTAATAAATTTAAGATGTCATTTCGCTTCACCCTTTCAAAAGCACTTTTTAAATCTACAAAGCATATGTATGCTTGTTTTCCATATTTAATAGACTTCTCTATTATTTGTCTGATAATAAAAATTGCGTCTATTGTGCTGCGGTTCTTCCGGAAGCTTTGTTGTTCCTCTGCCATGTTCGCTTTTTCTTATTTTTCCATCTTTTATGACTGCCGTTAACAATTTTAATGTACTATTCATCAGACTAATGCCTCTATAATTTTCAGGATTTCTTGAGTCTCCCGTTTTAAGTCTCGGTGAGCAGGAGATTTTCATTCCATTCCGCTGGTACTACTGCTTAAATATATTCATTCTAAGATATTGGATAATTTAAAATTTTCTGATATTTTAATTTTATATTTTTTATATTTACATATTTAAGCATTAGTTTTAGATCATGTCCATAAATTGCACTTTATATTAAAAAAAAAACACAAAAACTTTTGATTAAAATTTTCGGGTATAATACGGATCTGCATGTATATCGTCACCCCTCCCCCATTTCATCGTTTTTACACCTACCTTCCATTACTTTAAAAGGTTCCATATACAAAAAGCGGTGAAAATATCAAATAATGAGGGGGCCAATACATTTTCCAATTATTGACATTCTCAAAGTAAATCATCTGAAAGGAAGAAAGGAAGATTTAGAATGAATGTTCGAAAATGTGTAATTAAGCAAATGAGTTTGCTATTGATGTTCTGTAATGTAATTTTAATAAGTCAACCTTACATACTGTGAGGAATAAAGAGGCTTTTAGGTGTTTTTATAATTTTTATATTAGCATATATTCTAGTGGGTTTTTAACGACTCCAGAAACTTGTGTTACATTCTATCGCTGTTTTGTCCTTTTTAAATTAAGGAATGATTTCTTTTTAACTGGTAGTATTTAAAACAGCTAATTCAAGAATCTCCAACAACTCTTTTTGTAATGACTACTTTGATAGTTTTTTGGGATTATTATTATTTTTATACCACAATCAAAAAATTTCAAATAAACTCCAGAGTTTTATAGTAGAAATGAAAAGGTAGTATAGAAATATGCAAGAACGAAAAAAAAAACATTAAAAAAAAATCGGTTGCCTGTAAAGTCGGTTTTACGGGCGAAGATTTTACGTGACAACGTCTTTTTCTCGGTAGAATATTTATTGATATGAATATTATTAAATTGCACAATAGGAACAAGGAATTGAATGAAAATAAGAATTGCACAAATTTTAACTATAGAAATATATTTTGTTTACTAAAACATTGTACATGTAAACTTAAACTTAACTAATTTCTATTTGAGTGATTTTGTTGAGGATAGGACGATGATAGGAGAAATAGCATCGCACCAGCGGACCGATCATGTTTGAGTGGGAGAGAGACGCAAGGCATTCGCCGGTCCGGCGGGCCTCTCTCTCGTTCGGTGACTCATCGTAACAGACGTGAGCGGGCGTTACACTTTTTCATGAGTGACTCCGAGCCACAACCTAATTTAAGACGTTGTCACGTCAAAAAGATTTAAACATTTTGCATTGGGAATAAGCTATTTTACTTAATTAATTTATTTGACGTTTCAATTTCCACTTCGAAAATCGTTTTCAAAATATAAAACGTTAATAAACCAAACAAATTTTGTTTTATGTTACTTGGTAAAAATTCTTCTAATATTTGAATATTATATGAATTGTCATATTGAAAATTCAGACTTATACATTTTAAAGTAGATAACTTTAAAATAATATTGTCAATATTTTTGGGTTGCGTTCCTGGGACGACTTTATTGAAAGATAGTTCATTCGATTAAATGAAATCAAATTTAACTTGAGAATATCCGTCAGACAAATTATAGCATGTGATTCTTTTCTGAAAAGACAACCACATGCAAAATGAGAGTAAAATTCTCCTGTTAGTGATTGAGGAAAGTATACTTGAGGAAAAACCAGAAAAAAAACACACCTGGTAAGCATTTCATCTTACAACACATCAAAAATAAAGACGAATCTAAGATCCGTAAGACCCTTAAATTAAATAATTAAAATAATAAATTTTATATTAATTCTGAAACTAGGTGTAAACCGGGATAACTTTGCCCCTGCCAGGGTAACTTTGCTCCATTACTAAAAAAAGTTTCATTTTAATTTACCTATGAATTAAAAACCGTCTTCACAAAACGCGCGTCGCTGTTTTACTAGTTGCCTATTGACAAAGTCTCCCCACGTGCAGCATCGACTTGCTCTTCCATTTACATGCCTACAGCGAGTCGAGAAGGTGGTGTTAAAACTTCGGTAAAAACTACGTATAAAATTTGGTGTGTGTAGAAAGTTGTGCTATTATCTCACTAGTAAGTATTTGTGTATGCGTTAAGTGTATACTTTTTATCAACTTTTTTACTCAATTGTGACTTATAAATGAGCAAATGATAAACTTTTCTTTTTCTAATCTAATTTTACAAATTATCAGGTGATTCGGGGTAACTTTGCTCCAAAAAAGTGGCGCAAAGTTACCCCGAAATATGTATTATGTTTATTATATATTTTTGTTACAGATATGCCTAGAACATCTAAAAGAGTACTAGGATCACAGCGCTATGCTGACTATTCACAAGAAACCCTATAAGAGTGTTTAAATGAAATAAGAAGAGCTGAAATCTCACACAGAAGGGCAGAAGAAAAAATAAGATTCCAAGAAGGACCATTTTAAATAAACTGAAAGGGTAATATTCCAAAACGCCAGGGAGGCAAAACGTATTTACTCTCGGCGAAGAAAACCAATTTGTCAATTGCCTGATTTATATGTTTCCTATTAATGCAAGGGAACTGAGAAACATTATCAAAAATTATTTAACGTTGTGGAAGAGATGTAAACATTTTCAAGGGTAATTACCCTGGAGAGGATTGGATCAAAAAATTTATGGTCAGACATCCTGAAATATCCCAACGTTTTGCAGAAAATATTAAACGTGTACGAGCAGGAGTTGATGAAAACATTATGAGAAGCTTTTTCAAAAATCTGGCAGTCGAGTTAGACGGCGTTCCTTCAACAAATATATGGAATTTGATGAAATCAATCTGACTGATGATCCCGGCAAAAAGAAAGTCATTGTCAAGAGAGGTCGCAAGTATCCAGAACTAATTAGAAACGCTTCAAATACCTCTGTGTCCATTATGTTCTGTGGAAACGGCGAAGGTGAACTTTTACCGCCCTATGTTGTTTACCGGGCTGCTAAAATGTGGACTACTTGGGCTGAGAATGGGCCAAAAGGATGCCGTTACAACGCTAGCAGTTCTGGATAGTTCGATGCAAATATTTTTGCAGATTGGCTTGAATTCCAGTTGGTACCTAGGTTTAGGAAGCTGAATGATAAAAAGGTATTACTATGCGACAACCCCTCTTCACATATTACAGTACATGCACTTCAACTCTGTTGTGAAAACGACATTCATTTAATTTGTCTGCCTCCAAACAGTACACATTTGACGCAACCTCTAGATGTGGCTTTCTTTCGGCCCCTAAAAATAGCCTGGATAAAATTTTGTCAGATTGGAAAAGTACTAAAGATAGCATCCGCAACACTAATATACAAAAGCAACACTTTCCTACATTGTTGTCAAAGGTAATGGACTTGCTTGGTCCACAAATCTAATCTAATTTAGAGGCAGGGTTTCGAAAATGCGGAATATTTTCCCTGAATGTTAAGGAAGTACTCAGCCGAATACCACGAAAATACAACCCATCTGTTGTGCAATCGGAGTTTTTAAAAGCCCTCGAAGCAAAAAGATCCGATTTGACAAAAACTGTTAACCACCGCAAAAAATAAAATTAATGTTCCAGCTGGAAAAAGGGTTTGTGCAGTCAACGATGCAGATATGGGAGAACCTACAACCTCTGGCATGAATACCAATAAGCAACGAATAACTCCTGACGAATCTTCTGATGAGGAATCAAATATTGTTAGCTTTAGAGCTAAAGAGATGGTATTTGATGATAATTCATCGGACGATGTAGACTTTGAAGAGCTTGCCAGGGAGAAAGAAGTTGAGAATGAATTTGTAAATTTTTTAGAAGACAAAGAAAACAAACATAATAATTTTGAAAGTGTTGTTCGAGAAGTGGGACGTTTTGTAGTGTTTTCTTACGAAAGCCACCTATACCCCGGGCGCATTATGGCTATTGATGATAAAACGGTAACCATTAGCGCAATGGAAATGTCTCTCAAACTGTGGACGTGGCCTTCAAAAAATGATGAACCGACTTACCTATGGACTGATGTACTAGGCTGTATTAATACCCCTAAACAAGTTCCTAAAAGGGGAACTTTTACAATTCCTGAATTAAGTTCACGTTATAATTAACACTTATTATTGTTTATTATTTTCAAATAAATAACACTGCCTTCTTTTTTAGTTTTTTTTGCACAAATAATATTTTTGGAGCAAGGTTAATATAAGCAACCCATTAGCTTTGCTCCAACTTTATATAACTATACAAAATTTCATGCTTTTATGAGGTGAAGCAAAGTTACCCCACACTATAGGCAACTTTGCTCTACTTTTTATTAAAAAAAAATATGTAATTAATTATATTTAGAATAAAAAATACCATACAATAATTACATTGTATACCTTCTTCATCAGTTATTAAAAAAACATAGCACTATAATCTATTTCTAATGAGTGTAGAGTAATAAAATCTCATGAAGTATTCAAAAGCGCTACAGGGTAATCCGTCAATAATCCGTCAATAAATTCCGTCCGCATTGCAAAATTCTGTCGTTTCATAAAGAGCAGGTAGGTATCACCCTGTTTTAAGGGATTAGTCCATTGTTATCGACAGATAAACACTGAGCCAGAGGCGCGCTAGTGGGTTAATTGACAAAAGAATATGCATTCTTAAAAATCATATTAAAGGAAATAAAAATGTAATACAGCAGAACAGTGTTATTAAAAAAATATAAAATGTAACAATAAAATATATACGAACCGAAATCGGGAAATACTCACAAACACACACGAATGAACTTTACATATTGAAACACTTGTGGGGAGTTTAAATCAATTTATTCACAAAAACTACAAAAACTTTACTGGATACGTTATTACAATTCTACATCACTATAGTCTTCATCCGAAGAACTGTCATCATCCCCTGGTGTTATAATTATAGGGTCAACCACCTGATCGACCAAGTTGTCCAGTTCCCACATTTTATCTTCCTCTTTTAAAACATGCTGGATTGCTTTTTGCCAGTTTTCTGATGTGATTTCCATAATGGCTTGATCAAACAATACCTTGACATCTTTCATTTTAAATGTGGTATTGTGCCTTGCAACATATCCTTTAACTTGTGCCCATATAAGTTCTATGGGATTTAATTCGCAATGATATGGCGGTAGGCGTAGCACAGTTACTTTATACTTTTCTGCTACATCTTCTACGGCATATTTTATGAAGCGAGATTTATGTTGTTTTACTACGGCTAGTAGTTCCTTCTTTATTGAATTCGTCTCAAACTGAATACCTTTATTTGACAGCCAGTTAATAATTTCTTGCTTTCTCCAAGCTGAAGTTGGTACCTTCTCTATGCGCCTTGAATGGTAGCTTGCATTATCCATAACCACGACCGAATCAGCTGGAAGAAATTTTAACATTTCCCCGAAGTAGTCTTCGAAGACATCCGAATTCATGTCCTCATGATAATCTCCCGTCCGACACGACTCAAAGCTTAACAAACCTTCTTTTAAAAATCCTTCTTCGCTTCCAATGTGAGCAATTATAAGCCTCTTCCCTTTTCCCGAAGGCACTTTAATACCCGTCGAAAGGCCTTCTATGAAAGCTTGGCGAGCACTTGTTACATTTTTATCTTGCCACATTTTTTGGACTATATAACCTTCGTTTATTCACGTCTCATCAAGATAAAAAATTTTCTTGTGCTCTCTGCGGTACTGTTTTATAGTTCTCAAATATTTTCGTCTCCAGCAAATGATTTCATCACTTTCCAGTAATAGTGCCTTTCGATTGTGCTTTTCCCAGGAAAAATTCATACTTTTTAAAGTTTTCCATAAAAGTTTTCTGGATATCAAAGGAATATCGTTATCTTGGCTTATCTCCATTAGTATTTTGTCAAGGGTGGGTATTTCCTTTTTAAAATAAAACGAATGAACTTTTCTTTGAATGTCACGTTTGGTGTCTTCACCTAAGATTTTTATTGGTCTTCCTGATTTTCTCTTGCATGGACTTAACTGGCCTGATATCTTTCTTTCTCGCAATAATTTAAAAATCGTGGACTGTCCAATTCCAGTCATTCGGGCACATCGCTCAACACTTTCTTGCACAGACAAACTAGGGTGATCGTGTTTTATGCAATCATATACATTTAAAATTATAACTTTTTCACTAACAGATAGCGGAGAATTTTTTACACCTCTTTTCTTTGGAGTAAATGTCGCCATTTTATAACTTTTTCACTATTTCTATATCACAATATTACTGTACGTTTAATTGGTGTAGCAACAATTACTAACTCGAATGTCGAATGTCGAATGATAATAATAAAATAAAAGAGGGATTATAATGAAAGTGTAAGTAAAACCTCATTACGCGTTATTAGTCTTCATGTTGATTTATTTTAGTTCTTAGTAATATTAGGAGGTGCGTCATACCCTTATCAGTTTCTTCTAATGCTTTTATTCGTTCAGTAAGGAAGTGAATTTGTTTTTATAAATAAAAATGTAATTAGCTTTAATGACCATATAATGGAATACGAGTTTGAAGAATAAGTTAATCGAAAAATTAAATAAAATTGGTTATCACAAAATATCCAAAATATGATATTTTGAGGTACATCAATTTTTGACGACGAAGTTGACATCCGTCCATTTGCCTACGCCCATGACGACACCGAAATTCAGGCAAATTTTATGACACTTCATGATTTATTACTCTACACTCATTTGAAACCAATTATAGTAGAAATTTTATACACTTTTACTCGCAATTCCTTTAATAACTCCTAAAAGTGGATCAAAGTCACCCCAGTTTACGGTGATATTAAAGATTTATTTTTTAAGGGATCGTTCAGATACCCGTTCTAAAAATGGACGTGGCCCAACAAATGGTAACAAGGTAACAACCACTTAGTTGGTTTCTGATGAAAATATCTTCTAGAGTACTTGTATTTGGAACATTAGTACAACATGAGCCAGTAATATGAATAAATCATAAATCTTTTATGTTTCTTTTCTGCTACATTACTTAACGATTAGGAAATAGCCACCAAGAAAACCCTAACTATGTTGCAAAGTTAAATTGTTTTTGCTGAGTACTTAATTAATACTAAGTACCAGCTATTTACTGAGACAAAATATCTTCTCTTATTACCTTATATTGTTTCTTAATTTTTGGTTTTGAATGCATTTTTTCAATCTATTTTTTTGATAATAAAAGTTTTAAATACTATTACACATTTAAATGTAAAATTTAAGTTTTAAAGTGTCTGCACTAATCTCCAAGCCATTTTTTTTATTGATCGGTATAATAAAAGAAAAAATTAACGCGAAGAAAAATCCAAATGAAGGCTTTCAACTGACAAAAGGTAACTTTCAGTAAAAAAAGTTAGTAGACTCTAAAATAACATATCTAATATTTTTTACCGATATAGCAAATAGAAATGTTATTTGTCGATGAGTTCATTGTTAGGTTACTACTGGCATTGTCCTAATCATTTTGGTACACATTGCCCTGGCAAGCACGCCTTTACCATCACAATAATTATAAATAAACAAATCGGATTTCGAATAAATCCCCGCAATACGACTGTTTAAATATACTCTACTGGAACTGTGAACAAATATTGTTGATATAGCTGAAATTATTTACTTTTAGTTTAAATTTTTTTTATTTTAAAATGTATGTATGAAATATTTTAAGTTAAAAATAATAAAAATTATGTTATTTAAAATTTCCGTCATAAGTGAACCATTTTAAATTAGACTATACAAGGGTTATTCGGCAACTACGTACTTTTACAAAGAAATCGCTTTACTTTTATACAAATTATTTTAATTTTCAGGTTGTATTAGGAACGCTTGACATACTTATTTACTTAATTTATAAAGGTCGATTGATCCAAATTTTTAATAGTAGTGAATTACCTAGAAGAAGTAATACTCTTACAATCTCTTGCCGTTAAAAGCTAAAAGTGGACCGAAACAGAGGAAAGGCTTACCTTACAGACATCAAGCAATGTCATTATTAAGAAAAGTGGAGAGTGGTGGTTCTACAAACCGCCAAAAGGTAGCAGTAATGCCAGATCTTGTAGTGGCATACATAGTAAAAATGTCTAGAATCCAAAATAGAAAGCACACACAATCTTCATAAAGAGAAAACTTAAAATACATTAAGTCACAAATACGAAATATTTTAACATCTTCTTAGGGAAAACATACCAGAAGCTCTTAAAGACGTTAAGCCAGTAAAAGCAATGAGTTGTGATAATCCCCAAAGGACTAAACGCTCTAAAATAATAGCCATACTAAAGCCCGGCAACCGTGCAGACTTATTGCGTCTTCTGTCTGTTACTGTCTGTCTGTTACCTAGAAAGAGAAGTTTGTATACAATAGAATCATTCAAGATGATCCCAGTCGAACAAGTAGGTTTTCGACCAAAACAAATTTGAGCTTACCAGGTAACACTCACCCCTTTCATAGAGAAGCGGTGCTTCAAAGAATTTTTAAAACTTTAGCACCATTTGTTGATCTCACGGTGACTTACACTAAGGTGTAAGAGATGCAGAGAAATACATTATATATAAAATTCTCTGTAAGATCCTCTATAAACAAATTGCAAGACCGAGTCTTTCAAGTATTGATGGATACTCATAGCACCTCACCAAAGAAACTTAAGAATGGCATACCACAAAGATCACTCTCTTCACTACTTTAGTTTATACTTAGCAGATATGTTGGAAATACAATCAAGAACACTAGTGAAATCTGAAGACATCCTTACGGCAGATCTAGATATACTGAGCAAATATTTCCTCAAGTGGAGACAACAATCGAAGGCTTCCAAAACAAAGGTTGGTTGCGTCCACCTGAACAATAAATTTGCAGGAAAGAAACTCAATACGCGGATCAAAAATGTCACTCTTACCTACAAAAAAACACCGAAGTACCTGGGCGTAACATTCTCTGGCTCACAATGTTAAGTCACATCTGCCTTCACATGTACGACACGTTGACGCACTTGTACGCGAGTATGGAAAACAGAAAATGAAAATTTGCCGATTCACAAAGATACTGAGGAAGCTGGAACTAGCTGACTCTATTCAAGAAAACGATCAATAAAAACGATAAGAATAATTAACAAAAATTTCAAAACAACAAACGTATAGTCCCAAGAATGAACTGCTTGTCAAAATAACAACATGCCCTGTATTATCCAAAAGTCACCAGGGTGTCTTCCACGAAAAACATGGTATACTTTAAATATCATTCAAACCAGTCTTCAGTCCTGGAATAGTGTCGGTGCCAGCCTGTTTCCTTGCTTTAATTCTTTGACTACTAAAAAGTTTTCAGTGAGCTCATTTTGTACTCTGTTACTTGCTGCTGAAGAGTCCATTGTTGCTTTTACTAGTGGGATTTATTCTTGGGGGATGTTAAAGCTATGCAATATTTGATCAATCAATGAAAAATTTATTAATAAATGTAAATGTGACGAACAGAAACATTAATTTTACTTAAGCAATATACAAACCAAAAGTATACAAATGTAATTAATTTTAATTTAAATTTTTATTATTACAAACATTATTATTTAAAAATGATAAAGAATGTAATAATAAATAAATTGTATTAAGATACAACAAGAAAATATCTTAAGAATAAAATATTTTAAGCTTTTTTTGTTTAAAAAGAAGACATTTGCTATACAAATGAAACAAAGAAAGTTTAAAGTCTTAACCAGATGATAAACTTAAAGCAGATAACGGCCATATCACCAATATAACAAATTTACTTTGCTTTGATAGATAGAAAAATACTGCTATACGGATTTGCATGAGTTTATCACCGAATCGGCCACTAAAAAGTGCTTGATATTAGTCTGACTCTTTGGAATAAAATAGTGCGGAGCCAAAAATAGCAAGCAGAGCTTGGTGTAACGATCAATAGGTCGATTAAAACAGATTGTTACAGACTTGTTAGCTTTGAAATGTTGTGTTATTGAAGAATGTGGAAAATATCGCGGACACAACACGTAACAAATACGGAAATCTTAAGAAAGATGAAAAAAATAATAATAAAAGAAATAATCTACACTATAAAGGAAAGAAAAATGAGCTACTTTGGTCCCATACTAAGAAATTAAAAATATTAGTTGATGCGTTTGGTTACACAAGGAAAGGTGGAAGGAAAAAGAGGAGCGGAAAAACGACGCACGTCCTGATTGAAAACATTTAAAGCAGTGAAGTGGAAAAACAACAATAGAACGTTTCAGAACAGCTGCAGACAGAACAAAATTGGCCGTGATGATCATGAACATTTTTGCCTACCACATAGGGTATTATTATGGGGGGTTGAAAATTGGGGACAGAAATTACGGGGCTAAAGATAGGGCAAGCAAAATAAACGAAACTTATGCAAACGGCGCTCAGGGTTTATTTGGAGAAACTGGGTCACCCAGTTTGGAGAAACACAGAAAGTGAATGGAAAGAGGGTTGGATTGGGGCAACTACAAAAATTAAACAAAAAGAGGTTACTTACATGAATCTCCTGGACAAATGGCCAAACAAAACACAAGAAGGTCCTCTAGCTATTTAAAATGGGACGCTGCTTTGAGGAAACTTCCTGCTGGATGAAAGAAAAAGGCTCCTCCTTCCTAAAAAACACAAGAAAAACGGTTAGAATCTTTTTTAAAATAAATAGACAAAATTGTTTAGGGAAAAAAATTAAACATTTATTACCGTCTCACCACAAACAGTTACAAATATAAATGGGAATACAAGAAAAATACTATATAAATAGTTACAGAGATAAATACCAAAAGAAAAAAGACAAAACTCTTACTATGTCCTATCAGTCTACAAACTCTTGAAGTTGGAGATACTATAAAAACTTACAATTGTTAATGGGCGACAATTTGTAGCAGAAATAATTTATTACAAATGAAAAATTATCTTTAAGTGAAACTACGCATAGAGGTTATCCTTCTTTAAAAAACCAAAACAAAATGACGTACTTAACATTAACGTTACGCTAAAATGACATACTTAAGTTAAAGTATCAACTTTTTTCAAAGTAGTATTAGCGAAACTATTACGAATGAAACTATGCCGTTTATATTGACATGTGCACAATTTTTTACTGAACTCGCATGTGCTGAAATCTAATAGATCTAACTTGAGTTATTATAACCTTGTTCGATGGGAGTGTCGATATAAATGATATATTTTTTTGAATTTTATTTATTTTTGAATAGGTATATGAAAGTGGTAATATCAGAATACTTCTCCTAGTATTTCATTTCCATTGACACATACTATATTTTTAAAACATTTACAAGCACATATTGTTAAAATATCACATTTCTTCTACATACATTTAGATAATCAAATATTTGTTCATTATTACTCTTAATTATACAAAAGCGACCCGAAGTTTAATTAAAGCCAACAGAACTAATTAAAACTATTTATTAAAGGCACACAACACGAAAGCACGTATAGAAATGAACGTAAGCTCTATTTTCATTTATGTTCGTATTTTTCTTTCTCTCTCCTTATACGAAACTACTAGCAATAAAACAATATATGCAAATTCAAAGGATAAGTTGTGATAACAAATTTTGCATAAATATGAAAATAATAGTCATAGGAAAGTAAAACATAAGCGAAAATCTTTTCTGCTATACAGTGATGAGTGTCTTACCACCCGGCTTTTTAACGTGAGAGATAGAAAACACAGTTACCTTGTGAAATAAAAAGGGATGAAACTCGTAGAGGTGGGAAATAATCGGTAGAAACCTATAATTTACATTACCACTATCGATAGTCTCACACCTTTAGACGTTAGCTTCGAGCTAAATCACCTCGGTCATAATTATTATGTGTAACGTATGTGTGACGTATTTCCATTTTTTAATTTCGCATAAAGTAAAAACTGATTGACCACAATAAAGCAAAAATGTGAATAAAATACTTTAATTAATAGTAATTATTTAATCTAAAGTTTTAAATTATTAACCAAGAATAATTTCTATTATGATTTGAGGAGTTTCATACACTCTTGTCACGAAATAATCACAATCATTCGTGGATTAGTGGTAAGAATTCGACATTTCGACACAGACGTCGCAGACGATTAGAGTTCAAAACCCACATGTGGTTTTCTTTTTTTTTTTTAATAATTTGAAATTATGCAGATATCGTTTTGCTTTGAATCGCTAAACATTTATGTCAGTAGTTACTAGTATTAGAAGTGTTTAAAGTTAAACATAAATATCTTATTGAAAAAAAAGTATCGTCGTACTTTCGAAAATAAAGTAAAAATTCTTCAAAATTAAAAGAACGTTTAAAGAATGTTTAAATAAGTAAAAATTCTACAATAATAAAAAAAATATTGTAAATAAATGTATTTACAATATGTTCAAATAAGCCCTCATTAGCAGCAGAACAATAACCCAAACTGTCACTAAAGAAATATAAAAGTTTGATGGATCAGAGTTCAAGGCACGATGTTCTCATGCAGGCGCTCAGGGTTCAAATCCCATATGAAGGTTTTACTTTTTTAAAAATTTGAAATTATGCAGATATATTGTTTTGCTTTAAATCACTAAACATTTATTTCAGTCTTTATTAGAAGTGTTTTTAGTAAAACATGAAAATCTTATTGAAAAACAATGTCGTACTTTCGAAAACAAAGTAAAAATTCTTCAAACATAAAAGAACGTTCTAAATAAATGTACTTCCAAAAATATTTAAATAAACAGAAATTCTATAAAAATAAAAAAAAAATATTCTAATGAAATGTATTTACAATAAATGTTCGAATAAGCCTCCATTAGCAGCAGAACAATAACCCAATCTATTACAAAAGTTTCGTCTAATATTAGTTAATGTTTCTGGACTAATACCTCTCATTGAATCAGAGATCTTTTCTCTTAATTCTTAGAGAGAATTAGGCCTATCGTCTTCAATTCCATATAGCTTGGACTTGATATATCCCCACATAAAAAAATCACAAGGTGCAAGATCTTGCAGGCCAAAAAATATCTCCGTGGCCACTAATCAATCGATTAGGAAAAGTCGCACTGAGATATTCACTGACGATGCGAGAATTATGTGCGGGACAACCATCGTGTTGAAATCATATGGAATCGAAAGGTATTGGTAAATTACGAAGGGCTGGGACAATTTAATTTTGCAGAAGTTCCAAGTATTTCCGCCCAGTCAACATACCGTCTATAAAAAATGGACCAATGACATGATTCCCCATTATGCCTCCCCAAACATTTACTTTTCGAGGACGCTGGGTACGAGCGACATAAATCTGACGAGGATTTCCTCGAGACCAATACCGAGCATTCATTGAATTGTGACGGCCCTGCAATGAAAACGTACATTTATCGGTGAACAAAACGTTCTCTAAAAAATGTTCATCTTGATGTGACATTTCCATTGCAGTTTGACAAAATTCTAAACGTCTATATTGATCCCCAGGGAATTGTTCGTTGGATTTATGAAGTTTATAGGGACGACCTTTTCAAAATTTTACCTACTCTAAATCTTGAAATTCCATATTGTTCTCCGAGTCGAGATGTTGATTGGGTAGGATTTTGCTCAATACATACTTGCACAAATCAAAGTGTCCCTTAGTTTCAAATCTGGATTTACCTCCCTTCGTCTACGAACTCCTCTTGGAGCGAACACGGATCCATAAGTAAAAAAATTACGTATAATAGACTGAATTGTTGATCGTGCTGGAGCCGGCCTATTTGGAAACATATTTACAACTTGTTGTCTAATCATGTTGTTTGATAATCCATTCACATGACAAACAACAATTTGCACTTTTTCCTCGACCGTTAAAACCATTTTCACGAATTGTTTTTTCAATAAAAAGTTTCTGATTACCGTGCAAAAACACTTCTCGGTATGTTATTATTTGATGGCTTAATGATTTGGTTAGTTGTAAAGCAGGCAGCTGTTCGCGCGCATCCATTACAATGTTGTTAATTGTTTTGAAAATCATTACCTGTACAGAGGAATTGATATTAACACTGAGAATTTAGTGATGGATTTGGCATTAAACAGTCTTAACCGGATTATTTTGCAATCACAACTGAAGACCGTAAAACTGAAATTGAATTTGAATTATTTTGTATTTCTATTTTTTAACATTGGAATAAGAATAAATTGTAAATAATGAGTTTTTCGAAAACTTTTTACCTAATATGTATCATATTTTCTATTATTTTTTGATTGAGTAAAACAAAAATTTTATCCTTGGTGTGAATTGAACCTCAATCTTTTGTCACTAGACCACGTCTCTAACTATTACACTAATTCCACATACAATAATTGTTTTCGGATCGAACATACCTACCTTTAGTTTAATCAAATATTTCAGTTAAGTTATTTTTATTATTAAATAAACTTAAAGATTTATAATTTAAAATCGCTAATAATTAGTGTTTTTTACTATAATATATCTTAATTTATTTAATCATTTATTCTAACATCAGAAATTAATAAAATAAAATATTTTCGAGGTCATCCGTATAATTATGACTGAAGTGAAATAGCCACGTCAAGAACTAGCTTTATCTCGTACTATCTCACAACTTAATCTGTCTTCTATCCTTTCCGCTATTTTGCCGGGTGGTAAGACACGCATCACTGTACACTAACGTTCATGACAGTTAATATATTTTATGACAATTATTGAAAGACGACATTCAGTACTGCCTAGGGTACCTAATGAAATAGGGATAAATGTCAAAAGTTTGAATAAATTAGAGTTTAAAACTGGTATAAACTTCATCAAATTTAAAAAAAAAATAAGCGATAAGAAGAAAAGTAATAAATACTGTTTAGTGCCACAATGATCTGTTTGATGTACGAAAGATATACATCACCACTACTTTCTAAAGGACGAGAAAGTACGAAAAAAATGGCAAGTAGCTCTTCGTATTGCGAAACCTGTGACACACTTATTTAGATAATATTATCTCAGACTGGTTCTTTCTTAATCACTGAAATAACGTTTTACTTATTTTTTAGATGTGAAGACTGGTTAAGGATTTTTAAAAAATCGTTCCATTCCATCTGAGAATTTACCTATTTGATCTTTGTACAAAGTGTGGTCCTCTTCACAAAGATCATCTCGAGAAGAAAGATTAAAACAAGCAAAACAAAGGTATTAATATCTATCTAGTACAGTATCTATTTCAAAAGATGTAATGATTGACTCAGATCCAACAATGTGAATTTTTACAGAAGATAAAATCGAAATTAATACAGGAACAGCGATTAGTGTATCTTTAGAAGCGATCCGAAATAGTCCAGAGCTAAAAATCAGCACAGAAGCTATCTAAGTGACCCCATCTGTATTAAGTGAAGGCAAAAAAGTTAGTTTGTATGATTTGATAAAAACAAATTTAAATGCATTCACTGGAATACCCACTCTAAATTTGTTCGAAAAAATTTGTGAAGCTGCTAATTTGTTAGAAAACAAAAATTCGAAACTATCACTACTTACTTCAGCTAAAACAACGTATTGTTCTTATTGTACTTTTCTTTGCCTTTCTGTATATTCAGTGTCTCGGCAAACGCACGTAGAAATTATTTTCAGATAACGGTGGAAGTTCTTTCTAAAGTATTAAAACCTGCAATCTACTGGCCAGGAAGAGAAGAGGTTCAAAATAGGATACCTATTATAGTTTTAAGAAATTTCCTAAAACAAGAACTATTTTGCACTGCACAGAATTACTTTTCCAAAAAAGCAACATCTGAATGGTCGTATAATGACTTATTCTCACTACAAAGGGGACCACACATTAAACGGTATGATTGGAATATTACCATCTGGTTTAATTACATTTGTAAGTCTTGTTTATAGTAGCCGTATCTTAGAAACAATAAATTTTATTCAATCAAGATTATTGGACAAATTAAAACCAAATAAAGGTGCTATAATGTTAGATAAAGGTTTTTTGATAGAAAATGAATGCATTGAAAAGAAAATCTAATTAATAAGGACCATTTTTGGGAAGTAGAAAACGATTATCAATGCAAGATGCTTAATTATACAATTGGTTGACTTTAAGTGGCCAATTTGGATTTTTATTTTTACTATATGTAAATAAATGATAACAAGTGGTTACAGTTACTCTCAGTCGCCTAAGGTTTTTCCATGCTTCTCCAGTTTGGTTTAGTGCAGCTAAACACATTTCAACAGAATTACTGAAGCTTATTTCAACATTATTTGTATAAATCATAGCTAAATCATATTCATGTCAGTAGTCCATGTATTAGCAAACACTGATAGAACTTTATTGTTGCCATAATACTGTGACAGAGAGATATCTGAAGCATTTCTACCTCATAGAACTTTGTGTCTTGATGTATAGGAACCACACTTTTTAAAGTCAGACTTAATTCTGAATCTTCTGCTTCGGAGAATAATATCTTCAATATCTGATGGTTTTGCTAGGCGCGTATCTAATTCTCTTCTTGCAGTGTTTTTTTTTCATGTGTCAAACCTAGTTAATTGGCACTATACTCCACTGTGGCTTGATATATCTGGTGCTTAATTTTTCTAATTTTTGCATCGTATGCCTGTAAGAAATAAAAAGGAATTACAAACATGAAGTTATAGTAAAATAGTTCTTTTACTTTTATCACCTCACTATGTAATCACTTACCGAAAAATATATAGTAATGTGCCAATTATATGTTTGCATTTGCCTGAGTTTCCAGCCTTACATTTATTTATTAATTTATTTATTTATTTTAACGTTAAAACCATTTACAATAAAATACAACAAATAGTAAAAAGTAAAGATCATGTACAATAAAATCAAAACCATAACAAAGAAACAGGTAAATAGTTAAAATTTGTACATTATAAGAGTATATCAAATCACAAAAGTTAAAAAAAATATATATATATATAAAAAAATATCACATATCTAGATTAATCATTAGATTCTTAAGTTGCCTTTTGAAAGCAATAATGTTTGGGCAGAAAGGATCCAATAGGACGTCATTGCAAGAGCTGAGCCTTCTCGACAAGGGAAAATGACGAGCATAATGAGTCCTATGAGAAGGAATATAAAAGAGTGTCGAGTTCTATGTATTGTGTTTAAGTGTACATTGGCTAAAAACGAGGGACAATTAATAACGTTATTTAGAATTTTAAACAAAAATAACATATCAGCTCTCAACCTGCGGTTCTTCAATGTAGCAATGTTAAATTGAGACATTATTATAGAATAATCTATGAAATAATTATTAGTATTTTTTATATTAATATGTGCTTTAAAAGCTAAAGATCTTAGAAACTTCCTCTGAACGCTCTCCAATCCATCAATGTATACTTGGTGAAATGGGGACCAAAGAACAGAGCAGTATTCAAGACCTGAGCGTACCAGAGAGCAATACAATAATTTAAATACAATAGGTGAGAAATCATGACTATTACGATAAAGAAAACCAAGATACGAAATCCTGTTTCCTTAATTTTAAGAAAATGGCTTCTAAATGTCAATGTATAATCCATTAATACACCCAAATCTCTTATCTACGTAACTGAATCCAAGAGTACATCATTAAGAACATATCTATTAGCTATAAGATTATTTATACGACCAAATCAAATACAAAAACATTTAGTTGGATTTAAGCTTAAACCATTTTGTTTTAACCATAAACATATATTATTTACATCATCTTGCAGAAGATCTCTATCCGATTTATTGTGTATACAACGAAACAACTTAAGATCATCAGCAAATAGCAGGAAGTGTGAGTTTTTGATAGCCTTACCAATATCATTAATGAACAAGTTAAAAAACAAGGGACCACAATGAGACCCTTGTGGTACACCAGAATAACAATGAAATTCTTTTGAAATATAATTGTTAATACGAACTTGCTGTGTACGTCCCATCAGAAAACTTTTAATCCAATTAACAATGGGGTCACCAAAGGCACATGCATGAAGTTTGGCATTAACCTGATCAAAGGCCTTTGAGAAATCAGTGTAAACGCTGTCGACCTGAATTTTATTCTCAAGGTTTGTTACTGTTGACTTCCCGTTAGAACATCCATGTTTTTCATTTATAATTATGTTTCTGCAAGCCCAGGTGAGATTTATCGATACCAATTAATCAAGAAGTTTCGGAATTGCTGATTGAATAGTTATACCTCTATAATTGTTAACACACTCGCGATTGCCAGATTTATAGATAGGTGTAAGAATTTACTTGGTGATAGAATGGACTATTTTTCCAATATTGTGGAAATACAGATGATGACAATGATAAATTGAAAATTTGTTGTAAAGGTTTACAAAGGAAAAAATACAGTTCTTAATAAGTGCTGCAGGAATACCATCAGGCCCTGAAGAATATGTAGTTTTTATAATCCCCTCCAAACCACATTTTTAATATTATCAATTACTTCAATTTTCACTTCTATTTGGTGGGGTACTCCTCTCAAATTGTTCGTTTGAAGGCACAATGCCTGTATAACTGCGGTTTTTCCAGTACATGATATTTCACAAGTAATAATATAGTTGGAATCTAAAATGTCGCCCTTCAACTAGGAGTCTTAAAATTCTCTATCAAATTTACAATGTCGTCAAACAATATCCCTATTTTTTATCTAGTTAGCCAAGAACATCCATTTTTGTCAAAGAAATCAAACTAATATAGAAGTCGTACTTGTTAAATATTTTAAAGCCTTTGCCGGCATTTGCATTGAGTGTAGAAGGTTTATTTGATTATTTATTAATTTTTTTATTTGTCTTCGATTTATTTTGTATCCTTTATTTTAATTCTTTTATTTTTTGAGGACGATTTCCAGAGTGGAGATCGAAACTTCAAACATTTGTTAATTAAAAATGTGATTTTCATTACAACCAAGAATTGTGGCTTAATCCCATATAAATATAATGTTTAAATTAGACATTCCACAAAAAAGGGGTTTTAGAACCTTGCTACATACTGTTATTTGGAAACAGTCTTAAAAAAATAATTTTTCTTTATTCTCTTTCTTCTTGGTTCAAAAGTTGAAAATTCCTCAGTGAACTAAGAAATATTGCGCCTGTAACAAACTCAAATTTTGTACTTTAACATCAAGTATTAGGCCAAGCCGTTCACTGTTTATTGTAAGAAGTTAAAAAGGCAACAATGCCGAATAAACTTTTTATTATCTCTAACTGTTACTTCCCTCTTTAAAAACTTTTAGCGTAAGCAAATAAAACTTTGTATTTATTTCACACTGTGACAGCCTAAAATTCGTGGGTAGGGCCTCTAAAAACTTTACTGCTCAAGGTACCTCTAATGAATTAAGGTCTGGGGATCAACATGCAGGGGTGGAATTAGCACGAATATACGTTATGGTGTAAATAGAACAATTTAATTTTGAGCGTCCGTTAAACAGTAAGACTATTATTTTTTAGGGAGAACTTGAATTGAAATTTTATTTTTTTATTAAAGAAACTGTTTTGTGCTGATGTACAGAATATTTAATTCAATAATTTACGAATTTTTGCATCGTTTAGTTTTATATTGCATATACCTTTAACTAAACTTTACTATGGGGACCAAGAATACGATGGTTAGGGTAGTTGGGGGTAAAAACACAGTTTCTTTATCTCCTGTTGTCTTCAGAAATTATGAGTTTGGAACTTTTCCAATGTTATTACGGAAGAGCTTACATATTGTTTTTTCATTTTAAGTATGTAGCATTTACAAATTCTTTGATATTTAAATTCCTTGATATATATATATATATATATATATATATATATATATATATATATATATATATACATATATAAATATAAATATATATATATATATATATATATATATATATATATATATATATATGTATATATATATCATAGATCTATATTCTATATTCATAGAACGGCTATGAATAACTGTTCTGATGAGACTTATTAAGTCGAAATACGTATCAACAGATACATAGACGCTTTGAACGTGAAATCAAATCTTTGCTGTCTTTTTCATTTTATTCGGATCTACTCTGTATGAGTACAAGAAACAAATTCGTTATGGATTTCTGCTTAGTTGATAGATATGTCGTGGAATGCAAATTTTAGATTCCCCATGTCTCTATTAACATCTTTATCAACGTCTCTTATACCTTGCATTTATAGAAGGTTCAGATTAAAGCAGAAATCTGAATTTGTTTCGAAACTATCTTACCGATTTTTTTTTTCTTAACATTTTGTTTATTTTTTTAACTAACCCTTTTTTGAGTTTCATTTGAAAAAAATATGTTCTGTATTTCTAATAATTATTTCCCTAGTGACAACTAGTTGTTGTAATAGTTATAATTAGGCACCTCGAAGTGGCGTCCTTCTTAAATTACTAGAGGTGTTTCCTGTTTCCTTTCTGTGTTTTGTTTTATTTATCCTAAGAGTCATTGTCATTTACTTATCCACGACCCCAGCTCTCCTAACAAACCCTGAGTGCCGTCCGCATACGTTTCGATTATTTTGCTTGCTTATCTCCGCCCCAATAGTTTCTGTCCACAATTGTCTACCCCTTATAATAATACCCCATGCGGTAGGCAAAATATTTCGTTCCAACTATCGACAATAGTTCCATAAGTTTACTAATAAATGAAAAAAAAGGTTTTTAAAAAATCTTCATTTGCGTACTCTTGCCCCTACAAATAGGGCAGTAGTACGCAAGTGCGTATTTCTACTCCAAAACTAAAATGTATAAAACCCCAAATAAAAGAGATGGTAGGCGTTTAAAAAAAACGAATCTTTACCGAACAAAACCAAACATAAAATACAAAACGTTAATCTAAAAGAGAACTGTATTTGGCGATGTCGTCAGAGAATCCTGCTGAATTCGAAAATCTGAAAGATCTGGTTTTTATTGGCTTAGAAAGCTTTTAAACAATATCGTCCTTTCGAAAAAAAAAAAAGGATCTTCCGTTGTCTCACGAAACCGAATGGTTGTGGGCAGTCTCTTAAAAAATATGCCTTCATAACCATCATCATTTACTTGGCAGATTTTGGCGACAAATAATCTGTATGATGTTTTTCCAAAAACCTTCACTACGACAAAGTCGTCAGGTTAAATATTTGGAACAACATCAATGTCTTGCTCTTCATCGTTATCGGAAAAATGAATGTCACAAGAATCAATACTTTCTTGATAGGAGAGTGCTACTGATTCATCATGATGATGATTCGTTGAAAACTTTCTTTTTGGCAGCACGAACTTTAGCACTTTGAGAATTAATCTTTTCATTCTTCAGTAATGCTTTCCCCTCCTTCTCTTTTTCTAATTCCTTCTTTTCTTCTTGTTCTTCTAAAAGTCTCTCTGTATTAGGTGTGGATGTTACTATGGTTGACTTCAAACTGTTCCTGGTTCGTTTCCTTTTTATCTTAATTTTTGTTAAGGGAATCATGTCGGAGGGTAAAATTACTGAACTGTTCTGATTTTAATGACGGCTAAGGCTCTTTTGTGTCAGTAAAAGTTTCTGTTTCAATATTTGAAGGACCAGGTACAGAAATTCTGACTTTCAATTTTGATAACGACTGGGGCTCTATCACATCAGTAACAAGTTCTTCTTCTTCCTGCTGAAACTGGATAAAAACATCATCGTCATCATCTGAATCTTGACCTAAATATTACTTTGTTACTTCCGCTGGCAGAAAATCTACGTTCGAAAAAATATTTATATCTAGTGGGTAGATTCCTGTAAAGCCCTCTTTTACTATATCTACAGTAGCAGGTTCTGTAGAAAAGAGACTAGCCACATGGTAAATGGAGAGAACCTGTCCAGGCTGTTGACCCTGGATAACTTAAAACCTCTATAACTTAAAATATTTGGTTTTTCCCTTGAACTTTAACTTATCGAGGTTCTACTGTATAAAGATATGTTGAATTTTTTAATTTATTTTTTCATGACAAAATTTTTGACTTAAAGGAAAAGTGTTTGGCCAATTTCTGGCTTGTCCAGAATTTATCATGCGATAAATCTATAATCAAATATTAGGGGCGCCACGGATGTAAACAATTTAACCGTGGCAAGCTAATGCGCTTTTGGTACAAGATGTGGTCGTTAAATATAAGGGATGGTTATCTAGTCAATTTTGATCTGTATCAGGGCACCGATCCAGCAAAGAATTACCAGTGGCACAATTATTGGTACAATTTTTATACATATATAATTTATTTACTTGGATAAACTTGTTGGCATACCTTTGACATTTGGGTTATGGGGCCATTGGTACAATCAGGGAAAACCGAATCCTGAAGTCGTGTCCTCTGACTAGCAAACAAGATTTAAAAAAAAAGTACATAAAAACTATGAACAAATTATTAAAAGAAACGACGGCGTCCTTTTGGTTCATTGGATGAATAATTCAGTCGTTACTTAGCATCAACCTGTTTCAAACCAAGAGTTCAACTAGAAGGGACGGTCAAAAGATACTGCCAAAAAAAAACATATGATGGTCTCGTCCAAATTGCTTGACTGCTTACCAAAACGAAGGAGTTACTGAACTAATGGATCAGAGTATAGCTACTTACTATACTAGAATTCACGGCAAAAAGTGATGCTGGCCAATTTTTAGATGGCTTATCGATACAGCAAATCAAAGTGCCTGGTACCTTTACAGTAAACATAATATATCATAATGTCATTATTAAATTTTAGAAGAGAATTAATACAAGTACTCGTATATTTAAAAAATGCCCGCTAAGATTCCTGGATGTATCACCATAAATAGAAATTTACTTCCAGATATTAGATTCGATTCAATGAATGATTTTGTGACCATTCCGAGTTGTTCATTTGGAATGTTGTATTGGAATGGAATGTTTTTGTTGGGGAGTAAATATTGTCTTTATTCCTCTTGATATAAGAATTTTGTAGATTTTGTCAGTGACACCTTTAATGTAAAAAAGAATAGCTTTTGTATAATAAGAGTCAGAGACTTTGGGTTGAGATTGAGTTGGAGATTGATGTCTGCGGATGCTCCTATTGATGTGATTTTCACTGTAACCGTTTTGGATGAGGACCTACTTTAAACTAGAGAGCTCAGCGGGTCCATCGACGGTATAGATGACCCGTCCGCTGTTCCCAGTAGCATTTACCAATGCATTAGTTAGTGATCAGTGTACTAGTGTCTGGAAGCTCAAGAGACTGAGACCTCAGAAGCCCTAAAGAAGATAAAGATGATGTCGAAAGCTCGGCGCAGTGATAATCGACGCGGTTATATACTACAAACACAACTATTTACGTATGCAGCGGAAGACAGTACAAAGAAGTACTCTTTTTAGTTTACCAAGCGTTCGCAAATCTTTATTTGCATCATCAGGGTGCTACAATAAACAATATTAGTACAAATTACAGAATAAAACTTATTTTGTATCTTACACTGTAACGATTATTTTTCCCTACCACAAGACTCTGTAGATAGTCTTCTTTGCTTTCTACAAGATGTTTTATTTCAACCTACAAGCAATGGTCTACGATATCATGCGATATCACCCATATTATACAGTCTTTGTCAAGACTTATAAACAAAACACCACACATCCAGAAGTAAATTGGATAAATGCTTGGGGGCATTTCATATATTATACCTGAAGCCCTTAAGTAGAGCGTACGGCAGAGTGGATAATTTCATAGGTCCACTCTTGCTGCGACGACATAGCGCCCAACTCGCTTTTCGACTGCGCCCACCGATGAGAAGCCGTGGTACACACAAACCTATGAATCCATGCTGGATCCAAGAGGATAGAGGGGGGAGAGTTACCGGATGTTAGGACGTCAAAATCCTAACATTCCGCCATCGAGGTCCTAAGCAGACCTGACGCCTTCTGTGTACCAGACGCCTAAGACGAGGCAGTTTTCTTGAAGTCCCGGAAGCTACGGAAGTGACGGAGTAGCTACAGTCCCTGTCTGCCCTACCAGTATGTCGTCCGCATCACTACGGACGCCTTGGGCAAATTTGCCTGCGTAACACCGTGGAAAATGCAGAAGGGAACCGGGGAGCTGAGAGGGAGACGAACCCGTCGAAGTAGTTTGTTGCATCGAAGAAGAATGGAACCTGCCTAGGATGGAGATGCTGTCACCACCACCTCCCCGTGGAATCAAGGTAACAGTGTTGTATTAATAGTACTTGTGTTTGCGAACATTTATATTTTGAAGACTTTTTATACCGTTTCATGTTTATTCTTTTTCTAATTGTTTATTAATTGTAACTCTTTATCTTTGCAAATGGTTTATTAATTGTAACTTTTCAAAGGGGATGTGGATGTCATCAAGTGCCACAGTATGTCGACCAATAGCACACACTTGATGCCCATCGCCCCGCCTAGCTCACTTCGGAGATTGTGTATAAATAAGCGCACAATCTTTGAATGAGGATCAGTCTCTTGACCACGTCCTCAATTAGAGCATCGTATGCTCTAGGGGTCGCCGATCGGGGCTCTGCTCCCTGCTTTCGCAATGTATGACTCTGTAGATAGTCTTCTTTGCTTTCTAAAAGTATAAACAAAACACCACACATCCAGAAGTAAATTGGATAAATGCTTAGGGGCATTTCATATATTATACCTAAAGCCCTTAAGTAGAGCGTAATATATATATATATATATATATATATATATATATATATATATATATATATATATATATATATATATATATATATATATATATACCAGAGTGGACATTGCACGTAAGTCATTTATCAATATTAACTCAGCCTAAATTTTGAGTTTATGTGGAAAAAGTTTAAATACAAGGTCGTAGATGTTTTTATTACCTATCACTTTTCGCTTTTTTTCTTAACAGTTTTAATTTGTTACCCTTAAAAACTAACCCCATAAATCACTCACCCCCATGTAATAAACTGATTGATATTCAAGTAAGATTATTGAAATTATAATTGATATAATATTAACAAAACAAATTTACTTACTTCGAGCCACGATTATAATCGATTATAATATAAAAATTACTATTCCAAGAACCCAAACATCTGCTTCATATTGAGTAACGGTAAATATTAGCATTGATGCTTATAAACTTATTTTATAATTTATAGGTCTAAATTTCGATAATTCTCGGGGAATTACCGTATATACCTGAATATTAGTCAGTTTTATTGTCGTAATTTATCAGGCGTGTCCGATCTAATATGGCCTCTATTGCTGTTAATTCCGAAATTAACAGCCAGCTGCAGGCCTGTAGGTATGTCCTCCGACTGATTTATCACCTATCTTGAGATTAAATAATATTCTCCGGGTCTCTTATCCAGCAACTTATGTAATTTCGGCCTTAATTATAACAATTAATGTTCCATCTTTAACTTTACATAAACTTGGCCCCGGCTCTTTCCTAAACCCCGAATTAACTGTTCCCCAAAACAATTAGCAGGCTGTGGCCCTAGTGAGGGAATAAGGGATAACAAATTTGACATAATTTTCAGCAGTGATGACTCCGACAGTTAGAGAAACTTTAGACTGAATTAAAAAGTCTGCTTTCTCGCTGCTGGCAGGAGCGGACCTCGGTTATCAATTATGTAGGAGGATTTGACAATAGGTTATCTTAAATTGTACGTAATAAATGGGAAGGTGTATGACTACGAAAGTAATTTGTGTTGTGAGTTTAATTTAACTAAGATAATAATACCCTAATTAATAAGAATTAAATTTAATTCAAAAAAAGGTATACAGTGCTAGCCAATAGTCCCCTCAACTCGTATCTTTTGAACGATTATAGATACTTAGGAACTTAGTGAATAGGGAAATTTTGAAAGAGGAAATAAACATCAGCTTCTTAACTAGTCCTAACACGTGTCATAGATGACCTTACAGAGTCACTCTGATCTATAATTTTAAATGGTACCTTATGGCAAGTAATATATCGTTTGAAAGGTATTGAACATAGGGTAGTTGGGGGCAAAAACACGCAGTTTCGTTATCTCCTGTCGTCTTCAGAAAATTATAGCTGTTTAGAACTATTCCAATGTTATTACGGGAGAGCTTATATACTGTTTTTCCATTATAAGTATCGACAATAGTTCTATTAGTTCACTAATAAATGAAAAAACAGTTTTTAAAAAATCTTTGTTTGCGTATTCTTGCCTTTACAAATGGGGTACATAAGTTTGTATTTTTACCCCAAAACTAAAATGTATGAAATCCCAAATAGAAGAGATGGAAGGTGTTTAAAAGAAATCAACCTTTATTAAAAAAACCAAACGTAAAATACAAAACGTTAATCTAAAAGAGAACTGTATGTGGCGAGGTCGTCATAGAATCCTACTGAATTTGAAAATCTAAAAGAGCTGGTTTCTATTGGTTTTAAAAGCTTTAAAACAATATCGTCCTTTCGAAAAAAGGCATCTTTTATTGTCTCACGAAAAGCAAATGTTGTGGCGGTCTCTTAAAAAATAAGCCTTCATAACCATCATAATTTACTTAGCAAACTTTGGCGACAAGTAATCTGTATGATTTTTTTCCAAAAATCTTCACTACGACAAAGTCATCAGGTAAAATATTTGGTACAACATCAATGTCTTGCTCTTCATCGCTATGGGAAAAATGAATGTCACCAGAATCAATACTTTCTTGATAGGAGAGTGCTACTGATTCATGAGATGATGATTCGTCGAAAACTTTCCTTTTGGCAAAACGAACTTTAGCACTTTGAGATTTGATCTTTTGATTCTTTAGTAATGCTTCCTCTCCTTCTCTTTTTCTGCTTCATTTTCTCTTTTTGTTCTTCTAAAAGTCGCTCTTTATTAGATGTCGATGTTAGTAGGGTTAACAGTAACATGTTCTTCTTCTTCTTGCTGAAACTGGATAAAAACATGACCTTCATCGTTTGAATCTTCACCTAAATCTGGCTCTGTTAATTCCGCTGGCATAAAATCTACGCCCGAAAAAATATTTTTATCTAGTGGGTAGATTCCTGTGGACCGAAAGCCCTCTCTTGCTATATCTACAGTAGCAGTTTTTGCAAATGCTGTGGAGAAGAGACCAGCTATATGGTAAATGAAGAGAACCTGTCTTGGATGCAAACTTGTCCAGCTCTCATAATAAGCTTTTAATGGTTTGATAAATGCCCGATCGAGTGCCTGGAACTTATGGCTGCTATGTGGTGGCAGACTTAATAAATGGATGAAATTATCTTTTGCAAATGTTACATGATATATGATTATCTAGAATCAAAAGAACGAAATTCTCATCTGTTGGACTTGTATGTTTTTAAAAATGCTCCAGGTACTTGATAAAGTGGGAGTGTTCATGTAACCACAATCAGTAACAGCCATGTCAAAGGCAGTGGGACCGTCTTTGATTAAAAGAAGATTCATCCGTTTTCGAACAAATAAGAAAAATGACGGGGTATGGTGACCAGTTGCACTCATACAGCAAACAACCGTAATTGTTTGTCCTATCTCGGCAGCTACAGCTTTTGCTACGTTTCTCTTTCCAACTGGAGCAACATGTCCCAACATGTTTGGGACTGTTCTAATGCCCGTTTTTAGTTGCAATCTATTGAAGCCCATGGTTTTAGCAATACTTGTTTTTCGTGGAACTCGTAAAAATAGTCGGTTCCTTTTCATGAAAGATCTAATGAAGTCCCGACCATCCAACTGATTTACAAATGAAAATGGATGCTGAATACGGTTTCTTCCACAATAAGAGTAAATTAAAAAACGCAATGACTTTAGCGTCATTTCATAAAATCGTTTGTCGAGTTCTTTGCAATGCTAAACTATTTCGTTGGTAACCTGCCTAAATACCTTAAGTAAGAACTGCCTTAAATCTGCCTAAAGACTGGACAATATTTCCTTTTTTCAACCTTTGCCGTAGTGTCGCTTTATGAAATTCCACTGCTTTTGCTGTCTGACGTATAGAGACGTCATTATTAATAAGTTCACGAGCTTCACACAAAATAACTTCTGTCAAAGGCTTGCGCTCTGATTTTCTTTTGTAGTTTCTGGAAAACAGAAACCAAGATTAAGATTAATTTAATATTTAATTCCGAAATTAGTAGAAACAAAATTAATTTATGATAAAGGAGAAAAATACGCATTCGTAGTTTTGCCCCATAACTCTGGCGCATTTTTCTCCATTCGACGAAAAATGCCAATTTTATTTTATCACAAATTAATTTTCAATATTACAGTGTAATAGTACAAAATAATATTTACCTGATAGTTTGTAAACAACGCCTTGAATCAGCGTTAAACTTGGAACAACACATATAGCACACTTTTGCCAAACGTTTGTAACTCAAATCGGTTCAAAAATTTTCCAATTACTGATGATAGTATAGATATCTCAATAGGCTGACCGGCGCTCCTATTTATAAAAAAATCTAGTCAATATTTGGTTTGAGCAATATGTCAGCCAGAGAAATTTTTTATCGCAGTAGTGTAAAATTTAAAGTGATTCTGCAGCTTTAAATTGGAAATTTAAATTGGAAAAAGTTAATTGAGTCAATCTATAAATGAATGATACAGTTAGACGAGGGATCTCACGGCTCGGCCAAAATCATTTATTGACCATTTATTGATTATTATACAATGGTGAAAAGAATACTTCATAAATAAAAATAACAGATGTCTGCAATTTATAAAAAAATTATAACAGAAATTTAACAGAAACTTTTCCTTAACTTATTCTGAATATACAGCAATCAGTCTTTTCTAGTATATTGCGCCTAGAAGATATAACATTTCTCGAACTAGAAAACAATCACTGCAAATACCGCTCTAAGACGACACACAAAATAAAGTAAAAAAATAAAAGAATAAAATCTTAATAAAAAAGATAAAAACAAAAGAGAAAATTAAAAAGCAGCGGTGGACATTAGCGGCCAATTTAAATGAGGTCCCTTAACTTGTCCCGTGCGTGTTTTACCCTCAACTACCCTACCTATTCAATCATCCTAATTTGGTTTGAGTTTAAGCTGATTTTGATGAATAAATTACATAAGTACTAAAATAGTTTCGCATTTTATTAATAAATATTCTAACGTCCGCCTTTGGTTATTTGTCAACAAAGTTTATTTTATTTTTCGGCGGGCGAACTTTCGACACCAAATTGTCTTTGTACCTGGGGTAATCGAAGGGTCAAATTTTATTATAGGAAATTTCGACACCGCGGCGTAAAGCAGGTAGGTAGGTAATTAGCGGCGATGGACATTTGCATCCAAGCAGGACAAGCGGGTTTTCCCAATATTTATTGTCACGGCGGGGGGCGTGGCACTTGTGTACTTGTGACTAAATTATTTCAGTTGTAATTTATTTCTTGTTTGACGTTGACTTGTGCACGTATACGGATATTTAAAAAATGAGTTTGATAAAAAGTTCCCGTGGTCGAGATTTATTAGTGGTGGAGCATCATTCGTTCTCGAAACAGAAAGTGTTAAAAAGCGGCGAGATATTTTGGCGCTGCATCCAAAGAAACACTAAGTGTTTCGCAAAAGTGTTTACAATAGGCTGTGAGGACCTCACCATCACAAGAAGTGATTTGGTATATAATCGTGAAGCCGATCCAAAAAAGCTTGAAGTAAAGATGGTAACCAATGCATGTAAAAGAAAAGCCCAAGAGGACATATCGGAAAACCTGCCTTATTGTATATGTGGCCCAATGCAAAAATTAGTGGATGCCGTTTTCACTTACACCAAAACTGTTTGGAAAAAAATTCAATCTTTGGGTTTGGTACAAGAATATAAGGATACAAATTCAGAAATTGGAAAATGGTTAAGGCATACGTTTGGTTTAACTTATTTAAATCCAGCAGAAGTTAAAGAATGCTTTCTTTATGATTTAATGTCATATAAACCTATAAACGTAACACTTGATATATATGCAGATTATTTACTGGAAAATTACATTTTCGATAGCGCTCTATTTCCACCACACCTATGGTCTAATCAGAATCCGTCTATTGCGAGGACCACAAATGCCTGTGAATCCTTTCATTCGAGATTTAATTCTTCTTTTTATTCAACACATCCTTCTATTTTTATTTTTATTGAAAAGTTAAAAGAATTTCAAGTAGACACTTATGTCAAAATAAATAGTTTACATATACCAGCAAAAATCAAAGATACTACTGTTAAGGCTAAATTAGCATTTTTGGAGAAAATGATGGATAAACTACGATCCCAACAAATACGTAGGTTAGATTTTATAAAAGCTGTATCTTATCATTCCTATAATAGCAAATAAATCATTGTATACAAGTATATTAACGGTAAAATGTACAAAAATTAGGTAGGTACTAGTTGTATTATATTTAGATATTATTACAGTTATAAAGAAATAAAATGCACATTACTTTTATTAAAATAAATAAATTAATTAATTATGGTATTTTATTTATGTCGCAGCTATATTTATTTGGTGTCGAATATACCTGTAAGATAAAAACGGGAATTGGGGCTGGTGTCGAAAATTGCCATTAAATTTTAGTCGCTACCTGCTTAGTGTCGAAATTTCCTACGCCCTTATTTTTGTCACTGATAATTAAATAAAACAATTAAATAGAAGTCATAAGTTTCCCCGAAAACTTGTATTTTTTTATCGAGCTAATGAGTATTTATACCATAGGGCCTCTAAAATTGTTCCGGATAAAAGTTTTCCGTTCTATCTATAGAACAAAGAAATGGCCTTAGATTAAAGTTGAAAATCGTTATCAAGGCGATTTGTTTCCCCGACTTTCTTACTTATCCTAGACACTTATGGATAAGTTTTCGCCGGCGTTTTACGTCGAAGTTTTCGACAGTTTTTATTGGATATATATTGACTCCGGTAAAATCTGATGAAAACTTAAGCGTTTCCACGATAAACACTTTATTTCTATTTTTAGTATAACTGAAATTGACGTTACACACCATATTTATAGCTTCAACATACAATATGGGGCAAATGTATGGAATATAAATTTTTTTAAAATATTAGCAAATACGTAGAAATTTATTGAAGGATTTTATTGAAGAACTAGCTGTACCTCGTGTGCGTGGATACGCCACCAACTACAATAAATTTAAAGGAAAGACATTACAAAAACATTTAACTCATTTTGTTCATTTCGAAAAATTTCTGCTGAGATTATTGGGTCAATTTGATCTGGCGTAATTTTGTTGATTAACCAAACCAAAATATGTACATGGGGCAATCCTCTTTTCTACTATTCAATGGAATACATTCAGCAGCGTGTCTCTCTAAAAACGCAATGCTTGATAATAAAATTTAACAAAGATTTCAGTTTTTGTTTAAATACGCGTGCGGTAATGTCATGGCGGTCCGAAGATGATTGTCCAGCTAATAGAAGTTCTTTAATTTCATCCTATCCTTGTCTGGTTGTTCTTTTTCTGTTGGTTGTTTCTCTTTGTGGTTGATTTTGTTGTCCTGTTTTAGGTGGGACATCTCTTTAGGACATGGTTTGTTTTTGTTTGGTATCGACATCTGTCGCTACATTATGCTCACTGGTACGAGTCGGTGGCTGTAGTCCTGCGGAGTAGATGGTGTCTAGGGTCGTCTGAGGTGAAGGGATTTTGAGCTAATACGGTCTTTTTTAGAAATTTATTAGTAAAACATTACATAGTTATGAATTGTGAATTAATTTAATTAATAAATGGCAAACCACAGAAAACCGATCCCTCCCTGTCCGTAGCAAAGCACGAATTGAGCTATGAAGGGTCAGCAATTTAGTAAGTCCGAATAGGAGTTTGCGTTTGGGGTGTCTGCTGAATACATTGCCAAAGACTAAGAAGGTAATTTTATTGATATTTTGGGCTCTAAAGTTTTGGCCTCGGATGGTTTTGATTGTGTAACTCCTGCTCAGAGAGGAGAACCTCTCATTGATGGGCTGGATATTCGACAGTTGATGTATAAGGGCGGAGGAGTAGTCGTGCCATTTGTTGTTTACTGTACTCAGGATTCCCCGTTCTAATCCCAGCAGTTGTTGTGTAAGGCGGTTATTGTACATAAGATTTGCTCTATATTCAATCACAGGCCTGATAAATGCTTTATACGTATGTATAAGTGTATGTGGGTGTGTTCATTCGAATTTACCACAGAGGCCATTAAGTAAACAGTCTCCTTACCCTGTTACAGGTAGCAGCTAGATCGGCTCACCAGTTTAGTGTTTCTATGAACACCACACCGTATTTAAGGTACTCAATCTGGTTATGGAGCTGGAGTCGATCGCCTTAAAGTCTGAGGTCGATTCTTGCGGCTAACTTGTGTGTAGTGTATCTGCTGAGATTGGGTTGTCGAAATAGAATCAATTGTGTTTTATTAGGGTTAAGTGTTACTTTCTATCTCCCGCGCCAACTGTAGACCAGGACCAGGTTATGGCGCATGGAGAAACAGCTTAATGATACCAATATTCAAGAAAGGGGATAAAGAAGATCCCAACAATTATAGAGGAATAAATCTACTGAACACCATACTTAAGCTTACCAATCAATAAACTAACAACTTTATCAGATGAACAACAAAGATTCAGATCCAGAAGATCCTGCGTAGACGCCGTATTTGTACTAAGACAAATCACAGAAAAGACAGGGTGACTCGTTAAGCCTACTTCTCCTTACTATAATAATGGACGAAATAATACAAGCAGTACATAAAGGTCATGGTTACAGAATGGAGAACAAAGAAATCCAAATATTATGTTATGCTCGCCGCATTAATCGCCGAGACAGAAGACGAGCTCCAAAGATTAACACATATCTTCAATACAACATCTAAATACCCACTACGATGTAAAATCGAAATTGATGGGAAAATAATAAAGCAGGAAGCAAGGTCAGATATCTATGAAAAGATTAAAACTAGTTACGGAGATGTTGAATAAGAAGTACGACAACAAAGCTTAGAAGCCAGTAAAGCGGCGGGATCTCCTAATGACACAATATAAAAAATAACACCTAACACAAGAAACAAAAATAGAATCTATAAAGCACCAATTAGACCTATATTAACATACCAAGCGGAGACAAGGCACATCTAAAATGAGACGACTACTAGAAACAACAGAGATGAAAATACTCCGACAAATGTCAGAGAAAGGTCTGTTGGATAGGGAGAAAAGCGAAAACATAAGAAGAGCATGCCATATAGAACACATAACTGGATTGGTGACAAAACGGAAACAGGAGTGGAACGAACACATTATTAGAATGGCAGAGGAGAGATACGAATAGCACGAAATAAGTCACCAAATGGACGAAGAAGTATTGACAGACCAAGAAAAAGATGGTGCTATAATTTAAACAATTTAAGAGGCTAATATTGAAGAAGAAACATGCTGTAAAGCCTACATACATGAAGAAAAAAGAAGAGATATAATTCAGAAGAAGATATAACTCACAATAAAATGTACAAAACTATTCGAAAAATGCTCTCAAATATAAAAATACTCACAATATTTTTTGTTAAATGTGAGCTGGACATGAATTTCACAATTTACATAAATGCTCATGTCACCCAATACTCGAAACATCATTCTTTCGCTGTTTTCGTTTTAATTTAAATCAGCATGAAGTATCACGGCAATATACCATTGGAATGACAGTCACACCATCTGTCAAAAATTGGTTATACCAACTTAGAAACCTTCGTGAGCTCATGCACAACAATTTTGCTAAATATTATCACATGCTCAAATGCATAGTTTACGATTCTATAAAGGACATGCAGACAAATATTATTTTATATATATATATATATATATATATATATATATATATATATATATAGTATATAAGATATATAATTTATATAAATGACCACATAGTTAAAAAGTATATCAGAAAAATATAAAGGTCTTTTTCTATACCATGCATTCCAGCTTTGAAACGGACAGCTAAATTGGATCTTTGAATATTTCATTGTAACTCATACCATGCAATGTCCTATTTACTGACTTATTTTATATAAAATATATATCTAAAGATTATGTCAATCAGAAATTAATTTTTTTTTAAAGAGCATCCGATATTTTTATCGACTAACACTTTTATTTTATGGCTTAACAAAAATAATGCATCATTAGCTGCTGAGGACTTCGCCTTCCATGTTGTAGAGGCACTTAATGAATATTTTGATGGGTCCTATTATTTATTTCTCTTAGTCATAATTTACTTTTAATGAAGTCGGTTGAGAGCGACACTAATGAGGTTTTTCTGAGGATGCGAATCGGCTGAAAACCGCGCGACAGCATTTTAAAAGTTACACAAAGTTGGGGAAATATTTTTCTTCACGATTTCAGGTTTTCAAAGACTTTCGAGTTTTGACTGTTTGAATTAAAGTCGGTATTTATTCGACTTTTAATTGTAATTTAAATTTTGGACTGAATTGAAGAAAGAGTTGATCATATTAACTTGATAATTTATTCTAACTTAATCAAACAAAACTATCAAAATAAATTGAATAAATAAGTAAATACATTTTAATATAGATGACTTAAAAGAAGCTAAATACATGCTAGGAGAGATAATTGCAGTAACATGAAAAATGAACAGAACGTTTCTGTTTTGTATATCGTACTGTAACAGCTAGACTTAGCCTAGTATATCGTATTGTAACAGCCGATCAATTCTTGACTGAAGTTTTCATTTATACACACAGTCCATTTCATAAGCTGCTTCGGTTTTCCCGCTTGATTGTTCGGTTTTCCAGCGTAGCACCTTCTAGTGAAGCTCTTGTTTGGCTCCATTGTGGATGTTGTTGTTGGGCTGTAGCTAATTGTATGACAGCAGCCTGTCTTCTTAACACACTGCCTCCGACGTCCTGCATATTTTCAGGTTCAGCGTGCCCTGGCAATCCACAAACAACGAGCTTAAACATAAATTATTCAACACATTCAACTGCCAGATGTCAGTTTTTGTTCCATGACAGATATCTCACCTACTATCTGGGTATCGGTGATAAGAACACCCAGAGAGCATCTCTCATTGGCATATGGCACGATAAAAGAAATAATAAAAACTCCCACGATATTTATTATTATTATCATGATTATATTGAAGTCCTGTTTATTAATAGCAGAATTAAACAAAAAAAAAAAATGGAAAGTATATTACAAAATTAGAGCATTTGTGTCGTAAATTACAAGTGACGGTGAGTCTATTTTGGTTGGCTTGGTTTCATTTTCCCAAGTATTTAAACGAAGATATTTTCCAGTTACTTTATTTTTACGTTGACGTTCTTTGCTTAATCAAAAGTTTAGTTTGTGTTTGAAAACTATAAGAAAACTTCTGCTACTTTGTATAATCTAGAAAATTACTTGTTAGACTACTATATCATTTTTCACCGCGACATGGCTTCTGAAAATGAACTACGTCACCAAGACACTTCAAAAGTAATTAGTTCTGACCTTCAGTGACGAGCATATAAATAGATTTCAATGTATTTCCGCTTTATAATACATTTTCGTTAATATAAATAAACAATAATTATTTATAGACATAAAACCAAGTTATAGATTGTATAGGGAGGCAACAAAATACTTTCATAATTGTTTGTTGCAAATCTAAAAATAGTAATAAAAATTTTATATTACTTACTAATTTTTTGTATTTAAATCCTCAAATTTCTTTATGTTAACAGTATTAGTTATTTAATACTGACACAAAGATAGCACCAAGAAATTAGAAAAAAAATAGAATTAACTGTCAAATCTTTATATAAGTTACAAGAAAATGTTCAATGCGTTACTGGCGATAAGTAATCAGTACAGTAGTGTCTGTGACCTCGAGAGACCTCGGAAGCCCCGAAAAAGACACCGAAATTGATGTCGAAAGCTCGGCGCAATGATAATAGACGCAGTTTAACTTAGAAGACTGTTGAGTATAATATTAATTCCTGTAATAGTATTAATCTTAGCTCTATATTTAATTGTATAACCCCGGAAACCTTTGGGAACATATATATGTATATATATATATATATATATATATATATATATATATATATATATATATATATATATATATATATATGTATAAAGAGCGAGTAATATATATATATATATATATATATATATATATATATATATATATATATATAAAGAGGGAGTAAAACAGTATTGCTACCTGGGAACTATTATAAACGAACAGTGGAGCAATGTACAGGAAATAAAGTGCCGCATAGGAAAGGCAAGAACGGTCTTTAACAAAATGAGCGCCATCTTCAAAAGTCACAACATATCCCTGGATACAAAAATGAGACATTTGAGATGCTATGTTTTCTCTGTGTTGTTGTACGGGGCAGAGGCATGGACGCTTACAGACACCACTATTAAAAAACTTGAAGCATTTGAGATATGGCTTTATAGAAGAATGCTGAGAATATCATGGACAGCAAGGATCACGAACAACGAAGTTCTAGAAAAAATGAAGAAGGAACCAGAGATTGTGTTTACGATCAAACGCATAAAATTGCAATATCTGGGACACGTTATGAGAAATCAGCACCGTTACTCCCTGCTGCAGTCTATATTGCAAGGTAAAGTCAAAGGTAAGCGAGGACCCGGTAGAAGGAGAATATCATGGCTGCGGAATTTAAGAACATGGTTTAAGAAAACCTCAACGGAGCTGTTTCGAGCCACAGCGAGCAAGATCATGATTGCCAATATGATTTCCAACATCCGAAACGGATAGGAACCAGAAGAAGAAGAATATATAAAACAAAAAAAAGGTTAATGCGAGTTAATAGTAAAATAAAGGTAAAAGGTATCGGCATAGCTCGCAACAAAGGAAAAAAAATATAATAAAATATGTATATAAGATAGAAACGTATTTCTGACTATTGGTCGTCTTCAGCACGGTACAGCCAAGTTAGAAAAGGAGCAAATTAACTCTTGGGAAAGGATCACTACAGGAGCAATGCGACCAATTTGTGGCAATAATGTTAGGAACCTGAGTCTGCTAACTTATTGCCATTAATTGGTCGCATTGCTGCTGTAGTGATCCTTTCTCAAGTTAAGGCCGGTTTTCACGCTACGTCTTATTGTACGTTTTGTTGGATAGGACAAATCCTATACAATAAAACGTGGCATGTAAACAGCAAAACGTACGTCTTGTCGAATCGAAATAAAATCCAAGGTCAGATCGTAGAAATGATGGGAGAAGCATAGTTTTGCGAGAACTGATAGGATAAAACGTTACGTGAAAATACATGTTCAGACAAATCGTCCGGTCTTGACTTATTTGACGACTAGTTCCACTGCAGTTCGTTTCATTTTTCCCAAAAAAGCCTAATAATGTCAGATTTGCGGCAATGCATCCACGATTTTCTCGGGGAATTTATTAAATTGTATAAAAGTTTTTAAGTAGTTCTGTTTTAAAACCAAGTAGATTGCATTACAGGTTTCAGGAATTATTTGGCTTAACGCTGGTTTGGATATTATGGTTATAACTCCAAGTCCTTGACGCTGCGTCCTGTTGTAAGATATCTGAGAGTTGCTGTGAGTTTTTCATGGGGTGTAATGGCTTTTCTTATGAGGTGTCTTATTTCAATATGTATGGTGTTACCAACTCTAGCAATTGACAATAGGCTGAGGTGTCCATTCGCAAATAATTGCGTCAGTCATCTGGTTCGCCTTTCAGTTCTTTTAGTAACGAGACGTGGGAATACTGGCTTCTTTTTAGAAGCCCACTCTCCTGACCATCTTGTCTTTTCCCTCCTCATCCCATTTTTCCTCAGTCATAGTATCGGTATGGTTGAAAAAATAAAAGAAAGCAGCCGTATTTCATCCATAATAAAAAAAATCACTAAACAAACTTCACACAACTCAAGACTCTGAATTAGAAATGAGGTAGAAAACGGAAGGAAAAACGTAGTGTGTATACACTGGACAAAACGTACATTTTGTCGTACGTTTTATATGACCCACAAAACGTACAATAAGTGTGAAAACGGGCCTTTTTAATTTGCTAATTTATTCTCTAAAATGACGAAAGTTGAATATTTTTGTAAAAATGTTTAGATGGAAAAAAAATTTGCCATTGTTTCCTATACAAGCCACCAATCTTTTCCGGTTAAATCAATTCTCTTCATAATAAGTTTCGAATTATTTGTCCTGCAATTTCTATGTAAAACATTCTCCAATAGTATCGGAAAACTATGTTGTTTGCTATTCCCATTACTATAAATTTACTTCGCACAAACAGGTCTCCGAGAATTTTTGTAGTGCGGTTCACAAATCTCCTCGACGACTGCTCTAGATCCCCCTTTTCGGAGTATTAAAAAGTTATTGGGACATAAAACGTTGATGGGAATCGCTCTTCGAGAATCTCGTTCTACCGTTTTCTGTGTGACGATTGCCAACGAGTCGGTGAGCACTTTCAAAAGGTAAATTTAGATGATGATACTATTCGATACTTAACCAGAGAACGTTGTAATCGATCCATTGTAGATACTGATTTTCAGTAATAGCGAAGAGACCAGAGACGGAGGCCAAATAAAATTTTATATTTTCGTAATAAGAACATCAATAATTAACTAAATTAGTTTTTAAGATAACTAAATAGAATACAAATGTACTAAATAATTTAATTATTCCTAAAACGGTAATTTAAAAATATTTCTATATTCTGATTTCTATCTGCAGTTGTTTAAAGATCGACGTATTGTCCACCAGAGTGCATTGATGATTGTCTTTTATTTCTGAAAATCTATACTCTTTAACACTACGAACCGTTTTGTCTTTATTGAAACTTCGAAATGCACATATCGATACAAAATAAAGTGTATAAAAACAGTGCATTTTCCGAACCATTTGAAGTCAAGTCTAACCTTATTCCGGCCCCCATGTAGGGTCTCCTACACCTTGGGAGCCCCCTTCACGGGGCTCTGCTCCCTACTTGCCGTTAGACTTTTTTGTTAGGACCTTTTCACCAGCAAATTTAGTTTTATTTGTAAGAGAGTACCTAACCCACCAAATTGGGATAGAAATGCAGAAAAAACTTCGAATTGACTGGTTGAAGTCCTCTGTAGAATACCTAGGGAGCTGATATAGAGTTGTTTCTTTGTGAAGACCCAAACCTCCCTATGACATGTTTGAATGTTTCTTTGGTTTGATCAGTTTATAAATTTTGTTTAGTATTCAGGTATTGGAGTGATTCCCACAGATTGGCTCAAATCCATCTTTGTCGCAATACCTAAAAAACACAATGCGAGAAAATGCTCAGAATATCGATTAATTAGCCTAATGAGCCACACTCTTAAAATTTTTCTAAGAATACTTCACAACAAAATTAGACGTAAATGCGAAGAAGATCTCGAAGATACCCAATTTGGTTTTATAAATGCTATGGGAAACAGGGAGGCACTTTTTGCGCTTAACATCCTATTACAAAAATGTCGTGACCAAAGAAAAGATGTATTTGCATCTTTCGTGGACTTCGAAAAGGTATTCGATAAAGTACTGCATGTAAAATTATTGCAAATACTGAAAAATATCGGAATAAATGACAAGGATATTCGTGTAATTAAAAATTTGTACTGGAATCAAACTGCTATCGTAAAAATTGGAGATAACTACACCGTTGAAATCTCCATACAACGAGGAGTCAGATAAGGTTGCATTTTGTCGCTAACATTGTTCAATGTTTACTCGGACCAGTTATTTAAAAAGGCACTTGAGAGACAACCATATGGAATAAAAATCAACGGGGAACTACTTAATATTATTCTATATTTGGACGATACAGTAATTCTGTCAGATAATATTGATGGTCTCCAAATTCTGCTTGATCGTATTCACGAGGTAGGAGAGGAAATGGGCATTAAAATAAACTTAAACAAAACCAAATTTTTAGTGTTTAGTCTTGACCCACATCCCGATGCAAAGCTTCAATTAAATGAAGTCAAAGTTGAGAAAGTTCACAAAATGACATATTTGGGAACTGTGATAATGGATCAGCTAGATCCAGACATAGAAATAAAACGTAGAATAGCAATGACTAAAACTACTTTTATGAAAATGAAGTCATTTCTTTGCAATAATCATCTCAGTTTAGATCTATGACAAAGAATAGTTAAGTGCTATGTTTGGTCCGTACTTTTGTATAGTGCAGAAGTGTAGACGCTAAAAGTATCCATCATGACCAAAATTGAAGCATTGGAAATGTGGGTTTATAGACGAATGCTAAAGATACCTTGGACAGCAAGGAAAACTAATGAAGAAGTACTAAGGAGCGTCAACAAAGGTAGAGAACTGCTAAAGACTGTTAAACATCAAAAAATGTCTTATCTAGGATATATAGTAAGGGGAAGTCGATATAAAATATTACAACTGATCCTTAAAGGCAAAATAGAGGGCCGTAGAGGGGTAGGAAGGAAACAAGTTTCTTGTTTAAAAAACATTCGTGAATGGACACAGATATTAAATGCAGGATAATTATTCCATATTGCAGAAGATCGAGAAGCCTTCGCAATGGTGATCGCCAACGTCGGATAATTCTGATATGGCACGCGAAGAAGAAGATTCAGGTATTGCGGATAAGTTTTACCTTTTAACTATTATACAGTTCTTCGACTAATATATTTTGCTAAGGTTTATAATTTGATGTACTAGGATGTGTATTATAATAATTTATAATAATTATTTCCATAACTGTTTGTTCATGGTTTAAAAGTACTTTTTCCAGTGAAGTTTGTTGACAGTCATAGCTCTTAGTCTTGCGAATATTATCGAAAATACATCAGATTTGGATTATTAAAATTATTATTTATTAAGTAAGCTTGATATGACTTTTTTGAACATCTATTTGTACAATTTTGAAAATAAAGCTGAAAGACGTTTGCAATTTAATTTTAAGGCAGGACTCATTGCTTATAAGTATTTCGACCTTATTAGGTTTCATCAGAGCGATTTATGCAGAAGCTCTAGATTGAAAATAAATCTCTTCCGTCATAATAGAATAATTATCGTTATAACGTGAGGTTACAACACTATCTAATAACAGAAATCGACAGGTCGTGGAATGTTTTTTTTTTTTATTATAACTAATAAATTAACAATCAGAATAAAACAATGTATTCTATAAGTTAATGTGATGAGTTTAGGTCCTGTCCCTTGGTTCTGGCGTGATGTGGTCCTCTCCAGTGAGAGAATCACGGGTCCATGTTACTGGTCTGTTGGCCAACGTCGCTTTAGTCTTCTGATAACTCGATGTTGAGGTATTGCGGAAATTAATGGATTGGGGTGTGTGTTCACTTTTTAAATGTATTGTAATTTCTTTTGCTGGTACACTTCTTTCACTGTTGAGATATTGAGATCCTCATAGATTCTTTGGTTGGTTACGTACCAGGGTGCATCAACAATTGCTCTTAAGATTTTTGATTGGCATCTTTCCATAATAGCAATATTCGATTTACTTCTATAGCCCCACAGCTCTATGCCATATGTCCATATTGGTTTGATAACTGTTTTATAAATTAGAATTTTATTATTTATTGACAGCTTGGAGTTTTTTCCAATTAACCAATTGATTTCTTTTTGTCTTAGTTGTATTTGTTTTCTTTTTTTGGTGATGTGTTCTTTCCAACACAAGGTTTGGTCCAGGTGTAGCCCTAAGTATTTGGTTTTTTTAGTCCTGGGTATTTCCTCATTGTTGATATATATTGGTGGTGGTGTTTCTCGTCGTAAAGTAAAAGTTACGTGGGTTGACTTGTTTTCATTTATTTTTATTTTCCATTGTTTTAGCCAGTTTTCAAGCTCATACAAATAGTCTTGGAGTTGTGTAGCTATGTTAATGTGTTTGTGACTTGTAAGTGCTACTGTGTCATCTGCAAATGTGCCAATTGTTACGTTATGTGATGTTGGTAGATCAGACGTATATAATATATATATAATAAAGGTCCCAGGACGCTTCCCTGTGGAATTCCCGCCTTAATGGGATGCGTTTTGGATATTTCTCCATTTACTTTTGTTCTAAACTGTCGGTTTTCCAAGTATGATGTAAGTATTCGAAAGAATGGTGGTAATATTTGTTTAATTTTATAAAGAAGTCCTTTATGCCGAACCTTATCAAAAGCTTGACGTACATCTAGTGATACCATTGGGCAATATTCCTTTTCTTCTAATGCGGAATTGATTTTATGGGTTATTCGGTGGCATTGCTGGATAGTTGAGTGTTCTCGTCGAAATCCAAACTGATAATTTGGTATCCAATCGTGGAATGTAAATTGTAGATTCCCGTTGTGGGACAATTATATAAATTTTTATTTCGCCAAGTAGGAAATCCTCGGATTTTTACTGTGATTTTGAAAATCATTTGTATTTTTTCCTTGCATTTCAAATTTTAGGGCTTTTGCTAAAGCATACCCTCCGTGAAAATAGGCAAAATACCCTGACTTCCAGAATTCCTCTTTTTTATTTGTTTACGTTCTATGTGTTGTTTGTACGTTGTTTTTCTGGAAATATGGCTGTTCTGTTTTTCAAAAATCTTTTATTAGTGTACAAATGTTTAAAGAGTGAACTTGTGTAATTTTTAAATTTAAAACTTTGGCCGACAGATTTGCTAGATTTGTTCAAAACGTTAGTTTGATTGATAAACATAATTTTTATTTTTTTTACGCATTCCAAATTTTAGGGCTTTTGCTAATGGGTACCGCCCAAAATGTTCAAAATTATCTTACTCCCAGCATTAATTTTTTTGATTTGTTTACGTTTTATGTTATTAAAAATAACAATAATACTAATGCTCATAAATTGTTTTTATCTGTCTTTCATAAATGTATATTTTATCGTCTTTTATAATTTCCTAAACTTCTGTGCTCCTAGTTACTGCTTTATATTGGTTAACATGCTGTACATAGGGACGGTTGTACCTAGGGACAGGCTAAATTAACGCCAAACAAAATATCAGACAAACCTTAGATTTACAAAACATATCGGCAACAGTGTCCCTCTCTATGGTATTCAGTTGTGCACACGTTCGTGAAGTGTTAATACAAGCTGTGGCCATTTTGTAATTTTTGACGTCCAAAGTAAGTATTTTTACCGGCTGTTTCGTCTTATTGCAAATTATCAATTTGACTGTAGTAAATAATCATGTTAGGATGATATTAATCGTAATTTAGACTACCTAATCCTACTAATCAAACCGTTGTATTTGTTGTGGCTAACAACTTATTCGACTGCTGTTATACATGGAGTCCCCCTGTTGTACCTAGGGAAATGCATTTTGTTGTACCTGGGGTCGTCCCTAGGTAAATTATTAAAAGTATTAGTACCAATCAATGTTTTGTTTCAGGAGCTCATTATGCCAAGAAGTAAAGAAAAGAAGAGAAGACCGGGACCTTTAAAAGTCAATGTAGAGAATGCTGTTCGTGAAGTTTTAAATTCAAGTCTTTCAATTCGTGTCGCAGCGAGGAAATTTGGAATTGTAAAGTCTGCATTAGCAAGACACATTAAATATTTTAAAACATCAGGTCAAAACAATTTTATATACAGTCCGAATTATAAACTCAAGCAAATGAGCTGATAAACTATTTAAAAACAGCTGATAGAATGCACAATGCATAAAAAATATATTCTACTTGCTGGGACGATACAAAAGAAGCAGGAAATAATTGGCTTAGAGGTTTCCGAAATAGACATACTGCATCTCTGTCACTTAGAAAACCCGATGTTACAAGTTTGGCCAGAGCAACTGCTTTCAATAAAGAAACAGTTGCTATTTTCTTTCAATCATATAAAAATGCGTTGAGTAAAGAAAACTTTGAACCATCAAAAATTTTTAACGTCGATGAGACGGGTATTACTACTGTGCGGCAACCTCCTAAAATTTTAGCACCAAAAGGACAAAGGCAAATAGAAGGGGAATGACATCTAAAGAAAGAGGCGTTCTAGTTACTGTGATATGTTGTATTAATGCTGCTAAAAATACTGTGCCACCTTTATTTGTGTTTCCGAGAGTGAATTTTAAAAGTCACGTATTGAAAGGGGCACCACCTGGAGCAATAGGAGTAATAAATCCGAGTGGATGGACCAATGAAGATGTATTTTTTAAATTCCTAGAACATTTCATATCACATATTAAACCTACTTTTTAGAATAAGGTTATTTTATTGTTAGATAACCATGAAAGCCATGTTTCTATACCCACTATTAACTTGGCAAAACGTTCGGGAGTCATTTTAGTTACTTTTCATCCCCATACATCACACCGATTGCAAACTCTCGATTTATAGACCCTTTTTTGTTTTTAGACCCTTTAAGTCTTTCTACAATAATGCAATGACCAATTGGATGAGTTCTCCTGGTAACGCAGGGAAACCAGTTACCATTTACGACGTAGCAGAGTTGGCAAATACGGCATACTTGAAGGCATTTAGCCCAAACAATATAACCAAGAGCTTTCAAGTATCAGGTCTATACCCCTTAAACAGTGATATTTTTACTGAACAAAACTTTCTGCCATTTAACATAACCGACAGAAGCTAAGTTGGATTTTCAAGAACCAATTACTGTTATGTCAAGTTTTATTTCACCATATGAGGTTCGTCCCATTCCAAAAGCTTTGCCGCGCAAAGGGAACGTTTCTGAGGGGCGCAAAAAAGGAAGGTCTCGCATTCTTACAGACACCCCAGAATTTAATGAAATAAAAGAAAGTAAAAAAGACAGTATGGAAAAGAAGCGCAAAAAGGAACTCCAAAAAACAAGAAAAGTAAAACGTAAGTTAAATATTGAAGAAACGTCGTCAGAGGAAGATCAAATTGATTTTGAGATTAGAAGTGACAGCAGTAATTGTAATGATAATTCTTTGTCAGATTTAGAAATTGATTTCATTCAATTTACTCCAGATGATATTTAGAAAGGTGATTTCATTTTGGTGCACTTAAAAGGGAAAAAGCATTCAGGATATTTTGTAGCCGCAATATCAGGAAAGGTGGACGAAACAAAGTTCCAAATAAAATATTTAAAGCAAACTCATTCCTTGCCAAAACAAGGTAGTAGTCTGTCACCAACACTTCTTGATATATACAGGGTGAGTTTTTTGTGCGACATTGGTCGATAATTCCGGTATGGTACAGAATACCCAAAAAAAATATTGTACATGGCTATACATTTACGGTTGAAGATGAAAAGGAATATACAACTAACATCAGCGATATTATACAAAAACTTCCTCAACCACGTCCAGCAGGTTCATCCTCTCGACAATCAAACAGATTTGTCTTTCCAATATCTTTTGATAAAATTAATTTAGGGTAGTCTGTGTATTATTAGCAGTTTATATTTTCAATAAAATTTTCACGAATATTAGGAAGTATTTTTGTTTTACACATTAAATTCTGGTTGTACAGGTACTTCAACTCGAGTCCCTAGGTACAACTCTTCATGTCTGTAGGTACAACAGACCGGTTGTTCCTAGGGACACGTACATACATACAAAAAAAGTGATCAAATGATTTTTTTATATCTTTATTTGTCTAATTTATAAAAATCAAATTGTAAAAATTGTCCCTAGGTACAACATGTTCCCTTCATGAGAATCGTTACTTTAATAACAGGGGACAAGAAGACAGTTCTTAATATTCGAAAAAAAAATCCTTTATAAACAAGTCATATTTCTTTAGCTGTATAAATCTTTCTATGCAATACGAGTAAAATACAATTAAATTCTTTTAAATAACTGTTTCCACGCCACTGACCGTTGTAATACGGGACGACGTGATTCCATCAAATTTTCAGTTGCGATATTATTTCAAAATCTCGTACGTGCTGACTTCAAGACAGTGCTTCTTTAGAACACTCCAAAAGGGCATAAGGACGATAATACTCGTGTCTCTTCTACAGCGTTTTTTGCATGAAGACTAAAATAATATGGCTACTTTCATAAAGAAAATGTTTTGTATATTTTTGTTGCCGCTTTTTAAATATACTTATATTTAAAAGAAATATAAACGTTTTTTTATTTAATAAAAAAAATAAAATCAGTTAAATAAAAAAAAAAAATTTCAAAACTGTCAAATTAGTCGTTGGTGAATGTTTTCAAGAAACTATAATAGGCGTGACACCCTACATATTATTAGCTTGCTGTTTCCATTGATTTTGAATGAATAAATGAATTTCCTTCGATATATAATCATATAATGGTCGAAATACTAATCAACTTTAAACAACTAATGGAAATATGGACATATTTCATTCTCCCTAAAACCTCTGTATCCATTTGTTTCAAAAGGATTTGCCTGAACATATAGCTTATTTCAGCGTATTTCCTTATCCTTTGGGAAAATATATCAATTGAAATAACAGAAGCTTAAAGACAGACAATAATAAATACGAGGAATATTCTAAACGGCGATTATGGTAAATTTATAAATGGGTTTTTTTTATTGGATTTTTATATAAACAGTACGGTTATTTAATGAAAACACTTTTTATCCAACCAATTCAAAAGAAATCGTCCTTGTAAGAAATCCTCCTAAAACGTAAGATATTGTATAATCAAGCTATAAATAATCTACTGATAAAATATTTTGAGGCTATTAGCAAAATCATTCCTTACCGTTAATCTTTATCTCTATGTCTGAATTTAACTGAAACCCTTTTTGTGGTTGTTTTAATCAACCAGACACATGTTTTTATACGTTGAAGAATTTTTATGCAGAAGAATGACACCGCTTAGCTAATTTGATGATGTCTGTGCCAATTTACTCCTATAGTCAGTCCTGAAGTCATAGAAGCCCAATATAATTTCAATAAAATATAGCAGTAATTCAACATTTTGAAAACGAAATATATGGTCATTAGCAGAAACCCTCCAGAAAACCCGATAATATGCATAGGTGACGATCGCATAAAACGCGTGAAAACTTTTAAATACCTTGGCACCACAATCAATGACCAATCGGATCCACAACAAGAGATAAAAACCCGAATACAAATGGCAAGACAAGCTTTTGTGAAATTCAGACCGCTCCTATGCAATCAAAACCTAAATTTCGAAATACGCTACAGAATGGTCAAGTGCTACATATGGTCCATCTTGCTTTATGGCATGGAAACGTGGACTTTGAAAAAAACATCTATCAACAAACTTGAAGCATTTGAAATGTGGTCATTGAGAAGAATGATGCGCATACCTTGGGTGGATAGAGTTCGAAACGATGACGTCCTTAAGAGAGCCGGCGTGGAAAGAGAACTCTTTGAATTAATTAAAAAACGCAAGATTGGTTACCTTGGGCACATATTGAGAGGAGCAAAATATGAAATACCACAGTTAATCCTACAAGGGAAGATCGAAGGTAGGAGAGGAGCCGGCCGCAAACAATTATCCTGGTTAAGGAATATTAAAGAATGGACAGGAATACACAATACAGGCGAGCTGTGTCACGCCGCCAAGAACAGAATTCTAGTAATGAGATAGTCGCCTACGCACTTTGGTGTATGGCATGTTAAGAAGAAGTAATTCAATACTACAAAGATCTACCACAGGGGTATATTTGGATCAATCTCTCCAAAAATGGAAGACAATGCAAAAACATGGAAACACAAATGGAGGATGACATAATATATATATATATATATATATATATATATATATATATATATATATATATATATATATATATATATATATATATTAAACCTAGACCCAAGATTAATACTCTTACAAGAACTAATATAAAACTCACCAGACTTCCGGGTTGAACCGCCGAGCTTTCGACATCCTCTTTGTTGTGTTCTTCAGGTCTTCTGAGGTCTCAGTCTCCCGAGGCTTAAGACAGTACTACCAACTACGAGACTACGAGGTCTACAGAAATACGAGAACCGTCAAACGGCACTGAGGTCTTAATGTGCCTACTCCTCAGTGTCGAGTGACGACCGGTCTTGCAGCTACACAGGTTTTGGAGAACAAGAGAACAAGATACTGGTATGTCAAGAGTGAGACTAGTAGGCAGATTGAGACCTCGAACTTAGTACAAATACGGCGTCTACGCAGGATCTTCTAGATCTGAATCCTTGTTGTTCATCTAATAAAGTTGTTAGTTTATTAATTTTTTTGGTAAGAACTTTTGAGGTGTTTAGTAGATTTACACCTCTATAATTGTTGGGGTCTTCTTTATCTCCTTTCTTGAACATTGGTATCATTATGCTGTTTCTCCATGCGTCTGGTACCTTACAGTGCAATATTAGTTTTTGTATAAGTTTTGTCTTTTCTAGGGTTATACTTTCTTCTCCGTGTTTTAACAGCTCGTTGGTTATTCCGTCTGGTCCTGGTGAATTTCTATTTTTGTGTGAATTTATGGCTATCTCTATTTCCTGAAAACTGATTTCTATTTCGTGTCTTAATTCAATTACTTTATTGTGTTCATTACTATTTCAAAATATTTCTCAGTTTTTCTCTCAAATATTTCTATTAATATCTCAGTTCACGATAACATCTACAACTTCTCTAAATCTCGCCTGCTAATACCAAGAAACTGAATATTATTTTATTGAGAGGTAACGAATTTGGAAGCTAAATTCAAATGTAATTCGGATTTATTGCGAATAGCTGAATCTACCATTTTGGCTTAATATCGACCCTATTTTTAAATTGTAAAATATGTAAAATATGACATTGTTTGATAATTGTGAATCTAATAATTAATCAAAAATACTGTTTAGATTTAAGTATCTATGTATTAATTATAGTACAGATAATAACCGAAAGTGATGGATGCTGTTATCAATAAAATAAAAAGGAACATCCCTCAACTGTTAAACACTAAGGAGCTGCACATATATTACTATTAACGAACACTTACTGGTACACTTTTTTGTTCATTTTTCTTTTAAAAAAAAAAATGTTCTAACAGTATTCGACTAACAATCTTTATGATTTATTAGAACAAAATATACTGAATCTTAACTTACAAATTATAATCCACGTTTTTCATTTTGTCCTTTTAATGTGTCAAGCGAATTTCTGGCCGCTACAGAGAACTTTAAAGGTATTCGAAATTTGTTCCGGCAGAATGCACGCTTGTAAAATATCTGTCAGGAAACAATCTCAAATATTTCGATCATGTACCTCTCAAACGCTCTGTAGTGTCCCTTTAAAATCTATATATTACGCAGTTTGAAACATTTCGAATAACTTTACCTGCATAGTACAGGACCAGACGTTTTCAAAAATATAATATTACAAGAATTGGACAACAGCTATTCTTTTGACGTCTTTTGTCTGAAGTATTTGTGTCTATTTATTACTGTACGAAATCACCGAATGAAAATAATAAAATACTAGTATACGAAAAGGATATCCAAACACGATGGTAAAATAATTTAAAAGGTTAATAAAAGGGAAATTTATTATAAAACCGGTAGAATCAGCCAACATGCACATTGCACATTATACGGATATATATGCCAATATACAAAGCGGTAGAAGATATAATAGAAGAATCATTTACCCAGATACATGCAACTATCTTCAACATTACTTAGACATCTACTTTACATCGCGCGATTTGTGCAGTGGATGATACAACACCGATCAAACTGAGGGAACCAGAAATGCGCATAAACTTTCTTACTAAGGACAAAAAAATGCGCACCAGGATGGGTAAATCTCTACACAGGCGACATCAGGCGACAGGATCACATTATACCAATCAAAAATTACCTGAAATATATCATCCAAGACCCTCAGGTCCAAAATGACAAACACCAATATGCATGTCAAGCTCAAGAAAACATCCAACATCTTACCGGGGGCTGCCAGACATTTTCTGCAACTGAATACAAGGAACGACATAGCTCAGTAGGAAAGATCCTTCATCAAGAGATACTCCTCAAACTGGGACTTCTCCAAACAAATTATCTCCCATATTATCAATACGTTCCTGAGACTATACTTGAGAATGACAACTACAAGTTATACTGGGACCGTACTGTGCTCACAGACCAAATAGTGTCACATAATAGACCAGATATCATACTAGTTAATAAGCTAAAGAGACAAACAACACTTATTGATGTGGCGATACCCAACAACAATAATCTTCGTCTTAAACAGAACGAAAATATCGTCAAGCACAGTGATCTGGAACTTCAAATACGAAGACAGTGGAGAATGGAAAGTTCCCAGACAAACCTATTATTCTTTCTACTACTAGAGTCATTCCAAAGAACCTTCTAGAAAACATAAAAAAGCTAGGTCTAAATAAACATTTCAAATATCTGGGGCGTATAATAAGAGGAAGCAGATACATGATAATGCAGTTGATACTCAACGGAAAGATCGACGGAAAAAGAGGAATTGGTAGGAAGAAATTCTCATGGCTCCGAAAACTTCCTCAATAAATTGGCTTATTGGCAGATGAATTATTACATGCCGCGCAAGATCGGGAACGATATCGGACAAAATCTTTATGGAAGCTATTCACGCCTAAAACTGAGCGCGGTACTCAAAGAAAGAAGAATGAACATATCTACAAGACCATGCAGAAAGCTGTACTGTTCTGTACTCTCAACGTCCAGATGTGTACAAAAATATTTGGAAGATACTAGCATACCAAGTCACCCTATGGCTCGATAACACGGAAAGAGTCTCAGCAGAGCTCAATACTTTTGATACCGTAGGTATCTGAGATAAGTGAATTTTTACTTTTGAGGTAGTGAGAGCCGTAAAGTTAAATCTATAATAATAATATTTGATTATAATTGCAGATGCAAATAGATTGGATGAAAAATAGAAAAACGATAGGATTGGACGAGTAAAACGACAGTGGTGAATATCTCCGTTAGTTTGCCATCGATAAGAATATTATTATAATAAACATAATGTGTAAACATCATTCGCAAAGATTATCAACATTGATTTCATCTGAAGGACGACACTAAAACCAAATAGATTATATTTTGTCACTAAATGATGGAGAAGCTTAGTAATCAATGTTAAGACAAAATCAGCTGCAGACTGTGGTTCCGACTACAAGCAGAATCATGCATTAAGCGACACAGTAGGAAAATTACAAATAGAAGACAAAAATTGGTTCTAAAACACTCAGAGAATTTTAGAGAAACATTAGCAAAAGCTGGCCTATCAGTGACTACCGAAGACTCTGAGAAAAAGTAGAAATAATTAAAAAATCCATGGCTCAATAAATACATGAACAATACAAACCACAAAGAAAAAACATTAAATGAGACTCTTAACCTTCTAGAAAAAAGTCGAAAACAGCCGAAGCAGGACATCAAATTCGTTACAAAAAAATAGATAAAGATTCCATAAATATAACTATAAACCTGTTAAGCAAAGATGACAAAAATAATTACAATAAAAACATATGTACACAACTAGAAGATTATGCTGACCCAAAAAAAATAGAGAACTTTTCTCAAAAGTCAGATATCTAGTGAGGGAATTCAAACCGCAGACACAGATATCATCAAATTAGTAGTGGAAAAATGGATCATAAAAACCCCAGAAAGTATCGTAACGGTGTCAAAACTTATGTAATCTATTAATTTGTCACTAATGGCCATTTGGTTAATGATATAATCTAAATAAAAAATAAGATGGATATGTGGAAAAACTGAAATAATTGATTTTATTTGGACCACATGACTATTGCAATTGTTAATTGTACTATTGTACAATGGTGTGCTAAATGTAGAATTTTCTTTCTTTGCTTCATATTTTAATGCCTCGGTATTATACGTTCCAATCTCTTTGCTAATGGTGACGTACCCTTGATTTCCTGTCGATTAATTAGTTCTTTATTTATTTAGTTCTCATTCAAAGATTATAATTTAAACACAAAAAAACAAATAAAATAATTAATTGATTAAAAATATACCAAGTTTCATTTCCTCTGGTATATATAAAAATTAGAATTTTATCTCTGAACATATTTAATCACGCAATATTGGCTTCTGTTCATTGATTCTGATTCGCTATATTTGACTCAAATTTAATTTTTATACAGCTCTCTTGAGTACGCTGATTGGAGACGATAACAAAGGCTATGCTGCTTTGTTCTAGTTTTTTTATTGAAACATACGTGCCTGGCTTATAACATACAACATAGGCGTAGATAAATGGAAATGGTTTTCTCAGTTTTTAAATTATTTGTAAAACACTAAATTTATATCTATTTTATTATTTACAAATTAAAGGAAAAAATTCCGTTCCAATTTAGTAGTTGGCTGTATACCATAGCTAAAAACTTACAATGAAGTAAAAATCTCTGATGTAAAAGGTATATATGTATTAAAAAAATTTAACTATCCGGCTCTATATCGTATCTTTGTTGCTATTGTTCCGATTTTGACGTGTGAGATGTCAAATCACACCATGGTGGCACAGTAACAATTCTAACTATCAATTCTTCTTCTTCTTTTCCGTATAGTGCCTAACAGTACATGACATTCGACGTATGACATGACATTTATATAACAGGAGATGTAGAACCTGATAGAACGTGACATTCGACGTATGACGTGACATTTATGTGACAGGAGATGTAGAACCTTCTCCGTTCTTATTATTGCTGTTACTATTCTTTTTGATATATATATATATATATATATATATATATATATATATATATATATATATATATATTTTCACTCTTTGATGTGATTTTGGTACCTTTGGTGTATTAATAAGGATACACCTTCTTTGGCCCTGTTTTCTTTTGCTACTCCACTGTAGATTAGTATGTATTCACCTAATTTTGATTGACCTTTTCCTTTCTTTTTTGTCTCCTATAGAGCACAAATGTCTATTTCTTTCTCTTTCAGCACTTGGGTTATTTCTTGGTCTCATGAGTTGAGTGATCTGATATTCCAAGTAGTAATTTTCATCTGGGTTTTGGATGTTTTTTGCTTACCCTTATTTCTTGCCGTAGTCATCTTCATAGTATCAATCCAGTTCCGAGGCTGTACATTGTTTCTTTGAGCAGTATTTTTTACGGTTGGTAGGTTGCTAACCTTGCCAATCACCCTCCACATTTTATCTGTGCTTGGGACCTTCAGTGGTAACCGCAGAGCTACTCAATCCACCCGCAATAACCCCAGGCAGTGTTGATAAAAAAATAAAAAATAAGAAAAAAAAAATAAAAAAAAATAAAAAATAAAAAAATAGCAAAAATAATAGAACAAAACAGAATTCCTCAAGAATGGAGATCAAGCATTCTAATACCTCTCTTCAAAAAGGGAGATAAATCAAACCCGGAAAATTACAGAGGAATTTATTTATTAAACACATTACTAAAATTAACAACCAAAGTGATAACAAATAAATTGAATAAAATTATGACACAAGCAGAAGAACAACAAAGTTTTAGGTCGGGAAGATCATGCACCGACGCTATATTTATAATGAGGCAAGTACAAGAGAAATTCTTACAATCTTACAAAGGCATTTGACCGGGTCAAATTAAAAGACGTTATCCACTTACTGTTAAGAAATAACCGACCCTATTAAAGCTGGCAATGGGATAAGACAGGGAGATTCCCTGAGTCCTCTATTGTTCAACCTGATTATAGACGAAATAACAAAAAAAGTAAGAACTCAAAAAGGATACCAAATGGGAGAAAAACAACTTAAAATAATCCGCTATGCAGACGACGCAATACTACTCTCTCAAAGTGAAGATGATTTACAATGTATGCTGCACCAATTTATTATAACCGCCAGAAAATTTAACATTTTAATTTCCCCAAAAAAGACAAAATGCATGATTACAGCAGCAAAGTTACTAAGATGTAAATTGGAGCTGGAAGGTCAAATAATAGAACAAGTGATGAAGTTTAAATATCTAGGCATCACATTATCTAGCTACGGAAAGCTCGAAACCGAAGAGGAAGGTCAACTGAATAGAGCAACAGAGACGCAGGCTGCCTAAACGAAACAATATGGAGAAATAAAAATATCCGGAAAGAAACGAAAGGCAGAATTTACAAAACAGTCATTAGGCCAATAATGAAATACGCGGCAGAAACAAGACCTGACACAGACAGAACAAAAAGGATGTTAGAAACAGCAGAGATGAAAACACTTAGAAAAATTGATGGTACAGAGGTACCATACAGAGATACTATGGGACAGAGCTAGAAGTACATATATACGACGTAGATGCAAGGTGGAGAACATCAAGAACTGGGTAAGAAATGGAAGAGTAGAATGAAACGATCATATAAGCCGAATGACAACAAATAGAGTAGTAAAGACGGCAAGAGACGGTTCCCCAATAGAAAGACGATCAGTAGGAAGACCACGAAAACGATGCAACGACAACTTACTGGAGGACATTGAAAAACAGACAGAGTCATGTCTATATAAAAAAAAAGAAGAACAAGAAGAGGAAAAGATGTAGAAGGTGATAGGACGTGACATTCGACGCATGACATGACATTTATTGACAGTCAACGCAGGACATGTGCTCCATGTTGGTGTTAATGAGACATTTGACAGTTTTTAATAATTGATATTAGCTGACAATTTTCCATTTAAATGTTTAATTACTATTTCAGTAATATCTATTTGCTTTAAAAACTAGTTAACTTTAGTTACAATACTAAGAAATAGAAGAAGAACTGTTACACTTTAACCTACATTAGCTTGTCAAATTTACCTCTTAAAAGTCTAGTAGACAACAAAAAAAACTCAATTTTTTTATCAGTTCCTCTCCTACAAAGTGATATAGTGCAAATAAATGCCCCCTTTTTAAATTTAATGTCTGTTTTGTCCTTTTAATTGTGTTCTGTTTGTACCTAAGTGTCCTTAATTGTTGTAGTTTTAATAATTTTATCATATCTGACATCACAATTTCTACCAAAACAAAAATTAAATTCACTTTATCAAAAAATTTGATAATTACAAGTTAAAGAAATTGCACACCCACAAAATTGTACATCTAATTTCATTCATTGTCAAACAACTGTCCTTTAAAAAAAATTTCAATAAATTAACACACATCTCTAAAATATATTTTTTGAATAAATATAAATAACTTTTATAATTTAAATAATATAAAACATCACTTTCACATAACAAAAAATCACATAATACCTGTTTCCTATTTCATTAGTTAACATCTCTCCCCTCTAGAAACTTCTCCGCTAATTATCAAACAGTTACAAAAAAAACCGAAGATCACCCAGCATCAGCAATACAGGATAGTTTTAACTATGCTTCTCGAATCATTAACTAATAATTCCTGTACCGGCATATAAGTAGTATTTTGTTTTTTTTACTAATTTATTACAATTCAATAGATTATCTAATACCAATTTGTGGGTTTTTAGTTTGTTTGCTTAATCAATTTTTTCATATTAATAAACACAGACATATAATATTGGCATAATAACTGTAATTTTTATCTTTATCTTTATAAGACAGCACCCTAATATGGGCTTTTTATAATTTTAGCATTTAATTTACTTTGTACCGTTTGACCTGAAGATGCTTTGCAAAGTGTAGGGAGCAAAACCGGTCGTTTTGGTAGTAAAATTAAATTGATTGTGAGTAAGTCTTACCTTATTCCTTTTTACCTATTTAAAATTATATCTTTCATTCCCCAATTCTCATATAAAACGACGCTCATGGTTACTTCTTACACTCTATCGATTGGAGCAATTTTCGTAAGGGTCACTTTACGTGAATTACCTTTAGAAAGTTTATGTTCTTTAAGGTAGCAGTATTATATTCAAGAATCTTTTAAAGTCCTACATTTTCAAGAATCTTTAGGATGGCTGAAGGGTGTTGTGATCATTTGGTGGGTTTATAATAACTTGCTTATAATTTTTAAATAAAAAAACTATGAAAATTATTAAAGAAAGAAAATTAAAGGATAAGAAGTAGAAAGGATACAAAAAAGAGATTATATGTATCCTATAAAACAATAAAATAATATTTTACTGGAGGAAAGAACAAGAAGACAGATCTTGTATCAATTCATCGCTGAGTGCAACAAAGATGTATATTATCCCCTCTTTTTAATAATATATACTCACAACAAATTTTTAAAAATGCTGTAGGAGACGTCCACGAAGATATTCTAGTGAATTAAGAAATACTTGACATTAGATATGCAGAGGACATGGTCGTGTTTGCGGACAGTATAAAGGAGCTTCAAAATTTAATGTATGGTATAACATACATTAAAAAGTAAGAAAACTATCCGGTCTGGACTTAAAGATAAAAAAGAGCAAATATCCTTCCGCTTACCTCATCTTTTTCGTTTTCCTTCTTCTTCTATATTAAGTACCTGTTAAGTAACTCTTTTTTGTTGATGTTAACTTTCTTACAGAATTCTTCGTTTAAAATCGTCTTGGTGTTCCAAATACCTATGATTTGCCCGAGACTTCTTCTTAACGTGCCCTATCAAGTCCCCTTGACGTCGGCAATTAACATGGCGAAACTGTCTCTGTCTTGAGCTATTCTAAACAGTTGGTAGCTTTCCTCATTCCTGTCCACTCCCTGATATTCTTCAACCACGAGGCCTGCTTTCTACCAATTCCTCTACGTCCTTCGATTTTACCCATCATAATAAGTTGAAGAATATTATATCGGTCTCCCCTTACTACGTGTCCAAAATAGGCCATCTTTCTACATTTGATGTTATCAAGCAGCTCGCGAGCAGCATTTGCTCTCTCAAGGACTGCCACATTTGTCAGCATAGCCGTCCATGGAATTTTTAGTATACATCTGTGCAGCCACATTTCAAAGGCCTCCAGACGATTAATGGTGGATATTTTTAATGTCCATGCTTCGACACCATATAAGAGGACTGACCAAATGTAGCATTTAACCATGCGCTTTCGAAGTTGAAGTTGCAAGTTATCATTACAGAAGAATGACTTCATTTTTAAAAATGTCGTGCGGGCTATCCCGATTCTACGTTTTATCTCTTGATCTGAGATCTACATTCAAAATTATGCAGCGCTTCTTTAAATATTCTATCTGAATATAAATTAAATAACAGTGGGGATAGTATACAACCCTGTCTGACACCTCTTTGTATTTTACATACTTCTGTTGATTTTCTGTTTATGCGAGCTGTCGCTGTTTGACGCCAGTATAACTTTTCTATGAATCGTATGTCTTGAATATAAACTCCTTTCTCTTTTAAAATTGTAATTAATTTGTGATGCTGTACTCGATCAAAGGCCTTTTCATAGTCAATAAATACAGCAAAGACGTCTTTCCTTTGATCTCGACATTTCTGCAGTAATACATTTAGTGCAAAGAGGGCGTCCCGAGTTACCAGTCCATTTCTGAAGCCAAATTGTGTTTCATCCTGGTCTTCTTCACATTTATTTCTGATTCTACTGTGGATGATGCGTAGAAATATTTTCAAAGTGTGGCTCATAAGGCTTATCATTCTATAATCGCTACAGTTTTTCGGACGTTGTTTTTTTGGTAGTGTTATGAATTCGGACTTTAACCAATCTTCAGGGATATCACCAGTCAAATAAACATCATTGAAAAGCTTGACCAGTATTCCAATGTTTTCCTCATTTATAAGCTTTAATATCTCTGTCGGCATGTTATCAGAGCCTTGTTCTTTGCTAACTTTATAGCATGCAGTATTTCTGATTTTTTGCCCGAGACTACGATTGATAAATACCCGAAACTGTGATGTAATGTTATTTTTTATCTCCTTTCCAATTCTCACATTTAGGTACAACATAACAGACTTAACGTTGGTATTAAAGACTCGAACGAGTGCCTTTCGTCTTTCTCTTAAGACTTTCAACATCATTTAGGTCAACTCCATCCGGTGTCCTATGCTGTTTCCATGTAATTTAAATGTATATATTATGAACTATTAAACTCTTAAAAGTCTCCTGTATATAAAATCCAGCAATTTATTTTTAAAATGAGCTCATTAAAAGAGAAATTTCCCCTTCGCTTGATGGACGGCAGATTTTTCACAGATGGTAGACACAGGATATCGAGCTACATTTTTTCTCTACTCGACGCCATAGCTCTTCGGATGAATGCAAGCTTAATGATGTTTTTAGGAGCGAATGTAAAAGAATGGCCACGCTAATTTGCGGTGTTCAGTGACTCTGCACTTCATAAGGATAAAATGGGTTTTTGCGTCACAGTAAGGGGTAAGGCAGCGTCTACAGCGCTAGGAAAAGATGGTGAAATAGTTAACCTTTCAGTGGGCGCTATTAATTCTCTACTATGGCTTGCTCGGACTACCAGGCCGCATACTTACGGTTAGAATAATAGAATATTCGCCAGGTTTTAAAGAATTAAATATATTAATATTTCAATAAAAACAATTTTTTACCAGAAGTTTGTACATTTATCAAAAAAGGTATACAAAAATTTGAAAAGAATGTTCTTGCATTCACAGCAGACAAAAAATGCGTTGATAACTATTACTCGCCTAAATAAGTAGTATACAGGATGGCCGGACAAAAACGAAACAGGTGCATTCAGGAACTACAACAATCGTTTTGAAAAACCCAGAGACATTTCAATTTTTGATTAAATGGGAATACATTGTATCTACTTAATTAGTTGATTTAATGCCGATGGTTTAGGTTTTATGTTTTTAGGTTAAGGAATAAATGTTAATGGAAGAAAACTGAGTCATTTAAGATACGCTGATGACATTGTAATATTCGCTACAAGTTTCGAAGAACTACAGACCATGATGACGCAACTATTTCAAGCTTCGGAAAAAGTAGGTCCTAAGATGAACTTGGAAAAAACAAAAATAATGACAAATACACCGAACATTCCAGAAATAACATTAAACGATAATATGTGTATATGTATATGTGTGTATATAAATATGTGTTTACAAAAACATTATGTAATTAGAATCCAAACCTCTGTTTTACCCCATTTGTTAATACCTCCTGCCCGTGACCTAGTCTAGTTTGTCTTAATAAAAATGTCTTGATGGGTCCCTAGACAAGAAACGAGTGGCCATGTTTTTATCCCTATCCTATCCTTAATAATAATAATAAAAAAAAAATACAAATATTCTGTGGCAAATAGACAAGTTCTAATGCCATCCACTATCTACACACACACACACACACACAACATTAAACGACATAAATTTAGAAACAGTAAGCGAATACATCTACCTGGGACAGATAATGAAAATTAACAAAGAAAATCAAACTGCCGAAATTACCAGAAGAATAAGGTTTGCGTGGGCAGGATTTGGAAAACTGAGTTGGATCTTGAAAAGCACTAAAATAGAACAGTATTTGAAAACTAGAATTTACGATCAGTGTATCCTCCCTATACTCACGTATGGTTCACAGACGTGGACACTCACCAAGTCCAATATGGATAAAATAGTAAAAGCACAAAGAGCGATGGAAAGATCAATGCTCGGGGTGAGACTTATAGACAAAAAAACAAACAAATGGATTAGAAGCAAAACGAAAGTAAAAGACGCAGGAGAACATGCTGCCAAATTAAAATGGAGCTTCGCAAAACACAATGCCCGACTAAAGGATAAGAGATGGAACCACGAAATACAACAGTGGAGGCCATGGTTAGGAAAGAGAAGCAGAGGAAGACCACAAATGAGATGGGCTGATGATATGAAGAAGATCGGAGGACACAACTGGAATCAAGTGGCGCAAAATAGAAGACACTGGATTGATTTGGGGGAGGCCTATGTCCAAAGTTGGATTACTTAATGCTGAAGAAGAAGAAGGTTTAGGTTTTAATTTCTGTCTTTACATGACTCTTTTTTTTTCACATTTGTCACACTAGGTGAATAATATGATGTAAGCACATAAAGTATATGAACTAAGATGATACACTTGTACATATACGTTGTTAGCATTTATTTGTAGTCTTGAAAATTTATTTCCACGGTTTACTCTATTCCGAAAAGAGTAGATAACGGTTTGTTGTATTTTTTAAATAATAAATGTGCCAATATGATAGCTAAGAAGTTTAGCTAAGAATTTTTGGAGTGATTAAAAAAATTTCAGGAAGCTGGGACTGTAGGTAATAAAAAACAATTTTCCGTTAAGACCAGAAGCCATTCTCTCTCCTGATGCCAACCATAATGCAGCTTCGCCTATTTTTAAAAATTTTAAACTGTTTGTCCTGCTGTCATCATCATTCAATCTTTGCTTATCCACTGCTGGACATAGATTTCCCTCATAATTTTCCATCTATTTCGATCTTGTGCCTCTTGCATCCAATTCCTATGACAACGTATTAGATCGTCAGTCCAACGTGTTGGTGGACGACCTCTGCTTCGGTAGGCATCATCTCTTGGTCTCCATTCCAGTATCCGCTTTGTTCATCTATTATCTGTCATTCGAGCCACGTGACCTGCCCAGTTCCATTTCAGTGTTGCTACTCTCTCTACTGCATCAGCTACTCCTGTTCTTTGTCGTAGCTGGCGATTTGGGATTTTGTCTCGTAGTGAAACGCCCAACATAGCATGCTCCATCTCCCTTTGACACGCACGGATCTTTTGAACTGTTCTCCTTATCATGGTCAACGTTTCCGCACCGTAAGTTAACACTGGCAAAACACACTGATTAAACGTTTTTCTTTTAAGGCATATTGGTATATCAGACGATTTGAAAATATGGTTCAGCTTGCCGAAGGCTACCCAAGTCAGTCTTATACGACGGAGAAGCTCAACGGTTTGGTTATCTTTTCCTATGCGAATCTCATGACCTAGGTATTTATAGGCCATTACCTGGTCTATGGATCTTATTCCTACGCATATATCTTCGCTGACTACAAGATTTGTCATCATCTGGGTTTTTAGATATATTTATTTTTAATCCCCCTTCTAGCGAGGAAAGGTAGAGCTGATTTAAAAGTTCTTTGGCCTCATCTATCCTATCAGCTATTAGTACAATATCAGTTTTGCCCTTTTACATATATATTCCAAAAGCGTAGTGAACAGTTTCGGCGATATGGTGTCCCCCTGGCGTACTCCACGTTGTATCGGGAATTTCTGGGTTTGACGATCAGCCACTCTAACACTGGCTGTTGCGTTTTGGTATATGTGTTTAATTATATTTATATACCGATAGTCAATTCGGCATTCTGTCAAGGCTTCCAACATTTTTTGTTGATTTACGGTGTCGAATGCGTTTTCATAGTCGACAAATATTAAAGCTAGTGGTTTATTATATTCAGTGCATTTTTCTATATTAGATTTTTTATTACCAGTAGGTGATCGTTTGTTCCATAGCCTTTTCTAAAACCCGCCTGTTCTATGGGCTGATAAAATTCCAATTTATTTACTAGTCGTTTCGTAATTATTTTTGTAAATAGTTTATAAATATGTGAAAGTAGACTTATGGGCCTGTAAGTCCTGAGGTCGGTAGCATCCCTTTTTTTATAAAGTATGATAATTTCTGCGTTATACCACTGGGTTGGTGTTATTGCTTCCTGCAAACACCTAGTGAATAGTTTGGCAAGGACCTGCCATAATCTTTTTCCAGCCACTTTCAAGGCATCTGCCACTATTTCATCGCCTCCGGGGGACTTATTGTTTTTCATTTCTTGCACTCACCTTCGAACTTCATTTGGTGTTACGTCCGGTAAAATTTCAGATCCCTGATTGATTATCTTTGGTAATGATCCACTCCGGTAACATTGCTGTTCTTTGTATAGTTGTCTATAAAAACTCTCTATCGTGTTCATAATTTAGACTCTATCCTCAATGATTTACCCCTGTTCATTTCTTAATTTGTGGACGTTTTTTCTTCCAATGGACATGCTCTGTCTGAGTACTTTCAAGCTTTTGTTTTTTTCTATTACTCTAGTTATTTTCATCGTATTGTATCGTCTCAGATCTTTTCTAACTTTCTTTTTAATTTTCTTATTCAAAATTCTTAGTTCATTTTGGTTATGATCCTGATTTTACCTAAGTTTTCTTCTTTCCTCTAGAAGATGTTAAGTGTTGTGGCTTAATTTTTTGTTATTGTTTTCAGGATGAGGACAGTATTTCCTTTCAGCTTCTTTCAATATTTGAGTAATATTATTGTTCATTTCATTGATGCTAATATTCTCTAAGTCGTGTGTATCCAAACTGGTCTTAATATTTTCTTCGTAATCCTTGTGTAGTGTAGTGTAATGTACAATTTTATGTTTATGACATTCTATGATTGTTGGATAGGCCTAAATTGACGAAATGCCCCTGAATATGCTCTAGAAAGCGAAAATACTTGGGCGATATTTAATTAATAAACTGTGCTCGATATCTGCCTTTTATTTGATCAAAGTTCATTTATTCGAGCATTCAACCTTATATCAATAAAAAAACGAGACTAAAGGTCCTGTAGTTAATGAACCTAGCGAAGTTGCAGTACTAATGTAATTATGTTCACCTAGATTCCATATTAAGTACAAGGCAAGTAGCAGTTGCATTTAGAATCAACCGAACTAGCGTCCGACCCATTTCGAAGGAAAACAAATTCCATCCATATAAAATACACTAGTGCACGAATTTAATGAGGATGATTATGACTGCCGTTTACAGTTTTGTGAAATACTCAGCGAACGAGCAGTGACCGATCCAGTTTCGCTTTAATATTTTTTTCCGGTTGTAACGAAAATATTTTGCCTACCATAGGGTAAGATTATGGGGTTGAAAATTGGGGATAGAAATTATGGGGGTGGAGATAGGGCAAGCAAAATAATCGATACTTGTGTACTCGATACTTGTAAAAGAAATAATAAAGCGAGCTGTCTTATATTAACATTAAATTTAAAACAGAAAAATTAAAATGACAGCTAAAATCAAATCCTATAATTTACAATTTTGAATATTAAATTTTTTTAAATTTTAATGAAAGCAATATGTTTAAAAAAAATGTCTGTCTTTACTTTAAATTTAAACACAAAAAAGTTACCTGGACTGCACTGGGGTTTTACACTAAAATTCTGGAACTATTACTGGAACTAAACAAACTGCCTCAGAAACAAAACAGGAACAGCGAGATTGAAGAAGCACTTCTGCAACTTTAGACTGGACTTCTTAAAAAAAAAACAGAAAACTGGAACATCAGAATTGCTGCAGACGACACAAATATTTTAAATACTTTTTTAACCTCCTCTGTAACTACACATACTTCACACTTTACTTTACACCGCTACAATTTCTATAAAAAGGGGCAAAAACAAAAAACTTTACAAATTCGACGAATAAATTTGGATCCAGACCTAAGCCGACTGTCTTTTGCGGCGACTCAAGTAAGAATGAGCAATTATCTTCTAAATTTCAATTTAATACATATACGAGGGGATTCCAATTATATATATATATATATATATATATATATATATATACATATATATATATATATATATATATATACATATATATATATATATATATATATATATATATATATATATATATATATATAATCAATAACATTTCTACACTAAGGTGTTGGGTGCATAGTCTCTTTTTAAGCTTCGTCTACAAACTTCCTCCAATTCTTCTTGTTTTTTGCCATGTTCTTCACTTGCTCTTTGGTGAGTCTTCTCTTGTCTAGGATGGCGGAAATTTCATCGTCCCAGGTCTTTATGGACATGCTCCCCGGTCCATTCAGATTTCTTTTCGCTTCCCAAACTTGCTTTTCCTGGTCTTTCTTTATCCATCTTGATAGTGTGGCCGTACCGTCTCAGCTGGGCTTCTTTGATTTTCTTCTCTTTGGTTGAACTTTAAGATGTTCTCTTATTACCTAATTCCGTATTCTGTTCATTCTGGTTATACCTAGTAATCTTCTTGGAGATACTTAATTGCAATGCTTTGCAGTTTTTTTCTGTTGTCTGGTAGTGATCGTCTAGCTTTAACATCCATGTGTTTTGATAGTAATTTATAAATACTGTGTTAATAATGATTATTTTGGCTTTTTGAGATAGTTTTTTCTTTGATAGGAATGCGCAAATGCAGGCTGCGTTTGCTATTCTAATGTTTATCTCAGTTTCTTGTGTACCCTTACTCTCTAGTTGAACTCCCAAGTATTTGAAGGTTTTGACTTGTTCTAGAGTGTCGTTGTTGATTTTAATTTTTGTATTAGGGTAACCTTGGTTTTCTATTTATCTAATTCTATTTAATTAGCCTTCTTCGGTCCATCTTTGGACATAGGCCTCCCCAATCCTTTTCCATTCTTCTCTGTGTATCGCTACAGTCATCCACCTAAAGCCCACTTGCTTCTTGATATTATCTGCCCATCTCATTTGGGGCCTTCCTCTGCTTCGTTTATATTCTCACGGTCTCCAACTTCTACGGTCTAAGAATTTTGTTCCATCGGTCTTCTTTTTGTCTTATATTGTGTCCGGCAAATCTCCATTTCAGTTTTGCAAACTTCTTGTCTAACATCCCTCACTTTTGTTTTCTTTCTTATCCACTCGGTTCTCTTTTTATCCATTAGTCTTATGTGCAACATTTGTCTTTCCATTGCTCTTTGGGTTTTCATGATTTCGTCCATGTTTGCTTTTGTAAATGTCCACGTTTGGGAACCATAAGTGAGAACAGGGAGTACACATTGATTGTTTGGTTTTCTTTGTTTGACCCAGATATATAGATATATATATATATATATATATATATATATATATATTTATATATATATATATATATATATATATATATATATATATAATCCTGAACTTGTTCTATTTCATCTTGTCCGATCCTCATTGTGATGTCTTTATCTATATTTGTTATAGATACAAATACAGATAACAACAAACTTTGGTTTTACTTTCGTAAATTTTCAGGTTACGTTTTTTAAGTTTATCGCTCCATATTTGTTGGCAACATAGACAAAAAATACATTTCGCGTATAATCCGAGCTTTACTCATCAGTATATTTCACATTATTGAGGTATTTATTAAAATTCGAACAGGTGCTTATTAAAATCTTGTTATTTATTATATTTTTATTATCCACACTCAATTCTACATATCAGGAATAAACTTTATTAACCTATTAGCAACCATAATATTAGCGAGCATCCTAGCATTCATACACCCTTTATAATATAATAAACTAATATAGAGACGCGGTTCCTAAATGAAATATACCAAAATAAAATAAAAAAGGAGAAAATCGCTACAATTGTTAGACATCCGTCTTCTCAACAAGCTCCAACTTTTTCAATCACGTTCTTCGTGTGTATGAGGTGAAAGAGCAAAACTGGCACGCTTTCTTTGTTTTTAACAGGGCAGTAGTGGTCCTTAAGAAATATTTGGGAAATATTTATTTAATCTCGAGGACCAACACATAGCTACGTAAAATTATCTAGCTACGTGTATATATAAATGAAAGCAAAACAAAATATATGGATTGCACAAAATCGAATCAACATGAGAATCTGAAGGTAGACAACCATACCTATAAATATGCCTTCACTTTTCCCCACCTAGGCTCAATAATAAATGACAACAACATCAGTCAAGAAATACAAGGACGGATTCTTAGCGGTAATAAGTGCTTTTCTGCATACAAAGACTTAATGAAAAGTAAATTACTGAATCGTGAGTCTAAGCTTAGAATCTACAAAACAGTAATTAGACCAGTGGTCACATATGGATGTGAAAAGTTGACCCTCTCAACCACTGATGAAAATGAACAGAGAATATTGGAGCGCAAAATACTAAGGAAGATATTTGGACTAACCCAATGCAGCGATGGTTCGTGGAGAATTAAAATGAACTACGAGCTGGATGAACTAATGCAGAGCGCAGATATTGTTAGATTTGTAAAATCACAAAGACTAAACTGGCATGGTCACCTAGAAAGAATGCCAGATAATCGAGCTGTAAAAGTAGTGCAGAGATGAAAGCCCGAAGAAAACAGAACAAGAGGAAGGCCGCGTAAAAAATGGATAGACGACGTAGAGAGGGATCTTAAAACCATGAACATCAGGCAGTGGCGAAGGAAAGTTTTCGACGGGGCAGAATGGAAGAATATTGTTAAGCAACTCACAAAGGGTTGTAGCGCCATTAGAAGAAGAAGAAGAAGAATTCTAGCGACACCTCTTTTAGGTCACCTGAGATTTGCCCTTTAGCGGATTGACTATTGTTATATTATTCACTCATGTTTCAGTTGTTTTTTTAGTAAACTACATTTTTACATGCAAATATAAACATAGTTTTTATTTAGAGTTAAAAAAAGCTGAGCAACATAGCCAACATTGTAAGCCACTACCATTACCATTTTTTTTGTCAGTTTGAATAGATTTCCTCATTTTTGTATCAATACCACGTATGTCATCTAAGTACTCCAAGACCTCAAAAAATGACGATTTTAACGAAAATACGGAAAAAATTTTACTTCGTCGGCAAAAAGTTCAAGAAATAACGTATAATAACTATATTAATATATTGTAATGTAACGTATAATAACATATACATCGTATGTATATGAATTTTATTATATTATATACATTGTATGTATATGTATCCATATTGCTATATGGAGTGAAAACCTGGACTCTCGGAATCACAAGTATGAGACGTGTAGAAGAATTTGAGATGTGGGTTTTTCGAAGGATGCTGAAGATCGCTTGGATAGAGCACGTGACCAACAACGAGGTGCTGAGAAGAATGGAGACTGAGAGAGAACTGCTAAATATTGTAAAAACGAGAAAAACGAGTTATCTAGGACACATTTACATGGGAGAAAAATACAACTTCCTACAACTGATAATGAAAGGGAAAGTGGAAGTAAGAAGAGGTCCTGGAAGAAGAAAATGCTCCTGACTGAAAAATGTAAGAGACTGGACAGGCATGGACACATATTTGATACCAAGAACAGCTTAAAATAGAGTTAGAGAAAACTAAATATATATTGCAACGATTATGTATGAAAAATAAAATTTTATTTACAAAAGCACTAAATATAAAAGTTAAGCTACTACTAGATTACACAGAAATTTAGCAAATAACTTCACACGAATACCTTGGAGCATGGATCACAGAAGATACTGATCAGACAAAAGAAATAAGATGCTGCGTTAAAAATGCACGGTCAACTTTTAATAGGATGAGAAAATTTTTCTGTAATCGCCATATTAATATAACGCTCCATATAAGAATGCTTTGATGTTATATTTTATCCACTCTTTTATACGGGGTTGAGGCCTGGATACTGAAACAATCCAACATTAAAAACCTGGAAGTATTTAAAATGTGGTAATACCAACGTATTTTGAAAATATGGACGGATTACAAAACAAAACCACAAGTTCTCGAACAACTAGGAAAAGAATGCTATGTTTCAAATTCCATAAAAATCAGGAAGTTGAAATACTTGAGGCACATTATGAAGGGTAAAAAATATGAACTATGAGGAATATAATGCAGGGTAAAATTAAAGGCAGAAGAACTTCAATTGAACTATTCAGGCACGTAATCAACAAAATTATAATTTCCAGAATGATTTCCAATCTCCGATAGAAACTGAACTTAAAGAACAAGAAGACTTGACGAACGTCTGACCTTTAACGTTCGAAACATATTGTTTATTTCTTACCCACAAGCTGATTAGTGTTTTAATAGAAAGAGTATTATGCTACAATATTAAAGTAAAAAGTTTGGATAAAAAAATGGAATTGTCTTGGATTTTTCTCATATTTTTTTTAAATATTCGATGTTCAACCTATTAAAAAATGACTTCGACAAACGCTAAAATTGGCTCTTCTTGGCATATTAATTGTTTATTTACGCTTAAAATTAGCATTTTACAAAAAAAATGACAAGAGTAACTTTCGTTTTGAATTAAACTGAATAATTTTTTATTATTTTTTTCAAAATTAGTATAAATAAATAGGTTGCCTTGACAAATTTGTAATAAACTTAGAAACAGTATATTGACATCAGAATCTATCGATTACAAGTTTTAGGTTGGGAGTATGAAATAGTCTTGTGACAATCAATCATTTTACGAGGACCGAATGAATCAGTGACCGACTCCGAAAACGATCGAATCATTTCAATCGTTCGTTTGTTTTAATACTTTTCGTAGTTTTCTTTTACTTTAAAAGAAATAACAAGTAACCGATTGATTGAGCTGAATCGACTAAAAACCGAGAGGATTTGCTTACCGTATTTCATACGTGTATTCACCTTCATAAGTTTATGTTTATGTTAGTGCGAGAAGGGCTTAGATAGTGGATAGTTGTTGATGTTCTGATTGCTGTTGTAACTTCTGTATTGTATTTTGGAGTTAGTGTATATTTCTTTTTATCAGATGCTTAAAAAATAATACTATTTATATACAATTGCCCTGTAAAATAAAAAATAAGATAAAAATAATTTTAATAATACTTTTCTGTAAATCAACTAATTATTTTCTAAACTAAGCGGGATCAAAATCAGAATTGAAATCATTGTCGCTTACATTCACCGAAAGAAAATTTGTTAAGAATCCGTGATAGCTACTAGGGATAATTTGAGACTTACACATATTCAATAAATTGTCTTTTTTGGCTCTAGGAAAATGAAGATTACTTTGTTACAATGGTTCAACTGATGTAGAAGAATCTGTTGAACGTTGCCGCCTCGTTCTTTTTGTTACCAAAACAACATAATAACCATTACTAGTCATATCATATTTATAGTACAATTTATTGGAATATTCAGGTTTCACAAAAACTTCTTTTATGTTGTACCTTTGTACAATTTAAAATTTACGAAGTTAGTGTGTTGCATTTCTTCCACTATATAGGGTTTACCGTTAAAGCGTAAACACTATCACTTTTTCATTCACCTCATTCTGAGTGTGCAGATTTTCTAAAAAGCAATGACGAATAAATACTTTTAAAGTGGATTCAGCATACAAATACATGGCATAAATTATGCCATTGCGGTTTTGGCCCACATAATTGTCCGACCAAAATCTAAATTCATTTGTGCCTAGGTCCTTATGTTTTAAAATAAATTTCCTTAAACACGTGGAAACCTCATTAGCGTCCCTTTTTGCCTTAATCTTCATGCCACATGAATCAAGTACCTCCTTTATCCACGACATTGGAAACACTGAAGTTGAATGTTGATAGTTTAGGAGCATTAAGCCAAGTAAAAATAATTCATTATTTGTTTAATTAAAGAATATTTTGCCAAGTTTTTTTCTTTATATCACTTACTATTATAAAACCCAAAAAAGTAAAGACCGAAAATAAAATATTAAATATTTTTGTCTGCGAATATATAAATGTTCTTTTACAGTATACGTCCCTTAAAAGTAAAATTTATTCCAATAGCCCAATTTTCCCTTGCCAGACCCGATTCTGCTAACTTCATCGGTCGTCGTTCTTTTAAAAACCACCACAGGAAGCGCAAGGGACTTCTTCAAAGGGTTTTTCTTCTCGATTTTGTGTGTCACAACGTAGGAATGGAGATGGAAAGGCGGAAGGGCAAGAAAACTTCTCCAGATTGCAGACAACTTGACGCGTAATTAGGATTCGAGTTGAGATCGTGAAGGACCTTTTCAAACACGTCGGTTGACAGAGAACGTGATGGTCTAGGCGGTGATGGACTGCAGTTACATCATCACTATGAAGTTATTTTCCAAGTTAAGAGTATATACACAAATAAAACTATGTTTTTAACTTATTATTTTATATATAAAGAATACTGATTTTTAAAATGTTTTTATTAAATATTTCTCTAGGAATATTTCATTATTTAGTGAATTCTTTTTTTTTATTTAAACAAAAATGACCCTGCATCAACTACTAAGAGTTATTAGCAGAGAGTACAAACACAAATTATAAATATTTAATTTCTTACAATGTATATATAACTTCTTCTCATTGCGCCGTCTCCTTTCGAAGGTTGGCGATCCAAATGGCAATTGTAGTTTTGGAAACTGCTGCGCGAAAGATAAGATATATAAGATATATAATATAATAAAGATATATAACTTAAATATATTCTATTAAACACTGTAAAATTTAATGTCTTTCAAATATTTCAGCACTTGGTTGAACTGGCAGCTTAGTAGGTCCTTCATGTTGGTAGAGAGGTTATTTTTTCTTCTTTCTTTCAGGTATGTTTTGCATTCTAAAAGAATATGTTTCACAGTGATTTAGATCTTGCAGTTGTGACAGAAAGGGATGGCTTCTAATGAATTCTTATTTAATTAATAAAATCAGTTTCCAATTTATTATTTTTGTTGGGAAAAGTCACAATTTTACTTTAAAGTAAGTTTATTTGACGTTTCGATTTCCAATTCGGAAATCGTTCTTAAGATACAAAACAATAGCTCTTAATCTTCTTTAAGTGCCATCTCTACGGCGGACGTCGGCAATCATCATAGCTATTCGGACTTTTGAGACGGATGCTTTGAAAAGTTCATTTCATGTGCATCCGTACCACTCTCTCAGGTTGCGCAGCCATGACATTCTACGCTTCACTTATCTTTTCTTGGATCTTTCCCTGTATAATCAGTTGGAGCAAGGTGTATTTCTCTCCACGTGTAATATGTCCGAGATATTCCAATTTTCTTGTTTTAATTGTATTTAAAGTTTCTATGTCTTTATTTATCCTTCTTAGAACCTCTTTGTTTGTGAGGTGTTCTGTCCACGATATTTTCAGAATTTTTCTATACACCCACAGCTCGAATGATTCCAGTTTTTTCATTGATGTCGTATTCAAGGTCCAAGATTCCATTCCATAAAATAAAGTCGAAAAAACTTAGCACCTTGCCAACCTAAATCTTAGTTCCAATTTTAAATCCATTGTATATAGCACTCTTCTCACTTTGTTGAAATTTGCTCTAGCTTTTTCTATTCTGATTTTGATCTGAATGTAATCATTTGTAGAGTTAATAATTGCTCCTAGATATGCATATTTGTCCACTTGTTCGACGTTGGTTCCGTTTATTAGAAGATTCTCGCTATTTCTTTGAGTTTTCGGTATTCTCATAAATTTGGTCTTCTTGACATTCATTGTTAGACCAGACTCTTTTCCATACTCCGCTATGCTGGTCACCAGTCTCTGAAGATTTTCAATATTTTCGGCTAAGATCACAGTGTCGTCCGCATATCTATTGTTGTTAATGGGAACTCTATTTATCTTTATTCGAACTGTTTCACCGTCAAGAGCGTTTTTCAGGATCTCTTCGGAGTAGGCATTAAAAAGAATTGGCGACAATACGCATCCCTGTCTCACTCTGCATCTAATTTCAATTTCTTCTGACAGCTGTTCGTTAACGTGTACTTTTGCTCGCTGTTTATAATATAAATTTGATATGATCCTGAAGTCGCTGTAGTTAATCTTCTTTGATTTCAGGACATTCATTAATTATTTATGTCGTACTTTATCGAATGCTTTATTATAGTCAATAAAACATGCATATGTATCTTAATTGAGGTCCACACATCTTTGTATCAGTATATTAAGTGAAAAAAGAGCTTCACGCGTTCCTAGGCATTTGCGAAAACCAAATTGTGTATAATTAACGTCTATGTCCAGTTTGTGATATATTCGGTTATGGATGACTTTTAGTAGTAGCTTTAGCACATGAGACATCAAGCTAATGGTGCGGTAATCGCTGCAGTCTCTTGCGTTTTTCTTTTTGGGAAGATAAATAAAAATCGACGTTAACCACTCTTTGACACTAAAAGTGTCACTAAAACATCAATGTGCTTCTCATCTAGAATTTTTAGGATTTCTATAGGAAGCATGTCAGGTCCAGGGTTTTTCCCACTTTTCATTATTTTTAATGCGTGTAATATTTTTCTTTTGTAATATATGGACCTATTTCTTCTGACGTAAGTTCTATGTATTCCAGATCTCCTATTTCATCATCGAACAATTCGTCGATATATTCTGCCGGTCTTTATACTTTCTCGTCCGTATGTGTTATAGTAGTCCCGTGTCTATCCAGAATTGCACGAGTGGGATTTTGTTTTCTTAGTCCTGCCAGTTCTTTAACTTTCTTGTGTAGGTTAAACAGATCATATTTATTTTGAGGGTCTTCGGTCTCTTCGACTTCCAGGATTGGCTTGTTCTTTGAAAATTTCATTTAGTCTATCTATAAATGGTCTTATCTTATACAGTATGTCATAGCTAGGTGAACCTCTCTCTAAAGCTGCTAAATTGTTATTTAGATAGATATTTTCTATTAATTTTTTGAATCTGGTTATTGTACAAGCTTTGGAGATAACAGTATTATTATAAAAAGAATCACGTGACTAATATAAATGTTTGTCTGGTAAAGGGTGTAGTCTTATTAAAATAAAAACACCTAGCAATTCCCTTACTTATTCTTGGCTAGTGTTCTTGTGATTTTGGCTGTCTTTTTGTACAACATATAAATTCGTTTATACAACAATTTGTTCTATTAGATCATAAGATAAGAAATTCTCAAAATAAAATATTGGTTGGCTTTTATTCAAATGTCCAGTAAAATTAGTTAGCGTAACAACTGAACTATGTTCTACCAAAACACTTTGATTTTCTTGTGGGTCATTTTCAGATGTTGCTTCAGTTGTGGAATGTACACCAACGGATGTAGAAGGAACAGCTTCATCGGCTTTATCAAGTAATTGCCCAATTCTACCATCAATAACGTCTCCATCGGACTTACCTTAAACAAGTAGATGGGGATGGTATATAAATGTCATTATTATCATCAGAGTAGAGATCAATATCAGACCAATCTTCTTCTAAAGCAGCAAGGAGTTCACGTTCTGATAATCCCCTTTTTAAATTTATAATACTAAAATATAACAGAAATTTAGGCCAGAACTTTAGGCAAAAATTTGATAAAGTGGTTTGCACACCTGCATGTACCAAGTTTACATGCATTTCTTTTAACATATCTAACATGTATCTGATCGTATGGAAGGTCAGCAATTTCCAGTCGTTCACCCACACGTAAGAACCAGTAGTCAAGAGTATACATGGGCGTCAATGCAACTAAGTTTTTATTTGAACAAACTCTATTTGCTTTTAAGTCAGAAATTTCTTTACTAAAATATTTTTGTTGAAGCTTAAGTACTAAGAGATTTCTTGCACTATCTAATTCTCTGGGAGTTAAAACCCCCGTTAGTCGATTTAGATCAGTCTTTGATAGCCTACAATTTTTTATATATCGTAAAATGTGTGCAAAAATACGTTAAATATTTTTAAACGATGAATATCTTTCCGTAACTAATAATCAAAATCTATTTTATACTCAAATATTTGACAAGACGACCTTCTTTTCTTAGGAAATATTCTCTAGACTAAAATTCTAAATTGATCGTAATTTATATTTAATGACGATAAAAATGAAGGCCCATGCCACCACATATGTGAAGGAATAAACAGCTTTTTCACTACTACACCTCTACTAGGCAAGTCTGCTGGATTTTAATTATATCTCGCATGGTACCATAGCTGCTACCTGATTTGCCACAAAACCATTCCATCTTCACGAACTTGAATTAACCCAATATAAAGCTATCTCTGAATCTGAATCCGACCATACATGACATTCATCAATCCTAACCCAATCTTTAAAAATATCTAAAAGAGAACTAGCCAACTGTGTACCCAAACTTATTGCACATAATTCTAACCTGGATATTGTTGTTTTTGACAAAGGTACGACTCGTGATTTTGAGGTAATTAATACCGAGGAGACGGATTGGTTACTATAAATCGTTCTTATATATACAACTGCAGCATATGCCGCTTCGCTTGCGTCGCAAAACACGTACAATTCTATTTTACTAATGCCTGAATTTGCCAACACGTAACGAGAAATAATTATTGTTTTCAACTGAATAAAATCCGAGCAATACTCTTCCCAAATCTTTAGCAAATGCGGTTCTGTGTTTTCCGAATCTCAACCTATTTTTAAGATCCAAAGCTTTTGAATTAAAATTTTTACTTTAACGATAAATGGTATCAATAAACCTAATGGATCAAAACATTGAGCAACCAACGACAAAATCTGTCTCTCAGTAATCGGTATACTTAGCGTAATTTCCAGTACAACAAAGCTCAAAACGTCAGTAGCTGGATTATATCTTAAACCAAGTACCTTATTAGAGTGTTCCTTTGACAGATCTATGTTATGTAATTCGAAATGCTTTGAAACATTCTGATTTGTTTGTGACAACTCAGTAAAATTTAAAACAATCTTGTGTAACGTAAATCCAGATCCATTCATCACTGTTTTCAAGTCATTATTTAGTTTATTCAATTCACTAATAGAATCACAACCCGCCAAAAGGTTATCCATATACGTATGTTCGGTCAAAATGAGAGAAACAAAAGGATAATTCGCTAGTTCTTTATTTGGGAAATCTGTTAGTACTTATAGCCAAGAACGGCGCGCAATTCGTGCCAAATGTTAATTTTTGCATCTCTATACACGATAATTATTGTTCATTAACGTTATCTCTCCATTAAGTTTATTAGCAAAATTGTTTGATTTTGATTCACTTGAATTTGCCTAAACATTTTTTCAATATCTCCTATTAAGACAAATTTAAAAGTTCGAAGATCGCCTAATAGAATTTTGCCAGGAGCATAATGTTATAGCCGCAAATACATTTTTTAAATTACCCAAGCGACGCCTTAATACATGGAAATCGCCAGCTGACAAAGACAACAAAATCGTCAGAAATCAAATTGATTACATCCTAATAAAACACAGATATCGAAACTCAATTCAGGCAGTAAAGGCATATCCAGGAGCAGACGTATCCTCTAATCACAGCCTTCTTATTGCTAGGTTTCAACTTCAACTAAAATAGACGCAAAAGAGCCGCAACAACAATAAACTTAACATACAGAAACTAAAGTCAGAAGAAACAAAAAAAAATCTGAAACACGAAATCAACACAAATCTAGATAGAAACCCAAGAAATAATTTTAACGTAGAATAGCAGTGGCAATTCTTCAAAACCTCTATATTTTAGCCAAGTAAGAAAGTACTTACAACAACCAAATGTAAGGAAAAAGAATGGATGACCGAGGAAATTCTAGAGTTGATGAATGAAAGGAGAACAAACAAAACCATCAATACGATCCGCTATAAACAGCTTCAAAACCAAATAAGAACAAAAATTAGGGAGGCTAAAGAAACCTACTTCTCTGAAAAATGTAAAGAAATAGAAGAACTGCAAAACAGATATGACAACTTTAATCTACATAAAAAAGTCAAAGAACTAGCGGGAGGAGGAAGTAGAAGAACTTCGAATATATTGCTCGACAAAAATGGAAAGATTATATTGGAGACAGAACAGAAACTACGACGATGGAAAGAGTACATCAAGGAATTATTTCATGACCAGAGAGAAGCTAGTACATCTGTAGATAGCCAAACGGGAGATGTAGGCCCAGAGATAACCAAATCAGAGGTTGGTCAGGCATTAAACTCAATGAAAACCAATAAATCTGCTGGTCCAGATGAATTACCAAGCGAGCTATTAAAGTTGGTCAACGAGAAAAACCTAGACATAATAGTAGAACTGTTCAACGCTATCTATACTACGGGAATCATCCCTAGAGAAATGTTGACATCAGCATTTGTGTGTTTGCCAAAGAAAGTGAATGCCAAAGAGTGCAGTGACTATCGAACCATAAGCTTAATGTAACATACCTTGAAAATTCTGTTGAAAATTATCCACGCCAGAATTCACACTAAACTGGAGCTGGATATTAGTGACACACAATATGGGTTCCGCAATGGTATGAGTACCAGAGAGGCACTTTTCTCCTTCAACGTGCTGACGCAGAGATGTTTGGATGTTAACCGTCCTCTTTACGTCTGTTTTATAGACTACAATAAAGCGTTTGATAAAGTTAAACTTGACCGACTTATGGAAATTCTAAAAAATAAAAACCTAGATGAAAGAGATTTATGGCTAATAACAAACCTTTATTACAATCAGCGAGCAATAGTACGAATTGAAAAAGAGACATCTGAAGAAATGGAAATAAAGAGAGGAGTCAGGCAAGGCTGCACACTATCACCTCTATTATTTAACGCTTATTCTGAAGAGGTAATTCGAGAAACTCTGGAAGATGAAACAGTCGGCATAAGAGTAAATGGAGTCTTAGTTAACAACATCAGATATGCAGATGATACAGTAATAATAGCCGATAGTTTACAAGACCTGGAAATACTCATAAGTAAAATAGTAATGTGTAGTAGGGAGTCCGGACTCTCGTTCAATATCAAAAAGACGAAGTTTATGAAAATTTGTAAAAACAACCATAATACTAACGAAATCTTGACAGTAGAAGGCCAACATATCGAAAGAGTAAAAAAGTACACTTACCTAGGAACACTTATAACAGAAAATAATGACTACACTGCAGAAATCAAAGTCAGAATCGAAAAAGCTCGTTCTAATTTTATGAAAATGAAAAAGGTCCTATGTGGCAAGAATTTAACATTAGCTCTTAAAGTACGCCTAACAAAATGTTACGTATACAGTGTACTATACTATGGAGTGAAATCATGGACGTTAAATCTAGACACAATGAGACGACTTAACGCCTTTGAAATGTGGACCTATAGAAGAATTATGAGGGTTTCCTGGGTAGATAGAGTTACGAACAATGAAGTACTGGGAAGAATAGGTAAAGAGAGGGAAGTTGAACTAAGAATTAAAGAAAGAAAGCTACAGTATCTCGGACATGTGATGCGAAACGAGAAGTATGGCGACTCATAATACAAGGAAAGATAGATAGCAGAAGAAGCATCGGAAGAAGACGAATTTCATGGTTCAAGAACCTGAGAATGGTTTGGATGCAGCTTAAAACAACTTTTTAGAGCTACTGCCTCAAAAAAAAATTAAAATAGCTATGATGATTGCCAATCTCCGTAGCGAAAATGGTACCTGAAGAAGAAGAAAAGTTCGAAATCAGAATTCTTAATCAGATATCGTACAAGTTAGGTTGTACCTGATATCTTTGCATTGTATCATTTAGCGAGAGATTGATTTTTACTGGCATAGAAACAAATGTTATTAAAATTTACCAGCGCATTGCAATATATTACAACAATTCGATTTTAAACTATCTCGAAGGTAAACATTAAGCTAATGTCAAATTAAATTAATTCGATTAATTGTACTCGTAGTTAAACACATTGACGTTGTATATTTTAAAAGCAAATGTCGGTTTAATTGGTTGCTTTCCATCTACTTATATAATTAAAGACAAATGTTGTCCTTTGCTTAGTACAGAATCCTTTTACAAAAACCTGCGGTTATTTATTCGAATTTTTTGTCCGCAATATACAGGCTGTAACCTATTACCCTCTTTTATTTTCTTTTCCTTCTCTTCGCTATATACCGAGGTGCTTTATTTACTCTGAAAATCCAAGTTTTGTTTGCCAAAGTCAATTAAATGCTGTAGTCGTAGTCGCATCTATGAAGCAAATTTGCTTTGTGGGAAAACTCACGGACACCTTTACTCAACGGGGCAGGCAAAAGTACAGAGTGGACAGTGGAAACTATCTGATTACCAGAGGTATAATCTCCAAAATCTATGCTTTGTTAACTTTCAATCAAGGGTAAACCAAAATTTATGAAAAAATCAACGTAAGTTGTAATTCAAAAATATAAATACACTCTGAAGATTTACTGAATAAATGATTTTTTTTTTATTTTACAAGCATAGTTGCATCAATCTCTGATATTATTAGCAACATATATACATACATGTATCATGCAGTCCATGTATGGAATAAATTTGTTTTTAGCGTTATTATGTACTATGTGCAAAAATCCTGAAACAGGTTGATTTTTATTCTTAAATTGACAATTTACAGTATGAAAATATTTTACCCCTCCAGCACCCTCTTTGAATTATAAGCACCCACTCGAAAATTTTAAATAACAAAGGGGGTCATATGGCATCTTGTTAGAAAGGGATTTTAGTCTTCTGTTCAGCAACATAAAGTTTGGTGCAATCATAACTGAGAAAATTGATTTTTAAGATGTAAAATTTTGATAATGTCTCTATCACAAAACTTTAGGTTGAATGAAGATAATAATATCACATAATATTTAGAATGTATTTTTCAATGTTTTTTACAATTAAATAAAATGTTCAAAATGATCACCATTCATTTCTTGACAATAACCGAGGCGATTTTGGAAGTCTCGTACAACATTTTGACCGACCTCGGGGGTTATTTTGTTAATTTCTTCCGTTATCCTAACTTAAATCAGCAATACTGTTTGGTCTATTAAAATATACTTTAGGTTTTAAATAACCCCATAACAAGTAATCTAGCCGGCCATTCGATCGTTCCACGTCTTCCAATCAACCTATTGGGAAGAACCTCGTTTAAATAATTTCTAACTATACGTGCAAAATGCGGTGGAGCTCCTTCTTGTTGATAGTAAATAGATCTATCTATCTTACTTGGATGATTAACATCAGAAAAAAATATTCGTAATGTAAGCACTAAAAAGTTAATTCAAAAATCTAGATAAACCTCACCATCAACTGTGACCTCAAAAAAATAAGGACCAATAATTTTATTGTTAATGATACCAGCCCAAACGTTAACTTTTTTAGGATATTGCTTGTGAGTCTCACACACCCAGTGAAGATTTTCTCTGCTCCAATATCTACAGTTCTGTTTGTTAACCGTTCCGTTTAAATAAAACGTCGTTTCATCAGAAAAAACTATTTTGTTTATGAACTGAAAATCTGCGTTCATTCTGTCCATCATCATTTCACAGAATTCTTGCCTTTTATCAGGATCATCTTCATTTAACTCCATAACCAACTGAACTTTGTAAGGGTGGTATCTTTCTCTACGCAAAATTCTCAAAATAGATGATTTACTTACATCATTGACGGCGGCAAGTTATCTTATCTTATGCGGATTTTCCTCAATATCTAAAAGTACATCTAACTTTTTTTCATCAGTAAATTTAACATTTTTACTTGGTTTTTCAATATTTTGTCCAGTATAACGAAACTTTTTTTCAATTTTGCTAACTGTAGACTGCGAAACTTGTTGACCAGGATATTTATTATTAAACATTTCACAAACCTCCTTTTGAGTTCTTGTTTTATTACTACAACCAATCATAATTAAAGCTTATGGATGGTAGTTTAACTCCAGTCATTATTTTAAAGGCGCCTGTATATGCGTCGTAGAAGTTTTTGTTTTTTTTTATTTCTTTTTATTTAGCAATATTTTTTATTTATTAGAATTAGCAGCAAATGCATATGTGAGACTTAGGTGCATCCTTTTATATCTAACTGGTTTCTCTTTAGTTTCTACTCTCAAATTTTTTATTGAGCTGATCCTAAATGCTTCTGTGTCATTCTAAATGCCATAATTTAAATAACTTCAAGGTGATTCTTCAGCAGGCCATAATCTATTTTGGATTTAATAAGGGTTTTATGCACATAAATTAGGCAGTTATAGTCTGCTCCATAATTTTTACTAGAGAGAGTTTTCATAAGAGTGATTCCATTTTGGCATGTTTTTTAGTGCGGTTTATAAGTGACGCTGAACTGAGATTTTTTTCCCTAAAGAGACTGATACCCGATTATTGCATGTAATGTGCATATAACCTACCACAAACTAAGCTAGATTTTGATGGTGTAATTTAATTCATAGCAATTAAAAATGGCGGTGCACTTATAACTGATCCTTAAGTGGTGCCATTTGCTTGATATCACATTAAATATTTGCAGTGGTTGACTCTTACTTGAAAATTGCGTTGTTAAAGAGAATTTAAAATAGAATTAATTATATTACTGCTAATCTTCTATATGTTTAGTGATTTTATAATATCGTAACGGCATGCTGTATCAACTGCTTTGGTAATATCTATAAATACTGCAATAGTTGTCTATTTGTTCCCAAAAGATTAAAGAATTTCAGATTCTAAATCAATGAGATTATCAGTAATAATTTGGTTTTGTCGAAATCCACTCTGCTCGTTAACGAGGAGTTGATTTTCTTCTAATATTCTAATATTCATATCCATATTCATATACATATACATAGCAATCTTTTATTTATTATTTTTTCCATGACTTTTCTTATTACACGAGTGAGTGAGATGGGCCTCTATGAGGAAAGTTTAGTTCGTGGATTCTTAGAGAATATGTATAATTGTTGAGTTGTTCCAGCAGGTTGGAAAGACATTATTTAACCATAGTCGAATGACAATTTTTAGAAAAACACATTTAGCATTGACTGGAATATTTTTCAAGAATAATAAAGGTAGATTATCAGGTCTAGAAGCAGAGTTTTTTTTATAGTATTAAGCTTTAAGTTCATTTAAGGTTAAAAGTTTATCGAAAGGACTTTAATCTTCAGAAGGGAGCTGTCGTCATTTTCCAAATGTAGCAGAAGCATTAGCTATTTCATTGGGTTTGTTAATTATTATTATGGTGAGTAATAAAAGGTACTTTATATGTGAGACAAATTACCTCCAGTTAGTTTTTAGGGCAATCTTTCTTTATATACCTAGCATATGCTATCCGTTTTTTGTATTCAACGATGTTTTTCAGTTTGTTGAAAGATGCTTCATACTAATTAATTGCTTCTTGGCATTACGTGTCCCATCATAGTAGAGGTCAGTATTTTCCTTAATATTTTAGTGTTTTCTATAAATGTTTTTGCCGCATATGTAATAATATTAGTAAAAATCTTGTGATTTTAATTTATACCAGCGTTGTACTTCTTGATGTTTTGCTGTTAATTTTTCTATTTGCAAAATTTATTTATAAAGTCCGTTAATATCCTTTCATATAAACAACTAAGTATACTAGTTACCACTTACTATTTTTATTATTTTTTTAATGAATTAGCGCTTTTCTTAGAAAGCCGGAGAGGAACAGGTTCATCTCGGTCAGACCTTTTTCTAATCGGTCAAAATATGTTGAATTGAAGTGCGTTGACTTCGGCAAAATAAAGTGATAAACAACAAAGGTAAAGCAGTAACCTGGCATTGAATGAAGAGGGCGCTATTGAAAAAGAGATTGCCAGTGAGATCCTATAGAAAAATATTTCTTTTGTGTAAAAAATTAACAATAAAATGACCAATCTTATTGCATAAAATGCAGGTTTTACCACAAAACTGTATATTTAATCGACATCTAAAGATATTTCGATGAAAACTAAGAACTAAACGAAATAGGGTCGTACCATTTCTTTTAGAAGTTTACAGTTTTTATTCAAAGTGGTGGTTTGTTCTTAGAAGAAAATCCAAATTTGTATCTTAATTACACCAAAAGAGATATTATGTATAACCGATCTCAAGTGTTTATTTTAAGAAGAAAATACGAAATTGTTCATGAATACCCTAACCCAGAACTAATTTAGTATGAGAGGGGAAGTTTTAAATACGCATACTATAAAGAACGTATTCAACGAGCGATAAAAAAAATTTCTAGACACAGGGTTATGTAAAATAAAACACCGTCAAAGGTTTTAAATTTTTTTTTGAACATCCTATTTATTTGCAATCTCTAATATACAATAAGTAAATTGTTTAATTAGATTACAAGACACTTGCAGGAGACTGTCCAGTGACAATAACCTATTAACAAAATTATTTGTGACTCTAATATAATGTTTATAATAAATAAATTGTTTTTTTTTAATTTAAAATTTTAAAATCTTGTTGGTAAATCGCTTGGAGTAAGACGTTTTAGCCTTCTGTTTGCCTGGGGCCTCATAAGGTTCTTCGCTAGCCTGTTGGGGTGGTTTTGCATTCGTCTGGCATATTTTTGGGAGTAACTGGCAATTTCTTCTTTGACAGTTTACATCTGAAGATCGCGATTGATGAATTCATTGGACATGTACCACGGTGCATTTGTGTCTTCGATTGGAATCTCTTCAGTATGTCGATATTGGATCTTGACGCAAATCCCCACAGTTGGATTTCATAGCTCCATATGGGCTTTACCACTGACTTGTATACTAGGATTTTATTGTACAAATTCAGTTGCGATCTTTTTACTATCAGCCAGTACATTTTACTGAGTTTTAGACCCAACTGTTTTCTTTTCGTGAATATGTGTTTCTTTCACGTTAATCTGTGGTCCAGGTGCATACCTAAGTATTTTACATCATCCTTTTGTTGTAGTATTTGGTTATTTAATGAGACAGTTGGTCATGTACCTTTTCGATTAGTGGACGTTATATGTACTGACTTGCTTTCGTTAACTTTAATTCGCCATGTTTGCAACCAAATCTTTATTTTGTCGAGATTGATCTGGAGCAGTTGTGAGGCGATATACGGGTTTGAGTGAGCTGCGAGGATTGCTGTGTCGTCTGCGTATGTGGCTGTGACGATGTTCTGACTTGTAGGAAGATCTGCTGTGTAAAGTAGGTAGAGAACTGGTCCAAGGATACTACCTGGGGGTACTCCAGCTTGAATTGGATATAAGTTAGTGCACTGATCCTTTACTTTTACAAGGAAATGCCGGTCGGAAAGATAGGACTTAAGGATTAGAAAGTAGTTGAGAGGAAGGACTTGTCTTATTTTGTAAAGCAGGCCAGTGTGCCAGACTTTATCAAAAGCCTGCGAGATATCCAAAAAGGCTGCAGAACAGTATTTCTTGTCTTCTAAAGCTTTGTTTATGGAATTGCAGATTCGGTGAATTTGCTCAATGGTAGCATGCTGTTGTCTAAATTCAAACTGGTGGTTGGGTATTAGCTGCTGTTGTACGAGGATTAGCTTGGCTGTAATCTGTTGAGTAGTAGTTTTTCAAAAACCTTTGACATCACTGAAAGTAGACTGATAGGTCTATAGGACTTAACTTCTTCTACAGGTTTGCCTGGTTTGGGTATTAAAATGATCTGTGCAACTTTTCACAAAAAGGAATAGTAACCAGGTCTTAGGATTGCGTTAAAATTTGTGTTAAATATTGCACTCCTCTTAAAGGAGATTTAAGGTTTTAAATTTAAGAAAATTAAAATACCACATATTAAATATATTGATTTATTAATTTTTTTCACTTTTGAGAGCCTTTGTGACTGTTATAGAATGTTCGAAGTAGTTTTGTCCCATGAAGTTTATTTCACATTTTATTTTAATTTAATTTAAATAATATATTTTATAAATTCAGTTGATTTTAATATAACAACTTGAATTACAAAAGCTAATATTTATATTAATATTTTATTGGATATTCGTCTCACCCTATAAGCCACAACAACAACACCGACATTGTACGTACATATAACGCTGAGGCTGCAAAATTTTCACCCATTAATATGTAGCGTACAAATATGGTAGTAGCATAATCATTCGCCCGAACAACCCCTTCGTTGGGGAACGTGTTTGCACTGTTTTGTTTACCAGGAACGTAAACGTACGCCTTACAGATTTGGAGCAAACTAGAAAACGTCTTGGAGAAGGTATTTTGCATAATTGAGTGCAAGAGCATCGATATTATGGTTTTGTACGTCAATATTTTAATATATTCCAATTATAATTGGAATAATTTTAAATTAAAATTTGTAAAACTGGTATTTAATAGAATTGGCTTTGAAAATAGTCTTCAGTAAAGTACTAAAAGCAAAACTTATGTTACTGTTACTTTCTTACATATGTTAAAGTAAATGACTAGTAGTAGTGTTCTTCAATTTTATAATATACCAGGGAAATAACGATATTCCCAAGACACTCTTTGATACAGGTATCTTACAATTGTTTTTGTTAAATTTGGTGATAAAAATATATAATAAACAAAATATGCAAAAGATTATATTTTTTAATTATAAACATAGTAAATCCTTTAAAATGAGAGTTTTGAAGTTATACTTCTATACGCGCGCTCTAAATCACTGTAAGACCGAGAACTGTCAATTTTGATATACGTTTGTGTCATGTCTAATTGGCAAATGTTTTACGTGTTTGGCTCATACGCTGGTGTATGTTAGTTCGAATCCCAATTAGAATTTAATTTTTTATTTTTGAAATATTTAAAAACCCTACCTTAATTTTATTAAATATATGTAATATACGCAAAAATGCTAAATTTTAAAATAAAATGAAAATTTACAACGTAATCCGAGTTGTTGGTTTTTGAAATTATACTTATATAAGCGCGTTCGACTTTGAAAATTTGCACGGGAGTGAATCGGAAATTTGCACGGGAGTAACAAGCCTCGTTAAGCATGTTAAATTATAAATTAAAACTTGTAAATATCTGAAGAAAGTCCCAATGTGTACTTATATACACAACAAACAACAATTAAATATTGTATTTGTCAATGTCAGATAAATTGACAGTTGTATCACCAAACAATATTTTTTTTATTAATATTGTTATTATGGTAAATTAAACATATGCGTAAGTATGTTATGCATATTGTCATTTTTAAATACTTATGAATATTGCATTTTAATTTGTATTGTATTATTATATTGAATTATGTTGCAGTGTATTGTATTGTATTTTTATATTAAAACAAAATAAACAATGAATTTTACTGCAGAGTACGTGTAAATTTTGATTCAATCCTTTATTTACTTACTATACTCCTATTACAGGTCAAATGTTTATATACAGCAAACGATGCACCATATACCTGTATACCTAATTATTTTTCTCTTTCTGCTCTCTCTTACCTATAGCATTACATATGTAATGATTGTGCAGATTGACTCCCATATAAATTTGTAACGACGAACGCGTGTATAGAAGTATAACTTCTACCGGCAGTCCCACTGGACTTCCACACCCGTTTTTTTTATAGATACGTTTGTGTATTACTCGTAAGAACACTTTTAGAATATGGTTCATCAAGCTAATCCTGTGCTCTTCACACTTCATTGCATTAGATTTTTTGGGCATTGGAATAAATATTGATATTAACCGTTCTTTCGGAATCTCTCTTCTCATTTTTTACATGTTTTAGCGCTTTCTCAATTTCGTCTTTGGTGATTGGTGGCCTATTTCTTTTTCTTGGTTCAATGATCTCAATTTTCTCGTCGTCTTCGAATAACTCTTTTATGTATTCTTCCCATCTGTTTATCCGAATCCATCTAAATTCTTAATAATCGCAACAATCAATACATTGAGTGTTTAAAGAAAAAATAATTTTGTATAATTTGTTTAAAAAATGTTATAAATAAATAAGTTGCCTTAAAAAATTTTCGTAAACTTTTAAACATAGCATATTGGCATCATAATTTATCGATTAAAACAAACTTTAGCTTGTGAATATGAAATCGACCTTTCTTGACAAATGCCATTAGTCCTCAACGTCAGAAAACGTATACTCAAAACGTCATTCAGTTAAATCAATATTGTTTTGCTGTTTTGTAAACAGCAATTTCATAGAAGTGTAACATATTATGCTAGCAAAACACCATTGTCAACACTGTTTTTAGTGTAATAATATCTATATTATACATACTAACAAAACACCATTTTCAACGGATTTTAGTAAATCCTTAAAAGATTTTTGGTTGAATTGAGCAATTAATTATCATATTATGACCTATTTGTCTGATGTTATTTTATGTATTACCTTAATCAAATGTGGGCAGTAAAATAAGTGAGGACACGAACAGCACCCTGTTTGAGTGTAGCCGAGGCTCGTAATATTGTATATTTTTAGAATAATAAATGTGAACAATGGACGCCTTTTCATTGCTATTTTACATATTCTGTGTTCTGTTTCGCATTTATACTTAAATAATGTTTCGAACTGTGTCCCTAATTTAAATTTGGAATTTCGTATATTTACATATATTCCCTTATAATAAAATTAAAACCCTTTTTAGGTTTGCAGGGGTTCCGGCCAAAGCGATGACAAGATATTTTAATATTTCTTTAACGAGTCTGACCTTTGAATATATGGTACAACATGCAAAGTAATTTTTTTTCAATTCATGTTTTAACTTAATTGTTTAAATTGTGTAGTATATGGGTATAACTTACATAACTCATTAAAATTGTAAGATAAGGTATATTTTTCTTTTATTATTATTTAAGGAATTTATTATATATCTTTCTTCTTCTCCTTTATCCTTATATTATTTTTATTTAAGTTGAGGATTGGAGCGACGCTTTGAGTTTTTTCTATCGTTTTTCATTAATTTAAGTTTCTTCATTACTCTTGATTGGGCGTGCATGATTTGGACGCTAAATTTAAAATTCGACACTGAAAAATAAAATTACCTGTTTCCGCATACATGATTTGGACGCTGGGTGTAATTGAAATGTAAATGGAAAGTCAGGTAATAAAATTCTAGAGATTAAGCTTGATAAGGTTTATTTGTCACTTTGAAATAAATACGACATACATTTTACGAAATGGAATCGATCGATACAGTTATTATAGTTTGATACTCATGTATCCTATTTATAACGAACATAATTTTTTTTCTACTCTTTGGATCTTTAAGTCTATTACTTTCACTATTACAGACACTATTAATTTTAATGTAAGTTTCAGTTTGAAAATTTTTTAAAACATCAATAAAATGGAAAATATTTGGATGAGCATGGTAAAAATTATCATTAAAACGCGAGTGGAACGATTCACAAGCATTAGTTGTTAATTGTAAACTCTCACTCATCGCAGCCCACATCTCCGACGGAAATGTTGCGTGGTCGCCAATGTAGTTAGTTGTCCAATAAGTAGTCGGAAAACTTTTCAATTTTTGAATCCTTTGGTTGAATAGCCATAAAATCATATATGAAAGATTCTTCGACTTCTGAGGGAGGTAAAAATGGCAGCCCAAAAATATATTTCAGCCATTTAGATATTTCACTGTCTGCCAATTTATATTCCCGAATTAAGCCACAACCACCGATATTACGATACCAAGCATACATAAGATGAAAACGGCACCCTTTAATGTGCACATTTGGAAATTCAAAACGCGCAGCATTGTGGATAGCAATTTCAAAATCGGAGAAAATGATTTTTGGATTGAATTTTAGACCAATTACTTCACATTTGCGTTTCAAAACATTAAATAGTTTTATATAGGTTTGTTCCGATTTGTGGGGAAGTAAACAATAACACAATGGTATATAATGTCCATTGATAAATACATGTATGGTAAAAAATTGCTTGAAATATTGAGCACAGTAACTAAATGTACCGTCCATATAAATCGTTTCACTGCCACACAGAAAACGCATGTTAGTGTTACACGAGAAGATGATAATGTTAGAACTAAGTTCAACCGCAAATATAAAATTCTCGGCTTTAAGTGTTTTGATATTCAAAATATTTACCGCAGCAATAGTTTCTTCTTTACTTTTGGGCAGTTTCGGTTGAGCCATTCGCCGTTCACTGTATATTTGATTTCGTATTAAATTAACGTCTTTTACAGACATGTGGCTCAAGCAATCTACATTTTCTTTCAACGCACTATGTATGATTTTGGACGGCCTTTCGGTCAAATTATCCTTAGCCTTTCTTTTGGCACTGCTACGCACAATCTGTCTATTAAGCGTCTTGATATCACACTCGTGATTATGTTCTAGATTACTTCGGATCACTAACTTTTCTGGCCCTTTCGTGAATATCTTCGCTTTACACGACCGTTTTACGCACCTCCAATACGTTTCTCCCGATTTTAGTACTTTATCTTGAGAAAAAGTAAAACTGTTCACTTTGAGCAAAATTTTACCACGATTACTTACTAACGTTGAAATTTCCATGTTCACTTTTCACTATTCTCTGACAAACTAATAACTAGTAACTAAGTAAATTTCAATGACCATCATTAAACCCTAATTATATCTAATATCTGGTACCTGCGATAATCCTTCCGGCAGCGTCCAAAACAAGGGTACTTTTAAGACCCTCAGGTACTTCAGCGTCGAAAACATGCCCGCCCTCTTGATTACTCTGTCCGCTTTTGTATTTGTTTTGTTTTCATTGCACGAATTTTTTTAAATTCTTTTTATTGAATGCTACATTTTCTTTCCATTGAGTTTTTAAAATTTTATCTACTATTATTGTTTTGGTTTTACCCATATTTTGTGGCGAAACTTGGATTCTTTGGTCACAAATGCGTCAGAATATCAATGCATTTGATATGTGGTGTTGGAGAAGATGGTGTAGAGAATGATCCAAATACTCTGTACTTTTAATTGCTCACACACACCAAAACAGCATTGTATACAGCCTGCAGCAAATTCCTTACTGTTTCGGCATATGACTTGCAAGAATTAAAAGAATTAGAAAGATTGATTTTCTATGATAAGAGTTCAGGACATAGAGTGTAACGAAATATTTGGCCTACCACATAGGGTATAATTATAGGGGATTTGAAAACTGGGGACAGAAACTACTGGGGTGGAGATAGGGCAAGTAAAATCAACGAAACTGTGCGAACGGCACTCAGGGTTGGTTTGGAGAGCTGGGTCGTGGATAAGTTGAATGGCAATGAGGTTGGATTGGGGCAACTACAAAAAATGAAACAAATGGGTACTTTAAATCTCCTGGGACAAATGCATAAACAAAACAACAGGAAGGACCTCTAGCAATTTAAAATGGACGCCGCTTCGAGGTGCCAAATTATAACGATTACAACATCTAGTTGTAACTATTGAAATAATTATTAGAAATACAAAAATGGTTGGGAGACTTTTCTAAAATAAAAAGAAAAATGGTTCAGAGAAATAAATTAAACATCTATTGTTGTGTCACCACAATCAGTTACAAATATACAGATGGCACAAAAAAATACTATATTAGTATTTTTTAGATAGATTTGTATTCTGTAAGCAGAATATATAGCATAGAGTGTTATATACATCCCTGGCATAGAGTAGTGTATCCCTGGAAATAAATTATTATTTTGCTTGAGTCCATGATTTAATTCCTATAATTCAAATGGTTTTTCTAGATTGAAGTATCATCTGAAAACGGTGACTGTTGCTTCATTTATTTGACTGAAATTTTAAAGTCGAAATCTTCTCCATGCAGCTTCGGAGTTTATCAAAAGTTTATTGGACTGGTTTCGGTTTATGTAGCAAAAAACTTTCTTCCAGACGTCGCTGATTGAACTGTGGCGTTCGAAATAGTTTATCCAACTTTGTTATTTTTTTAATTACACTCCCATATAGGTTAAAAGTTACAGGAAATTGAATGAAATTGAGTTACAAGATATAATGACCAATAAAATACCATCAATTTACACTAGACCTCCTGAGATTCTCTTTTTTAACATTACATGGATTTAAATCTTCCAGGACGTATTATCAATAAAATAATTAAAGATTAATGGCCTATATTTCAATATATTTTTACTAACGTGTCCAAAATCAAACGGGTTGTGCTAAAAATATATCACTGGAATTCTAATTACAAAGAATCATGTCGATTGCCCAATAAAAATTTAATATATACTGCCGAACTATCAGCCTTATTAATATAGTCTTTATTCGTATGGACATATATCATTTTTAGGGCTAGAGAACGATGCAGGGAGTGGGGAGACATCAGAAGAATGGACGATAAGAAGTCGCAAAAATTGCAAGGTCTGAAAAATCCAATACATCGAGACCACTTGAAAGACCATCAAGACCATCTGAAAGAGTAAAAAGAATTTAGTTCTAAATTAAAAGAAAGAAGAAGAAGAATAAAAAAATAAGGAGCCATTCTAAACAGTCTTTAGTCAGAAATAACAAACAAAAAGGTCTTCTTTAAAACATTTCATTAAATTTAAATTCAAAACAAACTTAAATCTTTGTAAAGATTATAATATCATCACATAAAACATTTATTATAAGCTAATATAAAAACCATTCTATTCTACTATATTAATCGGCCCCTTTAAGTTCGACTCTGGAATTGACAGTGATGACAGCGGTACTGAAAACCGTGAAGGGGGGAGCACGATAAAACAGAAGGGTAAATGTAGATCAGCGAGTGGATCACCGCTGATCGAAGATTTGTTTTATATACTTCTCGATTATCGTTTATTACAGATTCCCTTCTCCCCAACTGACAGCAGTTTGAACTCTATTTAAGGGAGTAATTAAAATTTTTTGTGAAACAGAATGAAGGTGATCTGAATTTAGGGGCAAATCTGGACACAAAAATGCCAGAATGTTTCTTAAGCTTTTGGGTAAAGCGAGGGGTGAAATTAAAAAAGTGCGATGAATACGAAACATTTTGATTGAAAAATAATTTCTTTTTGGTAATTACATATTATTTTCAAGTATAAAGCATTTTATTTTTTGTTAATAAAATAAGTTTCTTTACCTGCAGCGAAAATATGAACTAAAAATGTCAATTGCCTATTAATTCTTAAATTTTTAATATTCAAATATTATATGGTCGCAGTGCTGTTAAATGAGCAGTTGTTTCTTATTGTATTAATTGCTTGGCCTATGTGGTACAACGCTAAAAATTGATGAATGTTTAATAAAACGTACTCATATTACAAACAAAGATTCTTATAAAAATATAAAAAGTCTTTAAGAACTGACTGACTGACGCGTTTTAACCTTGTTTTAAGCTTTGTGCTTCTTCAAGAATGGTTTTTTATATATTTATTAATTGGTGCTTATAGCTTGGTTGGGAAGTCTCAGGAGAATTGTATCCGCGACCGACGAGAAGAAGCAGCTGGGAGCCGTAGGAACCAAGCCCGCCACCAAGTACAAGTTCCATGGAAAAACGGTTCGTTTCAGATTGTTTGGCCTTTATTGGTTTGTTTGGAAAATCGCGTGGAGGATAGCTGTGGCTGTGTCCTCACCTAGAATCAGGTATCATTGTGCAATGAGATTGGGAAACCACAGAAAACCAATCTCCCCCTGTCCTTGTTAATTTTATTCGACTCTTAAGGAGTGTGTGTGGTGCTCACTTGTGTGGTGTATGTGTTTGGTTTGTGTATGGTATGTTGGATGAGTTTGTTACAATAATGTTTCCAATTAAAGACCGACGGAACTAAAACTACATTGATGAAAGATGAACTACCACAATTATGGAAATAATGGCATAAACTAGATGATTAACTGTAATTGCCTAGAAATATAAAGAAAAAAATGGATAAAGCAGTAGAAAAAATAATAATAGATCAGAACCCTTGAAAACCTGAGAATTTTCTCAAATTACTTTTAAAAACAATTTTAAAATAAAACAAGCTACAATTTCTCATAGACCACACAGCTTTTTGAAGGGAAATGAATCTAGAATGTTACATCACTGATTTTACAAACATTTAGTTGTTGATTTTATTAAATATAATATTAGTGGAAAGGTATCTGTTTAATCGTATTTTAAAGAAAATATTTTATTTTTAGTCCCGGTTTCTCTTTCGTTTGTTTGATCAATAAGAAATTTTTGTAAGGTGGAAACAGGTAGTTTTGCTACAAAACGTAATATTATGAATAATACAGCATATTTTTGTTTCGGCAATTTTCGTTTACTATAAAATATTCAAATATGGTATAAGTAAGAAAAAAATATGAAGAGGCAGTAATAGTTCAAATAAAAGAGAAATATAAAGCAGAAGATATAAACACAGAATTAGAGACGATCAAAAAATCAATAGAAGAAGGTGCAAATATGCATATAGGTAAAAGTCAGGCTAAAACAAAAAACGGATGGTATAACCAAGAATGTAGAGAAATAACAGGAAAAAAAGTGCAAGCCAGAAATAAATGGCAAAGAACAGATAAAGAGGAAGACAGAGAAGAATATATAAAATTAAGAAGGAATGCTAAGAAAGTGATAAGGCAAAATAAAAGAGAATGGGTAGACAAAAAAATGCAGGAAATAGAGCAGGAAAGAACAAACAGAAATACGAAAAATTTTGACAAAAAGATTAAAGAACAGAACAAAAAATACAAGGGCAAAACAAACTGAATAAAAAATAGAGAGGGAATAGTGATAATGGAGGACCAAGAATACAAGCAAGTATGGAGAGATTACTACAGAGAGCTCTTGACGGAGGAAACAACAGAAGAAGAAATTCATAACGAGAAGCAAACGGTGCACGAAGAAGAAGCAGATGAAGTAGATGAAGTAGACATCGAAATTTCAAAAGAACCAACATTAGAGGAATTGGATGAAGTAATACAGAGAAGCAAAAATGGAAAAGGCCTGGTAAAGATGGAATTAATATGGAACTAATAAAATACGGGGGAAGGAAACTAAGAGAAAAAATTCTGGCACTATTGAAAAATATATGGAAAGAAGAGAAAATGCCAGGGGACTGGGAGGTAGGGCAGATCATAAGAGTACATAAAAAGGGAGACCAACAAATCTGTGAAAATTATAGAGGAATAACGTTACTAAATACAACATATAAAATATTGAAGGGGGTTATCAAAGGGGGTTATCAAAGGAGGTTATCAAAGATCACAAAGAAGACAGTAGGACAGTACCAATGTGGATTCACAGAAGCAAGATCTACAATAGATGCAATACACACAATAAAACAAATAATGGAAAAAGCAAACGAGTATAAATTAGAATTGCAAAATGTTATTCATAGACTTCAAACAGGCATTTGATTCAATTAAAAGGAACGGATTAATGATAGCACTTAAAAAATTAAAAATTCCACATAAACTCAGAAAATTAATAGAAATGACAATGAGAACTACAAAAATAAGCATAAAGACACAAAGAGAAGAGTCAGAGGAATTCAGTATAAATAAAGGGATGAAACAAGGAGATGCCTTATCAACAACGCTATTTAATCTGGCATTAGAATATGTACTACGAAATATAAATAAAAGAAATCTCAGAACAAGAGGTGGTCAAATAATTGCATATGCAGACGATATTGCTATTATTGCAAAGAACAAAAAAATAATAAAAGAAATGCTAGACGAAATAAGAGAGAAAGGTGAGGTAATGGGGCTAAGATTAAATCAAGAAAAGAGAAAAATATTAAGATTAGGGAAAAAACCAATGAAAGAAAAAATCAAAATAGGAAGTTCTGAGTTTGAAGAAGTACAATACTTTAAATACCCAGGAGTTACAATAAGTAAATCCGATGAGACCCGAAGAAACAATGACGATGGTTAAAAAAGATGAAGAAGACTTAAGAATGACAGAGAGAAAGATTATGAGAACCATACTAGGAACAATGAAAACAGAGCAAAATGAATATAGAAGCAGAACAAATACAGAAATTAAGGAAGAACTTAAGGAAGATATCGTAACTAAAATAAAGCAATGCAGAGTTAGATGGTTAGGTCACATTTGGCAAGCAAGCGATGAGGCAGTGACATACGCAATGATAGAATGGAATCCAGGAGGAAGAAAGAGAAGGGGAAGACCTAGATCAAAGTGGCTGCATGAAGTTGAAGAAGACCTCCAAAGAGCAGGAGTCAGAGAATGGAGAGAAAGAACTAGAGACAGGAAAAAATGGAGAGATATTGTCAAGAAGATATGACAAACAAAAAAGACTGATCCACTTAAGAAATAGGATCTAGAAAGCATTCGCGGTTTAACCCCACACTGGGGTGTATAGCCATTATATATATATATATATATATATATATATATATATATATATATATATATATATATATATATATATATATATATATATATACAGCTCATTACTGCACACGAGTAAGTTTTTGTTATATTAACTCACGCTTTCTGAAATCTTATCTTATCTTAGGTGAAAAATGTAATGTTAAATTTTGACATTGCAAATATTTTATTAAAGACAATAATTAAAATGAATGATGAATGCGCGCCACCTATTTTTGTTATCACAATCATTAAGCAAGGAATGGTTAGAAAATATTAAAAACCGTTTTGACTGCATTATCATAATTCCCTTTTCCTTTATCCCTATCCGAGATCGGCTTCCCCGCCTCGCCCCAAATCTTTTTTGGTCTTCCCTTCCTACTTCTGTTAGGAACCCGCAGATCAGCAATTCTCAGAATATGACCAAACCATATTAACCTATGCTCCTTCACTTTAGCAACAAATAGTGGCACCCCCAGACTTCCCCTAATATACTCATTCTTATTTTATCCTTTTTCACCATTTCACTAATCTACCTTAAGCATTCTCATTTATGCCACATGTATTCGCTTTTTCACTTTCTTTTTAGTGACCAACATCCAGTTCCGTACATCGTAGCTGATCTTATGACTGTTTTATAGAATTTTCCTTTCAGTTTTATTGGAATTTTTCTGCCACACAACACACCACTCACTTCCTTCTACTTTTTTTTTCATTACTGTGTCACACCAATCCTAAGCAATTAAAACTATTACTTTTTACAAGTTTTAAAGAAGTTTTAAACCTTTTTTCTCAAGAGCTTGCCTCCACTGTTGCAGTTTTTTTTCTAAGTCGCTTCCACTGTTTCCTACTAACACCATCATTAACATACATTAAGCACCACGGAAGTTTACCCTGTAGGTTCACTGTTATTTGATCTAAAACTAATGAGAATACATACTAAGGATTACTACTCGGACTAAGCACCGAGCTTTGGAGTAATCCTACTTTCACATGAAATTTGTCAGTTTCTCCCACACCTGTTCTAACACCAGCTGTTACTATTTAATATATTTATATAATAATAATAACAATTATAATTTATATACGGAGGTAACTCCTCTTTTATTGAATGCCCACCACAGAATCTCTAGAAGAACTCTTTTATATGCTTTCTTAAAATCAATGAATACCATATGCGCGTTTGTTTCATTATTCTTGTATTTTTTGACAACCTTATAATGAAAATTGCATATAAAACTAAATTCTTTACCAAACGCTTAAATAATAATGTTAATAAGTTAACAAATATGATTTTAGTGAGCGTCCAAAGAAATGTGGTCCGACTCTCCCGGACTTACCCTATAAATAATGGAAAGTGGATAAATCTATTAGAATGGCGATCCACAACTGACAACTAAACAGTACACATACGATTTAAGAGGAGTATCATAAGGCCCATAATAAGCACGGATCATAATGATATTTATTTATTTAGTTACCAGTGATGCATTTATCAAAAAGTATCTACTTTAACAATCTTTTTATTGTTTCATTTTATTCTAATATAATATGTCCTTAATAAAATACCCTCTAAATTAACAAAAACATCTGATTTCCTATTAAAAATGAAATTATTCCAAAACAAGTAGCTGCTAATGTGATTTGTCTCATTTAAAACCAGTTATAAATCGATAACACTCAAAACTTCCTATTAGTCAAATTAATTTGGGAAGGTTTTTTACTCCTCGTATTAATAAAACTAGTTTTGAGTTCTTACATTTTCATTGGTAAATCAAAAATTATGAGTACAACCTATTAAAAATAAAATTATTCCAAAACAAGTAGTTCCAATATGATTTGTCCCATTTAAAACCAGTTATAAAACGACAACACCCAACACTTGCTATTAGTCAAATTGTGTGTGTGTCTTATAATTTGGGACGGTTTTTTACTCGTCTTATTAGTAAAACTAGTTTTAAGTTCTTACATTTTTATTGGTAAATCAATAATTTAGGGTAAAACTGTGTGTTACTGGTGACATTACTAACGAATAGCTGTTGAATGTATTGTTTTTTAAGGTGTGTGAGTAAAGCTGAAATATTATTTGATAAAACGGTTAACCAATAAAAAAGGAACGTGCCTTTAAGAGGTGTAACTTCTAGCTGTGTTTATGAAAAAGAATCCCAAACAATTTTATTATTTAAGTATTATTTAAGATCAAGTGCTGAAAAAGATCAAGTAAATTTGATTTTTTTATTATGGAAGGCATTTTATGCGAAGTAATAATACAGAATGACAAGTTAAAATCTTATTGCTAACATTCTCATATTCCCGTAAATAATAATGAAAAATCGGAAAGGGACGCATTCCAAGCACATTGATATTATAATTTGTTTGGACCATCAGTAGATTTTCTGGGGTGGATTACTTCTTTTTCTCTCTATTTTGGGTATAATTTATTTTGTATCCCGGCTTCTTCATTAAATTTTTGTCCATCTCCTAACTTTTTTTATTCTCTCGTTTGTTGCTTTTTTTTATAATACGTTTTATCCATTCAAAACGTTGTGATTTAATTACTTTTACTTAATTTTCGTTTCTTAGTTCTTTTTCTATATCTTCTGTTTCTTGTATGGAGTGATGTCAAGTGCTGGGATTATTCTCATTATTTTCACAGTAATTATAACTTTGTGTTTTGAAACGGAGTTTTTAAAAATTATTTTATTTACAAATTTACAAAAATTAACAAACAAAAGTTATGAAACAAAAACTATGAAGCAAAAGTTAAGTAGCAAAAGTTTACTAGCAAAATATATGAAGCAAAAGTTTACCAGACAAAAGTTATATTAATTGAAAAGTCTCTCTATTTATAATATTGTATTGCGTCGTTTCTATTCTCCTATAATGTGCAGATTCTGTGGAATCCAGTGGCGTAACTCCTCCCTCACTGAGTCCGAAAAATAACGGAGTTGTTTTTGGGATGCTGGTTTGTGGAATCTTCTTCAATGCCGGAATCTTCTTGTAATTCTATATCATGCTCGTTCCGTTGCTTTGATCTTCGTTGTTTAATAATATACAGAATGATCAAGATTAGAATAACTGCTATGACTGAGGTGGTCACCAATGGAGTCGTATGCGAAGGAATATTTGTTCCTCTAATTGGTACTAATTGTTTGGCCATATTATTTATTGCGTAAAGATTTTCAAAGTCAATTTTGGTAATATTATGGCTCTGGAATTTTTGTATATTTTCTGTAGAAAAATATTTTATTTTTGGTAAAATAAGAGCTTTCCCTCTATGAATTTTGATATTATTATTAAATTTCAGTTGGTTGATTATCACTTCACAATCTTCTGGTATACTGATGAGAGATGGACTGTGTACTTCGAAAATTTGGTCTCTCTTGCACTTTGATTGGACTCGTTCTGATGACGATGGCATTATCAATACTTCATTATTAGTTACTTGTTCGATAATGAATTCTTGGAGAGTGACTTCTGTGGTAAAGCATTGGGTTGAACTTTGACCATTGAGGAAACGCAAGGTGCAATTGTCTTGTAGTATGGTATCTTCTTTGCAATAGTATGTTTCTTCTAAAATGGGACATTCTTCTTTCTGTAGGTGCGTCTCGTCAGAGGTTCGTGCCAAATAAGGGTATGTGGGAGTGAACATCTTGTTCTTTTGAATTATTGGGTAAATATGGTAAAAATCAAGGACAGTTGGTTTTAGGATAGGAATGTGAGTAGCAAAGATCAATTTTGAACTTGAAAAAGTTACTTGTGTCCCTAATAGCATGTAATACGTTAAAATATTTATAAATTTTGGAATTTGAGAAGGTTGGTAAATACTGTGCAAATATTTAATCATATCCTGAATTTCCTGACTCGAAATAATTGAACTATGTAATGTGTTTAATTTTGAAAACATAATTCCATTTGCTATATTTTCAATAAAATCTATCATATTCTGACAATCTAAATTTATCTGACTTATGGTACCTTGAAAAGTAATATAATTTCCCAAACTGTTTATAGTACTTTGAATTTCTAATTGGAACTTCTGTAAGTTATGTTGCAGTTTTTCTTGGTTTTGCCAAAGTATTTCTAGAGATTTGTTATAATGATCAATTAGTTTTTTATATAAAGATATTTGTAAGTTCGTTTCATGAATAATTTGTTTCTGATTATTTTCCAGTAATTCTATTGCTTTATCATATCTATCTCCGTCTTCTGAATCTAAATTTCCAAATAAGTATTTATTAACTTTACCTAGGCCATCAATTAGGCCTCTTTTTGATCGAATATGGGGATAGATGTTTTCTAATTTTTTCTCTAATGTATTGATTAAAACTTCTGTTCTTTCTAACATGTTTTCTGCCAATCCATGATATGAAATAGGATTTGAGGCATTAACTTTCACTACATTAGTTTTTATTATTTGAAAATTAACTTTAAGAGATTCTACTTGTCTAACTATTTCTTTTAAGTTTATATAATGGATAAATGTATGTTTACTATAAATTAATCTACATGTACCTAATTTAATTGGGAGTAAAAGGTTTTCAAGAGGTGTTATATTAATGTCGATGTCAACTCTAACCTGGTGGGACGTCTGGTATATCATCTGTATCAGAATCAAGACGATTATTTTCTTCATTTTGTTGAACCTGCAAAAAGTTTCTTTTATTAGATCTAGGTTTGCGAATTGTGCTTTTATGATACAATCCTTTATCTGTTTCCAACAACAAGCCACGATCGTTGACAATAGTTGTTTCTTTAAACTTAGGAAGTGCTTTGTTGCGACTCCCACTTTTAATGTATGCTTTGTTTTCATTTGTGTAATCGTGTGGGTCTGACCTTGTTAAATTGCGTTTTTCTATCTGTTGGTATTTTACGTTTGCATTTCGTTCATGTATTTTATCGTATAATATTTTACAAGATTCTTTATGATTCTGCACATATTGTGATAAAATTAAATGATCATTATTGTCGAATGGGTCTGGATTATTTATATGTCCTTTAATGATTTCAAATGGCGTAAATTTAGTAACAGAATGAATTGAATTATTATATGATAATATGCAATGTTTCATTAATTGTTCTACTGACATATCTTTATTCGTTTCTCTAAGGCATCTAAAATGTTCTATCAAAGAAGAATGAAAACGTTCTACCGGAGAATTCGAATTGCTGTTCTTAGGAGTAGTAAAATGTAATTCTATTTTATGTAATTTACAAAAATCTTCTAAGTCATAGTTTTTGAATTCAGTACCGGAGTCAGTTGTTATTTTATAGGGTAATCCATGATGTGTGATATAGTTTAACAAACCATCGACTATTGCAATTCCACTAATACTAGGAATTTGATATGCTTGTCCGTATCGAGAAAATGCATCAATTATTGTAAGAAATTGTGTATTGGATATTCTAAATACATCCATATGAATATGATCAAATGGCTTAGAAGCCGTTGGTGTAAGATTAAATTTAATGACTGGTGGGTCTCTATCATATTTATTTTTTAAACAAACTTGACAATTGTTGACATACTGTTCTATATCTTCTGACATATTGGGCCAGTAGTATCGTGAACTCATTGACATTTTTAGCTCATTTATACCACGATGTCCTTTTTTGTAAACATGATAATAGTTAAGTTTTTCTTTTTGTTCATCGGTAGTCTCAATATCGTCTAATATTTTTGTACAGTGCACAAATTTGAATGCAGAATTTTTGAAGTAATTTTGCAATGCAACTACAAATGTTTCAGGTGATAGTGGTGGTCTAAAATACAAGGCATATAATTTTCTTGGGTCTATATAATTTTTAACAAAATTTATGATTCCTTTTTGCATATCTCTTTGAGGTAAAATAACAAATAGTCTTGTGTTCTCAAATATCTTTTGTGTTTTAGTTTTTATTTCATTGATTTCTCCACAAGTTAATAATATTTGATTTTTGTATAAATTCAAGGCTCGGTCTGTGATTGGTATACTAAGAATTGGATTTTCAACTGAAGTATGTACTGTATTTCCATCAGTATCTTCATTTCCACTTGGATTAACATTTGGGGGTCTGATTTGTATATCTGATATTATGTTTATTCTTTTTTCTTGTCATCTAACGTTTCAGAAATTTCTTCATTGCTTAACTCAGGAAGATAAAAGTCATTTGGATCAAACAATTGATCTGTAATTTCTTGATTTGGAACTGATAAGTTTTCCTTTTTTGTTTTGTATTACATCATCTATGTCATCAAGATTTACACACAAAGATTCAGATTCTAGTACATTTATTTCATTGTCGGTGTCTATTCGTGAAAGACAATCCGCAACTTTATTAAGGGTTCCTTTTTGGTATTTAATTTTATAATCAAATTCTTCGAGTTGTAACCGCCATCTCACTAGTCGTGAATTAGGTTCTTTCAATGAAAACAACCATTGTAGTGGTTTATGATCTGTAAAAATTATAAATTCTCTTCCAAATAAGTATGGTCTAAAGTATTTGCAACTCCATACTATAGCTAATAATTCTTTCTCTATAGTAGAATAGTTTATCTCTGCTGAATTTAGGGTCCTTGACGCATATGAAATAGGATGTCCATCCTGTGATAATACTGCCCCAATGGCATATTAGGATGCGTCTGTCATTATTTCAAATTTTTTGTTAAAATCTGGGTAGGCTAGAATTGGTTCTGATATTAACAAATTTTTGCAAGTATTAAAGCAATCGATAAATTCTTTTGTGTGTTCTATTTTATGGTCTTTCTTCAGGCAAACTGTTAACGGTTTTGTTATTTTAGCGAAGTTCTTTATAAATTTGCGATAATATCCTAAAAGACCTAGAAAAGATTTAATTTGTTTTTGTGTTCTTGGAATTGGAAAATTCTGTATAGCTAATATTTTGTTTTTATTGGGTTTAATTCCTTCTGGTGTAACAACGTGACCAAGAAATTCAACTTCTTTCTGTAGAAACTCGCATTTATCCAATTGAATTTTTAAACGTGCTTCTCGTAGTTTATGAAATACTAGTTTTAAATTTTGAATATGTTCCTGTAAGCTAGTACTAAATATAATTATATCATCCATGTAGACCATGCATATTTTGTTTTGCAAATCTTTTAGTACTTCGTCCATTACCCGTTGGAATGTTGACGGCGAATTTTTGAGACCAAAAGGCATTCTTAGAAATTCATAATGACCGTTGTCTACGCTGAATGCTGTTTTCTCTACAGATTTTGGATCCATTTCGATTTGGTGAAATCCGCTGGCCAAATCTAATGTGCTAAAATATTGTGCTCTTCCTAATTTATCCAAAATTTCTGTAATATGTGGAATTGGATATCTATCAGAAATTGTTTTTTCGTTAAGCTTTCGATAATCTATGACTAGACGGTATTTTTTCTTGCCTGATGCATCTAATTTCTTATTCACTATCCATATGGGTGAACTCCAAGGTGAACATGATGACCTTATGATTCCTTTATCTAACATTTCTTGAATTTGCCTTCGAACTTCTTCTTTGTGGCAGTAAGGATATCTATAAGATCTACAATGTATAGGAACTTCGTCTGTAGTTTTTATGATGTGTCTGACATTGGAAGTAAATGTCAAGGGATCTCCTGCTTTTAGGAATATATCTGAAAATTCTCTACATAGCTTAATTATATTTTCTCTTTCTTCTGAATTCATGTGGTCTGTCCTTATAAGGTTTCCTAAGTCTATTTTGTTTCTCTTATTACATTTCTCATTAGGTTTTTTGTTAAAATAATTGAAGTTGTATAATTCATAATTTGCGTTTTCAAAGGGGTATACGTCTATTGGTCTTAGTAAAGTTATCTTCAAAGGTTTGTCTGTTGTGTTTATTATTTCCATTATAGCATAGCCATTGTTTGCTAATGTTAATGTTTCAGGTATATAAACTTCTTCTAAATATGTTTCTTCAATCATTATTTCTCCATTAGGTATACTGACAGGAAGAGGATAAAGCATTCTTTCCTGTGCACCTATAGTAAATTCAAATTTAATATCCATTGGTCCTCTAAATTTTATCGGTATCGTTACATTGTTATTATACAGTTGTTTATTAGTAAAATCTATAACTAAGTTCATTCTCATCATATCTTCTAATCCTAAGATTCCATCAAAATATTCGTGAAAATCATATAAGATATAATGAATATAAAAGTTACTTCTGAATTCTGGAAATGCTGGTATTTCAGCTTGATATTTAATAGTCTTATTATAAAGAGCAGTTATAATATCTACATTTGACTGGTATATGCAATTAGGAAAATATTTTTCGGCGATACTTGGTCGTAGCAAAGACCTAGCACTACCGGTATCAATTAGCAATTTTATTTTTGAATTTCCTACTTCAATATATGGTAGGGGATTATTCGAATTTATTTCTATATTGACTGTTTCCTTTCCGAGGCATCTATTTGAAAATTTTGGTCACCTTGACCGTTTTGTGGTAAATCGTACTCAGAATTTCTAAAATAGCTATTTACTTGTTCATGTTGTGGTTCTCTTGGATTATTATTTTCGTTTTGATAATTATTTGTGTATAGCTCCTCAGCTATAGTATCAGGAATTCGTCTAGGGAAATAATTTCTCCGATAATTATTGTATTTATTGGGATTTGATCTAGCGTTTGAATTTAATGTATTTCTGGATGCTATTGACATAGGTTGTGGCTTAGGTAACCGATCATTAGGAATTCGGTTGGGCCTGAATACATTACTTTCTGGTCGGAAGTTTGTGGAACGATTCTGAGATGTGAAATGATTCTGAGAATGTTGGGGTGCTAAAGAATTTTGGTTTTGATAACCTTGATTTCGATATAAAAAGTTAGAATTAAAAGGGTTTTGATTTTGATAAGTAAAATTTGGATTTGTTTGATATTGATGTGTGGGATTAGAATTTTGGGGACGATAATGGTTGCTAGGCTGATTTGGCCTGTAAGATGGATTAAAGGAATTGTGTGACTTAAAATTATGATTGTTTTTTGGAAAATTATTACTAGAATGTCCATATAAATTTTCAAAATTATGAAACTCGTCGACATATGCAATGGCATCTTCAAGAGAACTGGGTTTCTTAAGGTGCATATTATTTTTAAGAACACCTGTACATCCTGCAATAAAAGTGTTCAGTGCGATTTTATCACAATGGTTAATTTGGCATAGTTTATCTGCATGCTCTATACTAGTATCGCTACTTATTCTTTGGGCTACATTGCTTTTTAATAATTGTATTCTTGTTCCAAAATTGTGGAGTGTTTCATTTTTAAATGGTTTAGTTCGTGTTAGTTCTTGCATTAAGCAGTCTAAATCACGTCTATCTGCGAAGCATTGTTCTAATGCTCTCTTTATACTACTCCATGTCGTTAGTTCCATACGATTTCCTACTAGTGCTTCTGCTTTTCCAACTAATTTATCTTGTATGCATTCCAAAATGTGTTTATTTAAATCTGGATCATTATATGTAGAATATGTTTGTATTAGTTCGTTGCATCTAAAGATAAATTTGTTGAGAGTATTGGAATCTCCATCGTAGGGTTTAATATTTTTTAATTTTGATTTGAGAAAGTCCCAGTTAAGGGGAGTTTGAGTTTGAGTTGCAGTAGCCATATTTTCAAATAAAATTATTTGTCAAAATATTTCATAAAATTGTATAGAATTATGTATTATAACAAAATATATACGCAATATAAATATTTTCAAATATTTCAAAAATTATTCAATAAAAATAAATATTTTCAATAACATAAATATGGATTAAAATGGATAAAAAAATATCAGTATTCTTATTCAAAAAATTCAAATTCGTATTCAAAAATTCAAAAATTAATCTATCTATCCTCACAAATGTATGAAAGGAAAGGCGAAAAGGAAAGGCACTTACAGTTATCTGGAGCACCTGCTTCTCTTCTCCGAACTTTTGCTTCCTCTGGAACTCTGCTTCTTCTCGTTGATACCACTGTAGGGTAGAGGTTCGATTTGGATACGCACTACGATGTTGAAACACCAAAAACCGAAAAAGTTCTATCACTTGATGTGTAAAATGTTCTTTTCCGATCCGCACGTATCCTACTGACTGCGCCAATTATAACTTTGTGTTTTGAAACGGAGTTTTTAAAAATTATTTTATTTACAAATTTACAAAAATTAACAAACAAAAGTTATGAAACAAAAACTATGAAGCAAAAGTTAAGTAGCAAAAGTTTACTAGCAAAATATATGAAGCAAAAGTTTACCAGACAAAAGTTATATTAATTGAAAAGTCTCTCTATTTATAATATTGTATTGCGTCGTTTCTATTCTCCTATAATGTGCAGATTCTGTGGAATCCAGTGGCGTAACTCAGTTTTTGTTTTTCTAATGACTACTGAATCATCGTTATATGCATTTATTTATATGACTATTATTAAGAAATATTTGCTTCTTGTATAAGTATATTATTTATTTTCCTTAGTAGTTATTCAAGCACCAGGTTCAATAGTGTTGGCAAGAGAGGGTTCCTATTCTTTTATTCTTCATTATTATTATCAATAACATTACAACCCTCTTTGGGTCTTCACCTGTCCTAAAATCTTCCACCATTCCGATCTATTATGGGTTTTACGCTTCCAGTAGGTGATTTTTAAGGTATTTAAGTTTTGTTCAACCTGCTTCATATGTCTAAGATACTGGGTCATAATTTTGGTCTTCTTTCCATGACGGCTGTTTGACCAGTTTTTGAAATGCGACTTACCGTCTGCGTTCGCTATCTTTCTCGAAACAAGCTAAGTACCATTAGGTCTAGAAGACAGTGGAGTAACAATCAACTTGATAAATATTTCACTGAAAGGATCTTCATCATAAAGTTCTGGATAGTGGTGGACCAATGGGACAAATTTTAGAGTTAACATTTAGTAATCTTTGGAACACATCTTTAGTTTCAGTCATTTTTGGACTTTACCACATTAAATCCAGTCTTCTCTCCTTATTGTAGTGAAATAATTTTCTCCGCATTTTACAAAATCATATTCTTCTTGTATATCGGTACATACATCGTCATCACGCTTTAACGTTAGATTAATATCTTTCTCAGAACTGGTCTCGTATTTTTTTTTTCTGCAAAATCGCTTTTTTACAATACTTCCCTTTTTAATTACTTCGGTTTCCGTGAAGGTTTTACTGGAGATTCTGTGATAACTGGATTACCTTCTACTTGTTGTTGAACATTAGGCCAATTTGACGGGCCAGATAAAGCTAAATTTTCTTGAGAATCAGTTGTGTTTGACCCCACGTCTGATGCATTTGAAATAGTTTCTTTATCCAGTAAAGCACTATCGGTGACAAAAGAGACATAAACACATCTTTACTAAAAATATTATCAATAAACGGCCATATTACCGCCTGTTCAATCACAAATGAATCTATCCCTTAATTTGTAATATCACGTTATTCTTATCTTCTTAACCTTTTATAGTTTCATCGTGTATGAAACCTGCACTTAATTAATTGTCGAATATTATATTTTCTAATTGAACTTCCTAAGTGTTGCAATAACGGCCTAGATTAAATTGTATTGTAAGCTCATAGTTCAAAGTTTGTTAGTATGATAGAAACATTAACCTCTGTGCGGAGGTATACACTATTTGTGAAAATATAAATTGGCGATTTGAGCTCATTTGAGCGCAGTCTATTGTAGAAAGTTACCTAACCAACAACTAGAGTGTAATTATCAGTAGCTCTCAATAAAACCATAATTTTTACTCCACGACTTCAACATTTTATTGTAATACCATCGTCGATCGAGAAGAATTGGACAAAGTGGTACTATGAAACAATTCGATCCTGATATTTACATCGAATCTGTCCACTGCCACTTTAAAACCATTTTGTATGTTAGGAGGTGTAGACACCATAAAAAAAGCAGTTTCAAGACATTTCCCGACGTTATAAATCGTAGCTTTCCTGGATAATGCAAAAGCCAACCGTTGCAAGCTTTTCTGTAGTATTTCTTCAGCGAGCCAAAAACGAAGCGGCCTAAGGGCTGCAGCTTATGGCTTGTATGAGAAGGGAATGTAAACATGAGTGCGCCGCTTTTTTAGCCAAATTTATAATTTTAATTGACAAGTGACTCCCATGATTGTCCATGATTAGGAGCACCTTGTTTACTAAATTGTATCGGACATGTTTTGTGAAATGGGTTAAAAAAATTTCAAACTTTTCAGCATTGGCCACCCATTGGGTGTAGCAAATTCAATGTTTCTGGGAGTGCGTCATTAATCATGTCAGACTTAAAATGCATTCGTGGAAATATCACGTTATCCATTTGTTTTGTCCCTTTTAGCGCTAAAGCTGGATTTATAGTTAAGTTTGACGGACTGTAGACGTAGACGCACTGCAGACGTAACAAACGGACTGTAAATATTATTTCAATTTATAAATCGACGGAGTGGAATTTTTTCGCATGAGTAGAAACAGTGGCTTGAGTTGGTAAACATGATACTATAATACCCTTTTAATGTTTATTATTATTATTTTATAAATTCTTAACGTTCATTGTAACAAATAATCAACAAAATCAAAATTCGAATATGTTGATAAACAACTTTACAAAATGATGGGCGTGCCAGACAGTTCACTTTGGTTGACAGCACAAAATTCTTCCTTTTGATTGGCAAAACGCAAGTAACGCACTGTAAAAGATGAAAGTTGGCCAACTCTTCCGTTGCAGTGCGTTTCACTTACGTTCCGTCATGCGTTTACGTTCATTTATAAATAAGAGTACACAAAATTCTATATTGATCTTTTTCCAGTGCGTCTACGTTTACAGTGCGTCAAACTATAAATCCAGCTTAAAACGTTCATGGGCGTATGTCTAGTAGAGAGCCCAGAATCGTCTTCATTGTACTTAATTAAATGTTTTCAGAAGTAAAATTAGGTTTGAGAAGCAAGTCCCCGTATTTAAAAAAAAACGTAAAGAATCGTTAGTCTGGTTAAAAGTTGTAGCATGAGCCAAGCTTGTGTTTTCTGGATTTTGCAGGTTTAAATTTTGGTGTCGTTTGATTAAACAGTCATAAAACGTTCCCAGCAGCTTTGTTTGTTTTTCAAGAAAGAACTTAGGTAGGCTTTGTTTAAAATAACTACATAGTGAAATTTGGATTCATTCAGAAAATATTGAACTAACTGGTCTTTTTCTTCATCAGAACAAACCCTTTTCACGGCATTAATGGAATATATACATGACTGTTTCATTCTCGTTTTCCTTGTTTTTTTTGATATATCGGCATATCAAAGATTTTGAAACATTAAATTCTTCAGCTGTCTTTCGAATTGGCCATCGTTCTTTTATAACCTTCTTTATAGCTTCTTTAACGTTATCTGCATTAGGTTTAAATCTTGTGACTTTGTCTTACTTCGTGGCATCTAAAACAATAATAGTCACACTAAATTGAACTTTTAAACGATATAATGACGATATAAATTATAGAGATTTTCTTCAGAACGTGAAAGATGTAATGAGAGAAAAACTAGAAACCGCTAAACAACAAGAACAGAGTGTAAAATAAAAAAAGAGTTATATCAAAGACGTCATGCTAAATGCGGGACAAGAACGTCTGGAAAAGAAAACAAGAGTAAAAAATAAAGAATGGATGACTGATAACATGCTGCAGATGATGGACCAAAGAAGATTAATAGAAAACCGGGACGCAAAGAAATATCAAGAAATCAACCAAACAATTAAAAAAGGACTACGAAGAGTCAAGGAGACATGGATGCAAGAAAAATGTAAACTAACTGAAGAGCTTCAAGTAAGACACGATCATATAACTATCCACCAAAAGATTCCAAAAGCCACTGGTCAATACAAGAGGAGAAACACACACACCTCCTCATAAACAAAAAAGGGAACCTGGCGACGACAGTTAAGGAGAAGTTGGTGACGTGAAAAATGTACATTAAAGAACTTTTATGGGACTACCGAGGCAACCTTCCAGAAAAAAATTGCATGACAGGGCCATCAATACTAGAAAGTGAGGTGAAAGCAGCTTTAAAATAGTCTAAGAATGTAAGGCCATAGATCCGGAAGAAATACCCGTTGAAATTATTAAGGTGACGAGTGAAGTGAGCACAAAGGAGTTAACTCAACTGTTTAACGCCATATACGATTCAGGTAATATCCCAGAGAAATGGTTATTGTCAACATTTGTAATACTATCAAAAAAACGATCTGCGAAAACGTGCAAAGGTTTCCGATCTATCAGCCTTATGAGTCATGCACTTAAGATTTTTCTTAAAATCATACATGCCAGAATTTACAATAAGTGCGAAGAAAATGTCGGTGAAATGCAATTTGGATTCCGCAATTCCATGGGTACACGTGAAGCACTTTCACCTTTCAAGTCCTACTTCAGAGATGCTGCGATGTTAGTTGTGATGTCTTTGTTTGATTGACTACGCGATGGCATGTGACCGTTGTCAGCACCAGAAAATGTTCACCGCCCTACAAAGAGTAGGATTGGATGAGAAGGACATTCGGTGCATCATGAATTTATACTGGAATCAGCGTGCTCAAGTCAAGGTCGAAGACCAGCTGACCGACCAAGTGAAGATCATGCGAGGAGTAAGACAAGACTGTGTGCTCTCACCGATTCTTTTTAATATATACTCTGAAAAAATTTTTACTGAAGCATTCACAAACCTAGAGATGGGAATCCAAAAGAACGGTGAATACATCAATAATATCCGCTAAATGATCTAAATGATTTACAAGCCCTACTACACCGAGTAGAACTGTGAGCGTAACATACGGACAAGACCTTAATATTAAGAAAATCAAATTCATGGTTGTCAGCCGTGCACAGTTTGATCCCAGGTCACTAATGGCAGGTAGCGAAGAGATCCAGAGAGTCGACAGATTCACTTACCTCGGAACTACTTTCAACTCATAATGGGACTACGCTCAAGAGATTAGATCCAGAATTGATATGGCACGATCTACGTACATTTATCAAGTTAAGATCCTTGCTTTGCTTCAGTGATCTCAGTTAGGGAACCAAGATGCGGATAGTGAGGTGAGAAAAGAAAACGAAGTGCTTAATTTTGTGAAATAACGTAAGCTTGAGTACCTCGGCACGTGATGCGCATCGAAAAAAAAATATTGAATTCTTCAACTCGTTATGCAGGGTAAAGTATTTGGCAGGAGAGGACTGGGACGCCGTCGTATATCGTGGTTAAAAAACCTCCGTAAATGGTTTGGGATGACCTCCAGCGGAGCTGTTTCGCAGAGCAGTCAACAAAACCATGATAGCCTTGATGATCGCCAACATCCGGACCGGATAAGGCACTGAAGAAAAAGAAGAAACAATATAATAACTTGTACCTGAAATAAAAATATAAGTGTCCCAAGATTTAAAATTATTTTGTTTTATTATAAAAGTTAAGCTATGTATACCGATTAAGTAATTTATCAAAAAAAAACAGCAAAATAGGTAAATACACATTAGCTGACAAGTAAGTATGCATAATATAAAACCTCTTAAGTACCTTAAAATGTTGCACTTAAAACACCGATGAAAATAGATAAAGAAAAATAAACAGTAGCGAAAGTTTTCCGGAAGCTCATTTAAACTACGCACGTACTACTTTTCGCACTTTTCTCACTTTTCTTTTACCTCTCTTTAAAAAATTTATAAATTGTTGAATTTATAAATTATTTGCAGGTTTGATTGTTAAATTTTGAATTTAAACCTCTTCATCTAATATATTTCTTTTTTAAAAAACTTTTTCAGGGAGATACGATTAAAACGATCGTTAAAATGTTCTTTATTATTATCAACACCTTGTTCTTTCTCTAGTTCTGTTTAATAACAAAATACACTGTTTAATATCCGCAAGTACTATGAAATCAGCGCATCTTTGTTGCCATTTTCACACTGATTTATAACGTAAAATTCATTCTGTCATTTCGTTAAAAGCTTCGCTATACATTTTAGCAAATTGAAAAAGGCTACAAAACATAATCCCTGTTATGTTTCCTTTAATATTTATCCAAAATGTATTCTGCTCTGTAGTAGAGAAACAGTGCGATGCATTGTGGAAGTGCATTGTTACCGGCGTATTGTTTCGTCATAAAAATACCCTATTAATTACCAAGCATATTACAATTAGCAGTTTCAACATGGATTAATGTGATATGGGTTAATTACTATTTAACTGGGAATAAGCCACAATTAAAGGTTAAAATACGTTTATTGACGTTTCAATTTCCACTTCGGAAATCGTTCTCAAAATACAAACATTAGTAAATTAAACAAATTTTGTTTTTGTTACTTAGTGAAAAATTCTTCTAATAATTTAATTTTATCTGACTCATCTATATTGACAATTCAGACATACAGTATACATTTTAAAGTAGACGACTTTAAAATGATATTGCCAATATTGTTGAGTTGCGTTCCTGGGACGACTTTACTTATAAGATAGTTCATTCGATTACATGAAATCAACTTTAACTTGAGAATATCCGTCAGAAAAGATCATAACATGTAATTCGTCTTTAAAAAGACAAATACATGCCATGATGACAGTAAAATTCTCCTGTTAGTGATTCCATAGTAAATTATGAGGGAAAAACCAGGAAAAAAACCTCATAATACTATCCCGACATGGTAAGTATTTGATCTTGCATTTAGTTTACCTTCAATAAATACCAAATTCCGATTTTATATGTTTGTTATTTAAAAAATATATAAATGATGTATTCTCTATATGTTATTGACTTACCAATACAATACAATATTGGTAAGTCAATAACATATAGAGAATACATCATTTATATATTTTTTAAATAACAAACATATAAAATCGGAATTTGGTATTTATTGAAGGTAAACTAAATGCAAGATCAAATACTTACCATGTCGGGATAGTATTATGAGGTTTTTTTCCTGGTTTTTCCCTCATAATTTACTATGGAATCACTAACAGGAGAATTTTACTGTCATCATGGCATGTATTTGTCTTTTTAAAGACGAATTACATGTTATGATCTTTTCTGACGGATATTCTCAAGTTAAAGTTGATTTCATGTAATCGAATGAACTATCTTATAAGTAAAGTCGTCCCAGGAACGCAACTCAACAATATTGGCAATATCATTTTAAAGTCGTCTACTTTAAAATGTATACTGTATGTCTGAATTGTCAATATAGATGAGTCAGATAAAATTAAATTATTAGAAGAATTTTTCACTAAGTAACAAAAACAAAATTTGTTTAATTTACTAATGTTTGTATTTTGAGAACGATTTCCGAAGTGGAAATTGAAACGTCAATAAACGTATTTTAACCTTTAATTGTGGCTTATTCCCAGTTAAATAGTAATTAATTTAAAATGCCACAAGAAAATAGCTTCAGAACAATATTAATGTGATATGGGGTTAGAAACTGTAAAAAGTCTATTTCAAACTGACGGCTTACAGAACTGAAAATATACCAGGGATTATCACGGAAGTTTTTATAAGGTTCGTGCAATTTTACAATATGAGAACCTAATGTGAATACTGAATTATTGAACTTAAATTATACAATACTTCAACAATTAACCTTGGAACTCACATAGATTTTATATACATAAGTGCTCGTATGGCACCTCCAGATTTAGTATTGGCATTTGTATTAACTTTCAGTACATGCGCCTCAAAAAGTTGCATCAAGAAACGCAGCGGACTGTGAGTCCACATATTGAAATAACAAGTATGAGACGGACTAAAAAATTCTTCTGATAAAACAACATTAACTACTATTACAAACACGCATGCCAAATACTTGTGTTATGTTGTAACCACATATATTTTCCACATTTAACACATGAATGCTTGGTCGGACGGTTCTTTTTTCTGTAGCAACTGCAACGTTCCCTTCGTTGGCCAATATTACCAGCTGGAGGCGGTAGTGGATCTTTATATTCAAACATTTCTGTAATTTTTAATTTCATTGATAATGGCAAACAAGAAAGATAAGCACGAGCACGATGGTGATTATCAACCAATTGTCTAGCTAAACTTTGTGAAAAAAATCTTCTGGTGGTTACATTACCGGGATTGTTGCAACGAAAAATGACATTTGCATTAATACCCGCAATATAGCATCGAATAGAAAACTACGATTCGCTATCTTCTGGTATTTCTTGCAGTGTTATAGGCAGCACACAGCTTGTCCACTGTATCAACACCCCCTTTAGTATTGTTATATTCCAATGTGATTTCGGCCTTACCTGTTACTTCATCTATTTTATTATCACAATGAAGACTGGATAACAGTAGGACGTTTTTATTTTGCTTGGGTTTATAGGACTCAAGAGTGGCATTATGTATAAAGCCAATTAAATTATTGAAATCGTAGGCTTCCACGGCCAGAGTCAGAATTATAGTTTATTCGTCTTCCGGGTTTGGACCGTGTCATTTGTGAGTGACCCAAAAGTGGGTTCATCTCGACGTTTCGCTACAATTGTATGTAGCTTCTTCAGGAGAACAAAAAAGAAAAAGAAAAACAAGAGACAGGAAGATGGGTAGTTAGCAACGGTAACTCAGTTACTCAACGCAACCAGAGGCGAATACTAACTACCAAGATGGGCATTTGGTCACAGTAACTCAACTACTCAACGCAGCTGCGTTGCTGCGTTGAGTAGTTGAGTTACTGCGTTGAGTAGTTGAGTTACTGTGACCAAATGCCCATCTTGGTAGTTAGTATTCGCCTCTGGTTGCGTTGAGTAACTGAGTTACCGTTGCTAACTACCCATCTTCCTGTCTCTTGTTTTTCTTTTTCTTTTTTGTTCTCCTGAAGAAGCTACATACAATTGTAGCGAAACGTCGAGATGAACCCACTTTTGGGTCACTCACAAATGACACGGTCCAAACCCGGAAGACGAATAAACTATAATTAAATTATTGTTAACTAACAGTAACTTTGGAAGGTTGACAAACTCAGATGGTAATTATGTTTTGTTTTTATGAATTGTACCAAGTAACGTCAGCTTTTTCGCGTACAACGACTTTAACAGATTCATAATTGTGAACTACATCGGTAGTAATATTCTTTCCTGATCCATATATAAGTTCACATAATCTCACATTGGGAGAGTTGCTCATAGGATAAGGGTCACCAGGTTGCTGCCTACATAGACTTCAAGATTTAAAGTAAAGTAACACTTGGCATCAACTAGGGCGAAATTTTTAATTCCATATTTATTGGGTTTATTTGGAATACATTGCCTAAATGAGCAACGCACTCGAAACGCTTCCAGTGTCTCATCCACTGTTACCAAATAAAAAGGACTGTAAGCAATTTTGCAGGTGGTAACGAAGACATCAAATATTTTCCGTATGGGTGCTAACTTGTCCAGCTTCTTATGTTCTTCGCAAGTTTCAGTCAACTGTCTAATCTGAATAATTCAATCAACGATTATATGGAAAGAGAGAAAGTGAAATTGTTGCATATAAAAGTGAATAAAATTATTCCTAAATAGACTATTACATAAAAAAAAGATATACATATATAACTAAAAGTATGCATAATAACAGCTTGTAAAAATCTATATACTGAATTTAATACCAGGTAGAAAAAAGTGGAACAGTAGACTGTACTGTGGACTAGCGCCAAGGTTCAAAATATGTTTTCTGTACTTTTAAATTTTAAATTAATTACTATTTAAATGGGAATAAGCCACAATTAAAGGTTAAAATACGTTTATTGGCGTTTCAATTTACACTTCGGAAATCGTTCTCAAAATACAAACATTAGTAAATTAAACAAATTTTGTTTTTTGTTACTTAGTGAAAAATTCTTCTAATAATTTAATTTTATCTGACTCATCTATATTGACAATTCAGATATACATTATACATTTTAAAGTAGAATGTATGTCTTTAAATAATAAATTTAAAGTAATTTTTAATGTTCTAACGAAAATTCGTTCTTGGAGGAAAAACATCTGCTTTATTAAAAAATGATTATCCTTTATCGTTTATAAATAAGGAATTTTCAACAATCGATCGAATAGAACAAAACAACTTAGAAGGAGATCCTACAGCATATACAAGGAATAATACGAGGAAAATAACAATACCATACATAAAAGGATTATCGGAAAAGCTTAAAAGGATAGGAAATAAATTCAACATTTCAACAACATTCATTGCATTTATAAAATACCTTGTGAATGCGATCAGTTTTATTTAGGTGAAACATCAAGGCCATTAAATGTTAGAATAAGTGAACGTCAATCCTATATTAAAAATAGAGAATATGATAGATCTCAAATATGTAAACACGCATGGGATAATGAACATAGGGTTTAATGGAATGATTCAAATATAGTCCTAAAAGAAACGGATGGTAAAAAGAGAAAAATCAAAGAAGCTTCTCTAATTATGCTAAATGAGACCAATTGTGTCGCTAATTCCTCGGCAGAATGTAGTAGGATCTGGTTACCCATATTGAAAGAGGAAGTTATTAAAAGGAACATACCAGTATTGGTAAGTCAGTAACATATAGAGAATACATCATTTATGTTTTTTAAATAACAAACATATAAAATCGGAATTTGGTGTTTATTGAAGGTAAACTAAATCACGATCGAATACTTACCATGTCGGGATAGTATTATGAGGTTTTTTCCTGGTTTTTCCCTCATAATTTACTATGGAATCACTAACAGGAGAATTTTACTGTCATCATGGCATGTTTTTGTCTTTTTAAAGACGAATTACATGTTATGATCTTTTCTAACGGATATTCTAAAGTTAAAGTCGATTTCATGTAATCGAATGAACTATGTTATAAGTAAAGTCGTCCCAGAAACGCAACTCAACAATATTGGCAATATCATTTTAAAGTCGTCTAACAAAAAACAAAATTTGTTTAATTTACTAATGTTTGTATTTAGAGAACGATTTCCGAAGTGGAAATTGAAACGTCCATAAACGTATTTTAACCTTTAATTGTGGCTTATTCCCGTTTAAAGAGTAATTAATTTAAAATGCCGCAAGAAAATAGCTTCAGAACAATTTTAAATTTTAAATAATATTTTTAAAATTTAATAAATACATTTATTCCATATTTCTCCTATTTATCCAATTTTAAAATTAAATAATTTATTTATTTATAATTTTTTTAGATATTTTATTGATTTTACTAAAAAAATATATAACTGTCAATTAAAGTTTACATGTTGTGTAACGGACTCGCTTCGTCACGTAAATGAACTCTTCCAACTGTTTTCTGTGACTGATATTTCGTAAAAAACTATATTTAATATGTGCTGATTTAGAAACCTCTTCTAAATGAAAATTCAACTTAAAATGCTTTACTAATACCTCTTTTTTTTCCCACTTAAATACAATAGTTGAACTGATAATTGTAAAAATCTGATATTGCATTTATATATATTTATTTTTAAACGAGAATTATCTAGAATTTAAGTTTAAACGGACAATTCAATATTGTTATCAATTGGATGATATTTATGATGGCTTTTATTTGACCGTTAGAGATTGATGCGAATCGAATTTTTAATTTTTCTGTTTGATTTACTACATATTTTATTGACAGATACTTTTTAATCTTATACTTTTTATTGAATGTCTGTATTGACTGTATATGTATCAATAAATATATACAGGGTGAGTCATGAGGAACTTTACATACTTTTACCATATGTAGAGTCCCTCAGGAAGCGTATCATGTGGCCACTAAAAAATGTCAACTCCTCTTCTTTATTAATTAACAGGGTGATTTGTGTAATTGACCATTTATTTCATTTTACTGTAGTGTTTATACGGCTCATTTGATTTTTTTAAATTTTTGCATGATACAGTACACTACTATCAAGCATTCGACTGGTATTAGCTAAACTAAAAAATTCCAGGACTGGCTTTGGAAAAATTAATTTAGGGATTCGTATTAAATATTACACCCTGTATATATATTTTTTAAAATGCAATAAGTGATTTTCAAACTACATAAATAGCCAATGAAAACGACATATGCGACAATGTTGTCGCACTTTTATTAAATTTTTAGTGAACGATCAAATCTTACCAAAAATAGAACAACCATAATGAAGTATCAAATTATAAGGTAATTAATTTAAACAAATGTTATAAATTTCAAACATTTTAATTGAAATGATAAACTGAGTCAATGCACAACATAAAACAGTAACTACTAACAATAACGAAGAACAATTTAAAAAAAAAAACTAAAAATATGTAGATAGTTATGATAAACCCATAAATTAGAACTGGAAAAGATACAATAATGGTAACAAAATAAAAATAATTCAAAATAGATAGAATTAAGGATACTCTGGGGATCGTTTCTAATAGTATTGCAACAATGTATAATTCTATCAATTAATTGTTGTCGGTTATTAATATTCACTGCGTAAACTAGTTGCTTCAATCGTCCCCAAATATGGTAATCAACGGGATTAAAATCAGGGGATCTTAAAGGCCACGAAATAGGACCTGCACGTCCTATCCACCTGTTGCCATAAACATTATTGAGATGTTGTCTCACTGCCAGTAAAAAGTGTGGGATCTCACCCCATCATGCTGAAAATACCTCCCTCGGATAGCAACGTTCGCGTTGGCAAGAAAATTCGGCAAAATATTTTGTAGAAAGTTCAAATAGACCTGCCCTGTTAAAGGACCATCAAAAAAGTGAGGACCTACTAATTGGTTATTTATGACATCAATTCACACGTTAACCGAAAACCTTAACTGAGAACGACGTTCTCGAATAGCATGGGGATTTTCTTCTGCCCACACATGTGAATTTCGTGAATTATTTTCCCGTCTCTAGTAAATTGGGCTTCATCTGTAAATAGTGTCCTGTATAGCGTTGGTCGATTATTGTTAATCCATCTACAAAATTCCAACCTATCGATCTCATCTCCAGCATGTAGTCGCTGAACCATTTGAATGTGATATGGGTATAAATTATTTTTTTGTAAGACTCTACTTACTTTTGATTAAGTAACATTGAGTTCTCGACTTACTTGTCTAGTGCTTATTGTAGGGTTTATAGTAACGGCGTCCATAATGTCATCTTCCTGCGCTTCATCTACATGTCGCTCTGTTGTTCCACTAGGAAAAGTGCCATTTTCTCGCAAATAATTAAAAACTGACCCAAATGTTGGATGACTGGGAGTTCGACGATTAGGAAATCTCCTGCGATATTCTCTACTAGCAGCCCTACCATTCCCATTACAGAATCCATAAACAAATATTATGTCTGCATATTCTGTGGTCGAAAACTGATGTGGCATTTTGAACAAAAGTAACAAAAGCTCTACCAAAACTAACACAATGTACTTAACGTAGATATGACAGAAGAAATATGTATTCTTGTACACATAAATAACAATTGATAATGACAATAATGACAATGGGTATAAAATATCAAGAAACGTCAAACGGTCAACGCCAACCTTCATTTTAAACTTTTTTAGATTTATTTTTATTTAGTACAGTTGATGCAATGTATTATTATTTGACATAAAATTTTAATCATTTACAATCAACAAAAACTAACACATACAAGAGGTTTGACTTTTTAATCAATTTAATTTATTATTTATCGAAAATAATGCCCCAATACGATCTATGAGTAAAAATTTAAAATTGAAAAACAATTCGTATACGATTCTATCGTAGAGATAATACAAAGTGACAGTAAAGATGTTGATTTTCTACGTATTAGATTATGTTGTAGGAACTCATTTTAATTAAAATGTTTGAAATTTATAACATTTGTTTAAATTAATACCTTATAATTTGATACTTCATTATGGTTGTTCTATTTTTGGTAAGATTTGATCGTTCACTAAAAATTTAATAAAACTGCGACAACATTGTCGCATATGTCGTTTTCATTGGCTATTTATGTAGTTTGAAAATCACTTATTGCATTTTAAAAAAAATTTATACAGAATGTAATATTTAATACGAATCCCTAAATTAATTTTTCCAAAGCCAGTCCTGGAATTTTTTAGTTTAGCTAATACCAGTCGAATGCTTGATAGTAGTGTACTGTATCATGCAAAAATTAAAAAAATCAAATAAGCCGTATAAACACTACAGTAAAATGAAATAAATGGTCAATTACACAAAACACCCTGTTAATTAATAAAGAAGAGGAGTTGACATTTTTTAGTGGCCACATGATATGCTCCCTGAGGGACTCTACATATGGTAGAAGTATGTAAAGTTCCTCATGACTCACCCTGATTATGACTATTATATATTATGACTAGAAACAAAATGATGGAGAGTAATGAGTCGATGCGAAACCTTTTACTGTAGAGAAAAATTAATTCAATGCCAGTATAGAAGCTTCGCTTCAAAATGAAGATATGTACAACAGTCAATCATAGAACAAAGATTTTAATGAGATGAAATGTATCTGAGAAAATTTTTATTCACAAAATAAACATCAAAAACATTAAAATGTCACAAAAAGAATGTCAAAAGGCAAAAGAAAAAATACTTTGACTGTTTATTAACTAAAGAATTTGACAAAAAAGCTAGTTGAACTAATGAAAAAAGTAGCATCAATAGCCTCCAAAATAGTAAACCAGGAACTTTTTCAATTACGTCAAGAAATAAAGGAAGCTGAAGGAGTTAGACCAGATTGTATCCTTAATAATCTCTGAAAACATTAGGAAATATAGGAACAACTTAGCTAACAGGTTTGTTTGACAGAATTATGGAAATGATAGAAATGCCAGACGAATGAAAAATATTAGTACTAGTTAACAAAAACAAAGTAGAATCTACTCCACAGATATAACTGGGAAGCCCTAGGATATTGCTTTCGTTAGATTTATCTGTGAATCTAACGTAATTGAACAGTTTTTATTTTGTAGGCAAGACCTCCCTGAAAATACAACAGGACTAGACATTTTTCAATTAGTATACAGTTATTTTATCACTACTGGTTTGTCTTTGCTGTCTTGTTTGAGTGTTTGCACAAACGTTTCCCTGTGATGGTAGGACACTTAACAGGGTTTCTGGCTTTAGTCCAAAAGGAAAATCCAGATATTATTTTCACACATTGATTTTTACACAGAGAAGCACTTGTTGCTAAGTCATTGATGCCTAAACTGAATGACGTCTTACAAACTCTTGTGAAAATGGTGAACTACATCAAAAGTAGGCAGCTATACGCAGGTATACGCAGCTATTGTTGCATACAGAAGTAAGATTGTTATCTCGCGGACGTATCCATCATAGATTCTATAAACTTAAAGAAGACCTGTTGGTATTTTTTACTTGTGAACAGTCTGAATATGCCAATTTCCTTAGTAATAACATCTAGTGCACCAAAGTTGCGGTTGTGGCAGATATTTTTGGAAAATTGTATGTTTCAAATAAGGGCATGCAAGGAAACATTCTCACCTCTACTGATAAAATCAGTTCCTTCCAGCAAAAGCTTTTACTGTGGATATAGAAAGTTAAAAATCAAGGCACCTGGGACATGTTTCAGTTAACAAACAATTGCAATGTAGAACCAAATGTGTCAGATCTTTTTTTAAAAAGTCTTAGTAAGCTGAGTGACAATATCAAAAAGTATTTTCCCTTTTTCGATACCTCATCAATGGACTGGGTGCGAAATCCATACTTCGCGTCGGCTTATGACACGGCCTTGTTTACTACTGATGAAGAGGATGAATTGATAGATATAAAAATCGACTTAAACTTAAGTACAGTAAACTAGTTGAAGAAGCAGAGGCTCAGTCAAAACTAAAGAAAATCAAAGGTATTGTAGATGTTGCATCATTTTGGATTTCCATCTTCAATGAATATCCACTGGTCACAAAGGAAGCTATGAATGCAATAATACTGTTTTCATCTTCTTATATCAGTGAATCTGCTTTCTCGTCGATGAACGCCATCAAAAACAAAAATCGTTCACAGCTAAAATCTTTAGAGGACGACTTGACGGTGTGTTTGTCTACAGTACGTCCTAGAAAGGATTTAATAATGAATGGTCATCAAGCACAAATCGCATTAGATATACTCTAAAGTCACTAGTTTTTATTAGACGGACATTCTGTTTCATACTCCATTATTTTTTAATATCAACTCGTCTCTTTTAACACAAAATATATGTTTGTAAGAGCATTAAAATTTTGTTTTCTTAATTTTCCTAATTAATTTCCATAATAAGCACAGCATTAAGTCAATAAATTATGTTTTAAACATAGTAAAAAAATCACATAACAATAAATTATCATTATACTCATTATAGAAATTAATCATCCAAGTGTGACGTGGCTGAAAAAGTTTTTAATTTTGTGTGCCTTAAGCTAAAAAACCAGAAAACCGAAGAAAAAGGTTAAAACTACCAAAATAAACATCAAAAACCTAAAAGACGACAACTGCCAACAGCAACTAAACGCAGAGATAAATAAATTAACTGAAGGAAGCGTTGAATGGGCAGATATGAAAAAAGCCATACTAAAAGCGGGAAAGGAGGTCTTAGGCGAAGAAGAGAAAACCACTAAAAAGACTGGATGACACCGGAAATAGTTGAGCTACTAACTGAAAAAAGAAAATACAAAAATAAAAATGGAAATAAATATAAAACCATCAAGAATAAAATCAAATATGAAATCAGAAAGGCAAAGGAGGAATGGATGAACAAAGAATGCCAGGAATTGGAAGAAAGCAACAAACATGACACCTCAAACTTAAATAAAAAAATGAAAGAACTTACAGGCAACACCAGACAAAGAAGAACACTCATAACAAGAGATAATAATGGAAAAATACTTACTGAAGAGAGCAAAATAAAAGGAGTATGGGAACAATATATAATAAATCTGTTCCATGACGAGAGAGAAAATGAACAAGATATAGGTGAAGAAGAACAATACCTACAAATTTTACCCTCAGAAGTAAAGAATGCCCTACAGAATGCAACACAAGGAAAAGCACTGGGTCCTGATCAAATTCCAGTTGAACTGTTAATAGCATTAGATGACGGTAATATAAAGAGACTCACCCGAATTCTCAACCACATATATGTAGAGGGCAACATCCGGAAGAATGGCTTAAATCGATATTTTTACCTCTACCAAAAAACAACAATCCCAAATCATGTAATGACTATAGATTGATAAGCCTAATATGCCACCCTTTAAAGATTCTCTCCTTCTTCTCTTTAAATCTTTAAAGATTTAAAGAAAATTGTTCAAAACCGAATTTATAAGAAATGTGAGGAGCAGATAGATGAAACTCAGTTTGGCTTCAGAGGAGGCATGGGTACAAGAGAGGCATTATTTGCGTTGACGGTACTCTTGCAGAAATGTCGGGAATATAACAAGAGTGCATATGTATGCTTCATAGACTTTAGTAAGGCTTTTGACCGAGTGCAGCATATGAAGTTAATAGATGAATTAAAAAACATCAATTTAGACAAAAAAGACATTGAGTTTATTAAGGCTATATACTGGAACCAGAAAGCAGTAGTAAAGGTGAACGATATAGAAACAAATAATATACCGATTGCGAGAGGGGTTAGGTAAGGATGTGTTTTGTCTCCGACGCTTTTCAACGTGTACTCACAGGTCATATTCAGAAAAGCCTTATGGGAAAGAAAAGAGGGAATAAGAATTGGTGGAGAAATCATAAACACCATGATATTTGCAGATGACACGGTAATTACGGCTGAGAGTATAGAAAAACTACAAACTTTACTAGATGCAATAAATAGTGAATGCATTCAAATGGGACTTGACATCAACACAGATAAGACCAAATTTATGATAGTATCAAGAAGTCCAATAAATAATGAACAACTAACTCTTGTTGGACAGCAAATAGAGAGAGTGACAAAATATAAATATCTGGGAGCTTACATCAACACAGAATTAGATCCAGACCAAGAGATCCGGACGAATAGAAATGGCAAAAGCAATGTTCTTAAAATTTAAGCAATTGTTCTGTGACAAAAATCTGAATACTGCGCTGAGACTGAGGTTTGTTGAATGTTACGTCGGGTCACAACTAGTGTACGGGGTAGAAACATGGACACTAAAAGCGCAAATAGTTAAGAAGATTGAAGCCTTTGAACTTTGGATATACCGGAGAATGTTGAGAATTCCATGGACTGCCAGGGTCACCAATGAAGAAGTGCTGAGAAGGATGGGTCGAGACAAAAAATTGTTGAGAACAATAAAACTACGCAAGACTGCATACCTTGGACACATACTGAGAAATAATAAATATAGTCTTCTGCAAGTCATCATGCAGGGTAGAGTCGATGGCAAAAAGGGAATAGGTAGAAAGAGGAAGTCATGGCTGCGAAATATTCGAGACTGGACAAACATGACTGTAGACGAATTATTCCACGTTGCAAAAGACAGAGAAGCTTTTAAAAATGTGGTCGCCAACCTCCGTTAATGGGGACGGCATAGGAAGAAGAAGAAGAAGCTTAAAAAGGTTGGGAACCGCTAAAGTAGATGTTCAACAATACAAACCACATGGGCATAAAGGTACTTAGTCATAGGTAGGTTAAGAGAAAAAGAAATATCTGAAATTTAGTTTGGGTCTATGCAAAGCAGATCAACAATATTAATCCAATTTTTATTATAGCAGCTAATGAAAAATTTAAAGAAACTACTAGGAGAGATGACAGCTGAAAACTCATTCAAAGATCCTCTATAAACAGTAAGATGTATAATGAAATAGTACAGGTTATCTCTCAGATAATTAAACGAATAGAAATGCCACGTAGAGCAACAACAGAAGAGAACAGGGAATTATGATTCAGTTCATTTTTGGCGTTATTTGTCTTACCCTCTTTAATAATAATCCACTTTCTTCTTTCTTCTTCCTATTTCGATCTCATTATATATATATATATATATATATATATATATATATATATATATATATATATATATATATATATCTTGTTTCTCCTCCGAACTGTGTCAATATTGATCACGTTACATGAAATCTTTCAGTTTTTATTTCCAAATCAATACGGCAAATCTCTACATATATAAGATATGTATATGTCTTTCTATGTTGGCGATAAGTTCTCCTTGGGGGAAATGCATATGTACCCTTTCCGTACTGAAACCAGCACTAACTACTCTATCTTCAAAGTGACCTTTTCGATGATTTCCACCCTAAATGAATGAATGAGAGAAACTAGAAATAAAGAAATAAACGTTGATATAATATTAATTGAGCTTTATAATGCATATGATAGTCTTCTTCGAGAGGTTTCTTACGAAAGCAAAGCATCGTAAGAGTTTATTTAAAAATGAAGTCAAGTATACACATAAACTAATTTTGGTGTAATGATCGTAAAAAGTAATAGTTTTAAGTATCTAGTATCGTTACTGCAAAGTAATTGGGAACTAGAGGGAGGTAAAGACAGGAGAGTTAGATTGGAATGAAGAAAATGGAAGCGGGAGAACGAAGTGGTGTGTGGCAGAAAAGTTTCAACACAACTGGCAGGAAAATTCTATAAAATTGTCACAAGATCAGCTATGATGTACGGCACCACTGACGTAATGGTTGATATTAATATAAGCTAAGACACAAATGTAGTTAGGGAAGCTAGGGAATGGCAATTATTATACAATTAGTCAATACAATTAGTCTTCTAGTTTTTTCTTATTGTGATAGTCTTAATGTTTTTAAAAATAGATGGAGGTAACGGCAGGAGACTTAGAGTGGGATGGATAAATTGGCAAGCTATGAAGTAGATCACTGCCGTAATTGTTGATATTAGTATAGGCTGGGATAGAAATGTAATAAGGAAACCTAAAGAATCTAGGGAACATAGGAAACCTAGAGAGTAACAATGATTATGGTCGTAAATTTATGCAATTGCTCTTTTAATGTAATACTTTTTGTCATGTGTCATATAAACGTTTGTGTTTTGGCAAGATTCTTAATTTTGGAATATTGAAATCGCATCATTTTTAATTATTTTTTTTTTGAATCTTGAATATTATTATGAGACAAGCAGAACTCAAAATATAGTATTATAAAAAATTCTCCATAGTTTGAAGAGATTAATATGTGACTTTTATAAAAAGAAAGGTTTTATCGAAAACTTAAAATAATTTAAACACATTGTTAATATATGCAAGTTTGTAATTAATTTATTTTTTATTTCAGGTACGAGTAAAACTCGTCCGTTTGTCATCCTCCTGCCAGCTGCCACCTCTCATGCCAGTTTTCTTTACCAGCTTTTCACCATGCCTATCCCCTCTACCTCCACATCCTCAATACCACTGAATCGAAACGTCTTTGACGACGTTAGCTCGAACTGGCAACTGTGGATTTCCAAATATTCCTCTGCTTTCTCTTCGTGCCTGTGGTCTTCATTGCTGTAGGACATGGCGTGATGTCCACTGCGAAACGGCTCGTCTTGAGCTGGCGGGGGGGTATGTATAAATTCGTTAATATCTACATATTTATATTTGGCAATAATTATTTTAACAAATAAGTTTAGTATGTTATTGATTTTTTTTATTTAGGGAAAAGATGCAACTAATACAACAAAAAGCAAAATTTAAAAACAAACTATACGGAGTAAAAAGAAACACAGTATTTAAGAAAGAAATAAAGGAGATTTAATAAAATCTAAAAATACTTTATAAGCAAAGAATGAAAAATGTCCTTTCATGACTGGTCTAGAAATGAGCACAGATGAACAAGAGGAAGTAAAAGAAGTAATGATAAAATTTATGAAAGTACATCTAAAGATTGAAGCTGAATTTAAAAAAGTACATTATTTGGAGAAAGAAAATTTGGATTTTGTGCCTGACTGGGCTAAACGAAATTGAAGGAGAGAAGAAAACTATCAAAAAAATAAGCAAACCGACAAAAATAAAGATATACAAATCACTCATAAGGCCAGTTATCGTATTTATATGCGATGGAAACAACAATGATAACACGAAAAATAAGAGAACAAAAATAACAAGAAAATGAAAAGACAACAAGAAAATGAAAACATACAAAGGTTCATACAAAAATAGTTATAAAACAAAAATGTAGGTAAAATAAAAAAAAAACAGGTGTGGCAGTCCAGTGGGACTGCCGGTGGAAGTTACACTTCTATACATGCATTCGCCGTTACAAATTTATTTGGGAGTCAATCTGCACAATCATTACATATGTAATTTTATAGGTAAGACATAGCAGAAAGAGAAACAGAATTAATATCAACTTACTAACAATGAAGGATTGAATCAATATTTTGATGAAAATGTATATTTTTATTTTCATATATGTATGAAAGGAGTTGAATGCAACATTTTTTTACACATACTCTGCAGTAAAATTTATTGTTTATTTTGTTATTAATATAATAATACAATACAAATTAAACTGCAATATTCATAAGTTTTTAAAAATAACAATAATATACATAAAAAAAATACACTACAATACAGTGCAACATAATTCCATATATAATAATACAATACAAATTAAAATGCAATATCCATAAGTATTTAAAAATGACAATAATGTAATAACATTAAAAAGTCCTCCCCGACTGGGAATCGAACCCCGGTCTCCCGAGTGACAGGTAGGGATACTGACTACTACACTACCGAGGGCATAACACAAATGTATTTCAAAATTTACAGTTCTGGATCATACAGTGATTTATTGAGATTATCATTTTGAAATACAAAAGAATAATATAATTATGAACATTTAATAAATAATACAAAACATCACATAAATAATAATATTAATAAATATTTTATTATATGTATATTATTATATGTATATATATCTTTATATAATATGTATAATATTAAATTATATATACAAAAGGAACATTTTGATATTCGAGAGAGGAAGAGAGAGAAAATATATCTTCTGTCTCTCTCTTACTCATTATCTTACATATGTAATGGTTTCACAGATTCACTCCCATACAAATTTCCAACGTGGAGCGCGCGTATAGAAGTATAACTTCAAAAATACAATGATTGGAATGGATAGGACACACCATCAAAACCCCTTTTAAGTAAGGCAAAATGCCATCCCTCCCAGAATTCAATTTTTTTTTATTTTTTTACGTTATTATGTACTATGTACTTCTTTATGTAATTAAAAAAAGGCTCAGTTCAATATTAGCCCACCACCCTCTTCTCCCAGCCAATACCTCCAAAAACGTCAATTTCGTTTTTGTTTTTTAAGGTGGGATGCAATCAATTTTGAAAATTTTAAAAATTTAAACGAATAATTGAGACTTAAAAAACGTCTATTTTTTATAGATTATATATATATTTTAAATTAAATAGTTCCTTTAGGGCATTTAAAAATTTGGTGAAATACCTTTAAACCTTCAAAAAACCATGTTTCTTAGAAGGTTTTTAAGGGTTATTGCGGGGTTAATCATGTTTTTGAGATCGATGCAACCTAAATTAATTTTTTATTCTTTTACGTTTTATGTAATTTAACAATAATACAGCGCAATTTTAGCAGGTCACCCCCTCTTCGCCAAAAACGTCATTTATTATTTTTTTTTTGGTAGGTTACAATCAATTTGAAAATTTCAAAAAATTCACACGCATAGTTGTAGCTTTTACAAAAAATGAGTATACATAGCCTAAAAGTGCATTTTTTTTTTAAAGCTTTTATCTTTTTTTGGAGATGGCTGCAAGTCTAGTTTTTTTATTTTGTATATTTGATTCAAAGATATATTCCGGTTTTTTTAAAATTCTTCGAAAAGTGCAAAGGTGCAAACTATTTTTGGCAGATTTGTCAAAAAATATGATTATGTTTATTATGACAGACAAATAATAAAATAAACAAACAAACAACAAACAATTGAATATATATGTTAATTCATAAATTGTAATAATTGTTAAGGTCTAAATTTTAATATTATTTTGGATTCCTGCATTTTATAAAGAGTATATAAATGTTAGTTTTTACATAAAATAGAGTTGTTGTTATTATTTTTATTATTACTAAGGAATAAAACAAACGATTTAACTCAACAATATATTAAAGCAAGAATTGTAACCAAATTAAAAGATAATTGGGTACTATAAGAGGCAGCAAAAAATTTTAACATAAGCAGAACCACAGTTTTTTATTAATAAAAAATGGAGGCAACAAGAAACTCTCGAAAGAAAGCAAGAGTCTGGAAGACCAAACTATACTAAATTTAGGTAATAATGTAATATAATGTAATGTAAAACTAAAATTAATATTTTGTAATATCTCTATCAGCATTGATAACAGCTCGTAGTCTTCGGTCCATCTGCGTGAAGGAACTACAATGAAATAGTTTTCTTCAGAGAGCTCTTCCCAAACCTGTTATATAACGTGCAGCTCTTCAGCTCTTCAGCATTTTGAGGTATAAAATTGATACAACCGTTTTATAATAACTCCCCACACATATTTGATTGGGTTTAAATCTGGACTGTAGCTGGGCCATCATAAGGTTTCGATGTTGTTATTCTGGAGTCACTGGTTTATAATATTTGCAGTATGAACAGGACAATTGTCTTGTTGGAGGATAAAATTATTTTTTGGATAAAGCTATTCTACACTCGGAAACATGATGTTTTCTAGAATATTCAGATAAGTCTGCCCAACAAACCTGCCATCAATACGCCATACCGTTCCCATTCCACTTGACAAAATCCATCCCCATCCATTAGCGCTAAAATGATCAGCTTCTCGATATCTATCCACATATAGATGATTAAATCTATTATTATCTGCTCTATACACCCCCATTTTTCTCTTTCTAGAAGATTGAAACATTTTCTCATCTGTAAATATTACCCTGTCCCAAAAATCTTGGTTTTGTAGCTAATGGTGTAAAGCAGATATGTCTTGATTGCTTTTGTTGTGGTGTAAGAGCTTGTTTTTTTTTTGCTGCAGTTCAGTACCTAAGACGCGATGCTTTAATTTTTGCTCAAAGTTGTTGTCTTTCTTCCCGGAAACTGTGACATAATTCTCGAAGTTTTCGCATCTTCAAAAGGATTCTGTTTTAATCTCTCCAAAAGCATACGATCTTCATCAGCGGTAGATATTTTTGGTCTTCCAGAACCTTGCTTTCTTTCGAGAGTTTCTTGTTCCCTCCATGCTTTAATAATATTAAAAACTGTAGTGCTGCTTACGTTAAAATGGTTCGCTACGGCAGATACTAGCCAACCATCTTCTAATTTGGTTACAATTTTTGCTTTTAGTTCTTTGCTAGCATGTGGAGCCTTTTTTGAGGTTGAAAAGGATAAGTAATTTAACAAATTTTAAGATTTTTTGGGAGTGACAGTATGTAAATAATAAGGATTTATCCTTTAAAATTCACTAGTCAATTATCTACAAAATACGCTTTAACACTCGTATCAGTTTTTTTTAGGAACCATCTATACACTCAACCTGCGGGTTTATAAAAAATAGATAAGTATTGTAAAAGCCGTAAATATGCATGTGAACGCTTTGAACTTATTACTGAATTGATTGCTTCCAACCTAAAAAAAAAATAAAAACGAAAAATTGACGTTTTTGTGAATAGGGGTTAGGTGCAGTAGGTGGAGTGCTAAAATTGCGCTGAGCCTTATTTTTAATCACATATACCCGAAATAAATAAATAGTGAGTTTGAGTGAAGAAGCCAAGGGTCTGCCTTGAAGAATAGGATGGTGGAAAAAAGAAATGCACAGAAAAACAGGATGAAATGCAGACATATAATGAAATATAAGGACTCATACGAGAAAGCATAAGCCATAATACGAAGGTATTAAATGATAGTGATAATAATGATGCTGATAATTTTATTTCTTAAGAAAATACCACGAATTAATCATACATTTAACATTTACTTTTTATATTTAATACATAACTTAACCTTTGTATTATCTGAAATTGTACAACTACTTTTATTTATAGGTAGAAAACAGTCTCACGATAGCTCGTCAGGGCGATTGGTGGGGCATCGTGTCGGCCCAATCAACGATTGCCATGAACTGGATGAAATAGCTGTCGTGTCAAATGCTGAACAGGGGCACATCAAATATGGAAGTGGGACTACTTTGTCTACAATCAATGGGCCCAGACTTGTACCAGGTAAGCTGTAGACTTTAGACAACTTTAGAAAATTTTTGGGAAAAGATTAGAGAATAAAAACTCTAATAAATCTAGATATCTCTAGGGCTAGGGAAACGTAAGAGAATTCTATGGATCTGTAAAAACTACTAGAAACATCTGCAAACTTTGGTTAAAAAATTATTTTGGTAAAAAACTGAAAAACTTTTCACCCAAAACCTCTTATAAATTGGTTGAAAAAATCCAACATCAAGTCAAGTGGTTGTGTAAGCCTTGTAGAATTAGGTGTGAGAAATACAAAGCTTATATTTGCCCTTTGACAAGCCTTTATTATCTCAATATTTAGATGTGAGGACAAGTTGTCCCCAGTCAAAACCTTGGTGCTGTTATCTCGTTTTGACCACGGTAAAACAACTTTAAAAAATCAGTCTTGGAAAGTTGATGCATCAAACCACCCAGATTGTTGTTCCAATATAGAATGTACGAGGATGGCCACCCGTTATCCATCTCTCATATAAATAATCTTTCAGCTTTATAAACGACATACAGTGGTAGGCGTTCTCCTGTTGCGGTAACTGCGAACATTAGAGACACTGTGCTTTTAGTGTTATTCATGTATTTTTCCGGGTATTTTGTCCCACGTCGAAATACACATTTTTAGGTACCAGGATCATCTGATAGATTTGATTCATCATAATTTAGGATATTTTGAGGTTCGATGTTTTCAAGTGTTATTTTTAAATTATTAAAATATCTTTCTATGATTTCTTTAGTGTTGGCTGCCCTGGATCATTTATCGTTTTGGCAATGCCTTAGTTAGAGTTAAAATGTGCTTATGTCGTGACAAAAAACCTTGATCCAGTCACAACTAAAAGGTAGTTGTGAGAGAAATAAACAATTCGTGTTTGACAAGTATTCTAATCTTGAGGATTGTTAAAGGAGCACCATATTCTGCACTTGCTATAACAACTTCTACTCAATGACGTTCTTCTATTTTAGTGAGTGTAAGGGGATGTCCAATGGAGAGAAAATGTGTTTGTTAAATTTTGTTTAGAATTATTCGGCGTGGCTCCTTAAAACATTCCTGTGTCTAACAGGAACTTAAACCTGCTCTAACTTCTTCCACAGCTTATTGAAGCATGGATTCAGAGTAGTTTCCATACTGCCTTGCTCCCAATTTTTTTCTGCTTTTTTGGCATTTTGATTGGTCCTTGAAAAATGAAATAATTAGGTAAATACTGACATGCTGTTTTACGTAAAAATTAATACTTTAGGGCGTTAAAAACTCCAAAGCACACTTTAATTTTTTTAAATGCTCCTAAAAAATATTTTTTATAAAAATAAAAAAACAAAAATTTGAGACAAATGACAGAACAACATTGAACACTTTGTTTTTGTTTTATAAAGAATAAAACATGTGATTCCTGATAAATGTTCCATCGCAAATTCAGTCAAGATAATGTTAAATTTAAACGTACAAACAAAAATTTAGTTAATATTCATACTATTGTATACCCAGCAGTACTTAGCTTTTACCCTAAAAAAACGTGTTTAAATTTCTTACCTTAGCTTTACGCTGCAGTCAGGCAGGATAGATCACACTGGTCTTGATTTCTGCATGTTTCTTAAGCCACGTTTACACGATGACAATTGGCGAGACAGTTGTCAGAAGACAACTGACTGACATGAAATTATTGTCTTCGTCTAAACACTTCAGGCCAATTGCCTTGCCAATTGCCTTGCCAACTGCCCTCACAATTGACCCAAACTTCAGTTGTCTCCGTGAGTAGACTGAGGACAATGAGCTGCGCCCAGTGAGCCCCCCCACCATTCGAAATCTCAATTGTCGCGACAATTGGTGCCGTATGAACGGTGTAGGTCAGTAGTGATGTCTTGTTTTTTGCCTGTTCCCTCACCGGACACAACAGATGACGCGCAGTCGGCCATGTTTTAGCTGTCTACTGCCATGATAATAGTTGGCCCCGTATAAACGTCTTCTCATTCAACTGGACTTGTCTCCGACAATCCGCAACCACGTGATGACGATTGTCATCGTGTAAACGCAGCTTTAGTGCGCGCGTATACATCTGTGTTACTTTGCTATGTTGCCAAGTATTTTTTTTTACAAATATTATAACCTTTACAGTGGGCAAAGTTAAACCCACTGGGTAAAGTAGGCCATGTTTACGGTACTGTTGCAAAGTATTTCAAATGTAATTCCATTTAAAAAATTTGAGTCATAGGAAAATGTTCCTATAAAAAGTTTTTCACTGTGTAGAGCTTTACTGCAGACAGTCTCGATTGTAAAGGAATATCTTTATTTTTAGGATTTTAAATAATAATTTAAATTTAAATAAATTATAATATAATAATAGTATATTGCATATTCATACAAATTTCTAATTTAAATTTTATTAATATATTGAATTTTCATGTCAGAGAATGAACTAATATTATTATATTACACAATGCCAAAAATTATAAGAAAAAAATACTTTTTGAAAGAATATTAAATACAATTTTTCTGTTTTTAGAAATAAAAGATATGATATTTTCTTCTTTAAGACAAAATTAAGTCTATTATCCGCTTCAACCCATCTTAAATATTTTAACAGAAAATTATTACGGACGTATCGATTTTATCAATATTAAATAAATTTGATAGACATCTTGTAGCCTCGTCTTAAATTCAGCTAGATTGTTCCTTAGGGCTGTCGCTTTTCCTTCTACCCGGCGAGATTTTCCCGGAGGACCGTCGCTTTATTGAATTCATTTTCTAGGTAAACATTGTTTTCTCGGTGATATCGTTATAGTGATAGTAAGTAAAATACTGTTTCCTATAAAATGGCTTTTAAAGTAATAGGGAATGAAGTTTACTTCAAGGTAAGGAAATAATGATTTTGATTGGTTCTCCTAAATAATATTATATTAGTCAATAGCAGCCATAATTAATTAGTAGGATAATGCAAATAGAATTCTAAATTAAGACGTATACGATCTTGTTTGAGGGCAAGCCAGTTCTGGCAGAGTACCGGTAAACATATTGTAAGTGACGGTCGTACTTTTTGTTTAAAACTGCAAAGCGCTTATGCTCTGCACCGCGAAGCTAAACGCGGAGAAAAAGGTTTTTACGAATTTTCTTCATGTAGTTAAATATATTCGCGCGTATCTGTGCGATGCAACGCGCGGCGTAGCTAAGAGAATAGACACAGATCACAACCGTAGAATCCAAGAAATTCTATTCGGCGCGCTTTCTATTACACTAGGGCAGTGGTTCCCAACTGGTGGTCTGCGGACCCCTGGTGGTCCGCGAGGTGTGGCTGAGGGGTCCGCAAGATATAAAAATAAATATATGAAGAGCCAGGGAGAAAAACGATATAAGTCCAGTTTGCAAATTTATTTAGGAGAGCGAAAACAAAATTTTTCTCTCTAAATCTTTAAAATTAATAACATATATCGCGCAAACTTAAAGTTATATCAAATTTGAGATTTTTAACTATAATTTTGTTTATATACCTTAAAAAAAGGTTTTCGTGTAAGATAGATTCGGCCTCCCCTCTTCACCACCACTGGCACTGGAACTAGATGGTAGGACCCTACTTTGGCTTTATGACGTTAAAATGCGTCGCTGTCTCAAGGTTGCCAGGTCTGGTGAAAATTCACCAGATTTGGTGATTTTGTAACCCATTTGGTGATATGGTGAAAACTTTTTTAAAAAGCTTAATATCTGGTGATTTTTTGTCCTTATCTACATATTATAAATATATTTTAAAATTGAAAAAGCACAATTATATTATTTAAGTTTGTTATTCGTTATTAAGAATTGCCTATCAGACATTTTTGCACCGACATATCAAAAAAAGCAATAATGTTGTGTTTTTTTTTTTATTTTTGTGGGGGGGGGGGCAGATATTGGAAGATTTTCTTTTTTCATGCGAACTACTTCACACAGCAGCAATTTTTACTGTATTGATTGATTTTTTCGATAAACACGACGTCACATGGACAAAATGTGTGGGCTTGTCTACGGATGGAGCAAAATCAATTAGTGGCCACAAAGCAGGACTTCAAGCTCATGTCAAAGCTGTATTCAAAGTTGTATTCATCGTGAAGCCTTGGTAGCCAAAACATTGCCTGAACCTTTGCAGAAGATACTTAACGAAGAAGTTCAAATCGTTAACTACATTAAAACTCGACCTCTGCAATCCAGATTATTTTCTTTGTTGTGCAAAGAGATTGGCAGTGAGTATGAAAACCTTATTCATATGGAAGTAAGGTGGCTCTCTCGAGGGAGCATATTGATAAGATTTTTTGAACTTAGAGATGAAGTTCGTGTTTTCCTTCTTGACACCAAGTACGCAGATGTTCTCACTGACTTTTCTTGGCTTTGCTCAACTGCCTACTTAGCTGACGTATTTGAACACTTGAATGTATTAAACTTAAGTTTGCAAGGGAAAATTTAGACATGTTCAAAGTTGAAGATAAGATAAGTGCTATGGTAAAAAAGTGCCAGCTGTGGGCGGCAAGGATTGAAAACGAGTCGTTCACTAACTTTCCTAATTTGAAACAGTTCTTGGAGTATGCAGAGCAGAGTTTACCTGACCCGATAAAGATCAACGCAACCGAGCGCCTACGCAGCCTAGCCACGACTTTTAGGATATACTTCCCTGAACCTGACCCTGACGATGGTTGGATTCGAAATCCTTTCAGCTGCCAAACAATTGAACAAATCCAAGGCCTCACAGAAGAAGAACAAGATAAGCTTGTGGATTTGTCGAGTTAAGGTACGATGAAGAACATTTTTAATGGCGAGAAAATAGCAGTCTTCTGGGCAACAGCACGCAAGGATATCAAAGAACTTGGAGACAAGGCCATGAAAAAAATCCTTCCGTTTGCAACAACCTATCGGTGCGAGCAAGCATTTTCTTCCATGTGCTTCATAAAAAACAAATATAGGAATCGGCTTGACATGCGATCGGATTTCAGAGTGAAAGTTTCAAGTTTGTAACCTAACATTACAGAAATAATGGATTCTAATGTTAAATTCAACGTATCTCATTAATTGAGGAGTGAAAATTAAAACTAATAATGTACTTGTGTAGGTACTCTGTATTTTCACAAATAAATTCTAAATAGCATTAGTTTGATTTATGTTTTCACATATTTTGGCTCTTTTCAGATAACTTTAGGTCTTTAGAAAATAGTGGGGGTCATCGTCATTGTAGTACCTAGATGAAGGGGTACTTGGAAAAGTTTAGTTGGGAACCCCTGCGCTAGTGAGCGGAGGTCTGCGGAAGTCATGCTAAATTTTTTCTGAATTTCGTTTGTCATCGACTACTTTCGAATTATCTCGTACTGAATAAACGTTATCAACTTGAATAAATATCGCTATATGTCTCACACATACCTGATTATCTAAATCTTCTGATTCTCGAACATATTTAAAAGACACATTCACCCAGGCCTACTATCAGTACCAACAACTTGCCAGCATTGCAACAATATTGCTGAAAGTCTTCTTCTCCTGTGTCACAGATTTAATATTCTGAAGAAAAGCAAAAGCTTCGCGCCTAAGTGAGCGAAAAGCTTAAGGAAATATTTCTGTTGTGAAAACTACATACACAATTAATAAAACCAGTAATCCCTAACAATATACCGTTTCTCACTAAATTTATCGAAAAAAATATTATTTTTAATATAAAATTATCATAACATTAAATTTTCAATTAAGCCCATAACAATAACAGCTAATAACTACTTCATGGCCGGGGTCAGGACCGCACTCACTCCTGCAGAGTTTCAAAATGGATATCACTAATGTAAACATGAACCGCAGTTAGTCACAACAATTTCATCGTGTTGAGCCTTGTGTAAAAACAAAACTGCGAAGTTCAAATTTAAGACCCCTGCATTATTTTTCTATACTAACTTTTTGAGCTTATAAACAATTACACAAACTTTAAAAAATTGTAGTAGTGATTCTGTTTTAAAATTTCCCTGTGTGAGATTGTTTAAAATTACGCACTGGATTTTCGTGAGAACTCGTTCGCTAACCACCTGTTTTAGATCTGCTACCAAAACCTAACATACATAGATCTCTCGTACCGAAACAAACTCCTCTACCCTCTGGATACTGAGTTGTTTCAATAAATTTGGTTCTACTTACAAATAATGTTGCTATCAATCCTGCTATCCTTGTCTCAGTCAGCGTACAATAAACCAAAACTGATTCCATTTTTCTTCTAAATTAAACACTTTTAAAAATAAGATTATTTTTTTTCTCAACACATAGTAAACAACTAAAAAATAAACGGTGAAAACCTTTCAGTACATAACTTGTTGTCTCGACTTGTTGTTGATGTTGTTCGTTTTACACCACAGTAACAGATATCATAACTCTCATCTTTAAAATAAGCTTCTCCTAGCAATTTCATTTCCACTCTTTCTTTCTCAACAAATCAAATTTTAGCATTTTTAAACACACAATTTTCTTTAAAGGAATAGAGCAGTAGGTCCTAAACCATTTGCTAGTTGAGATAGTGACCTTTAAAAGAACACCAAGCCAATTTTCACTTAGAGGGATAGAGTACCATGTGGACTTAATGTTTTATTCCTCCATGCATGTGAATTACCGCCGCACATAGTGTTGCACATCTGTATGATGACATGTAGACTGTTATTGATCTAATAATAGTACTTTTGCCATTTATGGTGTGTTTACAGTTGTTTGTTAATAATAATAAGAATAATGTACCATAATTCCCGTGGAAGAAAGATTCTTGAACTACTGAAAAGTTCTGCGAATTCTTCTACTGCATTACATTATTAAAAAACATAACCTCAAAAAGTTAATGTAGTAATTTGATACCAACCTTAGACTAGCAATAATAATAAATATTCTACAACTAATATTATAAGGCTAGTTTTATTTTAGAATCAAACAATATACTAAGCAATGATGTTTTAAATGAAGAGAATATTATTAAAGATGCCTTGAGTTTTGATGAACAAAATGAGTCTCATATAGACAAAAGTTATGATAAAATATTCGTGGTGGAAATGAAATTAGATCTGCATTACTGAAATGGGCAGATACCGTCATTCCTGGCAGTGCGATAAAAGAAATCATACTATTCTCGGTACGGCCAGAATAAAAATGTTCGCATTTTTATGTGCTTCCTTTTGATCTCAATAAGTATCCTCAAGTAAAAATCATCACTTAAAAGTTTATTCAATCCTTGTATGAGCCTCGGTACAATATCAGTTCGATTTTCAACAATATTTTCAGGATTTGTTGTTTCAATAAATGAAAATCAGTAACCAAAATCTATGATAAAAATATCCAATAAAATAGAGTTGCAATGTAACTATAATAGCAAAGTACACACAAGTACTTAAAATCCAATGTTATTAATGTTTGATATGGTTATACTTTACTAACATAAACAACTTTTTTAATTAAATAAACACAGCTGTAAGGATATGAAATATCTAAGAAAAACAAACTAAAAACTTCTATGTATAACTACCAAAGTAAGGTAAATATCTGTAACGGAATTATTAAAAACAAAATATACACAACAGAATGGAAATTCCTATTAACGAAACTCACAGTATATTAAAAAATACAACGTTGTATTTTAATTAATATACAAATCATAAATCACTGTTTTTATTTTCCTTTTTTACCTAGTTTATACATTTTAAAGACTAATCACAGAAGCAGTAATTTTAGACGTCCAACCTTTAAAATATTCTTTGAACCAAATACTTGCAATGAATCACATGCTTGGATTTAATTAGTTGACAACAAAACATATAGAAAGCATTACAGACGATATCAGGAAGTAATTGGTCAAGTAAATAATCAATTATCTGCTATAAATTGACTTATTTAAATGAAATAGGTGGATCATTTAATGTATCATCATCACTCAGAAGTTTCTACTAAAGGATCACACCCACATGGAGGCAGACACTGTCCATGCGCTGATAGAGCGAAAGAGAAAAAACATAAAATTAGAATTGAAATAGAAATTATAATTTCTATTTTAACACCCTGGGACTAGCAGCAGTCAGTCAGACAAACCTTAATGAAATATACTGTACATAATATGGAACTAGAAGATTTTAAAAATTTTAGGTCTTTGTGTGATGTTAAAACATCCTAAAATCCGTCTTTGATTAATATAAAAAGAGACATTAACAAACAACAAGTTCTTTTGTCAAACTGTGTTTAACTGCAAGTAAAACAAAACAGCATGAGAACTCTGTTTATAAAAAGTAATTTTCATGATGAAAACCAGGAGTTTGACTTTGTTAGGTTCCGAAGGCGACACCTTACCTTGCCAAAATATTTGCAACTGGTACCACAAAGTTCAATACCTAAACCGTATTTATTTTACAAATTCCCAATTGTCAATAGAAGCACGTGAAAGCCAAACAGGGTCGTACTGATGTGTATCATATGATTTTTAAAAATATTTACTTTTGAAACTGTTAGTGTAAGAATTTCTTGAAATTTTATCATTATATCACAATTAAACTAAACTCTAAAAAATAACACGACCAGTAAATAACTTAACAATAACTATAACATAAATATAACACAATATATTAACTTAAAAATCAACACGATACAATTTTAATTTAAAATGCTGGCAAGTTTGGATCTGTAACATGAGAATCTGTCTGGCTTAAGTTAATAAATTATATTTAATAGCCTCGTGACGAGTGAGACGGCGAATATCAACACGTGCTGATGTTTACAGATGGGAATTTGCTAAACGAATCTACTTTATATCACAATAAAAGTATAATGATCTATAGCTATTACTGCCATCTGTTCCTCAATTTTGCCATGATTTTTTCAAAAACTTAAAGCATACTAGTAATACTAATAGTGACTATCCAGAAGCAGACTTACTTTAGGATGACTGAATGGTTTGTACGTAAAATACCATTTTGGTTAAATACATAGATGTAATATTTGTATTCTCAAAGGTAAATTGTATGGTTAAATATATTTTGTAAGTCATGTAGTATTGTAGTTGTTATTAAATACCGCAACCTAAGTCATACACTAGAATAACTTTATTAGAGGGATACAACACCATAGTCATTAAAACGGTTAAAAAACACAGAAAAACATTTGTTTTTTAATTAAAACAAATGCATTACGTAAATAAAAATAGATAGAATGTTTTATTAAAATATTGTTTCAATATCTCTATAAATAGCTGCAGCAATAACACTTCTTGGTGAGAATTGTTTAAAACTGCTCTATTGTAAAGTTATAAAAATGGACATAGTGTTGTATCCTTCCGAGGTACAGATATATAAAGTTAGTAGGTAGCTTGCAATAAAAGAAAAAATATGATAAAATATGTTTATAAGATGGAAGCCAACAATAAATACGTATTTCTGACTATTGGTCGTCTTCAGTACGGTGTAGCTAAGTTAGGGTTAGAGTTTTTCGGAGTTTGTAGATTATACTGATACAAATGCGCGAAAGTATTTCTTATTATTAAAACAAAAAAAGGTTATATTACTTATCAGAATCACTTTTTTTCCCTTATTAACACCGCACTTTCCCTCAAAAATGTTTTTATTCATATTTTTAATTCCACCGTCTAATAACCGGACTAAATAACGATTTAACAAAAAGAAAATACCTTTAAGACTGCGAAAGAAAGCAGGCAGGCAGTGAATCTCTTTCAATCTGATTTATTTAAATAGAAATAAAAAGAGAAACGTAAGTAAAGAAAGTTCAAAGTGTCCGCTTTTGTTCTCATTAACTTAGTTCGGAGCTACCAGAGCTCTTAATTAAGGTCTCTCTGACCCCCTGAAGTCACTCCTGGGGGGTTTGTTGTACATTCGATATTGTCGTTTCGTTTTGGAGTTTTATCCAAATAAAAGACGTGGATGTCGACAAGTAAGTTAAAAGTCGAAGCAGTTGTAACCCAAAAAAAATCACTATTTTCCACTTTTTTTATTAAGGACTTATTGCACTAAAAATAAAAGTTTCTATCTTAAATAAATGATAGGGTATCTTTAACTTGATAAGGTACACAAAAATTCTACGTGGAATGTCAGATTTTTATTTATTTGCAAAGTCTTATTCAGGAATTGAACAGAATTTACATCGATATTCTCTTCATAAGCGAATTGCGATGGGAAGCAATAAGCAGTACTAGTGGAAAAACTCTTTACTACTCATGGGGTGATAGTACAGATCCTAACCATAGATATGAAATTGGAGTCCTGTTAGGCGAAAGTTTGCGCGTCTCCGTGAAGAACTTTGTTCCCGTCTCCAAAAGAGTCACACTTATTCAGTTGTTTGAAAAAGTTAATATAAATATTAAATAAGCCCCTACACCTCTACAGCAGACAAGTCAGAATAGAAAAGGTAGACAAGTATGGTTTGATCGAGCATGTGGGAATTTGAGAAAGAAGGTAATGAGTTTCCGAAAAATATTTTGGAAAACGGGTGGATATTTTGTGAGGGATATGTACTTTTATGCATAACGTGTCACAGCTGCACTAGAACATCCTAAACATTCGCCTAAGGTTAATAACGTGTCAGTGTATTCAACATTTGAGTACATTTTAATTTGATTTTACAAATAACAAGGTTTCAAAACTCTAATTATTGTTGATTTATGGTCATAACAATCAATAAATGTCAGATTTCCATGGCACACTTGAAGAAAATAGAGGTATACCTATTAGAACTTTATCATTACTATCAGCATCAATTATTATTTCATAATTTTTAAATCAAAATATTCAGAAAACGATATACAGTGTCGAGTTTTACCAAGAGTACATTTTTCGTGTAAAATTGAATGATGTTGAAGTTTACTTGAAATTTTGATTAATAATTATACTCTTAAAAAAGTTATATTGACTAATACTTAGTACGATCCGTGTAACTAGCGCCCTCTATGAGAATCAGATATAAAAACAAATTCGTGAGATGTATCAACTTCCAAAACATATTCGTATAAAATTTCATTACAATGTTGCCAGTAGTTTCGGCAAAATCGTAAAAAATGCGTAAATTTTTTTTCTGCAACGCCCTGTATCTTGAAAACGGGTGGCGTTACAAAAATTTTTTAGTAAGCAAACCCCAATTATTTTTCAGTTTTTTACCTACCCTAGAGACAAGGTTACCTTTTTTTGAAACACCCTGTATAATACCTGACGTGACAATAAAAGTTACGGTGGACGTAGAAATACACAGCACCTTAAGACCTTAAATAATATTAATAAAGGTCTTGATTCATCATATAGTAATACTCATCATATTACATACATTAAATTTGTAAACTATTCTTTAAAAACAATTTTAGGAGTTATATCATTTATCTCTCTACCATATACATGACCCACCTGGCCAATTATAGTGAACGACATACCGTACGTAACTTCTCTACATCTATTTTAAATTTGATATTTTTCATATATCATCCGCATTGAAGCACTTTACGTAAGCCACGCTCCGGTTCGGCTACCCTATTACAAACTTATCGAAATTTTTGCAAAAAGTTTTATCAAATTGCTGAATCACAACTAACCAAAAAAGCGAGTAGTGCTATGATTGATTGCCTCTGAGAGAAGTTGAATATGAGAGCTTATTCAACAGGTAAAAATAAAAGGCACAAGTGCAATACCGTGAAAAATCGATCTGTCTGCATAGTGAAGGAAGAAAATGCACCACTTAGTTTTCATCAAATATTATTTGTCGTCTTTTATTGACAACTGTTTTTCTTAGGGTTTTTATTTTGTGTCTTTTGGAATGTATTTTATCAACATATTGCCACAGTATATATATATATATATATATATATATATATATATATATATATATATATATATATATATATATATATATTTATATATATATGTCTGTATTAAATAGAAACGATATTCAATACCGATAGAAAAATCTTAACCATTTTACCATCCGCCAAAACAAAAACATCGTTTTTGGAGGAGAGAAAAAACGTCGTCCGTTGCCCAACATGGCTCAAATACAGGACATACAATAAACCTGAAGCAAACTACGATGTTAGCTAACATTGAAATTAAAAGAAAACGCGAAATCAGAGATTCAATAGAAATAGAAAAAAATCCCAACATTCTAAACCAAAGAGATGATGCTCAAAGGCTTATAACAACATGAAAACGGTATTAAAGAAAAAGTCTAAAATACATTAGACCACAAGACCGACTAATAGGATCTCGCCTAGTACACACGGACACGACCAATCACAGGAAGCCTTGCGGCTATAAAAAGTAAACGCAGCGACCAAGAGAGTCAGTTAACTTCAAGCATCAGCGAGGAGCGCTACTACCTGACTTGACAATGGCAAGTGCGACCTTGCCGAAACGTCGTCAAACTTATGGTTTTTATCAAAACCAAAAATTATTCAACGCGGAGTCAAAACCGGAAAACTACAAAAACCACATATAACTCCCGCGGAAAATATATAATAATATATATACATACATATATATATATATATATATATATATATATATATATATATATATATATATAATATATAATTGTAGAAACTATATTTTGTATAGATTCGTCGTTAATAATGAATCATTTGGTGGATGACTGCTTTTCTTTAAATTAAAAAAATAAAAAAGTTCTTTATCGTAAACTAATTTAAAGAAAAATATATTTGGGAAACTAGAAAATTCTCGTGTCATTATTGTCACCTTAGTTTTCTTTCCCATAATGATTCTCTCTCCTTCATAGCCTTGTAGCTCTATTGTGCCCACTAGTCCTAAAACGTATCCTGAAACTGAAACAACAAAGCTCCCGTAACAAAGGAGTCGAAATTGAACTGCAAGGTTAATCCCGTCGACTTGGATAAGGTAGGAAATTTGTCAGAGACTTTTGTTTTCGGTATTAATATTTTTCCAAGGAAAGATTTATATAGAAAATAGCTAGCTGTGAAAATCTATCAATTTTGTAGTAAAGGTTCCGGATTGCTTGGAATTCGTAGACAATTTTTAAAGGAAAAAAAAAAGTTAAGTGCAATGGCGTAATGAATATTGGACAAAAGTGTTAATAAAATGTATAAAAGATATAAGTAGTTGATATGTATATAATAGAAAAAAATTAAAATCACAGAGTGAAATCAATAAAACGCAAACCAGCACATCACAGGTCTTTAAAAATTACACTTAAATAATTACATATTAATACGATTTTCAAAATACATTAACTTTTTTACTTAGATGTTAAAGCACAAATAGAATTATATAAAGAGGTTTTTTATAATAAGAGGATTTTTGACGTTACTATAAAGTGTTTAAAATGTAACAATATTATATTACTAAGATTACTAGTGTCTTTTTTATTATTAATGGCATTCTTATTTTGGTTAATATCTCGAGAAACGATCTATTTTTGTAATTGCTCAATGATAGCAATATTTTCACGTTATCATAAACAAACTGGTGGACTGTTTTTATAAAGTGTTCGACAACAGCGCATGTGTTATTTCTCTTGTTGAGGTCATGTTTGCATTGTGTGATCCGCTGTTTCAGCCACTGTACGACAGTGTACGGTTTTTCCAATATAACATCCCTGGCAACCTTAATAAACTGTAATTTTATATGACGTTACCATTAAGGAGGGCGCGCATTAGATCGGCTCAGAAATCGGCAGATTTTGCTATACATGAAAATTTATGAGCCAACGCGCACCGCTTAAGAACGTTTGACTCGGACCGGTACGATCGTATCGGCATCGGTAGAGAATGCTAGGAGGGGCAAAATCTGCCGAATGGTCCGATACCATTGTCTATTTTTATTAGTAGATATTTTATGCATAGAAAGGTAGACGTATGGATTTTAATAAACGCTCTATTATGGCCGACGAACTTCTAATAGAAAATGTGCGAGAATATGACATGTAATACTAAATGATCCCCAAAATAGGTACTATCATGACAGCAATCAAAGAGAAAATGCTTGGAATGAGATAGCGAAAACAACAGAAAGCTCCAGTAAGTAATATTTATTTACTTCACCACATGTTTATCCAATTCGATTAATACATTATCTTCCAGCATATATTTTTCACGTTGCCATGCCACACTCCCTTGACTGGATGCAAAATATTGTTTAGGTAAATTTTTCCCTGTTATTAAGTTTCTCGCTGCAAATTACCACCGATATAAACCATATTATTAAGCCCTTTAGGCACCTCCTCATCCTCAAGTTCTCCAGGTTGCCAAGCACAAGAATCGTTCCTTAAAGAGTTGTGCAATGCAGTAAAGATAAAATAAGTGTATCTAGGTGGTCGGGCGAAATATTAAACTTTTAAAAAAAAATTCGGAATTTTTTCGTCGTAATTCCAAATGCGTTTTCACTTACACTTCGCTCTAGCCCTGCAGTGGCGATAATTACATATTCTGTTTGCTTTATTATTGCTTACTTGGCTTCCTGGATACGGTATCATTACTTTACATAAGGGGAATGCTTTATCTCCGACAAGTACATGGGGTAAAATAATATCTGTATGAGGCAACGCTTTATTTGTAGGTAAATTTAATTCATTTATTAGCAGTTTTTTCTCAAGATGTGATGAACGGAATATCCCTTCATCACTATTTTGGACCAATAACAAAACGTTTACAGAGATACATCTGTATTCTGGATCCAAGGCCTACTAAGGCTAGTAAAACGATGCTATATATTTATAATTGTGGAGAAGAGAACCTGAATTCGGGGGTTTCTCAAATACCACATGTTTGCCATCTATTGCCCCAACAGTTAGGATAGTTCCATTTTGTACGAAATCCTTCTTCTATTTTTCGCCACTGTTCTAAAGTCGGGGTAGGCATAACTAACGGTACAAGAGTAGTCCATATTTTTTGACATGTATCATAGATTATTGCTCTTACTGTTGTTTCTCCTTATCTATAACTAAAACTAATTGTAGAAATTGAATCGCCATAACCCAAAACCTACAAATAGGAAGATATATTAATTGATAATAAATCTAGTAAATAGAAGAAGCCTTCGCAGAAACAGTGACAGACTCTAATAAGGGTATTAAAGTTAACGACATACTTATTAATAACATCAGGTATGCCGTTGATACAGCCATAGTGGCAGATAACATCGAAGATCTTCAATGCCTTTTAAATGATCTAACTCTTGCAAGTGAAGAGCGGGGTTTAAAAATAAATATCAAGAAGACAAAAACAATGATTATAAGTAGAAATGATAACCCCAACGCAAAGATATATGTCTCTGGAGAAGAAATCGAACAGGTCAGGCAATTTAAATACTTGGGTTGTTTGCTGAACGAGGGTTGGGACCTCGAAAATGAAATAAAGGGCGGAGTTGAACAAGCCAGAAATGCTTTTTTGAGGCTTCGTAAGTTTCTGACTGATCGCAAATTGGACTTCAACCTCAGATACAAGATGCTTAAGTGTTACGTGTGGCCTGTTCTCTTGTACGGAATGGAAGCATGGACGTTAAAGGCCAGCTCCATTAACAAACTTGAAGTGTTTGAAATGTGGTGCCTGCGTCGAATGCTTAGAATATCATGGACGGACAGGGTCAGAAATGAGATCAGAAGAGCGGACTTACAGGATAGGGAACTTTTTAGTTATGTAAAAAGTAAGAAGACTGCATACTTGGGACACATATTACGAGGAGAAAGATATACTTTTTAGCAACTGATACTCGAAGGGAAGATAGAGGGTAGGAGAGGTCTGGGACGTAAAAAAGTGTCATGGCTGCGCAATATTCGACAATGGACAGGAATCCACAGCTATGAAATGCTTCTCAATGCTGCTAAGAACAGAATTATTTAATCCTGACTATTTAACATCTCACCTGACAAGACGATGTACGGTGGACGCCTACGCAGAAATGCACGGCACCTTAAGAATAAAAAGGTAATAAAGAATAATTACAGAGTATTCCGATGATACGGAAATGCCCCTATAAAAGAATAACAATGTAGGTATATATTATAGATATAAAATTAATTAATGCAGACTTTTTACAGTTCCAGCTTGCAAAAAAAGGTGGACAGCGCTTAAAGATGCTTTCCGCAAAACAATTAAAAACATAAAAATAGTCATTGGTCAAGGGAATACCACAATAAAACAGTGGAAATATGAAAATATCATGTCTTTCATAGTCCTCTTTTACTCAGAAAGAGAACAGAAGCCAAATCTGTCAGAAAGCCAGCCAGAAGAACATTGTTCAAATAATTCCGACGATGAAACAGCCATAAATTATTAATCTGAGAATTCTACGAATTTTTCGTAACATCCCCCTCATGACAACAATGTTATGTCACCAGTAACTTCAGAATTCAGGGCTCTTTTACAGCTAAACCTCTAAGACAAATACCGAATCAAATGGCGCAAGTGTTGAAAAATTATTTTGAAGGAAAAGCTGAATCAAAAGTCGCTAGAAAAGCAGATCATTTACAAAATTTTTTTGAAGCTATGCAGGAAACTGTAAGAACTTTTTCACCTCATCTTTAAATTGAAATTAAATCAAAAATATCGAATTTAGTCAGCGAGTATGAACTAAAACAATTAATGATGTATGAAATTACAAATAATCATCCAGTACATCTTCACGTACCTTTAGTAGAATCAAATAGAACATCATCTTCTGTATCCTGTTCACCTCTTTTAAGCCCAATCAATGGAAACAATAATACAAGGCAGTGGCAAGCTTAATCCAATATGAGAAAATGAAAACTCCGATATTTATCAATATTATAATTTAATAAAAAAAAAATAAATTGTTTTTTCTGTAAATTATGTATTAGCTACCTATTTATTTCAAGTGCAAATTAGGACACATACTTTAGAGTAACCGCTAGCCTTTCTTCAGGAGATATTGATTTTCGAAAGTTTTTATCCTGCTTTCTAAGCGGTAATAGCTCGACCAGTTCATAAAATTTAACACTAGACATTCGAAAATACTTGCAAAACTTTTCGTCATCTTTAAGTAGGTCGGGAAACAAATGATAAAACTTCACATAATTTTCTCATTTTAAATTAATGTTATGAATCTAATATCTCTATTTTGTATTTCATTGCACGCTAACGCAATCATAACATCTTTTTCAGACCATGATAAACTAGAATTCATTTTTAAAATAATTTAAGTCTGTATCCAACGATTGCCGATACGAAACTGCCGGTGCTGAGGAGCCCGAGTCAGTGCTTGGTACACTTTAGCGATCTGATCGTACCGTTCCGAGCCGATCTAATGCGCGCCCTCCTTTATACATCACTTGTGCCCGATTTTTATTTTAGAGAATATGCTTTTACATTTAAGGTTTAGCATTAATTATATTATTGTTTATATTATTTTTAAATTTGTTACACTCATATTAAATATATAAGTTCTACCATTAGAGATGAACTTGTGATATAATAGTAACAAAAATCTAATTTTTCTCATATTTTTCGTTTTTATGATGTCAACAACATTATATATCTGGTCTAAACGATGAAGCAAAAGACACTATGACAAAGTACACCGAAGAATATAGTAAAGACCCATTTAGCGAAGTTACGGCAGAGATAGGGGAGATACTGCAGCAAACACTAAGTGCCTCCAGACAACAACGGTGGAGCGAGACTTTAAGTAAAATGCATATGACGCACAGTAGTAAGCAGGCTTAGAATATGATCAAAAATTTTAATGGTGATCCCACAGAGATGAAAGAGCTATGTGCAATAACGCCAAATCAGATAGCCCACCAACTGCTCCTGAATGGCAAAACAAACAATCGTTGCAAAACGCCAAAGATCATAAGAACTCAAGACCAGGAAACAACTCTCTTGCGAAACCCATTTACCATCGAAGAGCTCAAAAGTGGTATTGACTGTACCTGTAAAAATGGCAAATCACCTGGGGTGGACGAAATCCTAACAGAGCAGATAAAACACCTCGGGCAAAAAGCGAGACAATGGTGCTCGATCTATTTAACATCTGTCGCTCTACCTACCAGATTCCAAAACTGTGGTGTAAATCAAAAGTAGTATCCCTTTTGAAACCTGGGAGAGACCCTGAACTACCGAGTAGGTACCGTCCGATTTCCCTGCTATGCCATTTGTATAAATTGTATCAACGCCTTATTTTAAAGCGCACCCAGGAAAAATTAGACGCAAAACTAATCCTACAACAAGCAGGCTTTAGACCAGGTAAATCATGCACAGGTCAAGTGCTGAACCTAACAGAATACATAGAGGAGGGATTTGAGAAGAAAGAGATAGTGGGAGTAGCCTTGATAGACCTCACAGCAGCCTATGATACGATAAACCACAGAACCTTGCTAACTAAGATCTATAACACTGTGCCTGACTATGATCTAGTAAATATCATTAGATCACTGTTGTGTAGTAGACGTTTCTACGTTTTGCTAAGTGGAAAGAAGAGCAGATGGAGAACCCAAAAAAATGGCCTACCTCAAGGAAGCGTTCTGGCGCCGTCCTTATTTAACATCTACACCAACGACCAACCAATGCACCCTCAGACTGAGAGTTTTGTCTACGCTGATGACTTTGGTATAGCAGTAAACGGGAAAACACTCACACAAGTAGAGTCGACAATTGAAGAGGCTTTAAACATGATGTAAACTTACTACAAACAAAACTCTTTAAAGCCAAACCCTACTAAAACCCAAGTATGTGCATTTCATCTCAACAATCAACTGGCGCATGTAAAACTGAATGTTTCTTGGGAGGGACAACGCTTGAAACATACTGATAGGCCCAAATATCTTAAAGTAGTACTAGATCGGTCACTAACGTATAAATTCCACTGTCAGAGCACAAGACAAAAGGTTTCTACGAGAAACAACCTTCTCCGGAAACTTGTAGGGAGCAAGTGGGGTGCAAACCCCCAGGTCTTGAAGACAACAGCTGAGGCCTTATGTTTCTCAACAGGGGAATATGCTTCTGCCGTCTGGGGTAGATCTAGACACGCCCAACAAGTTACCACGGCGTTAAATGAAATATGTAGCATAATTACCGGTTGTATGAAGCCTACCCCTCTAACCCTACTGTACCGGGTAGCTGGATTCGCATCACCAGAAGACCGTAGATGCGCCTCACAATATGTGGAGAAGTTCAGGCAAACTTTCAATGAAAGGCACCAATTATACGGGTTCGACGAACCGCCAGGAATCAGCCGACTTAAATCAAGAAAAAGGTTTATGAGAAATGTCAGCATCGAACCACCCGAACTGTTCCCCCTACATCCAGAACGACCTAATGGAATAAACCTGGACTGAAAAACCTGGCGGACACTCAATTGCATACGCACAGGTGTTGCCCCTGTAAAACAGAACCTCATTAAATGGGGCATCAAGACAGACAACGACGCACTTTGTGAATGTGGGGAAATACAGAACGTGGAGCACCTGAGACTATGCAGACTTTGCCCATCACAGTGCATCCTCGATGATTTATGGCTCGCAAATACAAAGGGTGTAGACGTAGGCCGATATTGGGCAGAAAAACTGTAGTCGGATTCAGACACGAAAAAGTAAAGTAACAACTCTGTCTTGTTATACATTCATACAAGAAATGTCTTCATACTCTGATGTACAGTATGGTATGATATTTATTTTCTTCGAAATGCTGGTGTTTTTTCATCCATAAATATTTTAAAATATTGTTTTTATTCTTATGGTTTTACTGATGATATTATCTGTTTGCTGCTCATATTGATCGTATGTTTTTAAATTTTTTAAACTATTTAAATTTTTATTTTCATACATGTGGGTATTTATTTTTGAGCACTAGCTTTTCCACGCTTTGATCTTATTTTCTTTAAGATAATGGCTTGTAATTTTCATTCTGCTCCGTGTTTTGCAATGTTAAAATTTATAACTTAGATCTTTTTAATATACCTGTCTTCTATCATATTTATTCACCTACTAAAAGCTTTTTAATAATATGGTATTATCAATGACGCCCGTTGATAATGTGTAGTCTCCTTCCTACCTCCTTCTATTTTCTCGCGCTTTATATCGGATTGATATAGGGAGGATACCAAAGCTTTTGTGATGGGGTGACAACTTCCCTGATGCATTGTTTATGAGTGGATTTTCGTTTTAGGTGTATCAATTACCTGTTGAGTAAGACGATGAAAATACCCTCGAAATAGGGTTATAATCCTAAGGATATCCGCCCGTTTGGAGATTGAGTTTCGATTTTGGAATTCTGTTTATCCATGGCAGTGCAACACAGGCGAATGAAAGGATATACGTGGGGATAAAGTTGATTTATTTTTTTTTTCCTATTAAGTTGTATATCAAATACGCACACTCTGACTCAAAACTAGTTTTAGTGCCAAGATTTTTGGCATTTCAGCATGAAATAACAAGAAAAGAAAAAAGCGAAGAAAATCATGGCCGAGAGTTTTAATTATAATTAAATTTTAAAACACAGAAACAAAGAACTTAAATAAAGTTTAAAGTAAAGTACTTGAGTGAAAATAGATTTAAAAATTAACCGTAAAACAAACAAAAAACAAACTTAAAGCTTTAATAAAAAGTTTGACGGTCATAGTTAAGAAATTTCGTATAAAATATGGTCAGAATATTTATTTACGTCAACAGTGAAAAAAGTAAATAAAAAACTCTGGGAGACCAGATCAATTTAATCGCTTATTGTATAAAGGGAATAAGTCCACATCAGTACGAATTTAAAGTGAGATATACATTTTGTTAAACCAATGTCGACGGATCAATGAGTCTATAAGGGAAATTTGTATCTCTTACCATACGCGAAATATCGCACGATAAAATTATTGTTGAGCGTATAAAGGAAACTAGTCCGGGACTGGTTACCTTTATAAAATAATTCTTGTGGCGTCACCATCTTTTTTGTCATTTTGTCTACAGAGTCGTTTATTTTATTATTTAGATTAGCTCTAACACGTGTCTCCATTAGTAGTTTTGATGATAAAATCAAGAAATTAAGAACCTAAATAAAGAACGCCAAAGCAATTTTGTGTTTCGTGTATTAATTGGACAATAACGTGTTCAGACATGCAAAAAAGCATTTCTCAGTTTTGTATGCATTGTCAGCAAAAGCAGTTTTTCGTTTAACTTCGCTCCTAATTAATGGTGATAAACCCAATGATAGACGAGGTCGACATCCTGAACGTGGTAATGCTTTACCAGATTCTGTTATTTTAAACATAAATGAACACATTAGAATTTTTCCAAAAAAAAGAAACTCATTATGGCAAGCCTGTTACTTACCTTGATTCCTTTTTAACCATAAAAAAGATGTACGAAATGTTTTGCTCAGAAAATAAAGATTTGACGAAACTTGTTAAATATGAGTACTACTTGAACCATTTCAATAAAAATTTTGAATTAGGAGTCAAATTAAAATCATCGGTACTAAATGATACCGCAAAAAGAGTAGCAGCTACAAATTATTTGTGCATAAGAGGAGGGCTGCTAAGTTTTACAAAAAAATTAAATATGTAAAAGAGATGTAGCATCCATCGTTCTTGATTTTATGCAAAATTTGTCAGTACCATTTATGCCAGTGAATGTTATGTTTTACCTACGAAAAGTATGGCAATATGTTTTTGGGTTACATTACATAAAAAGGAATGCTGCAATATTGTATACGTACTATGAGGGCACTGCCAAACGCGGAGCGGATGAGGTAGCTAGCTTCCCGCAGGATTATTTAAGAATAAATCCCAGAAACTATCACTGAATTACACGTATTTAGTAATGCTTGTGGGGACCAAAATAGAAATCATACCCTTGTTTGATTTTTCTTAAATCTTACCATGAATGGAAGATTTAAAATAATTCATCAATATTTTCCGGTTCGTGGGCATTTATTTCTACCGTGTTACAGAGATTTTGGACTTATAAAAAGGGACTCGTCATGGGTACAAATAAAATTAAAGAAAATTTTACCATATCAAAATATAAAGTTAACTTACTCAAGTGAGACCCCAAAGAATTTTTTGAACAATTTAAGGACTTGCCGACGACCAATGAAGAATGTAATTAGTTTTTTAAGTTCTAAGTCTTAAGATGTACTTTAGGTCTTGTTTGTAAAAATAAATCTATTTTTATAGATTAATTAATAATATTATTACCCGTAGCAGCACATTATTTCGTCTTTTAGTCATTTATTTTATAAAAGAAATAAATCCCACCCATTAAAAACGTTATTTTGGCCCTAATAGTTTTCAAAGCCAAATTTGCTATCACATGTAACTCTACTAGTTTCCTTCTACATTTCATATGTAGAACAAAATTTAATAGGTCATCAAGTTTCTAAACTAGATAGTTTTTTCGTTTTTCTTAAAACTTATACCCTATATTGTATTGTATTGTAAGTATTGTAGACTTATACTCTATACAATAAGTGATTCAATTTTTGAAGTTAAATACACTGTTTGTCTACAAACAGTGTATGTACATGTGTGACAAAAACAACTCGCTTAAATATGAATATCGAAGGATATTGACATTTAAGATGATGACAAGAAAAATAAAATTCCTCTAGTTGGCTGTATAAATTCTTTGTAAAAGGTATATAAATATATACTCCGCCAAAAAAGTATCGCATCGCTTATAAAATTACAAATATTTAAAAAAATGTTAATTGCTATTTTGTCTGGTTATATTATCCGTCTTTATTTTAGTTTTGTAAAAAGTATACAGTTTGCGTTTCATTTAAAATTTTGTATTAAATATTGAATATGAATTTAAATTTAACGAGAAATCAAGTGGTTAGAATAATTTCCCTTATTGAAGACGGAAGGAGTCAGTGATATGTGGCAAATTTAGTGGGTATAAATCAGTTGACAGTATCACGAGTGGTAGTAAGGTACCGAGAGACTGGTCTTTATGAAAGACGAGCTGTAACGTCGAAATATACGTGTGTTTTCAGAAACTGTTAGGCACATCTTAAGACAGTCTGGAATTAGGGCCAGAGTAGCTGCCGCTGCCCTGAGACTTACAAGGGAACACCGTATAGAACGTCTAACATTTGCAAGAGAGCACGTAAACTGGAATATCGATGACTGGGGTAATATACTCTTTACGGATGAGTCAAGATTTTGTTTATACACTTCAAATCGAAGAATACCAGTTTATAGACGAGATGGCAACCATCATTTTCAATGCAACCTAAGACCGGTAACAAACTTTGGAGGAGGATATATTATGCTCTTTGGCGGAATATCTCTTAGGGGTCAAACCGAATTGGTACAGCTAGATGGAGGATGCTTAACTGCTGATAGGTACATTAGAGAAATTTTGGAGGTGTATGTTGTTCCTTACGTCTCATTTATTGGTAAAACCCTTTGTTTTAATGCATGACAATGCCCGCCCACACGTCGCAAAAATCGTTACCGAGTACCTTCAAGAGGTTAATTTACAAGTTTTAAATTGGCCAGCGCACATCCCGGACTTAAATCCAATAGAACATATTTGGGACCATCTTTACAGAAGGGTGAGATCTGGTAATGTGACGCCAGCTAATCGTCAGGACCTGCAACGGTTGTTAACCGTAGAATGGGATAATATTGATCAATATTATCTAAGAAGATTATTTGGAAGTATGCCACAATGTTGTCTATATGTTATAAAAGCTAGATACGTCTTACTAAATTATCATTACTTTTGATTTTTTTTTATTCAATGCTGTTTGTGCGCTTACTTCTAATTTATGAAATAAATTAAATAAAACCTTTGTTTTTCGTACATTCTGCATTTTTCTTTTAATACTTGCTACGTACTTAACCCTTTTTTTATCAAAAATAAATTCGCAGATAAGAATTTTAATTCTGTTTTTACGTAAAAATATTAAAAAAAAATCTAGCCACGGGGAAAACTTTATTGACAAAAAAAATTTTTGGTGCCAAATATGGAACATCATGCAACAATCTAATATTAAAGTCAAACTATTTTGAAGCTACAGTATACACTATACACTATGAAACTGCAAATAACAGTTTCTTTCTTTATTAGTACACAATGGTATTGTACATTTTGTGTACACTATATATGTTTTCCCTGTACAGCCTGGAAATTTGCATCTTGACCTAATGCTCTCATCCCAATAGGGAAAATGATCAAGCCCATCTTTACGGATGTCTTCTTGAGGTATTTCTTTAGTGGATCCCTTTTTTTATTTGTTCTCGTACACCTGCTGAATGCTACTACTTGACGGTCTTCCTATTCTGTTCTGTTTAATTGGTTTTCCAGCTTTGCATAGAGCATCGGCTATTGCTAGTTTGGTATCCAAAAAGGGTAAATCAAATTTCTTCGCTTTTTTGGCTAGTAACCAACACTTCACGGCTGTCATGATAATGAAATGAAAAATTGTTCGTAATTAATATTTCTTCGACCAAATTTTTATACGATATAATCCTAATATGGAATCAAGGAGATCTACACCTCCCATGTAGTTGTTGTAGATTAGGATACTGTTAGGACAAGGTATCATTTTATGTATACTTTTTTGTTTGAAAAATCTCTTTTTTTCTCCCTTTGGTTCACTTCTAGCATATGTTGACATTGTAGTAACGATTTTATTATCAAACCAGGACACTACACTGACATCGACTTTGTCTATATTGGCTATTTTCTCTACCATTTGACCTCTGGCGCGCTTCTTTATTTCTTTCTCAGCTGGCATCACAAGTCCAGGAACACGATTAAGTCTTACTGTTCCCAAAGGTAAAATGCCCTCTTTGGTCAGATATATCATAAGAGGTATGCTGGTGAACCAATTGTCGAAAAACAATTTGTAATGTTGATGTTTTGGTATCCAATCTGCTAATTTGATAACCACGTTGCTCCTCATACTAAGATTTGGTGCTCCTAGAGGTAAAATATTAATCTGGGAGCCAGCCAACAAATTAAAGTCATAGCTGAATCCCGAAATACCACTCAGCACAAAGTTTTTGAAGCCCCACTTAAGTGGTTTTTTTGGGGTTATACTGCTTTAGCTGGCTTCGCACTTTTGTTGGTATAATCTGTTCGTCTACAGCTAAAAATTATTCTTTCGGAACCATGAGTAGTCGTTCTTTGATTTGGCTCAGAACAGGTCTAATTTTGAATAATCTTTCATGTCCAGGCTGATCATTTTCAATCATGTCGTCATCATTGTTATTGAAATGCAAGAAACGTATTATTTCATCGAATCTGTTACAGCTCATTACATCGCTAACTGCTCGGTGGCCAATATTAGCATTCCAATAGTATCTTGTTGATGGAAGTTGAATTATTGACATGCAAATAGTAATTACTATAAATTGTTCTATTTGATATTTTTTTATATTAGCTGGTTTATCTGGAAGTGGTTGCACTGAGTATGAGAGATTGATCTGTGATATGCTCTATAAGACTAACAGGAAAGAGAAACTTAAAAAATTGGACCGGAGTTTCTAATTGTAAAATCGAACAAGGTAAATTTTTAGAACCAGTAAATTTTGTATTATTTTTTGATCTTCTCAGATTTCCTTTCACCCAATTATGAGATTTCTTCCTTTTATATTGTAGTCTTTCAGACAAAGGGTTATAATCATCTGAGGAATCTGAGGATGTGGGGATGAAAATGACAGTTTCCTTGACATTGCTTGGTAAATTTTCACGCTTCTCATTGTCATTATCTTGACACAATATCATCTCATTTGTGCCGTCTTCATCGGGGAGATCTGATTCTTCACTATTAGTACTATTTGGAATTATAACTGCATTCAGTGTACCATTAAAGAGTTTCGGATCCATATCTACAAAAACAATCAATGAGTCCATAGCTTCATAGTGTGCCATATATAGCACAAACTCTTTTTGGTGTTTTCGAGAGACTTTCAACATTCTTAATTTTTAGTACTTAACTAAGCAGATATCTAATATCCCAATACAATAAATTTCAATTTTGTCACGCCGTAAAAAACGTTTTTACTATGAAAAATAACCTCTAACTTCGAGCACTGTTTCACGTGATTCAGAATTTCAACAAGAATGAACTTGAAGCTGCGCACGGCTGCCTATGTCCCCGTCAGAACTATGCTGCATATCTCGCGTATACTATTAGTACGTATCAGACATGGGCATGCAGCTACGAAAAAAATTGAGTTTAAACATTAAACATTTTTTTTTGGTTTGTGTCATTTTTGGCACATGATGCGGTAAAGGGTTAAAAAACAAAAAAAAAAACAGTAAAAAATCCATGTTTTAAATTATTTTTAATACAAAATTTGCAGTTTCATAGATGATGCCCTACTTTTTGGCAGAGTGTAGGTATATACGTATATAGGTTTCCAGGTGTACATGTGAAAAGCCACTAAATATGTGGGTTAAAACCATTTAAATGATATTAAATGTGTTGATTATTATATATTATTTGATAAATTCAAATAATGTTGAAGTTGTTATCTGTCCATGAATTGGAATAGTGTGACCTAAAGCTATTTCAAGAACTTTGTTTTAGTTGGCTGTAGTTTTCCATTTTAGAAATCCGGTTCAAGTTTAACAATATTTTCCAATCATGTATATCAATTGACGCCGTAAGTCTCTCAAATTTTATCTGTGCAAATGCAAAAACTTCCGTGATTAAGTGGTTGCTGGAAAATAAAATTCTACACAATTTAAAAAATTACTTAACGCCATAAAAAGTTTTCTTGGTTAAAACTCAAACCGCTTTTGTCATTTTATTCCTTTATATTTTAAATGTATAAGATTTTTGTTGCCAGTTATGATTTTTCTTTTGGCGCTTTTTCCATCCCAGCAGGAATCAGAGCAGGGAAAAGCAGAGGGTGACTTATTTTGCTTTATTTTGTTATGAGATTTACTGTAAGCTGCTAAAAACGAAATGTACTTCTATATATTTCCCCTTCTTGGTGACTCCCACCATTCTATAAAAGGTTTTACTGTGCGAAATATCTTAGGTGGCAAAGAAATATATATACTGACTAGTATATGTAATAATATATAAAAAGTAGAAATATGAAAGTTCTGTTTCTAATTTTTTTAAAACTAATACTTAAAAAATTTATATAGATGTGCATACAAAGTGAAATAATTCTGAAAAGTTTTTCCTATGTTCAATTATAACTATAATTGTTCACAGTACTATGTTAAACCTATTTACGCTTTTTACCCACTGCGTTATGCCTGTAAAATTTCCAAATGTACTTCAACGGCATTGGGTTACTCAAAACACAAAGGGATAGGTTACAAAAATCAAATAAAAATTGAATACGTGTTTATTTTCCCGGTGTAACAATATTTTTAAATAATAGACCAATTAAGAGATACTGAGATACTAGCCGCGGAGCTAGCGATATTTTATTTTGAGATGAGAGCACGATTTGAGATACGAGTAATCGGTTTTTATTCAAATTCATACCTCTTATTTGACTACTTTCAATTTGCTTTGTAAATAAATGGTAGTTTCACTGGTAATAGATCTTTACGGCAATTTTATAAAGATCGTTTTACGGGTCTGTACGTGACTATTACTTGACTATTACGTGACATTAAATGGTTATTTATATTAATACTAACCATATTGCACTCTCGATGTCGGTGTAAATAACAATGTGTAAATTTTTACTATAGACCTCAGTCTGTCTGCTTTGCTTGTTTCCCTCATTTTCGAAGTATTGTTTATAAGTTGGGTTTGCGCTTTGTGCTTTTTGTACATTACAATATTACATTTAGTTTTACAACCATGGGTTCGAAGAAGATGATTTCTATTTAACTAAAACGTTAAATCATTGAAAAACATGAGCAAGGTGTACGAGTAACTAACTTGGCGAGAATAGACGGGCGTACCACATGAGTGATTGATATGTACTGTACTTAAATGAAAGGAGGTGATAAATGGTGTGCCACCTTATAATAATTTCTAAGCTCCGGACTTCTCTTCATGAAAAGATGTAGAAACTACTAATGGTGTGGGTGACAGAGAAGCGGCTTCAAGGAGGAACCTTAACACAAAGCATCATATGTGAGACGGCACGAGCGATTTACGAAGATTTGCTAAAGCAGATCACACGCACTTACACAAACGATGAATCGGAAGACTTGTTTAAAGCCAGTCGGGGCTGGTTTGTCAACTTGTTTGTCAAAAAGGACTATCAGAAAAAACGTTTTCCGAACTGATAGAAGCCAAAGAATACATCCCCGAGCAAGTCTTCAACTGTGAAGAGACAGGGCTTTTCTGGAAAAAGGTGCCGAGTAGGACTTATATAACGGCAGAGGAGAAGACGATGCAGGTCAAAAACCTATGAAAGATAGATTACCTCTACTACTTTGCGCCAGTATGAGTGGCGACTGTAAAATCAAACCTCTTCTAGTGTACCATTCAGAAAATCCCAGAGCCTTTAAGTCACATAGGATTTTAAAAGAAAAACTGCCAGTTATGTGAAGGCAAATCCAAAGGCACAACAAGGACCTTAACCTCTGCATGAAAAAAGCTGTGGCCTGAGGGTGTAGATGAAAGGGCCTGCGAAGGACTGAAACCCGAAGTGCCAGTGGTATATGAGATTGTTTCTCTTGAAAAATCCATGGGTCTGGAGGTGGATAAAAGAGATGTGATGAATTTGTTGAGGAACAGTCTCAGTTGCTGACAACCAAGGAGTTAGACGAACTACATTCGCAGTAGCATACGGTTGTTCAATCAACGAAAAATTGGTTTAGAAAAGAAGCCAGAATTGGAAGACGTTGTCTCTACAAGAGATATAAAGAACATCCTGAGAATGTGGGAAAAAGTTGCAGAGTTCGTGGATAAAAATCAACCCGAAAAAAATGCATGTCGTGCATCGGTGTTGTTCAACGAAACTTGCCTAAAACATTTCCGCAATATTCTGAAAGGAAGGAAGAAACCAACCTCCTTGGATAGTTTTTTTAAACGATCTGCATATGAAAATGAGCAAAGTGTTACGAAAAAGGCGAAAATCACTAACGAAAATTAAGCGCTTCCGTAAGCACTTCACTTTTTCTAATGTTTTTACAGAATATGTATGTATTTTTTGTTACTTATAAATAAATGTTTCTTCTTTTAAATACATTTTTCTTATTTAAAAACACAAAAACAACTAACCTGTTTTTTTGGGGACTGAAACGGATTAATGACACTTCAGTTATTTTCAATGGGGAAAATTGCTTTGACATACGAGCAATTTGCAACGATACACTCGTATGTCGAGATACCACTGTATTACAAAAATACTCTCATCGAAAGATTGATCAATTTTATAGTGAATATTTCTTGTCGTATATTATTTACACATCATTTAATACTTTATTTAAAGTATTGAATATTGGTTATTTAAAGTTGCGAATTATTGTGCCAAACGCTTATGCTTAAGATGTTTTTAAAACTTAAGGATATTTTCGAGGACATTTTTTTTTATTGATTGTTGAAGAAGTAATTTTATAATAAATTTTTGTAAATTATAGTAACTCTTAATATACACATATGTCCAAAAGTTTGGAATATTGGAATGTTTCAGCTTTTTATTGATTTTTATATATAAAATCTTCTGAATAGTTAATTGATTAATGAATAGTAAAAACATTTTGTTTTAATTCTCAACAATACTAAATAAATCTCAAAACCAGATAAACGATATGCAAAAAAATTATTTATTCTATTGGAGTGAAAAACTTACAATGTACAACTTACATTTAAAAATAAATTAGTATAGAAAAAAATAATTTTTAGTAAAACTAATAACTAGTATTTCCTCCATTGGCCTGTATGTATGCCTGTAGGCGATTTGGCATGCTGCCCATTAACTGGTCGAGCTGGGCTTGCGGAATTCTCTCCCATTCTTCACGAGCAGCATCTATTAGTTCTAGAAGTGTAATAGGGGGATTGTTTCGCTTCTTAATGCGTGTTTTGAGAATGTCCCAAGCATGTTCAATATCGTTCATGTCGGGGGAATTCGAAGGCCACTGTAATGTAGATATTCCTTCTTCTTCCAGAAAATTTTGTACTGCTGCTGTTCGATAATGAGGTGCGTTGTCATGCATAAACACAAATTCATCACCTACTGCTCCTCGGAATAGACGTACGACAGGATTTAAAACTTCCTCGATGTACACAGCACCAGTGACTCTTCTCTCCAGAACCAGCAGTGGCGTCCGTGTACCACTCATAATACCACCCCAAACCATAATACTGCCACCTTCAAATGGGACACGCGGTTGGGCTGTTTCTAGTCAGGCTTGTCGTCCTGGGGCCCTCCAAACCAGTGTTCTTCGCGAATCAGATACCAAGCCAATTTTTGACTTATCAGAGAACATCACGTTGTTCCAGTTAGGACCATGATGCACCATTTCTCTAGACCATTGCAACCTTACTATTTTGTGTTATTGTTTGCCGTGAAATATTCAGTCCTTGAAGCCTAGAAATTTCTCTGGATATACAACTTGTAGATTCCAGACGATTTCTTCGAGCTATGAATGTTATTTGCCGGTCTTGTGCTGCTGTTGTACATCGACTTCTACCACTTCTGGGTCGATCCTTGACGTCATTTGTATCTTGGAATTTTTTAAAATTTTTGATACAGCACTCTAAGTAACATCAACAATATTCGCGATATAACTTTGACTAAAGCCCTGTTGTAACAAAGCAATTACTCTAGATCTGTCAAAATGAGATATCACGTTTCTAGGCATTTTTAAACGGCTCAATTCAAATTTAAACAAAGACTGAAATAATGTGTAAATAAACTAATCAGCTGAATGTGACCAAAATCATACAAAAACAATTCAAATTTTTTATTATTTTCATTTAAAAACGCTCTAGAATGAATATCAACAACAAGTTAAAAACCACCATAGGCGTAGATATATTATTTGTACGTATTCCAAACTTTTGGACATGTGTGTATCTGGTAGGTATCACAGACGCATATTTGAAAATCCATCCATTTACGATGTATCAAAAAAAAGGTACATGGAAGTTTGTTGCATGAATAAGGAACAATTTTGTGCCGACCTCAGGCTAGATCAGTATCACGTCATAATCTCTTGTAAAATATACTGGCGCGGTAAGCCCTAATGCAATTCAACTCTCACTGAAATTTGTAATTATCTATATTATACTTATTTCTTACACAAATCTTTTACAATTTTCACGTACTCATAGGTTTCCTTTTATATACATATTTCAGTATCTGGACGAGCTATAAACGTTACTTATGTCTTTAGCTTATGTGATTACTATACCACAATTTTTTATCCATTTAAAAGTCTTCATTGATATTGTAAAACCATCATCAGTCATATATTTTATCCATTCCCTTCTTCATTAAATCTAACATGACTTTCGTATAAATTTGTATTACGACATTTTGTTATATCAAAGTTACTTGACCCAAATATTATATCTGAATACTTAATGTTATGTATTAGAGGTAAATTTAAACTGTTTCCGTCTAATTTTGAATACTATCTCCAGGGGCTAACAGCACATTCCCTGATGAGTTCAATTTCTAACTTTATTCCCTGAGAGGGTATAACTTATTTATTTACCAAAGATCTTATTTAGGACTAACCAAACATTTCAATGAGCTACTACTAATAGAATTATTTTAAGTTCAAAATATGTAATTGACATCAATTTTAAATTAAAATGAGTTATTTGTTTAAAATAACCTTTAAATATTAATTACATAAAACTAAAATGGAAATACAGGATGCAATTAAATTTTTTTTAGATGTATGCATAAGTAATTAGCGTCAATTTTTAAGTTAGAAATATAATAATAATAAAACAAAAGGTACCTACATTAAAAAATTGGTCAAGTCAAAAATTTCCAAAAATACTCGAAATACATTTACTGTAAAATAAATCTATTAAGTCGAAGAAAAGCTGCAAGGGATGAGACTACATGATACAGCTGCTGTGCAAAGAAATCATTATATTCAAGTATTAATTAAGTGCCTAAACTACTAGCTCAAGCAATTAAATCATTTAGTAGTTACATATGTTCTGACAGATGAGACTATTACAAATGTTGTAATTTGTAAAAGTATCTTTTTTGTACGTACTCAGCTAGATTCGCTGGCATTGTTAAGTTTTCTTAGAAAGGTATCCCTATGAATAAATTCCTGCGTGGGCAGCCATTTTCATATTGATAATTACTGCCTAATCATCATCATTCTGGCTTTACAACCTTACCTGGGTCCTAGTCTCCTCAAGAATTTCTCTCTAGTCGCCCCTATCCATCGCTTTCCTTTGCCTAATAGTACAGTTAAAATGTATGAAATGCGTATTGTGACAGCGTTTCTACTAAAGATAATGTCTCTGAGTAGGAAGACTTTATAAGCGAATTACCATTTTTTTCTTGCCAGGGGTAGATAAATGGCACTTTCCTTCAACTTCCAACATCGTCACTTATTTATTTAGCATATGGCTCAATACATGGAGTAAATACAGTAATAATTGTAAAAAACGTAAGTACATAATTCAAGAATACAAACATAAGATTATATAAAAACAAACACAGACAAAATATAGATAAAATACAAGATAATACAAACAGATAAGTTTATATCTTTAAGTCAAGTTGAGCTATCCATTCAAGGCTTGCAGGCGTAGTTTTGAAAAAGTCTTTTGGGTCCCCTCGTTATGCCCTCAATTTACATGTCTCCACTATGTGTTGGATGGTTTGATCTGGAGCTCCACAGTCGCAGCTGGAGGTAGGCTGTTTTCCCCATTTATGTAGGTTGTGTGCGCATACTGCATGTCCCGTTCTAATTCGGTTTAGGCTCTTCCATATGTATCGTGGCTGGTCGAAGCCATCAGGCTTTTGGACTGGGTCAATAAGGTTGGATACTTCAGGTGGGGCTTCCTCAGTCCACAGCGTCCGCCATCTGGAGGTAACATTGAAATTATCTGCTGTTAGCTGTTGGGCTGTTCTTATGGGTGGTTTTCTGGATGGGAGTCGGTTTGCTGCTAAACTCGGGATGTCTTCATGGATTGGTAGTTGCAAGTTGCTATTTTGATTAGTTGATCGGAAGCCAATATAGTGGAGTAGTCTTGATGCAGCCGCTAATTTTCATTGCTATATTAAGCTGCGTATCAACTATTTTCACATGACTATTTAGCCAGACCGGTGTACAGTACTCTGCCACAGAATAAACTAAATTTAGCACAGATGTTCGTAGTATGTCCGCAGATGCGCCCCAGTTGGTACCACAAAGACTCTGGATAAGGTTATTTCTACTACTTATTTTTTTGTGCAGTTATTTGTATATGTTTTTTAAACGAGATAGTCCTGTCCAAGGTAACCCCTAGATATTTTGGGTAGGGTTGGTAGGGTAGTGCTACATTTCTCATTTTGACCTCTAATTTTTGGTTTGCCTGTTTGTTATTAAGGTGAAAACAGCTTACCTCAGTTTTATTTAAGTTAGGTATCAGGAGCCATTTTGTGAAATATTCATATAGTTTGTTGAGGTCGTTTGTCAGCACGTTTTAAGTAATTTCAAACTCGTGTTGTACTGCTATTGCTAGGTAGTCAGCGTAGCTAAACTTTCTTTCATCAGTGTTAGGTAGGTCCGATATATATAAGTTGAAAAGCATCGGAGCAAGGACTGATCCTTGGGGTAGTCCATTATTTAATTTCCTCTGTTTGCTTATGTCATTACCGTGGATTACCTTGAAGTATCGATCAGAGAGCATGTTGTTTATTAGTTGCAATATTCTTTGGCATGAGATTAGTTTGGTTAGTTTATAGAGGAGTCCCTCCTAGTTAGACTTAGGACCTGATCTGCGCAGCTTCGATTAGGTATGAAACCAGCTTGTTCGAGTGGGATATTTTCAAGAATTTGTGGGCCTATTCGGTTTAGGATAAATCGTTCTAGCAGTTTATAGCAGCAACTGAGAAGTGCTATAGGACGGTAGCTTTCAACTTTATCGTGGGATTTATTGGGTTTTAATACAGCAATTATTTTGCTCTTTTTAAAAGCTTTTGGTATGTTTCCAGTTCTAAGGATCAGTGAATAGAACGCAACCAACCATTTTTTTGTCCTTTGACCGCATTGTAGTAGGAACTCGGGATGTATTCCATCAAAACCAGGCGCATTTCCATTTTTTATGTCTCGGAGGGCTGATGCTATTCTTCGTTGGTGAATTCGTGGGAGGACCTTGGGTTATGTCCAGCTGTTTGACGTAAGTTGTTGAGTTCCTTTTTTATATATTTTGTATGTTCTTTGTCACGTGGAGCCCTAGATAGGGTCACTATTCTGCTAGCTATTTGGTCAGGGGACAAAAAGTGGGGTTTTCAAACGGGCGGGGCACTTCCCCCTATCTTTCTAAGTAGGTTCCAAGATTGTCTGCTCGATCTTTTAAAGTCCATTTTCTCTGTTGTTTTTATCCATTTATCTCTCCGGGCTTCATTTCGTGTTAGCAATAGATCATTAGCTACATCTGGGTCACCATTCTCTATATTGTAGAGTTCTTCACATTTATTATTCCAGCTCTTTGCGGTAACCTCTTGGTATACACTGTTTGCAGTTGATATCACTGTCACTAGTCAATCGTCACTAGTATCACTTCACTTGTAGACAATCTCCAATTTTTTTTGAATTAAATACTATTTACTTGACTGAAATCAAAAAAAAAATATGTAAGTACTGCTTAGATAATAGATGTAAGAAAACAGTATGTGAGAAAAAATAATCGCTAACTGCATAGTGATCTATTTCTGCAACATACATATTTTAGTGCATTATATTTGTTATATAATAAAATTCTGTATTTCTACGTAATAACCTTATCTACTTACCTTATACCATTCTTTTATACTTACTTTAAACTTCAAATAGCATAATAAACAATTGAAATGGCAACTTAATAGTAATGATTTTTTTGAGATTAGATATAACTGCTAAATGTCAACTCAGTTCATATATTTGTAAAATGCGCATGTCAACATTGTTTAGCAGTGAATGAGCTATATTGTACGAATATCTCACCATGCTTTAAAGCTTGTTATCGTAAACGCAAAGAATAATAGGAGGTGCTATTCGCTAGGTTACACTTCTGCAACAGTATGCATTAAAGGGTTAAAGTACTAAAATAGGATTTTAAAGAAAATAATTAGGTAATTAAGTACTCACAAAAACTTATTGATAAGAAACTTAGTAATAAAAATTGTATAAATAATGTAATAGTGCAGTTAAAACAGGCCATTCACGTTACGATTTCTAGTCCGACTATTTACGATTTCTAAAGTGGAAGTTCAAACGTCAAATACATTTAATTTTTAACTGATATTAGGCTTATTTTCAATTAAAATAGTAAATTATCTACAAGATCACTTTATAACTGATATTTTACTTCTGCATACAATTTGCTTACAACATCAGCTCCAAAAAATCTCAATTGGTGCTGTTTGTTTCACATCGCTGAGGAAAGATTCCTAGTTCGCAAATAAATAATAGAAAATAACTTTCAATTGCACGAAAAATTATTATAGCCCTGCAAGTTTCTGGTATTACCTTTCCCAATAATTGTGGAGATATTTTACAGCTGACCTTCAGATCCTCAAATGACCTTCCAGTGGCCAGAAAGCGTAAAGTTGCTACAAGGCGTTTTTCAGTACTGATACATTCACACATGACGGTATATTTTTTGAAAATGAGTAGACCAACTTTTTCCAGCAACAGCGAAAAAGTGAAGTTTTCCATTCTGAGGTAGTTTTTGTAATCATCCGAATCAATGACATTGAGCAATTTCTTGTCACAATAGTTCACACGATCAACAAATAATTTCTTCATCCAACATTTTTTCTTCTTTTTTTTAGATGATAAGGATAACAAGCACAATGCTGCCATTTTTCTCCTCCTAATTATATTTTGCGTAGTGTTTACTCAATACATTTTTTGATTAAGCGATGTACACCGTCGTGAAAACAAACTATCACTGAAGTTGGAGCGCTAGTTGGAAAGCAAGTCGGAGCGTGAGTGGAGACGAATATCCAACTAGTAGTCTTACTAAATGGGACTGCAAGTCGGAACGTGAATGCCCAGCTTAAGAGAGTCCACTTATTACGCGTAATTATACCATAAATTTTAATTAAAAAAAAAAACTAAAAATTCTTATCCTCTTATGACCCGTACTCGCGCGAAGTGTTGTAATCACATCATGAAACTGTCTTTACTTAGTAACAAAGCATATACTTACCTACACACAAACCACAAACACAAATAGACACACCATAAAATATAAATTTCGCTAATAATCTTTCATGTTTAACGCAGATAATTACTGATAAAAAAAAGTGAATGATCGAAATAAAATAAATATACTATGCACTAGAAAGCTAATGAAAATCAACAATAAATATAATATAAAAACAAAAACAGCATTGCAAAGCTTAAAATAGTATTTTTACAATAAATAAAAACTATTTATTCAGAAAAGTTATGTACAAAAACGATGTCAGCATTTAATAAAAAAGCAATTACATATCCTATCTGAACTAACAACAAACACATTGTATTTACAAATAGAAAGCAAATAACCAAGCCAGTATTGAATATTATATTTTAATGGATTTCTAAATGCTCTGTATCAGATAGATATATTTTTTGCATGAAAATATTGAAGCCTAATATAAATCTGAATAATATAACAGAAATACTGCAAACGGTAAGTTTTTACCCATTATTATGTTATCTTTCTTACATATACAACTTTTTTTGTATAATCAGTTTTTTATTGTTTCCCCCGATTTTTTATATATATTTCGAACATACATTAGCTTATGATATACCTACATGAAGCAACAGACCAGCTCATTTTTTCTAAAACAAACATAACATTAATCTGGATTTCTTCACACGTTGGCATTTTGGGTAATGAGACTACTAATACTGCTGCAAAGGACGCAATTACAACCAAATCAGACCTCAAATCCGTTCAACTAGCATCAGATCTAAAACCACTTTTCAGCTCCCAAATCAAAAACAAGGTTTTGGCAAAACCAAAGAGAGAGAACTTTCATACTACATAAATACACCCTACCGTCAAAACCTTTCAGCTACCTGACTTAAGTAAAAGAGACAAATTATTCATTTGCAGGCTAAGAATTGGTCACACACGACTGGCATATGAGCACCTTATGGCTTTAAAAAATCACCTATCCGTGAAAAGTACAGTAACATATTTTTTGTTTAACAGTGTATCGAGTACGAGCAAGAACCAAAAAAACACTCTCTACAAGGTTTTACGAATATAATCCTTAGTAAATTAGAACTTACCATTTACTTATTCAATTAGAATGTACTAGATTTCCTCCGAGAAACTAATTTGTTGGTGGTTTTTTTAGATGTATGGAACTTTTAAATGGTTAATCGTTTTAGGGTTATCAGCGTAGACTAGCGACTTAATATATTCTCATAGAAAATAGTCTGGCGGTGTTACCAAACTGTTAACAATTTGGAAAAATTCTAGCATAACAATACACACAAAACTACGGCTGGTAAGGGCACTTATTTTTCCCATAGCGACATATGCTTCCGAAACGTGGACCTTAAAGAAAGCGGATAAAAATAAACTGGACGCTTTTGAAATGTGGGTATACCGCCGCATGTTCAGAATATCCTGGATTGATCATCGCACTTACGTATTGATATTAGAACAACTTAAAGTAAAGGATAGATTGCTTGAACAAATACAACAGAGATATTTGCAGTATTTTGGACACATTTCTAGAATAATAGGTACGATGGAAAAACATACGATAGTCGAGGGTAGAGTTCAAGGAAAGAGACCTAGGGGAAGAGAAGATATCCAAGCCGTTGCGTAGATCAAATAAAAATATTGATTAACCAAGGGTTACATGAAACCGAACAACTAGCCCAGGACAAGGAAGGATGGAAGGAAATCGTAAAAAAACTGTAAAGGCCTGATAATAACACCACGTCCCAAAAGGGATTAGGACTGAGAAGGAGAAAACGTGGTAGGACTGATAAATTTTATATGAAACTAGAAATGCTTCAGACGTTATTTGTAATCTAATGTATTATTCTCACTATTGAACCCCAAAAACGATACTCATTCCTTTATATCACAAAAGGACTCTTTCCATTCGGTACATATTTAGCACACATAAATAATAGATTTGAGAAAATTACTGTAGAAAAAAGAAAAAAGTGCCATCCCATCCTGCAAATTAAAAAATGGCTACCTTAGTGAAGCACGCCACTGCTATATCACGATTTACCGTTAAAGTTGCTCCTCCTGTTTGAGAACAAACTTTTATTCTTTCCTTTGTGCCTGACAAAGAAAGCTTCTATAAGTTTTGTACTAATTACTTTCTGAAAAGTATTTTTTTGAAACTTTATTTTTGTTGGTAAAAGTTGGGAGATACAAAGAAGTCTATATAGGCATTGTGAACATGGAAGTAAAGATAAGCAGCAACTGGAAAAACAAATATTTTTATTTACCACTAGGATTTGAAAAATGTTTTAATTAAGTGTATAACAAACAAAATGCAAACATCTAGAAAGTTTGAAATTTTTTATAATTTTTATGTTAACAAATCAATAGTAGGGGAGACCGTTGTAGCTTGACCGTGGTATATCTTGCGCCACAGTCAATATCCGACTAGTACCGCTACGGACCGAGTATTCGTCATACTAAGGTAGCCATGCTATGTTCGTACTGCGTTTTACCATAGTTATTTGGCTATTCGCCGTCTTTGTCGGAAGTGGTGATAATTTTATTGTTTTTGTGAGCAAAAGTAAAGATTTTTATGTATAGTTAAATCTGAGTGGATTGTGCAAAATAGTAACAGCATCAGTGTCAAAATGAGCAGCAATCTGTCTCTTGGTAAGTGAAAAGAGCCCAATATCTTCATCATTTATTGAAAGGTTTGATGTATGTAGCCATTTTTGATTATTATTGCATACTTTTGTACCTTGAAGCCAAGTTGCATCTTGAATATTGGGCCCGCTTATGGCATTTAGTGATTATAAATCACTAAATGCCATAAGTGATTATAAATCACTAAATAATAATATATAATATAATAATAAATTTAGTATGACTGCTATAATAGGATGCAGTGCATTTTTGTTTGCTACAGATTGAACTTCATCATGCCACAAAGCAAAACAAGTATCAAAAGGGAACCAATAAATATTAATGCATTGCAAAATGCAATCGAACCTTGAATCATGTTTAAAATTTCCTTAATTATTCCTCTTCGAAAATTACTATCACGCCACCTATGGTATATACTTTCATGCCTGTTAACAACATACTAAGTCATGCCTGTTAACAACAACGAAATATGTTCACATATGTTCACAATATGTTCCTTGCCCATATTATCCTTCGTTAGTTAAATAGAAACCATTCCTCTTAAGGCTGTTTTATCGGTGCACCAAAACCTGGGGACAGGGTTTTCTCTGTTATTTACCGACAAAATGTCTCGAAATTTGGTCACGTTATTCGAAATTATGTTGCCTTTAAACTGATGGTTTTACTTTTTTTATTTTTTTAAACTTCTGTTGAAAAATTGGAATATACTGTTTAACGTTCTATTATAATCAAACTTTTTACGCCCATCACTCGAAAGAGTTTTTTTTTCTGTAATCGTTGATTTTTGTTTCACCTTTCTGTGTCCAGTAATAATCGAGAAAAGCGTGTTTCAACTTTAAAGAAAATTGCTAAAAAATACTGAAATCTAATAGTGAAACGTGTTACTCATCATTGGCGCTTAGTTTCATCGTTATCGCCTTCGTGACGTCAAATCTCATGAACGTACGGTCAGTTAGTTCGTGTTAAAACTAATTTGAATGGAGAATAATGTATTTGTTGTCATTAAACTACCCGTCGGCCGGCGGCACTGAGTAAAGATGGTCTCGCGTAAGCAGTGTAGAAAAGTAAGTGATACGCCCATTTCAAATCGCAGTGTGCTTGGACTGCTAAAACAGCCTTAATAAAGAAGATAGTTTCTATTGTTGAAGTTGAAATTGGAGAAATACATGTAGATTTATGGGCATCGAAGTGGGACAAGAAACTCTGTATACATTGTTGTTTGCAGATGATCAGGTGGTGGTTGCAACCGATGAGGAAGATATAAATTATATGAATCGAAAATTATTTGAGGAATATGCCAAATGGGGGCTTACTGTAAACATAAGCAAAATAGAATATTTAAAAATTGGAGGAAATACCACAGATCTGAGGCTTGAAAACGCAGTCATAAAAGGCTGCAACCAGTATAAATATTTAGGAAGCATCATATCAGCAGATGGCAGAGTTAAGATAGATGTACAAAACCGAATAACCCAAGGGAAAAAATGCATCCGAATACTGAATTCATTACTGTGGTCTAATAAAATAAAGATGCATACCAAACTTCGCGTATACAGAGCAATTGTAGAACCAATTACCACATATGGTGCCGAATGTTGGACGATGACAAAGAATGAACGAGATAAAGTAGACGTTGTGGAAATGGATTATCTTAGAAGGTCATGTCGAGTATCAAGAATGGAAAGAATCAGGAATGAGGAAATACGAAACCGTACAGGAATTAGAGATACTCTTTTAGATAGAATACAAGGAAGGCAATTACAATGGTATGGTCACGTGATGAGAATAGAGGAGGAGCGGTGGCCAAAGAAAGCCTTAATGTATGTTCCGCCAGAAAGAAGGAAAAGGGGAAGACCACCAAATTCCTGGAGAAGAGAAATTACAAAAACAATGCAATCTAGAGGCTTAGAAGAGGGAGATTGGAGAGATAGGAAAAGATGCAGGCTGAAATGCGGGAAGCGGCAATCGCCGTAGGACCCCCGTTATATGATGATGATGATGATGTAGTTTCTATTGTTGAACAACCCAGCTTACTTTCTAAGAAAAGCTGAGATGTTGGTCTTCTATGAAATAATCTTTCCTGTCGAGAGAAAGTAGAAGTTATAGAAAATAAGGCCACACCGGACTTGTCAATTAAGTACCATTTTCAAGTGGCCCTCTTCGGCCAATACTCCCACTCTTTTTTTATCCCTAGCTGGTCTAAATATCGAAAATCGAGTTCATTTTCGTTGTTGTAAACAGGCATGACAAATCGCTCGTTGCTTATGGGTTATTTTTAAGACAGCTAGCAAATATATAGAGCATAGGTGGCTTGAAAGTAATTTTCTAAGAGGAAAAATTAAGAAAATTTAAAACATACTTCAAGCTATATAAATATAAAAAGTATATAAAGTAATCAGGTTTACAATACCTAGGCACTTAAAGAAATACAAGGAAATTTGGGCCGTTAAATTTAAATTTTCTGTAAACTATGCGGTGTAACAAGTATTTAGCGATACTGGAGAGCAAAGCTTTGTTACGTATATCCAAAATGCCACTAAAATGCAATACGGTCTGATAAAAAAAAATAGAATTTTGACTTTTAATTTCAATAAAGCTAATCAAAAAAATATCCAGAAACATGTCTTGAGGAAGAAATGACTGGAGGAGAATGGAAGCGAGCATTTTTAAAAAGACATTATGACAAAATTTCGATTCGAAAGCCAAAAGCCACAAGTCCATAGCCATGCCAAGAGCTTTAATCACCACAACGTGTACATTTTTTTCAGAACATAAACATTTTGGGCCAATTTCACCGGAACGGATTTAAAATACTGACGAAACAGGAATTAGCACTGTTCAAAACCAATCGAAAATAGTTGAAACTAAGGGAATGAAAGAAACCGGTATTGTAACGTCTGCTAAAAGAGGGCAGCTAGTAACGATGCTAGCAGCAGTTAATGTAATAGGGATTGCCAGTTAGACCGTTATTGGTTTTTACTGGGGTGCATTCCAAAGACAGAATGATTTTTGGAGGGCCTTGCTAATGTATTGTTGCTGCATCTGTAACTGGATGATCAACAGAGGAAACTTTTTTAAAATTTCTTTATCACTTTTGACCTATGCCAGTTGCTCTAAGGAAAAAAGATGCTTACTTGTTCTTAAAAATCATCACATCTTTCTCCCGAAGCCTTAGACAAAGCCTTTGATGCAGGAGTAGTGATGGATACGTTTACTCCTTACAGCAACCATAATCTTTACCCGCTGGACCTTTCAGTCTATCCACCTTTTAAAACCTACTACATCCAAGCGGCTAAAGAGTGGTTGATCAAAAATGCAAGAAACACATTCGATATATACACAGTTGCTAAAGCTCTTGGAACGGCCTACTCTCGAGAATTTACGCCCAGCAATATTAATTCTGGATTTTATAAATCAAGAATCTACCACTTTAATTAAGAGGTATCAAGAATCTCCCCTTCCAGCTTCAATATACACCAAATTAGAAGTAGGAACTTCAAGTAAAACAGCCAATTCTGTTGCTTCTGCAGTGACGAAATGAAAGCTATATATATATATATATATATATATATATATATATATATATATATATATATATATATATATCTATATATATATATATATAATATATATATATATATATATATATATATATATATATATATATATATATATATATATATATATATATTATGGCATTTGCATTGGAGCACAAATTACTCAATGATTTTGATTCAAATCATTTAAAGTCCAACTAATATCTCCAAAATCTTAACACTCTGAGTGATTCGAGTACAGAGATGCCACCTGCTTTGATGGCGAAGAACTAAACAAATAAATAAATTCTTTTTTGTCCTCTGCTAAGTTTTGCTGAAAGTTCCAATCGTTTGCCATTTCGATAGCCTAGAAGAACAGAGAACTATTTTACTAAATTGTTCTCGTACCTCGTTATCAAAGTGGATGACACCTCTGGTCTCGGACTACTGAAAGTGGGAAGATCTTGGAGACATTAGTTGGACTTTTTGGGTTGAATCCGAATCAGCTCGAGAAAACCAGGATATAATAATAATAAAATAGTATATAATGTCAAACTAATAATAATATTTTGACTGATAATTATTGAATTCCTGCCTCTCTAACCATTTTGCACCAAAAGTCTTGAAAAACTATTTGTAGAGCACTGAAATCTGTATCGAAAACAAATAATGTTAAAATTATTCTACGACTTAAACGTATTCCAAAGTTTTACAAAAACATAATCCATCTTTCAGGCCACCGATAAAAGTCAGACCACACGCAGTGCAAGAATGTGTATGACGTGTTACATTTGGTTATATTGTTGTTCCTGATATTTGACAATATTTGAATTGCCAAAATTTTTATTTTGTGATTTATTGTTTCAAAAACAATAAAGTTGATTAAAAACTGTACTCTGTTGAGGAGAAAGTAACAATATTAAAATTTTTTTATTCAGACAATAGCGCGCGAAGTGTCAGTTCTTTATTTATATAACATTTGATATGGTTTTATGTTTAGAAATTATCATAAATTATTTTTAGGAATAAGGATCACAGTAAAATTGAATTGGAGTGTATTGGAATATCTTACGTTATATAAAGATCTGGAAGTGCTCGCATTTTTACCTAAATGCAACAATATTGCAATTTTTGTTTAAATGAGTACATTTCATTAACTTCATTGCTTTGTAAACAATATAATTTATTGTTTATAAAGTAATATTTATTGTTCAGTAGTAGTAGTATTTAGTAAAATTTATTGTATATAATTTAATTATAAAATAAAAACATTGACAATTCAAATATGTATTGTCAAACATTTTACATCAATATAATCAAACGCAACACGTAATATACATTTTTGCACTACATGTGGCCTGATTTTTCTGAAAAATGCATTATATTTTTGCAAAATTTTGGAGTACGTTTAATTCATAGATCAATTGTAACATTTGTTTTTAATACAGATTTCAGTCCTCTACAAATAGTTTCTTATGACTTTTGATGTAAAATAATTAGGGAAGCAGGAATTCAACAATTTAGAGTTTGCTATAGCCCGTTTGACGATTCATCACCTGATATAATATATAAATCTATATTTATATATATATATATATATATATATATATATATATATATATATATATATATATATATTTGGTTTCTGGTAATGTAATTCTTACAGAATTACATTATCAGTAACTGGTAATGTAATTCTGTAACTGAAACTGGTTTTCTGGTAATGTAAGAATTACATTATTAGAAAACTTGAATACTTAGGCCACCTGATGAGAGGACAAATGTACACATTCCTACAAAATATAATTCCAAGAAAAATCCAAGGACGCAGAAATCCAGGCCGTAGAAGAATGTCCTGGATGAGAAATTTAAGAGAGTGGTTTGGCTGTTACACTAACGAATTATTTAAAACAGCAGTAAATAAAATTAGAATCGCCCTAATGATATCAAATCTCCGATAGGAGAGGCACTCAAAGAAGAAGAAGAATTCTGTAATTTTTATTTCTTTAGTTCTTTATTTTTTCATCACCTGTCATCGAATGAAAATTTGTCTACTGTTGATCTAAACTGCATAAATTTAAACTTATTTTTCTACAATTCGTCTTATTTTTATATATTTTTTTTCTTATTTCTCAATATTAAGTGTTGATACAGAATTACGAAATTACATTACTTTAGATTTGTCATAAAATTTTGCTGTTTGATATCTAAATTAGATAAACCCAACGTCACATTCGTTCCATAAATATATTACCTTGTAACAGGACAATGATTTTAATCGAAGCTGGCCCACTTTATGCATGCAGCACATCTCAACTGCAGCATACTGCCAATCTGCTGTCAGAATTAGAAGGATTCTCTAGTCTGTGTAATGGACTGTGTATTTAGGATTAGTGTATTCACTCAATTATACAACAAGATCGTTAAGAAAATATTATTACCCGTTTCTGTCTTCTTTGGATAAACGTGCAAATTAACAAGGATCTTAATAGGATCGAAATAATAAGAGGATTTGTCTATTTGTAGAAATATAAAATCTTGTCGGGTAATAAACGACTGTATAAAAAATACATAAATTGGGTGTGTCCATTAAATATTCGGACTAAGGCTACTACAAAATAAGTACGCATGCGTTAAATGCACAAAACTTTTTTTGTGTCAACACACAGTTATGACGGTGTAAAATTTCACGTAAAAGTTATAATTTATATTTTTCTTCACCATTACATATAGGTAACTATAGTTCTTTTACGATATTAATGAAATGACGTCATATAGTAATGAGGTACGTCAAACTACCATTTTCGGTATTCTTCAAATAGGCTATAAGGAACAAGAAGAAGAGGAACAATCTGGTTTTAGAGTGGGAAGGAGCTGCACCGATAATGTGTTTGCTTTAAAACAAATAATAGAAAAAAGATCAAGTACCAACCAAGAAGCCCACCTTATGTTTATAGACCTTCAGAAGGCCTATGATACTGTACCCGCTAAAAAGCTATGGAAAGTTTTGCAGGAAACAAACATTAACCACACAGTAATTAACGCCCTTAAACAACTTTATGAAGGATCAACGTCGGGAATAAAAATTGGAAATAGACTTTAAAAAAAATTTCCTGTAAACAAGGGACTCCGGCAGGAGTGTTGCATATCCCCACATTGTTTAAAATCTACGTGGCGAAAGTACTGTATCAGTGCGAAAGTGATACAGATATAAGAATGGGCATTGACCTGGGAGAAACTTGCCTATATACCCTACAGTTTGCAGACGATCAAGTCCTTATAGCCAACGATAAAGAAGACCTGACATATATGGCCAGAAAACTACAGGAAGAATACAAGAAGTGGGATTTAGAACTCAATACACAAAAAACAAAATATCTCCCAATAGGCGCAGAACTATCCAACATTTAGATGGACACAACCGAAATTGCATTCTGCACTGAATATACCTACCTAGGAATTGATTTCGACACCACAGGCACAGACAATAGGGAAATTAGAAAACGAATAACCCAGGCCCGTAGAACAATTGGATGCCTTAACGGAGTTCTTTGGAGCTCAGAAATTGGTAAAAGACGAAAATACAATATATATGAATCTCTCATAAAAACCAGCTTAACTTATGGTACAGAGACATGGAGACTAACAGAAAGCAATAAAAGAAAACTCGAAGCAACAGAAATGGATGTATTTAGACGATCACTTTGAATATCTAGAGCAGACAGAATTAGAAACGATGAAATAAGGAATCGGATGGGGCTAGATGGATCACTGGCAACAGACATAGAAAGGAAACAACTTATATGGTATAGCCATGTTCAAAGAATGCCAGAAACAAGACTACCAAAAATCGCCATGAAATGGATACCACCAAATCGTAAGAAACGAGGAAGACCAAAAAGAACATGGAAGTAAGGAATAACAAAGGCAATGAGCTCCCGAGTGTTGACCGAAGAACAATGGAATGATAGAAATTCGTGGAAATTAGGCATCGGACAACGACGCAAGACGTTTTGAAACCGATAATTAATAATATCTAATAGGCAGACTAACATCACATAAAAGTGACCTTAGAAATAATAAAAATACGTGTGCATTAATAGATCATGCAATTAATAAAAATCATTCATTTAATTTCAATGAAACTAATATATTAAGACGCGAAAACCAATTAAATAAAAGAGAATTCTTAGAAATGGTATGCATAAATAAATATCAATGCGTTAATAAAAAAACTGATATTGATAAACTAAGCAATATCTATAATTACATTCTGTCTTACGAAAATTAATACTATAATTTTCCAATATTAGATTTTCTGACTATAAATATTAGAATTTCAAAAAATTTAAATATTCATATTTGACGCCACTTTGTACATAACCATAATAACAATCAAGAGCTAGTTATCAACAACAAAAAATATAATAAACAGAAACGAGTGTCTTTCTGACATAAATCAAACAATCAATGTCAAAATGAATTTTTACAAAATTAAATTAAATTGGAATATTGTACTTACATAACTGTATAAATTTTAAAATAAGTTAAGTTTTAATGTTTTGCAAATTTGAAAATTTAATGGATTAACCTCATGTTGTAAGTTTTTTTTTTACTAGTTTTATACAATGCTATTTAGTTCTAATTTCGTTGTATTTACTGTTACCATATTTTAGCATATCCTGAAGAAGCAAATAAATTTTGCGAAAGCTTGAATAAAGAACAAAGAGTTTTACTTTCCTGCCCTATTAATGACTGCAACCTCAAAATAAAACTTTATTTTACATAACGTGTCAGTCAATAATACCTAACTACTTTATATATATATATATATATATATATATATATATATATATATATATATATATATATATATATATATATATATATATATATATATATATATATATATATATATATATATATATATATATATATATATAGTAGCGGTAATACCACCGCACCTGCCGAAGCAAGAAACGTTCATTTACATAGGCGGTGCTGGCGAGAGTGCTTCTGTTGCCTTTTGTGATATTTTTTGCGGTTGGAGTTTGTGGTGATAATCCTAGTGTTATTAGAGTTTGTCGTTTTATAGTAAATTTTTAATTTTATTTTGTGATTATTAAAATATAATGGACGAACAACAGAGTTGCTCCAAGAAAAGATAGCAAAATGTTAACGTCAAAAGAGAAGGTAGTGATACGATATGAAGGAATTGAATTGCATGGTGCAGAAAAATGGCATCAAATATTAGCCAAGCGGTCGATATTTGTATCAGTTTAACAAAAGTATCCATTAGCTATATTTATCATATGCCTAAAAATACATCAGAACATAAAAATCAAGTAAAACGTAAAACTAGAGGTAGAAAAACATTGTTTTGGATGACGAGACAAGACATTTTATTTTCGGAGAAAAATTCCAACACTGAAAAATTTCTCAAGGGCTCGAAAACAATAACTTTTTATCCAAGATATCTCATAGAGTATTAATCAGAACTATCCGCGAAATGACGATATGTAAAAACAGAAAAAGTGTGTTATTAGAAAAAAAAAAGAAATTATTGTGTGGAGAAGAAAATATTTTAAAGAAATACGCACACTTCGCAGCATTGAACGGAAAACATAATATTTGGATGAAACCCGGAGTAACGAAGGTCATACAGTCGGAAAAGATTGGCAAGATTTAAATGTCAAAGGTAAACGCGAAGCATTTATAGAAGGCTGCTTTACAGGATTAAAAGCTCCATCAGGAAAGGGACGACGTTTAATCATTATTTGTATAGGAAGTGATACAGGGTTCCTTGATGATGGTTTGCTTCAATATGAGTCAAAAAAACAGGAGATTATCATGAAGAAATGACTTCCGAAGTATTTGGACGCTGGTTTAAGAGAATCTTAACAAAATTAGAACCTGGTTAGGTCACGTCAATAGACGTTTTAGCGTAACTTCCGCGACAGCCGGGTAGCATCAATAAGCTTTCTGCAAATTTATTTGTTTTTTTATATAGCTTTTTGTAACAATAAAACACTGAAAATTTTGTTTTCGAAACAGCTGTTTCGGCAGAGTACCTTTCTCAAGTGAACTATTTTTGGGGTGCATTTACACATTATAGTCTTTAACGAAATATGTTGAGGAGGGGAGAACTGTTTGTCTCAAATTGGTTAAAGACTATAAAGTAGTTTCGTTAAAGAGTATAAAGTGTAAATGCATACCAAAAATAGATCACTTGAAAAAGGTACTCTGCCGAAACAGCTGTAGTGATAAGATTTTATAATAAATTTTGTAGAAGTTTCGAAAACAAAGTTTTCAGTGTTTTATTGTTACATAAAATGAATTTTCATCAAGTAACGGTCGAATCCATCAATTATAGCTTTTTGCTGATGGCATTCTGTTAAGCCACAATATATCTATTTACATGGTTAATTTACTGACGTTTCAATCTGTATTCCAGAGACCGTTTTTATAGTTAGAAAAAATTTAGAAACAAAAAAAGAAAATAAATAATATAAGATTATATAAATAATGTTACAAATATATAATAATAAACATATAAAATAAATGTAACTATCGTGTATATCTTTGAAAACTCTCTTTGGATATAGAAATCGAAACGTCAGTAAAAACCTATAAATAAATTTATATTGTGGCCTGTTTCGAACAATTAATATTTAAAAAAATATAATATAATTAACGTTGAAATAAAAGTGAGTGTACGCCACTGGATTTTCCTACGTCTTTCTTTCCCCACCTCTCTGCCATCAAACGATGAAATCACTCTTCCAAATAGTGGAATTATAGTGTAAATATATTTTTACTGATAGAAGACGATCATTTTTACTGGAAAACCTCTAAAGTATCTTGTTGTTAATGCCTTGTATACACATATGTCCAAAAGTTTGGAATATTGGAATATTTCATCTTTTTATTGATTTTTATATATAAAATCATCTGAATAGTTAAACATCATTTTGTTTCAATTATCAATAATACTGAATAAATCTCAAAACCAGATAAACGATATGCAAAAAAAATATTTATTTTCTTGGAGTGAAAAACTTACAATGTACAACTTACATTTAAAAATAAATTAGTATAGAAAAAAATAATTTTTAATAAAACTAATAATAAGTATTTCCTCCATTGGCCTGTATGCAAGCAAGCCTGTAGGCGATTTGGCATGCTGCCGATTAACTGGTTGAGCTGGGCTTGCGGAATTCTCTTCCATTCTTCACGAGCAGCATCTTTAAGTTCTCAAAGTGTAATAGGGGAATTGTTTCGCTTCTTGATGCATGTTTTGAGAATGTCCCAAGCATGTTCAATAATGTTCATGTCGGGGGAATTCGAAAGCCACTGTAATGTAGATATTCCTTCTTCTTCAAGAAAATTTTGTACTGCTGATGTTCGATGAGGAGGTGCGTTGTCATGCATAAACACAAATTCATCACCTACTGCCCCTGGGAATAGACGTACGACAGTATTTAAAACTTCCTTGATGTATACAGCACCAGTGACTCTTCTCTCCAGAACCAGCAGTGACGTCCGTGTACCACTCATAATACCACCCCAAACCATAATACTGCCACCTTCAAATGGGACACGCAGTTTAGCTGTTTCTAGTGAAGCTTGTCATCCTGGGGCCCTCCAAACCAGTGTTCTTCGCGAATCAGATACCAAGTCAATTTTTGACTCATCAGAGAACATCACGTTATTCCAGTTAGGATCATGATGCGCCATTTCTCTAGCCCATTGCAACCTTCCTATTTTGTGTTGGTAGGTTAGTTTAGGAACACATAGTGGTCTTCTACGATACAAATTTACCGCATTTAGTCTGCGTGTTATTGTTTGCCGTAAAATATTCAGTCCTTGAAGCCTAGAAATTTCTCTGGATATACCACTTGTAGATTCCAGACGATTTCTAAGAGCTATAAATGTTATTTGCCAGTCTTCTGCTGCTGTTGTACATCGATTTCTACCAGTTCTGAGACGATCCTTGACTTCATTTTTATCTTGGAATTTTTTTTTTATTTTCAATACAGCACTCTGAGTAGCATCAGCAATATTCACGATATGACTTTGACTAAAGTCCTGTTGTAACAAAGCAATTACTCTGGATCTATCAAAATGAGATATCACGTTTCTAGACATTTTTAAACGGCTCAATTAAAATTTAAACAAAGACGGAAATAATGTGTAAATACGCTAATCAGTTGAATGTGACCAAAATCATACAAAAACGATTCAAATTTTTTATCATTTTCATTTAAAAACGCTCTAGAATGAATATCAACAACAGGTTTAAAACCACCATAGGCGTAGATATATTATTTGTACATATTCCAAACTTTTGGACATGTGTGTAGTATTTTGAAACGAGAAATTGTATAATATTGTAATATTTTTTGTACTATTTTAAAATAGTAAATAATTGTATCTGACTATGTTTTTCTTACTCACTATGTGTATTTTTCCAAATAAAAACCAATTTTTGAACATAGTATTTTTTGCACCCTATTTTTTTCCATTACATCATTAAATTTTGTTACATATTGGATTGCAAATTTTGTAATAAAAGTCAATACTTGTGCATATTTTCTTGAAACAAGATGTATAATAAATATATTATATATGCGCATATTTTTTAAAAAAATGTTGCATATATTCCGCGCTCTGCAGATAACAAAGAGACTGTTAAACTATTGGGAATAACCGTAGATAATCGACTGAACTGGTCGCCTCATATCTCACAACTAAAGATTTGTTATTTACCAATTAGCAAGGGTTGTCACCTTTGAAATATTAAAAATGACATATTTTTCTTTATTTTACTCACGACTAAACTATGGATTAATTATATGGAGCAATTCAGCAAATGCACTTTAAATTATTAGAGTGTAAAAGCGATCAGGATTTTAGCAGGGGTTAGTTATCCAGAACACTGACCTTTCTTTATCAAATTCAAAATTATACCGTCTGTTAATATTTCGTTCTGACTGAAATTCACAGAAAACGGGCTCATTTAATAAAGCTGTCTGATGTTTTCGTTCACAATACGCGAAACTGTTACTACTTTCAAACAAATCGCTGCAGATTGCGTCATTTAGATATAAATTGCCTTAACTATAATTCTTACAATAAATTACCAACAAATAATAAACAGATAAGCTGTAATAGTTTCAAAAAAGTTATAAAAAATATCTTCTGAAACATTGCTTTTACTGCTCAGAAGAATATTTACTTATTTCAGAAGATCTGAACTGCTTAAACTTGCTTTGTCATAAATCATTTTCTGCTAATCTGTGTTCTTGAATTATATCAACAATACTTGTATTTATTAAGTAGTTAAATAAATAAAACAAATTGCCCGTAATCACCAGAAATATTGATATGCTTCTCTTGTGAAATTTTATTGATTTCTTTCTTAGTTTTGGTATATTTCAATATACAATTTTAACAAAGATCCTTTAAGTTACTTTATTTCTAAGTTCTAGCTTGTCAATAGTATTTGCTAGAAAATTTCGTTTAAAGAATTGAAAGTGAGCCCGCCGAGAAACCGTACGCCGGCCATTCAATTACCAGCCTGTTGAAATGTTAACTGGAAGTAGACGCCGCCCCCCGGGACCGTCAACGGAGACATTTAAGGTACCTAGTGGGTTCTCCATATCGCGATGATGGCGGAAACGACAATTTCACCCAGATGGGCCCGCAACTCTAGTTATTATTAAAGGCAAGATGTTAGCAAATTATAGGTTGGGGAGTTTAGAGAACTAAATGGGCCGTCTCAATGCCCTTGCCAGAGTGGCATTAGCAATAGTGAGTTCTTATCAAATAGATTTTTGTCAAAAAATTCTATGGATTTATAACAAAATCTTAGTTAGAATAGATTATGTGATTTACATTTACATCAATAATTGGTATAAGTATTTTGTCAATTATCAACTGTGCTGTGCAGTTAAGCAGAGAAACCGTTGGTGGAAAAGTTGGAAGAAGCAATTCATTTAAACGTATAGCTAATATTCAAGCTGTTCAACATGCTATTAATTTACATTCACAAAACATTTAATTCTTTCTCTTCCTCCTAAACTTTCCCTTTTCAGGGTTTGCAAACCATTGCACAAACTACAATGATCTAGTTTATTAGTAACATTCATAATAAGCACAGTCGATTAGTATATTATATTATTCAGCATAATTAAAGGGAAAAAAATACAATTCGTGTTCGTGGGTTATATGTTAAGATGTGAAAGATATAACTTACTCCAAATCATATTGGAAGGTAAAGTGCAGGGCAAAAAATCAGTTGGAAGACGCCAGAACTCGTAGCTGAAAGACCTGAGGAGATGCTTTGACCGCTCATCCACAGAAATATTTCGTGCAGCAGTTTCCAAAGCTACAGTTGCCATTTGGATCGCCAACTTTCGAAAGAAAATGGCGCAATAAAAAAAATATCAGTATATGTTTAATGTAGGATGTATTGAATTTACCTGCTTAATTAATTATGATATTAAACAAATAAATAAAAGATGCGATTCTGAATAAAATTCTTCGTTAAGTGCCATCTCCGCGACGAAGGTTGGCAATCATCATAACTATTCTGACCTTCGAGGCAGCTGCTCTGAACAATTGCCTTGAGCTGCAACCAAACTACTCTATCAGGTTCTTAAACCAGGAAACGCGTCTTCAGCTCCATAGTACAGTACACTGTGTACATAGCATTTAATTAACCTAATTCTGAGAGCCAATGTCAGATCTTTGCTGCATAAAATCTTTTTCATTTTCACCAAGTTTACACGTGCTTTTTCAATTCTGACTCTTATTTCTGCAGTATAATCGTTATTTTCTGTGATTATTGTTACCAAATAAGTATATCTTTTTACTCTCTTAATCTGCTGGCCGCCTATCGTTAATATTTCGTTTGTTTTATTGTTCTTGCTAATTTTCATGAATTTGATTTTTTTCATGTTAAGAGAGAGTCTGTATTCTCCACTATATCTTGTTTATTATTCTTTCTAAGTCTTTCAAGTTGTCGGCTATTATGACTGTATCGTCGGCGTACCTAATGTTGTTAATTAAACTTTCGTTCACTTTTATGCCTACTATCTCATTTACCAAAGCTTCTGATTTCTTCAGAATAAGTATTAAACAATAACGGCGACAGTATGCAACCTTGCCTGACCCCTTTCCTTATCTCCACTTCTTCTGACACTTCTTTTCCAATTTTCACATTTGATCGTTGGCTGAAGTATAAGTTTGATATCAATATTACATCCCTCACATCCAGATTCTTGTTTTTGAGTACTTCTATAAGTCGGTCATGTTTTACCTTATTGAATGCCTTGTTGTAGTCTATAAAGCACACATAAAGATCTCGATTAACATCCAAACATCTTTGGGTTAGCACGTTAAAAGAAAATAGTGCCTCTCTTGTGCCCACTCCATTCCGAAATCCAAATTGGGAATCACTAATATTCATCTCCAGCTTAGCGCGTATTCTATTATGGATGATTTTTAGCAGCGTTTTTAGGTTTGTGACATTAGACTGATTGTTTGATAATCACTACATTCTTTGGAGACAAATAAATGTTGATGTCAGCATATCTCGTGAAATGATTCCTGTGGAATGGATTGTGTTCAGTAGTTGGACTAAAAGATTTATGTTTTTTTCATTGACAGTTTTAGCAATTCACTTGGTGTATCATCTGGACCAGCAGCTTTATTATCTTTTATGGACTTTACTGCATGCACAACTTCTGACTTTGTTATTTCGGGTCCCTCGTCTCGAAGACGAAATAAATTGATTGGCATAAGTATATAGATGTGAATATAACAACAGTTCTAGTGACATCAATACCAAGGAGTATATTATAACTATTTGTATGGGAAAGTAAAATGGTTAAACGTCATTTTATTTTTATGTATAGATTAAATTCTAAAACCTAGAACTCCTACTACTACTAGAGGTAGAGTCTTATAAAAATCATGAATATAAAATAAAAAAAAATAAGTGTTCTTTATCAAGATAAAAATATTCAATTGTTTAAATTGTACCAAACTATACAAGTTCACGAAATTTAATTGGAATCGGTCCAGTGGTTTCGAAAACTAGCGTTATTGAATATCATGACACAAGGATTTTATATTATAAAGATACAATATTTACTCAAAAACATTGTTTCTTTGATATATAACAATGCATGTTAACAAATAAATAAAATAGTTTATTTAAAAAGGGCTTTTTATTATTAATATAATTGTTAATTATTAGTATGATTATTTATATAGAAAACTATTTTTATCAAGTAAAAATTTTAAATGTATGATATTTTGAAAACAAAATTTCAATTGTATATCGACTTATTATCGTGAAACCCGGTTCTGGACGTCATATTTCTAGAAACTGAAGGTCAATAGGGTAAAACTTTTAAAGAAAAGGGATCCGATAGAGAACATTGTTACGTTTATGATCAAACTTTGGGGACAAACTTATAATATAGCTTTTACTCAACCTCTCGGGGCCATCGATATTACCTATTTTATACCTCAAATACATACGCCTGGTTGTACAGGACCCTGTTGTTATACAGCATATTGCAATAATAAATAAAAAAACTAATGCCTCGATCACGCACTGGTAAGGGCTTTAATTTACTTAGATTAAAGCTCAGGAATCGTGAGTTCCAATTAAACCTGAGATGGAAATTTTTATTAAAAAAAAAGTAGAAATTCTCATATTTTTTGGAATAGCACTCATTGAATAAGCAGATAATTTCTTACAACTTGTCCAATAAGTGTCTGGTTTAAATATTATCTGTGCTTCTCATAATTTTTCACATCTGAACTCAGTCTGTTTCCTAAGTTTTTAACTGATTCTAGAGGGTTTTCGTCTTATATTTTTATTACGGTGTTCTTAGTAATAATAGCCAGATCTGCATCTCTGACTCTTAGAACATTTATTACATAGATAAGGTACAAATATTGGCTTAATATTCTGGTTTACATCCACTCCTAGACAAAGGCCTCCCCATGAGTTCTCCACTCTTCTTTGTTTGTTTGCTATTTGGTACCAGTTTCTCCTCGGCCCAGAAGACCTCGTGTTTGTAAGACCTCGAGCATAAACATCTACTTAATCCCCTTGTTACATAAATATTTATTAAAAACAAAACTAGGAGACTAATGGAATAGTACGAAGTTACTTCCGTGGGTAGTTTATCATGTTTAAAAATTATTATCATTTCAGAATATATTGAGGAGCAACCGAGCAAAACGTATTAAATCCAAAATATATGATATCCAAAAACTAATTGAATTAAACCTAGTTAAAAGTAAAACAAAGTAAAAGTAGTACATCAGACCATCTGCTGACAATGAGAACATTGATAGAGAAGGCAAATGAATACCAACTACCCGTATTTCTTGCCTTCGTCGACTATGAAAAGGCGTTTGATAGTATCGAGATGTGGGCCATAGAACAAGCTATTAATAATTGTAGAATAGATTCGAGATATAGGCAACTAATACATAATATATATGAAAATGCAACTATAATCGTACAACTAGACGAAAATACAAATCCCATCCCCATTAAGAGAAGAGTGAGACAAGGAGACGTAATATCGCCAAAGCTTTTTAACCTAGCCCTAGAAGACGTCTTCAAAACTACAAATTGGTCAACCTATGGCATTAAAGTTAATGGCAACAAGTTAAACCACCTCAGATTCGCTGACGACGTAGTGATTATAGCGAGCACATTTGAGGAACTGCAATTTATGATGGGGGAACTAGCAGCCAGCTCCCAATACGTCGGTCTAAAAATGAATATGAAAAAAACAAAAATAATGACAAACACAGATGACCGCAGACGTATAAATGGCAGTGAGATAAAACAAATCCAGGAATATATCTACCTAGGCCAAATCCTGAGACTTGACAAAGAGAACCAAAGTGCGGAAATTACTAGAAGAGCAAGACTAGCATGGGCAGAATTTGGAAAACTTAGTTGGATACTTAAGAACCGCAAAATACCCCAATACTTGAGGAGCAAAGTGTTCAACCAATGCATCCTTCCTATCATGACATATGGATGTCAAACCTGGACCCTAACCAAAGACATGAATAAACTAGCCACAACAGAAAGAACAATGGAAAGTGCAATGTTAGGTATACGACTGTCAGATAAAAAGAGAAATGACTGAGTAAGATCCAAAACAAAAGTCGAGGACATAGCAACAAAAATTGCCAAACTTAAATGGAGCTTCTTGGGCCACACTGCTAGACAAAAAGACCAACGTTGGAATACTACAATATAACATTGGAGACCTTACGAAAGTAAATGGCCAAGAAGAAGACCAGAGATGAGATGGATTGATGATATTAAAAGAATAGCCGGAACAAATTGGAAATATGTTGCTCAGGATAGAGACCGATGAAAGGAGATGGGAGAGGCCTATGCCCAAACATGGACGACAGAAGGCTAAGAAGAAGAAGAAAAAGAAAAGTAAATATTTGGTTAACTATGGAACTTCAACATTATCTTTGACAGAAAGTTGGAGTTTTGTGTTCAATTTTGAAGTTTCCAATTTTTAAAGCTTTCATTTTGTTGGAATTCTCTCAGTTTGCTTAAATTGTGTGAATTTATAGCAGTTTGCTTCATATAAATAGATTTAGGTCGTTTTGCTTAACCGTTGGTTGGATTTATGTCATTTTGCTAAATAAGTAAATAACTAAATATCGAAAATAAAACACCAGTATACGAAAATATATAATATATTATTTATTTATAAAACAAAGCTTCTCTAGGCCTGTGTCATCTTCTAGACAATCACATTCCTTTTCCATTTCATTACCTCCATTAGCGGTGTCATTTTCTTGGTTTTCTAGAATGTCCTAATACCATTTAAGGTCTTCTTCCTCGCACGTACTTCCAAATTCTTGTACCAGTAAATGTTTTAACGATTTTTTTTAGTGGAAGAGCAGTTTGTTGAGCAGCATCTTAGAAAAAATTACTATATTAAGATGCTGCTCAACAAACTGCTCTTCCAAGATATGCCAACGACAAGAACACACCAAAGACAAACATTAGAAGCAGAACCAGTACAACTTTTCTATGGGAGATTCGCTTACATCAGGGGTTTATCACCATAGATCACAAATCTTTTCAGACAGTTCAACATAGTGATAGCAAATTCAGTGTACAAAAGATTAGGGACATACTTTACTCACCTGACAGAAAGAGTTAAAAAACTGGATAACTTCAATGTAGTGTATTCTATTTCATGTGGTTCCTGTTCAGAGGTGTATGTCAGTCAAACCAGCCAGAAACTCTCAAAAAGAATAGCTTTACACAAGAGTAATGTTGTGAGGACGCCTACTAGTACAGCTTTTAGCCAACATATTAAGAATACTGGACACATTGCTAACTATGAAAATGTGGAATTACTAAAAAGAGTTAACAACCAATTTAAGAAAAATTTCATAGAAATGTGCTACATCCATAACTGCAGCTCTCCTATGAACTGTAAGAAAGATGTTGGAAACTTAAGTTGTATTTATTCTTTTTTGCTTCAGCAGGACTTGACAAGATGTAAAAAGTTGAAAAATGAAGGTAACTTACCATAACATACACAGATGACCTGCCTGCACTTGAGAGCAGACTTCATTTCCCTGCTATTTTGGTTCTTTAAAATATTATTTTCAAGTTCCATTTTATTGCACGAGGTGCAGTTTTTGTGTTGTATTTGAAAAATAGCCTTTTGTGTTGTAATGTTTTTATTGAAAATTTTAAATGTATTTTTTAACATTTTTAACATATTTATGACAGTGTTCTTCACCACTAGGACCAACTGAATATTTTCAATGTAGGTTTTTAAATTTTAACTTCCACCATTTGTACTAAATAAGTTTTCCATTTAGGTGCTGATAAAGGGACAGCCTATCACCGAAAATTTCACATTTAGAATAAAGTTCTACACCAAACTAGCTAATACCATCTCTAGCCGATTTTTGACTTGACGCTTTCCCGAAAGTTACCTACCAAAGAATTATATTATATATATATATATATATATATATATATATATATATATATATATATATATATATATATATATATAATATTATAATTTATTATAATATATATAATAATATTATAATATAATTATTAATATATTTTTTTATTATTGCAATTGTTTAACATTATACAGAATCCAATCAAATGAAAGACCGTTTACAGCTCCATAAGTACGGTAAATTTCTTCACATTATTCTTTTGTCTTTAAAGAAGCACATTTTCAATGGGCCAAAATACTCTGTCAGCTGGTAAGAAGCAGTGACTTTAGTGTAAGATGAACTTCAGTTAAGTTTTCAGGCGCTTTTTTCTTCAGCTAATAGTAGAAGTCATGGATAACATAGGCGTTTTTATTTTGCTATCCACATCCGTCATAAAATAGACGAATTTTTGTTTATTTTCAAGATTTAATGAGTCCAAATAACAAAGTTAAGCAGATGATAATTCCATCGATCCTAGTCCAACCATATATTCTGTCAATGTGTAGAATACGGACTTTAAGCGTGAATGTCGATATAGCATAAAACTATTATTAGATAGATAGAATCTACTGATGAAAACTACTACAGACTACTCTTTTGTAAATAAAAACGGGTGATCAAGTAAGCTTTTCAAACTTCTCTAAATATTTCTTTTAATTATGTGGTAATTTTAAAATTAGAAATGTTAAGTTACGAAGTATTAACTCATAATATTTTGACATAAATCAAATTTATCTCGACTCAAACTTCCATTTGAACTTTCTCCTACACAAAATAAATTTTTAATTTTAAGCAGAGCAACGCTTTTGCCGGAAAGAATTGAATTTCAGCCAATTTCCAATCTATAAATCATTCCAGGAAATACGTGAAATAAATTTCCACTTTAAAATTAGATAAATTTTGTTTTTTTCGAGCTACATCTCGGACTGAATCAACCCAACTTTGCAATTATAAATCTTAACGATCTAAAATTATTCTCTACTGAAAAATGAACTGGCTGTGACGCAGTACAAGGGAGGCACTTGGGTTTTTACTTGCTGGGGCATTAATCAATTTAGAAATTTAGGTAAATTGAAACGGAAATTTTATAATGTAGGGAGGTAATTGGTTTTGAAAAACATATTATTTTGGGCTGATAATAGATAGTGATTCATCGAAATTATACTATTATAATAAAAATTAAATTAAATTAAGTTTAAATTTCGTAAAAAAAATTACGAAAATTTGTCATTTTCGGTTCCAAAAATTTTTTCAACATATTTTCTCTCAAAGACAAGATTCGACGTACATAGACGAAATGACATGATGTAGATAAAAATTATAAATACCCATAACAGTGCATTTCGGTGCATTCGTCGTCTGTTTATTTTGCAACGTGTTGAAAACACAGATTTGAGCAGAATCCTGAATTCGATTTTTATTTATATTCTCGTTAGTAGATGCCGCTCTAGCGCCTGTCGGTAAATATTTTAAATATTTACTATTGTATATAATTTAAATATTAACTTTCATTGATATAAACGGATTTATTTCGTTAGAGCTTATCATTAGTTCGCTCTGAGAATATCAAGAAGCAAAAATATGCATATCCGCGAATAGTGGTAGCCTTTAACGAAATCAAATCTCAACTGTCTATTTTATTTAATTAATAAAAAAATAGTTCACGAACACACGATGAAAACATAGTAAGTTTATTAAACAAAAAATTTGACAAAAAACAGTTTAATTAAAGAAATTAATAACAGCACTAAAACACAAAACAATAAACAAGAAAATGACTCAAGTACTTTAAAAAGTTAAGAAAAAAATATCAGTTGAATTACAAAATATCCTTGTGGACGTATGAACTAAGTTCTGAGAGACAGGAATAAGTTGGTTGTTGAGGGGGAGAAATGTTAAACGAATGAAGAAGCAGTAAATTAGAAATACCTTTACAGAACCAATCTTTCAAGAAATCTAAAAATTTTATACAACAAGTGTTTATTTACATGATTTCATACTGTGGCTGATGGCCTCTATTATTTTTATTCTATGACGTATTTCTTCGTTTAGGATTCGGTCTCTCATAAAGACACCCAACATCTAGCGCTCCATAACCGTCTGAGTCACGCGAATACGTTAACATAAAAAACAAAGATCGCGGCATTGCCAAATGGACACTAAGCTTGTAACATTCGCTACCTCCTCCCCTTTCCATCTATACCCTGCACGTTGTTGTACGTTGAGCCATTTTGACGTTACAAGCTTAGTTTCCTTTTGGCAATGCCACTATCTTTGTTTTTTTGTGTTAACGTATTCGTTACTTCTTCCCATTTCCGATTATACCTCACACGTCACGATCCGATAAGCCGCCGCGCTTCCACAACGAAATGAGCCAAAAATGAGCAGAATTGACCTTAGATTTTCTTATGAAGATTTACATGGGAAAATTACCGATTTTGAGCCAGCACCCGTACTGCCCCTTTACTGTCATCTGGGCTGATCCATGTCCATTTACGCTAAGGCTTTTTATCGAAAAATTAGTTCATCATGAATAAATGTTCCTGGTGTAAGAAGTTCAGCAATCTTTGTCCTCGTACATTTCTTTCGTCATAGCCATACTTACCCATTGCTACTTGTACATGATCTTGTTTAAACCCAATTTTTGCATTAAAGTCGCCCATAATTGTGTGGCATGTAACGCTGTTTCTAGGTCCTCATAAAATTTTTCAATTTCTTCATCAGAGTATGGATTTAGTAGTTTCATTTACTTGTTTAAGCATATTTATGTTTGGATTACCTTAAGGTTATATCTTGCATTTAGGTTTTATTTCACTGAGTCCGATGATGTCCCATTTTGTTTTTCAGTTCTTCTTCCAGTTCCATCATCTTGTGATATAAGAGTTCTAACATTGTATGAAATAATATGCATTTGTCGCTCTTTGTCTGCCTGATTTTTTCCGGGGATTCTTAGCACCTTCTGCTTCAAACCTGTTTCAACCGCTACCTTGGTTGGGGGCATTGGAGCTGCCGGAGACTGAGGGCCGTTAGGTAGTTTCGTCGTTCGTGAAAAATAAATTTTGGGATTTTAAGCCATTACAACTCCGCGCCTGGCTAGTGCGCCTTGGCGAGATGGTTTGGAAGTGAGGGGAGGAATGGGTGGAGATGGGAGTGCTTTGGGTTTGGACATGGTTTCCCCGGGGATGGAAGGCTGGGGAAAATCACGAGCTCACTTGGGCAGGTGTGCTATTCCTGAAGTAGATCTATCCCCTGCCGGGATCGCAGAGAAATATTCACCCGCTACCCACTTTGTATAAGTAAAGAAATAAATTGTTCTGTAAGATACCATACATTACTTACTAAATAAAATACTTGTGTTTGTATTTTGTTAGTATTTAAAAAAACTTATCCAATATCTTTACTCCATTGGCTCACGATGTCTTGTAGTACCCAATCTATGCATTTTGAAAATGTAAAACTAGTTTTAAAAATTAGCAAAATAATCATTCTCGCTAGGTTGCAAATTTCAGATTTTAAATTTAGCTTAAAGAAATTTAATTCGTGTAGAAAAGGGTTAATTTATTTATTAAACAAGGTACGACTTGCTAATAATTTGAACGTGTTTTCTAAGAAAAAATTTAATAAAAACTGTTTTTTATGTTTAGTAAGTAACATATTGAAATTTTCTCTTTCTTGCCTTTGTCAATTCTCCGCGAAATAGTTAAGTACCTAAATAAATATAGGAGTAACATTTAAGTTTAAAGTTATGGTCTCTTTCCTTTCCCAAATGTGCTTCCTATATACAAGTTAACCTTAATCGATCTGTTGTCACGGCTCCATTTTCGCCACAATGTAAGTTTCTAATTTTCCCTAGAAATTGCCTCTAATAAATGGTTGTAAAATTAGGGAAACATCACAAATAAACACACAAACATCAAACCGTGGAGTTCAACGGAAATGGAACAAAATGGCAAGAATATCTGGCAGGCACATCCGTTCAAATAATTAATGGATAATTTCCATTTCTAGTGAAAATGGAGGATACCGCCTCTTTATACAGAAAAGCGAGAAGCGGTGTCTTGAAAATTTCTTAATGTACAAAGGAATGAAGCAGTACACTGAAAAAATATTTTGAAACAAACGTAATCCTTCAATAATTATTATTTTAATTCTTGGTAATTCTCTTTCTTATTTTATGCAAGATTTTTTTAAATAAACTATATATAATAAAACAGAGGAATGAGAAATCCCTCCAGGCCTATGGCTGAATAGAGAAGAATGGCGGTTAGGAGTCGGAAGGCGTCGGAGAACGCTGTAAACCGATAGTAGTAGTAGTATAATAAAACAATTTTTTAATTTCTTTATCTTTTTTATATTTCATTTAAGACAAAGAAGCATAATTATCACAAGAATATTAAAGAATTAATTACAAAAAAAATTGATGTAGAAGGAGAAGGCAAGAAACTAGATTCCGTGTGGATTAAACTTGATTAAGTAGTAGTAGCCAAAATTAAATTGATTTGTATTTAGACAAGTTGTGCAGATTTTTACTAAACCGTACTCATTTTACAAATTCCCAATTGTCAATAGAAGCACGTGAAAGCCAAACAGGGTCGTACTAATGTGTATCACATGATTTTTAAAAATATTTACTTTTGAAACTGTTAGTGTAAGAATTTCTTGAGATTTAATCATTATATCACAATTAAACTAAACTCTAAAAAATAACACGACCAGTAAATAACTTAACAATAACTATAACATAAATATAACACAATATATTAACTTAAAAATCAACACGATACACTTTGAATTTAAAATCCTGGTAAGTTTGGATCTGTAACATGAGAATCTGTCTGGCTTAAGGTAATAAATTATATTTAATAACCTCCTGACGAATGAGACGACGAATATCAACACGTACTCATATTTACAGATGGGAATTTGCTAAATGAATGTACTTTACGAACAATTTAGTACTAAAGGTTACCCCCCGATAAGCAAAATGTTTTCACTCCCAGAATTCAATGTTTTTAATTTTTAGTAAGTTTTTTGTGATTAAAAAATAACTCGTAATTTTAACCTACAACCACTACCCCCTGCCTAAACATGCATTTTTTTTTCGAAAAAATCGTATAACTTTTCTTTGGAGATGGCTGTATGTCCATTATTTTCTCATTAAGTATGAATAAATACTTAGGGGTGAGTAGGCATAGAGTCCCTAAAAAATATTTTTTTTAAGTTTAAAATAATTTTTTTTAAGAGTTTAATAACTTAGAGTTTAATAAAGTTTAGAGACAATAAAAAATTTACGCAAAAAATTAGATCCTAATTATCTTTGACAACTACATCTTGTAGACGAAATATTCATAAAACTATTATGTCTCGGTTTTCCCCTTATAATAGCGCAAACTGGGATACTGAATGGGGCAAAGTGGGGACGCAATATAACTAATTAAAATTTAGTGCAGTTTATTATAAGAATTTTAAACTATACGACTTTAAAATATATTTTTATTGTTAAATAATAAATTGTCATTTTATTTTGAACTAAACCTAAGTTATACACCTAGTAAAAAGGTGTGTTGTTTTTATCCTCGCCTTCTACTCCGGCACAGGAGCAGTGTGTCCAACCACAGCATTTTCGGCACATTATCCATCCTTCATCGGACTGCGACCAAAAGTAACCACAATAGATGCACTGAGCATCCTCCTCCTTAGATTTTTCTTTTTGTTCCTCTCTCTTCCTTTCTTTGTTATTTTGTATGTTTTTACAATTAGTTTGATTTGTTTAGTGAGAATCACGAGTTTTTTGGTGACCTTCCTTTTCTTTGCGGGGTTTTCTGTGTTTTGTTGTGAAAAGTTTATTCTTGTCTGGTGATTCAGTGATTACACCGGTTTTTTATTTTCTTTTGGTAAGACGTCTTGTAACTCAAGTTTTTTTTTTCTTATGAGTATGATATCGTTCGGAGATGTTACGAGCAAAGAAAATTATGCTTCGCTGTTACCCATTAAGGAACAATCATACCTATCATCTTTTAGAAATTTTTTTTTTCAGGCGTTTTTTTTTTCTCGTGTTTGTACTTCTTCCGGTTGGAGGTTAGAGGGCTGTGCAGATACTGACAAATCCGGCTGATAATCAGTCGTTTCAGCTGGAGCCGAAATCAGCGTCTGTAAAAGTGTTTCGATCCATAGGCGAGATAACATTTGCTCTGAACAAATTTATGGCAGTTGCCATGCTAGCCGCCCTTATAAAGGCTTGACCAAATAAACTTGCAATCTAAAATTACGTCACTGCATATCCAGGATTAACGTGGAAAGCATGCAGTCTAACAACAAAAGCACTTTCTGATCTTTTGGCGCATTAGAGCATACGTTCACTTCACTACTGCATATTGATCAGTGTAATCGTGTCTGGAGGCTCGGGAGACTGAGACTTTGTAAGCCCTGAAGAAGACATCAGAGAGGATGTCGAAAGCTCGACTAGTATGCTACATATTTTTTATAACCTGAACATTTTATTTTAGAAATGGGAAAAACTCAAATACCTATCATGCAATAATTAACTAAATCGTTGCGAAAAAGGCACATTTTGATGGTGGCATCTATACACGTCTAATTATTCTGAAAAAATTCGTCATGTATTGTAGTCTCATTCTTTGAAACGCGCTGCTTAATAGTGTTTAAAGGTTGTAAAAACTCAAAAAACACTTGAAAATTGTGTTTTACATGTTTCAAGCTGTAGCTTCTATAAATATGAGAAATACATTGCCTCATGTTGGTAGAATTAAACGGACATTTGTTCAACAAATTAGGATGGCGATATTGCTACCATTCAGAGCGTACTAAGTCTTGTAATTACTTCCAATCCGAAGGATTACCCACTGGCGTAGGAAATAAGAACACAAGCAGTTCAAACAATACGTAATTTAATAATTGAATGTTACTACAACTAAGTTAATATCTAGCCAAAGATTTAGCGCAAGTTCTTTATTGAAATAGCCCCAATCACTGTCTATACACTGGTCCACGACACACTACAAACACAAGCACTGATACAGATTAAATATTAGTACTAACTATCACTTCAACTAAGGACGTTTTTTTATATAGGAATAAACTTGATAACTAATGAGCGTTCAGCTTCTAGACTATATGAACTCTCAGCTATGTAACGATAACTACAATGCGCGAGATAAAACTCTAAAAACAAGAAGCGACCAGCTCAGCTGGGATACAATTTGATACTGATTACGCGATGATCTAAACCAAAAATGCGTCGCATTATATCGAATTCGAAACTAAAAACTAACTAATATGTGAGCGACCAGCTAAGCTGGGGTAAAATATTATACTGACTTAAAATTCCGATTTTCAATACCTGACTATTGCAAGGGATTTTCGAGCGGCTGGGGACAACTTCGATATTTCTATACAGAGGTAGGTAAAAACCGACCTGTTGAATTCTTGTCTAACAGAGAAATTTTTGGAATTGGTCGAAGAAAGTTAATCTACGGGTAAACATATCTTTTAAATACATTTTCGACTTTCATGAGAATTTACATAGCTAGAAGTTAAGAATTGTAAGTTAATTGCTACCAGTGGCGTAGCAACACTTGGATACATTTCTTACAGAAATTTATCCACATGTTATTTAACAATTTTTGAAAAAATGCTGTTTAATGATGTAATAAAGTAAAAAAAAGTTGGGTAAATCCAGTAAAAATCTTCGAATAACCCTTAAAAGCCTAGTTATTTGCATAAAGCATGATTTTATTTGCTTCTTTAATACCTGAAAATTTTTCATATGTTTTTTGAATATCAATTACTTTACTTTATAAACAACCTTTAAAAACATGTTGTTTTGACAAATTAAAGGTGTTTTACCAAATTTTTGAATATTCTAAAGAACTCAATTGCCTTAAATTATTTATATTTAGTAAAAATCCTTGATTTGAAAAACCTTTAAAAAATCATGAATATATTTTTGGCGGTAGGGGTAAGGGGAAGAAAGTGTCGGCCTAAAATTGAGAAGAGTCTTATTTATTAATAACATTAACGTAAAAAAAATAAATACAAATAAAATAAATACGTGAGGGCACTTTGCCTATCGTAGTGGGGAGTATCATTTGCCCGGTTGCCCACAAGCTATGGGTTTATCGAAAACTTGTTGAGAGTTCGTCGCTCGCTTATTAATACATTGTATACAATTCAAGAAATATAAGAATCCTAAACTACCAACTCCACTTTAAAAGTGTCAATAATTATTGCTTTCTTTTTACCGTGAAGTGGAAATTATTTTTATAAATATATATATACATATATATATATATATATATATATATATATATATATATATATATACATATATATATATATATATATATATATATATATATATATATATATATCGAAATTATAAAGGCATATTTGCACAATATTCGTATATATTATTGAGTCTATTTTTAAATCCATATTAAATGTATATTTTAATAATTTTTTAGAGCATATTTACTAATTGTTGCTCAAAAAGTAGTTTTATTAACATTTAGGCAATAAATCGATAGAAGGTAAATGAAATAAGCAGTATTGTATTTTGGTAAATAAATATTGATATAGATACAAGGTATATGCATAAAGATAAATTATTTAGATCAATAATAGGAATTAGAATTAACAATTAAACGGCCCCATTAAATTTTAATGAGGTTTATCATTTGGTAAGCTCAGTTAACCTGTTATATATTCTGATCTAGTTTTCAATTTGATTGAAATTGGGAGAATTTAATCAATATACGTAATGATCTATTCAAATATTTTCAATTGATTAAAACAGAGGGAAACCTGACAATATTAGTTGATTATTATGGACTGATCATTTCTATAAAGCTTTTACAAAGTTAAAAACTACTACAATAAAGTAAAGACTTCTATTGTAATTGGTATATATTTAAGGAACCATTAGATTAAAAATCCAAATGGATTAAAATTTAGGACTTTGGTGCAAAAAGGAGATGAATCATCATTTTATCCAAATCGTGTTATGTAAAGCATTTGTCTTCAATTATACCTAGGTATTGTTTGGTGCAAAAATGACATAAATCAAGCATATAATAATGAAACCATAGTCACGGTTAACTCATACCCCCTTTGTTCTTTGTGCAAAAAGGAGATAAGTCAAAATCACTTATTCCATTCTTGCGCCAACTTATGTAGCTTCATGCCGACGACAACGCTGTGATTAAATTCGACATTGCATCGGTCGATGCAATGCGAAAAAACCTCGACTACGAGGTTTTTTCTACTAACATACCCAAATTGTCTTGTCTGGGTAAGTTGAGCATCAGCTTAATTTATTGAATAAATTTTTCTTTCATTTTTTATAGGCTTATTTTGATAATTTTTTAATTTTCCTTTTTACATATTGTTTATGATAAAATTTGGCTCTGACTCGCTTTTCGGATGATGAAAAACGAACAGGTGGGTACGTCCCCTCATAAGCCATCTTATAACATAATTTTAGATTCCGCATTAAATATAAATATTAATATATCTAACGTCCACTGTTCTTCTCAGAATGACAACACACAGGAACAAAAAAATTATCAATGTGTACTCTGAAAAAGACAATGGCTCTTTTTTTTATATACCTAGAATCGACAAATATACCTGATAAGTACCAAAGTAGGTTCTTTTAATGGTATTAAAATTACTCGTAATATCTTTAACTTAAATTTAAAAGACATTAAAAAAAATATGTAGTAAAGGCTTAAATATTATTGCGATTGAATTTATTAATTTCACATCAGCAGACGAATTTTTAAATAATAAAACTCTACTAGACAAGGCATATAAGATTTAAATTTCTTTTAATAATTTTGTAACTTGTAAAGGCATAGTCCGACAAATAGACATAGAGATTGGTGATAAGGAATTATTAGAATGTTGTAGTACGGGTACTGATATTGATATGTTAAATGTTAAAAGTCCTAATAGAAAAGTGTACAAAAATGACACAGTTACTTAAGAACCAACAAGCACAGCGCTTTTTACTTTTAAAGGTGTGATAATGCCTAAAACAGTAAACTTTTACGGCATGTCTAAATTAGTTAATGTTTATATTGCACCAGTTACACAGTGTTTTAACAGTTTGAGGTTCGGTCATACGAAAACAAATTGTAAAAGTAAAAATCGCTGCATTAAGTGCGGTGAACTTGCACATTCCGAAGTATGTGAAGTCAAATGCTTCTTCTGTAAGGGTCCACATAAAGCTACAGACAAGAATTGCCCAGAATTCCTTAGGCAAAAAAATATCAAAGAGTTAATGGCTTTCGAAAACATGACTTTTTACGATGCAAATGAGGCTATTCCAAAAACATACGTAGAAAAAGATAAATTTGTTATGTATGCAGGTGACTTCCCAGCTATTGGAAACAGGAAGTTCAATGACAACCAAAACAGTAATACTAGCATTAACGACTGTGTCATGCTCTCCCAAAGAAGAACTCATAATAGGTAAAAAGAAATAAAATAAGACTTACTCACAGTCAATATAATTTTACCACCAAAACCACCGGTTTCGATTTCCGGTCATTTTGGTGGTAAAATTAAATTGACTGTGAGTAAGTCTTATTTTATTTCTTTTTACCTATTTAAAATGGACTCACACAGGCAACACATTCATGATAAGAACTCTTAACTTTAAATCCTCCACTACGATGCGTTCATTCCAACAGGTGGTCTCTAATTCAAACTCCTCGAGAATTTTTGTTAGTTACGTTATGTTAGTACATCTTTCAAGCGTAAAATTTCTCACCCGTAGGAACTCCAAAAATTGGATCGAAATAGAGCTTCTGGACCTCTGCATGTCCAATGGGACATTTTCCTAAACCAATTTTTTGATTTCTTCACCTGACTGACGTCCAAATCTTGATTTTTCGTCTGGATACATTATATTTGTCCAAAATTTTTATTCCTTAATGGCGTTTGTTAAACTGATAATAAAATTACGGATACCTTCGTGACGAATATGTCATAAGTTTGTCGCTGAGAAATCACGGACATTAAGGAGTTTTTTCAGTAGGATACATGGCGTTGCTATGACCTTTTATCAGTTAAAAATAGTCTAGTGAAATAGTCAGTGAAAAACGTCTATAAAGTACTGGGAACTAGCCACATAATTAGGTTGGATGATCCTAAAATTACATAATTTGAGTAACGAACATTATAATTATTAAGACACTAGAGGGATTGTAAAGAATTATATATTTTTTATAAATTAAAACGTACAATTTCCCAGCTTAAGAAAGGGGAACCTTACGCTCTGAGAGGTAACAACCAACTGTCAGGTAGTTTAATGCCTTCAGCTTTATCTAAAGCTAATTTGAAAATAAATTTGGAGTAGATATTAGAAAGTAGAGGCGATAAAACACATCCCTGTCCCAGTCCACATCGTATTTCCACTGCTTCCTTTGATTTGATTTTGATTGAGTATTCCACTCAATCAATTATCTGTATAACGATAGGCAAAAGTAGTATAAAAATCTATTTTATTTAGAACTAGAGGTACTCTAAAACTAATTAAGCGATAGTACGGGATTAATTGTATACTTGTTCGTAAACAACTTGTGCATGCCTCGTAAGTCAAAAAGGTTCTTTTTAAATCTCACTATGTCTTTTGATAAAGTGTTTTTTAGTAAATAATATTTTTTGAAAAAGACATGGATATATATATATATATATATATTTATATTTACCACCATAATATGTCAAAACCACTCGAAGGTGCCGACATAAACAAGCGTTGCTCGCAAACACGCACGGTTTAACGCGTTTCAGCAATTATTGCATTGCAAGTTGGATTCCGAGGACCCGTCCTAAAATTCCAACCGTGCGTGGAGAAGTAGAAGTGTTGACAGTTCTATTTCCAGTTTAACAAACAGAGAACGAAAAGAACGGGAAAAATTTACTTTCCGGATTACCTTTCCACGTTTTGGGTATTTTATTTAACTAGAACGTTTACGAAGACGTGATGCTTTTTCATATAATTAGAAAAATTTATCAGGAATAATCATTAAATGTTTTTGATATATACACTGTGCACCAAAATTCACGTATAATTTTAAGATTATTATTTTAGCCGATAAATCTTTACTATATATCGAAATATACCAGTGTATTGTAAAGATTTGTCGTTAGAACTGCAAAAAGGAGTTTATCATTTTTTTGCAAGTGAAACGAAAACATGATAGCCGTTCTTCATTTTAGTTCCAATTTATTTTGGTTTGAATACGTTTTGCTAAGTCTTAAAAGGTGTTTTTCAAGATTATTTAACGTGTTTCCTTAAAATGAACTACCAGCAGCAAGAAAATCGAAATTTGTCAGAAATTTGACTGAATTAGAATCGTTACTCTTCGCGAAGAAAGATACACTCAAGTTAAACTCGTCAAATGGTTTAATGTCACACAGTCATCAGCTCAAGAGTTTTAACACGTTTTGCTGTTACAGGGAGAAACTCAAGAACCAGGTCAAGGCCACAAAAGAGTTTCAACTTTTGATCACGACGAGTTCTTCAGACTTCTTAAACTAAGGGAAAGGTTTGTTACCAGTACTTCTCAAAAGTTATTGACAATTTTAGAAATTTTTCAGACACAGTTCTTTTATAGGCTTGGAAAATATGCCATTTTCTACAGGGTGATTAATAACTTAGTACATGGTAAAGCAAGCATACAACTTTTTAAATAGGACATTCTGCATATTTTTTCATATATAGATATCTCTCAGAACCCTTATTCTTATAAGATGAGTTTGGCAGTACTATACAGGGTATTTAACGAGTTACGACTATTTTATTTGGAAATTACTATGAAATCAACATATTGTATATAAAAAAGAATAAATAAATAAATATGTATTTTACATAATAAGGTAAAAGTATGTTCAAAATTTCAAATTAAGTTTAAGAGAAATTATTGACAAATATTCGTACACAGGGTAAATTACGAAAGAGAATTGCGATTTTCTCATATTTTTAAATGTAGGTACAAGGATAATTTAAGAAATTTAGTGCTAGATATATGAAGGAGTACAAAGTTGCAGATATAAGTTTGTTTAACCCACTCGACCTCACTATTTTCTTCTCGTCATAAACTAATATTTATCATTTGGTCATATAACGTGGTTCTGCGGATGTGTTTGATCATATTAATATTTTTTTTAATTAAGTTTAGAGTCCTTTTCTCCTGGGATAATATTCTCCCAATGGTTATTTTTAGTGAGACAATATGTCCCAATGGTATCAAAATAACATTTTTCAATATGTTTCAAACTTTTATTATATGAAATAAAATCCTTAAAAATAATTTTCTTTTGAATTTAACCAATAATAATTCACAGTATTAGTAACAAAACATTTTGATAAGTGGTAAGGAGTAAAGTATTCTTTACATAATGGTACCTGACACAGTTGACATATCATTTGTGTTTTACCATTTCTTCTTCTTCATGTGCCTTGTCCGTTCCGAACGTTGGCAATCAACATGGCTATTCTGACTTTGTTTGCGGCAGATCTGAATAGTTCAGCAGATGACAATCCGAACCATTGCCGCAAGTTTTGGAGCCACGAGTGTCTTCTCCTCCCTGGACCCCTTCTGCTGTCTATTTTCCCTTGGACGATCAGTTGTAGTACTCTTGTAGTTGTAGTTTTACCATTGTGAGTCTAAAAAAGACTTTTTTCCGCCATTTAAGCGATTTTCTATCTAAATCCTACAATCCAGACATTTGGTCACCCAAGTCAACTCCACCCATACAGCAGTTGTAAAAAGCTATGGCTTCTGGGCAAGAGACTTCTGCTTTGTACCATTAAGTCCTTTACGTTTTACAGTGGTTAAGGTATCTGTGTGGCAATTACTCAATAACAATACTTCCTTAATATATTGCCGTTTCGTTCCAATTATTCCTGCATCGGTGCAAACGAACTGTGACTCTCCTCTGACTAACTTATTATTGAGGAGAGGCATATTTTTTCTGGTCCTTATGGCAGACCCAAAACTTGAGTTAGTGAAGTACTTTTACAGTAGTAAAAAATCTATCGAAAGCTAAAACGACATTATCATCTTTTATCGTACTTAAGAGTATACAACTCTTTCCGCTAAGCTACCTTCAAATTTTTGGATCTCTTTTCCTCTGTAAATATTTATAACATATGTGTAACCTGTATCAGAGTAGGATTTAACCCACGTCTTTATTTCTCTTTTTATAGGTTTGTTAGGAATATATTGTTTTAATGTGTTTCGGCCCTTTAACTTCGTCATGGTCTCATCAATACTTTAACGAGAGCTAGCGAGGTCAGAACCTGTATTTCTGAAAAGTGTACTTCAAGCATTTTAGCTAGAAGCACTAAACATCTATTCCTTCAAATGCTTTGTTTTATAAATTGGTACCCATAAAAGGCCTTGAGACCAGTAATCAGAAAGACAAGAAAGACTAATACACATAACAAATCCACAAGGAAACTAAGTTCCTGTAGCTGGCTGTATACCATGTATCACAAAAAATTTGTTAAAATCCTTTATAAAAGGTATATAATTAACATAACAAATGTTATTCCGATTATGATAATAAATTCTAAAACATCTGTGTATTGTGTTCCTCTTGGTGTTGTCTTCTCTCTTCTGTAGAGATCAGTTCTCTCGTTGGTACAATCCACAATATTTTTAATCACTGTATCTATTATTATTTCTCAGAATTATCCATACACGAATTTACAAGAAGTGCGAGTTCCAGATGAGTGACACTCAATTCGGATTTCGAAACGGATTCGGAACACGAGAGGCTCTTTTTGCTTTAAATGTGTCAACGCAACGATGCAGAGACATGAATGTAGATGTATATGCATGTTTTATTGACTATAGAAAAGCATTTGACTGCGTTAACCATCAAAAGATGATCGAAATTCTGAGAACAACTGGAGTTGACGAACAAGATTTGCGAATTATCTCAGAACTATACTGGCACCAAACGGCAACAATTGAAATAGAGCACACAACATCCGAAGACATACAAATCCGACGAGGAGTGAGACAGGGTTGCGTCTTATCACCGCTACTCTTTAATTTGTATTCGAAGTCTATATTCAGAGAAGCATTAGACGAGGTCCAAGGCGGAATTAAGATTAACGGAATCAGCATAGAAAATATCAGATATGTTGATGATACCGTCTTAATAGCAAGCAACGCACAAGAACTACAAAATATAATAAATGCGGTAGTTCACCACAGCGAAATGTTCAGTTTACATCCAAACGTTTCCAAAACTAAAACTTTAGTATTTTCAAAGACACCAATAAACGTATAGGTGCCATATATTATATGCCAAGAGTCAAATAATAGAACAGGTAAATTCCATAAAATATTTGAGAACAAATATCAATAGTCAGTGTAATCCAAAAAAACAAATCCTATCAAGAATCGAATAAGCAGGGAAAACATTCGTGAGCATGAAAACATTTTTTACAAGATCAGACCTTAGCCTACAGCTTAGAATCCGAATGATCAGATGTTACGTTTTTTCTGTATTACTGTACGGCTGTGAAAGTTGGACAATGGACTCTGAAATAGAAAAAAGGATAGATGCCTTTGAGATGTATATATACAAACTAATGATTTTGATGAGTAAATGAATGAATGAATTTGAGGATTCCATGGGTACAAAGAGTTACTAATATTGAGGTACTTCGTCGCATGTGTAAACAAAAAGAATTACTAAGAATAATCAAAGAGAGGAAAATGCAATACTTGGGTCATGTGTTGAGAGGCGAAAGATATGAATAACTTCAAGTTATACTGGAAGGAAAAGTACAGGGCAAAAGATCAGTATGAAGACGCCAGAACTCGTGGTTGAAAAAACTGAGGAGATGGTTCGACCGCTCGTCCGCAGAGATCTTTCGCGCAGCAGTTTCCAAAACTACAATTGCCATTTGGATCGCCAACCTTCGAAAGGAGACGGCGAATGGAAAGAAAATCTATCATTAATTTCTTCATTGTTTTCCTTACCTTTAACTTTACGTTCTAAAGTTTCTTGATTATTTATCTCATCTTCAGATTCAATGATTTTGAAATCTGATTGTACAGAATCGCTGCTAGAAGGATAGCGTTTAATAGAAACTTCACTATCTGTATAGTTTGGATCTTCAAAATTATCACCACCATAATCAGTCCCACCAAAAACAACTATTGGGATTATATATCCCGAACACTAAAATTGTTATTTTTTTGAACCACTTCGATTTGTTTTTCACAATATGATGAATTTCAGTTATTCTACAGAGGTTTACTTATAAATACAAATCAACATCAACTCACCTTTTGCCGCAATTTTGTCTGAAATCGCACAAATATTTTAGAGTAAACAGATGCGCCTTCGTTTCATCAATGAGAAATATAGGTTAACGAATGGTGGGTTGCCTATGAATTAGGTACGATTATAAAATACCACTATGTTTGATTTCAATGTAAAATTGTTCTTCATTTACCCAATAGAATTTTTTTAATTTTTGATGGGACGTATTGTCCCAAGAGGGTCAAAAAGGTTAAAGTAATGAAATCAGAGTGGTTGGAGAAAAAAGTTAACACCAGAAAATAAATACAAACTAAACCAAACAAAATCGTAGATATTCTGTTTAAAAGTATATGTTTTAAATAAGAACCAGGGTTTCTTAATATAACCTATTAAGAACATGAAAAAACTATCTTTTGTTGTAAGGTTCTCAAATAAAATTATGCAAATAATATAATAAAACAGAGCAATTTACCACGGAGTTAATTTTATATAATACTCCAAACTCCTAACCAGTGCTGCTTGACCTACCAAGTATAACTTCCATTCGTGGCTGGTTATTTTCGAAGTCAGTGCAGATATTTTCCGAGGCGAGGGTCAGAACGATGGCAAATACAAAGAATAACTTATGAATATGCATTAGGGATATACATACCCTCCAGTATTTTCCTGTTCCGAAGTATCAACACGACGTGTAACTCAATTTCGATTACTTTTCCATTTACATATTGTGTTCGACGAGGCTATTAAAATTTCATTAACAATTAACAAAGAGAGTCGGCGAGGTTTTCCGGTTCGAATAATATTTTTTATGTAAAAGTAGGTTTTGTAATTGAAACTAGCAGATATTTTGTTAAAAGATTTTACCTGCAATATTAATTTGGTTAGCTTGTTTCAAATTGCATTGGGACTCGAATAACAGATTCTAAATAATAGACAGTAAATATGCAGCAAATGCTGCGATAAATTAAAAAATTATTTAACATTTGATTATTTCTATAAATTAAATATTTTTTTTGTTATTTCAACTTTAACGTGCTCGGCTACTATGGCCACTTACACAGGTAATAATACTACACAGGTAATTACACAGGTAATAATACTATAACATGAATTTTCATTACACAAACATTAAGTGTTACATTAAGAATATGTTACAATAATACGGAATGATAATAATATGTTATACAATGTCTAAATTAAAATCTAATTATATTTTTTGATATAAGTGTTCATCTCTAAGGAATTGTAGCACAGCTTTTATTTGGTCAGGGTTGTTTAGGATATCCCGTACTTCACTTTTGAGTTTGTATTGTAATCTTCTGGCCAAATGTTGATGGCATTCAGTGAGAATATGTTTGATTGTCAAATATGATTGGCAGCTTTGACAGGAGGCACGGATGCTAGAGGACATTAGGTAGCCGTGTGAGTTTTGAATGTCCTATCCGAAGTCATCTTATCACAATGAGATTTCGTCTTGAGAGGGCTGAATAGTCAAATGTAGGCTGACTGGTTATTGACGGTTGTATTTCGTGTAAGATCGAACGGTTAGAGTTCCAATGCTGCTGCCAAAGGAGTCTGGTTCTTCTTTTAGTATATGATTTTAGGTCCTTACAAATTTGAATTTTATCGGTGATTTCAGGTGATGCTGTAGCAAGTTTAGCATAGTGATCTGCAGTTTCATTGCCTTCTATACCAATATGAGATGGTAGCCAAATTATGGTAACTGTTATGTTTTGGAACAAGATAATTTGGTAAGAGTCTATGATCTTTTGGACGATTGGATAATGGGTAAATATATTTTAAATAGAATGGATTGATGCTAAAGAGTCTGTGCATATGGCAACCTGCTTATTAGGTGGAGATATATGGTTAAAAGCTTGCAATATACTAAATAATTCGCCGGTATGAACGCTGCTGACGGCTGGTATAAGTGATGACTTAATTAGTGAATGAGAGGTTGTAACAGAGCAGCCTACTCCTGTGTTATTTTCTGATCCATCCGTGTATAAATTAAATATTAATATTGTTATTTTTATTTAAATTAAAGTAGTTTTTTACCAACCATGGTTGTTTTACCAACCAATATTTTAAATTTTAGCAATTTCAACCTAGCATGTTAATTATGTATTAAAAAATTTATGTGTTGTTGAAAACCCAAAGATGGATTGTAACAATATAGCTAGAAATTGCCCAAAAATTAATGTTCAACATGAAAATGACCTTAGGTTACAATCATTGTTAGGACCTTTAATACAATTATTTAAAAGAACTTTGATCATGGAGTAAACAATGTACAACAAACAGCAGTTTATAATCAGATTTGTCACTGCAGGGAGTCTGGTTTCATGTTAGTAATTCATGTAATACAATACTATTGCAGCGTTCAATAAATAATTGGAAATTATTTGTAGATGAAGAAACATATGTTTGAATTTTAGAATAGCATTTAAAGCTATTCATATTAATTTACGTTTAAAAAAACTACAGACTTCCTCACCTCTATCAATGCATAAATCGTCATCATCATCATCTTCTGCTAAATCAATAAATAAAGGGCTAATGTATTACCCATCAAAAACAATTTATCTATCCCACCAATACTGTATCTCAGATTCTGTATTATTCATTGTTTTTGACCATATCTCTGGTGTAATTTGGACCAGCGACTCCTTCCACGCTACCAAAGACTTTGCAGTAGAGCTGCCATTTGTACCAACATGATTAAAGTAATACTGTTTACTTATTCCCCATACATGCTTAATTGCATTAAAAATACAGTGGTAAGGAGGAAGTCGAAGAATTCTATGTCCATATTGTCGAGTCATTCTATCTACCACATATATTGGTTCTGGTTTATTACTATAGGCAATGAAATAATAAAAGCATATCCAGTTGCACAAATTATATTAAAAACATACCACTGGACCAGTTCAAGCAATTGAGGTTTTAACATTGTTTGTTTGTGTGCAATATTGATATTGTCCAGCCATTCTTTTAATTCAGTTTTTTGTAATAGATGTAACAACTTTATTATAATAAAATTATTGTGGTATGATAAGGAGCATTATCTAATATAATAATTGATGGTTCCTATAAATTATTTAACAGCTGATATTCAAACTACTGCAAAAAGTTAAAGCAATTCATTTCTCCATTGTAGTCAGTATTCTTTGTTTTGGATGAAAAAACCAATTCAGCTCCTCCGATAAATCCATTACATTTTCCTGCCTAGTCCAAAAATAGTTTAAATTATCAAATATAATGTAAATATTATGCAATTAGTTGTCTTGGCTATTATTGAAGGTAACGGTAATAGCAGTATAATATTCATGAGTTTGATTTTTTGTACATTCATTATAATTAAAAAAAAATGATAATGAAACAAAGTCTAACTTTCCAAAACCATTCCAATTTTATTTTTTTTAAATTGTTAAATGTTTTTATTTCTTTTAAATTTTAACTTTGTATCAAACAAAATTTGTTGCAAAAAGTTCTATCATTCATTCATCAATATTATTTTTACACATATATATTTTATCGGTGTACCTTCCAAATCATCAATCTCATTTCAGTTCTCACACGTCTTTTGCGTACATTGTATATCAAGTGCAAATCAAGTTTCTTACACCCAAACGTTAACTTTTTGTAGCCAATCTGCAATTTCTACAATCGGTTTTGTAACTGCAGTTTTTCATTCATATTACCATGTTTGGTAAGGAATAAAACCTAGTTTATTTGAAATTTTTTATTTCCAAAGCAATATAGAAACCAATATTATTTTTAGAAACAATTGAATATGATTTGTTTTTTTTATAAAATCTATTATACCAAAAATTATTTACGAGATTGATTAAAGAAGTATATATTAATTATAAGTATTTATATTTTACAATTAAAATTATCTCAAATATTAATAAAAAAAATTGAAAAAATATTATTTAAACAAATTATATAGTTTATTTAGCAATTTATTTGTTAGATAATTCTTATTCGTAATTAATGCAAAAAGTACATACAAAAAAAAATGTCGAAATCCATAAACATGAACCAGAGATACAGTTAACCCTCATCGCTCCCACGAGTTTCAAAGCCAGCCGATTTTGAAGACCCCATTTTGAAGGTATGTGAACGATTCCTTTGAAAAATAATTTTTTTCTAATTTGGAATATTAAAATTTTAAAGTATATTCTTTCAACTGTCGCTAATTAGATCTTCTATGAATTAAAAAGGACCAACTTTGTCTCAAATTGTCCTAGGGAACTTTTTTTTTTAAAACTGTAAAAAAATGCAATCGTTCCAAACATGAAAAATAATTTTCCTGCAAGTAACGGTTAAAATGGTTTTCTAATTGTTTTTTAAGCAAAATATCGACATGTTTTTGTAAAATGATTTTGCAATATTTAAAATTTTTTTCTCTTCATTTTTTTATTATTATTGACAGAATAAATCTTCTTCTTTTATGTGCTATCCGTAGAATTACTCTAAATTCATTATTTTCTGACTTAAATTCTTGGAAAAAAAATTATTTGTAATAAACAAATAAAATAACTTAAGTATAAACTATTTGTCTAATCGCTTTGAAATTTTAACTTGAGCACTACAAGTCCCAAATGAAGGTTCTAAGTTCATTGTTAAAAAAGCTATTAACATTTAATCCAAACCGACTGACTAATTTTGCAACTTTATAAGCAACAAATAAGGATAAAAACATTTAAGGAACACTATTTTAAAGGTTTTTATATGACTTTAGTCTATTACTCTTAAATTTGTTTCAAATACTTTACTTTTTGCTAATAGATGAAAAAAGCGAAAATTTACTGTTTTTTTACCTTCATTGGTTACTGCAGAAAACATAATAAGCCCTTGTTACAAAGGTCCATACTACTAAAAAAAACTATTGTTTACAAAAAAACAGTTAATACTATTTTAAATTACCGCTAATACAGTTAATACCTGGATTTTCATTGATTCGACTAATATTTACTGAAAAAAGTAAGTAACAAACACTCACTGATAAAAGCCTTGGTTATATTTCGTTTATTAATTTATTATGGGAAGAGAATTTTGAATGTTTTTATTTTGCGTTTTTTAATTATAATTTAGAACGTCATAAAACATCTTAACAACATCTTAAAACTTTATAATCAAATTCGCACACCTACTCGATAATTTAAGACATCGTAAATTCGTTTAATTGATCCTCACTTTTCTGTACTAAAGTTTTAATTGGCTACCTGCAAAGAAGGAGGTTTTATTTGAGTAATATCTTTTCTAGCACTACCTACAAATCTTTTTATTCGTTGTTGTTAACAGTAGAACCGATAACACTGACTAATCACCAATAATCGTGATGTGAGTAATTTGTAGGTTTGGTACTTACATTAAATTGCTTGTGTTACTAGTTTTTCTGTATTACACATATACCAGGAGAATGTTTGAAGTATTTTTGTTAAATAACATGTGAAATTTTGTAGAGATATAATAGTTTTATTAAGATAATAGGTACCGTAATTTCGGGTGACTTTGGCCCGCCAGGGTGACTTTGGCTCATTTTGGGAAAAAGATATTTGAGTAACTAGTGCATATGTACAATATATTATCATGTAAATTTCATTATACCGTACCATCAGTACCATATTAACTTTAGGAAAATTTTAATAAATCACGGTAATACTGGTTATAATAAAAAAAATGAATATTTAAAATATAGCCATTTTACGTAAGATATCATGACTATAAAAATTGGTTGACAACCAATAATACTTCCAAGAGTAAGATTAATTGCATAGTTGCACATTGAATATCTGTGAATTCTTACCCGTCTGGCGTCAGTATTTCAGTCTAAACGTAAATGCTAATAAGGTCGGTTGTTATTTTTGCAAAGTGGTACAGAATTTAACGGTTTTCGGGTGACTTTGGCCCAGTTTGTTGAATGTTGGATTTTGGTCATTCGTTGGTTCTATATTTAAATTAAAGTAAGTAAATGCTGATTTTTAATTTGAATTTAGCTTTGTAACAACTGCAGAGTTTGTTAACTGTATAGAACTTACGACTTTTTTTTAGATGCCCTTAAATTACAAACGTGTTGCTGGTAGTAGAAATTATGGAAATTACACGGCAAACACAGTAGAAAGAGCTCCAGAAGCTTTCAGAAATGAAGTCCTATCTCAAAGAAAAGCTGCAATAGAATTCGGAGTGCCAGTAAGTACTTTAAAAAATAGATTAAAAAATAGTCATACAAAACAATATGGTGGTCAAACAATTTTTACAAAAGCTGAAGAGGACGCCTTCACCTCTCATATTTGTAGCTTATCTTTATACGGATTTCCATTGGATCAGACAGATTTACGAAATTTAGTGAAAAATTATTTAGATCGTGATGGTCGAACTATTAGGCAATTTAAAGATAACTTGCCAGGAAAAGACTGGTTAAATGTTTTTTTCTTAAACGAAATATTCGTTGTTAACGCAACGTTTTGCAAGCAACATCAAACGATCGCGAGCAGAAATCAGTGAAATCACTATAAAAGACTACTTTAACCAATTGCAGAATGAACTCGCCGATGTCCCAGCTAACAACATTTGGAACTATGATGAAACAAATTTAAGTGACGACCCCAGCAAAAAGAAAATTTTAACAAAACGTGGAACTAAATATCCTGAGAGAATGATGAATTTTAGTAAATCGGCAACATCAATAATGTTTTGTGGAAATGCGGCTGAAAAAATGCTACCTCCATATGTCGTTTATAAATCAAATAAACTGTGGTTGACTTGGGTAGAAAATTGTCCAAATGGAGCACGGTACAACAGATCGAAAAGCGGATGGTTCGACACAGCTTGTTTCGAAGACTGTTTCGCTTTTCTTTTATTGCCAACATTGAAACCCATTCCTGGCATTAAAGTGTTAATTGGTGACAATTTATCGTCCCATATATCAATAAAAGTTTTACAGCTTTGTGCAACAGAAAATATTAAATTCGTGTGCCTTCCTGCCAATTCTACGCACCTAACATAGCCATTAGATGTCGCCTACTTTCGACCGATGAAAATAGCCTGGCGAAATATTTTGGTAGAATACAAAACACTGAATGTTAACACCAACCTAATCCCAAAAAGTACCTTTCCCACCCTATTAAAAAAACTGGTTGACATAATTAGTGTAAATGGCGGAAAAAATTTGGAAAGTGGATTTAGAAAGTGTGGCATTTTTCCCCTAAACGCAGAAGAAGTACTAACTAGAATTCCAAATTATAAAACTGATGCTACGCAAGTACCTTCGAGAGTAAGTGACGCTGTTTTAAATTTTCTTGCAGAAAAAAGGGGAGTACAGTCCACAGCTGATGGAGTTGTTAAAGGAAAAAGAAAAATAGAAATTGCTGCAGGAAAAAGTATAAGTGCTGAAGATGTTAAAAGCCAACAAGAGGCTGCAGTTGCAATAAAAGCTGCTAAAAAGAAGCCAGTAAAAGAAAATGGCACTAAAAGAAAATAAAAAACAAAAACTAGAATGACAGCAAAAAGTAAGATTGGAAAGAAAACTGAACAGGCGAATAATCAAGCCAATAATCAGATTTGCGAAACAGAGACAGAAAATCTACAACAAAATGAGGTCCTCGGAGACGTTAATAACGAAGTTGTACTTGACAGTAGCCTAGATCAAGATATGTGTGGACAAGCGACCACTGCTGCAGCTGGCTGTAGTAAAGTAACTAAATATAAGACGGTAAAAAAAACACAACGTTTAAATAAAATACAAGATTTTGGACACATTGCATATACTACGTCTAATTCTGCATCTAATAAGAGCTACAGGAATAATGCTGATCTAGAAAAGCTTTCCATTGGAGTTGGAGACTTCGTAATTGTATCCTACTACGTCGACAGCTTTCCAGGAAAATTCGATGGATTTGTAAGAGGCAGTAATAACTGTTACGGTTGGGTGCAAGTAATGGTACTTGGTGAAAGAAGTTTGTGGCAATGGCCCGAAGTCCCCGTAAGAAAATCCTACCACCTAGGTAATATTGATTTCACAGAGCCATTGGAACTTGGACATAACCGATATTTTTTTCCAGATTTAAAAATAAGCTTGTAAATTGTATTATTGTTCTTTTTTTGTTTAAAAATGATGTTCTTTGTAAACCTAGGGTTATATGTAGAGTTTCATTTTAGTTTTAGTTTTTTTTTGTTTGAAATTTAAATAAATATTTTTTTAACTAATAAAATGTTTATTTATTATTCATCTTGTAGGGTGACTTAAGCCCAAACACTAATAATCACAGAGAATTAATGCTTGAGACAAAGTCACCCGACACCAGCGGGTAAAATTTATTCACATAATTTGTATTCACACAAAAATTGTAAGGCGACTTCGAATAAAACATTAAAAAAAATGCCGAGAAAGTACACATCTGTAAAATATAAACAAACTATAAAATGGTTTACATTAACTTCGGCAACGTAAAAATGAATTGGAAGAATTCGGTGTTTTAATACGTATGAATGGGAAATGAAATACACAAAAATGTTCTTTGATTTCTTTAGCAAATACGAGGGGATTTCAATACATATCCAAAGAATTTTTAAATGCTACAATATGATATAAATAAATGGTTAGTAGAAATACATAGTTTCGTTTTATAGTTAAATGAAATGTTTACATGCTATATTACCAGACTTCCCTTGTCGAGTAAATTGTCAGTTCCAAGCTCCGATTAAAAAAAGTAAGCAGCCTATTCTTAAATTTATGCGTGTGTACATTTATGTTTCTGTTGTATATAAACAACTTAAACTACAGATCAGTTGTTCTAATTTTCGTTCTCTTTTAATCTATCACTTTTTGTTAGCGAACAGCTTTGCATTCCTCAACGGTGACCGCTATGGGAAGGTTTTACTGTAGCTATTTTTATTGCTAGATTAAAAATTCAGTATGGTAACAAATTGCATAGATGTTAAATTGCACAGTACAGAAACAGAAAACACTAACATACAGAGTGGATAAAAAATGCTGCAATATATTTCCCAAACCGAAAACCGAACATACAGGAGAGGGGGTATCGAAAGTCTAATAACTTTTTTACAATATTTAGTTTTTGTCTTCAAACTTAATTTATATGTGTACTAAATTTTGTAATCCATTTTGCTGTTCTGAAATATGTCATTCCTTTAGCTATAATTACTCGGCTTTAGTATCCATGTAACAAACTAGATGTCGCCATTGTCTTATGAAGTTTTGTAATTGTAACATTTCTTGTCTTTATTCTTTGATGTTTTGTGATTTGTTTCGCATATATAGAACCACTACATTATAAACTTGTATCCAACATATCTTGTATCAAACAAACCCTAATTAAAATATTCTTACTTGTTCTAGTAGATAATTTTCATTTGTCTTCTTACGGTGCCGACCTGTTCCGAATGTTGTCAATTAGCAATATCTATTATAATTTTGCTTGCAGCTAGTCGGAATAGTCGGGTTGTAGATGTATTGAACTACTATCTCAGGTTTTAAAGCCAAGATATTCTTTCTGGTCCTCTTCCTGCTTGAGCCTAATTTTACCAATCGGTTCATTATGGTCTGACTTAATATCGGCTACTGGATATGTCTTGACTGATGATACGGTATTACGAGTATCTTAAGATGATTTCCACGTGTATAATGTAATCAACCAATCACTAATAATTCTTCTGCTACAAATTTACCAATTCGGTCTTCTCGCCGATTTCTTTCACCAAGTTTAAACTGTCCTATGAATTCTGCCGATTGTCTCTTACCAATCATGGCGTTTAGATCATCTATATCTAAAATCTAAAATATAGATCCGTTTTGGCAAAGATTTTAAAAGCGTTGGATAATTGTCTTCTTATTTGTCAGCTGTAGGAGCATATATCTGTATAATGTTAGTTGGACTTAAGTAGATATTGAGTTGAAGGAGGAGCATTCTTTGCGATATGAGTACAAAGTTTTTAATATGTCTGGCAGTTTCCATGCTGTTAGTACTTAATTTTCATATTTTTCGATGGAGTTATCTGAATAATATATGATGATTACAAAGTTCACATTATCTAGAGTTTTTCCATCTCATTTAGCTTATTCCCATTATGTATATTGATAGTGTACCCTCTTTGATTGCATTATAAATCATAACTACCTCATACAACATTCCATGTGTAAACCGTGAGGTTTTTATTCATAATCAATTAGCAAGGTTTTATTCTGTTGGCAACTGAGAAGGCCTTGCCGTTTTGTGATCCTGTTAGATGTATCCTCTGCCAGATCTTGGTATCCGAGTTCCATGACCAGTAAGAACTTTTCTTTCATTTGTCGTAGTCACACTAATTGTTCTAGGGCTACTCTCCGAGTTTTTATTTCAATCATCAGTGGTTTTCCGTTGCCTTCTGCATGTGTATGCCATTGCTAATAGTTTTTACTGTCTTAAAGCTAGATTTACCAACCTCAGGACAAAAAGACGCCTATTCAATTAGCTAATCCTCCCGGAATCGATGGCTAGTATGTGAGGGATTGCTTGTACCGGTAAATACTCGATGCATTTTTTACCATATGTGGCTACTCTCACTCAGTTTAGCCACAGATCAATGCAGTTGACCGGGCTGTGACACGTGGATCTATGTGAAGGTTAGGTATCTTATGAGGACCAGTTATCAACGATCATCTTCCACCTATGATGCTAGATGTGATCGTTCTACCACAATCTTTAAAACTTGCTGCCTCTATAATACAAGTGTACACCCCTTGATGAATGATTTTCATTATCTCTGATTATTCTTTGGTCTTAAATTAAAAATAACGTCTGGGTTTCATAATGAGTCGGAGAAATCTTTGTTTTAGTATGAGGATTTAGTCCTAATTTTTCCAAGCTTAATGAATCCTCTATAGTTTTCCCATAACTTTAAATATATGATATGATATATTAGTTCAGTAAATAATTTCAAACATACCCACAACTGATAATGACCAAATCAGACAAAAAAACAGTCCAAAATTTTCTTCAAAAATCTTCAAAAAATTATATTCAATCAGTTAAAATACAAATTAAAACAAATGTTACTGTAATTTTATATTTTTATTGTAATTTATTGCAAACATGTATTTTTTTGGTTATTTTTTTTAGTATTTGTCTTTATACTATTTTTTTCTTGCTATATTAATTCAACAGTTCTGTAAACAGTTTGGATAATCAGAGAACTTGTGTTCTTTTGTGTATTGGAAACAACACAAAATATTTACATATTTGTAGTAAGCATTTTTGTTTTCCTGTAAACATGCATTTACCTGAATTTACCAGAGCGTTTTCCATGATTTTCATCTATGTTTTCAGCGCCGACTTGCTATTATAAAAGGAAAATGGAAATGTATTCCAGTCCAGTCTCGTTTTCTTCAAAACATTTTAAATAATCGGAAATTTCCATTTAGAACTTTCGCCGTATTATTGTAAGGTTGGAGGTTAAAAGGGTTCTATGATTATGTAACTATGGATATATTTTATAATTCTCTATTGGAAGGCTAAAATTTTACGTTTAATACAAACGTTTGAAAAATAAATATAGATTATAGTGGTAAAATATAATATACTATCAATATTTTAATTTCGCATTAAAATTTAAGGAGTTATCTTAAACTTAAAATGGGACAATTCCCAGGAGTTGGCTGTATACCATATTAGTTAAAAAACTTAAACATCGAAGTAAAAAACTTCTGTTGAAAGTGGTATACTTAATTAAAAAAGTTTCTCTCCAGAGTTGTTGTCTTACATCATTTCATATGTCTCGCAATAAGAAGTATTTATTTTATTTAGCATGGCAGCCAAAGGGTTATTATTTATATTTTATCTATTAAACAATTATAAATTTGAGGGGGCTATAATTAAAGGGGGGCTATGAGACTATTGGGAGTCCCTAACCTGGGGTCCCTAATAACAAATGACGGAGGGTGTGACAGAGAGATACGTAGAAGGCTGACTATTGCTGGAACAGCTATGATGAAACTGCCAGCAATTTGGTAAAATTCTAGCATAACAATACACACAAAACTTAGGCTGGTAAGGGCGCTCATTTTTCCCATAGCGACATATGCATCCGAAACGTGGACCTTAAAGAAAGCGGATAAAAATAAACTGGACGCTTTTGAAATGTGGGTATACCGCCGGATGTTGAGAATATCCTGGATTGATCATCGCACTAACGTATCGATATTAGAACAACTTAAAGTAAAGGATAGATTGCTTAAACAAATACAACAGAGATATTTGCAGTATTTTGGACACATTGCTAGAAGAACAGGTACGATGGAAAAACTGATAGTCGAGGGTAGAGTTGAAGGAAAGAGACCTAGGGGAAGATCTCCAAGCAGCTGGGTAGATCAAACAAAAATACTGATTAACCAATGGTTACATGAAGCCGAACAACTAGCCCAGGACAGAGAAGGATGGAGAGAAATCGTGAAAAAACTGTAAAGGCCTGATGGTGTCACCACATCCCAAAAGGCATTAGGACTATTAGCCCCCTGCGGTAATTTTTGAGAGGCGGTACATCGCTCCCATCACGTTTTAATTCTATATGTGGATATTTCAAATTTATTGGGTTGATTTTCTGAAATAGCATGGTAATAAATCTTGGTCTCGTCACCAATAAGATCCGTGCCTGCGGTAGCAGGTCGCACAAAAACACGTTTCATGTTTCCGGGAAATCGGCCAGCACCACTGCGCCTGGCGGCAGCGTGTCCGGCTCCAACACGCCATGTCAGTCATCAGTTGTGTTAGCGCAGTTTTCGAGACTAGTATCTTACTTATTTTGTAACGTAATATTTTGCCTACCACATAGGGTATTATTATGGGGGTTGAAATCTTGGGACAGAGGTTACTGGGGTGGAGATAGGGCAAGCAAAATAAACGATACTGTGCGAATGGCACTCAGGGTTTGTTTGGAGAGCTGGGTCGTGGATAAATTGAATGCCAATGGGGTTGGATTGATGAACTCCAAAAATGAAACAAAGGGGTAGTGACATAAATCTCGTGGACAAATGGGCAAACAAAACAAAAAACAACAAGAAAGACCTCTAGCAATTTAAAAATAACGTCGCTTCGAGGTGCCAAATTATAACGATTACAACAACTAGTTGTAATTATTGAAATAATTATTAGAAATACAAAAATGGTTAGGAGACTTTTCTAAAATAAAAGAACAAAAATGTTGTTCAAATGTTGTTGTTCAAAAACTGAACCATTAAACTAATTAAACTGCTACACATTTTCCATGAAAAGGAACAAAACAGAAAACTTTCAAATTCGACGTAGAATTTTTTACATAACGCTGAGGCCCACCGCTCTTGACCGCGCCTCAGCGAAAGTGAACACTGCTAAACATTTTTCCATAAAAAAAGGACGAAGGACGAGGAAACAATACAAATTCGAAGAAACATTTTTGACTACCACTATAAGCGATTCTTACCGACAGCCGCCTTAGCGAGAGTGTCGCAATTATCTTGCTGGCAAAAACTTCTCAGCGATCTCAATGAATGTTTATTCGAAACGCAGAATATTTAGCGGTTTCGATCAAAGAAAAATATCAAAGAATTTGCGTCCGTGATATAAATAAACTTTAAAATGGTTTACATTAACTTTGGCGACGTAAAAAGAACGAAATACTATTTGGGTTTTAACTCGTACGATAGGAACAGAGAAACATGGAAAACATTTTTCGTTATTTTAATACATATATGAGAAAATTTCAATTTAATACATATACGAGGGGATTTCAAAATATATATCAAGGAAAACGCAAATGCTACAATTTATTAGTGAAGTATTTTCGTGACGTTTCTAAAAAATGAGCGGGAAGGAAGGAGGTGTGTTTTGGAAACTACAAAAGTTAGAAAAACAACAAAAATTAAATGCAGTATTAAAAAAAACCACAAGATTCACCTTTTTTACCAAATCTAGGAGAGATAGTATACCAACGAGCACTTCGTTTCAAGAACATCCAACTGCAACAGTTTCAGGTGTTTTAGAAGGTAGATTTATTTGACTGTTTTAGTTACTTTTTTAATAAAATAAAATTTGCAGCAGGATCTTCATCACGTCGAGATGATTTATCCACAGAAAATTCAGATCCACTTTCTGATTTCGAGTTACATCCTGAAAAGAGTTCTCCTAAACGTCAAATTCTAGTCTAAAGTGGTGTTAATCGAGTTGATTTACAAGATCCAAAATTCTGGCCAAGAAATTGTGTAGATAAAGTATTGACAGAATTCAAAACACAGGATCTTAATTCTTTACACTTTGAATCTTCAAAAAAAAATAGGAAAACCAAACAGGTACTGCACTAAATCACTATTCAATAAAATTTTAAAGAATGGTGAACAAATTCGGCGTGACTGGTTAGTTTATTCCAAAAGCACGGGCTCCTTATTTTGCTTATATTGTCGACTCTATTCAAGCGAAAATTGCACTTTTTCCTTTTTTACTGGATTTGACGACTGGAAAAAGGCTAAAGAAAAATGTAACAGTCATGAAAGTTCAGTCGTTGATTTAGAACATCTTAACAAACTTTATTTCAAGAAATTTATTGGTATGAGAAAGATCGATGATTCTCTGCGGCAACAGAATGAACATGAGACCACGTATTAGCGAGACATATTACAAAGAGTCGTTAGTATAATAAAATTCTTAGCTAGTAGGGGACTACCTTGAGGAACCGACGAAAAATTTATTTGGTTTTACTAGCAATAGCAACTACCTTGGATTACTAGAGTTGTTGGCGGAGTATGATCCTCTTTTAAAAGAACATAAAGAAAAATATGCTTCAAAAGGCTCTGGTTCATTATCTTATTTTTTAAAAACGATTTGTTTTGAATTTTTGCAAGTGCTTTCGGACCACATATTAAAAGAAATTGTAAAACACATTCATTGTGGCAAATATTATTTATTCAGTGTTGAATCTACGCCTGATATAACACGTACATCAACTGACATTCATTATTAGGTATTGCTAGGACACCGGAACATCTGTTGAGAGGTTCACACAGTTTTTAGATAACACTGGCCACAAAGCCGAAGATACGGAAGCCAGCACTCTAAAAATTTTGTCCAACCTGAATATAAATATCGATGACTGCCGGGGACAATCGTATGACAATGCGAATGACATGCCTGGCGTTTATAGCCGTCTCCAAGCCGAATAAAATCTATGAATAGTTCGGCAAAATACGTACCATGTGCGCACATTCCCTAAATTTGATGGTGCAACATGCAGCAGAATGCACTATGGAAAGTACTTCTTTTTTTTTTAGTTACTGAAGAAATTTATGTTTTTTTCTCAGCTTCAACTTCAACAGCAGATGGAAACGACTCACTGATCTATTGAAAAATTGTGGTCATACAACATTTGTTCCAAAAAGACTTAATGTGACTCGATGGTCAGGACGATTTAATGCATTAAAAGCTCTTAATGTATGCTATCAAGATATAAAGCAAGCACTTTTAGAGTTATTCTCTAACGACGACGAGAAGATGCCAGTTCGCTGTCAAGCAAATAATTTACACGAAAAGATGGCTACGTTAGAATTTGGTATTTATGTTGCCTTTTGGTTTGAAGTACTGGAAAGAACTGACCTAGCGAGTAAATCTTTACAAAGCGCAAATATGGACTTTAAACGGGCCACTTTAAAACGGGTCAAAAATTATTTGAGAAATACCATGACGGAGGAAACATTAAATTCGTTCTAGATTTTAATAAAATCATCGACCTGTTTGCAAGTAGGAAGTCCAGGAAAATTTGTTTGTGACTAATTATGTTAAATTACTTTATAAGTTGTGAGTTTGTGTCTTTGTGGCTTTTTTGTATATTAGTATTAAATTACCTAATAATATTAAAATAGTTTTAATGAATTGTTAATCTAAGACGCATCTATATCTACTAGAGAGTGGCGGTATAGTATGACTTAGCCCCCGGCGCGGCGGTCCATTAATTAAATCCGGCACTGGTAGAATGATAATTTTGTTAGGAACCTAACTACTTTGTTAGCAAAGTAATTTTTGATTGCAATTATGTTACGTTATATTAAACACACAAAGTTTAAGTGAGGCCAAACTACAGAGATGAATAGTAACAAAAAATTTTTTGATCTCAGCTCAAACTATTTTTAAAGATAACAATTGTCAGAAAAGCGAACAAACGATGTGTTAATGTCTAGATGAAAATTTGATGCCATGACAAAGCAAAAGGTAGCTTAAAATATTGTTTAAATTTTTACTCAACTTTAGGACAGAGATTCGCCAATTTGATGTAAATTTGTACCTTTAATGTCATTTATTATTTAGGTACACTTTAGTGTGAGTGTCTACAACAAATCCTTTACATTATAGCTGACAAGACGTTGCTACTTTGTGTCAGCGACAGTATTATCTTTACTATGAGTTCGTTTATCAAAGTAAGTGTGCCGTTCTACCGCATCCACCGTGCAATTTGTCGCTACTTCAAGAAGCGAATAATACGAGGAGTGTTTTGCAAGTTTCTGGTATAAAGTAACAAAATTATTTATATTTTCTGAAACATCTGACCTTGCTTTCAATGCAGTTTTATTTTTTAATGCATTTGTTTAAATCTTATACTAAAAATATATAAGAACTTTGCCCTTGGAAAATGAATAGATAAACGAGGTGATTTTTATACAGGCTATAAAAAGTATCTGCGTTTCTTAAAAGTATGGGCATTGTGCACCATTTAGAACAAAAAAGTCTTGCGATTTTGCGATTTTGGATATATTTACTAATAATCCAAGAGTAAGTACCCGATCTGTGGCTAGAATGGTTGGCATTTCTAAAGACACTATTCACAAGACATTTACGAAACATCTGTTACACCATTACCATTACCCCTCTGTTGCCAGAGAACCCAAATTTCTGTGTAAAGTGTTTTGTGCAGATGAAGCTTGTTTTACGAGAAACTTTCATAATTGCCACGTGTGGAATAACGAAAATCCATTAGGACCATTTTTAAAAAAGAAGTTAGTATAAATTTATAGGCTGGGATTATTGGTAATCATCTGATTGGACTATAGGAACTTCCTAGACTAGAAGATTGAATGGAGAAACCTACTTTAATTTTTTGGAACATGTTTTATCGATACTTTTTGAAGACGTACCTTTACAAATATGCTGTGAAATGTGGTTTCTTCATGACGGGGCCGCAGCACATTTTACCAGAAATATTAAAAATTTCCTCGATATCACTAACTATCCTCGTCGTTGAATTAGTTAAAATTGTGGCCACCCAAAACGCCGGAATGCAATGCTATATGTGCTTATTTTTGGAGACATCTAAAATTATTAGTATACGATAACCAGGATGAAAGGGAAACCGTTCAATTGCAACAACGAATTTTTGATGCTGCTGAAATATTGCAACAAAATTTACACACTCTTAATATTAAGAATAATTGGTTTCTTCAAATAAATGCATGTATTAGTGCAGATGGTGGTCACTTCAAACATTTATTGTAATAATAATTTTTCATGTAAGTTAAAACAGATTACAAACCTTAATTATTAAATATTTAATAAGAACAAATATGCTTTCTCTGTAACACTGTTATCAGTATTAATACATGATATTATTCACAACGATTGATGATTTATAATAGCTGATTTACAGTCATTAACGAAGTATAACAAGGAACGCAAGGTTGGTGGCTATATTTGCTTTTCTGTGGACAATAATACAATTGATTTAAAATAATATTTTTATTTCAAAAACTTTTGACTTTAAAAACTAAAAATATTCTAAGACTTTTTTGTTTTAAATGGTGCCTTTTCGGGACACAATGTATATAACAAACAAGCAGGTAAGCAAATACCAGGAGAAAACAAGAAACAAATGATATAACCAAGAATGTAAAGAAGTAATAGCAAAAAAGGTGCAAGTAAGATTTGCTGAAAACGGATAAAGATGAAGACGGAAAAAGCTATGAACAACTAATTAATAATGCTAAGAAAATAAGACTAAATAGAGGAAGATAGGTAGATGAAAAAATTTAAAAAATATTTCTTCATTCCAAGAATTGGAATGAAGAAATTGAAACTCAATTTTTTTTATATAAAGATATTAAAGACCTCACAAACACAACGTTAAAAGAACCAGTATAAAAAATAAAGAGGGGATTGTTATAATAGCGAAAAATTTTCTTTGCAAATATTTCTTTACGTTCTAAAAATCATAAAACTATTTTGAAATGCCATTATAGTATAAAATTTTTTGAAGCTGAAACTAATGGATGGATCAGATTGTTACTACGTCCAAAAATAAAGAGATTGTCGCGAGAGTGTAGATGATTTAAGATCTGATTAGCTCCCAATTATTTTAAACGTAATACTGTGATTTTTGTTTGATGGCTTGCAAAACCGTGATCGTCTTCTACTGTGCTTCTTTTACCTTTAGGAACTTACTTTTAAAAAAGGTTAATATTCAGCTTAAACGACATTAAAATCGGTACTTCATTGTCAAGTTTTTTGTAATCATGCAAAATTAAAAACCAACCATCATCATCATCATGGTGCTACAGTACTTAAAGAGCCTCGACCTCTACGCCATTCTGCTCTGTCCCTTGCTTTGATTTTCCAGTTGGTAACACCGATCTTTTTGGTACCCTATATTACCCAACCAAAGACTAATCAAAACTAGTAAAATATCAAAACTTTATCTGCAATAATACTTCTTACAACCTAGTACCTAAGTTGTACCCATAGACTGTTAACAAATAGGCCTTTAACATTGTGGTTTTTATTTTAATTGTCCAAACCACGCATGGTCCAGTATCAAGAACTTTTTGATCAACCCTTGTAAAACCAATTTCCCTGCAAGGTGCTCGAGCCGCAATAAGTATGACGTATGGCACGATTTGCTTTTAAGTAATCTTCCTTTATTGGAAGGATTACCTGCTCGCACATACAACTTCCAGGATTTTAGTCTTCGGTTTAAAAAGAAAATTTATGGATTTAAAGATTTTATAACAGTTCGTCTGAGTATGAGAGCTAGGAAATGTTAATGACCAGAGTAAAGGATTGTATAGAATCTAGACAATGTATGTATTAAAAATCCTTATTTTTATGTTTGAAATGAAAAGTAATACATTATTATATATGTTCGAGCATAAGTACGTCTACGTATATCAATTTTTCAGGATGTTAATATCTTCCCATGGGAATCAATAAATAAGCGTCAGCCATCGGTGGGTCGCTATTTCTCATGGTACTATTCGTCATTTGGCTGACTCGATTCACTCGCAAATTTTAGTTTAAAGTATAATGCTGGAGTTAAAACAATTTTGGCTGGCCTTTTGGCCTGATTCATGAATCTATTTAACTACTTTGACTAGAGAGTAAAGTGTAGATGTGTAAATCCGCACACAGATTTTTTAATATTCATGTTAAATTTAATTATTAAAACGTTCTATTGGGAATAACTTGAATTTAGTTTAACCCTTAACTGGTCCGGCGTCGTCTGACAGACGATTCCATATTTTTAATTATATTTTATTGAAAATTGGCACCTCCCACAGGCAAGTCCTTTAATCTAATCCTTAAACTATTAAACTATTTACCTTAAACCTTAAACTATTGGAGCTTGACAATTAACTGTATTTGCGAGAAGTTTCTCTCAATTCCTAAAAAGTTATTGCAACAATTAGGTCGAGAGTAGTTCCTCAGACGACGCCGGACTGTTGGTGTGACTTTTTTGTGTGTCGTGCATTTTTAGAAATTATAGCCGGGCCATCAAAACGAGTGCATTTCGGCGATGACGATTATGAGACAACTCTTTTAAAGTTGTACAATGAGGAATGTGATAGTGACAGTGATGTAGACGATATTTCGGAAGACCATAACATTGAATCTGAACACGATACATGTTCGGAATTTTCTGATTCTGACGAGCCTGCAGATTGTGATGAATTAGCAGTAAGTGATAGTGACAAAACCTATGTTTATGGTAAAAATCGACACAGGTGGTGTACGTTAGAATTTATCCCCTCATCTAGAACACGTAAACACAATATTGTCATAAAAGTGCCAATTCTAAACAAAGGCAAAAATGCTCGGCGAGGCTGCGATACCCTTGTCTGTTTGGAATATGTTGTTTAGTTATAACATTCTACAACATATTAAGCATAATACAAACACAAAATTACGATCAATGCGTGAGAAATATTCTGCTATTCTATCCATCATCTTAAAGAAGTTCTATCCATTCTATCCATGGATGTTACTGAGTTAAGAGCATTTTTGGGACTCCTTGTTTACACTGCCATTTTCAACTCCAGTCACGAATTTTTTGCAATAGATGGAACTGAAAGAGACATTTTCAAAGCAGTCGTGAGCAAAAAAAAGAGTTGCTCTTCTTTTACTTGCTATCCGATTCGACAATCCCGAAGACAGGGAGGAACGCAAAAGGGATGATCCAACTGCAGCTATTTCATTTATATTCAATACTTTCATAGAAAATCGTCAAAGTGTATACGGACTTGGTCAATCTGTCACAATTGATGAAATTTTTGTAAGTTTTCGAGGTAAATGCCGGTTTAAAATGTACATGCCTAACAAACCGGCTAAATACTGACTCAAAATACAGTATTTTACGGATGGTTATTTGTTTAGTGCTTATATCTATAGCGGAAAAGACTGAGATGGATTTGAGTGACGAGTACAAAAAATTCCTAAAGCCTACACAAGCTGTGTTGCGCTTAGCTGAACCGCTCTTTGGTAGCAACCGAAATATTACAGCTGATAATTGGTACTCTTCTATTCAATTAGTGGATATTTTACGAACTAAAAACTTGACTTATGTGGGCACACTAAAAATAAATAAGGCTGAAACACCTCCATCTTCTGCTCAACAGAAACAGACCTGAAGGGTCAACAATTTATGAATTTAGGGAAGAATGTACCTTAATTTCTCATGTAGGAAAATTGGAAAAGGCTAGAGTACTTATATCTTTAATGTATAGTAGACGTTATAGTGATCCCTCTAGTGAAAAACCAGAAATTATTTCTTATTATAATGAGAATAAGGGAATATAAATTCCCTAGATGAGAATGCTCCAAAAGCAGCTCAAGCCTTTGAACCCGAAGATGGTCCTTAACAATTTTTTCCGCATATTGGACATTTCTATAGCAAATTCATATATTCTACATCAGTGTTACAAAAACAATCCAGTAATAAAAAAAAAGTGTTTTTGGTTTGGAGTTGGCTATGAAGTTAGTGCAAGATCACATGAAAAGACGAATGACAATGACAAACATTCCACGTCAATTACGTTTTACAATTAGCCAGATACTTGGAGTTCAAGAAGAACAAGAGGACAATCAGACGGATGTTGATATTTTAGAAAAACGCAAGATTTTCAGTTTGTTTCTTAGTAGAAATCTCAGGATGACAAAATACCTGTGCTTGCGTTGCAAAAAGCCTGTTTGTTTGGGATGTACACAACCACTATGTAAAAATTGCATATAAAATTGGTAAAATTTGACTGATGCTGGAAACAAACATTTTTGATCGATTTTTATTTTACCTAGTTTTTTGTTTAGTGTCTAATTTGAACATTTATCCTAGGAATACATTTTTTTTTTCATAGCGTTTTTTATATTTTTATTAATTACTTTACAAAACTCTGTACTTTTTCACAAATATTTGTATGGATGTCAGTTTTATTTTAATATTTTTTCTTAACCCAAATAATGCCCAAATCTAATATATCAGGGCATGTTTGTAACATTTTTTCTTAATAAAAAAATTATTTTTGAGTCTTGTTTTGCTTTCTTGAAAACAGTAGTTTCGCAGACTACGCCAGACCAGTTACGCTACTGCTACAGTACCGGACCAGTTAAGGGTTAATGCAAAGACGTGTTTATCAATAAAATCAATTGACAAATAATATGTTAATTTTCAATATTTATAGATAGATAGAATGAATTGTTAGTTATGTGTTATTATGTGTTGAAATAGGTGGAGTGTAGGCATCGGCTTTTGTTTAAGAAATTACGAAGTACGAAAACCAAAGTTTTCTGTTTTTGAAGTACTGTATTAGGCACTCTACATTAATAAAATTTTACTTTATTTTGTTATACAACTACTTGTCAAAACATATTAATTTGATAATTATATCAGTCTTAGATTTAATCTTTTACGTAATTATTTATATGTTTAAATAAATAATTAAAATATTATTTTTGTACGCCTCTGCAAAGTTGCGGAACACACTAGTTCGCTCCCAAGGTCAAAAAATCCTCTTAATTACATACTAGTTCGCTCCGAAAACCATAACCTAGTTCGCTCCCGTGGTCAAGCGGATTAAGTATTTATCTATTAAGTTCTAGGAAACTTAACACTAGGAAAATAGGTACTGCAGCTTTTGTATTTCATAGTAGAAATTATATCAAATATTGGTAGTTACATATTTATATAAATACAGTGATAAGCGCGCTAATAACCGGCAAAATAACGCAAACGATGGAAAACATATGAAGTTGTAAGATAAAAGAGATGAAACTAGTAGAGATGAGAAATTTAGCGATAGAAACCTATAAATTTACATTCTATTCACTGTTTCCCACCTTTAGACGTATCAGAGGAGGATGTCAACTAAAACTGTCATTGTCACAGCGGTAGTTTCCAAACTCTTACGTCTAAAGGTGGGAAACAATAAATGAAATGTAAATTTATAGGGTCTATCGCTAAATTTCCCATCTCCACTAGTTTCATTTCTATTTATCTCACAACTTAATATGTTTTCCATCTTTTGCGTTATTTTGCAGGTTATTACCGCTCTCATTACTGTTATGTATTTTGAAAAATGTTAGTGATTGATTTAGAAATTATATTAGAAGTTTTGAATTGTTTTTAGAAATTACTGAAATAATTTTTGTATATATATCAATCGGTTTTAAAACGTCTTGTGACGTTGTCCGATGCCTAATTTCCATGACACTCTATCATCCCATTGGCCGTCTCTAAGATCTCTTGCGCTCATCGCCTTCGTTACTCCCTCTCTCCAAGATTTCTTGGGTCTTCCTCTTTTTCTGCGGTTTGGTGGTATCCATTGCATAATTATTTTTGGGAGTCATAAGTTATCCATCCTCTGGACGTGCCCGTACCATATCAGCTGTTTTCTTTTTTATGTCTGTTGTTAGAGAGCCGTCAACCCCCATTCTCTGTCTTATCTCATCATTACGTATTCTCTCTCCGCGTGACACTCCTACTGATCTTCTAAAAGCGTCCATTTCTACTGCCTCCAGTTTTCTTCTGTTGTTTTCGGTTATTCGCCAAGTTTCCGCTCCGTACAAGAGACTGCTTTTAATAAGAGATTCGTAGAGATTGTGTTTTCTTCTTTTTCCTATTTCATGACTCCACAGTACGCTGTTTAGACAACCTATTGTTTTTCTGGATTGTGTTGTTGTTCTCTTCATGTCTTTATCATCCTTCCCAGTTGTGTTATAATTTTTGTGCCTATTCTAAAATATAGGTATAATAAGAAAGCAATACAAGTGTAAAAACTAACATAATATGGGATATTCTCTACCATTACAAAATTAAACAAATATAAATTAAAACGAGGCATTTATTTCGCTAGAAATCTAAATGAAATACATTTGACAAAATCAAATCTACTAATTTTATTTAGCTTTAATTCCCTATTTTGTACTTACTCACAGAACTTCGTATTTTTATATAAGTGTCAATTTGAATATCTTTTAAAACTTTTAAAAATTTAAATATATTAGCGTGCAGATTGTAAAATAACGAATTAAATTTAGAATGGAAACTTTCACAGGCGTTGGTTGTACGCTCAAGTGATGAACTGTTTACCGCCCACATCTCAGGAGGGAAGTCTGCCTCTTCACAAATATAGTTGTCTACCAAGTAGTCATTGTTGTACGGCTTGGTGTTGTAAATATTTCACTAAAGTCTAAAGCAAAACACTCACCTACTTCTAATGCATCTACGAAAGGTAGACCAAACATATATCTAAGGTATTGTCTGACTTCATTGTCGTTTGAATACTCGGTAGCCAGACCAACTTTTTGAAATTTTCTCCACCATGATTATTGTCCAAGATGAAACCTACATCCTTTTATTTTCGCAGATGGAAACACTTCATTTACAACTACATGGATCGCTTGCTTTTTCGACATCGGCATACACAACCTTGGGACTAAAATTTAAGTTCAATTTTTGACACTCCGTCTTTAAACAATTTAAGGCAGTCACATATGAGTTTGTTAACTTATTTGAAAGCAAAAAGAATGCCAACGGCATATAGTGTCCATTTTTGAGTCTGTGAACTGTAAATAGTTGAATACACAAGAAAAAGCAACACATTTTTTTACCGGATCATTTTTCAATAAAAATTGTTCTTTTTGGTTGGTTGTCACTTCCACGGAGTTTAACGGGTCATGTACTTCCTGCGCGCACTTCGGAATTTTGGGAATAACTTGTTTTCTGCCATTATAAATATTTTTTCTAATCAAATGTACATCTTCCACAGTAAGACTTTTAGTGCCTGTTTGTTTAATTTCGCTGTGTATCAACTTTAATGGTTTTTCACACACATCATCCATTGCTTTCCACTTAATACTATAACTTAATTTTTGCCGGTTTAACACTGTTTTTGATAAACTTTCATGGGTATGGTATGACTACATTCGACTACACTGTTACAAATATTTAAATTTAACAAATGCTTTGCAACTTCTTTCTACACACTGCCAACGTTTGATATTATTATTCTCCGTTCACAAATTGTTGAGAGCGCGAAATGTGCCTCAAACTCATAAAACGGTCGTTAATCATAGGCGTTCCTAAGGTGTTTATTCATTAAATAATAATATAATATTTTAATACTGTTATATATAATATTAATAATATTTTAATACTAATATATTTAGCAAAAAAACAATTAAAACTTTCACGGCTAATGTTGGTTATTATATTATATTAATAAAAATAAGAATTTAACAATTTTGTAAATAAGAATACCTTATCTCTTTGGATATTTCAATACTAATCTTCGCTTTTAATCACTTTACTAGAGAACCTGGAATTCATATCCGAAGGTACTATTCGTTGCAAAATAATTAGGATGGCGGCTTTGGCCACGTGCCTCGTCTATTCAGTTTATATTCGAAACTTAACTTGAAAGGGCGAAGTTATTACGAACGAAAACAATTTTTTTGTTTAGTACGTTTTTGATCGCATGTAATTTACGGCTCGTGGGTGTTTTCGCGTCTACGGCAGTAATTAGCGTCTCGAATATTTCTTTTGCGAATTATATGCAGTGCGTGAGTGATTTTTTATTCCATATACCTACGAACATATACGTACCTTTCGCTCGTGCTCGTTTTGTTGGATTTTTTGTGATGGCTTCATCATCGACATCATCAAGTTTTACACCGGTACTGTTGCGTAGAGTCAGTAAGTCTGTCTATTCACCAAGAGAGAAGACTATTGTCCTGAATGTTCACGATGCTCTGGTTTCTCAGAATCCCACAAACACTGTTCGCAACATAGTCGAAAGTTGTGCCAACATGACTGGCGTAGGAGAGTCAACTATATACAGGTTCCTATCAGAAAGAAAAAAACACGGTATAGCTAATCCAAACACAAACGAATACTTAAAGAGAGGGAAAAAGCCTATTGAAATTGATGAATTAGCCAAAAATGTTATTCGAAGGAAAATTCATGGATTTTTTTTTCAAAAAAGAAATACCAAACCTAAACAAAATTGCCATTACCAGGATGAAACGTGGGTAAACTCAGGTCATACTCTAAAAAATTTGGTCAGATAAAAATATATTAAGCTCCAGGCAAGCCTTTATGGAATGTTGGTCTACTGGTATCTCCCCACCTTCTGGTAAAGGCAGTAGATTAATAATTTCTCACATTGGCAGTGAAAAAGGATTTGTTAAGCATGGTTTGTTGGAATTTCAGTCCAAAAGCACAAAAGACTATCACGAGGAGAGGACAGCTAATGTTTTCGAAGAGTATTTTGAGCAGATGATTGAACACATACCACCAAATTCAATTATCTTCTTCTTCACGTGCCATCTCCGCGACGGAGGTTGGCAATCATCATGACTATTCTGATCTTAGATGCTGCTGCTCTGAATAGTTCCATTGGTGTGCATCCGTACCATTCCCTCAAGTTACGCAACCATGAGATTCTTCTTCTTCCTACACTTGCTCCCGGGCTCTTGCCCTGGATTTTCCCTTGTATAATCAATTGAAGTAGGTTGTATCTTTCATTACGCATAATATGCCCCAGGTATTGCAGCTTTCGTGTCTTGATGGTTTTCAATATTTCCATTCTTTTGTTGATTCTTCTTATGACTTCGTTGTTTGTTACATGCTCGGTCCATGATATCTTCAGGATTCTGATTCAAATTCAATTATAGTATTAGATAATGCACCTTATCATTCACGACTAGTAGAAAGACTTCCAACGACTGCGTGGAAGAAACAGGATATTCTTGACTGGCTGCGGAATAAGTATCTGCCTTACAAAGATGGAATGGTAAAAGCAGAACTTTTAAAAATTGCCCAGCAACACAAATCTAAGTTCAAGAAATACGTAGTTGACAAAATGGCGGAAAGGCGAAACATCACAGTCCTTAGACTTCCACCCTACCACTGCGAAATAAATCCAATTGAACTCATTTGGACACAAATGAAAAGTTATGTGGCTAGAAAAAATACGTCATATAAAATACAAGCTGTACGTGAATTGTTATACGAGTCTTTACAACATATTACAGAACAAAACTGGAAAGATGCTGTAAGACATATAATAGAAGAACAAAAAATGTGGGATCTTGATAACATAATTGATGCGACCGTAGAGACACAACCGCTAATTATTAACCCTCAAGACGACTCGGATTCCGAAGTTGATCCTATTTATTTTGAATTTGAATAGTTTTCTAATCGTAATTATATAAGGTAAGTAATAGTAGTTGTAATCGTAAGGTATTAAAGGGGAAAGGCGCAAAATGTCGCCTGTCAAAATGTTCAATGTGTTTTAAATGTATCCATTTTTTTTTCAAATCCTGAGAAAACTAAAAAGCATTTTTGAAACATTTAAAGGCAGAATGAAATATTTATTAGATTAAATAAAAATTTCTTTTGCATGCAATATTTTCAATTAAAAATTATACTATATTTTCTCTTTTATTTTCACCCCTGTTACATAACATATTAAAATAAACATTGTAGAAGTTTTCAGGGACTTTCTGCTCTCAGTAATAATGTAATCTTTCATTCTGCGTTTAAATTTTTCAAAAATATTTATTAGTTTTCTCTGGATTCGAAAATAATGGATACATTTAAAACACGTTGGAAATTTTGCCAGGCGACATTTGGCGCCTTTCCTCTTAGTTAAATAAATGTATCTTTTACAAATGGCAAGAAACTATTTATTTTTGAATAAAATAAATAAGTTTTATTAAAAAATACAATTTACATAAGTACGATTTAAAAAATATATTTATTTAGTTCAAATAAATGTTTCAATCATATACTCTACGACACTGGTCGGTCATCTATAACCATTCAAAATATATTCTAAATATATATAAACCTATTCAAATACCCTCGTAATAGGATTATAAGGTATTGTATTCCTTCAGATACAAGGTGGGTTAGTCGAAAACATCTTAAACCGTCAGTTTCAGGTTGGTTTTTACTATTATATCGTATTACCTATCCTCTCTGTATTTCAGTTTTCTAATTAGGGTTAAACTTGTAGTGAGCTATCGACAAATTGTGAACCGACTATAGCAAGCATTTTATGAATCTTATACTTGTAATTGTCAATAACTAACATTGACTTGCCCTTTTCACTTAACATTTCACTTACTTCAGATTTCTCCATCATGAACTAGTTATAACGACATTCAAACTGGAACTAAAGTAATAATGTTTTCGCACCACATCATCAAATTTCAGGTAGACAACTAATTGCCTACCAATGTTTTCAAAGAAGTATATCAATTGCAACTTCTGATACGGAAAAAACCAATCAAATATTGAACAAGGGAATATGAGCTCTAACATCATAATAGTTTAGTGATATTATCGTTATAATTTTAATATTTTTTAAGTAAGAAGTAGTGTTATATAGTAGCATTGTTTAAAAAAGACTCATTCTTTTTTAAACAATGATGGTAGTGTTGTATTAATAGGTAAATACAAAGTTTGAGAATACATTATTCAAATATCTTTTCTAAGAAATATATGGCCGGAGCGAATTTACCTATGCCCCTCTTCTGTGGGGCATTAAAATCTAACCGCGGGAGGGAACTAGTATACACCCCAAAGTTGATAAGTGGAATATGGTTTCTTAGCTTTAAGTGCGATGTTGCCAAATAATCACCTTCAATTACAAATTGTTTGAGTATAATTGAATTTTTATAATCTCATCCATATAATATGGATTTGAACGAATCCCCAGTGAGGATTGTATCTATTTTCTTGAGTAAAGTAAATCGAACTTGTAACAGTGAGTTAACACTTGATTAGTCTGTACCGTTTATGTGATAATTCTATCTTTCAAGCAGTCCAACTAGAGTTCAGTATAGCACTTCATTGTATATATTGCTGTTAATGCGAATATTAGAAATAGCATTCAGCTAACTAAAAGAAAACAGTTGAGATGCATTTTACATTTTTAAAGAAAATTATTGAAGTATCACAGTAATTAACTCTTACCGAATCTAGGATAATCTTTTTACTTTAAAAGACGTGCTGATGGTAATGCCTTAAAAATATTAAAAAATCTCATAATATTTTGGTCTCGCACAAAAAAAGAGATAATTTCATGAATAATTAAAATATAATTCAAACTCGAAATAAAAAATTCCGAACGGCCATAGTAAAAGAATGTCTTAACGATCCTTCTAAGATTATAAAAATGTTATGTTGATCCCGTCGGGATTTGCAACCTTTAGGAAAGGCGATAGAAGCTTCGGATGTGGCTTTTTAAATATTCATTTTATTATCTCCTTAGCAAAGTAAAGAGCTTTTTTGCCTTTGTATCTTTTGTCTTTTATCTCTTATTCTTATCAATACGGTATGCCCGTCATAAAATCATTTCGATTTTTAAAAACGCCAGATTGGAATTTGGATACTGAATTGGACTGTTTTTACCTATTATTTATGTATATAAAAAGTATTAAAGTGTATTTTACCATTTTAGCTGTGTTCGTTATCCCAGCATATGAACAAAATTAATATAAACACAAAGATTTTTATGAACTATTAAAACTATGTTTTCGCTACTATTCAGATTCTGTTTTTATATATTGAAAACGATTGATGTCTCCAACTGTTACAATACTTCAATATTTGAAGTACAAAATGGTCTACTTTTCTGTAACAAAACTGGTTTTATTATATAATGGATATTAGTCCCTAAGGTAGTTTTATAATAGGTACTCTATAGTTACTCAAAACCGCACAGTTAATGAAAGTCAACAAATTGTGCATATATTTGATAAACATTTTTTTAAGAATAAAATAAATACACATTTCTTCAACGGACAAAATATCTATTTATTTTAATTTAAACTCCAGATTATCCGATACCAAAACATTCGATCAAGTTACTCTAAACATTCCCTTTATCTTTATTTAAAATACTCTTTCTAGACTTAGCCTATTTAGTCTCCTTAATTAAAATAAAATCAATTTTTGAGGACCTACGTATGCGGTAAAGACGCGACCGTAGGACCTTACGGAAACTGGTTATATAGGAATTGGTTTTGAATTTGTTATATAGGAATTGTTTTTGAATTGTTTTGAAAGACTTAAACTGCTGCAATTGCAATTTCCTAGAATTTCTTCTTTGCAAATTTTTTCTTGCGTTTGATATTTTGCTTCGAATTGCGGCAAAATATAGCGACTAAGTATAATTATTAAATTATCTCGTTTACTAGACGTGGACTTTACGACATAAATGTACAATACCAAAAATGGAGAGCATTATATTTTATACAATTTTAATTTCTTTGATTTTTTGTGCTACAATCAACATTTAAGGTCCTAAGCCTATGACAAGTCCAACTATCTGCAAGCGATTAATAAACCCTAGACCCTGAAATCATTAGCAGCAAGGCATAAAGAGCAACGGACCTACGCCCTTAAATATTTATTTAAGTAAAAAAACGAAAGAGATCAAAATTGTATAAAATAAAATTCTCTTTCTTTTTGTTTAGGTACATTCATGTTGCAAAGTTAATGATAAACCAGATAATTAAATATTTTCCCCCCTTCTTCCACTATTAAAAATATCGACCGCACGAAAAAAATTGAAAAAAAGAATTTATAGAAAATTGCATTTGCAACAATTTCAGTTTTCACCATTTTTCTTCAAAAGTTGAAAATTGAGGAGAGATTGGATTCAGTCGATATTTTAAATTTACGGTACTATTAAACACACCTGAAGGTTAGAACAAAAAAATTAGGTGTAGTTCGTCGTGCAAGGTCACATGACATCCCGACTGGACTATAATAATTATTAAGGAAATACACTATTTAATGTAGTTTCTCTTAATCGATTGTAATGTAACTGTATATTCTCGTAATGTAATGTAATGTAATTGTATTTATGCCAATGACCTACGCTGTGGAGACACATTAATCTAAAGAAAAAATAGATACCCAAAAGTAACACTATTTACCACAATATAATTTAGATATATCTAAAAATCACGAGTTATCTTTAACAAAAAGAAAAATAATTAATTCAATATTTATCCCAGCAATGGAAGTAGAACACCAGAGAATTAAAGTGTTACCATACCCAGTGAAAATTTATTTCATTATATCTTTCTTCATAATCACTACACAATTCTAAAAATGTTTGATGTATGACAATGCTTTACGAAATTCATGTCCGGAATTTTAAGTTTTTCGTCACAGTATTGGGCTATGTTCAACGCTTCCTGCTTGGCAAGCCATAAGTCATTGAGGTCGCGGGTACTAGGGCAGTTTGGGCAGGTCAGTACGTGTTTCATGTTTTGTATTTAATAACATTCCTATTTATAATACGTTTCTTACCTAAGGCCCCATTTCATTTAATTATTGCCACCCCATCTTATTAAGTTCAGTGTTCACCAGATTGGACACTTGGAGTATTTCGTCGATGAGTGTTTAATTTGCAGGTGAGCATTCCGTAGTCATATCCTGGAATCTAATACAAGATTTTAATCTTTTGCCTTTTAAATTGGATCCATAGAGAGGGTGGCGTTCATCCATTATTTGCTTGGCCCATTGGATTCATATGGTGGTCTGTTTCTAGTCCGCATGTTTCATTTAGGATGATGTCAACTTACCTGGCGTGGATCAATCTGGCAAGCAGATCACGGAGTAGATCTTGTGTAAACTACTCAAAATTTGTATTGTGGATACAGATCTGTATATCTCTTCGTACCATTTTAGTAACTGGTTCTCCATTTTCTTGTCCATATTTACCTGCAATAAACCAGCGCTTATAATAACGCATGTTCAACAATCTACATTTCACTAAAAATCTAAGTTTTTATGACAATATTATTAACTTTTTTTAAGTAATCTCTCAAAAACTCAACACACGACACTCGCGTAGTTAGATTTTTTCTAATGCTCCAACGAACACGATCGCTTGCGTATTACATTTGAACTAACAACATCCTGTCGGTATAAGATAATAGGTACTCCTGTCATCGCATGCCTTAATCGTGGACTAATACGCACTCTGATGCGCAAAGCACCGCCTCGAAACCTCTACAATTTCACTATTGCCAACTGACCTGAAAATGTCCATATCCAGACAAAAGAAAATCTATAAATAAGGGACATTTTCAAGTCACACGCTAGTCTTGCTCTGGCTGCCGTATAGGGTCTCCTATATCCAGGGAGCCCTTTGCCGGGGCTCTGTTCCCATTCTACAAACGTAGACTCGTGGCTGGAATCTTTTCACTTTTAAAAATGTGTTTTTATTTCATCACCGATGTAAGAAATATCCTAGGCCCTTCCTGTCTTTTTGGTGATTTGGCGCCCCACGTTGGGCGTCATGTCGTAAGGTCGTACAGAATTTCCGACTGTCCCTAAGAAGGACGAACTAAGGTTCGATTCCATCTTCTCGCTCGTGAAGTTGTGTCGTTGACTTACACTCAGCAAGAAGCTCACCGAAGAAATATTGGTTAGTACTCTATGCACGGTAGAAGCCTTGAATCTGTCAGAGATGTCGGCCCTTTTAGCTTTAGTGTGTAACCAAGTTCACACTCCTTGAGGTATAGGACCGCCGGCAGAGTGTTGACTCTTTGACTGGCCCTTGATTGCGGAGTAATCCATTGTAAGTCCCTTCGGGTCTTTTATTTACTCTTGCAATCACGCACGATATCGAAGGGCTCACTCCACCCTGCCAGCTCTCGTGAAATAATTCCAAGTCCCGTAAGTACCTTTATTTATTTTTCACGAATGGTTTGGAGACAAAGTGCTGCTTCAGCTCGCCACCGATTAAGGAGTAATTCTGAGTCCACCCGGGCTTTTATTTACTCCTAACCGTCGGTGGTCTATTGGAACGCTGTGGCAGTTTAACACGATGATAAATACTTCTAAGGCAATCTGTCTTTTCTCTACTTTGCAGATTGATATCTTTCTGACCAGTAAGCGTTCTCTTTAAGCTGCTTGGTGGCTTTTGCGAGGTAATTACAAGTCCGTTGTCGGACTTTTCTTAACCTCGACAAAAGATAGTCAGTCACCAAACGCCGATTCTATGATTCGATTAATGTCGCAGCCGTGAGGCTTCGTATTTATTCAAATACTTACAAAGATTTATTTTTATTTTTATGCGTTTCTTGATTGCATCTTTGCAGCGATCTTCCGTCGGAAGGCCAATAAAAATGCAGTTAATAACACCCTTTGTTATTGTATGGCCGGAGTGACAATCTTTGCTATGATTCGTCCACTCTGACGACACTCCCAACACTATTTAACATAGTTTTACACAAGTCTTCATAGGAGTATTCCTGGTTGCAGAACCCAAAAGAAACAATATTTTAAAAATTATGGCGAATATTTAAAAAAAATTATAATAAGAAAAGGTATTTCTAAGCAATTTCTTTCGGTTCTAGTTATTTTTGATTTCTGAGTTGTTAAGCTGAGTTTTCCGTTTAATAGCACCAAGTGAGCTACTTGGTGTGACGTTACTTTATATGGTTGTTTGGTCTCGGTAAGGTCACAGCTGAGCTTTTAATTAACGTTAGAGACCTCCTTACTACTGTGTGTCATATCAATTATGTCCAAACTGTCCATTCACTTTATTTGCCTTGCTTCTCTGAGTATTTCTGTCAGCGCTGTTCCACATGAATTTCTTTCTTCGTTAAAAGAGTTTTGCCGGTACAGTCTTACGTATTTGGCCACAATGATTTTTGACTCCTCGGAAATGGCCGGTCTGAAATGCTGGCTGTAACCTCTGGGTGTGTGTGGATTTGATATGGCCCAATAAATTGGAATTGTTGTTGTTCTTATTGAATACTTAATCCAGTATTCTTATAGATTTATGTAGGTATATGTATGAAATTAAAATATTTATTATAACTTTAAAACAATAGATAGAACATTCAAAAATTTTTAGAACATCAATCAAATTTTTTAGATAATTTTAGCTATATATTTATTAGAAACATTTTATATGACACACATTGTAAAATAATAAAGCAACAGTAGATACTAAATGAAAATGGTTTATTTGTATTAATATTTCTTCTTAAATTTTATCGTTACACTTAGCTATACCCGGTTGGGAGATAAGAGATATAGTTTTATTTCGAGAGAGGTGGCAAGGAAACTGACTTAAAAAGAAACAAAGAAATCCAATTATAAATCACATTAAAAGTTTTCTAACTTATACTACTTTCCAGAGCGAGTTTAGAAAACGTATTTGAGCCTTGATGTATATATTGTTTAATAAATAAAGTTTATTGTGGACACTACTAAAAATAGATATCTCAGAATAGAAATAAGCAATCTCAGTACAACAAAAATGAATGAAAAACCTAACTTAGCGTTTTACAGTGTAGCAGATAAGAGTTTTAATTGATTGAAGTTAAACTTACAGTCGGTAGACAAAAGAAAAACGACTTTCATAACGAAAAGTAGAAAGAAAATAATAGACATTACAACAAACAAATTTTAGACCAATATCTGGTGACGGTGAGAAGAATGATAATTGACGCCACGTCATTTAATATAGGTAAATTTTTTTACAGTTTGTTCTTTGCGTGTACTTAGATCGCTTGTGTATAATAGTCAATGTTCTAGAGCATCTATACGAACATCTTTTGGAGGGATATGCTTCTTGGTCCTTTGATTTTTCTTCGACTGTATTTCCAGTTCTGTGGAACTCGTGGATGGCCTTCCTGGTTTGCTTGTTTTGTTGTGCATACCTAATATAAATAGACAGGTTGCTAACTCAGTTCTAAAATTTAACACTCGTAGAGTTTTTTTGAATGCGACGATTCCAAACTTTAAACTTTTGCATTATAATCAAAATATCTGTCAAAAAGCATAATCTTTAGGTTAATATTTTCTTAAGCTTAATTAAGTTCTCTATAAGGCAGTTAATCATTTACTGCCGCAATCCAGAACTCAAGGGACGCCCACAATTTTCACGAAAAAGTGCTCTCACGTACATAACCCCAGAAAAATGTTGGCAGTAACTCATAAACATAATAATCGTCGTTTTCCGGGCTTAATGCTTACGTGGCACAGTAGTTGGATTCTGAATTTTAAAGAAAAAAATGACCACGAGGGTTTCGCAAAGGCCGGATAAAATTTTCAGAAACAAAAATGTTTCACACGTTAAATGCAACAAAAAATAAAAACAACCTAGTAAAAAGGATCAAAAAGTTTTTACTGTACACAGAATGAGTTATGGCCGGTGGCAAATCGGTATACTGCGTTGAAATACATGTCAACTACTATCGTTTGGGAAAATCTAATCGCATTATTGTTTAATGTGTAGTATTCATTGGATCAGCTACAGATACCAAAATATGATAATCAATAAAGGAAATTTAAATTTCTCCAGATTAATGGAAAAATTGAATTTCTCTCACAATTTAACACATTGACTCTTATGGAAAACGTTGTTGCCAGTTTTTGCAAAATAACCCGCTTGTCAGACATCTGGAAAACAAGTATTATTATGAGGTTATACTGTTAACTCCTTTACTAACAACAAAGATATGATGTATTTCCCTTTTGGCAATGCCACCGTGTTTGTTTTTTCTCTTACAAATTCATTGGTGCCTAATCCTCTTTCATTTAACATATTAGTTGCTCCAATGGGACCAATATTAACAGAGATATAATCTAATGCGCTTTTTAACGTATCAGACGCTCCAATCGCTCCGAATAACAACGAAAACAACATGATGTAATACCTTTTTGACAATGCCGCCGTATTTGATTTTTATATCTTAAAACATTCGCTATTTCCTCTCCTTTCCAATAATGTATCACATGTCGCGATCTAACAAACTGTTCTACCCCCACCACAAAAAGAGCCAAAAATGCGAAGAATGAACCTTAAAATTTTTTAAAATTTCCCCAGATCTAGGAAAAAATTAAATTTCTCCCACACTCTAACACATTGGCTCTTATTAAAAGCGCTGTTGTTAGTTGTTGTAAAATGCCCTGTTTGTCAGAAGTTCTGGGGAAAAAGTATTATTGTGAGGACATACTATCCTCACTTTACGTTAATCTCGTTAAAAAGTTTATTTATAAGTTCTAAAACTATTTTCTTGTGGCATGTATAATTTAAATATTATATTTATATGGAAGTAAGGCAGAATTATAGATTGTAATGAATATTACATTTCCACTCCAGAAATCGTTCTCAAAAAGGATTAGTTTTAAAATTCGGGGAAAATATACTGGTATAACCAAAGACGTATACAGGGTGTGTCATGACGAACTTACACTATCTATATATCGAAAACTACTTACACACACGATATTTCTAAAAATTGGTTTATGGGGATTACAAATGACAAAAAATATTTTGGCATATTTTGGCTACTTGCGTTTATAAAAGTGAACAGCAATTTTGTTATTTTAAATACAATACCCTTTATATTATTGCTATTTAGAGTCTCCATAAGATTCTAGATAACATTTATACAAGGCATCATATTGTCAAATTTTCATATTTTTTGAATAATTCATTTTTTTCAAAAACTTTGACAGATTTCAAGAGAAACTTTCCAAGCTAATGTCTTATTTATTTACAATCGTAATCTGTCAATAGTTTGTTATTATCTCTTAGGACGTAAGGTCTCTTTTTCGAGCTGTAAAATTGTACGTGGTAAACTCAGAATAGCTGTTTTTAAGAAAAACTACATGTTTTCTATTTGTTAAGTATGATCTAAATAGATTAAGAGTGTTTCACAGAAACACAACCAAAAGCTTTGGATAAGTCACACAATGTCAAAGACATAAAATGACCTTCCTCTAAGCCATCAGCTATATCTCTCACAATTTTCTGTATAGCCAGTGTAGTGCTACACGTTTTCTAAAGCCATATTGATTACAGTGAAGTATTTTGTGTTTTCTAGATATTTTATCAAACGAACGTTTAGAATACTCTCAAAAATTTTGCCGAAAATGGGAATGATTTAGATGGGACGATAATTTCCAATTTCATCTAAACCTCCTTTTTTGAACACTGGCAGCACTTTTGTTACTTTTAATACATCTGGAGAAATCCGTTCAGTAACATAATTATGATTAATTGGTCAATAATTATATCGATTGTTGTCACAATTATTTTTTTGTTCAATAAAAATCCGTGTAGCGTGAATTTTTCAATCTATGCAAACCATTCACGATTTCAGTATCAATAAAGGCGCGTCCACACTGGAGCAACATTTGGCAACTTGTAGCAATTTTATGTTGCAACAAGTTGCTAAATGTTTAATTTATTAAACTTTTGACATAAAACAAACTGTCCTCACTAGTGCAACAATGTTAATGAATGTTTGAACTTGTTGAATCACAAATTCAGTTGAGTACAACATTCTGTCCATACTGCTGTAGTTTTGTGACATGATGGAGGAAGACTTATTAACTGCTACCGCGCCTGCTCCAGATTTTTTCATGCTGCGATATTTTTTTTGCTCTCTATAAAACTGAGCCACCAAACTACGGATTTTTCTTTTTGCCTCTTCCTGAGATGAGCACCCTACGGCTGAACAAACTGCATTCCATGCATCATTTTTTGATTCTCTGCATTTATATTTAACATTTTTAGGATTCCAAATACATGGATGTTGTCTATAATTGTCAATTAAATTTAAACAATTCTCCGAAGTCCACTTAAACGCCATCACTAAATATAGACGCGGCGGTCTGTCTACTGTCTAGTCACTCAATTTGCAACAGGTCTCAACTCGCAACAATCCGTCCACATCGAAGCAATGTTGACAAATGTTTCACTTTGTTTCATATTATCCTTTGATCTTTACCGCTAGAAACGGATTTATACAACATACTACAACTTGTGTTGAATCGCAACACCAACTTTATGCAACGCAACACAACATATTCCAACAAATATAAACATTTTATGTTGTAACAAGTTTTTGTTGTATTATGTTGGAAAATGTTGCTCCAGTGTGGACACGTCTTAACATGTAATAAAAATAAAGAGTCGCAAGAAAAGTGTACATCTTTCAAAAAATCTATGGCTACATTTTCATGTAGAATTAAAGGAACTTCTAAGATGTTTTAGAAGTAATTATTGAAATCGTTTGATGTAATCGAGCTTTCACAGACTTTTTTATTTGGAAATTTATTTCTGTGATAATTTATAACTTTCCAACTGTCACGAGACATATTTTCTGAATTGGAAAATAAATTCTCATAAGCCAATTTTTTTTTAATACCATTGTTGATTTATAGTTCTTCTTATACTTTTTATACTCACTATATTCCTTTGTAACATCGGCAATTATCTTGACTGTAGAAAGAATTTCTCGCATTACTATTAGTTCATCATCAAACCAAGAAATTGGACTTTTTTATTGGAAAATTAATTTCAGTTAACTTTACATACATTTCGATAATACATTGAGCTAATTCTGTTGCTGTTTTGACAGAAACAACTAAAGCCCAGTCAACGTTACTTAACGACTGTTTTAACATCACGATGTCATTACTTGTTATATGTCTTCTGTATGTAGAAGCACTATGAATTTTTTCTAGTTTGTTTTTAAGTAGAGAAATTGAGCAAGATGATCAGAAATACATGGGTCCACAATTTCACAACCAACTATCTCACTGCTTATGTTTGTTAAGTTGTTATCTTAAAAAACATAACATTGAAATATGTTTTGAAATCTCCAATTATTATTATTTCTAAAAGAGTAGCAGAGCAAAACACCAATAACTTTTTAAATAGGAAAACTAGAAAAACTTTAAAATTCCTATTTTCGGTTCTATACACTGTTACTAAAATAGTTTAAATATCTATAATTTCTAATGCACAAAATTCACCCTCATACTCAGTGATATATCATTTAAGTAAACTGGTCGTGTAGAGAATTTATTATCGCTAAAAATTACAACAGCTCCATGTTCCCTTACCTTCCGACAATAAAAAGTTGAAAAAAAAATACTCATCAAGCTTTAATATTGTTAATTCTTTTTAAGGAACTTGGTACTTTCATCCCTTTCCACATACTTTACCACTTTATCACTTACTTTTATGTCCAAAGACATTTTTTCTCAATTATTATCCTAATTAAATCAGATTCAGAAGATGAACTTTCAGAACCAAGATTTATAATAACTGGCTCGATCATTTTATCAGTAATATTGTCCAGCTTCCACATTTTTTCCTCTTCTTTAATAGTGTGATTTACTGCCTTTTCCCAGTTTTCAGGTTTTACATTATTTACGGCCTCCAAAAACAACTGTTTAACATCATGAATTTTAAAAGTGGTTTTTTTTCTTGAAATTTCACTCTTTATCTGTGCCCATACCAGTTCAATCGGGTTTAATTCACAATGATATGGTGGGGATCTAAGTACTGTCATTCCACGATTTTTGGCAATTTCATCAATTTCGTATTTTTTAAATTTTTCTTTATGAAGGGCACACAACGAATAAAGTTCCTTTCTTATAGATCCGGGATGGTACGTAATATTTTTTGAACTCAGCCAATTCTGCAAGTCTTTTTTTAACCACTTGGTTGTGGGTTGTTCTATAAGTCTGGAGTGATAACTTGCATTATCCATTACTATTACACAGTTCTTAGGAAGAAGATCTATCATTTGTTCGAACCATTCTTGAAAGACATCAGCGTTCATGTCTTTATGGTAGTCACCGGTACGAGTTGATTCAAAAGTTAATAAACCACCTTCAACAAAACCGTCTGAACTGCCAATGTGTACTATTATCAGCCTGCGTCCCTTTCCTGATGGTGGGTTTAAACCAGTAGATAAGTTATTTACAAAAGCGTGCCTTTGACTTGTAACAGTTTCATCCTGCCAAAATTTATTTGGTGTATGACCCTCGTTGATCCATGTTTCATCAAGATAAAATATTTTTCTTTTTTGGTTTCTCATTTCCTTTATGGTTCTTAGAAAATGTCTTCTCCATATGACAATATCGCTTCTTTCTAATAAAATAAACTTTCTAGGATTCTTTTTCCAGCGGAAGCCTATTTCTTTTAAAAGTTTCCATAACGTACTTCGACTCATTTCTGGGTAATCCTTATCATCTCGAACTGAGACAAGAACTTTATCCAATGTTGGAAATTCTTGTCTAAAGAAGAATTCATGCACTTTCCGTCGAAGTCCTTCTTTAAAATGATATTCTATTTGAAATTTTGGTTTCCCTGGAGCATTACGTGGCATTTGAAAACTACCACATTTCTCTTCTTTAATAACTCTGTAAATCGTAGATTTCCCAACACCAAGTGTACTGCTAACTAACTCAACGGTCTTATCAACACTTTCACATAAACGTTTGTCTGTAAATGATTTAAAACAATTAAATATTAATGTTTTTTCATTAACTGTTAGAGGACCAATTTTTCGGCGTTTACACGGCACTTCCAAATTTTCCATAACACTAGTATACACAATAAACTGCACCTTGCAACTGAAGTACCTACTTTTAGTGAACTGTTAAGAATTTTGAATACGCCACTTGGACCTTCCTATATACAAAATGGAAAAACCCACTATCACATTTTCTGTGGAATAAGTTTAGAAGGTAATTATCTAGTCAATTACTGTCGTAGATTCCTGGAATTAAAGAATTAAATGTTTGATTGTTGAAACCCTTACTTCGTGGAATGCACTCATTTCAGATAAAATAAAACGTTTTATTTTATCTAAAGAATTAAACTTTATTTTGCAAATAGGCAAAGAATTAAACTTTATTTTGCAAATAGATAAAATAAAACGTTTTATTTTATCTAAAGAATTAAACTTTATTTTGCAAATAGGCAAAGAATTAAACTTTATTTTGCAAATAGATAAAATAAAACGTTTTATTTTATCTAAAGAATTGTAGGTACTTATTAAACTTTTATTGGTTATATATAACCAATAAAATAAACATCTTACATTTCTTGCAAATTCATTAGTACCTGTTAACCTCCATCACTTCGACACTGGCAACCTTATTTAGGGATTAGTAACCGTCACAACTATTGTATTCTATTCTGCTCCAACCTTTATACCTGGTGGTCATACTCAATTTAAAATTGTTTTCCTATATACTTCTGTAAACTTGTTGACAAATATCTGTTTTTCATTGAGTCACCCGTATCAACAGTTTAGGGATTTGCATACATAATTTATTGTTTTATTACTCTCTCATACATAAAAATACACTATACAAAAGTATTAGAGACGTTGTTGACTTATCCATAAAGGGATACACGTTTTCCAAATTCTAAATATAAGGCAACATAAAAACAAAATAAACAAAGACGCCACAAAAATCGTAAGTAGATGTAACACATAGAAAGAATTTTTGTGTATTTACTAAAATTCTGCGCAACCTCTCCACTTGGGACATTTGAAGGACTTAGATCTCGATGCAGTGATACCGTACGTTACATTTTTGTTCCAAAAAGGAGTAGCCCCGTTAATAGCCGAGTGTTAGTGGCTAGTGTTTCACTTTTTAATGAATAATTTAAATTCCTAGCGTAATCTCCGGTTGAATGGGTCCAGGTCCAGAATAATTTAAACGGACGGCATTTTCTGCTGTAACACCCTTTTCAGCAAAGCGCCACGTTCGGCGACGGTACAGAACTAATTAGGGCGATTTCCAAAGGGATTTTGTTAATGTGCCAGATTTTGAATCATCGAGTGTGATGTGCAAACAGGCTCGCCTAAAAAGGTTATTTGCATAGTTAAAAATTTTAAACAGACAAATATGATTAGAGCGGACATCGATCTGGAACCGTTTAAATATAATGTAAAATATACGCACACTAAAAATAGTGCTCTACTTTTATCGCATAGATTTTCAATTTTTTAAAAAGTTAATTTTTCCTTTCAGTTTTGTTGATTCTTCTATTCTTAAAATCCTATATGATAAATACGTATGTCAGACATTCGTAATTTTTGAATTCATGTAAAATAATTTATATAAAAAATGATTTTAGAAGAATTAGTTTAAGACAGAATTTTTATTTATTATCTGTGTTTATCCATTCTTTTGGCGTGTCCATACTGTCTTAGTTGATTTATTCGGATGTCCTATGTTATATTGTACCTAACACCCAAAATTTATCGTATTCTTTCGTTTCTAACTCTGTATAATCTTGATTTTCCAGCCGCTCTTCTCCAGAAGTCCATTTCTGTTGCTTCTAATGCTTTTAAGTTTTTTCCTTTCAGATGCCATACCTCACTTCACTGTTATAGATTTTGTGTTTGTTTTCTTTGGGGATTATTTTGTCCTACAGTACACTGTTTAATTGCCTAATGGCTTGTTTTCCCTGGTTATTTCTATGTTTAATTTCTTCGTCTAATTTGCCATCGTTGGTTATTTGCATGCCTAAATATTTGTGTTTTTGACAGTGATTTATTTCACGCTGTATTTCTTCCAAGATTTCTAACACTTCCATGTTTGTATGGTTATGGAATCGGTTTTCGTGAGTTCCTTGGCAATCTTTTTATTTCTTATTCAGTTGTTGATATACGGATATCATAACGGATCAACTAGATTCAGACAAGAATACCAATTACTAAAACTAATTTAATGAAAATGAAGACATTTCTTCGCAATTATTATCTTAGTTTAGAACTAAGACAAAGAATGGTTAAGTGCTATAATTGGTCTGTACTTTTGTATCGAGTAGAAGTGTGGACACTAACAATATCAGGTATAAACATAATTAATGCATTGAAAGTGTGAATTCATAGACGAATGCTGAAAATACCTTGGACAACAAAAAAAATTAATAAGGAAGCACTACGGAGGGCCAGAAAGGTATAAAATTGCTAAAGACTGTTGAACATCAAAAAATGTCTGGGGCATATGTGGTGATATATATATATATATATATATATATATATATATATATATATATATATATTGTTATGGATCAGTTTATCGATCAGAAATAGAATAAAGAGTTTTTTTTTATTATTTTACTATACCGCGGGCATATAAGTTAAAATACAACCCTGTACTTATTTGTAATAGTTAGAATAAGAGAAACATTGTTCCGTGACGGGACTCTGACGAGTTTTTCCGTGAAAGACTGAGTGAATAGTGAAAGGACAATGAAACCCGTATAATTATAGATTTAGGAAACTTGTAATTGTATTTTGCGGTGGGCATTTTTCGAAAGTAAATACGAATTAGATTTAGATATGAGATTTTGAGAATTTGGAAACTTATTTCTGTTGAAAAAGGCAAAATTGTTAATGGTTTCTGAAAAGTAATTTGAGTGAAAGTAGTTTATTTGTTTTAAATATCATGTTGAAAATTTTCTAAATCGAAAATAAGTGGGAAGGATGAATGCTTATGATTGGTTAAAAAGGAATGGTGGGAATGAGAGAGTGGAGAAGGTTGTTTGGGAGAGATTGAAAGAATTATTATGTTACCGGCAGGCCAGAAGAGAAGACGTGTTTTCGTGTAGTCAATCTGAGTACCAGTGTTTTCGTTTGTTAGTGAAAAAGGTGGAAACTGAGAGTAGATCAAAATCGAGAAGATTAATACCTCTTTTGAGTCTGCATAGTCCACGAGATATAATTGAGAAAGAAAGGAGAATTTGTGAATAAAGACTGTCAAAAGAGGCTTGGGCGTGTGTTTTCGGAGGAGTAGTTTGCTGGTATGCGGTTTGGATCGATGCTGAGAACGGAAAAGATTTGATGGTAGCCGGACATAATCAATCAAGGAAGGAACTGTGGTTTGATCGAGAGGAGACATCATTGGTGTAAAAATAAAGGTCAGTCAAATAATTTGAACGAAAGAAAATTTTAAGATATTCTAAAGATAAAATCAAATATAAGCATACGAACTAAGATTCCAAGTTTCAAAGAGTTATTTTTTTTGTGAATAAATTATATTTTTATATGCTCATTTTTTTTAGTAGATATTATTATAAAACAGATCAATAGATAGTTTGTAATTAAAATTAAATTTAGAGTATAGGAGTTTGTTGGGAAAGATAATTGCCCACAAAAGTTATTTATTAATATTCATCGTTTTGCTTATTGAAAATAAATAATAATTTGTGTGCATATTTATGTTGTTTTAATGTTAGTTCCGTTTCCTGTTCTATCCCGATTATGAGCAACTAGGAGATACTGAACCCACTAGAAGAGATATATAAAGTAAACTGATTAAAGTAAAATTAAAAAGGCACCCTGAGAATTTTTAATAGTAATTGAATTGTATGACTCTGCATAAATTAGTGAATTAATTAATTAAATAATTGGATTAATTAAATTAGTGTTAATTAATAATAAAATATTATAAAGCAGATCACAACAACATATATATATATATATATATATATATATATATATATATATATATATATATATATATATATATATATATATATATATATATATATATATATATAATATCCCATAAATGGACTAAAATATTAACTGCAGGACAATTATTTCATATGATAGAAGATCAAGAAGCCTTCATAATGGTAATCACCAACTTCGGATAACTCTGATATGGCACGTGAAAAAGAAGATGCAGATATTATTGTGAAGCTATTTTCTTGTGACATTTTAGTTTTTAAATTTATTTTTGACGTTTCAATTTCCACTTTGGAAATCGTTCTCAAAATACAAAACATTGATAAATTAAACAAAAACTTATTGTATGTATGTATAGCGTTAACAGGCCTTTTAGGACCATTGCTGGATGGATAATTTCCATCGTTTTCTGTTCTTAGCTATCAGCTTCCAATCTTCGATTCCCATCTCTCTGACATCTTCCATCACTACATCTCTTAATTTCTTTCTTGGTCTTTCTCTCTTTTTTTACCCTTAGGTACCCTTCAAACAATATTCTTGACTAGTCTAATGCGTTGCTTTCTTTCTAGATATCCGAGGCATTCCAGTCTACGTTTGCACCACTTTTGTTATTGTAGAGTTAGCATACAATTGGTACACTGCATTAGTTCGTCTTTTCCATTCTCCCTGTACTACTTTTTCATCAAAAATTCTGCGAATTATCTTTCTTCAATGCTTGCAATCTGTTCTGTATGGTTTTGTTAAAAGTCCATGTCTCGGCAGCGTATAGCATTGTGGGTCTATAGTTTTGTATTATGAGATACATCTTTGGACTTAATTATTTTGCTCATGGCTTCAGCACACCTGTTGCTCTTGGCCAGTCTTAGGTTGATTTCAGTTTCTTCCTTACATATCTGATCAATACTTATATTCATCCACATTCTCGAATTCTACAACTGATCCATCCTCCATTTCCAAATTAAAGAAGCTCCTGGTGTTTATTTCTTTTTTGCTCGAGATTTCCATGGACTTGGATTTATGGATTTATTAATATTAATTTTCAGTCCCATTTGAAAGCTTTCCTGAATCAGTTTTTTTGCTATACTTGTCAGTCCTTTTCAATTTCTTGCAATGAGAACCACATCATTAGCCTATGCTAAGCATTGGCGCACTTTGTATAAAATAGTGCCTGACCGATTTATCCTTATCCTTACAATTTTTTCTAGAACTATATTAAATAGCATTGTAGACAATGGGTCTCCTTGGCGAAACCTTCTTTTACTTCGAATTCTTCTGAGACTGTACCGTTGCATTTCACAGCACAAATGTCTAATTGTCATTTTAACCAATCTTACTATTTTTTTCTGGCACTTGAAATTCTTTTGGCGTTTCTATTAAGTTGTTTCTGTCTATTGTATCGTAGGCGGCTTTGAATTCAATGAAAAGTACGTGTACTGAAATATTGTATTCACAAGTGATCAGGATTTGTTTTGGCATAAAAATTTGATCGGTTGTTGATCTTCCCTTGCGAAATCGTCCCTAATATTCTTCTAGATTTTTTTCTACATGTATTTCTAATCGTTTTTTAATTAGTATGGCGACCAGTTTACATATTATCTCTAACAATATATAATCCAGTAAAATAAGACAAAAAAGGGGGCAAACCTCGGAATGAAAGATAATAAGCTGAAAATTTGCATACGTCTTTATTTTGATGATATAAAACTTACCTTAAAAGTCTCATATAATCACGTGTCCGCGACTTAAGATATTAAAGGTCAAAGGTCACGAAAATGAGTTTTCTGCAAATATCTCGTTTCCCTTACGCTTTATGACATTTAAGGTGGTAAGAAAAATTGTAGAATGGAAAATTCTCCTTCAATTTTTGTCTTAAGTACTTTTATGTACCTTTAACCCTTCTTAAGATAGAGCGCAAAGAATGGGGGACCGCTTACCTGTTTATACGGTAACGTGAAGTCAGCCAGTAGGATTTAATAAATAATAAGTTATATAGTTAATTATTCACTTAAAATAATATTATTATCATTCAATTTTTATTATTTATTATTTAATAAACTATATTTATAGATATTAATTATAAAATATATATTTTTTATATAATATTTATTTTAATTTTAACAAACATACAATATTAAATAAAATACTTTTCGTCCATATTACTACGAATATTATATCTCGAAATACAAATCTCTTGTACGGCGGTTGCTGTTTCTGCGAAGCTGTAGCAGATGCTCTTTTGTTATATATGACCTAACCTTTTCTTTTTAATATGACTTTCTACACACCGTGGCGAATGAGTTTGGGACTTAGTATATACGCACAATAGCGGTGGAGGGATATTTCACTTGATGATGGAAATGGTAGGGTAGAGCTATTTCTCTGCGTTAGTATTTCTTTACCGAAAAAAATTTATTTTATCGTTCAGTTGAAAACGACATCTTAGCATCGACAGACGTATAATTTTGAGTGAATATTTTTAATTGCAATGGCTGATGTTTTATTTGTAACAAGTTAATATCAGAAGATGTCTCAGTGAGTGTTGTGCGTGGCTTACAAACATTCAAAACTGCAAGTATTGAAAGAAATGACGGTCATATAAATTATTTAAATACTTTGACTTCTGTTACGGTGCATGTTGAGTGTCGAAAAGTGTATATAAGTAAACATTCAATTGCTGCATCGAAGCGACGTGCAGAAGAGGATGAAACTTCAACTGCAGCAAGTCCACCTCGTAAGAACCGAGAAGAAGTATTTGATTTTAAAATATCTTGCTTGTTTTGTGGTCAAGTAATTCGGCTGGGTAATGCAAAATGAATTTCTGGAACCAATAACAACATTATTACCGCCAGCACCAGAAGAACTGCTGAATACAATATTTTGCAATTGCAAGAAAGGTTGTGGTTCTAATTGCGGATGCAGGAAATCAGGATTGCAATGTACTTTAATTTGTGGGCAGTGTAATGGACAATCATGTCTAAACACTTCATCAACTTCAGATGATTTCAATGAAGAATTTATTGAAAATAAATTATTATTATTATAGAAAATTAATACAAAAATATTAACCATACATAATAAAAGAATATATATTATATTTGTAACTTTAATAAATCGATTATTGGATTAATAAATAAATATATAATTTAAAAAAATAATAAATATGATTTTTTCAGTATTTAATTAAATATAAAAATGATTATTGTTGAATTCTGCACTTGATCTTAATTTATCGTATATACAGCTGTTAAAAATATTATTAAAGTTCTGCTGTTAAAAATATTTTATTTAATATTGTATGTTTGTTAAAAATAAAATAAATATTATATAAAAAATATATATTTTATAATTAATATCTATAAATATAGTATATTAAATAATAAATAATAAAAATTTAATGATAATAATAGTATTTTAAGAGAATAATTAACTATATAACTTATTATTTATTGAATCCTATTGGCTGACTTCGCGTTACCGTATACACAGGTAAGCGGTCCCCCACTCTATGCGCTCTATCTTAAGAAGGGTTGAATTTTTCTTACCACCTTAAATGTCATAAAGTGTAAGGGAAACGAGATATTTGCAGAAAACTCATTTTCGTGACCTTTGACCTTAAATATCTTAAGTCGCGGACACGTGATTATATGAGACTTTTGAGGTAAGTTTTATACCATCAAAATAAAGACGTATGCAAATTTTCAGCTTATTATCTTTCATTCCGAGGTTGCATCCTTATTTTACCGGACTAATATTCCTCTATAGTTTGCGCATTCAGTTCTATCTCCCCTTTTGTGTATAGGAATTATAATGGACTTGTTCCATTCTTGAGATATTTCTTCGGCATCCCATACTTCTAGTATTAGCTCACTAAGTTGGTTTATTAATGCCTCTCATCCATATTTTAAGTTCTCTGCCACAATGCTGCTCTCCCCGGGGACTTTTGATTTTTTATATCTTTTATTAGTTCTTCAATTTCTTCTCTTATGGGCTTTGGTATTTCTTCTATTACTATTTGAGGTTTAATAACATTTTTTTTCAGTTGTCACTCAGTCATTTAGTATCTCTTTGAAATATTCTTTCCACCTTTCACATATTTGGTCTTTCTTCACTATCAGTTTTCCTTGCTCACCTTTAAATTCATCGTTCTTTCTTGATACCCAGTTTTAATGTATTTTACCTCTTTGTAAAAAATTTTTATTTTATTTTTTTGTAATTTTCTTCAATACGATTTACTTTATTATTCATATACTTTCTTTTCTGCGCCCTTAGGATTTTCTTTCGTTGTTTATATACCTTTTTAGGTCGTCTTGTTTTTTCGATCGTAAACTTTTTAATCTTAAATCTGACCTTTTATTTACCCTGTTCTACATTCATTATTAAACCAGTGGTTTTTCTAAATCTTTTTGATCTTCGTATGTTCTTCGACCTTGCTTCCTTTATGGTGATTGTCGTTTTCAAGAACTTTTGTTATATGTTACTCACAGTAGCACTATCTTGTTTGGAGTAGATTTCTTGTATATCTTGTAAATTTTCGCAGTTTTTCAAAATTAAATTTACGTTGCACTTTTTTTCCGTTTATGCTTTTTAATTATTGCATCCCTCATATTAATTCTAATCAAAAAATAATTAGACTCTACGTCAGCCCCTCTGCACGTTTTCACATTTCTTATTAAATTTTTCGAATTTCTCTTGTATTAAGATGTGGTGCATTGAATTATTTTCATTTAATTCTGTAATTTTTCACGTTCCCTTAAAATATATTTTTTCTTCTGAAATGCGTACTCATTATTTTCAACCTGCTTTCAGTTGCGAATGTAATCAATCTTTGGTCATTATCAATCTGTATTCATATGTTTACTATTGCGCCCTGTTATGTTTTTATATATATTTTCGCTTTCGACCTCTGCATTGGCGTCTCCTATAATAATTTTAATATCTTGTCTGGGCATTTATTCACACAATGGCCCTAATTCTTCATAAAATTCATCTTTTACATTTTCTCCTTTCTCTTCTCTTTGAGCATGTATATTTATCAGCGATATCATGTTCTCTTCTCCTTAATTTCTTATTGCTCACATTCTGTCAGATTTTGCTACGAATCGTTTTACCTGCTGCACGTCTTCTTGTACCAGAAAACCCACTCCAAAATTCCTATTATCGCCTCCACTTGTATAAATCATGTATGGACTAATCTTTTCAATGTTGTTTCCAGTCAAATGTGTTTCTTGTATTGCTATGATGTGTATTTTATATTTTTTAAGTTCTTCTATTGGGTTAATTAATGCTCCATCTTCGTATACTCCTCGTACATTCCATGTCGCAACATTTAGGTACTTATTCTTATTTTTTGTTTTGCTATTTATGTTCAAACTCATTTTCCTGTTCATCGCTACGGTTCGTCGGCATAATGGGTCGTCTTTTCTTTTTCAACTATGCTATGCTGTTTCTTGGGTCCATATTTCTAGAATTTTTTCGTTTGAAAGTACCAATTCCGGCCCATTCCCATTTAATGTAATTTACAGTTAGTTTTTGTACCCGTTCTTTACGTTTTTACCTTCAGCTCAAATTCCTTGCCTTTATTTACAATTTCCTGCCTCATGTGTCTTTCTTTTTCGGTCAAGTCATAGTTGATGAAGATTTTTTCTCCAGTAAGAAATCTGAGTTTGCTTTTTTCTTTCATAAGCTTATTTTTTCGCCATAATCCTTTATTTGTACTAGACATATATTGTTTTTTAGCTTAATTGCAGTTTCTATTCGACATTTTTTGGGTGCTTTTGTATAAAATCTGTTACGTTATTTTTTAAGAGTGTTTCATCTGTTGCAACTATTGGTAGACCCATAATTACTATGTTATTTCTTTTTATCTGTTTTTCAATTAGTTCTACTTTGTTTTCAACCTGGGTTAATTTGTTTTTTGTTTCTTCTAATTCTTGCTTTATCTTTACATTTTCTATTTTAGCGCTATCAATTCTTCTCTATATTCCTTATTTTCATTCGTGATTTCTTTCAGTTCCCGAGCATCTCGGTCTCATACTCGGTATTTCTTGTTATTTGGTGAAAAATTCTTCTAATAATTTAATTTTATCTGACTTATTTATATAACAATTTAGACATATATTATACATTTTAAAGTAGGAATATTGTCAATATTGTCGAGTTGCGTTCCTGGAACGACTTCATTGTAATATAGTTCATTCGATTACATGAAATCAACTTTAACTTGAGAACATCCGTCAGAAAAAATCATAGCATGTGATTCTTCTTTAAAATCGAATGAACTATCTTACAATAAAGTCGTCCCAGGAACGCAACTCAGCAATATTGGCAATATCATTTAAAAGTCGTCTACTTTAAAATGTATAATATATGTGTGAATCGTCAATATGAATAAGTTAGATAAAATTAAAGTATTACAAGAATTTTTCACCAAGTATCGTTGCACAAAAACATATTTTTGCATATTTTATATATTTTTTTTAGTAGATATGATTAAATATGACACATTTGAACATTCCTTAACGCATAAAGAAATACACAATAGTCCTTGAAAAGCTAATGACGGAAATTATCCAACTTTTCAAGCTTTTGGATGCTGTATCTTCCTGGCAGTATTCTCGGGTCCCTTTTTTTCTGCCCCTATGTATAAATTAACAAACATTTTTCCGCAACCGTTTCCCTAATAGGAAAAAGCTCCAAAAGCAAAAGTGGCGTATTCATTGCGGACGTAGATTCTAACACTCAAAGCATGTATTTCAGTTTCATTAAAAGTTCCAAGCAATTAGAAAAGCTCTAATGTCTGTCTTTTTCCTTTTCTATTTTTTCTTCTCTGCCTGTGCCCATGCTTCGTTCGCCGATCGTAGTCCGTAAATGATGCCCTTTACAAACGAGCAGAAATTAAAAAAGGCTGAATGCTGAAAGAAAATCAATGAGCCGTCATTTAAGGATATGTGGATATGGACCTAAGAGTCGGAAACGACGTCCTTTGTTATGCATAATAATTCAGCTGAAAAATGTCCCAAAATGCGACTTTCAAAAAAAAAATACCAACTAAACTATTAAGTAGTATTTATACTCATATTTGGCCAATATGATCTTTTTAGTTTTAAAATATTAATAGCGATATAGAAGAAAAATGCATTTTTTAACGTTGCTTTTTCATTATTTTAGACAAAAGTCACTATAACAGTCATCTAAATTTTGTTATCGAATCTATCATCCGTTATGTTCTTCCTCATGTTTCCAACCCCGTCTATCTTGCGCCGCTCTCATCCAGTTTTTAATGAGTCTTCTTAAATCGTCAGTCCATCTTGTAGGTGGTCGACCGACGCTTCTCTTGTCTTCCCTTGGCCTCCATTCCAATAACCTCTTTGTTCATCGCCCATCTGTCATTCTGGCTATGTGTCCTGCCCATCTCCATTTTAGTCTGGCTATCTTCTCGATGATGTCAGTCACTCCGGTTCTTCTCTTCGTGGGTTATTCTGTCTCGCAGAGTTATTCCTAACATGGACCGCTCCATTCTTCTCTGTGTGACTCTCAGTTTGGTAGCTGCTGCTTTTGTTAAGGTAAGTGTTTTTGCTCCGTACGTCAAGACTGGGAGGACGCACTGATCAAATACCTTTCTCTTTAGACATGTGGACAGCTCACTTTTAAAAGTTTCTCTCAGTTTTCCAAATACTGCCCACCCAAGGCCGATTCTTCTCTTTAGTTCATGAGTCTGGTTATCCCTGTCAATCATAATTTCATGTCCCAGGTATTTATATCTATCTACGAGTTCTATTTCTTTCCCAACAATACTGATGTTCTGGTTGGGTACCAAATTGGTCATGATTTTTGTTTTCGAGATATTTATATTTAAACCTACACTTTCTGTAGCCACAACGAGTTCTTGTACCATCTCTCTTGCCATACCTAGATCTTCAGCTACTATAAGTATATCAGCGGCGAAACGTAAGTTGTTTAGATATTCTCCATCTATTTTTATTCCCTTTGTCATCCCTTTGTTCCCAAGAGTTTGGATTGGATGACAAAGGGAAGACAAAGGTACGGTATATTAATATCGATATATCAAATCGCTTGTAATTGCTTCCGTAGAAAATTTATTTATTGTATTTTTGAGAAGCTTTTTTACAAAATTTTTTATTTAGGATTGGATCCAAGCTGTATTAGAAGACATTTAAGACCATTTTCTAAGGTAGTTCTTCATGACAAACCAATGAAACTCACTGAAATCCTCGTTTTTCTTTATTATATCCTAATTTTAGTATGTACACTTCCCGTCATATAAAACTGGTACACTTTTTTTTCCCAATGTAAACCTGGGTTCAGACTGGATACAGTGGTTCGTGAATTAATTCGCTGTTGCCATCACAGATAACGGAATTGCACTAAATCTAATTAAAAAAATAAAGTTATTATTAGATAGGTATTATTTTTATCATTAACAACAAAAAACCGTATTTAATAAATTTAATAACCAGAGATAGGGTTCAGCTAATATCCAAAATATTTTAAGGATCTTTAAACCTAGATTATTGGCACAGGGAACATTGGAATGCAGCTACTGTACCTAATTTTTTTCTTCAATTACCTACCGAACACGAACTGTATTTTATATCAATAAGTTTAGTCACAGGCCAACTACCAAGATTTATTTATTATTTATTATATGAACGATAACATTAACAAAAACTAACATTATACTTTATCCTACGTAGATTATAAAGTGACAGTTACAATCCAATACCTCACTGTAATGTTTTATTATAATAATTTAAAGTTATGTGTAGATTGATTTTATCTATCACTATATTTGAATTGAAATATTTTCATAAATTATAATAAAACACAAATCAAGGTATGAGTACTTAATTGAGATAATAAAAAATTACAAAATTAATATGAGAATTTTTTAGGATGCATGTTTAAACAAATTTAATGTGACTGACTGATCGAGAATGCTCGATGTTTTAGTTTTTAGAATACTCCAAACGCGGTCTATCACACATAATTTTTAGCTGATTTCATATAATATTTTCGTTGAACTGGCAACAGTGCCCTAGAAATTAGAATGACACATGTGACAAGATCAACTTACACAACTTGAAAAACATGATTTTCGGTAATAAGAGTTGTACCAGTTTTTTATGACGCGAACGGTACTTAACCCTCCGTTAGTGGTGTGGGTGACATACGTCACCCACTCCATTATTTCTACTCACATATTTAAATCGGTAGTTGTCAGAGCTACCTAGGCTTTAGTGTATTCTAAGCAATCAGTGACTGAATGTCTAACGTGGTTGTGCACAGTAACACGCGCTTAGTTGACAAGCATTTCCATCAGTCTTTTAGTGGTTAACCATTATTCCTCATGGCAGTAACCGTGTTCTTAAGTTTGTAAAAGTAAGTTTTCGATTTTTCTCTACTAACTATTCTAATTTTTTGGCAGATATTGATAATACTTACAAATCCTGATTCATAATGATATTCATTCGTGATTTTTACCGGATCTAACTTTTTTTAGAACAAAATGGAGAATTCGAAGAAGCTTCAAGTTGAAAGAAGTAACGATCCTGACGTTTGGTTGAAATTGTTCAAGTAGTTGATTGATAACGAGGCTGGACCTAAAACTGCGAGAAAAGTTATTTTGAAGAAGAAGACCAAGTGACTAAAAGTGAACATAATACAGCTTTCAAACAAGAAGCAGATAACATGGACAGAAGTAATACTAGTGAAAGTGAAAGTGAAGAAATTGACAATCGAGCGAAAAAGTTGGAAAAGCACGGGAAAAGATGAAACAAAATGAAGAAATAGAGGCCCTGTGATAAACGTACGAACTCGTTCACATAACATAATAAAATGCCATTTATCATGACCAAAAGGTATTGCTTGAGAAAAAAAGACTGAAACTAACATCTGGAGTCTCTTTTTCATTAAGATAGTGATAAACACCATAGTTCATTTGCCAGGTTTTATTGCCAGCGTATTTAAGCAGTTTCACTATTATACCATCGATTTCAGCTGCTTATTCGCTTTTAATCAGCTGCTTAATCGATTCGGGATAAAACCACCAGAAAATTCTGTTCCAAATGTGAAAAATGGGTTTGTCGTGACCATTTGAAAGAAATCTGTTTAAACTGCTATCAAAATGAATTATCGTTTACTTGAAAATAAAGTTTTGTTGTAATAATTTTTTGGTTTTATCTTGATAAATACACTATACTGATTATATTTGCATTGAAAATAAAATAAAAGCCAAAAAAAATGGCAAATAAAAAATGGGTGACATTTGTCCCCCACGCCACTAAATATGTCAATCTTATTTACGCCACTAAGGCAGTGTTAATTACTTGTTCTAATTAAATTTTTTTTATAGTTCGATTATAATCACAGACCTATAATAGTATATGAGCGCAATATATTAAATAAGACTTAATGGAACTATCTAACGAAGTTATGGGCATATTTTTGTTGAAGTAGCAACAATTTCAATTTAAATATTAGAGCTAATTATTGCCAAGAAGTACAAAGTAGTTCAATTTCATAATAAAGAAAGTTTTGTTGTACATCTTTGTAATACAAGAGCTTTCTTAAAAAAATAAACAAGTATACCATATCAGAATGAAACCGCATTGTCCAACTTTCTCGTTTTGAATCCTGTAGGCATTTTTCAGTTTTTCTGCTATATTTTTATGCTATTCTGTGTGAAAGCAACGAAACATCACGTCCTATTATTTTGTAGCCCTGCGGGCCCCTATTCACGTAGAAACCGAAGGTTACCAGGCGCGCTGACGTCCCTAACCAACTCCATGGACGTAACTATAAATATCCCGAGTGAATATTTGTGTTTATTCTGGAAAATATCAACATTTATGGAGTTTCAAAGGTTCTATGGAAGTGCGCCTTAAGGTATTAAACCATTCGAGTTTTGTCCAGTATAACCTAAATACAAGTTTAAGCTTATAATGCATGTGCTATTTGAACTTTCTCGTCAAATAATTTTCGTTTTAAAAGTAAAGCATTTTTTCTTTTCAATATTGACAATTTGTATCTTTTTTATATTGCTTCTAATCCAAAAAATTTTATAAAATATTTCTCCAATTCTAAAACAATATTTACGCAAATAAATAACACCAAGTATAAGTTTAAATAAAAGCAACTAATTCATCAGCAAATATAATATATTAAATAGGAAACAAACTTTAATTTGTTAATTATAATCAAACCTATGCAAACAGTCATCTGCTAGAAGAATGGTCAGAGATCAACCGATTCTACGTCACATACGACACAAAGCTGTCATAATTGTTTCACATAAAGATCTGTAAATGTGGCTACGACTCCGATAATTACTTTGTTAGCGCGAAAATCCAACATTTCTGTACAAAAAAATGTCTACGGTGCAATTACAAAATCCCAACATGGACCAATAGATGTTCATATTTATGTAACCCTCAAAACAACCAAGATACCCACCAAGATGTTTTAATCTCAAAAAAACCAATTGGACTGAGTAATCTCATAACCTAGATAGCGAACCCAAGGCTCTAGATCTAACATAAGAAAACTATCTAATACCTGTTAAAATTCTGTAAAGGATATCTAAGTAGCACATATTAAAAGGCTGCCGAAAATGTATACCAGGCCTTTTAAATGTCTCCAAAATTACCTTAAACAAGAATAAAAGTACTATTCAACAAAGATATATTTCAGTCTGTCTCCGGCTTCTGTACGCAATGTAACTATTCTTCAATAATTTTAAAGTGTTTGTTTGTCCTTGTGTAGTGTAGTGTGTTGTACAATTATATGTTTATGACATTTTATTCTTGTCGGATAGGCCGGAATTGACGAAATGCCCCTGTAGATGATCTAGGGATCGAAAGTACTTGGGCAAGATTAAATTAAACTGTGCTCGATATATGCCTTTTATTTGATCAAAGTTCATTCATTTATCCGAGCATTCAACCTTATATTTATTAATTAAAGATATATTCAGCAAGGAAACAGACTATGATAAAGCTGCTATAATAGCACTAAGCTAAGCTAGATAGAAGATATGGATATAAACTCTTAAGCGTATGGACATGTCTTATAGCAAAAAAAATGCTATACGCAACGGAGGCACAAAGTCAGCAAAGCAGCTTTGAACATTACTCCCACCATCTTGTTCTTGACATCAAACCTAATACTTTCTTCTTATTCTTCTTCTTTTCATATAAACATGTGTTTTTCAATGTGCCTCCAGTATTTTGTCGTTCCATCATTTCCTACGGTCTTTCTACCGACTGTTTTCCTATTGGGGAACCGTCTTTACTACTCATTATTACTATATCATTATTGGTCTGATGACTTTTTTGTAAATTCTGCCTTTCATTTCTTTCCCGATATTTTTATTTCTTCATATTGTTTTATTCAGGTAACCTGCGACTCTGTTTGCTCTATTTACTTGATCTTCCACATCTGTTTTGAGCTTTTCGTAGCTAGATAATGTGATGCCTATATATTTAAACTTCATCACTTGTTCTATTATCTGACCTTCCTGCCCCAATTTACATTTTAGTAAATTTGGTGTTATAACCTTGTATTCTGCATTTTTTGGTGAACTTAACTTACTTAACGCACTTTTTAAATTATCTTTACAGTAGTATTGCATCGTCTGCGTAGCAGATTATTTTAAGCTGTTTTTCTTCCATTCTTCTTTTTTTGTTCTTACTATTTCATCCATAATTAGATTAAAAAAAGCGGACTCAGGAAATCTCCCTGTTTTATCCCATTGTCAGCTTCAATAGGGTTAGTTAGCTCTTCTTCTACTTCTACTTTTATTCTGTTGTTTTTGTAGATATTTTACCGACCTACCTTGCGGACAAGTAGTTGATAACGTCCTTGAATCTGACCCGATTAAATGTCTTCTTAATGTTCACAAAAATTCTGAAAAAATTCCATCACGTACAGGTATTTTACAAAATGATGTAGTAAAGAGTAATTAGGAGAAATCAGCAGGATTTTCATGTCAGCACTTATACTTACCGTACCCCCTTCCCATCCAATTGCTGGCTCACTGAGCCTTCTTTTATGTCAGTGCCGATCTGTAGCGCTGCCCATTTCCCCACGATTAACAAGCAGTGAGTCTCTGATACTCTCCTACAGTTTACAGCATCTCTTTACTCGGTGCAGTTCACGTGTTTTTGTTACTAGTGCTTTAAAGTAATTACTGTTTTCTTGTGTTGTGTAGTTATTGTGTTGTATAGACATTGGACAGTGGCTACCAGAGGATGTACAAACTCGCCAGATTGCTTCTGTTTCATTTGCGGTAACTATAACGTCAAAAAGTAATAAAGAAACGTTTCCGATTTCTTTGAAAAAGTATATTTTTTTTTGGTATAAAGTTAGGCGATTAAGATAAGCTTTGGACCCCACAAAAAGTTTGTTCAGTGAGTGTTGAGGAACTGAGGGAATGGTTTTAAAGTAAAAAGCAGTCCTTACGTTTTGGAATACCAATGGTTTTAAGTAAGCCCAAATCATAGTAATGGCTGCTATTTTTTGTTTTTATAACGTACGAAGATTCAATGTGAGAAACAAATGGAATATTTTTTACCCTAACGTTCAATCAAACATTTACCCTTCCTTTCATGGACCTAAAGTGCCAGTACCCTCTCCTTCAGATTTTTTGGAATCTGAAGATATTAAAAAATTGCATTGGTTGATCATTGATGTACAGGTTAAAAAGTATAAATGCTAGTACGCTACACTGCGCCAAGCCGTTTATTTTGGGTTTGTCAAAGATTATTTCTTCCCTCAACACCCACATAGAGTCATCTATTTTGCAATAGCGATTGCTCTACTTTGTCAAGTTAGTAGTCCTTAAGAGTTGTGTCGACGTGGTATTTTAGCCCTCAGGTCGATGGCGATGGCTAGGTCTGTTATGTTTTTTTTTAAGTCTGTTCTCAATGTGTTCTGCCAGAGATAGACCTTTTGATTGCATTGGAATCTTTTTCTTACACAACACATCACTTGCTTCTCTCCACTTCATCTATTTCACCCTAATTCTACTACATGCACCTCCATCTATTTCCTCATTACTCTGTATCTCTTAAAGCTATTATTTTTACTCATTATCTTACATCCTTTCACCTTCATAAGTTGTCATTTTATTTGTAGTAACTCGGTAATTTTAATTTATTGTCGAAATTTTTTTGTAATTTTCGTATAATTGATAAAACACATGACAGTAGATCAAAAACCCAACACACTAATTTTGAGAAATATCCTTATAAATATGTCCTTATCCCCTTTCGCCCACTTTCCATCGTTCGACTATATTCAAATAAAAATAGCTATATTATTGCTATACCTTTTTGTTTGTATCATACCATGCCTTTATATTTATTTTTTTGCATTCTTGTAGAATGTAGATTTCTATAAATCAAATAATAACCTTATGTAAATTATGTTCGACTTTCTTCGACGAACGTCCATGAATAAATTGATATCTGGGTCTAAACACGTACAGAGCCGCAAAGCTCGTGAACGGACAAGTTGCAAACTTGTGGAAAGTTGTGTATTTTTGTTCTAAACTCTTTTCCGGTATGTTAAAGACATCCTAGGAGTGGGTCTTGAATAATGCATACTTTAGATGGGAAATTAAGTCGACCTCGTCAATTTATGATTCTCGTGATTTTTAAAATGATTTCTAGAATTGTATTCAGAACAAAAACTTTTAACACTTTTGGCAGATTTGCAAGTTTCGCTAAAATAAAAAATATACAGATATAATATGGCTAACCATTGCCTTCATCATACAAGCACAATACTTTTAGAATATTTTGCAATGTATTAGGTATAGAGGCAGCGAAAAAAAATCCTAATTGGGGTAGGCTAAAATATATTAAGGTATTATGAACACATAGTTAAACGAAAGGAAGGTAAAGAGATATTGGTAGTTGAAATAAAAGTAGATGGTAAAAGAATTTTGATGGTCGTTCCAAATTAAGAGCACTCTCTCTATATCTTTTTCTGAAACAGCACTCCCCGCATACGAGAAAGAAGAATGAATAGCAATTATACGTCTAATACCATAATGTTATTACATTCCTATGAAGGATAAAGTATAGAGGAATACTGTAAATGGGGTAAAATTGATCTCTCTAAAATTATTCATTCAAAAATATAATTTATTAATATGATTCAACAAAATCTATATTAATTATTTCTCCATAAAAAATATTTTTTTTTGACTAAGATTTTGACTAAACCCTAAACTATACCCTAAACGGGATAAAATTGATCACGCCTTTGGGTGATCATGGGGTGAATGAAAATTTCATAATATGTAATGGCGGCCGATCATGTTCACCCCACGTTATTAAAATTTTTAAAAAAATGTAACCATTCTGAAAAATGTATACTGGGGCGAAATTGATCATTGCAATTTAAACAACAATTTTCTTTTCTAGAGATTTATTTTATTCAGACAAAAAACAAAAATACGCTAAGACGCCCTAAATAAAGTTTCACAAACAAAAATTATCAATTAAAAAAAACTGAACCAAAGAGCCATATTCAATAAAAACTCAAGAAAATATTTTTCAAGAAAATATTTTTTTACAATTGTAATCGCATGAAACAGGTCATAAAAAGCGAACTTAATATGCTTAAACTAAAGGATGACAAAGTTGGGCTAGTGCTGCAATGTAGAACACCTTCTTCTTCTTCTGGTTCTTCCTGGAGATCTTTTGATCTGTTTAATTCTGAAGCTGCCTCTGGTCAATTTTCTGGGAGGTAGATTGCCAATTATCCCTCCATCTTTTAGGTGGTCTTCCGGGAGGTCTTAAATCGGGCGGATTGTTTTCTAGGGCAATTTTTGGAAGTCTGTTCTCATCCATTTGTCTTACATGATTGTACCACATCCTCTTACGCTGCCTTTCCCATCTTACAATATCTTGAATTTTGCACTGCTCTCTGACGTTTGTATTTCTCACCGTGTCTCTTCTTGTTTTGCCCACTATTGTTCTTAGGGTTTTCATCTAGGCAACCCTTACCATCTGTTTCGTTTTGTTGGTATCTTCGCGCACTTCTATGCCATATGTCATGATCGGTCGTATGCAAATCTTGCAGATTCTAATTTTACTATCTGTGCGCATATACGGATTTGACCAGACTATCTCCCGCAGACATCTCGACAATGCGGATGCTTTGTTTATCTGACTCCTTAGGTCCTTTACTGGAAGGTTAATGTAAAACACCAAAAAAGAAAATTTTAAACATCTTTGAACATTTTTATATTAAGTTTAAAGTGATATTCTACATGTCCATTACATCAACCCGTTTTTTAAACATACAAGCTGTTTCTGTTAAATTAAGGAATTCAGGATAGTGTAAAATGTTTTGAGGTATTCAGTTTGAAGGTATTCTTTACGTCATTCGTAGATTAATATCCTACAACGTCTAGCTCCTTTTTATTGGTTTTTTGAATTTAATTGACATAGCCACAGTATTGCTTCTTCCTTTTTCCTCCTAATACTTTGACTAACAGAAAAACTGATTCTTTGATGTCATCCTTGTTATAGACAAAGTATTCAACCCCATTATTATTGTCAGACACATTTAAGTTAGACATTTCAATTTCTGTTATCACTTGGTGGTTCTCCTTCTCTGTTGCTTTCATTTTCATTGGGTTGCCGAGCTACAATACTTTTCCCTGGCTCGACATTTAGTTTGGTGCTCTTAATATTTCGTCTGAATGGTGCAGTTGAATATCTTTTCTCCTTTAGATAATGTACCAAAAGGTTGTCGATTTGGCCCTCTATTTCTTCATCTTCTCTAGGTTACTTATTTAAAACTCTCGGAGAAGAAAGGGTAAATTCCCGTGACTGCAAAGGAGGAAATAATAATTCGTCTTATAGTACTGTTTTCGTCCGCTATTGTTGTTTTTTTTTTGTCCATGTGCTGAAGGGTAGTGTTTAACAAGCTTGGAAAAATCTTTCTTATCTATTGTGAATATTGTGGGGTGACAGTTTTCCAATCACTAAGAGTTTCCCTCCAAGCCATCTGAAAGGGACGAAAAAAACCGACATCAAATGGTTGGGTCAAATGCGTTGAGTTTTTGACCAAACATATGAAACCCACAGTGTTTTGTTCGCCTAAAGATATCACTTCATCGGTAAAATGTGAGGAAAGGTTATCTCCTATGGTGATTTTTCGCCCTTCAAGATGTTTTGCATGTATTAATAAAGTCAAAGTAAACCAATTAGTAAATGTCTTTGAATATATCCGTCCATGATATGTGCGATTATATCGAGAACCTACAAACCAGCATCTGTTAGTAGGTACAGCAAGGTGATCATTTTGGACCATTTTCAGTTAATTGTAACCACATTTTTTTTTGCTTTATAAATTATATGGTGGTAACAGCAATCCTGAAGCCGAAGCACCTATCAATATAGTCGTTGCTGCTTTAGTAAAATTAAAAACCTGTTCGAGATATTTGGTGCTGCGTTGAAATATAATTTTCTTATTTTCGGGGTTGCCTTGTACATTGGTCCCGTCTTAATTGAATATGTTATTAGGTGGAATATTTTCTAATTCTCTACGCAGATTCTCAAAGTAGGCAACTAAAGTTTCTTTTGGAATGTTAGCTCTAGTTCGTTTAATATTGGTAGCGACTTTTTGGGTAATTTCTCCTTTATCCGGTCTCAGTAATGAAAATGCCCAGTCAGGTCCAGGTAAATTATTTTTGAAAAAAGGCACTTGTCGACCCTGGGCATCGAAAATACGTTTGGCTAAATATTTTATATCTCGCAAAGGGAAAATCTCCACTCGCTGCATATTGTTTCACGCTGTATAATGGGTTCTTCTTTACGTTTGCGAAAAATACAGTCTGCACTATTTTTCCTTCTATGTCCGCCATTATAGCGGTTATTAAGGATTCCACTGCCCAAAAAATTACATCTGTTAAACGGGTAGTGCCTTTAACAAACGGATGGCACAACACAAAAGAGTTTTCAATAATAGAAAAATTTATTCTACAAACTTACTCCGCTTTCTCTAGAGCCTAATCATTCTTTTAATAACAAATTTAAAATTTTTCACATTTAAAATTAAGGTCTTATAAGCTATACTCATTAGAGTCTATGAAAATTAACAAATTAAGAAATACAAAAATACAGATATAATTCTAAATGACCAATTTGAGACAAACAGTTCTCCTTTTCTCAACTTATTCAGTTGAAAACTATAGTCTTAGACGCATAACAAACATAGCTATCTTGAGAAAAGAACTCTGTTAAAACAGTTGTAGTGATGATAAATTTATAATAAAATTTGTGGAAGTGTTAAAAACAAAAGTTTTCAGTAGTTTATTGCTTGATTATATTTTTTAGCTCAAACTTTTATACAGATCCTGTATGTATATATCCACATTCTTCCAAATATTTTATTTAATTTGTTAATAACCATACCCTTTACACTTATTCTTAACACTTTATTACAATCAAAGATTACGTATCTCGATCATATAACGAAAATTTTCTTTTTTGGAACTTTGTTCACTTCATCACTACAACTAATGGAATTCATCAGTCCCACCAAGTTACCTTACTTTATTATAAATCTTTTTTTCAATTTCCACATAAGCGTCAGAAACATTTTTTATTAAATTTTTACTTCAGAAGTTCTATATTAGTTTTTTCTTATAATGAATAAATTTTATAGTACAATAATGGAGCTATCCGATGATGCAAATTACTTTATTCTTTCATAATTATCTATCTTATCCATTAGCAAAAAAACTTTGCCAGTACGTATTCTATCTCAGTCCCTTTCATCGTTTTTGTGCAAAACTTAGTTCCAATTAACTTGGCGAATACACCTTCTCCCTATATGTATATACGTTCCGTCCCTTGTATTGCAAATTCAGTGTAAATTTGAACAGAAATTGGAGAGTAAATAGCTGGAAAATTTTCTACCGCGGCTAAGCCACGATTGGATGTACAGTCGAAGAGTCAGAGGCGTGTGGTAAAATCGATGAAGGTAATTAAAGTCAGCTAAAATGGTTTTTGTATCACATGTTAAATACGAAAAAACCAATGCGGAGAAATTTGAATTAGTCGTATATATATATTCCAATTCCGAAAGAGGGAAACTTAAGTAATTGTGGTTATGCGAAACATGGAAGCTAACAAAAAAATAATTAAGGTACTGGTACACTTTTGGTGTGCAAAAAAGGTATAATTTCAATAACTTTTTCTCGACTTTTTTATTATATTACAAAATTTATTTTCTTTTGCCAAATTCATTTAATTCTTTTTGTCATTTGACAAATTTAATTTTGTTTGTCATATTTTTTCCATGTAAACCGGGACTACACGCGTGTCGGTCGAAAGTACCGAGCCGTGATAAATTTAAAAATGACGCTGTTTATATAGTGGTGGTGGTACTGACTTTCCTGGAATGCTCCAAGCGGTTTTCCTTTTTCCGACTTGCGTTAAATTATTTCAGTTTTTATTGGGCCTTCGAGAGTTATATTAAGCCAGTATTTTTGTAGTAGGTACTTTTGAATCAAACTAATGTGTACATTAGTATCAAAGATATTTGTGTTGCAGTTTCACAGTTTTAGATATTGGTGTGCTTTTTACAGTTAATAATACCGTAAGTGAAGCCTGTGTGTGGTTCTTTTTATAATATTTGTTAAGTCTGGTATTTAAATGGAAAATATATTCACATGTATGGTGATTAGTAATAGTATTTTTTTATTTGCAGGTTATGTGTTCATACGAGAAAGAAATAAAATAAAGCTTAATTTAGCCATATGTGTTGACATTGAGAGCGACAATGAGATAGATGGACCTCCTGAAGACCAAGATGACGTTTTGAAGAACAATGATCATTACTCTAAATCTGAGCAATCAGAAGAAGAAGACCTACCAGATTTTAATGAAACTTAACAAGATCTATATATATGGTCTTCAGTAAGAACATGACACAACCAGCACAAATTAGTATAAATGGTATTCACATTGAAAAAGTATCAAGTTGTACTACGAGTAACGGGCCTTGCCGAAAATATTAGACTCCCCTATGAGACAATATAATGTTGAAAGCCCGTTTGAAAGAATAGCTTTTGATATTACTGCGCCATTTCCAGAAAGTGAAAATGGAGGCAAATACATGTTGGTAGTAATGAATTACTTTACTAAGTGGGTCGAGATTTCACTTCCAGACCAGAAGGCACCATTGCAGATAAGTTGATCCAAGAATATATCGGCCGATTTAAAGTACCTTTGGAGATCCATAGTGACCAAGAAAGAAACTTCGAAAGCGATCTATTCCAAGGAATATGTGATAGACTAAGCATGAAGAAAACAAGAACTACAGCATATCATCCGCAATCGGATGGTATGGTAGAACGTATGAATAGGACAGTTGGCAAGTATTTGACAAAGATGGTATCCAATCATCAGCGAGACTGGGACCAATATCTTCCGTTCTTTACAATGACCTGCAGATCTGCTGTTAACGAATCAACAGGCCAGAATCCTATTCGGAGTTTGGTTGTTGACCTGGAGAAGATGTAACAGGTGAAGATTATCTGATCAAATTACGAAGAAGAATAAACAATGTACACGAGTTGATCCGTTCCCATCTTCAGATTGCTAGCGACTGAATAAGGAAACGGTACGATACGCAAGCCGAAAAGGGGTGCTTTAAGAAGAACGACAAAGTCTGGCTCCATAATCTCAACAAGCAAAAAGGTTGATCTCTCAAGTTGTAGCAGTTTTGGGAAGGTCCATACCTCATTATAGAGAAGATCAACGATGTTATTTACAGAATAAGCAAGATTCCGAGTGGAAAGCCGATGATAGTACACCATAACTGGCTGGCGTCCTTTGAAGGTGACCACGACGTAGATGAAGAAGTAGAAGTAAACCAAGTCCAAGATGCGTCTGACCTCACGTTTGAGGAATTTATGGAGGCCTATGGAGGTACCGGTAAAGCAAGACACCGAAGTCTAGGTGTTAATCTGTTGCAATCCGCATAGTTACTGGTGCGAAGAGAAAACCGCCCCTTGTCATTTTTAGACAACGGGAAGTTGTAAAAAAGGGTCCACTTTCCGATACCAGCATGTCGTTCCAGTTCCAGTCCCGACAAGGTTCTAGGAGGAAGCATCTTTTAAGAGTGGGGCAATGTTACGATAAATATGACTCATGACCTGTGCTGTAAACATTGTTTTTCACATTTGTTTTTCTAGCGGGTTCCCCTACGATAAAAACCTGTCTGGGTCGATGGCAATCGAGAACATTCAGGAAGGTCAAAATCCGGTTCTAGAGAGTTCAAGGGTCGCCGGCCGAAATCCTACGGAGCTCTGGAATAGCGGCTGTTGTATATATATAGAGAACCTTTTTATTTTGAAGACAGTCTGAAAATATAATCGTATCGAGTATATATTACAATAAATGGAACTATTTTTAATAGATGGACGCTAATTCTCGCATTTGCTGACGATTTAGTTATAGTGAGCATGAGTACGAGATACATGTTGCAATATCCTACAAGGCTTGCGGACGCAGCAAGTGAATTAGAACTTGTGGTAAACGAGAAAAAAACCAAATATACGTTGGTTTATAAAAACCCCCGAAATATACAACAGAAAATTTCAATTAACAAACATATCTTTGAGCAAGTCAAAGAATTCACATATCTTGGATCGCTAGTAAACGCAACAAATACGACAAGGGACGAAATACATACATAGACGCATAGCAAAGCAAACAGAACTGTTCACGCTCTCCAGAAACATTTGCAAAGAAACAAAAAATAAAAATAAAAAACGTGCAGTAAAGCTCAATAATATATACAAGACCGTAATAAGACCGATTTTGATATATGGGGCTATAACGCGGACCTTATCTCAAAATGATGAAAGACTTGGTATTTTTGAGAGAAAAATTCTTAGAAAGATTTTTGGGGCCGTAAATGAAAATGGGCTATGGCGTCGAAGATACAACTTTGAACTATATCAGTTATACACCGTTCCAGATATTGTGAAATTCGTTAAAGGCAGAAACTTAGATGGGCTTTACACATTGCTAGGATGTCAGAACACGAATACACGAAGAGATTAACGTTTTCAAAACCAGAGGAACAAGAAGCAAGGAGCGACCACGAAGGAGATGGATTGATGATCTGGAAGAAGACCTAAAGATTCTAATGGTGAGAAGATGGAGGGAAGTTGCGAGGAATCGACAGGATTGTCGAGCTACTTATGATGATGATGAAGGAGTCTTTTTTCGTTTGTAAATTCAATAATAAAAAAATGAATCTATTAAAAGGAATGTGTAGTGTTCATAGGAAAATTAAATATATTTTATAAATAATTTAAAATTAAAATATTATTTAATACTTTGGGTTAACATTGTATATTATAGAAATATTTACTGATTGTTTATATTCTTTGTATTGTTTATATTTCTAAATGTAAAGCGTTACTAATATTGAGCTTACGCTCTGCTAAGTAAGTAATGGTGTGATTTAGATAAACCCCTTGACATTTCGAATAACAAATCGTTATAAAGGTAGTCTTCGTCAAGTGAAGATGTATCGTTATTCTCCCTTCATTACTTGATGTTAAAAAGAACCAACACTTGCTCTCAAATAATGTATTTTCCTCCGGCAATACTACCTCGCGGTCCTTTTCTGATTTTCTAAGCTGATATTAAACTTTCTAATTTGTTGCCTCAAAACAAGAGTTTATATTTGCATCACTACTAAACTATAACGTTCATATTATACACATGTGTATTTCACTCAGTATAAACCCTTTATAATCATGGTCTTTATGAGATTATAATGGGCGTCTTTGTTAAATTTGACTACTACATCTAACCGCTATACTATAATGCCCCCATCTAATTGTTGCACTAATTTGCATAGTACGTTTCACCTAATTATACTTAATTAATGGAGGCATTTGTATATTTCTAAAGCATTTTAACCTCAATATAATACATTTTAAGTTGTATGTAAATGAGCTGTGTATTACCGTACAGCCAATGTTTAGTTGAAATATAGAGTTTGTTTTACTGAAAACTTGGTAACAGTCTTTGGGAAATTTTCTAAACATTGCCTGTTAACATTAAGGTAAAAATTTCAATGTTCAAGTTATTATCTTGATAAGCTTTCTACTCCATATATAACCTATCTTACATTTTCTAATTAATGATTTTGTTAAATGTTGCAGCTCTTTAAATTTTGCAAGAAATAATATATTTTGAGTTGAACAAATGTTTTCGTCTAATAAAATAAATGACCATTTTTCTCTATAATAATAAAAAATTTAATTTTCCAATTTATTTCTTTTTCTTCTTCTTCTTTTTATGTAGGCATGACTCTGTTTGTTGCTTCCAGTAAGTTGTCGTTCCATTATTTTTCTGGTCTTCTTACTGATCGTCTTCCTATTGGGGAACCATCTCTTGCCGTCTTTACTACTCTATTTGTTGTCATACGGCTTGTATGATTTTTTCGTTCTACTGTTCTATTTCTTACTCAGTTCTTGATGTTCTTTAGCTTACATCTACGTCGTATATCTGTACTTCTAGCTCTGTCTCATAGTCTTGCCATCAATTTTTCTAATTGTTTTCATCTCTGCTGTTTCTAACAACCTTTTTGTCCTATTTGTGTCAGGTCGTGTTTCTGCCGCGTATGTCACTATTAGTCTGATGACTGTTTTGTAAATTTTCTGGCGGTTATATTAAATTGGTGCAGCATAACTTGTAAATCATCTTTAATTTGAGAGAGTAGTATTGCGTCGTCTGCATAGCAGATTATTTTAAGTTGTTTTTCTCCCATTTGGTATCCTTTTTTAGTTCTTACTTTTTTATTATTTCATCCTTAATCAAGTTGAACAATAAAGGACTCAGAGACTCTCCCTGTCTTATATCATTGCCAGCGTTAATAGGGTCGGTTAGTGCTGATTCCTCTTTTATTTTTATTGTGTTGTTTTGGTAAACATTTTCGATCGTTTTGATTATTCCTATGGGTATCTCTCTTGCGTACAATAAGTATATTATGTTATTTAATTTGACCCGGTCAAATGCCTTCTTAAGGTCCACGAAACATAGATATGCCGGTTCGTTGCATTCTAATGATTTCTTTTGCCAGCAAAAGCCAGATTCTTGCTGGCCCAAAAAGCCCTGGTAGATGTGATATTATATCTGATGCACGGTTACGGCTTGATTCAGGAGCTATTTTTTAATATTTTTTCCTTCTTGTCAGTAATAATAATAAAAAAAGTGTTCAGCAATCTCCTTTAACTCCTGCTGTGGTATAGGTTGTCGTGGCCTCCTGTGTTTCTGAGAATTAAATAAACAGTTTGATTTGTTTAGTTTGATTAAGGACCTAAAAGTTGTTAAAAATGGCATACCAAACATTCAGAATTTTTGTTATGCCACTTTTGTAGCGAAGTTTTTATACACAGCGTTCTATTAATTTTTCTGTCTTGTCAAATTTAGATCGTCACTACACAAAAAATTACAACATGTAAAAATTGAAGTTAATTATAAATAAAACTTTTGTTTATGTTATATATATATATATATATATATATATATATATATATATATATATATGTATATATATATTTATATCATATTAGTGTAAAATATTTCATAATTTTTATTGGAATACTGTATTATAATGAAATAGTGTAGTAAGTGTCAAACCTTTTAAATGATGTAATGTAAAGATTTTTCGCAATGTGGACTAACAATTTAAGACAAGTTTAGTTTTATATTTTGCTTTTATTCTGTCAAAATGGTAGTGTTTTTTATAATTGATCTAACGAATATTATACAAACGATACGGAATTAATCTAATATTTGCAAAATTTTGGATTAATTAAATAACATTTAAGATATAAAATTTGAAATTGTTTACGTGTATGTGCAATCAGGCAAAAACCGACCAAATTAAACAATGGTTTCTGGTGCAGTAAATGTAAGAACATGTATCCCGTCTACATCTGCACATTTTTTGAACAACTGCGTGTACCCTTCAGAATTGTATTTATAATGTGGTTTTGAGCAGATCAAATGCCAGTTAAAACCGAGGCATAATTAATTTTAAATTTTAAAAATATAGAAAACATGGTAAAAAATATAGAAAGACTTTTGTCTTTCTGCAAAAAAAAAATTCAAGTTAGGATATTTTTAAACTTCTAACTTATAACATTAAAGATAATAAAGTGAAACAAAATATATTAATAGATTATTTTTGTTTTAGGTAAGGAAACTTCTAAACTCTGAGTATATTTATCTGAAATTATTATGTAAGTATTTTATTCTGGTAACTACTTTTGTCTTGAAATTATAAATAAAGGTAAAAATGATAACTCCCAAAGATTTTATAATATATATATATATATATATATATATATATATTCGTTTTTTTTTTTTTTTTTTTTTTTTTTTTTTTTTTTTTTTTTTTTTTTTTTTTATAACGTCTTACGACGTTGTCCGACTCCCAAACGCCACTGTATTCTGTCTTGAGTTAGGTTTTCGTCCAGATTTCGAGCGCTAATCGCTTTCCTAACTCCCAGGTTCCAGCTCTGTGGTGGTCTTCCTCGTTTCCTCTTCTCTGGGGGTTGCCACATCATCGTTTTTTTAGGCAATCTTTCGTCCCCCATTCGGCTCACATGCCCATACCATATGAGCTGTTTTCTCTCAATATCCTCAACTATAGTGCCCTCTATACCCATTTGTTGTTTTATCACTTCATTCCGTATTCTGTCGGCTCTTGATATTCTCATCGATCTTCTGATGGCATCCATTTCCGTGGCTTCGACCTTTTTCTTATATTTTTCGGTTATTCTCCATGTCTCAGCTCCATAAAGTAGGCTAGTTTTAATCATTGTCTCATAGATGTTCCATTTTCTTTTCTTTGATATTTCTTTACTCCATAGAATTCCGTTCAAACATGCTATAGCTCTTCGTGCTTGTACAATTCGATGTTTTATTTTTCGTTCGTCTTTTCCACTACGGTCGAAATGACGCCCAGGTATTTATATTCGTTGCATGGATTTATTTTTTGATTGTCATCGATATCGAGTTGTTCTGCTTCAGCTCCAATTGAGAGGTATTTTGTCTTTTCTAAATTGATATTTAATCCCCATTTCTGGTATTCTTCAATTAGTTTTCTAAGCATGTATTCCATGTCATCTTTGTCATTTGAGATCACCACCTGATCATCTGCAAACTGTAAAGTATATATGTAATCCTGATCTTTCAATTGTATACCCATTCCTTTGACTTTCCTTTTCCATTGTTTCAGAGCTGCAGAGATATAAATCTTAAATAGAGTCGGAGAGATACAACATCTTTGTCTGAGACCCTTAGTAACTGCGAATTTTTCAGCTAAGAGGTTTCCGAATTTCATTTGGGAGTTTGAACCATAATATAGATCTTTGAGAGCACTAACCAATGTTTGATGTATGTTTGATGTGCCCAGGACTTCCCATAGTTTATTTAGCGGGACTGTGTCATATGCCTTCTCAAGATCTACAAAAGTCATATGTAACTCTCTATTTGTCACAATTTTCTTTTCTATAATTTGTTTAAGACAGAAGATGTTATCTGTACATGAACGACCTGCTCTAAATCCTCCTTGTTTTTCGTCTTCAGACGATTGATAATCTTCCTCTATCAGGTCCCGTAGTATTCGACCGTATAGTCGACTCATTGAACTTGTGACCAATATCCCTCTATAGTTTTTACAATTTCTCCTGTCACCTTTTTTATATATTGGGGTCATATATGCTGTTTTCCATTCATCTGGTGTTGGATGTCCATTAATATATTCGTTAAATATCACCGTGATCATTCTGTGTAATTTCTCTGAGCCATTCTTTATTAATTCCGTAGTTACTCCCTCTGATCCACTTGCTTTCCCATTCTTCATCCCTGCTATAGCTTTTTGAACTATGTTGATGTCTATGGTAATGTGCTCTCCCAGAATTTGAATTCTTCATGAATTCATATCTTCTTTAAATTCGCCTCTGTTCTCATTTAATAGATGTTTGTAATAATGTGTCCAATCTTCGGGATTTATGGGATTTATAATCACTACTCGTTAGTCGGCTTTTTAACAGAGTTTATAAACTTCCACGCCTCAGTGCATTGTCGTCCTCCAATATAAGATTCTATCTCTCTGCACCTTCTATCCCATATCTCATTTTTGGAGGTTATAATTATCTTTCTAGTTTTCTTCTTCATTTCATTGTATCGGTCTTTGTCTACGTCATCTTTTGTATTCAACCACTTATGGTATAATCTTTTCTTTTCTGTTACCGCATTTTCGACGTCTTCATTCCACCAAAGCTTGTTACTAATTTTATTTTGTTTGATTCCTAAGACCTCCTGTGCTGTTTGATGAATACTTGATATTATGTTCTCATATATGTATTTGGTATTTGTTAGTGTTTTGTCAAGTTTGGAGTCCATTCGAGTCTTATATAGTGTGCGGGTGCTCTCACGAATTAAACTGGACAGATTATATTGAGGAAGATCAATTCTTTCTAAAAGTTGTTCGTCTTGGCTTGATGAGACACTGTCCTTTAATCTATATGGGTAAACAATTTTTGCCCTGACCATGTGGTGATCTGATCCGCATACTGCTCCTCTCATAGCTCTAATATCTCTAATGAGTATTTGTGAATTTTGTTTAACTATCACGTAGTCTATTATAGACTTAAGATTCCTTGTTGGTTAAAACCATGTATATTTGTGTATGTTTTTGTGACAGTAATATCCGTTAGTTATTTTGAGTCTATTACTTTCACAGATATTGATAAGTCTTTCTCCGTTATCATTTATAATAATAATAATTTATGGAAATGAATTGTGAGTAAAAACCAACAGAAATAGATTTAAATAATTTAATAAAAGTTAGGCATGCCCTATACAAAGCACGAACACCAGGAAAGCGACTAAAGTCTAGGAAAAACTTTCTTGGAACAATACAGGATGAACCGCCTTAGTATTTTCCTCTTCCCCAGGTTCAATGGACCGGTCAGTCCCTAGACTTTAAAACGTGGAAAACTATGAATAGGATAACAACGGGGGTCGCTCCAGTAAAATCAAACATGGCAAAATGGGGAACAATCGACCAAGATGATGTGAACTGTGACTGTGGAGAAACACAGAATATGGAACATCTTCTTACATGCAGAAACTGTCCTCATCGATGTACCCTCGAAGATTTGTGGCTCGCCAACAAAGATGGAACCGACGTAGCCCGATACTGGGCCGAAATTTTATGAATCACATGTCCGGACACGATAACTAAGTAAGTGCGAGTAAGAATAAAATGATTTAAAGTTTTTAGAATAAAGTACTAAGGGACATTGTTCATGATCCCTGGTATATAAGAAGTAGCGACATACACAGAGACCTAGGTGTAGAAATGGTCATGGATGTGATTTAATATACTTGCAAATAGGCATGAAAACAGATTGCTTAATCATGTAAACGTAGAGGCCAATAAACTACTGGATCAGGATGGAAAAGTGAGAAGACTTAAAAGAACTAAAACTTTCGAGTTAGTGCAAATAGTTTATATCTAAATTACTGTGCATGTTAACTGCTATGTTTATATATATACATATATATATATATATATATATATATATATATATATATATATATATATATATATATATATATTGTTATGATGTATTGTTTGTTTGAATGATGAGCAATGAGTATTTTTAATAATATAGGGTTTTTATCGCGGTTCTCAAAGAATTAGTTTGTAAGTACTTTTTTAAATTATCTTTATTATAACTTTTATGAAACACACATATATATCTAACCTAGCCAATGTAAATTAAAAATAAACTATCTTTAAATTGATACTCTTATAAAACTAATTAAATTCTATAGACAATGTAAAATTTAAACAAACTATCTTCAAAATTGAAATTGTTATGACATTACCTAAATTATATTAACAAAATTTTGTACCTTTCTTTCACTGAATGCCTAAATGAACTGTTTTCCACTATATAGATTCTAATCACCACTGAATGTCTTCGTACTTCGGTTATCCTTGCTTTTGTGAAATTACTTTTTCCAATTATCAGCTTCTACCAATTTAAGATATATTTTTCTTCACCAGCATTTATAAACCACCAAGCAAACCAGCAAAACAGCATTTATATTTATTCTTCTTTTCAATATACCAATATCCAATTATTGTAAGTTGATTTATACTAATCTCCAATCATAATATAATTTTAATTTCTTCCAATATACCTTTTTTAATCTTCAATAATTATTTGTGTATAATTATAAATGTGCATTAAAATATATGCATAATTTTTAATCTTCATTTAACTCACTATAAAAAACAATTGGACTATTTGTAACTGATTCACTAACTCCAACTAACTTTCATATTTCTTACTAAACTTTTCTGACTGACTTCTTGAAAATTCTGAACAATTTACTTCACTAACTAAATGTGTCTACTAACTTTCATAATAAACTGGCCTGACTTCTGACTAAAAACTGCCATCTTGAATCCAAATCACGGGTATTTATATCTTTTCAATCTTCCAGAACCATCTGGTAAGAAGTCATGTTCGATTTAGTTCTATTTCTTCTATATGGATGTTCTCGAAAAAAATATATGTTGGATCCACAGACATCACCATTATTTCCAGAATGTTCGACCGTCAACAATGGTCAAATTCTGCATTCTGGAGAATTCGTTAATGTTCTATTGATAATTTTGTTAACATTTAGGCTTTTCAGATCAGAATAAACATTTAAATCATCAAATATATATAAATTAAACATTTTAAACTAACATTATTATTATAACCCCACTTTATATTCCTAAAAATTCTTAATTTCTGTCAGTCACCTACTGTATAGTTGGTTGCCTATGCACATGGCTCACTTAAATATATTTACAAAATCATAACTACTAAAATACAACTTTTTACAATTATTATATGCTAATTTCTTAAAATGCCCTCACATAAATATATTTTTATAAAATTCTCTAGTATATAACTTATTTAAAATAATCAAATACTTTTTTATATCTAATATTATCTAGTGTGTTACTTATAAATTAATTTTTTAAATAATATCATTTCAATATATTTATACACATATTTTGCTTTTGTTTTACAGTTTCTGGTGTAACTTCGCTGTTTCCACTACTTTTCTCTATTCTTCTCGTTCTCTTTGATTGTCCTTAAGCATTCTTCCACTTGTTGTCTCCATCTCAGTTTATGTCTGCCTATTTTTTTTTCTGGTTGTATCCTTCCATTATAGTTCTTAACGGATCACTGATATGTTTAAACCAATAAAAAAAATATGGGACATACCATTGGGGAGAACTTAACAAACAGTTTTAAAATAGAAAAAATTTGCTCGTTAGTCTAATCTTTTATGACTAGTTGTAGATAACCAAGGTGTTGTTTAGGTATTTTTTAATTAAAAAAATATAATTTAAAAAAATAAAAGCTCTATTAGCGATCAGACTGACATTCTTATAATGGTATTTAACATAAAAGTTTTAACGACGTTGTTTTTTCCAATAAGAAGCGATATATTCAATATATTTCAAACAAAAGTTTCGCCGACCTCTAGTACGAAACTTTCAAATCAAAACTTTTTAGCGACAATAACAAGCAGATAATCGTAGAAATTGCGTATAGACATAAAAAACAAGAAGTTAAAGGAAGCCAAGAAAGGCAAAGTCCTGCATCGTATCTTCCGACTATCGGTAAATTATTCAGCACGTAATCCTTTTAGCAAGGGCCGAGAGCCCGTTCAACTGGCCCAATTGCTGAAAAGTATGTTAAGGAATCAGCGACATTTTAATAAAAGATGGAAATAAGCGGCGAATGGATGAAAAACTACGTCCTATCGAAGTAAGAATAAAGAAACTCGGGTTGAAAAAGGATCTTTTTAATCTAGATATGTCGGGTTTTCTAAAGATGGTAACAAGTACGCTGCAGAGACTGTTTAGTACTCAGTAATTTAAATTACAATGAGTAAATGGTTTTGAATAATTTTAAAACATAGAGCTCTTGAAATTAAGAGCTAAACAGCGATATTTTTAGAATTTTTATGAAAATTGAATCATCGTCATTCTTTTTGCCTTAATACCTATACAGTGTGTACTGTCACCTCGGGGGAACAAATAAGGGTCTAACCACCTTCTGATATCCCCGGGTGCTCTGTAGAGGGCTTCGGAGTAAACGTCGAGAGCTCTTCTACGTAAGTCCATTTTCGGGTTATGGACTTGGAAAATATTTATCTTCGGTGTCTTGCCTTGAAAAAGGCAAGATATTTCTTACATGACAATTTCTTCGTCGAAATAAAAACACCAAGTTAAGTTGAAACAATTCTCAGCCACAGAGTATGGAAAATAAATGCAGGAAGCAGAGCCCCGAGAGCAATAAGCTCTCGGAGAGCCCGTGAGGGACTGACTGCTGACCTGAAAATCGCCAATATTTATATGCGCTGTTCGAGCGATAAATAGGGATTTCCAGGTCAAGAGCCAATGGAAAAATTCGAGGCAGGGCGATGCGCATCAAAATGCGTACTAGTCCACAGACTATGGCATTCGATGACAGTACCACACCTAGTGATCTAGATGAAGACTTAATCTTAGGACACCGGTACATAATAGTCTCGAAGGATCCGTTGCTGAGTACTGGTAGATTATAGGCGGGATTGGCCTTAGAGGTCAATAATACAATATATAAAACAACCAAAAGAAAACATCTACTCAAAATAAATCAAGCGCCGCTAAAAATGTTTAACCCTTTCAGGACGGCACCTATTTGCCCTTGCAACGCCACACAGACGGCAGTTTTTAGCGTGTCTTGTGGACGGATGGCACATATATCGGTCAGAATAAAAAAATTAACACGTTATGTTTATTAACTGTTTATTAAGTAAAGATATACGTATTTTTCAATGTAAGGAATGTTTTAGTGATAGCTTTTATTGAAAAAAGTTAAGAAAACATTTTTTTGTTAATTTTTTTGGTAGAAAATTGCGTCTTTTTAAAAAGTTTTTGTAGTATGGTATGTCTCGAAGCATGGAACTACACACAAACGTACTTCACATTCTTTACATATGTATCTCGATACCTTGCGTTTTTTGTCCGTTTTTTTTGTATCCGAACACACAACACATCTTATGGAGGCAGTTTTTGTCCTTTCGGTTGCTGGAACAAATGAAGGAAAATGCTTTTCTTTTAATCTGGATATATTCGCTGACATGGATCTGGCATTTTTCACTTGATAGTCATATCTGAAATAGAAAAAAAGCTATAATTTATGTAAATAACGACTGAAAAACAAAAACTTACCTTCTAAAAATCTGATGTATAAGAAATTTGGCAAGCGGCATTGGCATAGTCTGATTTGTCAAGACCATAGCGTGAACATTTAGTACACAGATATCTACTGTGTGAAAAAATAATTTTTTGTACCATTTTGTGGTCTTCCTCATGCAATCAATGGTACTTATCATCATGTCATAGCGGTCGACCGACCCCATTTCTTTATTGTACTCAATAACACAATCTGGTTTCCTTATTGGTTCTTTAGTAGTAGGATCAATTTTGTCAAGAACAATCATTTTATTTTCAAGCATTGTTGTTATCAATATAACATCTCTTCTGTCTTTCCATTTAAATACCAAGCAAATGTCAGACTTTCTCCAATCTACTTCACCTTTTTTTCAATTCTTCTTGCAAAGAAGGCATGTGAAACCTTTTAGATCTAACAGGATCACAAGAGTTTATTTTATGTTCATACAAATAATGTAACAAGATTATACTGCTATAAAAATTGTCAGTAAACAGTGAGTGGCCTTTGTTTAGATATGGTTTCATAAGCTGAGCCACAACATTTCTAGTGGCACCCAAGCCTTTGATAGTTTCTTCGGTAAAATAGGTATTCTTCCCAACATGAACAATAAAATCCAGAACAAAACCAGTCTCGCAGTCACATATAATATAAAGTTTTATACCAAAACGGTGGCGTTTGGTTTTTATGTATTGTTTAAAAAAGTTTAAATAATATATAATATATATATATATATATATATATATATATATATATATATATATATATATATATATATATATATATATAATATTTTACATGCGATCCCCAGCTTCTGCATGTTCATTGTTAGAGAAATGCAAATATTTCATAATTTGTATGTTTCTGTCTCTTGACATTTTTTTGCTAAAATGCGGAATACAAAAGAGGATCTTTTGACCAATTCTTTTTTACTTAAAGCTTTTTGTTTCTGGACATAAGCATAGTCAATCCAAGAAAGGTAAAGAACTCATCTAAATAAAGATGTTTCCATTTTTTATCATTTTTTTGCATAGCACACCTGTTAGTTTCATCATTTATATATTTGGCTGTATCCTCAAGGAAATGCGCTTTTATTTTTAATTTAATCAGAAAAAATTGTTCACAGTATTAAAAACCAATACAAATGCACCGCTTTATAAAGGTCAATGTATTTTTATCGAGTTGATGTTATAAGGAATGAACCGGGTACCCGCAATAAAAACGAAAATTGACGGACAGAGATACACATCACATGCTTTGTTACGTGTTTTCTAAATGATGTTTTCGTTTTCTGTCTAGGTGTCGGGGGGATCGAAGAATTACAATTACCTCGTATGAGAAAATGTTGTCGATTTTAGTGCTTTATAAAGTTAACGTACTGCATCAAGTATCATAACAAGAAAATATTAATTAAAATATTTAGATGAAATGTTCAATTATATCACATATTCATAATTTTTTATGAAATGAAACATAAGAAGTAGAGTAATGTCTTCTTTGCAATAGATTAACTGCACCAGTTAAACAAAATTTAATAATAAAGATGAAAAAAAGGAAAATGTACTCACATTACCCCAGATTAAGCTATAAAACGAATCCCAACTCCAACTCCTAAATGCACGAGGGATTCCATACTCAGCTGGGAAGAAACTTGATTAATTCGGAAATAACTAAAGGTGGAACAACATTGAAATATTCTTAAGATTACACTTACGAATACACTTAACACTCACATTGCAATCAACTTTGAATCTAAATTTGACCATATTTGGAATAAACCGAAGAGTACGGCGGACTGAACGTTAGATTAGCTTTGGACCATATTTAGAAAAATACCGAAGACCGGCTTTGAACCTAGGACTAAATTAAATGATAAAATAACAATGTCAAATAGACGAAATATTAAAAGGACAAAGAATTACGAAAGGTATCAAAAAATAGCTTACCCCATATTAGGGGTTTGGAGACACAAGTCAAACTTTAACTACATACTTCAACTGCTCAGTGGAAAATGAATTTATATCGTAAAATATTCCTTTTTATAAAACAAAATTAGGTGAGTACAGTTACTTTGTGTGTAGTCAAAGTTAGAGGGAACTGTAAGGGTGGTGAAAAAATTAACTTCATCTAATGGTACATATTTTGGTTGGGCCTTCTAAGAGACAATAAAAGATTTAAACAGACCGGCGGAATTTTTTGACAAATCATATTCTATATTTGCAAACAAAAAAGTTTCCGGACTAGAACAACGTTTAGAAAAACAAAAGCACAAACGGCAATAAAGATTCAAATGTACCGTTTGGTACTTCGAGTATTTCGGTGGTAAATTTTCAAAAGGAAACCTAGCGGTTGGTCAAAATAAATGAGTGGGTAGTCTTACAAATTTGTCTCTTGAGAAAATGTTTACTAAACTTTAAAATGATCATCATCATCATCATCATCCAGCCTCAAGAGTCCACTGCTGAACATGGCCTCTTCCTCATGTTTCCAACCCCGTCTATCTTGCGCCGCTCTCATCCAGTTTTTATCGAGTCTTCTTAAATTGTCAGTCCATCTTGTAGGTGGTCGACCGACGCTTCTCTTGTCTTCCCTTGGCCTCCATTCCAATAACCTCTTTGTCCATCGCCCATCTGTCATTCTGGCTATGTGTCCTGCCCATCTCCATTTTAGTCTGGCTATCTTCTCGATGATGTCAGTCACTCCGGTTCTTCTCCTGATGTCTTCGTTGGTTATTCTGTCTCGCAGAGTTATTCCTAACATGGACCGCTCCATTCTTCTCTGCGTGACTCTCAGTTTGGTAGCTGCTGCTTTTGTTAAGGTAAGTGTTTCTGCTCCGTACGTCAAGACTGGGAGGACGCACTGATCAAATACCTTTCTCTTTAGGCATGTGGGCAGCTCACTTTTAAAAGTTTCTCTCAGTTTTCCAAATGCTGCCCACCCAAGGCCGATTCTTCTCTTCAGTTCATGAGTCTGGTTATCCCTGCCAATCATAATTTCATGTCCCAGGTATTTATATCTATCTACGAGTTCTATTTCTTTTCCACCAATACTGATGTTCTGGTTGGGTACCAAATTGGTCATGATTTTTGTTTTCGAGATATTTATATTTAAACCTACACTTTCTGTAGCCACAACGAGTTCCTGTACCATTTCTCTTGCCATACCTAGATCTTCAGCTATTATAAGTATATCATCGGCGAAACGTAAGTTGTTTAGATATTCTCCATCTATTTTTATTCCCTTTGTCATCCAATCCAAATTCTTAAAAGCATGTTCTAGCACCGTATTAAAAAGTTTAGGTGACATTGGGTCTCCTTGTCTAACCCCCCATTCTATTTTTATGCGATTACTGTTAGTATGTAATCTGACAGTGGTTGTTGCCTGCAGGTATATTTTGTATAATAATTTAGTATATCTATAATCTAGCCTGCATTCTTTAAGCGCCTGTAATATTTTGCTTAGCTCAACTGTGTCAAAGGCTTTGTGAAAATCTGATATGTGATAAATATTAGAACTAGAGGTTTATTGTATTCCACTGCCTTTCTCTATTAGGGTTTTTATACTTTGTAGATGGTCATTTGTTCCGTAACTTTTTCGGAATCCTGCCTGTTCCCTTGGTTGATAAGTCTCTAATTTTCTTTCCATTCTCTTAACTAGTATTCGCGTAAACAACTTATATATATGGCTGAGGAGGCTAATCGGTCTGTAATTCTCTAAATTTGCTTTGTCTCCTGCTTTGTGTAATAGAATCATAGTAGCGTTGTTCCAGTCTGTTGGAATATTGGCGCTGTGAAGGCAGATATTGAAAAGTTGTTTAATTTTTTCAAGTAATACATCCCCTCCAATTTTTAGTGCTTCTGATACTATTCCATCTTCACCCAGGGTTCGATTATTTTTCATTTTCTTCAGGGCTTCTTTGATTTCTGATTTTGTTATATCGGGCATTAAATCTGACCCTTGGTTTAATACCCCAGTTTTTAGTGTAATTGGAGGTTCCGTATTGTTATCTTTTTTTCTTGATCTATATAACTCTGTGTAGAACTCTTCGACTATTCTTAATATTTCATCTCTGTTCGTTGTTTCTTCTCCAGTGCTGTTTCTCAGTTTGTTAATGTCTATTTTCCCCTTTTGTACGCTTCTCTTCAAAACTTTCATGTTCTTATTTTTCTCTATTGCCTGTTTTGTTTTTTCTACATTATAGTTTCTTATGTCTTTTCTTATTGCCTTTGTGATCGTCTTATTTATTTGATTTATCGCTTCTTTGCTTGTAGTGTCATCTCCTTTCATTTGTCACCTTAGTTCTATAAGGGTTTTCGTGGGTTGACTCAGTTTTTCACATTTTTTGCTTGTCGGACAATATTTAGTTTGAGCCTGTTGCATTGTGTTGACTATTTGTTTGTTTAATATATTGATGTCTGCTGTTGTTGTATCTTTCAATGAATTACCAATATATTTTTCGAACTCCTGAATGTTAGTTGGTTTTGTCCATTTCTTTGGTTGTTTCTTGTTTATCATTTTGAGTCTTTCTTTTTCGGTTGATATCGTTATTTTAGCTCTTACTAACCTATGATCACTGCTTGTACTGAACTGGTTTAGCACATTTACGTCTTTAAATAATTCTTTTTTGTTTGTTAAGAAATAGTCAATTTCGTTCCTTGTTTTTCAATCAGGACCTTCCCATGTCCATCTTTTGTGTTTTTTCTTTTTAAAGAAGCTGTTCATTTGATAGAGATTGTTTTCCAAAAGGAAAGTCAGTAGTTGTTTGCCTCTATCATTTCTGCCTTCGCTTCCAAAATTTCCCAATATTATTTCAGAGGGGTCTTCCTTAGTGCCTATTTTGGCGTTGAAATCACCACCTATTATTAAGAAGTGGCCAGGATTGTCCTTGATTGCACAGGATATTTGGTCGTAGAATATTTGGACTTCTTCGTCTGGATGTCCTGTAGTAGGGGCGTACACTTGAATGAACTTTAGGATATATCTGGCGTTTATTTCGATGTTTAAGTAGACCACTCTTGTTGAGATTTGGTTTATTGACACAATTTTGTTAGCAATTCTTTTGTGAATAAAGATCAATTCTTTTAAAATGATAGACAGAGCGAATTAAAATTTAATAAAATAACGAAAATTTGAACAAGATGTCACGTATCTGACTTTTGACACTTAGGAAGTATCGGCTTCTCTAATTAAATTTCCCCATTAAGTTTTAGTTTTGGTCATTTCAATACCTATTCTCTTTACATGCATATCTTTCCTAAGGGTCTCCCATCACACCCTCTTTGGAACCTCTTAATCTCATACTTTTTCCAGGAACTTTAAACTCAGCAAACCTTCGTACTGGGTAATAAGCATCTCATCGTTAAATATGTCTTAACTATCTTAACCTATGGTTTCTCATTTTGGCATTAATTGGTGACAAACTTAGACCTTCCATTCTTACAAGTATTTTTTTTATCATTTCATTTATTCATCTATGTGTTCTTTTTTCAGTAAAATGCATTTATTTTTTCCCTTTATTTTTAGCTGCCCATCATTCAATTTCGTACATTATAGCTAGTCTTACAGGAGTTTTACAATGCTTTTCTTTTAGTTATATTGGAGTCTTTCCGTCACACAACACAGTACTAGCCCCTTTTCATGTTGTCTCTCTCGCACTAACTTTACTGCATCTATTTTCCCATCTATCTCCATCTATTTTTCCAGTACTGGATAATATCGATCCTTAGCACTCTTATTTTTTACTATTATTTCACTAACCAAAGTTATCATCTTTTATCATTTCCATCATAGTAACTGTATCTTTAAATAAACAATTTAGATACTCTACTTTCGTCCTACTAAGTTTTAAATCTTTTTGTTTAGTGCTTCAGTATTTATATTAAAGTTTTTTTAGCATATTTTACATCTACATCATCAGCACACAGTAACTGCCAAGTAATTTTACCCTGTAGTTTTCGTGTTATCTTATCCAACATGATTTTTATTGAGGGCATTGAGCCCTGACACATTAAATTTATCCTTCTCACCTACCTGTCTTAATACTAGTTGTTATTCCGTTGTTTATTGTAATAAAGTCTAAGTGGGTATTTAAGGGACGTGAGACGGTTTATTAACTATTTGTTACTATTCCATTTAACACAATATTTATTGACGATATTTATCTACGTACAAATAGATAAACGACTTTGTTTACGTTATTAGCCGAAATTTTTAAACAATACATCGACCGTCATTAACTGTTGTAAAACAATATTCTAATATATCCACTATCCCATATGTACCGTATTTATACCTATAAATATTTAACCACCTGTGTCATTTCAATGTTAGCTTAGATGTTCAATGAAACGAAGTCACTGTCTAGGTCACCAATACATACTTTCAACTCGAGTTAATGGATTAATTATTGTTAACATATTAGGCTGCCAAAATCTCTCATCCAAGAAATGATAAAAATTAATTGTAAATGAAGGAGAGATTGAAAAAACTAAGGATGTAGTTGGAAGAAGAATAAAACACAGATTGGGAATAAAAAGGAATATTTGGATAAATATGTTATAGTTTATTTTTATGAACGAGAGAGTAATTAGCATAATTTTAACTGGTAGCTCCGACCACTCCATGGGCGTGCTCAAGATTAATTGAAAAATTACTTTGAATAATTGTAAAAAATAAATGAATTATTTCAGTGTTATAAAGTGTTATGTGTATGTAAACAAAAGTGACCTCTTTTATCACACACTATATTAGAACTGACTGGCCTACATTAAAAAGGGTTTTAAAAAATTCACATTTTTTTTAATTTTTAAAAATTACAAAAGAGAAAAAGAGTTTTTAAAACCGTCTAAGGTATGTTAAATAGATGAATAAAAATATTAATATAAAACTTACAGCTACTTGTTACAAATCCAAATCAGATTCAGAAGATGAACTTTCAGAACCAAGATTTATAATAACTGGCTCGATCATTTTATCAGTAATATTGTCCAGCTTCCACATTTTTTCCTCTTCTTTAATAGTGTGATTTACTGCCTTTTCCCAGTTTTCAGGTTTTACATTATTTACGGCCTCCAAAAACAACTGTTTAACATCATGAATTTTAAAAGTGGTATTTTTTCTTGAAACTTCACTCTTTATCTGTGCCCATACCAGTTCAATCGGGTTTAATTCACAATGATATGGTGGGGATCTAAGTACTGTCATTCCACGATTTTTGGCAATTTCATCAATTTCGTATTTTTAAAATTTTTCTTTATGAAGGGCACACAACGAATAAAGTTTCTTTCTTATAGATCCGGGATGGTATGTAATATTTTTTGAACTCAGCCAATTCTGCAAGTCTTTTTTTAACCACTTGGTTGTGGGCAGTCCTTCTATAAGCCTGGAGTGATAACTTGCATTATCCATTACTATTACACAGTTCTTAGGAAGAAGATCTATCATTTGTTCAAACCATTCTTGAAAGACATCAGCGTTCATGTCTTCATGGTAGTCACCGGTACGAGTTGATTCAAAAGTTAATAAACCACCTTCAACAAAACCGTCTGAACTGCCAATGTGTACTATTATCAACCTGCGTCCCTTTCCTGATGGTGGGTTTAAACCAGTAGATAAGTTATTTACAAAAGCGTGCCTTTGACTTGTAACAGTTTCATCCTGCCAAAATTTATTTGGTGTATAACCCTCGTTGATCCATGTTTAATCAAGATAAAATATTTTTCTTTTTTGGTTTCTCATTTCCTTTATGGTTCTTAGAAAATGTCTTCTCCATATGACAATATCGCTTCTTTCTAATAAAATAGACTTTCTGTGATTCTTTTTCCAGCGGAAGCCTATTTCTTTTAAAAGTTTCCATAACGTACTTCGACTCATTTCTGGGTAATCCTTATCATCTCGAACTGAGACAAGAACTTTATCCAATGTTGGAAATTCTTGTCTAAAGAAGAATTCATGCACTTTCCGTCGAAGTCCTTCTTTAAAATTATATTCTATTTGAAATTTTGGTTTCCCTGGAGCATTACGTGGCATTTGAAAACTACCACATTTCTCTTCTTTAATAACTCTGTAAATCGTAGATTTCCCAACACCAAGTGTACTGCTAACTAACTCAACGGTCTCATCAACACTTTCACATAAACGTTTGTCTGTAAATGATTTAAAACAATTAAATATTAATGTTTTTTCATTAACTGTTAGAGGACCAATTTTTCGGCGTTTACACGGCACTTCCAAATTTTCCATAACACTAGTATACACAATAAACTGCACCTTGCAACTGAAGTACCTACTTTTAGTGAACTGTTAAGAATTTTGAATACGCCACTTGGACCTTCCTATATACAAAATTAATTAATAAGTAATAAGTAATAAGTAATTATCTAGTCAATTACTGTCGTAGATTCCTGGAATTAAAGAATTAAATGTTTGATTGTTGAAACCCTTACTTCGTGGAATGCACTCATTTCAGATAAAATAAAACGTTTTATTTTATCTAAAGAATTAAACTTTATTTTGCAAATAGGCAAAGAATTAAACTTTATTTTGCAAATAGATAAAATAAAACGTTTTATTTTATCTAAAGAATTAAACTTTATTTTGCAAATAGGTAGGTACTTATTAAACTTTTATTGGTTATATATAACCAATAAAATAAACATCTTACATTTCTTGCAAATTCATTAGTACCTGTTAACCTCCATCACTCCGACACTGGCAACCATATTTAGGGATTAGTAAACCTCACAACTATTGTATTTTATTCTGCTCCAACCTTTATACCTGGTGGTCATACTCAATTTAAAATTGTTTTCCTATATACTTCTGTAAACTTGTTGACAAATATCTGTTTTTCATTGAGTCACCCGTATCAACAGTTTAGGGATTTGCATACATAATTTATTGTTTTATTACTCTCTCATACATAAAAATACATTATAGAACAAACTAATAGGAGCGATCTGGACTGGGATGAGGCAAAGAGCATTGTAAAAGACGAGTTTCTCCTGGTTTTGATCTTGAATAATATGATATGTGTATGATACTGTATATATGATAGTTACAACTCACCATGTATGCGTAAACTGGATCAGTTGTTAATAATCCTTAGGTCAATGCGAACTTTTTACTAAATGACAAAAATATTTGTAGATTTGTTTGTGATCTTTTACACCGTAAAGCAACTTTGAACGAAAAGTCATACAATTTATTTCCGAGTTCGAAACATATTTCCAAATTTTATTTACGGAATGCAAAAATGTAATATTTTCATTCTGTCTATGGTTGGCTACACTTCCTTTGGTCGTATTTCTTTCTCCAACTCATGCTTGAAAATTGGAAAAGATTGCTACATTTCTATTACTTACTTGAATGACTTTATCAAATAATCTGAAAATTTCCAAGAAGCAAAAATGTCGTTCATTGTTTTTATGGGTAATTGTTAAAGGATAAAATAAGTATCTGTGGAAAAGAATTGCAGTTTTTTTTAATTTATTATTTTTTTGATTTTAATAATCTATCTTTGTATTTAATAAGCTGGATTAAGACATAAGAACAAATATGCTTTCAAAATATATTAAGTGACTGCATTCGACAAAAATCAGTGACAGTTTTTAAACTAAAATAACGAAATAGCTCTCTCCTGCTGTCACCCACTATGTAGCTTCTTAAAATAAAATAAAAACGGGTGTGGCAGTCCAGTGGGACTGCCGGTAGAAAGTATAATTCTATACACGCGTTCGCCGTTAAAAATTTATATGGGAGTTAATCTGCACAATCATTACATATGTAATGGTATAGGTAAGAGAGAGTAGAAAGAGAAATCGAATTAAGTATATAGGTATATGGTGCAACATTTGCTGTATGTAAACAACGTTTGACCTGTAATAGGAGTATAGTAAATGAAGGATTGAATCAATATTTTGATGATAATCTATATTTTGATTTTCATATAGGTATAAAAGGAGTTGAATGCAAAAAAAATTTTTACACATACTCTGCAGTAAAATTCATTGTTTATTTTGTTATTAATATAAAAATATAATACAATACACTGCAACATAATTCAATATAATAATACAATACAAATTAAAATGCAATATCCATAAGTATTTAAAAATGGCAATATACATAACTTACTTACGCATTACTTATGTTTAATTTATCATGATAATAATATTAATAAAAAAATGATAATAATATTATTAAATATTAAATATATTTACAAAAGACATTTTTATTCTCGAGAGAGAAAGAGATAAAATATATCTTCTGTCTCTCTCTTGCCTATATCTTACATATGTAATGATTTTGCCGATTCACTCCCTTACAAATTTTCAAGGTCGAACGCGCGTATAGAAGTATAACTTCAAAAAGTTTACCTGAAATACATGTCAACCAAAACACAAGAGGCATACAATAATTACAAAATAATAAGAAACGAAACAAATGCACTTATAAGAAAAATAAAAAATGATCACTAGGAACGCTTTTCGATATAAGTTGAAGATGATTTTTATGGTCTGCAAAAGGAAATATGGCGCTTTATAAGAGGTCAAAGAACGAAGGTAATGGAACTAATAGAACCAAAACACAAGAAAAGAGTACATGCATTGGCTACCTAAAAAAGCTATATGCAGAGGAATAAGAAACTACGCTAGAACAGAAAATATCAAAAATTACCACAATTGAAGAACTTAATATAAATATACAGGGAGTTCGTAAAAAACTTGAAAAGACGAAGAACAGAAAAGCAGTAGGTAAAGACGGAATACCAAACAAATTACTGAAATATTGTAGAGCAGCAATGACAGAAAATTAACAGCATTAATCAATAAAATTATAAAACACAATAAAATACCGGAAGAATTGCCAACGAGCGAACTCCACTATTTAAAAAAAGTGATAAAGAACAGACAGAAGACTACAGAGGTATACAGGAATTTCGTACTGGAAGATCGTGTACAGATGCAATATTCCTCATAAAGCAAATTACTGAGAAATCACTAGAGCATAATAGACTAGCATTTCTGTGTCTGAGTGATTTAAAGAAAGAATTTGATAGAGTAAGTCTCAAAAATGTAATCCATTTTCTGTATAATAAAGAAGTTTTCACAAATATCATAAAAACTATTCAAAACATCTACCAAAACAACAAAATGGAAGTCAGAATACATGGACAAGTTCAGAACCTATAGAAATAGGCAGCGGAATATGGAAAGAAGATGCAGAATGGAAAACGAAGAAGTAAAAATACTCTGTTACGCAGACGACGCAATATGAATAGCCTAAGATAAAGATAGTCTGAAAAGACTGGTCCACAGATTTAACATAAGAGCAAAAAAAATATGACAATCTCGTTTTAGAAAACTATTGAACAAGAAATGGAAATAAAATACCATTATTACTAATGTGCACCTACATTGTGCAGCTATGGAGTCTTGGACAAAGAAGTGAGCAATCAAGTACAAAAAGCAAATAGACTGACAGGATGAATTAATAACACTATATGGCGAAACAGACCCATTAATACTGAGATGAAGTCAAGAATTTATAAAGTCAATGTAAAACCAATAATGACATATGCCTCAGAAACAAGACCCGACACAGCCACAATACAAAGGCTACTGGAAACGGCAAAGCTGAGAGTTGGAGTACTGAAAAGAGTTACAGGAAATACACTGAGAGATCGTAAAAGAAGCTAAGACATTAGGAGAAAATGTACCGTACAGTGTATAAGCGAATAGACTATAAATAGAAAAAATTAAAATTGAATAACCCCATAAGCAGAAAATAACAAGAGGTAAGTCACCAGAAGTATAGGACAGCCGGGCAAAAGAAGGATTGATAACCTTCCATAGATGTATTAATTCACCAATGAACAAGCAGAATTGCTTATAAAGAATAAGAATAAAAATAAGAATTTCAATAGGGTTCGACCTTAAACCAAGCTATGTATCAAGTATCAAGTTTTTAGGATTTTTCTTTTATAGTTATAGCATAAAGGCAGAAAAACAGGCAGACAATAAATATTGAGTCCTTAATAATAAATATTAAAAGGGTAAAAAATTTTAGTATATAGTTTGTTCTCATAAATTGTGGAGATAATTACAACATATTCAACATATATTCTAGCGAAAATGAATAAATTTATTCAATATGTTAACGTAAAAAAAAAACGAAATAAGTCCCCCCAAACAATTCTTTTCTGAACCTTAAAACTTGAATTGCTAAATTTTAGGTAACTGAACTAAGCCTCAGTTTTATTAAGAGCGTCTTGGCGCCATTTTGTAAGATACTTTTTAATGGGACCATGGAGAAATTAATATATTATTTGAAAGCACTTGTATAAATCATTCCAGGTCCCAGGAGGTCTTTGATTCATTGTGGCACTGTTTCAAAATAGTCTTTTATTGACGAATTTCCAATTCTTTACATTTGAAATAAAGGCCTTAAGTTATCTTTACTAGAATCTATAAAAATTAACTGCAAATTAAAAAATACAGACATTTCTGAATGACCATCTTAACATTTGTGTCTATACCCAGGTACCTGGGTATCCTTGGTAATTGTTTTATCTGAATCATTGACGATAGTATAAATATATTTATTCGAGCTTCTAGTTATTCCTAAAATTATTTAGAACGAAGAGATTTATAATAAAAACCAAAGAAAAAAATGCATATAATATATTAAAATTACCTGTCAAAGTTTTTACACCATTACGTCCACACCCAGGTAACACTAATGTTTAGTAAATTATGAAGCTCTGTCTAGTTTTTTTTTATAATAAAAGTGATATGGAAACGTAAATAAAATATACATTTTAAACACATTAACCACACTTACTTATATTTACTGAGTGTTCGTTACATAGTGGACGATTACAAACATTACATGATTTTCGTGTCTTTCTTAGCCGCTTTTTCGCTAAAGACATACAAATGTAGCAGTTTCCAACAATTTTGAGGCGTCCAGTGGAATCTCGAAGTGGTAATGACTCTGCAGTATTACTTGAATCTGTAGGTAGAGGTTTTCCTAACATACACTCAATTCCTGACCTTGCTGAAAAATTTCGGTATACATTTGGTACTTTAGATCTAGCAGAAATTGCAGGCATCACTAGTTGTTTCCCTAAGTATTGTAGAAAAATTCTACGCTTACTGGTTTCAGTAGAACTCTGTGGATTATTCTCTGTATAAATTATATAGGTTGCTAGGCAAGCTACGTCTAGGATATTGTAAAAGAAGGATACTGGCCAACGCAAAGTTCTGCGTATAGTGAAATAATGAGAAACCATTTTGTCCATGTTGTCTACGCCTCCTTTAGTTTTATTATAGAACTGAATTATTTCAGGTTTATTTTTTGGGCCACTTACATTATCGTTGTCATGCATTGTTGACAGCAAGATAACGCTTTTTTCTTTTTTGGTACATATGAACAAATAGTAACACGATCTGCACTGAATCCGTGTAATGACTATTCAGGCTCACGCTCTGGCGAAGGCAGCATTTCTTGTGGAATATATGGTTTGTTTCTTTTCAAAGTACCAACTAATGATAAATTCCAAGACAACAGGAGACGGGCTAGTGGAAGAGTTGTGAAAAAATTATCCATTGTTATGTTTCGTCCAGAATTTTTGTATCGGTAACACAAATATTTTACTACGCGTTCACCTTGATTAGTTTCACGTCCAGTCAAATTTTTTCCAGTATAAATTTGTCCAGTAAGTGGATACGAATTATTGGCGTCACAAACTCACCAAACCTTGATGCCATACTTGGCAGGTTTTGCTGGCATATATTGCGTGAAACGTGTCCTACCTCTAAAAGGAAATAACTGTTCATCCACAGTAAGAGAATCCGACGGTACATAGTTACGACGTAAATTATCATTGAGAAGATGGAATATATCTGTAATAGCTGCAGCTTTATCATTTTGCAAACGTTCTGCACGTGTTTTGTCATTGTCAAACCGTAAGAATCTGCTGATGCTCCAAAAGCGATTTATGCCCATACTTGCTAGGTACAAAGGATGAGAGTCTGTATTCCATAAATCTTTCGAGTACTCTGAATTTGAATGCCGTACTCCTGCTGTAATAATAATACCTACGTATGCATCAAATTCTTCTGTTGTGAGTGACTTCCAAACATTTCGAGGTTTGTCGGGGTTTTCAACATTATACTTTTCACAAACGCTATTAGCTTTTCGATCGGTTTCGCGTATAATTATGTCACACATTACGTCACTGAAAACACATTTAAATGTATCTCTACTCGAAAGAGTTTTAGTAGAACGTACTGGGCCCTTTTTTTACTCAAAAGGTTACGTTTCAGTGTTCGACTTGCAGTAAACGGTTTTCGTTGCCAAATCGTTTTATCTTTTGCAACCAGAACATCACTTTGGGAAGAATTTTCTTGAAAATCGTCAAAATCTTCATCACTACTATCGTCACCGTCGGTATCGATTTAAATCTTATTATTGATATCAGTAAAAACGTTCTCTACGTCAGAAGCTTCATCTCCATCCGGTTTGCTTTGCGAAACATAGTCCTCATCTGATTCCTGGTTTTCGATATTTTTGTCTACTTCCTCATCTATATCGTCTATAAATTGTTGCAAGTACTTCTGTTGCTTTTCATACGTCATTCTAAAATTGAATGATCTATGTATAAAACATTGTAAAAATAAACAGTAATAACTTACCTTCTAAATTCGCTAGCACCCACTTCTCTTCTTGCCATTATTAAGTAATTACAACATAAAACACGCATATAGTCACAAAAATATTAACAACTTGTAAGCACAGTTAAATAAACACTGATAGCAAACAAAGAAAAATCCCAATTGTCTGTTATTTTCGGAATGTACAAACGAAGTTTACCGAAACAATGCCGGGTACTTAGGTAGCACGGGTATAGACTCCCGTATCAGGTACTTGGGTATTGACATAACGGTTAAGACAAACATTTCTCTTCTTCTCAACTTATTCAGTTAAAGACTATAAAGTGTAACGGCATACTAAAATTAATCACTTGAGAAAGGCTCCCTGCCGAAACAGCTGTAGTGATAAAAAAAATAAAAATTATAATAAATTTTGTGGAAGTTTTGAAAACAAAAGTTTCAGTGTTTTATTGTGAGATAAAATAAATTTTCATCAAGTAACGGCCGAATACATCACTTATGTAATACAATTTTATTACAATTATTACATAAATACAAGATATATCATAATTCGAAGGGACAAGACAAATATAAATTCAATTTAAATAATAAAAAATTGTACATATTTATGCTGAATTTTCGTACCGCATTTTGTGCAGGTTTTAAACACTTTTTAAGAACTGTGATGGTCTCTTAATGCATATGTTTAATTCAACAGTTTAGTGTGAGGTTAAGCTCAAAGATAATGGCTATCAACTATATTGGTCGCTGACAATGTACGCATTACATGACGTAAACAACCGGTATTCCACTAAAATTAACATACGATTTACATATTTGGCAACAGGGCCAACGCTAATGTGGCACTACTACATTAAATGTGATAATGTTTGCGGTTCATAAATATATGCTGCATTTTGTCCTTTTTGCTGTCTGTTTCAGGAGGTTCTATTATTGCATGTCATTGATTTCGGTAATATATTCAGTTGACTGTTTTTAAAGCGAAGCTTCCATATTGGCGTTTTATTAATTTTTTCTCTATACTAAAATGCTGAGGCTAAACAATGTCTTTAGATATTGGTTGATCAACTTTATAGTACACCGATGGTTTTCAATTTGAAATCAGTTTGCGCACCATAACTAGTGATAACATTTTCTTCTTCTTCAAGTGCCGTCTCCATCAATGGAGGTTAGCGGTTATGGTGGCAAACGTTTGTCTATCTTCAGCTGTTCTTAAGAGTTCCTCAAATCCAAGTCCTGTCCAGTTTCTGATATTACGTAACCAGGACAATTTTTTTCTTCCAATTCCTCGCTTTCCTTCTATTTTGCCTTTTATTATCAACTGAGGGATGTAGTATTTCTCGTTGCGCAACAAATGCCCTAAATAACTGGTTTTTCTTCTTTTGACTGTTCTCAATAGTTCTTTTTCTAAATTGAGTCTCGCTAGTACTTCTTCATTTGTTTTTCGTGCTGTCCAAGGAATTTTTAAAATTCTACGGTAGGTACACCCACATTTCAAATGCCTCGATTCTATTCAGGCTCTTTATTTTTAAAGTCCATGTTTCGACTCCGTAGAGAAGAACAGACCAGTGATAACATCATAAGTCTGAAAACATTTATTTTTTTATCTTCGTTTAACAACATTTTAATTTGCCCTTCTGTAAACACTGTCACTGAAGGAATGTTATATTTTCAAGCAGTAAAAGACTTAGCATTGGCCTAATTCGCAAACTGCGTAACTTCTATCGGTAAAACTTTTCAGGAAACGCTAAAAACTGTTTTCTTTTAATTACAAAACAAATATTAAAGAATAAATGAATGTAATATAAAGTTTTTACCATAAATAATATAGAGCTGGAGAATGCACTTTGAATTTTAATTATATTAAGTCATTAAAAACAAAATAAAGGAGTTAGGTATTTTTCTTACTAAAATTTGTCTATAATTTGGAGATACGTCTTTTTTTAAAGCAATAAAACTAATAATTACTTTTACAGAAACAGGTTTATTTAAATACAAAAAGTGAGTAGAAAAGTTTCGTGGGGTAGCTTGTTATAAAAATCGTGATAATCACGTTTCATTGATAATTTTAATTGCTGGGTGTGCTGAAACTTTTCGTTTTTAATTTTAAGTCTATTTGTATGTAGTTGGGGAAGGGTCATAGAACTAATAGGCACAACATTTTTTATGTTTAGCCGTACCGGTAAGGTTTGCCAATCTTCGGTGTGACGAAGCTTAAAAAAAATACCATCCTTGGAGTATTTTAAAGATTTAATATCGTTTACAGTGGGTTCACCGACAGCAGCTCGTATTGATTTAACGAACTAGAGGTGATCATATTTTTGAAGAAATCGTGCGTTAGATATTCGACATTATAAGGACTTTTATGGCAAGCAGTTTTACAGATAAATACATAATCTGCTAGAATGTTAATTTTGTTATTTCAAATTTGCCTCTCAATGACGAGGTAACTTTTGAGTTACCGTTAACCCAGTATCTAAGTTTAATAAACCGTTTGATAACGTTGAGTTACGGTTTTGGTACCCGCAAGCATCACTCCATAATATGATTTCATTGTCCCCATTCCTTTTTTTTGTACCTGCTGGTTTAGGAAATGAACAATAATACTTGTAAACTGATTACTTGTGAGCCCTCCTTCCGATTCGTTTCCCAAGTAGGAGAAGCTGTTTTAGCTTTTAATATCATAAATTGTGAAGTTATGCACAATTAGTTTGATTTTGTAATAGAGGCTGGATACATGTGATTTAGGACAAAGCAAAACTGATTGAAGATCCATAGTCAACACTTCATTATGGGACTTTTTATCATAATCTTTCTCAAGTCTTGCTTCTTATTTATATTTGTCATGCTCATTGTAGAGATCTTTTGAAATATTTCCTGTTTGAAAGGACACACAGGTATCGCACAGATCTTTTTTGGTCTATATAAAGAAGTGTATTTTTTTCAAATACTTTGTGAAAAGTAGCTATTGGTACCGCTTTATCATTTTGATTTATGCAAAAATCGGATTTTTAGAACTTGTACAGTTAGCTTTAACTAGTTCACATAGGTTTCAGATAAAGTTTTGACGAAGTAGCTCTACAATAGTGCGATTCAAGTTTTGGTAGAGAATCAAAGAATATTTGAAGCTTTCACACCATTATTATTATTACCAGAATTTTGATGAGTTTGCCCAGTCACATTTGCCTCTAGTGCGATCATGGCTCATTTCTTAATGATCCAATCCTTCACACCAAACGTTTTTAAAAAAAATGTTTTACAAATTCTTAGCCTAGAGGAACCTAAGAAGAATTCGTTTAAATATGTTCTTCTCGAAACTTCATTCAGGCCTCGTTTTCTATAGGTACTTTTTACACATACATAGTTTCTTACAAACATCTACTTTTCGACCCAAGTATATTGCCAGAAAATTCTTCTTCCCTCAGGTTTATTTATTTTGGTGCACATTAGGACGGATTTTTTATTTTTACTTAACTTACAATTGCAACTTTCTCTCGTGGATTTTGGTTCTTTTAATAAGTCATACCTCCATTTTCCATTTCCTTTGTTCTTTTCTTGGTTAGACTTTCCCTTTTCTCTATTTAAACTATTTTGGTTTTTTTTCGTCCATTTTTGTTTATTTCATACTTTGTAGACAGTTTTCTTCTCGAGCTTTCGTCTCGGATGTCATCTTCATTTATTTCACCATGCTGCAAATCTGAAATACTTTCGGACGATTCAGAACTGTTAGACTCTTCTGAATTCGTTACAAAATCAGGGTCGTTGTTCTCATCGCCACCTTCCATATTGTCTGCAGGACTACCAGCCAGTATATTTTTGATATCTTCGATTCTTTCGATATTTTCATCGATTATTTCTGCATTGTTTACATGAAAAATTTCATTCTGGCCATGACTTATCTCTACGTTTGCATTATTTGTTTCTGCATAGCCGTCAAGAAGTTCTGTAGGGTGTTCAACAGTATTATTAATTATAGCAAAAGTAGGATCCACTAAGGTTTGAGATATTTTTCCTATCAGGTCATCATCCATTCGCCCTTGAAAAAAGTATGATAGATTATACAGAATTTTCAATTTCATATCAAAACAACACTAAACTATTAGTTAATTGCACTATTGACGAGCTAGTCTAAAAAATAGTCCCAAGTTACTTTTTGTATAAATTAAAATAAAAAACACTGACACGTAATTGTTATTTACTTTTAGACTTTATTTACAAGTAAAAAACAAAAAAAAATATTCTTGTTTTTCTCCTTGATTCATTGACTATTTTTTAGGCCCGCACATTGGGTAAGGTCGATTGTAATATAAAACCTACCATTATGGTCTACAAATATTATTTCTGCGTCTTTTATAATCGTAGCATCTACACCAACCATACTCACTACGCGGCCCTCGGAGCGATTTTTCGCGGCCCTCAGACTGCTAGGCAATAAAACAAAATTTGCGAGTTATAATTATGTTTCTATTTATGCATTTAATCAGATTATAGTAGTGTAGAGCAGCGCCATGCATTGTACCGCATTTCGCATTAGTCATCTTTACCCCTACCACAGTGGTACTGGCCGGAAATTTTAGCAAAAAAGGTGAAGCCGTTTTCTAATGCAGAAATTGTAATAGAATGTGTTGTCACAGTTTGCAAAACTTTGTTCTCACAATTTGCTAATATATATAAGGTTCTTGAACTCCTAAGTGGAGCATAGAGCTTCAGTGAAAACGCGCCATCGGGTTCTATTTTGCGCTAAGGCCTTCACCTCATTCCAAGACTTTTCTTGGCCTCTTATCTCGTCCATGATGGATCTTCTCCAAGTTTGTACTGGGCGACCTCTTTTTCTTTTCCCTTGGGGATTCCACTCTAGGGCAGTCTTTGCGATACTGCAACTATTTTTTCGGAGTGTGTGACCGATCCAACCCCACTTTCTGGACTTAATTTCATTTTGTACCCTCTTTTGTTCGGTCAGGTGTAGCAGATCGTCGTTTCTGATGGTGTTCAATTTTCTAATAATGAACAAATATTAGATGAAGTTTTAAAACTTCAGCTGTCTGATTCAACGTGCATGAGACGGCCCCAGAACTTAGCAGCAAATATTGCTTTTAATCTTACCGATGAACTACAGAAAAGTAAATATTTTAGTCTTGCGCTCGACTCGTCCACTGACACAACGGCAATTTCTCAACTGCTCAACATTTTTTGGGCATAAAAAATGTTTTTAAATAAAAGATGTTTCACCACTTATACTTATAAATTTAGGTAATTCTAACGCCCCGCTAAAAATGCTTATCTCCTGTATTCTGAATTTTTATCACTAAACTATATTTTATGAAAGTTGCTTATCTTCAATTACTCTAAATACGACAAATTTACGCAATATTTGGCAATAAATATAACAGTAAAATTAATCTATATTATAACTTAAAATATTACTTACCAAATACCAGTGTTCACGCATATAATTACTTAAATTACTAGACTATTTACTCTTAAAATTTAGGAGCACATGTGCAGTGTTTGCAACAACAAGGGAACTACTGGAGTTACGTATTCTGCTATCGATTAAGCTGACGTTTAGTTTCTTCGATTTCTTTCAAAAAATGTATGTTGTGATTCCAAGGGTTCTACTTTTTGCCCCCAACCCCACAGGCCCTCCTGGTGCAGTTGTAATATTGACTTTCTTAATGGCAAAAAATTATGACTTACGATATATATATATATATATATATATATATATATATATATATATATATATATATATATATATATATATCTGTATATAGTAAACGTGTTTTTAACAAAATTAAGCTGCTCTCCCAACTTTTATTTCCACAAAATTGACTTTACGACCAAAATGTAATTTTGTCTTTTTATTTTGTTGGCCTTTGCGTAATTGTCAATAAAACAGTAGAAATTGTGCTTTTTCTTTACTAAACCGACGACTCCAGCATCCATAATAAAAGAAAATCCAAGTAAAGATGTTTCATGATCTCCTTTTATTGTTACCAACTTGCGGATGAAATGGCTGGCCGTCCCTACCGTCCAGACCAAAGGAATCCGGAACGGTTTCTTAATGCGCACATATGGCAGTTTTAAAACTTTTTTATTCGAGAAAAATGATGTTTGGCTTAAATTATGGAATTACGTGAGTACAAAAATTTTTGCAAAATAAAACTTTGAATGCCACTATTTTCTACTATAACAATCGTGTTAAATACGGAAAATGCTATAAAATATCTATACATTATTCATATTTGTTAAAATATTAAAATTGTTTTTTTCCTTTTGAAACAGAATTAAAATTCTCAGAGTCACCTCCAACAGGAACTGAGTTTGCGATAAATGCCTTCGTGAGGATCATACTTGCCGATGTTACATCTTCACTATAACTACTTGATTCTAAAATAAAAAAAACGGGTGTGGCAGTCCAGTGGGACTGCCCTGTAGAAATTATACTTCTATACACGCGTTCGCCGTTACAAATTTATATGGAAGTCAATCTGCACAATCCTTACATATGTAATGCTATAGGTAAGAGACAGCAGAAAGAGAAACAGAATTAGGTATATAGGTATATGGTGTATCGTTTGCTGTATATAAACAACATTTGACCTGTAATAGGAGTATAGTAAATGAAGGATTGAATCAATATTTTGATGAAAATGTATATTTTTATTTTCATATATGTATGAAAGGAGTTGAATGCAAAAAATTTTTTTACACATACTCTGCAGTAAAATCCATTGTTTATTTTGTTATTTATATAAAAATACAATACAATACACTGCAACATAATTCAATATAATAATACAATACAAATTAAAATGCAACATTCATAAGTATTTAAAAATGACAATGTGCATAACTTACTTACGCATATATTTAATTTACCATGATAATAATATTAATAAATATTAAATATATTTTAAAAAAGAATATTTTTATTCTCGAGAGAGAAAGAGAGAGAAAATATATCTTCTGTCTCTCTCTTACCTATATCTTACATATGAAATATTTTTGCCGATTCACTCCCATACAAATTTCTAACGTCGAACGCGCGTATAGAAGTATAACTTTAAAAACGAAATAAGTCCCACTCACACAACTCTTTTCTGAACCTTAAAACTTGAATTTCTAAATTTTTAGGTAACTGCACTAAGCCTCAGTTTTATTAATAGCGTCTTGGCGCCATTTTGTAAGATACTTTTAAATGGGACCATGGAGAAATTAATATATTATTTGAAAGCACTTGTGTAAATCATTAGGTCCCTGGATTTTTTGATTCTTTATGGCACCGTTTCAAAATCCCCACTAAATTGTGAAAATCTTATTAAATTAACTCTCGGTGAAAGAATAACTCTTTCTTCCCAGATGGATAATGTCACTAGTATCATATATATCCCGAAAATCATAATTTAATAATAAAATCGACCTTTTTTGAAGTTTATGTCATGCATATAAACATATATACATGAAAGAAATTTAAAATAACAATCATTATATTTGTCCCTTTCATCTCTACGCCCATGACTACTATATGTACTAAATATTCGATGATATATAAAATAGCTGGAAAATTAAATAATGTATAAAATTAGCGAAACAATATTAAAAAACATATCATGATTTCTCCATTCTTTGATTTTTAAAACCAAAGTGACAAAAATCAGAACATAATAATTAAAAAAATATATTCTCTCATTGGAATCGAACTCGCGACTGAATTTATTTTCATCAAAAAACTTATAGGTTAGGAATTCCCGTGCCAGTAGTAATAAGTTGTCAAGTCCATAGACTTGGACACTTTTTGACAACTTCTTGCACTGAAATGATTGTGATTAAAATTTCAATATATGGGATTTTACCAGTAGGACACTTTTTATTAAAAATCTGACTTTGATTGTAGAAACTTTTTACTACTTTTTGCACTGACGCCTTTAAGTACTTGTGATATGTCCGTTTTTTCTTAATTACTAAATTTTGCGCTCGTTTTAATGTTCTCTTACTTCTTATTTTTTTTTCTTTTTTTATAAGCCCCTTTTTGAATAAATATTATCAAATTTCTTGACATTATTTACTCTTTCTACAATTTGTAGCTAATATATTTATACTCTGTTTCGATTTTTTGTTTCGCTTACAATATAATAATTAGTCCGATCTATACGCACTGCTATATGAAAGACACTACAGGTATTTGTACTTAGGGAACCACTTAAGCATAAATATTTTATATTTAAACCCAGTAAATTCGCATACTAACCTGGAAACAGCTATTGCTTGATTTGAAATTTACAAAGGGCTCTGCTCTGAATGATTAATGAACTAAGTATATACCTACTTGTATAGCAGTAGCATAAGACAGACATTGGCTCTGAAAGCAAATAGATTAAATATACTGAATCATTAAATTTTAAAGATAAAATATACAAGTAGATGTTTATATTTACTTTTACATCTAAAACTTTTGCTTCTTTTATAAACGAAATCCGCATATAGAAGGATGATTATTGTGAAGAAAAAAATTTGAAGTAGTCCAAAAATAAAAAACGATAAAAAAAATAAACCACTAAGCACAGATAAATCTTAAAAATAAAAATATATGAAACTAATTATTAATATTGCAAAGTTATTTGCATTTTAATATTTTAGAAATAAACCAGATTACTCGTAGATTGTATAAGAATATACGAGGTTTATTCAAAAATTATGTGGTCACAGAAAAAGCAACTGAACTAACGATAACTGAAATAGCTAAATCTGCACAATTAAGTTGTTTGCGATATTTAGAAAGGACAAATAAGGAAAGGATTCCAAAGATACTGATAAATACTCAGATGGATAAAAAGAGTTGTCCAAGAAAAAGACGATGAATTGCAAATAATATCTAAAAAAAAAGGTGTTTAAAATTGAAGAACGAAAACTAAGAACCATAAAGAATGAAAAAAATTCTCAAAGTATGTAGCTTAAGGGCTTGCGTTAATCTTGTATTAACAAAAAACCAACGAAACTATACCAACGAAAAAAAAGTATAAAAGACAATTACATTTTATGCCACTTCAGGTACCCAAACTGAAGTCCCTCAACATGTCAAATCAAGTGCAGATAAAAGCCCAAAAATTACAGAATATTAATGCCATTATGTAGTTATTACCAACTTAACCCCAATATTCTTCACCCCTATATAAGTTGTTCACTTTAGTGAAGAGAAGCTAGGTATCAAGAAATACATTAGATGTTGTACCCTCCTTCAAGAAGCCGACATAGCGAGTAAGTCCTCAGTCAAAATAGGCATAAAATCGAAATCCTCCATTGACCTGTTATTTAATAAGGAAATTTGGCTATCTGGTATAAATATTAAATGGTCTATAGAATCTTCATATTCCAAACCAACGCCTCAATCTGAACACAGACAAGCACACCACCAAAATTTGAAAATCTAAGAATACTTTTCATTCTTATATTAACTTCATAAAGAAGGATACTTTGGAACCATACTGCTTCAGTATGTTACGAGGGATTTACCAACACAAGCGTTAAACTCTTTTTGCCTTCCGAACTTCCCACTAAGGCTGAAGATCTACGAAAAAGCTTCCTAGAATTTAACGATGCCTATAAAATTCGTCTAACTAAGGTGGAAGCTAATCTTACTGCTTTTAGGTCCTTACTCATTTCGGAAATAATTATTAAACTGCAAAAATCAAGGGAAAGTCACCAAAATTACCATTCCGTTGCCTATCCAAAACAAAATTTTGAAACACTACTACGGGTTCTGCGGAACTAAAAACCTCAAATTATTTTAGTAATTACAACTATAGCACGGTTTGGATTAATATTCGTTTTATACGATTTAAAAAGATAAATTATTTTTGTTTTTGGAGGAATTAGGACTTTCCCCTATAGTTGCAGTTCCAGAGCACTGGCTTGAATTCAACGAGCCTTTTTCTGTAGAAAAATATAACACAATTGCTAGGTATCATCGTCCAAGTTCAGTTTATGGAAGCACCCTAATTCTTTCTACAAATAGTGATTTCCCTCCGGTAAAAAAATATGACTTTTTGTTGAATGAAGCCTTTCTTGAGTTTTCATTAGTTTATAACAAGAATCTCAATGTCTACATTCTTTGTATTTATAGTTCACCTGATTCTTCCATGAAACAATTTTTTCAAAACCTGCTAAATTTGTTAGATGACCTGCCTAATAAAAGCAGAAAAATTCTATGCGGTGATTTAAATAGTAATTACGCTGTTGCTTGTGCAACCCAACTATCCTTTCTCAATAATATTCCAAGCATATGGTTTCACAATGCACGTTAATTTTCCTACAAGAATTATTTAAACAACATCCACCCTAATCGATTATATTGTCTCAGATTTCTCACCCCTTGATGTACGCTCTACAATTATTAATGCAGGACTATCTGATCATGAAGCAGTATATACCAGGTTTAACACTCTTAACAAGCCCTCCTCGAAAACCAGATGTTAAGGTAGGATTTTTTCTGCTTAGAACTTTGTAAATTCCAAAATTTATCCTTGACTTTGCGGTGGCATTCTCCTTCTGTGGATGTGGACTATAATTTCAGTGATTTTTAGATAGGCTTGTCTGTATTTTTAGTAAGGCTTTTTCTTTAAGTACAATTAAGTAAAAACATCACAAAGCTTGGACTACCAAAGGTATTTGCATATTTGCCAAGAATATGCGTTCACTTCTGTACATCAAGAAATTTACTACCAACGTCTTTGTCACTGAATATATCAGCAAGTACAGAGAAACCTATCTTAAACTTATAAAAACAGTTAAAAAAATGTACTATTAAAATCGTCTGGGAAGCTCTATAAATGATGCAAAAGAAACTTGGTCCATAATAAACTATCTTTGAAATAAAACTAACACAGCTCAAACATTTTCTTTTCCAAACCCTGAAAATCTCAATGAGTACTTCGTTAATGTGAATAAAAATATAACATCAACTATTGTGCCATAACAGGATTTCATTTCCTATCACCCCAATTCAAAAAAGGTCTCGAATTCATTCTTTATAAGACCAGTTGATACATCTGAACTAATCTAATCAATAGTATTAAAAGCAAAACTTCCTGTAGTACTCATGGCCAATCCATAAATTTTTTTTTAAATCGCTCAATTTATTGGAAGTCCTAGTCTCACTTATTAATAATTCTTTTGAAAAAGGTATATTTCCAGAGTCGATGGATAGACTTAGTCTAGAATATGCTGGTATCTGATCGGCCTATGGTGGAGCAGTACGGCAAGAGATAAGGGCTTGCGGCTAGGTGATACTCCTCCATAGATCCCTACCGGAAGGGCGTGGAACGCCTAAATACCGGGTATATATATATATATATATATATATATATATATATATATATATATATATATATATATATATATCCAGAGTGCCTCAAGACAGCAATTCATTTGCCTCTTTATAAACGTGGTGAAAAATCGATAGTCTGCAACTGTGGACCTATTACCTTACTACCAGTGCTATCCAAAATTATTGAGAGACTTATAAAAGCCTGACTTATGGCCTTTTTCGTTGAAAACAACATTTTATTACAAAGTCAGTTCGGCTTTTTATCTAGTAAATGTACTAGTGATGCTACGTTCTCTGTAATACATGAGATCTACCAAGCACTGAAAAATAATCTTTAAATTGTCACTGTTTTTGTGACTGTATCAAAGCTTTTGATTGGGTAAATCACGCGATTTTGATAAAAAAACTAAATTTCTACGGAATTCTAGGTATTCCCTTTAATTGGTTGCAATCTGACTTGGAAAATAGAAAACACAACTAGATAGAGCAAATAATACTAACTCTAGTCACAAAAGCATTGTATAAGGAGTACCACAAGGTTCAGTATTAGGTCCTCTAATTTTCCTTATCTTTATAAATGACAGCACTAACTTAAAAATCGATGAAAACATTTTTCTTTTTGATGATGATACCAGTATCACCTGGAGAAACTCTAATATTGCAACTCTTCGTGCAACTATAATTTCTGATCTACTTAAAATTAAAACCTGGCCCGACTCTAATTTACTCTCTTTTAACGTTGATAAGACCTATATCAGTTATACACCGATCCAGATATTGTAAAATTCGTTAAAGTGCAGATACTTAGATGGGCTGGACACATTGCTAGAATGTCAGATCACGAATACACGAAGAGAGAACATTTTCAAAACCAGAGGGCACAAAAAGCAGAGGACGACCACGAATGAGATGGATTGATGATGTAAAAGGAGACCTACAGATTCTAAGGGTTAGAAGATGGAGGGAAGTTGCCAGGAATCGACAGGAGTGGCGACTTATGTGTGAGCAGGCCAAGATCCACAACGGATTGTGGAGCCACTTATGATGATTTAACGTGGATAAGACAGTAGCATTATCCTATAAAGAAGCTCTTCAACTCTTGCTTCTTATTAACAGCCAGATCAGTATCATTGATTCCGTAAAATTAACCACCTTAAATGGCTCCTTCATATCGATTTGTTAAGTAAGAAACTAGCCTTAGCCTGTTATGTGATAAGATCTATTTCGAAGGAAATCAATTTAGCATCTTCCCAAATAACATATTTTTCTTTGCTCGAGTCTCATCTTTGATATGGTCTTCCATATAGTATTCTAGTACAATCTGATGATATTTTAAATTTTAAAAAAGGGCAATAAGGTATCTTTTTGGCCTCAGTAGAATAATACATTGAAGAAGCTACTTCGAAGATAACTGGATTTTAGCGCTTCCCTTTTTAGAAACTGTTTGCTAGATTAGAAGACCTAATCATGACCAGTTCACCAGAAATTCAACCTTTGATGTGTATTTAACGATCTCATCTACTTAGTTAGTAAAAAAATCTATATTATATTCGGCAAAAAAAGCAACGTAAACTTATTGGTTCATAAGCTTTTATTATGCAATTTGCAATTTATTTCAATTTTGCAATGGTTTGTTTATTTTATTATCTTTTAGTTTGTGATATTGACAATTAAACTAATGTCAGTAAATTAAAATATTTGTTATTGTTATTTTCTCACTTTTTTTAAGCTTTGTCCAAAAAATTGTGCAATTTTCAGTGATAATAAAGCATGTTTCTATTCTATTCTATAATATTAACCCTTCCTTTTGGGTCTTACTATTCTAAACGACGTTTCGAAGTTTTAGATCGCCAAATGTAGTTGCATACTTCTTCCTAGAATCATCTTTTTTCTGTGCTATTTATTTTCATATTTTGGCCCTTTCGTAATTTTGAAATTTATCTTGCTAATTTTTTAATATTATTTCTCGGCTGGCTGCTTAATGCGTTTAATAAATTCTCCCACTTTCCGTCGAAAACTTTTGATTAGTTTTCAACGGTTCTCTACACTCACTGACTACTGCAAGTATATTACTTTGAAACGTTAAATGTGTGAGAAACTAAAATTGCCGTTTCCTGGAGTTTGATCAATTCTGGGAGTGATTTTGAGAACAGAAGTTATTATTGAATGAAGTACTTAAATTGTTTTGAAATTGGGTGAATATATATATATATATATATATATATATATATATATATATATATATATATATATATATATATATATATATATATATATATTGTTGTGATCTGCTTTATAATGCTTTATTATTAATTAACACTAATTTAATTAATCCAATTATTTAATTAATTAATTCACTAATTTATGCAGAGTCATACAAATCAATTACTATTAAAAATTCTCAGGGTGCCTTCTTAATTTTACTTTAATCAGTTTACTTTATATATCTCTTCTAATGGGTTCAGTATCTCCTAGTTGCTCATAATCGGGATAAAACAGGAAACGGAACTAACATTAAAACAACATAAATATGCACACAAATTATTATTTATTTTCAATAAGCAATACGATGAATATTAATAAATAACTTTTGTGGGCAATTATCTTTCCCAACAAACTCCTATACTCTAAATTTAATTTTAATTACAAACTATCTATTGATCTGTTTTCCAAAAATATCTACTAAAATTTGACCATATAAAATATAATTTATTCACAAAAAATAACTCTTTGAAACTTGGAATCTTAGTTCGTATGCTTATATTTGATTTTATCTTTCGAATATCTTAAAGTTTTTTTTCATTCAGAGTATTTGACTGACCTTTATTTTTTACATCAATGATGTCTCCTCTCGATCAAACCACAGTTCCTTCCTTGATTGATTATGTCCGGCTACCATCAAATCTTTCCCGTTCTCAGCATCGATCCAAACCGCATACCAGCAAACTACTCCTCCGAAAACACAAGCCCAAGCCTCTTTTGACCGGTACTCTTTATTCACAAATTCTCTTTTCTTTCTCAATTATGTCTCGTGAACTATGCAGACTCAAAAGAGGTATTAATCTTCTCGATTTTGATCTGCTCTCAGCTTCCACCTTTTTCACTAACAAACGAAAACACTGGTACTCAGATTGACTACACTAAAACACCTCTTCTCTTCTGGTCTGCCGGTAACATAATAAATCTTTTCAATCTCCCCAGACAACCTTCTCAACTCTCTCATTTCCCATCATTCCTTTTTAACCAATCATAAGCATTCATCTTTCCCACTAATTTTCGATTTAGAAAATTTCCAACCTAATATTTAAAACAAATAAACTACTTTCACTCAAATTACTTTTCAGAAACCATTAACAATTTTGCCTTTTTCAACAGAAATAAGTTTCCAAATTCTTGTTATCTCATATCTAAATCTAATTCTTATTTACTTTCGAAAAATGCCCACCGCAAAATACAATTACAAGTTTATTCTTAAATCTATAAAATTATACGGGTTCCATTGTCCTTTCACTATTCACTCAGTCTTTCAAGGAAAAACTGTTCCGTCACGGAACAATGTCTTCTCTTATTCTAACTATTACAAATAAGTACAGGGTTGTATTTTAACTTATATGCCCGCGGTATATTAAAATAATAAAAAAACTCTTTATTCTATTTCTGATTGATAAACTGATCCATAACAATATATATATATATATATATATATATATATATATATATATATATATATATATATATATGCGCCAATCCTCTGGCTTTCTTTGATTACGACTAAACTATAAAGTACTCGTTGTAACAAAAAATGTAGGACTGCGAGGTTTAGGACGCCAATGTAATAAAAATGTGTATGTGTAATGTAACACAAGTATTTGGAGGAAGGTGCCGAAGAGTGACTACTTGACACTCAAAAGAGGATTCGGCCAATTTACATGCCCTACAGAGACCGTAGAATAAGACAAAGTAATAAACAATATACATATACATATATATATATATATATATATATATATATATATATATATATATATATATATATATATATATATATATATATTCTTCTTCTTGATGTGCCTAACGGTTACGAATGTTGGCGATCATTATGGCAATCTTTGTCTCATCTACAGCAGCGCGGAAAAGCTGCACAGATGCTGTATTGAACCAGATTCTGAGGTTCTTTAACCAAGATGTTCTTCTTCTTCCTGGACCTCGTTTTCCAAATATTTTTCCTTGCAGGATAACTTGAAGGAGAACATATCTGGATTCATTTCGGATAATATGTCCGAAGAACTGTAACTTTCGAGATTTGATGGTGGTCAGTACTTCTCGATTCATATTCATTCTTCTGAGGACATTCTCATTTGTGACAGTTTTCTGCACATATCTTCGTTTAAAGTCCACGATTCAACACCATAAAAAAGGACAGAGAAGACGTAGCATAGCAGCATTCTTACTTTTGTATCAAGAGAGAGGTTGTGTTTCTTAAAGAACGCCCCCATCCGATTGAAGGTGGATCTAGCTTTTCCGATGCTTGCTCTAATCTCCTGGTTGTTGGTTCATTCTTTATTTATTATGGTGCTGAGGTAGTAGTAAATATTAAAGTGATGGACTCGTTACATCGTACACAGGGTATCCAGAAACTCTCCTGACAAACGAAGACTAAGGATTCCTCAGATAACTTTAAGACAATTTAACCCTCAAAACTGAAATTTCATTTCATGTCATAGATTTTAAAGATTGATCTCTAAAATGAAAATTTTACTACGACTGGTCAATGAAAGTGATTAATTTTATTGATCTCAGGAGAATCATAAAAAATGGCAAAAGTAGCACCACATTTATTTATTTAACATCTATATAAAAACTGAGTTTATTCGGCAAAATACGGAAACTGCATACGAAAGCCGAATTCTTTATCTTTAAAACGCATCTTGATTTTTCTCCATAGGACACTTGCATCAAAATATATCGAATGTTTACCGTCGAGCTGGTACAATTTTTAAAACATTAATTTCGAACGATCGGATAGCCAAGCGGGCTGGGCGGCTGGCTTCTCCTTCGCTTCACTGCGAGAGATGTCAGTTCGATCCCCAGCTCGGTGACAGAAAACAAAAAGGCTAACGCAGCAGTTTAAAATTCTAAAATGGATCTGCGGCTTAGTCTAGAATATGCTGGTAACTGATCGGCCTATGGTGGAGCAGTACGGCAAGAGATAAGGGCTTGCGGCTCGGTGATACTCCTCCATAGATCCCTACCGGAAGGGCGTGTGCCGCCTAAATACCGGGTATATATATATAATTTCGAACGTGTAACTGACATTTAAAATCGACTGTCACTTCAAGCGTTGTTTCTGAGAGAACGGTTCATTTCACACAAAAGGTGCTAGTAAACATTTTTGTTTAAAATTAACTCAGCTTAATTTTTTATTTGAAACATTTTTTCTGGGACGTACAGATTCTTAATAAAACAAATTTATTTGCATTTTTACTGCTCTACGAGAGGGCTTTTAGGGAGAAATCCTGGGGTAAAAGTGGTAAACATTTTTGCATCTTTTTTGGCGTCCCAAAGTTAATATTCTCGGCAAAATTCAGCTTGTTCGTATGATTTTTAAGCGTCAACTCTCTGACGACTGTTAGCTTTGATTGATGGTTAGAAGATAACAAAAATCAAAAATGCAGTCAAAATGTAATATTTCGAAAGACCATTATTGAGAAAAAAATTGAAAATTAGGTTTTGAAAAAGTGATTTAAAAAAAATCATACATCTTAATTAATTAACAGCACCAGAAAAATATAGTTAAAAACCTGCACGCAATACCTAAATTTTAATTTTTTCTGTTGAAAAATGAATTGCCCCTGGTGGATTTGGATCACCAACGCGTAAACTTTGTTGCCTGCGAAGTGAACATACTTTAATGTGACATTTCGATTGAGCATCCCTTACTCCATAATATCTGGGGGATATCAAATCTAGGAAGTATCTGGAAAACGCGTTTCATCTGTACTTTTAGGAATTTCACACTCGAAGACATCGACAGCGTTGGCTGGGGCCGGGACTCGAGCTCCTGTCACGCGCTTCGTTGCATTTGTTTTTCTGCGAGCGAAATGAAAATAGTCGAGAGTCGAGAGAAATCAATCAATCAGATGATATCGTATACAAGCCTTCAACATTTTATTATTTTTCGAATAACTTTCACTCGTTTAGGTATTACGGAGACAAACATTAAAAAGAGTCTTCAGTGGAAATGTAAATATCAGATATGTGACTCTTCTTCTTTTTTTACTTACATGATATCACGTTTTTTTAAAAAGAAAAATTTTAGAATAAAAATCTTTGCTTTCAAATAAGCGCATTAACGACGTTGTGTAAAATATTTCTGATATTATATAAGTTATATTTAATCTTAGTAATAATAATCAAAAGTTATTTTATGACTCCTCTTTCGAGTCTGTTAAGTAACAGAAATCTCTGGGTAATGAAATGAATCCGGTCGAGGTGTCAATAGCAACTTTACCATTTCCAGTATCAAACAACTCATCGCAAAATACAACTGCACTTTGCTCTTGTTGCAAAAACACTCTGCCATAGCATGTTATTTGTCAATTGGAGCGCTTTTACATGCCGCCACAAATTTTATGATGTTAGGCATACGTTTAGTTCGTCCGTAGCAGTTAACTGGTGAATAATTATCAAATAAGAAACAGTCTGAAAATAGAATCATGACTGCAACAAAAATGTTTTTAATTGTCACAAATATCTTTCAAAGTTCTGTACAGTCACTGTATTGACATCTTGTTGGCCAATGTTCATTTATCCCAAACGAAAATTTTGCATGCCTTTAAAATCTTCGCCATTGCTCTATTTTTGGTGATGTTGCAATCTAGTGTTTCATTAATTTGTATGTGTAATGGTAATTTTAAATCTTCTCCTTTGATCTTGTATATAGGCTTTAAAGCCTGTTTCTTCTTTAATATTAGCCTCCTAAATTGTTTAAAATGTCGCACCATCTTTTTCTTGGTCTGCCAATACTTCTTCGTCCATTTGGTGACGTACCTCGTGGTATTCGTACTATCGTCTCCTCTGCCATTTTGCTTATGTGTTCGTTCCACTTCTGTTTCGGTTTTGACACCCATCCATTTATGTCTTCTATATTGCATGCTCTTCTTATGTTTTCACTTCTCTCCCTATCCAACAGACTTTTCCCCTGACATTCGTTGGAGTATTTTCATCTCTGTTGTTTCTAGTAGTCGTCTTGTTTTAGATGTGTCAGGTCTTGTCCCCGCCGTGTATGTAAATATAGGTCCAATTGCTGCTTTATAGATTCTTCTTTTTGTGTCTTGTCTAAGGTGTTTATTTTTCCAGATTGTGTCATTAAGAGATCCCGCCGCTTTACTTGATTTTAAGCTTTGTTGTCGTACTTCTTCTTCAACATCTCCGTAACTAGTTATATCTATTCTCATATATCTAAACCTTGCTTCCTGCTTTATTATTTTCCCATCAATTTCGATTTTACATCGTAGTGGGTATTTAGATGTTGTCATTTGGTTTTTTAGTAATTTCAAATCAAAATTTACAATTCATTCGCCTTCTAATAAAGTTGTACATATTCCAGATGAAGCCAACGCTAGGGCTACTGCGATCTGATCCAGATCCAATATTTACAGCTTCTATCACATTACCATACGCAATTCTTTGTTTTTGTTTCAACTGTAGAAAATGTGTATGAACTATTTCGATAACTTCTTTAGTGTTGAACTGTTGCTCTTTGTAACTGTTGTTCTTTTTTATAAAGTCTCAAAGGAAATGAATAGCATTTACTTATTTACTGTCAAATATTAATGGTGCGTCATAAATTTCCTTTAAAAGATTAATTAAGCTACATAAAAAACTATGTCTTGAGAATAAACTAAAATAAAAAAAAAAAATAAAAGACAAAACCAAACAATTGAATTAGCATACTACGGGTCTGTTTATATTCGTCAATTTTAAGATTTAATTTTATTAAATAGTGTATTCTATTTATTTCTATTTTATTCTATTTTATTCTATTTTATTTTATTTTAGTTTTATTTTATTTTGTTTTATTTTACTCCTTTTTATTCTATTTTATTTTAATCAGGCAGGCTATTAGGCTATCAGACAAGAAAAGAAATAATTGGATCCGCAACAAAACAAAAGTGACCGATGTATTAACGCAGATAGCAAAATTTAAGTGAAAATTCGCTGGACATACCATAAGACACAAAGACGACAGATGGAATAATATGATTATACACTGGAGGCCATATGGTTACAAACAAAAAAGAGGAAAGCCACAAATGAGATGATCAGATGACTTAAAGAAACACGCCCGAAGTGGATACAAACTGCCTACAATAGAGAGACGTGGAAGAAAGAAGAGGAGGCCTATGTCCAAAAGTGGACAGCAAGGGCTGTATAGATAGATAGATAGATTTATTTTAATAAACAGGTTCTGACTTTTAAGCTGAATTTAAAATTATATATATATATATATATATATATATATATATATATATATATATATATATATATATGTATATATATATACAGATTGAACCAATTTAAAACGGAACATACAATTTAATATATATCTGTTTGAACTGCATTTGAAATAGTGGACCAATATAAAACTTGGACAAAAATAAATCCATACCCGGTGATAGACATTGTATAAAATATCGTTCAACTATCAGTCTCCTTTAAAGGAAAGAGGAGCTTGCCTAATAGTCGGAGAGATAGAGCCGAAATTTTGAACTGATCAGTAATATGACATTTCTCTATTGGAATATATTCATTGTAACTGGGTTAAGACTTTGCCTTACAGGCGGACGCCCCTCGTGGTACAGGGGGTGGCTATACAGGGATGAAGTTGTAATTTTTTTCGGAAAAATTAACAATCGATAATATGGCTAAAAATTTGCCCAGGGATAAGTAGTATGTCCGCCATTTTCATGGCTCATTATTTAGCCCCTAAAAACTATAAATCCAAAAGGGCGGACAGCTAGGTTGGTACAGAGAGCCATAAAACGGGGTCAAATGTACTACTTGCCTGCGCATTTTAGGTCTCGGCAACAATTTTCAAACTGATTTTATTATGATATTTTTATACCGATTGATTTGAAAATTTGTATGTTCACTTCTGTTACTATACTGAAAAGCATCAAGTAGAGTTTTCCTCAAAATTTTCCAAAAAAATTTCCGTAAATGAAAATTTTCGTAATTTTTTGAGGTAAAATCTAATTTGTAGAATTCTTTCGATTTTCTGTCAGTTATACCATGATTTTTTTCCAAAAATTTTCAAACGATTTTTCCGATAAGAAAAAAAAATTTAGAAAAACTTTAAAAATTTCGTCATTTTTCTCACTCTCATTGATGTCATTACATTCATCATCTTCGTCACTTTCACTTTCAATAATATCACATTCATTATCTGCTTCATTTTCAATCACTACTTCTCGAACTGATTCTGGCATCTGAGGTCCACTAAACCATTTGAATTTATATGTTTCATCTTCAAACTCCCAACCATGTTCTTCAACAATCAATTCTGTTGGTACTTTTTTATGAGCATTTGTCCAAATATTTGAAATATAATGAGCTCGCAGTAGATGTTGGTGTAATTCATCTTTACATCGTGGTAAGCTTGAAGCATCGAAATTTTTTAGTTTTTTTTTAAGGTTCGTTCCCATCATGCAACTTATACTGCCGGTTAAATAGTGAAAATCTGACATCGTTTACTTTTCTTTTTGGAATTGTTCTCGTTAGTCCTGTTCCATATAAGTGACATACGAAAGTTTCTAAGGTTTCAAAAACTTCATTACAATGGAAGACAGTTTAATAATTAACATTATAAAATTACTTTAATTTAATAAAATATCAAATATCAAACATTTATTCAATTAAAAATTAATTTGTAAAATATTTATATTTAAGAAAAAAATGTGATTTGTAAAGTAAATATGACTTTAGTTTGGAAAAAAAACATTATCATAATATAATTTTAATACTACAAAATATTCTATAAAAGATTCAGACGATGACGTAGAGTTTTATCAAATGTTTTAGAAAAGTTTTTCTAAATTTTTTTTTCCTATCGGAAAAATCGTTTGAAAATTTTTGGGAAAAAATCATGGTATAACTTACAGAAAATCGAAAGGATTTTACAAATTAGATTTTACCTCAAAAAATTACGAAAATTTTCATTTACGGAAATTTTTTTTGGAAAATTTTGAGGAAAACTCTACTTGACGCTTCTCAGAATAGTAACAGAAGTGAGCATATAAATTTTCAAATCAATCGGTATAAAAATATCATAATAAAATCAGTTTGAAAATTGTTACCGAGACCTAAAATGCGCAGGCAAGTGGTACATTTGACCCCGTTTTTTGGCTCTCTGTACCAACCCAGCTGTCCGCCCTTTTGGATTTAAAGTTTTTAGGGGCTAAATAATGAGCCATGAAAATGGCGGACATATTACTTATCGTTAATTTTTCCCCAAAAAATTGCAATTTCACCCCTGTCCACCACACCTTATGTATCTACTCTCGCGTCCGCCCTTTGGGATTTCGTCTAGTTATACCAAGATCTTACTCTGGGCAAATTTTCAGCCATATTATCGATCGTTAATTTTTCCGAAAAAAATTACAACTTTATCCCTGTATAGCCACCCCCTGTACCACGAGGGGCGTCCGCCTGTAAGGCAAAGTCTTAACGCAGTTACAATGAATATATTCCAATAGAGAAATGTCATATTACTGATCAGTTCAAAATTTCGGCTCTATCTCTTGGACTATAATCAAGCGATAAGTGGTTTGACAGCATAATAACTGCTTGTTTAGTCTAGTTTTTTCAGTGATTCTAGGCAACCTATTTGGGTGGAGTTTTGACTTGTTCTTGAACGAGTTCCGAATCCAGCAGCCCGCTGAAGTATTGGATTTTTATAATATAATTATTTGACAACCTTTTGTTGGCCAACCACCTAGAGCGGAGTTGAGCCGAAATACATTGATTTCGTATGTTCCGTTTTAAATTCGTTCAATCTGTATATATATATATATATATATATATATATATATATATATATATATATATATATATATATATATATATATATATATATATATATAGAAAAGAAATTTAATGTTTGCAGATACGTTAAATAGCAAACTCTTAAATATTGGAGAAATTTGCAAGATCTGAAGAGTTAGAGAGTAGACAGATTGATAAATTAGGCGACAAGGGAATCTACAATTTGCATTCCACATGTCGTTCATCACGGCAAAAATTCTTGGTGAATTAGTTTCTAGTACTCGAAGCTGAGTAAAAATCTAAAACAGAAAGACGGTTTTAGATTTATTTTCAATGCAGAGCATCTGCCACCCGCTTATACGTATTTCAACCCTATCAGGTATCATTCTATGATTATATGACGCTCCAATAATACCTAATAAGGTGAAAATACATATAAGCAGATGGCAGATACCCTGTGTTAAAACTAAATCAAAAACCGTCATTCTGTCAGTTATATTATTGTTTTTTCAATCCTCTGTTTTAAATTTTTCAACCAGGTCGTGCGTCATCTACCCGGTCCACTTTTTGCTTCCACTTTCCCTTGGAATCCAATCGGTTCCATATAACCAATATCCACTGATGGATCCATATAAACAATCGATTCCATACAAGAACTAATCTAGTACGGGGATGGCCACTTTAGCCTAATTTTTTGTTTCCATTTCAAGTTACTATTTTTCATTTTGTTTTCTTCTTATTTATATTCTTAACGTTTGTTCTTTATTGTCACGATCAAGTGGCATTAAATACCTGTTTTACCAATATCACATTTTGGTATTGACAATGCCGAATGTTAATTCTAATTCCCATTCAAGTCAAATAATTAAATGTAAATTTTGTTTTACAAGTTTAAAGGTTTTGTTTGATTTGTCCTACAATGGCAAAAATAGATAACATATGTAACTCTTTATTGTTTACATTGCCTTGGCTGGAATTATATTTTCCTTTACTGTATATAAAAAGTCTTCACTTAGTATGGGTTGTATAAAACCATGTTGTATAGAAGTTCCAGATCCACAGAACTTTTTTATATTTATAAAGTGCGGAAAAGAAATTTACGACCAATATACAGGACCTTCTTCTTGGCAATATTTCAGTTTTTTGATACGTAGTCGAGAACGAAGGTATACAGGACAATAAAATCGCATACCCTTGCTTTTGCCCCCCTTCATTTTTTCGTAACATATTGCTACGGAGTCTAAAGGCAAGCTAACCACATCGTTGCAATTTTATATCCCCCTAATCGTAAATTTGGCGTTTGCTTTATATATACCCTCGTAAAATTTATTTATAATATAGATATCGCTCTTGGAATTTATGTCGCATTCAAACTCTTTTTAATTTACGAGTGTTTGACCCTTAACCTATACTTTATACGACCGAGATCTTGTCATATCTCTATAAAAGCACATTTGTGATTTTATATTTTTATACAAAATTAATCACATCGATGCCATTACTTAAGTTATAGTACGGTATTTCCAGTTTTGGCAATGGTTAACCTGCGTTATACATAGATACTTTTCTTTTTTACATAGATATGAGTATATTTAATTTTTTGGGCACAGATAAAATGGCAAAAACGATTATATGGATAAATACATTTTATCCTGGAAGATATCTGAGAGTTCCAATGCGAGACTTGCTATTGTAATATAAAAGAGCGACATGTAATACAAAGATAAAATAGAATATAATCAACTATACAACAATATAGTTGCGTAACTTGAGGGAATGGTACGGATGCACATCAATTGAACTATTCAGAGCAGCAGCATCTAAGATCAGAATAGCCATGATGATTGCCAACCTCCGTCGCGGAGATGGCACCTGAAGAAAAAGAAGATACAACAATAATGAAAAAATCATCAACGTAAAATTAATAACTGACTATGTTATAATTAAATAAGATACAATTCTGCTTCTTAAGATGTCACCTCTTTAAGTTTCTGTAATACATTTGCCGGAATCCATTAATCCATTCCATGGCCCTACTTAAGCCCTTGCCCCCCCTCAATAAAACTCTCAACTCGTTACGGTATTTTCTCCTGTATTATTGCATTGAACCGTCGGACATACTGGGGTACAGGTGGTATACTGTTTTTCCACTCTTTTGACATTTTTCCTTGACTCAATATTCTGTGTGTGACCTAATATATCCTTTGCGTTATTTTCCTCCTTTCCGACTTAAACAATTATACAAGTATACCCTAACATCTAGAGGCATTGTTATTTATTTGCAATTTATTCTACCATTTTATTCTTACACAGTTAATTTTTACACAGTTTATTCTATCATTTCCACGACGCCTATATTACGACGATTACTAGCTTTTAATCCTTTTTTGTTCATATATTTATTCAATTTCTATTTTAGAAACATATTCTTAGCATTACTTCATTTTATTCTTAAACTAGGACTTTGATTTGTTGTGTTGTACATGATCTAGTAAATAATACTATATAGGGAAATTCAAACTGAAGAAATAAAAAAAAGAAGAAATTTAGCTTGGGCAGCATTCGGTAAACTGAACTATATACTCAGAAATCAACAAATTCAATTACATCTTAGATCTAAAGTTTTTGATGCATGCATTATTCCGATATTAACCTATGCGGCACGAACATGGACAATCACAAAAAAGAATATAAATATACTTAGAGTCACTCAACACGCGATGGAAAGAGCAATGCTAGGTATATCACTTAAGGACAAGAAAACAAACACATGGATAAGACAGAAAACCAAAGTCACCGATGTGGTGCAAAAATCATTAAAGTTGAAATGGGAATACGCTGGACGTGTAGCTAGGAGCGATCTAAACAAATTGCACAGATCAATTTTAACCTGGAGACCATAATAATACAAAAGAGCCAGAGGCAGACCTCCTATGAGATGGACAGATGATCTGAAAAGGACTGCCGGGAAAAATTGGCTACAAGTAGCGTACAATAAAAAACAATGGAAAGGAATACTTGAAGAGGCTTATGTTCAGATGTGGACGTGAATGGCTAGACGAAGAAGAAAGAAGAAGAAGACATGATCTAGTACGTGATATTCTTTTATTTGGATCGTTTGTCGCAGTTGGTTTAATAATATCAGCCAGTATAGTTTTTTGTGGTCAATTGTCAATATGCTCTCATTTATAGTTTTAAGCTATCATTTGTCATTGTCAAGTTATCATTCTACTGGTTTCTTTCCTCTGCCACTCAGTCTTTTTCTTCTTCTTCTCGGTTTTTCTCTACCATTATTTCCCTCAACTTCTAATAACTATATTCTTCATAGCACCATTGCAGTCTTTGCTCTTGAACCTTTTCTTAGACTATAGTCATCCCTGCTCTTTCTTCAATCACGTCATTCCTGATCCCTTCTAGTCTTACCCAATATTCACAGTAAAATTTTTATTTCAGCTACTTTCATCTTCTTGTTTTGAACCCTCTTTACAGTTCAGACTTCACCTCCGTACCGTAGATATACTTGTATATCTTTCCTTTCAGGCTTTCTCCGAGTACTTTGCTTATTTGCTTTCAGCTTAATCAACCATTCTTCTTATTGCGTCTCTTGTCGAAGGTTGGCGATCCAAATAGCAATTGTAGCTTTGCAAACTGATGCATGAAAGATTTCTGTGGATGAGCAGTCAAACCATCTCCTCAGGTCTTTTAGACACGAGTTCTGGCGGCTTCCAACTGATCTTCTGCCCTGCACTTTACATTCCAATATGATTTGGAGTAATTTATCTCTTTCACCGCTCAACACATGACCCAAGTATTGTATTTTTCTCTCTTTGATTCTCTTTGAAATGTATATATACATTTCAAAGGTAGGTATCCATTCTTTTTTCTTTTTTAGAGTCCATTGTCCAACTTTCACAGCCATACAGCAAAACAGAGAAAACGTAACATCTGATCATTAGAATCTGTATCCTGTGGCCAATTTCTTGATCTACGAGTAAGAAAATAGTAAGCTTCGTCACAATTTGACCTTTGACATACTATTTGTATACTATAATTTGCTATTCAGGTCAACGGTACATGGTAAACTAAATGCTGAAAATATAATAACCCGTATTAGGTCGCTGTCTGCTACAGAATATACAGCAATTATGCTAATATTATACGTGTGTAATTATTAAATATGAATTTAAATTGATTAAATAAAAATTAAGTGAAAAATGATTTATTAAAATTGAAATTAAATAAATATTACTTAAATGCCGATACAAGGATTGCCCTCTAGAAAGTCTGTAATTAATTATTCGTTTTTCATTTGTTAATTGTCTTCTGGGATATCGTTTCATCGACAGGATCTGAGAGGGGAAAAGCTTTGTCTGCTATAAAATAATAAGGAAAACTTGCACTATCATTTTATCGTGGCCACGGTTTAGGTTCGGGAAGATCAAGTTGGTCGCTAACTACTGCTTTTCCAAATGCACTTTCTTTGAGTGCTCTGTCATCACTATTTTGTCCATATTCCCCAATATCAACCGACAAAAATAGCCCGTCTGCGTTAGCTAACAATACAATAAAAAAATATCCCCTGCACTTAAAGCATGCTGACCCAGATTTCAGGAGGCTTTAATCCTGATATGCTTTCCATCAATAAAGCCACAGCAATTAAGCAAATTTCAAAGTTCCCAGTATCTACTTGCTGTTTTAAGCCATAATTCCCTTTGGTGGTTTGGTCAGATCTCTTGGCTGGAGTACTGTCCAAATTTAGCCAGATACATATTTAATTCTTTAAATACAATAAATCCACTATACCCTTGAATCTCTTTCCAATACTAGTGTACCCAGACTGACTGACTTGCGGACAAGTTTTGTTCTATTGTTTACGTTTAAAAGCGTTAGCATAACTTCATCCTCAGAGTACAAAATTATGAATTTTAAAACAACTAGACTTATTAGTGTAATGCTACTTTAGTGTACTCTACCTGCCACGCGCCAGTGCCACGCTCGTGCTATGTCACTACCATGTTACATGTCACGCCTGTTTGGTGGGCGCTCTCGCTTATGTTTAGAGGGGATTAAGCCACAACTGTCAGACCACTAAGTATCAGGATCAACAATCATGAAACATACATCAAAAGCAGGGACTTCGGAACATCCTAGATATGCAAACATCCCTGGGACAATGAACACTGAGTACAATGGAAAGATGCATCTATAATCATGAAAGAAACAGACAGACAAAGAAGGTTGTCACTCCATCTTTTACGCGGTCGTTCGATACTTCTTCTGCCGATTGGTGACTTTGGTGTGGTGATTCTATTTAGTGTCCATTTAATTATGCACTGCACGTTACATTTTCTTCTAATGTCTTCACTTTTCTTTCGATCTCTTACCGTATTTCCTGTAATTCTTTTCAGTACACTTATCTCTGCCGGTTCTAGTAACCTTTGTGTCCACAACATGTGTCGAGAGACTGTGTCGAGTCTTGTTTCTGAGGCATACGTCATTATTGGTCTTGGATTGGCTTAAATTGTTGACTTCATCTCAGTGTTAACGTATCTGTTTTGCCATATAATGTTATTAAGGCATTGTGCCAGTCTATTTGCTGTTTGTACTTGATCTTTTACTTCTTTTTCCAGGTTTTCATAGCCGAACAGTGTAATTTCAAGGTATATGGGCAGTCAATGAATAAGAATGTGTAGCAAACCCATAGCAAAATGTAGCAGTTTTAGTTGGTAATACTAAAAGAAGTCAACAACAAGGATATACTATCAACAGCGGATTAAGAATCTCTGAGACACATCTTCCTTAATCATACATAATACATATGCAACACACAACACACAAACAAAATATATACATTAAAATGCTTAAAAAATATACAAATAATGCAGGACAGACAGAATAATAGAAACTTAAAGTTCCATAGGGCAACAATTCCTCCCTCATATCGTCAATCAATTTTTAAATTTGAAAAACATAACCTCTTTAACAACTTTGGCGGTTATACACCATATTTAACACAATTCTTAAATAATCATTTTTTAGAATGAATTCCGGAGTGAAAATTGAAACATACAGTTAAAAAATGTAATATCATTACAACCAATTGTTTCAGTTTCAGAACCATATTAAACCAAAAGTTATAACACCTAATAATTAATCAGTAATTGATATCATAGAAGTTTCTGGACTAACACCACTAATTGTGCTAATTTTTTTGGCGTTTTCCACTAAAGTGTTCTCCATAATTTAATATAAAAACTGACGCTTTTTAAACGAGCCCAGCAGATTGATTTTTCGATAAAACAGAAATTACTCCATTGATAATAAGTTAATCTACATCGGCAAAATAATTCCACTTATTGGAAATTGCATACTGGAATTGCTTTTATCTGGGATGTGAATTAAAAAAAAGTCAGTTCGCAAAATGTACGTTTTAGTTAATATCGATAATGAAGTTGTGGTCGCCGCAGGGAATGTGAATGCGAATCATAACAAAAGTGGGGAAAACCATACTTCGCTTTTTATTGTAATGTGCCCCCACACGCATTAAAAATAAATGAAAAATCAATGGATTATATGGAGTTTTGACACCCACGAAATGCTACTACAGAGTGGATGGTGAAGAAAAGATCGAAATCACTATAATCCCTAAAATGTTGTAGATCCAAAAACAATTGTTTGTGCTCTATTTTTAACCATGTATTAGGATCCATTTTTTTTTTGTTGTCTTTCGGAAGACCTTAATAACGGGATACGATTGATCGTGTTATTCCATTATTTTCTATCTTGGAATGCTAGAGAAGCTTGGTGTATATCATGGCCTATAATCCTCTCTCTGACTTAATCCACACAGCATGTGGACGACTTTTCTCTGGATTGTTTACCATTAGTTTTACCCTTAACCATAATTTTTTCTACGCTTTTTGTTCTTCTCGCCATGTGTCCGAAGTATCTGATAAAGGACTGAATTGTCTTATTGAGTCTTGGGTTGACCTTTAGTTGCTTTATAATTAAAATGTTGATGCGATGCGCTGTGTATAATATTCCCAACCTTTTTTTTTGTAAGCCCACAACAAGTTTCTTTTTTTCTTTCAATAGAAAAGATTAATGTATTTAATAAGTTTAGTAACGCATATCGGCGTCAGAGTGGTTGAATGCATGGTGCGCATAACGCCAAACGGAGTTACTGATGTATCTTAATGAAACAGATCACTATGACGTTAGGACTGGAATAAAACGTACGTGTATTTTGCAGTGTGATACTAAAGGTTAGACATTGTAAAATTTTTGTGCAGTTCGACTCAACTATTTATTACTAGACTGAAATGGATATAAGTGTGGCAGGTCCATCGAACCGTAAAAAAACTAAATTAAAGTATAGAAATCCAAATAGACTTTTGAAATAGAAGAAACCGATTCTAAGCAGGACGTCTATTTAGATGACACAGGTAAAATAAATTGTAGATATACTTACAACATTTGTATTCTTTATTATAAACTTCTTGCAGGTATATTTGATCAAGGGATTGGGACGGCACAAGAAGATGTTCCAGAGGCGGCACAAGAAGATGTTGCAGAGGCTGCACAAGAGGAGGTTTCGGAACAACAGTGGACCGACGGTCCTGACGAAATGAATAAGTTTCAATTTACTAAAAGAAAGCAACTGCTGGTACCTACTTCTGAAAGTAATACACCTATTGATTATTTTCGACTACTATTGAACGACGAATTAATAACTTTGATCGTAACTGAAACAAACCCGTATGCCGAAGAAATATTTTGCATGGAAGGGACTACAGTAAACTCGAGAATTACCAGATGGAAAGCACTTGACAAAGATGAGTTATTAACCTTTGTAGGTCTAGTACTGCATATAAGCACTATTAGACTCAACAGAATACAAGACTATTGGAAGAAGCACTCTTTGTTCAATTAGACTTGTTTTTCGGCATTTATGGGATCGATCTTCGGAAAGAGATCGTTTTTTAGTGATAATGAGATGCTTGCATTTTTCGAAAAACCCATCCCACGTAGAAAAGGCAAAAGATAGACTAATGAAAATTAGGCCAATGGTGAATTTTTTTATAAATATTATAGAATCCATTTATTATCCAGGAAAGGAACTATCTCTGGATGAAACAATGGTTTTATTTCGTGGACAGTTGGTTTTCCGTCAATATATAAAGAACAAACGGCACAGACACGTTAAAAAACTGTATGTCGACGGAACCTAACGGGCTTGTTTTGAAATCGTTGGTTTATACAGGGGCATTAGATGATCTGGGAGGAAAAGGTCATACGACCAAAGTTGTTTTAGAATTATAAAAAAATTTTCTTGACTCAGGCCATTCCATTTATATGGATAATTTTTAAAATTTATTCGAGTTGGCTTGGCATCTAACGTTTCGTCGAACGCACTGTAGCGGTACCCTGAATGTCAAAAGAAGGCATAATCCAGTAAATGTTCTGAAAAAAAAAATTAAAAAAAGGAGAGTTTACCCTGTCACATTATAAAAATTGGAAAACAATTGGAAAATTGGTAACAATTGGAAAATGACGTGATAAACGGGATATATTATTCATTACAAACGAACATAACGCAGAAATGGAAGAGTATGTTGACAATAGGGGGCTAGAAAGAATAAAGTTGACTGCAATTTTTCAATATAACAAGCATATGAGTGGTATTGATCGTCAGGATCAGTTAAATGCTTATTATCCTAGTCAACGCAAAACTTTAAGGTGGTACAAAAATTGGGAATCCATTATGTGTAGCTAATGCTCCTTAATTCCTATTTATTGTTTCACCAATACTCTGGTCGAACAATGTCTCTATACGATTTTAGACTATCAATTTTGGGTAGTCTTCTGATGAAAGAAGAACCAAAAGCAGGTCCACCAAGAAAACGGAAAAGGCACGTACTGACAAAAATTTCTTCGAAATGTGACGGCGAAAGAACCAAGAGGAAACGTTGCAAAGTGATATTGTATTTGTTTTTATAATAAAAATATTTTGTTCATGTTGTTGCTTTTTATGTCTTTATCTAACAGCGGACAGGTAGGTATATCCCATACTTAGCACTTAGCATCTGTATTTCTCTTGAAAGATGCTAAAATATATGTGACTCGGATCGGCGTCGCTGAGCATTGAGCAAGGAATTTTTAACAAGGTGCGCATGAAGCAGATCGGAGTCACGCGTCATATATTATTTTTGGATTAGTATTAATAGTTGTTTGGTCAGGTCTGGTCCCCGTACTTTAGTAGTTCGTTAGGTATTCTGTCCTCTCCTGGTAATTTTTTATTTTTTAATTTCCTTGATGGTTCCTTTACTTCTTCCTCCTCAATGGTTTTTTCGTTTGTCGTCACCTCTGGTGTTGGTGGTTCATTGTCGTTACCTTTAGTAAATAGGGATCGAAAGTGGTCTACCCATGTTTCCCTCTGAATGTGTTTCGTTTTTATTAGTTCGTTCATTTTTTTTCTTTGTCCTCTGATTCTCCATATTGCTTTTTATAGCAATAGCAATGTAGGTAATTAATAGACTTCGGCAAATATGCATATTGCATATTTTGCATATTGTGCATATTTTATGCAAATATTTCATATTTTGGCATATTTGTATAAAAGTTTGCATAAAGTGCATAAAAGTTCAGATTTTTATACTGTATTTGAAAATTTTTAAACATACCAATTTATTTCAATTCTTGTATAAAATTTTGTAGTCATTTTAATCAAGAAATGATCTAAGTACGTAATCTCTACAGGTACAAAAAATTTACAATTTCAAAGAAGATCAATTTAAGTAGCCGTCAACATTCTTAGAAAGTCTCGGTCACTGAGGCATTCAGTTATTGGATAATCGCTAAGGGTTCGCTCATTTGCATTTTATGATCTAGTCCCCAAATCTATCTACAATTTATTGTATCTTAACAGCAGGTAAACGGCTAATAGTTTTGTTCCTAATTTAGGGATTTTCCAAAATCTCCCAGTTTATTGAATTAGGTACCTAAACATTTCTAATTTGATGCTCAGATTTGTAAATAATTTTTTTTTGATATTCAAAGCGTAAACACTCGTTGTGCGTAACAAAAAGGAAGATTGTGATTTTATAATGCCTAAAACAACCAGTGCTTCAACTTGGATTAAACCTTATAAAGAGCTGTCTATGGATATGGGAAAAATCTACTGTTCAGTCTGTGGCAAAATTGTAAGTATCTAATATTTTCTATTAAATATCTAATATTTCATACATACAGGGTGTTTCCAAATGACACTTACAACGTTTGACTGTAGATACTTCTCGAAAAATTGAACAAAACGATATAGTTAATGAGGGGTCAAACTTATTTACTTTTCGAGATACAGGGTGTTAAAATTAAAAAAAATTAAATTCTTTTAGTTAATAACAACAATAACTTTAAAACCAATAAACGTATTTACTTGAAATTTAGTACTCGTAGGTTGTTTTTAAATGAAAAATAGCTTCCTTTAGTGAGAAAAAATTGTCCATTGTACAATACAATGGTGTGTATTTAGAAAAATTTTTCACCTTTACTTTTTTTTTGAAGTCAGCTATTCTAAAACACAATTATTTTTATTGTAATTGAATTAACAAAAAAAAAACTTTTGTTGAATTTTAAAATAAGTTATATGATGTACTAATGGTTAGTAACAAAAACTAATTTGTGGATTAATACTGCATTTAAAACACTTAGCGAGTGTTTTTTTTTTCCAAACCAGTTATTTGATTAACCAAAAACACCTTGTATATTTTTATATTTTAAAGGTTGGGTTAAAATAAAGGTTTTTATTTTTATTTATAGATAGCATGTGAGAAGAAATTTCAGATAGACCAACATGTGAGAACTGCTTCACACATTGCAAAAAAAGGAGAAATAGGAGGAAAACATCAAACTTCAATGGCTAAATGTTTCCAATCTACTTCAAAAAAATTAGATGAGCAAGAAACTTTTAATGAAGACTTGTGTCGCGCATTAGTGTCTGCAAACATACCGTTTTGAAAATTAGCAAATGTAAATTTTAGTTCGTTTCTAAAAAAATATTGCAAACTTAATGTTCCAAGTGATCGGTCTCTAAGAAGAAATAATGTGAACGGGCTATACTCGTCGGTGTTAATTAATATTAAGGAAGAAATTGCAGATAATTATTTTTACATATCTGTAGACGAAACCACTGATTCCTCAGGAAAGTATATTGCTCATTTATTGATTGGTGTTCTTAAAGAAGATACCTTACCAAAATCTCATCTTATTTCATGCCAGCAACTTGAGAAAACAAATGCTTTAACAATTTCGCGTTTTATACAAGAAACATTAGCAACTTTTTTTCTTCGGACAACTATTCCTTCTAATAAATTACTGCTTATTTTATCGGATGCTGCTCCTTATATGGTGAAATCAGGACAAAATTTAAAAATATTTTTCCCAGATTTAATACATGTTACTTGTGTAGCGCATGGATTAAACAGAGTTGCAGAGGAAATACGAAAAAAGTTTCCTCTTGTAAATACCATGATATCCAGTGTCAAAAAAGTATTTCTTAAATCTCCTATAAGAAGTCAACTTTATAAAGAAATGCTACCTAACAGTCCTCTTCCACCACAACCTATTTTAACGCGATGGCGAACATGGTTAGAAGCAGCTAATTTTTATGCAGATCATTTTGTTAAAAAAAAGAACATAATTGATACGTTAACAGATGAAAGTTCCCAATCTCTTTTGGATTCTAAACAAACTTTTCAGAGTAACTTGCTTCAACAAGAACTTTCATTTATAAAATTAAATTTTAGTTTTGTTCAAAAAACAATTACTCAGTTAGAATCACCAAAACTGTCATTGTTCGAAAGTACAGCATTAATAAAAGAATTTGCGTCATGTTGTCGGAACGTTAGAGGTAATATTGGAAAAGATATTTTAAAAAAATTTGAAGCTACTATGGAAAAAAATAAAGGTTACCATATTCTTTCTGAAGTAGTCAGTGTTCTAGCTGGAAATATTTCGGAAACAATTAATTTAGAACCAAATGTTTTGGTTAGTTTGAAAAATGCTCCCGTTACATCAGTTGATGTTGAACGAAGTTTTTCCATATATAAATATATGTACTCAGACAGAAGCCACAAGTTTTTGTTAGAAAATTTTGAACACCACTTGGTCATTTATTGTTACCATAATTCTAAATAAGTTTATTCATACTTAAAAATGATGTAGTTACTTAAAATAAATGTAAATCTTAATGAATAGTAGGAAATATTTAGTTATGTACACTTTTTTTTTTAAATAAAATTGTTACTATTTTACGATTTTTTTATTTATTTGTATGCATATTTTGTAAAATATTTGCATATTTTCGGGTAAACACGTGCATATTTATGCGCATATTTTCTACATTTTTATTTGCATATTTGCCGAAGTCTAGTAATTAATATAAATGCAACAAGATCTAAAAGAGATAAAAACAGAAAAAAATAAAAAGATAAGAAACTAATACTGAAAAATATGAAAAATTGTAAAATAACTCAGAATTGACTAATATGAAAAAGATAAATTAATAAACAGCTACAACGGTTACGTAATCTTATATCTTTTCCAGTAATCTCACTTAATTAAAAACCTTGCTGACGTGTAGAAATTATAGCAGTCCAATTAAGATAAAACCACCCTCGCACTCATTGAATATGGCGCAGCTAAAATATATATTTCGCATCATTTATTTCTAATCATTATCATAATTTGTCCCCAAAAGAATGTTTAACATTTTTTTGGCTTAATAAATTCGACGAGGGAAATAAATGTACCTTAGATAACAACCCTTAAGACACACACAACGAAAAATTTGCGTTTGAAAGTGCGTAGGACAGGAACGGATTGAGCGAAGAGCAAATAAAAAAGAAATATAATAGAATTGCAGAAATATTTTCTGATTACAAGAGAAAACAATCTTTGTTACAAAACTAAGCAGAAAAAGTTAAACCAGTATTCAAAATTTATTTTAAAATAAAAACAAATATTCTATAATATATTTTTGACTATTGTTGTTTTTTTTTTACTTCATCAATGGCTTTGGATAACTTGATCCATTCAGCCACAATAGTGTGTTTGAGTACTTGAATTTGTTAATAATGTATTGACCTATTGCATTTGTTAACAAAATAGTACTTCGCATCGATGTAAATTAAAATATATTGTAAACATCAGTATCACAAGAATCAGTAGATTGACACGAAATCAGACTTTTATCGTTGCATTCAAGGCTCTAACCAACTTAAAGTGGATATTTAGTACCAACAAGGAATTGCACAATATGGGGATACTTTTCACGCTAATGTGCCTTTCATAGCGACATTATTACAACACAAGATGTAACGAAATATTTTGCCTACCACATAGGGTATTACTATAGGGGGTAGAAAATTGGGGACAAAAATTATTGGAGCAGAGATAGGGCAAGCAAAATAAATCGAAATTTGTGCAAACGACACTCAGGGTTTATTTATAATAGTTGGCTCGTGGATAAGTTCTGTGGTGTTAAGGAAAAAGGGGACGAGTCTGAAATAACAACTTTTCAGTAGAGCATAAAATCTATTATCCCATCGGGCCGTATGACAAAAAGTGAATTTAAAAAAAATATTTAAAATATTAAATATTATTTACTTAAAATTTTAAAATAAAGTATATTCATTTAAACGATTATATTTATATAGAAATAGAGACTGTTTATATATGTAAAATATGATATTTTTGTTTTTATTTTGAAAAATATTTGACATATTATTATCCCCTTTTACCTTATCAAAAAATTGGTGGATATCGTTATATTAAACTTAACTCACTATTTTTATATGTTTATTTTGAGCAAATAATTACAATATAGGCAATCTAGGTACAAACAAAATAAGTAATGCATAAATTTAGTATTTGAAATCTTTAATTCTTAAAAAACTAAACATTTTGCACAAAATAATTTGAAAGTTAAAATCAAATATCAGAAGATTTGTATTCCAATTATTTATAATTTAAGTATCTTCGTACTCCTTTAAGTCATGATCCTCATTCTTTGTATTTTCATTGGAAGGCAAAGTTTTAAAAAAGTCATGGCTATCTGTTTCAATGAGATGAAGTATGCTAATGAGATCTCGTTTTTTTTTTGGCTGATAGCAAGTCTAGTTCTATAGCATTTTTTTGGTAGTAAAAGATCATCAGACTTTCCCCTGCCGGAGAATGAAATTGATTGGAACGTTTCTCCCTTATCTAATTTTGTTTTATACTTCAGTACACCTGAATCATGTCCGCTAAAATGAAACCATTTGACATCGTGCCAATTAAATTTAGCACCAGCTATATTTACTTTTCGTAATTGGAGTGAACCTTTATACAAATCTGCAAAATCCAGAAACATATCGTTCTTCATAACAAAAACAGTGATAGTTGGACTTGTGGATCTGACAAGATTATACCAATCGCTCGGCAAGTGAATGGACATGTTTGTTCTCTTCTTTTTCCGTTCAATTTGGGCATGAATTGAATCGCATTCCATGTGTGTGTGTGTGTCTGTCCCGGAATTAGAAATTTTTTATTAATTTGTAAGTCACGTCGAATTTTGGTGATACAAAGAAACATTGCAGCTATGTGGCTATTTTTGTTTTGGCCACCACATGTGTCTGAATAAAAAGTCACCTCTGTGACATGGGATGGCAATGACACTAAAAGATGATAAAGGCAAGAAGCTATTTGATTTGCTCCACGCCCTCCTTCTACTTCGTGCCACATATAGCATATAACTTTTTTACTGTAGCAGTCATACACTGTTAGGTTAAATGTCCACAGCACCCGCTTATAAAACACAATATTCGTCTTTAGATACGGAGTAGGAAGGCATTGCTGAAGATCAAAGCAATATACTCTTTTCGACTCGGTGCATTTTTTTTATCATCATTTTTCATAGCATAAGCTGCATCGGCTTCTGATAAATGAGCATCATATTCATTTTGAAGTCTTTCTACTTCTTCTACAGAAGCAAGTTTTATTTTCATTTTGTATGAATCACATGTATTACATGTATCCAAAGAAAGCTTCTTAAATGATAAACCCATTGTACGGAATACATTTCCAAAAAAAGAGTATGATACAGGATTTTCAATATTTTGCGGTGACATTTCATAGATAACTGACATAGATACTTTTTGGTGGTATGTCTTCTGTTATAATGTGACTCGTATAATGGGTCAGAATTTATTATGATCTTTAATAAGCTGAACTGTATGGTCTTCAATTCTATTGGGCGGAAGATTACTTCCTCTTTTATCTGGACTTAAGATACCTGATACACATTTTAATTGCTTTTTAATGATAACTTCAATACATTTATTTTATACTCCAAAAGTTTTAATAAAACAACCTTTGCACTTTTCAACTAACTGGCCGTCGATTTTAAAGTGGTACTTATGATTCATACTCCTTTTTTTTGGATCTCCAGTTTTTATGCGAATTTGTTGAGATTTTTTTGGAACGTCTAAGATAAGGAAAGATAAATAAGGACTGCTTTTGGTATAATCGCCCATACTTCATCAAAAAGTGTTTGTTGATTTTCCAAATCCGATCTAAACATTTTTTACGACAGCTACCTGTTAATGCAATTACTTTTCTCGCAGTTATAGTTTTACCTGTCTTTGTTGTATATTCTAAACCCTTATTTCGTTTGTGTTGTATAGTTTTTGGAAGGTTATATCCCCTTCGCTTCCTTTTATTAATGTTTGTTTCCGAATGCTCAATATTTTCTGGCAGCAAATCCCGTGATTCATCAATAATAGTATGTGTCGCTTCTAATGCACCTTCGGAAGCTGAGGATGTTGAGATCAATTTATTTGTCAAATATTCACACACTGTTTACACTTACTGAATAAGAACTCTAAACGCTACCGCGCATATTGAAATCACGCGACTTAACTCCTTTTACCATGTTATCGATTTCACTAGTCTTCAAACGAATAGTGAGATAAGTCAACAACTCATCTCGTTTTGTATTATCATAATTTAAAATGTTTTGACATATCTCATTTGGTTTCAATCTATTATTATAATGCTAAACTAGTTATTGACTCAACTCCTTTTTACCTTATTTAGATATTCAGGCACTGAATATATTTTTGCAAATAACTCATTTTTGAATTTTTTTGACTCATCCCCTTTTTCCTTAACACCACAGAGTTAATGGCAAGGGGGTTGGATTGGGGCAACTACAAAACACAATAAAAAATAGGGGTGCTTACATGAATCTCCTGGAACAAATCGACACACAAAACAACAGGAAGGACCTCTAGCTATTTAAATAAGGACGCCGCTTCGAAGTAACAAATTGTAACGATTACAACTAGTTGTAACTATTGAAATAATTATTAAAAATGCAAAATATATCTTTTTAAATGAAACTCAAAAAAGTTTGTCTGTCTCACCTAGTATGTTTTGTTTGTATTCTGGTCTTCTAGTAAATTTTGTTATTTTCATGTGTAAATTAAAGCTGTGATGTTTATTTTGTACCATTTCTATTTCATCACATTTTTCTTTTAACCAATTTTCTTTCGTTATTCGAAATTGTCGCCGCATTTCGTTTTGTGTTTGCTGGTACAATGATTTATTTTTGTCCTCATATACTCTTCTTTTGTTCATCAAGTTTAGTATTTCGTCTGCCATCCAATCTTTTTTCTTTTCTTTGGTTTTGCGTAGATACTTTTTTGACTGGTCTATTAAGTCAGCCTTTATTTTTTCCCAGTTTTTGTTTGACGTTTTCTTCATTGCATTTCCCTTCAATCTGTATGGTTTTTAGACGTTAATTTATTTTTTCTTTGATATTTTCTCTAATTTCTGGAACTCTTAGTGCATTTATATCAGTTCTTTCTTGTTTTGCTGTCTTCTCTATTCAGTTTATTTTAATTCTTATATGTGCTACTAAGAGATTATGGTTAGATGTTATATCTGCTCCAGGTTGTGTTTTGACTGCAGTAAAACTATTTCGATATCTTTCTTTGATCATTATAATTGATTTTTCATTATCTGACGTTCATAATCTTTTTTCGATTTCCATGTGTACAAACTTCTATTAGGCAATTCAAAAAACGTGTTACAATCATATTATTATCTTGGCAGAAATATTATAATATGTTATAAATAAATAAGTATGTGCATTTTTTTTAAATAACTTTTTAAAAAACGAAATACGTAAACCTAATTCCTCTCTGGTATACTCAAACAAAAATCTGCAACGTCATTAAACTTTATCCAAATCCCCTCAGAGCGTTTTCATCAAAAATTCAAATGTATTTTATTGTAAAAAAACGTAATTTAAAGAAGATGGTTGCAGAGAAGACAATCAAAGTATTTGTTTTCATGATTAAAGCCCAAGAAGGTTTTTTTTTATTGCGAAATAAAGCAAGAAATTGCCTTCCATTTGGTTATAGACGTTGGGGATTAAGTTAAAATTATTATAATTTCAGGGAATAATATATACATCGGCATAAGCCTTATTACTCGGAAATATTTATTTAAAAAATAACGAATAAATTTTCAAACTGTAGTGAATATTCTTAAATGATCTTATTACGAAAATTTAAAATAAAGAATCAATTTAAATTAGTTTCCAAATAATACAGAATAGAAAAATAAACCATATTACCACAATTTCTAGGAGAATCTAAATACACAGCTGACTTGACAGAATTACGGCAGCTGTATCTATTATTGATAGGAATGAGCTCAGTAATTCATAGATATAATTATGCTGCTGTAGTTTCTTTTAAGGTTTTTTAATTACGTTGGATACATGCTTTTTATCACACATTATATCTTCCAAAAACATCACTAACCAGCACTAAAGCATCTAAAATAATAGGTTACTATAAAGGTCTTAAAACTATTATGGTCCTTCTAGCCGTTAGATTCTAGTAATGAAATATTATTTTTGCAGTTCTTACCGAAACGATTAGTTATGTCCCCCAAAAGATAACTCCGGAGGACACTTTTGATATATATTATCATATATTCATATTCCCTCGTTGATTTATTGTAGGTCGACCAGAAACTGGTCTTCACGCTAAGCTTCATTATACTGGAAATGTAAATTATGCACCTTACCGACAGAAGTTCGTGTTATATTAGTAGAGAGCCGTGCAATTCGTTGATTGGACAAAACATATTATTTTAGGGCCACTAATAATTCTCGATCATACTGAGAAATTCGATTTCCACCTATTTTGAACAATTTAAATGGTCTTATAATAAGACAGTGTTCTCAATTCAATGCAGCAAACAAGCTTTTGTATAAGATAATAAAAAATTTATCTTGAAACATGATCATTCTGCTTTTAAACGGGTAAAAATTGAAAACCAAACTAACAATTATAATAAGTGTATATGAAGGCCATCTTATTTTATAAGCTGAGAAGAAAATTAAACAACTTAGCATTATTATTTATTTTTAAGTATTTTTTACTTTACAGTGTTTTAATTTTTCTGATATGCATTTCTTGGATGAAATTATTTAGGGACGTTTAATTAAATGAGATCTACTTTATTACAATATTCTGCATTTCATTGTATTTTTAATATCTAAGTTAATTATATCGAAAAAAAAAACAACACATGCGAGAAGACTGAGACCGAGCGTACTGGCTTACCGAGAAGGTAGCGGAAGATATCAAACATAACGTCTTTTTCTTCATGTACTATGTCCTTTGAGGACGTTGATTACCATCATGGCAATCTTAATTATATTCACTGCCAACCTGACAGTTGAAAACTTAAAAAAAGAATATACTTTTATCTATTTGGGAGTCAACATCACAAAAGAACCACAGAGCTTAGCGCAAGAGTGATCCTAGCCAAAAGAACGATTTCCGAAGTGGAAATTGAAACGTCAATAAACTTACTCTAACCTTTAATTGTGGCTTATTCCTATTTAAATAGTAATTACTTTAAAATGCTACAAGAAAATATCTTCAGAACAATACAAATAGAGAAGCCGAAAAAGTCCTGGAGATAGATAACTGGAAATATTGCTACTCTACAAAGCTATATGCTTAATTGGGCTACTACTAATTGCAGGGCACCTGAGTGCTAACATCCATAATGTAGATATACTTAAGAGTAAGTTTTATGGACCTACTATATTTAAAGCTACCATGGGGTTAAAACGATTCAAAAATTTGCTAAAAGTTGTTCGGTATAGTAGTACAAATTGTGGTTTCGATATGCTAGACCAAATGTTACATAAATATATGTGCAAAAGACGAACTAACCGTTGGCTTTTTGCATTTTTTATGAATATTTTAGACATGGCTGGGGTAGCCTCATTTATTACTTGGACTAATTAACATCCAAAATGGAACGAAAGCAAAAAATGAAAAGCGAAGCTTGTTTCTTACAACGACATCACAACTTACGTAAGTAAAATGTGTTGCCCGGATTAGGGTTTAGTAAAACTTTTTCTACGTGTCATGTAACAGTTGACGATACAATTCGTGTGTACCGCATTGTGCTGCTTAACAGAGTCCGAGATCCTAGACACTCTCGTAGTAAATCTTTTGTGTTTTTGAATTCCATTGAGCATTAAATGCTCAATGGAATTCACATCACACATGTGTTGCACTGGTCCTTACGAGGAGTGTAAATTTCAAGATTTTTTGTCTTAAAAGTTTGAAACAAAAGTCTCCAAGAACAAGATCTTATGTTTTGACGTTCACAGTAGTTAATAAACTCACGATGCAAATGTCTGTAACTGTTCCAAGTGGGTTCCAAATAAAGTTTTCTACTGGATGCTTGACAGTAGTGCGATTCAACTTTAGGCAGGCTGTATAAGAATGTATTAACATTTTTTGTGCATTCAGAATCCTTCGGTGACTCTACTAAAACTGGTCTAATAGCTTGCACTTTATTTGGTAAACATTTCTTTGAAACCCATTCGCTTACAGATCTTTCGCCAACACCTAAAGTGGCTAAAAACATTTTTTTGCATACATGATATTTTTTTGAAGACTCCTTATTATCTCTAGCTATTAAATAATATTTAAAACCTGTTTTCTTCTTCTGTGTTTGGGCTGAGAGTGCAGTACAAGACTGCTTACATAAATTTGTTTACCTTCCCAAGAATTAATTTCCCAGAAATAGTGAAATATTTGATTACGCATTTCATTCGTAATTTGCGAACATTCAAATTTTTGTTGCGGCCCCTTAGATTCATTTTTGTGCCCCTCACATGATGGCTTTAGTTGACGCCTACCTTTATAGTCTGTCTGCTGATACGTTGCTTCACTATTTTTCTGAAATCCCATGTACGCATGTCCTTTAAGTCTGGCTTGTGAATTTTTTGCTCGTTTCCACTGTGATGGATCTCTTTGCCCTTTACTATTGCGTTTTTTTGCTCTTGCGTCCGGTATTCAACTAAATTTTCTGAGTCAGTATCAGTTTCTGTTGGCAGATACTCGCTGCCACTGTCACTTTCATGAAATGGATCGATATTTTTTTCTTCTATTGTCATTTCTTCCTGATAGTCAATTATTGGTATATCATTGACTGTGTTCTGTTCCAAATAATATGATTTTGGAGCTATATCGGTTTTGGAATGCGATGTTTCTTTTGGAATTTCTGCCACTTCCAGGGGTGTTAAAACTGTATTCTCTTCCAATTCTGCATTTTCTAATAGATCTTCCACAGGCTCTGGAACCGTGCTTTCTGTTCTTTGAGAACTTGATTTATCGTCCAATTGATATGTCAAAATGTTGATATTATCGTCTTCAGGTACTTGGTGAGAGGCGTCTGCTCTTGAAGCTGAATTTAAAGCTAATTCCACCAACAGCCGTGCTCTGTTCGACATTATTGCTTCTCTGAAAAGAAAACATTAAAACATGCAATATGTTGTATGTCAATACCTAACTTGAAGAGGAATAACACTAAATAAGCTAAATTTTGAATGCAATGTGTCGTATGTCACATAGTATTATTCAACTAATTAGTGTAAAAAACGTAAATCTCATTATAAGAACCTAAATATTAAAATAATTTATTTATGGAAAAAAATTGAGGTTATACTATTTATTTTTTTAATTATTATTGTGTTTCTCAACTAAAAATTGGACTATATATAAAGTTTTAGTATTTTAAATTCAAAAAAGAACAAAGAACTTACCATATATATTATGTATTTTGTATGTATGTACCTACATAAATTCACTTTTATCACTTCTAACGGCTGTTTTTAAGTTTACAGTTGACTAAATAATGAGCAATTTAAGTGACATACGCCGTATCGAAATATCCAATTGTGCGGCGTTGCCACATATGGAGAGAATGATTATGACATACGCCATACTGAAGTATCCATTTTAGTCAAGAAAAACTTACGACATATTTGCACGTATAAAAAATCATGGTAACTGTTAAACTTTCACCCGCGATATTTTGCAGGGGCGTAGAGGACTGCAATTTGGTTACAATGGATACATAAACGGAAAATGGCCGTATTTGTGACATACGACAAATTGCAGTATCACCGACGATTTATTGTTAGTTTTAATTATTATCATGTTGTTTAAGAGACTTTTACAGTTTCTAGTAATCCCTCGGTATTCCGGTTGTTTTTATCATCTACTACAGCCGTTAGTTAATACATATCGCACTGAAATAAATAATCCTACAGAACACATTTTTTAAACCTACGAATCAAACTTGTATAAGATCTTTTTAAAATAAGTAATAATTTTTTTATTGTTTCAGGTAATTCTTCTAATTAAAGACACATATTTCCTTATAAAGAAGTGGTGATATACAGAAATTAAGGTATTTATTTAATTATTATTAAAGTATTTAAGCAACTCCTAGCAAAGCAACTAAAATATTTGACAAAAAATTTATTTTTAGGTAACTATTGTGATTCCAGAAACAAATAATTTTGTACTAAACCGATATTTATATGCATATGTTCCAAAATTATCTGACTTTCGTTCATAACTTCGTGCCAAAACATTTCAGCGCCCTCTGTGGGGTACTAAATCACTGAACTTTTCATGAACTTGCTGTATACTACAACTACCAATAATAGTAAGAATCTAGTTTGTGATAACATAATATTGTTTTTATATTGTCTTTTTGCGTTAGTCTCATTTTATCATCACTACAAACGATGCGACGTAGAGTTGGCCAATGAATTTGAAAGTTTTACTTTAAACTTAAAAATGTGGAAAATATTAAAATTATCCAAAACTCCTTTAAAGATGAATTTATAAATGCATGAACCAAACATAGATAAAATGTTAGTTTAATTGATTTAGAAATAGACGGTTATTTTGACCGGCGACTAGATAAGCAGCGTTTGTGTCACTATAGGTATAGGGAAATATGTTAGAGAGAGAAACTTATGTAAAAGTGAGAACGATATATAAATAACGTCTAAGGAATCTACAGTACATTCAACTAACTTACACCTTTAAACGATTAAAGGAATTGGCAGAAAACCTTTCCTTACATATTCCTGCATAATGTTATTTAACGTAAATTTCTTTCACATACTTGTTTAATAATTTTTTAGGATGCTAGGTGCTAAGGATAATTTATATTCAAAGTAGATATTCAAAGTACTAAAATATCACTTTTAATTTTTGTTAAAAAATACTTTTTTAACAAAAGAGTTAAGTTAGTTCAGAGTAAACTAGAACAATTTGGCAATTTAAATAGTTATGGTTAAATTGACAATATGTCTGTTAGAGTGTACCGTTTTTGAGACGTCTGCGATTACGGGTTAAAGTTAGGCTTTTGGTAAATATATTTAACTTTTATTTTCAAATGAAAATACTTGTACTAAAAATAAAATAATTGTGGGAAACATTTTAATTTGTTTATGCACAGTTTCCAATCATTTCTTTCATTCCAAACATAATTAAATTACAATCAGCGTTCCTAATGATCATTAGGCTTATTTTCTTAATGTGTTAAGGATCTTAGTAAGCGGCTATATTATATTTTACCTCTCAAGTACAACAGTTAAAAAGTATCTGTCATATTGATCTAAACTCAGTTTATTGTAATTCAAACGTGTAGTTTCAAGTAACCATCGTGCCTTGACGTAAGTTGGATATTGATGAATTAATTGCAAATGTGCATAAATACTTTACCATGAAAAGAGACAATGATGGACCTCTAAAGACATTATTATCTATAAATCAATGCGTTTGTGATGCACTCGGGATAAGTGAAAGTAAGTTAAAAACTGTAATAAAGACTGTCAGGGATCTCAAGAATATCTCACTGTGACTGTGAAGACCAGAAAACAACTTGTAAACATTCTAGGAGCATTGACTTACCTGATGGAGAAAAATTTGAAATTCGCAATATTTTGTATCGAATGTGTGAAAACAATCAACATGTCAGTTTAGATACTTTACTGGCCAAAATAAGAGTAAGACAAGTTTCTGAAATTAAGAAGACTAGTCTTTGAAAATTATGACAGATTTAGGATTTAAATTCAAAAAAGAAAATAATAGATTTCTTTTATGCGAAAGGAGTAGTGTGGTTCACAAAAGAATTAAATTTTTGAGAGAATATACTAGACTTAAATTTGTAAATTCAACATTCGTGTACTTAGATGAGACATGGATATTTCCAAATGATGAAATTAAAAGAATTTGGCAAGACGACAGCATAAAATCAATAAAACACACAGATTGCGTAGGCAAAACACACTTTATATTTGATTTGATTTTTTCTTCAAAATCAAAATCTGCTGATTACCATGAAAACATGAATGCAGATATGTTTATTAAATGGCTTTAGGAAAAACTGTTACCTAGTCTGAGTGAACCAACAGGTATAGTTTTAGGTAATGCACCTTACTATTGGGAGATTTTGGAGAAACAACCAAAACAGTCGTGGAACGTACCGAACCTAAAAATAATAATATCAATTGTCCTCCGGAATACGCCTTCAAATCGGAGTTAATGGAAATTTTGAAACGTAATCAAAAACCAACAGTTTGTATAGTTGACCAAACTGTATCAAGTTATCAAATACTACGGTTACCGCCGTATCACTGCCAGTTTAATCCCATCGAACACATCTGGGGTATATGTAAAACGTATTATGATAATCACGTTAGATGCAATGGATACACAAATATGGGAAAAACTGTAAATAAATGTGAAAAATTAATAAAAGAGTGGTGGATCAGGGAAAATAAAATAACTGAAATTAATCCAGTGATTATATATTTACATAATGATTTATAAATTTTAATAATTAGTAAGTACACTATTATAATGTTATTTATAAAATAATTGTACAGCAGGTTAACCATTATATTTATACATTCATTATTAGCCAAATAAACAATAATATTTAAAATTCCATTTCAATTTTTGCTCCTCATTTTATACAAATTAACTCGGACTTAGGTATGAGAAAAACCTACCGGTTTTAACCGAAAACCGGTTTTTTTTACTTCGCAATAACCGGTTTTATCGGTTATTTTTTTGTCCCGGTTATAACCGGTTTTTTATTTTTAAAGTAAAAACCGGTTATTAGGTTTTTACGGTAATTAGGATTAGGTTAGGTATTGTTTTGGATCCCAATCATAATTATTATTCCCAAGTAATTATTCCAAACAAAACCATAATTCAAATTTTATTTTATTTTATAAATACAAACTGAAAGTGCAAACTTGTAACCTATTGGATTAAAAAAACCGAAAACCGGTTTTTGGAAAAACCGGTTTTTTTGGCCGGTTATAACCGCCAGGTTAAACCGTAAGCAAAAAAAACCGGTATAACCGAAAACCGGTGTTTTGCCAAAAATCGCCATCCCTACTCGGACTGATAATACAGACACAAATATTCTTAATAATATTTAGTAAGTATATAAGTAAGTAATTAAAAAGATTATGGAGAACTACAGTGCAGTTTACTGTGCCTTTTACTACAATGAGAGGTTTTCTGCAAATTCCATTAATCACTTACAGATGTAAGTTGGTTGAATGTAATGTACATCACGACTGTCATAGTTTCACTACTATTCGCTAGTAATTTAGTAGTAGAAAAAATAGTTTTATTCTTTAAAAACACTTTAAAATACTTGAAAATAAAACAGAGAATGTAGTTTATCACACCCACACAACCACGAAGATTTTTTTATATTGTTAAACTTTAAAACAACATTTAAATTTTTTATTTTTTATGTTACATTCTTATACCAAGTTTATTTCTACCGAGGTGGTCCATTCTTTTTTATAAGAAGTATTTCTTCAAAACTATCTGCGTTTTATTTTAACAACTCCATTGAATAAGGCTCCGTCCTAAACCTACTAATATTTTATTTCTAAAATTTCAACATCTACATACCCACTACGATGTAAAATCAAAATTGATGGAAAAATAATAAAGCAGGAAGCAAGGTTTGGATATCTGAAAATGGATAAAACTAGTTACGAAGATGTTGAAGAAGAAGTACGACAACAAAGCTTAAAAGCAAGTAAAGCGGCGGGATCTCTTAATGACACAATCTGGAAGAACAAACACCTAAGACAAGACACAAAAACAAGAATATATAAAGCAGCAATTAGACCTATATTAACATACACGGCGGAGACAAGACCTGACACATCTAAAACGAGACAACTACTAGAAACAACCGAGATGAAAATACTCCGACGAATATCAGGGAAAGGTCTGTTGGATACGGAGAGAAGCGAAAACATAAAAAGAGCATGTAATGAAGACATAAATGGAGGGGTGACAAAACGGAAACAGGAGTAGAACGAACACATCAAGTCACCAAATGGACGAAGAAGTATTGACAGACCAAGAAAAATATGGTGCGATAATTTAAACAATTTAGGAGGCTAATATTGAAGAAGAAAAACTCTTTAAAGTCTACATACAAGAAGGAAGAAGAAAGAAAAACTAAATCCCACAACAAAAAATACCAAACTAAATCGAAACGATCCGATCTCTTTGTGTAATGTATAAATCTGCACTGTTTTAAATGGGCGAATCGCTGGTCTCGCAGATTTTAAGATCTCTTTTTCTAACTACAGTGTTACTGTCTACTGTCAGTAATTAAATTCGAATTCCGTACTTGGCACGTCCATCCAGAAGCGTAATGCGAATAAATAGGAATAATAAATAAAATTTAATTTTATTGATACCATGATATTTATGAGAATTTAAAAAATATATTTTAATGATACAATAATATTTATGAGATTTTAAAACTTTTAAAAATTTAAAAAAACTGTATTTTAATGAAATTTTATTAAATGTTCACTGTACAAAAGGAGAAACCGCTCTGTTCTAATTTATATATTTTTATTTCAAATCATTTTTCGGGTTTTGTTTTAAACTTTGCTAATTGAGAAGTTGTGCATTGGCTTTAAAGGATTTTATTGTATTTTTAATTGTGTTAGCCTCTCAATTAAAAATTAATGATATTTTGCTTACTCGAAATTAAGTTTTACGGGCTGAATTCCACTTTTACTCCAATTCTGAACTCTGAATTTTTATTTCCCAACAAATGATTTAAAATAATCTTATTTCATTGTCATTTACTATTTACACACACACACACACACACACACACACACACACACACACACACACACACACACACACACACACATACACACACCTACACACACACACACACACACACACACACACACACACACACACACACACACACACACACACACACACACACACACACAAACACACAAAATCATATTTCATTTGTGTAAAAAATTTTAGTGACATTATTATTCTTGCTAGGTAGTGAACTGAGCCCAAACTTCTTAGATTTTATATATATATATATATATATATATATATATATATATATATATATATATATATATATATATACATATATGTGTTTATTTACAATCTACAGGTTTTGCGTGGGAAGGAGAGACCTCCAATGATGTCTCACCTTATTCTATTTTGGTCTAGTTTTGAAGCAGGTCTTGGGGCCAAGTTCTATCTAGTCTTCTTGTGGCTGGACCATTATTAAATAGTTCCCTTACTAGCTCATTTTCATGGTGAACGGTAACGTTCATTTTATGACTCCGTGGCTCGATGGATTTCTTCTTTGATGAAAGTAATCTTAAAGTCGTAGTGAAGTGTCTGATTACTTATGTACCATGGGCATCCACGATCTTACATGTTGGCTTTGCACAGCCTCCTAGGTGTAGTCCGTAGAACCAGGTTTGGGTATGGCTTTGTATAGAAGAATTTTGTTTTGGATGTTAAGTTTTGATTTACGTCCAAGAAGCCAATACATTTGCCAGAATTTTAAGTCGAGCTGCCTTCTTTTGGTCTGGATATGTTTCTTCCAAGTGAGACGTTGGTCAAGAGGCCAAGGTATCTAGCGTATGTTACTGTTGGTATTCTTATATTTTCCATCCTTACAGGTGGGCATATGTTGTGACGGTTGGTAAATGTTATTTGAGTTGATTTTGTTTTATTTACTTTTGTTTTCCATTTCGTATACTAATCACTGAGTATGTTCAGATGATATTGCAGGTTTTGTGAGGCTTGTATAGGATCTTCATTTACAACTAGTATTGCTACGTCGTCAGCAAAGAAAGCGATTGTAGTATTATTAGTCTCTGGTATATCGGCTGTGTAGAGTGAGAAAAGCAGCGGCCCTAGAACAGTACCCTGCGGGACTCCGGAGTTGATAGAGCAGAGGTTGGATTGTTGTCTTTGAATTATACAGAGAAATATATATTTGGTATGTAGGATTTAAGTAGAAGGAAATAGTTACTGGAGACTGCTATTTTTACTTTGTAAAGCAGACAATACAGCGCTGCAGTATTTCTTTTCTTCAAGACTTTTTGATATTTCATTTATCATTCGATGAACTTGTTGGGTAGTGGAGTGATTTTCCCGAAAACCAAAATGATGTTTTGAAAGTAATGTTAGGAATTCATGATCTGCGTATATCCTTTGTAGCAGCAATCTTTCAAAAACTTTGCTTACGGCTGGGAGTAGGGTGATATGTTGATAAGATGTTACTTCATTAGGCTCTTTTCCTGGCTTGAGGATCATAATGACTTCAGCAAATTTCCATATTTTTGGAAAGTATGATAAGCTTCGCATGCGGTTAAATATAACTGTTAGCAAAGTAATGGTCTTGCGAGGAAGTTGTTTTAGTACTTGTGCCGAGATTAAATCATAACCTGGGGCCTTTCGTGAGTTGAGTTTGTTTATTTCTTGCCTGACGTCTATAGGAGTAAAACTTTTAATGGGAAGGGACATTTGACATGCTGCGCTTATTAGTTCTTCGACTTCTTCATCAGGGTCTGTACTTAGATTTAAAAAATATTTAAGGTATTTGTACAATTTATATTTAATAATAATTTGAGAAAACGGACAATATGACAGATCCGGTTTTTCTGGCGTTAAAAACGTTGTTAATGGTACATTATTATTAGTTATAAACCTTCTGAAATTCTTGAATACAGAAATTAATTTTTACCTTATTGTAAAATACAAAAAGAGAATAAACGAGAGAGCAGGAAAAGAAACCTTTAATTTACACAGAAAATCTGGTTATTGATTTTTTAATATTCGAATTCATAACGGATAAACGTAATATTAATAAAAAAGTACCTTTAGAAATCAGCGGCAGTAGTTTCTTGATTATTAGTAGCTTCTCAGGTAATAATGATCATGAAAGTGGGTTAAACTTATCTCTAAATTAATTACCTCATTTAAAATCCACAACCGGCCTACATCAGAAACTTTTATCGGCAAAGATCTCGGATTTTGGTTTCACCGAGTTGCTAGTTACTTAAGAAGTTGAAGTTTCGAGGCTTGTACTTTGAAAATAATTAAATTCTAATCTTTTTCGGAATTGAAGCGCCCGTTACACAGGGCGAGACAATGTTTAACTTCGGTTATCGTGGCTTATAAAATTGCTAATCTTTCCATACTTTCAAAATTGATATTTGAGATTGTTATTATACTAAATTGGCTTCTAAACTTTACCAGAATCGCCCGATTTTAATATTTTGATCAAACTTAGCGATATTAGGCAACGGAAGTTATGAATTATGGATTTGTATATATCTTAAGCAAATCAGGTATGGGGGTAGGAGCTTACAAGAAGACATTTACTGTTTATTATACAGAGTGGAACAGCCAAATTAAATAAATTGCATAATAAATTAATGCAGATATATTCAAAAAACGTTAGGATACACCGAGTAGTATTTTTAGTTCGGCATTTTTTGCACAACTAAAAATAAAACATACAACTATCTAAAAGTGAAGAAGACATAGAAGATCTACAGATTGACAACAATGTAACTATCAAAGGAGAGGATAAATTTAAGTACTTGGGGTTTATAATCACGAAAAAGGCAACAACAGAGGAAGAAATTAAGCAAAGATGGGAACAAACAAGAACAGCAATCCGAAAACTTAACTTATTAACAGTATGGTGGGATAGGCACCTAAATATGAAGACAAAATCACAGATTTATAAAACATTAGTGCAAAGTATAATGACATATGTGGCTGAAAATTGGATTATAAACAAGAAAAACGGCATTAAGATAGTAGCAACAGAGATGGAATGCCTGCGAAGATGCTGCAGAGTAACAAGAATGGATAGGAGAAGTAATGACAAAATAAAGCAAAGAACATTAATAGAAACAAAGATAATCCCATATATAGAACAAAAAGACTAAAGTTGTATGTAAAAAGAACAAGCGACAGCCGATGGATAAAGAGAATAACTGAATGAAGCTCCATAGGAAGGAGGAAAAGAGGACGACCCCGAAGATCGTGGAGGAACGAAGTAGACGACGCCATGAGTAAGAGAGGCCTAAACGATGGAGAATGGGACAACAGAGAGACATGGAAACGGTTTAGCGAGGGAAGGTAGTGAATACTGTAGAATCCCTGAATATACTATATACATTTTTCGAAAAAAACTTTTCATGCAGGGTGTGTCATGTAACAGTGGCTAATAACAACTTTCCGATTTCAAACACCTCACCCAAATCAAGGTGTTTCAAAAAAAGGCAACCCCGTCTCTAGTGTAGGTAAAAAACTGAAAAATAATTGGGGTTTGCTTAGTAAAAAATTTTTGTAACGCCATCCGTTTTCAAGATACAGGGCGTTGAAGAAAAAAAAATGTATGCATTTTTTACGATTTTGCCGAAACTACTGGCAACATTGTAATGAAATTTTATACGAATATGTTTTAGAAGCTGATACATCCTATGAATTTGTTTTTATATCTGATTCTCATAGAGGGCGCTAGTTACACGAATCGTACTAAGTATTAGTCAATATAACTTTTTTGAGAGTATAATTATTAATCAAAATTTCAAGTAAACTTAAACATCATTCAATTTTAAACGAAAAAGGTACTCTTGGTAAAACTCGATACTGTGTAATGTTTTCGAAATATTTTGATTTGAAAATTATGAAGTAATAATTGATGCTGGTATAAAATAGTTAGTAATTAAACAAAACTTACAAGAAGAAAATTAAATTAATGACTAAGAACATAAAATATAATTCAATTACAGTAAGTGTTCAAAATGCACTCCGTTTTCGCGAATACACAAGTCTATTCTTTTTTCTAAAGATTCCATTAACCTTCTAAACGGTAGGGGATCAGCTATGATGTCATTAAATTGACGTTGAATTCTTTCTTCCAATTCTTAGCGTGAATTTACCTCTATAGCATAGACTTTTTCCTTAATATACGACCAAACTGTGTAGTCCAAAGGGTTAAAATCGCATGACCTAGGAGGCCAATGAATCGGAGCTTCTGCTCTACCTACCTCTACCAATCCATCGATTAGGAAAATGATTACTCAACCAATTACGACACCTTCTATCAAAGTGTGGTGGAGCTCCATCGTGCATAAAAAATAAAGATCTTCGCTCGTTTAGCGTTAAATCTTCTAATATCTCGAATAAGGAATTGTTTAAAAAATCAAGATACATATCACCATTTAAATTTCCATGTAGAATATGATAACCTATTAATTTGTTACCTAAAGTTGCTGCCCAAACATTAACTTTAAATGAGTGTTGGTAATGTGATACCCTTTTGACTCGTGGATTCTCATTAAATCAGTAGTGTGCATTATGGGAGTTAAACATACCTTGTCGCGTAAAGGCGGCCTCGTCCGTAAAAAGAATGCATTTTAAAAAAATTGGATTGTGGGCTGTCCTTTGTTGCAATGTTTCACAAAAATTCACTCTAACCGGTAGATTATCTGGCAAGAGCTGTTGGACTTGTCTGTAATGATAAGGATGTAATTGCTGTTCTTTCAGTATCCGCCAAGTACTTGAAGAAGAAGTATTTGTTTGTCTTGCTATATTCCTTACGCTAACTGTTGGATCTTGATCAACTAAATTTAAAATATTATTTTCTTTATTAATTGTTCTTGTTGTTCTTGGTCTACCAGAATTTATTTTATTTGGTCTCACATTCCAAGTTTCTCGACAACGTCGTTCAACGGCTCTAAATGTTTTTTTACTTGGTAAGTTTCTTCTAGGAAACTTTTCTGCATAATGTGTCACATCTGTACTAGAACATCCTAAACATTCGCCTAAGGTTAATAACATGTCAGCGTATTCAACATTTGAGTACATTTTGATTTGATTTTACAAATAACAAGGTTTCAAAACTCTAATTCTTGTTGATTTATCGTTATAACAATCAATAAATGTCAGATTTCCATAGCACACTTGGAAAAAATAGAGGTATACCTATTAGAACTTTATCATTACTACCAGCATCAATTATTACTTCATAGTTTTCAAATCAAAATATTCCGAAAACGGTACACAGTATCGAGTTTTACCAAGAGTACCTTTTTCGTGTAAAATTGAATGATGTTTAAGTTTACTTAAAATTTTGATTAATAATTATACTCTTAAAAAAGTTATATTGACTAATACTTAGTACGATCCGTGTAACTAGCGCCCTCTATGAGAATCAGATATAAAAACAAATTCATGGGATGTATCAGCTTCCAAAACATATTCGTATAAAATTTCATTACAATGTTGCCAGTAGTTTCGGCAAAATCTTAAAAAATGCGTAATTTTTTTTTCTTCAACGCCCTGTATCTTGAAAACGGATGGCGTTACAAAAATTTTTTACTAAGCAAACCCCAATTATTTTTCAGTTTTTTACCTACCTTAGAAACGGGGTTACCTTTTTTTGAAACACCCTGTATATTGTTAAGTTTTTAGGTTCATTAAAAACAGTTAAATATAGGTAAAATATGTAAGTTAGTAAACTGTTTTTTACATCCTCACTAACTTGATTTATAATTTTTTGTGTCAAGTTTTATACTTCTAACTGAATGATTATTTTTAAAAATATTTATAACCATAAAGGAAATATATAGTTTTATTCAAAAACCATCTTAAAATATATTTTTATCTTTTCTTTCTTTATTAAAAAATTTGAAATATTCGAAAATCGCGATGGTCATAACCCAATGACTTGAATTTAAAATACACGTAAACGAAATGGAAGGAACCACGTGGGATTTTCTGGAGCAATCATCTCATCTCCCGCTACCCCGAACGTGTTAACCTCTTTGCTCGTACATATCGATCTCCTTTGGACTTTGTTTTACAGGAACGGCATTTTTGGAAAAGATCCAGTATGTATAGTAGGCACTTAGGAATCGACTTATCTCAATGATGGAAAATATAGCTTTTAGGAAAATTGTAGCACAGAAAAATAACAAACCATAAAAATCAAGCAAAATTTAAAGCATATTTTTGTCAATAATCTGTTTTTGTTTTTACATCATTTCTATTTATCATATTTTTGTTTATATCTTTCTCTATTACTCCTTGTAAATTATTCGTTTATTTTATTTGTAAAGGCTTCCGATCTCCTTTTTTACGTTTTTTGTTTTCGCCCATTTTACAACATTAAAAAAACGGTGACAACCTTCAATTATCCATCTCTGTCTCTCCGTCAAACTGTCTGTCCATAAACATAACTACTTTGTTATTAAAACAGATATAATGACAAATCAGATGTCAGAAAATTGACCTCTGACTTTCGAATATGAGAGTTACAACTGTACTGTAAAAGTACTGATAATACAAGCGCTGTATTATTCAACACACCTTAGTAAAACGAGGACAAATATATACCTTCGGTTTTTATACCTCTTCCGGTTAAACAGTTACGATCAAAATTGCTAGTTTTATTTTTTACAATATTTCGGATTTTTCCTATGTTTTGTTCTGTATACTGTTAGCGGTTCGTGTTGGCTATTTTTTCCAAATATTTCTATTTTCACTTTTTTCTGAATATTTTTGATTCACCTTTTGGTTTTTTTTCTATTTATTCTCATGTTTTATCAAGTCACATACTTCTAGTGAGGAGTTATATGCCATATATTTAAAAGATTTTTATTTCTCGTCCAATATCCTCTATATTTTTTAAATAGGTCATTTAATTTCTCTTGGTAATTATTATTTCTTATATTTTCATATTTTATTTTAGTTGATGCTCTTTAGTAATAATATATATTATTTATTGCTATTTCTTTATATGGGAAGAAAACTTGTGTTTTTGTCATTAAAATTAAAAATTATCGTACACATTAACATTGTACATGCAGTTTTGTTGTATACAAATACAATTTGAATTGGATATCCTTTAATAGGAAAACATAAATATAAAATAAGTACATCATCGTTCAACATTTGCTTGTCCACTGCATCTCCCTCATAATTTTCATCTATTTCGATCTTGTGCCTATTGCATCTCATTCCTATGGCAGCGTTCTAGATCGTCACTTCAGAGCCACGTGACCTGCCCAATTCTCCTTCAATGTTGTTATTCTCTTTACAGCAATATTTACTCCTGATTTTAGTCGTAGCTAGCGGTTTGGGATCTTGTCTTGTATTGAAACGCCCAATATAGTACGCTCCATCGCCCTTTGAGCCACAAGCACTTTGAGACAAAACACACTAATTAAAGATTTTTCTTTTAAGACTTAAGACTTATTGGTATATCGGAAGATTTGAAAATATGATTCAACTTGCTGAAGACTGCCTTATAGTCAGTCTTATACGACGGAAAAGCTTAACGGTTTATTTATCTTTTTCTATGCGAATCTCTTCGAAGTTCTTCGAAGAATGGGACATCAACGAACTCTATTAAATATTATTAAGAGGCCTAAACTAGAATATCTTGGACATATAATCAGAGGACCAAGATATGAGTTCCTTCGGCTAATTCTCAACGGTAAAATCGAAGGAAAGAAATGGATAGGACGGAAGAAACTCTCTTGGTTGAGGAATTTGCGGCAGTGGACAGATTTGACAGCGGACCAATTGCTACACGTAGCGCAAGACCGAGATCAGTAAAACAATATTATAAGCATGGTAGTCGCCGACGTTCCTTAGGGATATGGCACTCTAAGAAGAAGATGCGAATCTCGCGACCTAGATATTTATAGGCCATTACCTGGTCTATGGATCTTGTTCATACGCACATATCTTCAATGACTACAAGATTTGTCATCATCTGAGTTTTAGATATATTTATTTTCAATCCTTCTTCTAGCGAAGAAAGGTAGAGCTGATTTAAAAGTTTTTTGGTCTCATCTATCCTATCAGCTATCAGCACAATATTCTCTGCAAACCTTAGGTGGCTTAGATTTTCTCCATGTATGTTTATGGCCTTGTCGATCAGTTTTGTTCTTTTACATAAATATATATTCCATAAGCGCAGTGAGCAGTTCCGGTGATATGGTATCCCCCTGACCTACCTACTCCACCTTGTATTGGGAATTTCTGAGTTTGACGATCACCCACTCTAACACTAGCTCTTGCGTTTTGGCATATTATATTTATATACCAATATTAAATTCGGCATTCTGTCAAGGCTTCCAACATTTTTAGTACCAATAGGTGATCGTTTGTTCCATAGTCTATTCTAAAACCTGCCTGTTCTATGGATTAATAAAATTCCAATTTATTTTCTAATTGGTTCGTGATTATTGTTGTAAATACTTTATAAATATGGAAAAGTAGACTTATGGACCCATAGTTTCTGAGATCGGTAGCATCGCCTTTTTTTATAAAGTAGGATAATTTCTGAGTTGGTACTACTGCTTGCTTCAGACATCTAGTAAATAGTTTAGCAAGGACCTGTTATAATTCTTTTTCAGTCAATTTCAAAGCATCTGCCACTATTTGATAGTCTTGTTTTGATAGATTTGATAGATTGTTTTTCATTTCTTGCACTGACTTTCAGACTTCATTGGCAGTTATGTCCGGTAAAATTTCAGATCCCTCATTAATTATCTTTGTAATGAACCAATCCGGATACATTACTATTCTTTGTATAGTTGGCTATAAAAACTCTTTATAGTGTTGATAATTTGATCTCGATCCTCAATGATTTGCCTCTGTTCATTTCTTAATTTGTGAATGTTTTTTCTTCCAATCGACAAATTCTATCTAAGTACTTTCAAGCTTTGTTTTTTTTTTTCTATTACTCTAGTTATTTCCATCGCATTGTGTCATCTCAGATTCTTTCTAACCCCATTTTTAATGTTCCTATTCAAGATTATTAGTTCATTCTTGCATTCTTGTTATGATCCAGATTCCCGCTGTTTTCTTCTTTACTCTAGGAGATATACAAAAAAAAGTACAAAACAAACAAAAATTTGCTGTTACAAAAGTTATTTAACTTATAAATATTGTCACAAACATTTATTTTACTTTATATATTTAAATAAAAAATTGGAATTCCGGATCTGTGAATACCAGTTCAGAATTGAATTTTGAAATAACTTAAATTTCACTTGTGCCGGTGAGGCGAATCTACCCTATAATTGCTTCGCCAAGAAAGACAAATAGAGCAATTTCCATACGGGAGGGACAGAGAGAGGATTCGCGTTGTTTTGCGAAAGATTATGCAGTGAAAGTGAATTTTCCAGGTTTTGAATCGTCAACGGGTCTCAGTCGTTAGAAGGAAGTGAAAAAGGGTAAACGCGTTAAATACTTCCTAGGGCTGATTCTGCTTTAAAATTAGAAAGAGGGGGCATGAGAAAGACAGAAGTAAAGACAAGGAAATATTTCCCACTGACTGATATAGTTGACATACAGAGAAAACTACTATTTTGTTTGTCTACGTAACATATTTAATAGGCCTACGAGTATAATTAATTGACTAGACATCGCAGATAATATTGGCAAAAAAACCTTTCATACAATATTCTGGCAAGTTGTGTACTGAAAGAACTACACTAAAAGTGATATGGGTTAAGTAAGAATAATAAATACGTATCCTGATTGGACGTTGGCAATCAGTTTAGTCCACAAAATCCTATTCACGGCTTTTCTTAATAATTCTAATGGAGTTTTTTTCGTCCACTGTCTCAAGTGCTTAAATCATGAATGGCATATTTTTCTGTTTTCTGCTTTCATTAAAACGATATGCTAAACCAAACATAGTGTGTTATAAGGACACATAGAGATTTAGAGACTCAAATTTAAATTTGTTTTTACAAGTGTTTAATTTGAATTTAGGTCGGTGACAAAACGTGATATTACGAAAAAACCTTAAACGTGATAATAGAATTAATATTACAATCGCATATTTAAAGCGAAAAGTAAAATACACAGAAATTAATTAGTTAGTATCGCTGACAAAGTTTTGTACTGTACTAAGCAACACGGGCTGGATAAAATTTGTGTCAACAAGTGAACATGGAAAATTATTTGATCTAATGCAGCTGGAGCCTGACACCCCCATGGCGATCCTGCCTATCTTCTTCTTTGTCAACCATTTTTTATCCACTTCTGAATGTAGGTCTCTCCCAATTGCTTCCATCTTTCTCTATCTTGCGTCAATCTTATCCACTGTTTCCCTGCCACAGTTCTTATGTCATCTACTCATCTTTTTTGAGGTCTTCCCATGCTTCTTGTTGTCGTCCTTGGTCTCCATTCTAGAATTCTCCGTGTCCACCTGTTGTCATTATATCGGGCTACGTGACCTGCCCAGCGCCATTTCATTTTTGTAATTTCTTCCATAATATCCCCAACCTTCGTTCTACGTCTTATCTCGGTGTTTCTAATCTTGTCTCTTAGTGATATTCCAAGCATGATTCGTTCCATTGCTCTTTGCGTTGTTTCTGATTTTTTAGCAGATTTTTTGGTAAGGGCTACTAACTGTCTCCAAGCCGTAAGTACAAACTGGTAGTATGCATGTGTTATAAGTTTTTTCTTTAAGTTTACAGGAATGGAGGTGTTTTTCAAGATATATGCTAATTTGCCGAAAACACCCCATGCCAGTTGTGTTCTTCTTTTAATTTCAGCATCTTGATTTGGCTTTCCTAGTTTGATAACATGACCTAGATATACATAATGTTCAACATTTTCTATGGTATGATTTTGTATTGTTATATTTGCCTGGTCTCGGTTTAGTATTTTTGTTTTGCTGTAGTTCATTTTTAAGCCTACCGCTCCTGAAACTGCATTTAATTGTTGTAACATATCATTTAGTTCTTGGATATTATTGGCTATAAAAACTATGTCATCTGCGAATCGCCAGTGGTTTAAGTATGATCTGTCGACGTTGATACCCTTATTGTTCCATTCTAGTTTCTTAAAAATGTCTTCTAGAGCAAGGGTAAATAGTTTGGGAGAGATGGTGTCTCCTTGTCTTACTCCCAGTTGTAGTCTTATGGGATTACTTTTTGTGCTTTCGTCCAGCTTTATCTGCATGATGGCATTTTCATATATGTTTTATTTATGTTTTTGTATCTTGAATCTATACGTGCATTTTCTAGAGATTCAAGCACTGCCCATAATTCGATGGAATCGAATGCTTTATGGAAATCCACGAACGCCATATGAATTGGATCATTATACTCGGCCCATTTTTCTATCAGTGTTTTTACGGTGTGCAAGTGGTCTATGGTACTAAAATGTTTTCTGAATCCAGCCTGCTCGATAGATAGAAATCGAGCTTATGTGTTAGGCGGTTGGTTATGATTTTAGTTAGTAATTTATACAGATTTGTGAGCAAGGATATTGGTCGGTAATTCTCGATGTTTCCTTTGTCTCCTTTCTTGAATAGTAAAATGACTTTGGAGTTGTACCATTCTTGAGGAATCTTTCCTTTATCAATTACTTTATTTAATAAAATATTTAATACTTGTTCTATTTTTTTTTGACCAATTTTCAACATTTCGACTGTAATTTTATCCTCCTCCGGACATTTATTCGTTTTTAGTTGATTTAGGACCATTCTTATTTCATAGTCGGTTATGTCCGGTATTTCTTCTGAGCCACTGTTAATTATTATTTGTTCAGTATGTCGTTGTTGTGGTTGTGTATTTGCCGAGTATAATTTAGTGTAGAATTTTTCAATGGCCTCTCTTATTTCCTTTCTGTCTCGGACGGTGACGTTTTTCTCATTTTTTATTTCTATGATTTTTCTTACCCTGCATGATGACCTAGGTCATCATGCAAGGTAGAGTCGATGGCAAAAAGGGAATAGGTAGAAAGAGGAAGTCATGGCTGCGAAATATTCGAGACTGGACAAACATGACTGTAGACGAATTATTCCACGTTGCAAAAGACAGAGAAGCTTTTAAAAATGTAGTCGCCAACCTCCGTTAATGGGGACGGCATAGGAAGAAGAAGATGATTTTTCTTGTGCCGTTTGAGTTTTTTGCTTTGAGTACTTTTATATTGCAGTTATCTTGTATTATATTTTTTATTAGATTGTGAGTATAGTTTCTATGATCGTTCCTAATTTCTTTCTTCACGTTTTTGTTTAAACTTTTGAAGCTGTCCGAAGTTCGATCTGTTCTGTTTCGTCTTTCTTTTAGTAGTTTAATTACCTGTCTATAAAGAATAGGAATCATCTGACCCGTCAAGAAAAAAAAGAAGGACAAAACAGGGAACAATCAAAATAAGGAGAAAATAATGTATATGAATTATTCAGGCTGGCAAGAGTAGAGGTAACACAGCTAAGACTGGGAGAATAAAAAAGAAGATCAATTTTTTGTCGCATGAATGCTACATAAAAAATGAAGAAAACAGCTAAGATAGAAAATTGGTAAGAATATCTCTAAATCAACGGAACTACTTAAGCTAGACGCCCGATATCCATCAGCTACCCCTAAGAGAAAGAAACAGAGACAAAAGTGTACACAGGGTTTGTGAATAAAAACCACATTTCTAAGTTTTTAAAAATAAAAAGAACTCTGACTACGAGAGAAAATTTAGTTTAAATAAATAATTTGTTTTATTTTATTTTTATTGATTTCATGACTTTTAAATAACTCTCATTTACAATTTCAGAAGCCAACGAGTGAACATCAGGCTTCTACTAATAGTATTTTTAATAAAAACTTGTTAGTTTGATGTGATTGTTTATCAAGTAAATATTGGTAAGTCGATATCACTTAAATACTTTCGACAAATAAAATTAGGCCAGTCGTTTCTGACCATACTTAATATTTTGGTATCCAAAATATTAAAATCAAATTATGACATCATCATCACAAATAGCTCAACCTAGCTTCGTTGCAGTAACCAAAATCACACAGAAAAAATCTATAACTGGAACATCATGTCCCAGTAGAACTCAAGCCATTGTTATCAACGCTATCTCAGACGTAGTGCTATTTAATTACATAAAGGCTATCGGCGAAATTGTTACCCCTAAAAAAATGACCTTTGGTTCACGTATTTCTAACCAGCGTATATGCATATATCTTTCTTCCGTAACCATAGTAGATAATCTTCTAAAAAATAATCCGACTATTTCTGTTAGAAATCAAATAATATCTATTCGCAGACTTATCACACCTTCAAAGAGGCTACTACTTTCGAACGTGTGTCCTTAGATCCCGAAATGCACTCATAGAGCAAGCACTTAAAAATGAAATTGGATTACAACTTGCTTCCCCTATCTCTCTTATCAGTTGCAGTTCACCGGAAGACGAATATGCTTACATCTTCAGTTTTCGACGCTCAGTCTTTGTGATACCAGATAAAGAATACTTTATGTTAAATACTTTAATTGTAATCTAATATGAAAATACAAATTATAGGATCTTTATTACTTCGGACAAACTTGAATGCTTTTTATGTAAGCAATCTGGATACACTGCAGACTCCTGCCCTAACCCTCAAGAAATATCTAGCAATTCCTCTCCAAATACAACTTCTAGCCAAATCCCAATTGATCCTCCTTCTATTATATCTCCTTCTATCTACTATGAAACTAATGAACCTCCTCTATGGCTTAGGCAATAAAACCTTCTTCTCTTCTATGCTGCTGCAATTTCTATAATCCGTCCAATCCAGTATATCATTTAATTAGATCATCACACTATCCCCATAATAACCCTCCATGTAACTTAATTATTATATCCTATTCCTAGTCTTCTACAACCGTTACTAAAAGATATAAATTTGTCTGAAATCAGAACTCTACCATTCTCCAATAATCCCTATTGGACCAAATTACTCCCACATCATGATATTTCCCTCACCAAATTTAACAAGGAAGATACCAGTATTAGTACATTAAGAATTCTCTTTTTAGAATTTATATACAAAAATAAATACAACATAGTTCTTTACACTGACGCGCCAAAGACTGAAAGTGGTGTTGGATATTCTGTAACCACCGTACAACAGCCTATCGAACTCTCTAAAATGTCTCCTTTGTGTAGTGTCCACACTGGTGAACTACTAGCTATCTCACATGTTTTCAAATATGCCCAACAATATCCAAATACACACATGCCATATGCTATGATTCATTTTCTTCTATACACTCCATTAATGTTATATCCACCAACCATCCTATCGTCCAAGATATTCATGACAAATATCAGCTTCTTATAAACCAAAATACAACTATCACGCTGATATGGGTACCATCCCATGTTGGTATTAGTGGTAACGAAAAAGCTGTTTGCCTTACAAATTTGCAACGATCTCAAACCTAGACTAAAGAAGCTTAATCTATCGACCTGGCAGATTCACTGGAATAATGTAACTTCAGCGCTGCATGAAATTAAACCCTCATTAAACCTTCTTACCTATCCCAGCTTATCTCGAAAAAATATGGTAATCATACGGAGATTGCGTATAGGACATACCCGTCTAACTCATGGCTACCCGATGACACCATTTCCACAACCAAAATGTCAGCACTCCAATACGACTCTCCGAATCAGGCATATACTTATCGAATGCCCTTTTTATGCCAAAATATGTCAACAGCTCGATATCAGTACTAACTTCAAAGAGGTCCTAAACAGCACAGACCAAATCAACAAGGTTATCAAATTCCTCGAGAAAAGTCAACTGCTCAACAAAATATAAATGTTATATTACAAGTTTTTATTATTTTTACTTTATGTTAAATGTTAACTACATTATTTTGTAATTTATATATTACCATGTAAATCGTAACTCGTGCTAATGACCATAGATGTCACATGCACGTTAATTTAAATAAAAAAAATAACTCTACATAGAGTTTCGTATATGCCGATATGAAAGATTCTGTTAAAACGTTGTGGTTTTAGGCTTTATGGATATCTTTTTATTGTTAGAAATCTATTAGTAATGCGTAATTAATTTTCTGAACAACATTATAAAAAAAGGTAAAAGAAATAATAAGTTAGACTTACTCACAATCAATAACTTATTATTTCTTTTACCTTTTGAAATGGACTCACACAAGCAACACATTCATGATTTTAACATTATAAAACTGTATCGGTCAATAAATTAAAAATAATGCGTTTTATAGATTTATATAATAAATATTGTACCTAATAATGCCTATTAATAATTTTATTTTAGTTTAGTTTCTTTTCTATTCATGTAATTACTTATCCAACTCAACTCAGCCAAGAGCTTATAACAAAAAGAGTCTATGGTTTTAGCTAAGAAAAATGAAGTGATGAATCAGCCAATAGCATATCTACGTGGGTCATTAGAAAATTTTCTAACAACAGAGCTAATAAATTAACCAAAGGCAATATCTATCTCACCGTAACAACATTAAATTTTAAAGCTCCACAGCATAAAGTTAGCTCGTTTCGTATTACTTGCTAACGTGAGGGTTATAACACTCACACACAGTTGATAGATTACCTTCACCCGGATCAGGAGCGTGAAATAAAGGTGCTGTTGATGCTCATGCTGCTGCAGTTTGTATAAACACATTCATCACTCTTTAGGTATATTTGTCCATAATATATTTTAGAGAATGTATCATTGTAGGGAAGAGGAAAGTAATAAATAATATAATTTTTAAATAATTATTTAGGTGTACAACTGAGGAAATTTTCACTTGATTAAAAGTCATTATGATAATCATACAATGTTTATGAAATATGTCTACTGCATCTACTTTAGCTTGATTAAATAAAATAAAATCAAAATATAAGTCGATACAGATTAGAACAAATTTTATATTAACCCTCTAACCGTTTATTTTTTAAAATGGTTCAAAATATCTCATGATTTCTAATTTGGATAGGCATTTGGATATGCATTGGCCACTGTCATGTCAATCAGGTGATAAAATATTCGTAACATTGGATTTTGAGTCTTTAGTCGAATGTGGTATCTACTGATTAGACCGTCCATAAGATACGAGAATCTTCTAATAAACGGAACCAACGTCGAACAAGTGGACAAATATGCATACCTGGGAACAATGCTTAACTCCCCAAATGATTACAATCAGGAGATCAAAATAAGAATAGAAAAGGCTAGAGCAAATTTCAACAAAATGAGAAGAGTGCTATGTACCAGGGATTTAAAACTGGAACTAAGAGTTAGGTTGGCGAGGTGCTATGTTTTTTCGACTTTATTTTATGGAATGGAATCTTGGACCTTGAATGAGACATCAATGAAAAAACTGGAATCATTTGAGCTTTGGGTGTACAGGAGAATTCTAAAAATATCATGGACAGAACACGTCACAAACAAAGAGGTTCTGGGAAGGATGAACAAAGAAATGGAAATTTTAAATACAATAAAAACAAGAAAATTAGAATATCTCGGACATATTACACGTGGAGAGAAATACACCTTGCTTCAACTCATTATGCAGGGAAAAATCCAAGGAAAGAGAAGCATAGGGAGGCGTAGAATGTCATGGCTGCGCAACCTGAGAGAGTGGTACGGATGTACATCAAATGAACTTTTCAGAGCAGCCGTCTCAAAAGTCCGAATAGCTATGATGATTGCCGACCTCCGCAGCGGAGATGGCACTTGAAGAAGAAGAAGAAGATCAATACCACCCATATGACTGTTGTATTCTTTGATGATCTGTAGACAGTCCACGTCAATATACCGCTTTTTTTCTATTAAACCGAACTGCTTTGTTTGGTTGTTGTTGATCAAGTGCTCGTTTAAATGGCTGCTGTCTTACATAAGTAAAAGTTAGACGTACACTTTTTGTATCTATCCAAAGCACAGTACTTAGATCAATATCATATGCCATCCCTGTATATTCCACAGTATATCCCTTTTCTTCTTTGGTCAGTTGCTTATCTTTATCGGCTGGCAATTTACAGTTACTAATTCGATTGGCTCGAACAGTTCCCAATTAATAAATATGCACGTGCACGAAGATACACTAGCAGTGGCAACGAAGTGTAAAATTTATCGAAGTAGAGAATGTAATTTTTGAAGTCAGGGATAGTCTGAGACAATCATCATTAGTTGGCGTTACAGCCCTTCGTGAGCCTTGGCTTGCTTCAAAACATTCTTCCATCCTTCCCTATCGAGTGTCTGTCTTCTCCAGCCCCTCACTCCAATCTCCCTCAGATCTTCCTGTACATCGTCCAGATATCTGAGTTTAGGTCGCCCCCTTCTTCTTCTTCCGATCGGCCTGTTTAGCATAGTTATTTTAGTGGGATCACTCTCATCCATCCGCATAATGTGGCCCACCCACCTTAGGCGGTTTATTTTGATGGTCTTCACAATATCTGCATCACCAAAAAGTCTATAGAGTTCAAAGTTATATCGCCTTCTCCACAGACCCTGTTCGCTTACTCCGCCATATATGGTCCTCAATATTTTTCTTTCAAAGACTCGCAGTAACTCTTCATCTCGGGTCGTTAAGACAAGTCTGAGACAATCGCATAGACAAATAATGTTATTCCCCATGGGTATGTTTTTTTTTAAACCTAAAACCTAAAATACCTAAACACCAAAAAACAGGAAGACTTAGACCTATATAGAGCGAAAAACAGAGAGGTAAAGAAAAGAGTAACAAATGAAAAGAACGAACGATGGGAACAAGCATGCACAGAGATAGAACGACATATTGGAGGAACGAGAAATTCAGAATTATGGCGAATATTAAAAGCACTTCAACGAAATAAGACAGAGAAAACCCAGATCGGCAAAATTAGTGAAAACGAGTGGCAAGAATACTACGTAGAACTACTTACAGAAAACCGTCCCCAATTTCAGGAAGAGAACAGAACATGCAGGAAATGGGGCATATGACCAGATAGAAATAAGCCTAGCAAAAGTTAAGAGAGCAATCAAGACATTGAAGAACAAAAAAGCCAAAGGACCCGGAGGAATACCAAACGAACTAATTAAAAACGGAACGGAAAAGTTATTCCGCATGCTACATAGAATGTTTGAAAGAGGACTAAATGGAGAAGAAATACCTGCGGAATGGACACAAGCATACATCACATCCATACATAAGAAAGGAAACAGGAAAAATGTGAAAACTATAGAGGAATTAGTATAATATCGTCGGTAGGTAAACTTTACGGGAAAATTATTAAAGAAAAACTAGAAACTGAAATAATAGGAAAAATTGGAGAAGACCAAGCAGGGTTCACAGTAGGAAAATAATGAATAGATCATACGTACACATTAGAACAACTAACAGAGAAGAAAATGGCAAAAGGTAGACCGGTCCATCTGGCCTTTGTTGATCTAAAGAAAGCATATGACTCAATACCTAGAGTCAAATTATGGGAAGCAATGAATGATCTCGGAATCCGACAAACACTAATAAAAGCAGTTAAAGCACTATACAAAGAAAACAAAGTAGCTATTAAATGTGGAAATAAAGCCTACAATCCATTTAAGACGACAAAAGGACTTCTACAAGGCTGTGCTACGTCCCCTACTCTGTTTAAAATATTCTTGGAAAAGACACTCAAACCATGGAGGAGAAAGTGCGAAGGAATGGGCATACCAGTAAGAGACGAATACCTATACACCTTAAGTTTTGCCGACGATCAAGTAGTCATCGCACAAGATGATGAAGATCTCAGCTTTATGCTCAGAAAACTAGAAGAAGAATATAAAAACAACGGAATGGAAATAAACTTAGAGAAAACCGAATACCTAACAACAGAAAACAAGGATATGAGAAACCTAGAGATAGACGAGGGAAGACAAATAAATGGAACAGATAAATTCAAGTATTTAGGAACCATAATATCGAACCAGGGAACAACAGAAGAAGATATAGACAACAGACTGAGACAAACAAGAAACTGTATAAGACAACTAAACTCAGTGTTGTGGGATAAGAACATTACGATAAAGACAAAAAAGAGAATATATAACACCCTGACAAGAAGTATCCTGACATATGGGTCCGAAAACTGGACAATAAACAAGAGAAATAGAGGTAGAATAAGAGCAGTAGAAATGGAGTTCCTGAGGAGAAACTGTAGACTTACAAAAAGAGACAGAATTGAAAACGCAGAGATTAAGCGGAGAATGGGAGAGCAATCAGACATAATCGACTATATAGAGGAGAAGAGACTATCCTGGTACGGCCACGTCAGAAGAGCGGATAGAGGACGCTGGATAAACAAAATCACAGAATGGAGCCCGATTGGAAGAAGAAAGAGAGGAAGACCCCGAAGGTCATTCAGAGATGAAATCGACGAGGCTATGGAGAAAAGAACCCTGCGAGATGGAGACTGGAATGACAAGGAAAATTGGAGAAAACGGTTGAGTGAAGGAAGACAGTGAAAACTGTGGAAATCCTTAGTAGTAGTAGTAGGGTATGTATTGACGTAAATATTGTTGCATTTTTCTTGAACACATTTGCCCATCCACGCAAAGCCGCGATATCTTTGGCAAGGAATCAAAACGTTCTTTTATTTTCTGTGAAATTGTCCTGATACGAAACAAAAGATCATATCCTGGTTCGCCTTTTTTTTACACGTTGTTGTGCGTCAGCAAAACAATACTTTTTGATATTCTTAAATTGCCTACAGGTCATGTTACTGTCAATCTGTTCAAATGCGTTTGTGTTCCAATAGTTTTCTAAACGTGGATGCCTGTACAAAGACATAACAGTATAACAGTATGCCAATATATTGTAGAATTTGTACTTCAGTCACAGAAAAGGTGGTGTTGATAATCGCTTCAAGCGCATCTATATTCGTTTCTTCAACAATCTTTCTTTCTTTTTTTTTGTAAACAAAAAATTAAACATTGCGTTGGTGTATTCAGATCTTGCAATATTTTAGGCAAAGAGCTGTCATCACGTAAAAGTATTTCAGTTATATGCAGTTGAATTCCATTTTTTCGCCATGTTTTTGAATTCGGGGGACTTCATGTCAATGTCCTCTAATTCTGAAAAACAATAATCAATGCACAAAATATTATGTTTATTGCAATAGCATTTACTATTTTACTTGGTAAATAAGCCACAATTTAAGTTGGAAATTAAATTTATTGACGTTTCGACTTCCACTTCGGAAATCTCTTTTATTAAATATTTCCCAAATAAAACAATAAATTTCATAAGATCCTTTAAGGAGTAGCTTCAGAACCATATTGCAATACAAACCTATAGCAGCAGCTGTTCTGCTTCTGGTAATGATGAATAAGGCCGTTTTTTTACTAGTTTTAACGGCAATTGTGTTGGAATAATTATTGATGGAATGGCTGCACCAGTCATAAAAGGAGATGATGTTGATGGAATAGTTTCTTTATTAATACTGTCTGCTTAATCAATACTGCTAAAATTCAGTGGTAAATTAGCATTTATAAAGTCATCCGTGGAATTTGCAGCATCCATTTCCTTCAGGTAATGAGACGCATTTCGTTCAGGACGAATTTCGAGATCTCCGATACTATCATCACTATTAAAATCACCATCATTGTCAGATGAAGAATCATATTCTATTGAATTTAATATTTGAAATAATTCTTGATCAGTCATTTTAGAAAGATCATATACTTTACGACGGGGATCCATATTTTCCGTAAAATAAGTCGGGTGATATTTATCTGCAAAAACAAAATACGTTACAAGAAAAACTTGACATACCGTTAGGACCGTCTGTAGACAATCATCAATTATAACGCTAAAAATTATAGTAGCTTATTAATTTTTTTAAAACCAAAAATACATTCCAAAAAAAGATACAAACAACTGCTTGTACCTGCTAAACGAGACAGCGAGGACTGTTCAGAAGCTTATCAGTGTATACCAGGAAGGACAATTAAAAACACAAAATATCATTTAAAGCGGCGGGCGAACTTTCGACACCAAATTGTCTTTGTACCTGGGGTAATCGAAGGGTCAAATTTTATTATAGGAAATTTCGACACCGCGGCGTAAAGCAGGTAGGTAGGTAATTAGCGGCGATGGACATTTGCACCCAAGCAGGACAAGCGGGTTTTCCCAATATTTATTGTCACGGCGGGGGGCGTGGCACTTGTGTACTTGTGACTAAATTATTTCAGTTGTCATTTATTTCTTGTTTGACGTTGACTTGTGCACGTATACGGATATTTAAAAAATGAGTTTGATAAAAAGTTCCCGTGGTCGAGATTTATTAGTGGTGGAGCATCGTTCGTTCTCGAAACAGAAAGTGTTAAAAAGCGGCGAGATATTTTGGCGCTGCATTCAAAGAAACACTAAGTGTTCCGCAAAAGTGTTTACAATAGGCTGTGAGGACCTCACCATCACAAGAAGTGATTTGGTACATAATCATGAAGCCGATCCAAAAAAGCTTGAAGTAAAGATGGTAACCAATGCATGTAAAAGAAAAGCCCAATAGGACGTATCGGAAAAGCCTGCCAAAATTACAAGAACTGCTGTTGCTGAGTGTGATGCCAATTTGCTAACGGTTCCTGACATAGCTAGCATAAGAAAGAACATTTACAACTGTCGTCGTAAACTGTTACCAGGTCCGTTAGCAAGAAGCATATCAGAAGTCCATAACGCGGTTAGTAATAATTATTCTCCTAAAACCTGTTGCAATGAAAGTTTTTTGTTGTTAAATCAGCCTGAATTAAATGTAATTGTATTTTCATGCGAGACAAATATTCGTTTGTTGTGTAAATTAAAAACTTTGTATATGGATGGTACATTTTCATACAGTACCAAATATTTTCTACAATTATTTACTATACATGGCTTGGAAAATGGACATTATGTTCCTTTAGCATAATGTTTGTTAAAGGACAAATTGTCAATGACATACAAAAATTTATTTTCTTTATTAAGGTCTAAGATTTTTGAAACATTTCAATTATCATTAGAGCCAACTGAAATATTTGTGGACTTTGAAAAAGCAATTCACTGTGCTTTATTGTATATGTGGCCCAATGCAAAAATTAGTGGATGCCGTTTTCACTTACACCAAAACTGGTTTAAAAAAATTCAATCTTTGGGTTTGGTACAAGAATATAAGGATACAAATTCAGAAATTGGAAAATGGTTAAGGCATACGTTTGGTTTAACTTATTTAAATCCAGCAGAAGATGAAAAATGCTTTCTTTATGATTTAATGTCATATAAACCTATAAACGCAACACTTGATATATATGCAGATTATTTACTGGAAAATTACATTTTCGATAGCGCTCTATTTCCACCACACATATGGTCTAATCAGAATCCGTCTATTGCGAGGACCACAAATGCCTGTGAATCCTTTCATTCGAGATTTAATTCTTCTTTTTATTCAACACATCCTTCTATTTTTATTTTTATTGAAAAGTTAAAAGAATTTCAAGTAGACACTTATGTCAAAATAAATAGTTTACATATACCAGCAAAAATCAAAGATACTACTGTTAAGGCTAAATTGGCATTTTTGGAGAAAATGATGGATAAACTACGATCCCAACAAATACGTAGGTTAGATTTTATAAAAGCTGTATCTTATCATTCCTATAATAGCAAATAAATCATTGTATACAAGTATATTAACGGTAAAATGTACAAAAATTAGGTACTAGTTGTATTATATTTAGATGTTATTACAGTTATAAAGAAATAAAATGCACATTACTTTTATTAAAATAAATAAATTAATTAATTATGGTATTTTATTTATGTCGCAGCTATATTTATTTGGTGTCGTTTATACCTGTAAGATAAAAAGGGGAATTGGGGCTGGTGTCGAAAATTGCCATTAAATTTTAGTCGCTACCTGCTTAGTGTCGAAATTTCCTACGCCCATTAAAAGAATAGTTATTGTCAGTTCTGGACTTAACTAGAAAAAAGTGAACACCTTTTCTCTATGAAGACGGTCACAACGGTACGAAGGTTGAAGTTTAGGTGAAAACAAAAGATGTTTTTAAAAAAGTATAGGATTTATATAACGGGATCATTCTTTAAATAATTAAAAATGGGTTATTTTTGCAAAATCAATTTACTTTTTTAACTGTTGAGGTAATTTACGTTTTTATCAAGACTTGCTTAAATAAATTTGACCCTGTAATTATTTAAATAATTACAAACAAAACTTTCAAAACGAATTTGTAAAAAAATATTATTTGCATTCTAAATAAACAGTATAAATATTTTTTTGCAGCGAAAGTTGCGATATGTTACCGATATACAGCAAGTGAAATTTGGTTGAAAAATATTCAATAGTTTATGAGATACTTCATTTGTTTATAAAATGTTATTATTTTTTCAATTACAAAAAAAGGTTATTGTTGCATACTTTTATAAGCTCTCATTTTTTTTATGTATATTTTCGACAAATGCATTAAAAAATCAAAATTTTAATTAAACTTCCCTTTATAATGGCGTTTGAAAATTGTTTTTAATTTTCTAATTTGATTACATCGTGTTTTTTAATAACCTCGCGCGGATAAAAAATGTTGAAATGCCGCATTATTATTCGTATTCCTCACAAATTTTCACACATTTTAAAATAAAAGTTTTTTTAGGTTTTTTGTTTTTTGCCGAAATAGCTTTTCCAATTTTATAAATTAATAATTTGTTTATTTATCAATACTAACATTTAAAACTGCGGGGGTACATCTATTAACCCTAAATTTAACAATGCGATTTATACAGTAAAAATTGTGGACTACTTCGAAAAATAATTATTATTTTCGAAGCGACATTTAAATGAAAACTTTTTGTTTAAAAAGTGCTAAGGGAGGGAGATCCAAGCGTTCAAAACTTTAACGCGACTTCAAATCTGGGCCGTTCGATAAAATTGCAATATCTCTATTAATATTGTACCAATTTTATTGTTTTTTTAATATAAGGTAACATATAAAAATATTAACATCTGCATGACCATTTTTGTAATAAATATTCATTAATTTGTTATCATCATCATCATAAGTGGCTCGACAATCCGTTGTGGGTCTTGGCCTGCTCACAAAGAAGTCGCCACTCCTGTCGATTCCTGGCAACTTCCCTCCATCTTCTAACCCCTAGAATCTGTAGGTCTTCTTCCACATCATCAATCCATCTCATTCGTGGTCGTCCTCTGCTTCTTGTGCCCTCTGGTTTTAAAAATGTTAGTCTCTTCGTGTATTCGTGATCTGACATCCTAGCAATGTGTCCAGCCCATCTAAGTCTCTGCACTTTAACGAATTTCACAATATCTGGATCGGTGTATAACTGATATAGTTCAAAGTTGTATCTTCGACGCCATAGCCCATTTTCATTTACGACCCCAAAAATCTTTCTAAGAATTTTTCTCTCAAAAATACCAAGAAGTCTTTTATCATTTTGAGATAAGATCCACGTTTCAGCCCCATATATCAAAACTGGTTTTATTAAGGTCCTGTATATATTAAGCTTTAGTGCACGTTTTATATTTTTATTTTTTAAATGTCTCTGGAGGCCGTGAACAGTTCTGTTTGCTATTGCTATGCGTCTTTTTATTTCGTCGCTTGTCGTGTTTGTTGCGTTTACTAGCTATCCAAGATATGTAAATTCTTTGACTTGCTCAAAGGTATGGTTGTTAATTTGAATTCTTTGTTCGAGGGTTTTTAGAAACCAACATATATTTGTTTTTTTCCTCGTTTACCACAAGTTCTAATTCACTTGCTGCGTCCGCAAGCCTTGTAAAACACTGCACCATGTCTCCCATACTTTTACCCACTATAACTATATCGTCAGCCAATGCCAGAATTAGCGTCGATCTATTAAAAATAGTTCCATTCATTCTTAGAATTTAATTGTCTGATTGCCTTTTCCAAGGCAAATTAATTTGTTATAAACAATTTAAAAAACATTTTTATTATTGTAATTCAGATTTGAAACAAATTTTTTTACTTATATATTTTATTTTATATAAAATAGTACTGTTTTAACTTTTAAAATTTGTTTAAGGTTATTCCCAACTATAGACCAGGTGGATCTATTTTAAGGGGGATGTGAGAGACGTATTTTAGCAGAAATACTTAGGTGATAATCAAAATCGTCTAGGAAGCTCTAAAAATGTTGCAAAAGAAACTTGGTCTATAAAAAACGATCTTCGAAACAAAACTAAAATTTTCTCTTCAAAACCCTGAAAATCTAAATCAATACTTCGTTAATGTAAGTAAAAATATAACATTAACTATTTTGCGACAACAAGATCCTATTTCCTATCTCTTTAATTCAAAAAAGGTCTCGAATTCATTCTATATAAAATTAGTTGATAAATTTGAACTGATCAAAACAATCAGTAGTATCAAAAGCAAATCTTTCTGTAGTACTGATGGACTATCCATAAAAATTCTCCTAAATATCCCAAAAAATGTGTTGGAATTCCTGGTCTCACTAATTAATGATTCCTTTAAAAAAAGGTATATTTCCAGAGTGCCTAAAGACAACCATTATTATTTCTCTTCATAAGAGTGGTGAAAAATTTGACCGACATTTTCGACGAAGGTATAAACAATAGGATGATAATCTTTAAAACATTAAATTTTTCTTTGAGAGCTCTTTCTCGACAAAAATGTTTATATCTTCAAGATATTTATAACTTATATTATATTAACAAAAACCATCGGTATTGCGCATGAAAAATACCAAACAAATTAGGTTAAAACAAATTGAATTCCAAATATCAAAACCGGTATACGCAAAAAAATGTATTTTCTCGGCTTCCAATAAAGCAATTTTCTTCAATTTTTATAATCTAATGTAACTTAAAAAGAGTCATTTAACAAACACATTACCAAATGCAACAAATGCTTTGTTTTTGTTAAAAATAAATTAATTTATTTATACTTCATCTTCAGAGACGAAAATGCATCTGAACCTGTTAAAATCATACGAACAAGATAAATTTTTCTTAAAATGTTAATTTTGGAATCTTAAAATATACAAAAAGTTTTCTATTTCTACTCATCGGCTTCCCCCTAAATCTACCATCCCTCGTAAAAGAGAAAAACGAAAAAAATCGATTTGCCAAGAATCTGGGCGTTGTAGAAAAAATATTTTAAATAAAAAAGCTGAGACAATTTTAAACAAAAATGTTTTTTTTGTATAAAATAAACTGTTCTCTCAAAAATATCACTTGAAGAGATGCGGCTGCATTATTTTTAAACACACTTTGTATTAATTTGGCTTATTGTTACTTGTTTGTATGTAACAGATTATATTTTAAAACAAATTATCTTGAAGCAAATTGAATTTCAAATATACTTGAACATCAAACAATACATACAATACATCAAACTCGAATAGAGTTACGTCGGAAGTAGCGTTAGTAGCGAAGGTTAGTAGCCCAGAATTAATTAAAATTATTACGAATATCCTATAAAAAACTGCATTTTTGCAAATTTTGCACTGCGCTGCATTATACACTTTATTTTATATTATATTATACATTGACCCATTTAGATTGGAAACACCTCTATAAAATTTGAAGTTGTTAACGGATTTTAACCATTTTTTTTAATGTCATGTAATAAAAGGTCTATTGCGGGACAAAAAATTAAATATTTAGTTAAATTTTCAGGGCAGTCTACGATACTTTTTCTTCGTCGAAAATGGAGAATATGTATTAAAGATTTTTTTATTAAAAAAATTTCTACGCCACTGGATTTAGAGTGGCTTCAAATAGCTATGACAAAAAGAAGTTATGACAACTTAAAATTTTAAAACTCACTAAGCTACGAGTCAGAAAAGAACACCCTGTATCAACAGATAACCATAAAACTAATTATGTTTCAAATAATTTTAATAATAAACCACTACTAGACAAAAAAATGTTTAAAATAGCATACCAATTTAATGCAAGTAAGGCACTTACATTATTATTAACTTTACATGCTACAACTTAAATCTCAGTTCGTGGATCGTCCTAATATTAGTTGCGGTACAGTAAACAAAATAAATAGAATATTTAATGAATATGGTGCAGTATCAAAACTGATTTTAAAAAATAACCCGTTACAAAGAAAAAGAGGAAATGATCAAATCATTTTAGATCATTTCGGAAATAACAATAATGCCAGTTTAAGGAATGCCAGTTTATTTTTGAGTGCTCGGAGAGAGTATTCGGCGATGTCTTAAGGTAAATAATATTAAACCTTTTAAACCAAAATTCTTACACTCATTACAAGAAGGCGACGAAGCAAAACGTTTAGAATATTGTTTATGAGCCCAAGGGAAATATTTAAACAATATAAATTTTCTAAAAAACATGTTGTTTACTCACGAAGCAACTTTCACTACAAATGGAGTAGTATCATCACAGAATTGTCGCTATTGGACAGCAGATAATCCCCATTGGGTAATAAACTGTAAAAGCCAGTATTCTCAAAAAATCAATGTCTGGTGTGGTATACTGAACGAGTGAGTTATTGGTCCTTTCTTTTTTGAAGAAAACTTGAACTCACAGAACTTTTTAGAATTTTTAAACACCGACTTGTGGGATGCTATTCATGAGCTCCCAATTAATGAACGATTAAATTTGTATATCCAGTTAGATGGGTGTTCTGTTCATTACGCCGAAACCGTGAAGCAATGGCTAAATGAAAATTTTCCGAACCGTTGGATAGGCCGGGGTAGTCCGTTGATAGATTGGCCACCCAGATCTCCAGATCTCACAATTTTAGACTTCTTTCTCTGGGGAGTTATCAAACAAAAAGTTTACCAAACCCGTGCAAGAGACGTAAACGAACTTCGTGCAAGAATTCGACAGGCATGTGCAGAAATTACTCACCAACAACTAAGAAATGTAATTAGAAATATTCATAAACGCTGCGACAAATGTATCCAATTAGATGGTGGATTGGTAGAGGAAACTAGGATTTAAACTAAAATTATGTTTTCATGTTTCTGTTAATACAGAGTGTTTTTTTAACATTTATACAGAGGGTCTATTTCTTAGTGAGTTTTAAAATTTTAAGTTGTCATAAGTTTGTTATTAATAATTACATCCTACTGAAATTTTTGTCATAGCTATTTAAAGCCACTCTAAATCCAGTGGCGTAGAAAATTTTTTAATACAAAAATTGCTAATACAAATTCTCCATTTTCGACGAAGAAAAAGTATCGTAGATACTTTTTCTTCGTCGAAAATTTAACTAAATATTTCATATTTTGTCCCGCAATAGACCTTTTATTACATGACATTAAAAAAAAATTTGGTTAAAATCGGTTAACAACTTCAAATTTTATAGAGGTGTTTTCAATCTAAATGGGTCACACTGTATATGTGGTCAACATGAGTATTTCTTTAGTTGACCAGAAAGAAGACATTCAGCGATTTTATCTCCAACATTCGGACAAATCTTAAAATATATTTTAACTTACATAAAAATGCTGTAGACTTTCAACTGAATACTCCATCGTACCCTCCATACATGACGGCTACTAAAATCGAAGTCCCTGATGACAAAATTCAATCTCCCGCGAGTATACACTTTCCCACCAGCCTAACTGAAAAATATTCTTATTTATTTCGTGGGTAATTATCTAGGTGGAACTGATATCAAACAAAAGAGCAATATGTTTATTATAAACATACTTTAAAATAAATGTAGATTATCAATCTTGGAAATTGAAAAAGAATTAGAATCTTTTTCAGTTTTTACGATATATTATATGGTGAAACAAAACTTCTACAATATCCCTATTAACACTCGTGTGTAAGATAATTGTGTACACTTTTAACCGGGAGTCTTATATTTTTTTATCTAAACTTATTGATACTAGAGTATATTTCCATTTCATTTGTAATTACTACTTGATCGACGCTGAACTTACGAATTTTATATTTTTGTAAACAGGTAGATCAATTGTTGTTATCAGGTTTTTATTTCTGAGTTTGAGGGATAGCTTTTAGGGATCAGCTTTTATTTTAAGGGATATTATTATTATATACAGTGATGAGTGTCTTACCACCCGGCAAAATAGCGGAAAGGATAGAAGACAGATTAAGTTGTGAGATAGTACGAGATAAGGCTAGTTATTAGACGTGTCTATTTGACATCAGTCATAATTATACGGATGACCTCGAAAATATTTTATTTTAATAATTTCTGATGTTAGAATAAATGATTAAATATATTAAGATATATTATAGTAAAAAACATTAATTATTAGCAATTTTAAATTATAAATCTTTAAGTTTATTTAATAATAAAAATAACTCAACTGAAATATTTGACTAAACTAAATAGGTGTGATCAGTCCGAAAACAATTATTGTATCTAAGATTGGTGTGATAGTTAGAGACGTTGTCTATCGATAAGAAGACTGGGGTTCAATTCACACCAAGGGTAACATTTTTGTTTTATTCAATCATAAGTAAAAGAAAATATGATTCATATTAGGTAACAAGTTTTCGAAAAACTCATTATTTACAATTTATTCTTATTTCAATGTTATAAAATAGAAATACAAAATATTTCAAATTCCATTTCAGTTTTACAGTCTTCAGTTGTGAATGGAAAATAATCCATTGAAGACTGTTTAATGTCAAATACATCACTAAATTCTCAGTGTTAATATCAATTGCTCTGTACAGGTAATGATTTTCAAAACAATTGACGACATTGGAATGGATGCGCGCGAACAGCTACCTGCTTTATAGCTAACCAAATCATCAAGCCTTCAAATAAGCCAAGTTATCAAATAATAACACATCGAGAAGTGTTTTTTACGGTAAATAAAAACTTTTTATTGAAAAAACAATTCGTGAAAAGGATTTTAACGGTCGAGGAAAAAGTGCAAATTGTTGTCTGGCATGTGAATGGATTATCAGACAATATGATTAGACAACAATTTGTAAATATGTTTCCAAATAGGCCGGCTCCAGCACGATCAACAATTCAGTCTATTATACGTAATTTTTTTACTTATGGATCCGTGTTCGATCCAAGAGGAGTTCGTAGACGAAGGGAGGTAAATCCAGATTTGGAACTAAGGGACACTTTGATTTGTGCAAGTATTGAGCAAAATCCTACCCAATCAACACCTCGTCTCGGAGAACAATGTAGAATTCCAAGATTTAGAGTAGGTGAAGTTTTGTAAAGACATCGATACCGTCCCTATAAACTTCATAAATCCAACGAACAATTCCCTGGGGATCAATATAGACGTTTAAAATTTTGTCAAACTGCAATGGAAATGTCACATCAAGATGAACATTTTTTAGAGAACGTTTTGTTCACCGATGAATGTACGTTTTCATTGCATGGCAGTCACAATTCAATCAATGCTAGGTATTGATCTCGAGGAAATCCTCGTCAGATTTATGTCGCTCGTACCCAGCGTCTTCGAAAAGTAAATGTTTGGGGAGGCATAATAGGGAATCATGTCAATGGTCCATTTTTTTATAGACGGTATGTTGACTGGGCGGAAATACTTGGAACTTCTGCAAAATGAAATTGTCCCAGCCCTTTGTAATTTACCAATACCTTTCGATTCCATATGATTTCAACACGATGGTTGTCCTGCACATAATTCTCGCATCGTCAGTGAATATCTCAGTGCGACTTTTCCTAATCGATTGATTAGTGGCCACGGATATTTTTTTATTTTTGTAAAATTTTTACTTATATAAACATTCTTTAAAAGTTTTTACTTTATTTTCGAAAGTACGACGATACTATTTTGTCAATAAGATGTTTTGTTTTAACTTTAGTTTTTGTTTAGTTTTGTTTAGTGATTCAAAGCAAAACGATCTTTGCATAATTTCAAATTATTAAAAAAAAAAAGAAAACCACATGTGGGGTTTGAACTCTAATCGTCTGCGATGTCTGTATCGCAATGTCGAATTCTTACCACTAATCCACGAAGGATTTATAATTATTCCGTGACAAGAGTGTATGAAACTCCTCAAATCATAGTAGAAATTATTCTTGGTTAATAATTTAAAACTTTAGATTAAATAATCACTACACATTTTTGCTTTATTTTGTCAATCAGTTTTTACTTTATGCGAAATTAAAAAATTAAAATACGTCACACATTCGACGTTACTCATAATAATTATGACCGAGGTGATTTATCTCGAATCTAACGTCTAAAGGTGTGAGACTATCGTTAGTGGTAATGTAATGTAATATAAATTATAGGTTTTTCCGATTATTTCTCACCTCTACGAGTTTCATCTCTTTTTATTTCACAAGGTAACTGTGTTTTCTATCTCTTACGTTAAAAAGCCAAGTGGTAAGACACTAATCACTGTATACACAAACTGTTAGAATTAAATTTGAGTTGTCCTTGTAAATACATTAGCAACTGGTTAGGGATTAGGGAAGTGGGTTACATATAATATGTACATGTTTTATTAGTACATATTTTCTTCCTTTTTCAAAGTACGTAAAACTTTGACGTCAATACATAACATCTTGGAAATTATATGTTGATACTTGCCTGGCTCCCAAACATTCTTTAGAGCTATTTCCCAATTTCATTACGCTCAATCACATCAATTTATCGGTTTTCTATATCTTTTAATTATTGATTTCCTTTTTACTATTTTTGAAGGTCATGCAAATTTTTCGAACCCTTCCTTGAGTGTCTATTTGCCATTTTTCGACATAGCCTGCTAGCCAACCTGCGTTAAGTCTTACAAATTTTTGTTTATAACCACACTCTTGCTTCATGTTACCATTTCTTCGATAATATTGTTGGACGGGTGCTTACCACCACATTTTTGTTACAGTGTCTTCTAACCAAACTAGATGCGGGTGTAGTTTCGAGTAGGGTCATAGCATTCCCGGAAATTTATTTCCTTAATTACTGACAATATGTCATTTAAATTTTTAATTTTAAGCATTTAATAGATAATATAAACACATCCACTGCTTAGTGATGAGGTTATTAAGCAGGTACTTCAAAGTTTACTAAAAACGGTCTGATGAGACCGAAAACGTTCGTTCTGATCAGTTTGAACAATTTTAATCCATTTGGATTTGCATTTTTTATGCATTATTAAACATATACCAATTACACTATTAGTTTTAGTTCAATGTAAAGTTTTTTAACTACTATGGTATACAGACAATCCCTGGGAACTTTCCCACTTCAAACATTAATAAAAAATTTAAATTTGCATATTTTCGTCGTTTCTTCAATTCGAAACATTATCGAACCGCTCATCTCGTTAACAAAGAATTATATCCTGCGTTTTCTATTAGTCGACGTAGATCGCTTGCGTTCAAAACAAATCGACGCAGTCATTATTTGCTGGTGGAGTTAATAATCCGTTTACCGGAGAATATCCTGTACGGTTAGAATAATAACTAGTAGAGTGGTTTTATAGGCCACTCTGTGAGGAACTAAACAGCGTGGGATTACACATATAATAGCCCTTAGGCGCTTTCATAGGTGTATAACATAAAGCATTGTTTAATCAGTTTCTAAATTACAATTATAATCTAGTTTATCTTTACAGGTTTTCTGTAACTTTATCTCTGTTTATACTATGGATATTCACAAATTAATTAGCAACCATACATCAAGTATATTTTTACATTACTTCTGATTCTGTTTTTATTATTTTTGCTGTATTCTATCACTATTTCACTGTGAAAGAAATGGAAATTTTAAATACAATAAAAACAAGAAAATTAGAATATCTCGGACATATTACACGTGGAGAGAAATACACCTTGCTCCAACTGATCATGCAGGGAAAGATCCAAGGAAAGAGAAGCATAGAGAGGCGTAGAATGTCATGGCTGCGCAACCTGAGAGAGTGGTACGGATGTACATCAAATGAACTTTTCAGAGCAGCCGTCTCAAAAGTTCGAATAGCTATGATGATTGCCGACATCCGGGGAGATGACACTTGAAGAAGAAGATCACTATTTCATTTTATCTTTTATACTAATACCAATACTTAGACACCTTTAGTATGGTTCTGATTAATATTTGTTCTATAAGCAATAAATCAGATAAATTATTTTTGTTTCTAGAGGAATTAGTATTTTTCCCGACAGTTGCTGTTACCGAGCGCTGTCTTGAAGTCAACGAGCCTTCTTTTGTAAACAAATATACCATAATTGCTAGGTATGATCGTCCAAGTTCAGCTCATGGTGGCACCCTAATTCTTTCTACAAATAATGATTTCTCTCCTATAACAAAATATGACTTTCTGTTGAATGAATCTTTTTTTGAGTTTTCATTGGTTTATAATAAGAATCTTAATCTGTACATTCTTTGCAGTTATAGATCACCTGATTCTTCCACAGAACTATTTTTTTAGAACTTGTTAAATTTGTTAGACGACCAGCCCAATTTTATGCAGAAAGATTTACGCCGTTGAGCATTACATTACGCTGTTGCTTGTGCTACCCAATTATCCTTGGTCAATATGTTCGAATCGAATCGTATGGTTTCACAATGCACGTTAATTCTCCTATAAGAATTACTAAAACAACATCTATCAAAATTGATTATATTGTTTTAGATTTCTCAAAAAAAAAAATGGTGGACATATCGAACACTTACTTTGACAAAAAGTTTAATGTTATCAAATTTACCTATTTTTTAATTTATTTTTTTATTAAAATGTTTTGATTATGACTTTAATTTAATATAAAACGTAAAATGTTTGATGTAAAATCCTATTATTCTGTTATTTTGTCAAATCCTATTATTAATTATCCTGTTGATATATTTATTTTATTTAATATTTTATTAACTATTAACTTTATTAAAGATATTTTATACCAAAATTCTGAAATATTGATGTTTTTAGCAATAAAAGGTAAATCAGAATGATGCAATTGATTTGTAAAATGCGATTATCTCGAAAACTGTTGAGTTTTGAATATATGAACACGTAACCTTTTTTTGTTAAAATAATGTATCTTTAATATTTCGTGTCACAAATACTGGTAACTTGAAGACCAAAAAAGGTTGGTGCACATTTATGCCACATATGTGGCATATGTGGCGCCCTCTATCAGCTACATCAAAGTATTTGTCAAATTATAATTCTTCATATTTTATAGTACCTAGTTGTTAATTTTTATATATAATGTTCACAAACATGAAAGTTATAGCAAAAAATAAAATTTTAAATTTCCACTTTCACACTCTGTATCTTTCTTAATATCAACATTTTAATACAGCAATTTGGCTTAAATCGTAATATTTTAAAGTACTTAAGGACCACCCTGTACATTCTTGGAGTCCACGTTAAAACGCGTTAGTATACAATCTTATTTTATGCCTCGTTCAATACTGACTAGTTTATATTGTCTGTTGTATGTACAAATAATGGCTGTTTGGCCCTAGTAAAGTTTGGCAAAAAGTTTAGTATCTTTGTCATCTAGTTGGATGTTCTGCAAGGCAGTAATTAAATTGGTTTGCTGTATGCGATTAAATTTCTTTTAAAAATTAATGAAGCACATGTATACGTACCTACTTCAACAACGTTGAAGGAGTGTTTCTATAGAAGAATTGCTTCTCTCGTTCCAAGGCAACTTCTGAATCCAAACTTGTGTAAGCCAATTACTTTCTAACATTTATTGTTAATTCTGTTTAGAAGGATATGCAAGAGTATTTTAACGCCATGACTCAACAAATACATTACTCTACAATCGCTACATTTCTAAACATTTGGTGTTTTAGAGACAGGAATAAAGATTAATTTTACCAGTATCATATATTTGATTGAACAGTACAATCAATATTTTTATATTGTCATCATCATCATTATCAATCAGCCCTGAGTTGTCCATTGTTGAACATAGGCCTCCTCTAGACTTTTCCATCTGCTTGTTTTCTGCGCCTCTGCTATCCAATTGGTCACGATTCTTTTGACGTCGTCGGTCCATCGCGTTGGAGGTCTTCCTCGGCTTCGCTTGTCAGCCCGTGATCTCCACTCAAGCAATTTTTTTGTCCAACTGTCGTCTTTCATTCTTGCAACATGTCCTGCCATCTTCATTTTTGCCTTGTAATATGTTCGATAATGTCTTCCACTTCGGTTCGTCTACGAACTTCCTCGTTTCTTATTCTATTTCTTAAGCTCATTCCAAGCATTGATCTCTCCATCTTTCGTTGTGTCCTTCTCAATTTTTCGGCTGATGTTTTTGTGAGAGTTAAGGTTTCTGCTCCGTATGTGAGGACTGGTAGAACGCACTGGTTAAAAGCTTTTCTTTTTAAATGGATCGGTATATTTGTTTTAAATACGTCTCTTATTTTTCCGAATGCAGCCCAACCCAGACTTATTCTTCTGAGTAGCTCGCATGTTTGGTTATCTAGCGTTAACCTTATTTCGTGACCCAAATACACATATTTTTCCACAAGTTCTATTGGCGACTTTTCGATTTCTATTAGCTCATTGGGGACGAGATTGGTCATCATTTTTGTTTTTCCATAGTTTATTTTTAAACCGACTTTCTGGGTTACTTGCTGTAGTTGTTGTAGCATAACTCTGGCTTCTCCTAAGTTGTCTGTTATGAGAACAATATCATCGGCATATCTGAGATGATTGAATATCTTTCCATCGATGCTTATACCCTTTGATTCCCACTCTAGCCGTTTAAATGCGTACTCCATAACTGTTATAAATAGTTTTGGCGACAAGTTTTATCTTCTCAGTCATGCAATGGAGGTTAACGGTTGTTGTCGCATTTTCGTATATATTTCGAATAATATTTGCATATCTGTAATCTATTCTGCATTCTGATAGTGCTTTTAAGATAGCAACTGTTTCGACTGTGTCAAATGCTTTGTGGAAGTCGACAAAGATAAGAGCAAGGGGTCTGTTATATTAGATAGACTTTTCAACTAGAGTTTTAAGGCATTGCAAATGGTCGTTTGTTCCGTGTCCCGCTCTAAATCCTGCCTGTTCTTCTGATTGATAGAAATCGAGTTTTGCTTCTAATCTGTTCGTCAGTATTCGAGTAAAGAGCTTGTATGGGTGGTAAAGCAAACTAATTGGCCTATAGTTTTCGAGATCTGATTTATCCCCTTTTTTGTGAAGGAGGATTGTAACCGAATTCTTCCATTTACTTGGAAGGTTTTCACTATGCAGACATAGATTAAAAAGTGTTTGGATTCGGGACATCAAAAGTGGACCTCCTAGTTTAATTGTCTCAATGACTACACCATCTTCCCCCGGAGCTCTAATATTTTTCATATTTTTGAGGGCATGTTGAATTTCCTCTCGTGATATATCTGGTATATCCTCCGATCCTACATTATGTACCTTTTGTATTGGTTGTTCGATGAGCTCTGGAATAACTTGACTTTTATATAATGTTTCATAGAAACTTTCCACTATATGTAATATGCCTGGTCTATCTGAGATAATATTTCCATTTTTGTCTTTAAGTTGGAAGATTTCTTTTTTGCCATTTTCCATTTTTCTTCTCAATGCTTTCATGCTTTTGTTGTCTTCTATAGTTTTTATAATTTTCTCGTTGTTGTGTTTTCTAATATCCCGTCTGATGGCTTTAGAGATTTCTTTATTGATGCTGTTTATATCTTGTGAGTCAACATTTCCTTGACTTCTCAGCATTCTACGATCTTCCATTTTTTGTTTCGTTTCTTTACTAATTTTTTGTTCTTTTCCATGTTTAGGGCCAAATTTTTCCTGAGCTTGTGTTAATGTATCTACTATTTCTTCGTTTAGGTTATTTACGTCTTCTCTTGTTGTATTTCTGAGTAAGTTACTGGTGATATATTTTTCAAAGTCAAGTTCATTCGTTGGGCGCATCCAAGGTTTGAATTTTTTACTTTTTATCATCTTCAGTCTTTCTTGCTTAATATTGATTTCTACAGTTGCTCGGACCATTCTATGATCGCTTGCAACCGAAAATTGATTTAAGACTGTAACATCTTTGACTATATGTTTTTTGTCAGTGATGATTGAGTCGATCTCATTTTTTGTCCTAACATCGGGGCTCTTCCAAGTCCATCTTCTATGGATTTATTTATATTGTCATTTGAGAGTAATTTCATCCAGTCACTGTATATGTTAAGACTCCGTCCTAACTGTATTCATTTTATATTTATGATATTGAAAAGGAGTGATTTCAAGGCAGGCGGTAATGTCGAGTATTGGGAACCGACCTTAAAAACAATAAAAGAAAAATGTAATTAAATAAGTATGCAAATGTAACTAATGTCAATTTTGACAAATTAATAATTTTCATGTTGTATATTGTATTTGGTTTGTTAATCACTTTTGTATAAAATAAAGCTATTTGTATCTTGTTGTTGATACAGTATACAGTTCATTTCATGGTCATTTAAACGCATGACATGGTAAAGAGAGGAGAAAGTTGAATCCAGACAAATAATTCCTGTGCGAGAACGCCATCGAAAGCAACAGCAGTTGTATTATAGTTGAATAAACGCGATAAAAATATTTTGTGTTTAAAAATCCATGGGAAACATCCCAAACAGTATATATGATTTGATCCACTGGCTTTATTGTTTTTGGTTTGGCTTATGGCTTTTTCCAATTCAGCTTTTAAGATCGATGGTCCGGTATTTGAACTTAAGTTTGGTAGTGATTCTCGATTATCTTTCTTCAATGTTCCTCATTGCTTTGTTGCATTTAGAAAATATTATCGAATTTGGTGCTAAAGTTCTCTGGAAGTTTCAATATTCGAGAAACGCGCAAAAATCCTTGTTTTAATTATTGATTATGTCGTGTTCTAGTAAAGTTTACTCTTAACAAATAAAATCCTTTCTATAGGTAACACTGGTCCATGAGGAAGCGCAGGTATTTAACTATTCCATATTGTTGTTTAAGTGGATTACCATTTAATTGTTTACTAATTAATTAACCTCAAAACCAACATTACTATTGGAAATAATCTTGTTTCAGCATTAGATTAATTATGCCGTTTATTCCACTCGATTAATTAAATCTTATTTGATACTAATGTTATTGATCGTCTAATTACTAAACACGACTGGATTTAGTTGACTATATAATTTTAGCTAATAGGATAAGTCATTAAAGATTAAAAGAGATACGCTAATATTTTTTGTCTTTTCTGTTTGATATTTATACGAATTTAAACTCTTGTAGTACTTTTTAATTCACTTTATGACTACAGCAAAAAGCCATAGAACAAACATGTAGCTCATAAAAAATTTAATCAATAAAGGATTTATGGCCACAACGTTTTTAAGAAATGATAATTATAGGTATACATAAAATTATATAACTTCACTAATATCAGAATATAATTATCTCAGCAATAGATTAAAAAACAGAACTCTAAAGTAAGTTTTTTTAACTCCACTACCAACAGACTAATACAGTATTATCGAATCATCAAAAAATATTTTTGGTTAACTACTGTCTTCTTTTAAGAGGTTAGTATTTATCATGGGTAATTAATTCCATTTTTTGTGCTGCTCTGAATAGATCAACAAAGCTACATTTATACCACTTCCCGAACTTATTAAACCAGAAAATACGTCTTCTTTAAATGTTCCTCTATCTATCTATCTATTATTACCAAGCACATTAGTCGTATTGTCTTGGCTGGGTTAGAGGGATGATAAGGCATAAACTTGGTTTAGACATGAATGACGGACAATATTAAGAGATTAACAATTTTTTATTTAAAAAGTATAATAATATAAAAACCCTATCGAGCTACATCACACAAAGTTTTTAGAATAACTATTCCATTATCAATGCTATCTTAAAATAAGTATTACTTATTCATGTTAATAGTTATATGCAAACGTAAAAGTTAGAAATTTTAACTTTCATGCTTGCTTTAATTAAAGTGGTAATATTTATTTTAGGATAGCACTGAGGATGGAATAGTTATTCCGAAAACGATCTGTAATGTAACCCGATAATGTTTTTATATTAATATATCTTTTATAAATGAATTTTGTAAATAAAAAATTTTTTCTTGTGGATATTAACACTTTGGCTACTGGCTATAAATCTGAAGTTTTTTGTCAGAAACTGAAACTATATTTTGGTGAAATTCACAATATTTAATACTAAAAACATGTAAACACAAACATTACTTTATTTATTGTAATCTGTTTCAACACATAAAAAAAACATCAATCAGTAATTAACACATGGGAGATCCGTCCAGTGACAAAAATCCTTTAAGATAAATTTCTAATGCATACACATATTTGAAATATAAATAACACTTTACAAAGACATATACCACATATTAAAAAATAACAATAGTTATAATACGCACACATCATCATCATCATCATCACTCAGCCAATCGCGTCCACTGCTGGACATAGACCTCCCTCAGTTCTTTCCAGTGTTCTCTACACTGGGCCGCTTGTATACAGTTGAGTGTATAGTGATAGAGTATACGTTTATGTATTTACAGGTATAGAAAGATTTAAGGGATTGCGTTTTAGTCTTCCTCTCCTTGGCCGCTTAAGTAGGTCTTGAGCAAGCGTGTTTGGATAGTTCAGGAGTCTATTTTTGTAAGTGCCACTGAGTGAGACACCGGTGTCTTTAATGTTTTGAATCTGAAGGTCTCGACGTATAACATAATTGGGCGCATACCACGGTGCATTGGTAGTATGTCACCAAACTTGAGATTTTAAACGCTGAAGTTTCAGTGAGTGAGAATTAGATGCTGTACCCCATATCTGTATACTGTAAGTCCAAACTGGCTTTAGAATATATTTATAGAGTAATAATTTATTTTGAAGACTTAATTTGGCGAGCTGTAAAAGTAGTCCAGAGATGGCAGCCCCAAGGAAACAGAACAAGAGGAAGGCCCAGTAAAAGATGGATAGACGACGTAGAGAGGGATCTTAAAACCATGAAAATCAGCAGTGGCGAAGGAAAGTATCCGACAGGGCAGAATGGAAGAACATTGTTAAGCAGGCTAAGACTCACAAAGGGTTGTAGCGCCATTAGAAGAAGAAGAAGAAGACTTAATTTGGATTTTTGGTTCATGATCCAATACATTTTCCTGTATATTAATCCTAGTTGCCATCGCTTTGTCCAGATGTGCTTTTCTTAATTTAGTCGGCAGTCAAAATGGACTGCCAAGTATTTAACATCATTTCTTTTAGATTTTATGGTATTGTTTATACGCACAGATGGTAAACTCTCTCTGCGTAAAGAAAATGTTATATGCGCTGATTTGCTGCCATTTACTTTAACTCGCCGCAGTTTTAACTATTTCTCTGTCTAGATCATTTAAATAAATTTGTAGATTTTGACAGGCTGTAACAGAAACCGCGCTAAAAGCCATTATTACAATATCGTCCGCGTAGATAGCAATTGTGCTGATTACTCTTGTGAGACTTTCTGCCGTATCTGTGGGAGTAAGTATAAAGTTGGTCCCAATATACTACCCTGAGGTACTTCTGATAGAATTGGAGGTATCTTTAATACTGCTTCATTGTATCTAACCTAGAAATATCAGTTGGTAAGATAGGATAGGATAGAAGATATTAGTAGCAGCAGCTACTCATGCCATACTTAATCAAATGCTTGTGAGACATTCAAAAAGGCTGAAGTGTAATATTCTTTTTTTTCAATTTTATCTTTGGCTACTTTGGCAACCTCATGTACCTGCTTGTTTTACGTTGTTGCCTAAATCCAAACTGATAATGCGGTATTAACTTTTGTCTGTCGATCATAGAATTCATTCTTTGAAGAAGTATCCTTTCAAGTATCTTAGAGATAATGGTAAGAAAACTGATTGGATGATAGGATGATAGTTCGTGTGGATCTTTATTTGGTTTTGGTATGAGAATAATTTGTGCACTTTTCTATAGAAATGAAAAATAGCCTTACTTTAAAATTGTGTTAGATTTGTACATAACTATCCGAAATCCTTTTTCAGGTAAATTTTTCAGAATCTTTCCGACATTAAATCATACCCTGGAGCTTTTTTAATATTAAGATGTTTAACTAAATCTTTAGTTTCATATATTTTGATATTTTCTATAGTAGGTGACATCTGGTAGGGTGCATCTAACTTCTTGTGGGTGAATTCTTCCATTGAGATAGTTCTGGAGTGAGGTTGAAAAACTTGGCTGAGATGATCAGCATATGCTTGTGCTTTATCTTTATCAGCCTTAGCCCAATCACCATCTTCCGTTCTAATGGGACCATCATGCTTAACCTGACGTTTAAGTTTCTTAGAGAGTTTCCAAATAGTGTAATTTGTGTCATCCGTCGCAGTGAGACTTTCATAAAATTCATTTATGCTTTGATCTTTGTATTTGTGTAGTTCTCTTTTAAGCAAACGAGTAGCCACTCAGTTAAGTTTTGTCCTCAGGAGATCTACAAGTTTGCCACTGTTTTCTTAGTTTTCTCTTTTCGTTGATTAAGATTTTTATTTAATGTGGATATGGTGCACAGTTTACTCTGATTTAGATGTGGAGTTGCTCTCTAAGCTTATAGAATGCTTCCTCGATATTTTCTTGTTTTAAGAGGAGGATTTAACTTAATTGCATTTTGAATATTTAATCTTAACACACTTCAATCTGTTTTATAATTTGAAAACGTGAGTATTCTTTAAATTATGTACATGTTTCATCACATCAATAAATATGGGAGAATGTTCCGAAGAAAGGTCAAAGGAAGATTTAATATCTAAAAAGTTACTCATTACTTTTATGTTAGCAAAATCGATTAGATCGAATATTTTATTTCTATCTGTAGTCCAGTAGAAATTGGAGTCAAATCATTTAAACTTTCAATAAGTTATCCTCTGCGTCTTGTTATCAATCTTGAACCCCATCTTGTATGTTTTGTATTAAAATCACCTGCTGCAATAGAGTGATGACCAAGTCCATTGAAATATCAAGAGAAATATGTTCTTCTTTAATTAATTTACCAAGGGGGCAATACGCTACTGACACCGTTATGTATCCCTTCCTGAGCTCTGCAGATAACGAGGTTGCTTGAATGTAGATTTTACAAACCTTATTTCTTTCATGATGTTTTATATTACTTCTAATTATTAACGCAGTTCTACCAAGTAAAAGCACTTTACTCCATTGATAAGTCCAATCTTCACCCAGTTGTGCAATAAGCTGACGAGCTCTTCCATGATTGATTAAATCAATTTAAGCAAGTCTCCTTCTTACTATCCTTTCAGATATTCCAATTTCTTATACTTCAGTTGAACGGTCGTTAAATGGTGATCTCTATGGGTATTAACAGCAAAAAAATTATCAACATTAGTTGTTGTTCGATTCAGATTTTATTCCTCTCTGAAATTGATTACTCTCTAAATATAGATTATTTTAATAAATCCTGAGCATTTTTTGATCAATGTATTTTCATTATCAAAGGAAAAATGTTGACTGCTACTATCTTTAATTAAAGTAATAATTTGAGAAACGTTTTGAATGGTCAATTAAGTGTTTTTGAATAAAAGTTGTCATCTACTGTCGAATAAAATTACACTGCAAATATACATAAACAAACTGCGTAATAAACTGGTGTCTCATTTTCACAAAAGGGTTTAAGATATAATTTTGAATTCAAAAATTAACGTAAGAAAGCACAAAAGCACACCAGTTCCGAAATAAAATAAAAAGTAAGCAGATATGAATTAATATAGTAAATGTTTCAGAATAACTGGTTGTTTTCGCTTGATTATTTTATATTAAGAATTTAAAATAATTTCACAGTATGTTATAAATTTTAACTCTAAGCTATAGTACTTCAAGATCTGTTAAGCTAAGTGTATAAACATCTTATTAAAATTGTTCACCTGGTACATTTTCTCGATTAAACTTACCTTTTCCAGCACTCCCAACAGTTTCATTTGGTGCAAACAATAATACACAACTCTCCAGAGCAAAGGAGATAAACGGATGAGCATCTCAAAGAGTTCAGAGACAAGATGATCAGGATTTAGCAATTGTAAGCTACCTAAGTCCCCCAGGATGAACCACGGATAATATAATTTCAAAGGGAAAAAGGAAAGGACAAATATTGAAAGTAACAAAAAAATCGCGAGGGAGTTTTCAAGCCGAGTTTGTTGGTTGCCATTTTAAAAAACTGAAAAGTTTTCGAAATTATGTTTCCTGCAAACAACAAAAGAAAAAAGGAATTGCTTTATTTGGTCAACATTTTAATCAAAAGAAGGAGACTGTCGCCAATATTGACGAAAGGAGAAAATAAATACTTTTTGTTGTATAATAATATGATATTAGTATGCATAAAAGTATGGCTGCGTAAAAAATGGCAATTTAATCCATGGAAACACAAAATAGTGAGATTAAAATGTCGCTGTAATTAAGTTTATAGGTTAAAAACAAAGAAAAAAATCGGTTGCCTGTAAAGTCGGTTTTACGGGCGAAGATTTTACGTGACAACGTCTTTTTCTCGGTAGAATATTTATTGATATGAATATTATTAAATTGCACAATAGGAACAAGGAATTGAATGAAAATAAGAATTGCATTACCGATTTATTAGGTATTTTATATATTATTTATATTTTATATATTATATTTTTATATATTATTTTATATATTATTTATTTTATATTATATTATTGATCTTATTATTTTCTACAAAATTTATTTGAAAATTTTTTCGATATATCAATTAGTTGCGGAGATATCGATCATTGAAGTTATTGTTTGCTACCAGTATTTTATATATTTATTTTTTTCAGTTATAAAAAATTACTATTTCCAATTGTGTCTACCAAGTATGGTCACATGTATTTGCCTACATATTAAATAATAATAAGTACAGATAATGTTATGTGACGTTCACTTCTGATTATATATATTTTAATATTTTTAATTTTAAAGAATCAATTTGAAAATCAAAACACTTATTCAGATCGAAGGTTCAAATTTTTGCTAAATAAATTTGAAATTAATTAAAATTTGTAAATGTAAAGGTAAAGTTGAAAATTAAAACATTTACTATAATTGGAATTTGAAATTCTTGCTAAACACAGTTAAATTTGTTACGTTGTCTCTGTGGGCTTTTAATAATATTGACGACCAGTTTCTTTTTAATATCTTTTATTAAATACCAACTAAACTTAATACATGATTATATCTAACGAGCCATCTTTTTCGATTCCTGTCCGCTGTCCATCTCCTTCACCTGTCACTCATGTTAAGGTAGGTTTACAAATATTAAGGTAGGTTCACATAACATAACATGCCCCTTTTTTTTACAAAAAAAACTAAACTATCCCAACAACCTAAATCTACCCGCAACACTACACTGCCGCATTACTCTTCTGAAAATGAAAACCTTTTTGGTCTATTTACAATTCGACCACTCCTGGTACAAAATTGATTACTTACATTTGGTCTATGTGACCTATTTAAGCTAACATTTAAATTGTCATAACTTTGATTTGAAATTGATGTATCGTTGTTCATATTTGGAGCCTCATACAAATTGGAACTAGCTGCTGTACTATTTTCATGCTTAACTATCACCTCACTATTTTGTCTACTAATTGTACTGGCAGGCTTTAATATGTGTTGTCTGTTCCTACGATAATGTACACCTTCAGGTGTTCTGACGACATATGATCTTGGAAAAGGACCTATTTCTATCACAGTAGCTGGTAACCACGGTGACGATGGAACCTTTTTATAAAATACATTTTCTCCAACAAACAGATTCGGTAAGTTTCTAGCTGACCTATCATGATATTCTTTTACTTTCCTTTCTTTTTCCTTAATAAATTTGTTATATTCGTCCCTATCAATTGTTTTTGGTATGAGTATTTTTTCACTAACAGGTAATTTCATTCTTAAATTACGTGACATTAATAACTGTGCTGGAGAATAACCACATTCTAACGTTGTATTTCTGTATTGCAACATTCCCTGATATGGATCAGAGCCTGACTCTATACACTTATTAAAAATATTCTTTACAGTTTGAACTGTCCTCTCTACCAAACCATTACTTTTTGGATAATAAGGACTAGAACTTTGATAAGTAATGTCCCAATCTACTAAAAATGACTGAAACTCTTTTGATGAGAATGGGGGACCATTATCAGACATTAAGATCAATGGTATTCCATGTCTCGCAAATATAGACTTCATTGTACTAATGACCTCTTTTGCTGAAGTATTATTTAAAGGCGCTATTTCAAAGTATTTAGAATAATAATCTACTAATAATATATATGTGACTTTACTATAATAAAAAAAATCAACACCAATTTTCTGCCATGGCAAAGTTGGTATTTCATGTGGTAATAGTTGTTCTGGACTATTTGATCTATGATATTTAATACATGCTGGACACTGTTCAACTTTATTCTTTATATCTACTGTCATGCCTGGCCAAAAAACTACTGTACGTGCTTGTCGAATACATTTTTCATATCCTAAATGTCCTTCATGAATTATTTCTAATATAACTTGACGCAATGATTCAGGAATTATTATTTGATTTCCTCTAAAGACTAATCCATCCACAACATGTATTTCATGATTGAAATTGTAATACGGTTTAACCTCCGTTTCCAATTTATTTTTTGAACTTGGCCAACCTTCATTATAATATCTTATTATTGACTGTAAAACTCTATCAGTTTTGGTTGCTGCCTGTATTTCCATTAATTTCTTTGAAGACACAGCTAAATTGTTAACTAATAAACTTCCATGTATACGTAACTCTTCATCTCCACTATCAGTATTATCTGGACCTTCTACTGGTGCCCTACTTAATGTATCTGCGATGAAAAGAAATTTTCCTGGAGTATAGCTAACTTCTAAATCATAAAGCTGTAAGTTTAGCATCATCCTTTGCAAACGTGCTGGAACCTCAGATAATGGTTTTTTAAAAAGACTGACTAATGGTTTATGATCTGTTTCAACTTGAACTTTTCTACCATAAATGTATTGTTTAAATCTAGTACATCCGAACTGGATTGCATATAACTCTTTCTCTATTTGTGCATAATTTGACTGAGCCTGTGACAAAGATTTAGATGCATATGCTATAGGTTTTTTGTTTTGTAAAATCACTGCACCAACTGCAAATTGTGAACTATCAACTGATAATGTTAAAGGTAAATTGTTATCAAAATATGCTAGTACTGGCGTTTGACTAATCATTTCTTTAAGCGACTCAAATTCTCTTCCATGCTCTTCTGTCCAATGAAAACTAATATTTTTTTTCAATAACAACCTTAAATTTTTTGTACGCTCTGCTAAATTATCTATGTACTCACCTAAATAATTAATCATTCCCAAAAATCTTCTAATATCAGCTACACTGTTAGGAATAGACATTTGACAAATTGCACTTATTTTACTAGAATCTGGACATATGCCTTCTGCACTAAAAATATGACCCAAATATTTTATATCTGATAATAGAAATTTGCATTTGTCCATATTGAATTTTAAATTGAATTGTTTTGCCCTTTCTAGTAATAGTTCTAGTATTTTATTGTGACCTTCCAAAGTTTCACTATAAATTAAAATATCATCTATATATAAACAAACTCCTTCTATGTCTCCAACTATTTCATTCATTACTTTATGAAAAATTTCAGGAGCGCAGCTTATACCGTAAGGTAATCTTGTAAATCTAAACCTTCCAAAGGGTGTATTAAATGTGCATAGCTTAGAACTCTCTAAATCTAATGGTATCATCCAAAACCCTGACTGTGCATCTAGTGTTGAAAAATATTTTGCTTTTGCTAATTTTGACCTAATCTCATTAAATGTTGGTATAGGATAATGACATCTTTTTATAGCTTTGTTTAAATTACGGGGATCCAGACAAACTCTCAAACTTTTATTACTTTTTTCGACTAAGACTATTGAATTTACCCATTCACTTGCTTCATTGACTTTTTCTATTACTCCCGTAGACAACATTCTGTTTAATTCTTCTTTTAATTTATCATGTAAAGAAAAAGGTATATTCTTCTTGGCGGTTCTATTATAGGTTTAATATTTTTATCAATTTCTAAGTGACATACATTAGGTAGACAACCTAGACCAGTAAAAACTTATTTATTTTTCTCTATTATAGACTCATGACTTACTAGACCAACTCTTTTAATTAATTTTAATTTATGACAAGTATCTAGACCCAAAATTGTTTGACACTCCAAATTCACAATAATGAACTCAATACTTTCTAACCTATTCTCAATTTCACATAACAAATTTACTTTTCCTACTATAGGTATGACATCATTTGAAAAAGACTTTAAATTTATACATGTAGGTACCAGTTCTAACTTTTCTACATTAACCTCATTAAAAATTTTTATTGACATCACATTAGCTTGTGCACCTGTATCTAAATAACATACTACATTTATTTTATTGATTCTGACTACAATTGACCAATTCTGATTAATACTATTCTGACTAATAGTTTTAATAACAAAACATGGATCACTTCCATTATTAGATGATTGTACTGTACGTTCTCTTAAATTTATTTTATTTACTCTTTTAGTTTGACAACATTTTGCATAATGACCTTGTTTTTTACAATAATGACAAATAGCTACTAATGCTGGACATTTATTTCTATGGTTTTCACCACATCTTTGACAAACTTTTCTTACCACTTGATTATTTTCACTATTCTTACTCTGATTTGCACATCCATTATATCTTGATTTAAAATTCTGACTCGTTACCTGACTTTGACTGTTTGTGTTCGTACCATCTATGTTGTACCTTTGACTATCATCATTTCTCCAACTTGGACCTGGGACTACATTTCTATACCTTGAATGATTTGAATTGTGACTCTTGTAACTACTATTTTGGTAAAAATTCGGACCTGGACCATCTTTATTCTTCTCTACTTTGTATACCACTGCTTCTGAATTTTTATTTAACTGTTGTGCTTGCATTTGAGTTGTAATTATATTTTGAGCAATTTGTAATACCTTTTCTGTCTTCAGATCTACTTCTTGCAATAGTTTTTGCTTAATTGAATGGTATTTAGGATTTAAACCAATAATGAACATGTCACACACCAAACTTTCTTTTAAAATTCCTAATTCACATGTTAAACTCAAATTCTTTAGACTAGTCATGAAATCTTCAATGGTTTCACCATCTTTCTGTACTCTAGTAAGAAAATAATGTCTTTCTACTGTTAAATTTTTCTTCGGGTTACAGTATTTTTCAAATTTCCCTACAACTTCTTGAAATGTTACAGTATCCATGTTAACCTCAAATGACTTGTAAATATTTCTTGCATCTGTACCAATATAGTGCAATAATAAAGCTACTTTTCTCGCATCGTTTTCTTCCTCTAAACCTGTGGCCCTCAAAAATATTTTGAAATTTATGCTCCACTCTCCCCAGTTGTGTGCCAAATTTCCTTGCATTGACAATGGTTGGATTTCATTTCCTATTACGTTACTTTTTATTTTTACAACGACAGGTTGATTCTGCTCTATAGAATCTTGTTCCGACATGGTTGAACTTTATCTTTTGACCGTTTTTAATTCAATTTCTTTTAAAACCAACCAGACCACCACCTGCTGTTAAACCATGTTTCGACTTTTGTATGACTATTATAATACTCGTTGCTATAATCTGACCTGAATTTCTTCTGACACCATGTTACGTTGTCTCTGTGGGCTTTTAATAATATTGACGACCAGTTTCTTTTTAATATCTTTTATTAAATACCAACTAAACTTAATACATGATTATATCTAACGAGCCATCTTTTTCGATTCCTGTCCGCTGTCCATATCCTTCACCTGTCACTCATGTTAAGGTAGGTTTACAAATATTAAGGTAGGTTCACATAACATAACAAAATTCTAACTCCGCGCGTGGTGATTGGTCGGTTTAGTTCGTTTGTTTGGTCGCCCTGTTTTGACAGGTTAGAAGTTATAATTTGTTATTTTAAATGTTTGACTAGCAATACGCGCTGCTTCTTCTCAATCGACTGAATTACGATTGATTGCAGAGTGATTTAAACTAATAATTTACTTAACACTATCAACATTTGTCAATAGTATGACATAACCTATAAACTCAGTTTCTCAACTTTTGTGTCAATCTAACAATTAATCAATCAATCATAGTTTACGATAATGAAATATTAGTGTACAATTATTTACCTTTATTGTTGTAGTTGTTGTAAATGACGAATCTAAGCACTCCACATTTTCACTACAGACACAGCTGACGATACTTTCAACGATTTTCAACTTTAGCGATTCAACGCGCCTAATTCTCTAGTGCCGCGCGCAGCGGACCGATCATGTTTGAGTGGGAGAGAGACGCAAGGCATTCGCCGGTCCGGCGGGCCTCTCTCTCGTTCGGCGACTCACTGTAACAGACGTGAGCGGGCGTTACACTTTTTCTTAAATGACTCCGAGCCACAACCTAATTTAAGACGTTGTCACGTCAAAAATAAAAATACTATTTCAATCTTTTAATAGAGAACGTTTCGTGCTGTATTTATGTACATCATCAGTTCTAATGATTGTGAAATAAGATACAGATGTAAAGAAATGTCAAATACAATGTTTATAAGGTTTCCTTTTTTATAAAATAGATCAAAAATGGTATTATGTTTGAATATCTAAGAGTTGAAAGTTAGGTTATGTCTAGTGGCTGGACCATGGTTGAATAATTTCCTTTACTAGCCCATTTTCATGTTAATTGGTACGTTCATTTGTGACTTCAAATGACTTCAAATGGCTCGATGGATTTCTTCTCTGATGAAAGGAATCTTTAAGTTGTAGTAAAGTGTTTGATTACTTACGTACCATGGTGCATTCACTATCGATCTTAGCACTTTAGAGTGGAATCTTTAGATGATATTCAGCGACGTTGGCTTTGCACAGACCAATAGGTGTAGTTCGTAGAACCAGATAGGTTTGAGTATGGCTTTGTATAAAATAATTTTATTATGGATATTAAGTTTTGATTTACTTCGAATTTTAAGTCTCGCTGTCTTCTTTTGTTCTGGATATGTTTCTTCCAAGTAAGACGTTGGTCAAGATAGAGGAGGCCAATGTATTTAGCGTCTGTTACTGTTGGTATTCTTATATTTTCCATTCTTACAGGTGGGCATATTATGTTGTGACGGTTTGGTACATTTTATTTGAGTTGATTTTGTTTTATTTACTTTTGTTCTCCATTTCGTACACCAATCACTGAGTAAGTTTAGATAATGTTGCAGGTTTTGTGAGGCTTTTATGGGATCTTGATTTACAGCTTGTATTGCTACGTCATCGGCAAAAGAAGCGATTGTAGTATTATTATCCTCTGGTGTATCAGCTGTGTAGAGTGAGAAAAGCTGCGGCCCTAGAACACTACCCTGCGGAACTCCGGAGTTGATAGGATAGAGGATGGATTGTTGGTCTTTGAATTTTAGAGAGAAATATCTATTTGACATGTAGGATTTGAGTAGGAGATAATAGTTACTGGATAGTGCTATTTTTACTCTGTAAAGCAGACCTCTGTGCCAGACTTTGTCAAACGTTTGTGAGATGTCTAGAAATATAGAGTTGCAGTGTTTCTTTTCTTTAATACTGTTTGATATTTTATTTATTATTTGATGGACTTGTGAGGTAGTGGAGTGATTTTCGCGAAAACCAAACTGATATTTTGGTAGTAATGTTAGGAATTCATGATGTGCGTAATATCCTTAGTAGCAGCAATCTTTCAAAAATTTTGCATATGGTTGTGGGTAGGCTGATGGGTCGATAATATGTTACTTCATTTGGCTTTTTTCCTGGCTTAAGGATGATATTCATTTCAGCAAATTTCCATATTTTTGGAAAATATGATAAGCTTAGTATGCGGTTAAATATAACTGTTAGCAAAGTAGTGGTCTTGCGAGGAAATTGTTTTAGTAATTGAAGATTAAATCATTACCTGTGGCATTTCGTGAGTTGAGTTTGTTTATTTCTTTCTAGACTTCTATAGGAGTAAAACTTTTAATTGGGAGGGACATGTGGCATTCTGCGCTAATTAGTTCTTCCACTCAAAAAATTATTTAAAAAATATTTTTATTTGTTCAAAAAAAACTTTTAAAATAGTTAAGTAAAAAAGTAGACGGAAAGTGGTTACTGCTTCGATCACGGACTAAATTATAAAATTTGACGTGAACAAATAAATAGAATGTAAAATGTCAGCTTTGCTTAAAAATGTTGGTGCAGTTTTACAGCTAGATTGAAGTAGCTTAATAAATTCTTTTAATATCATTAGTGATTAATAAATAAATCAATAATTTATAAAAAAAATATAATTCATTGTACAATAGTGTTTACAGTGTGTTGTAATAGGTTGCATAAAATTATTTAAAGAATGAAACATTTTTTAGCTCAAATAATATTGTTACAAGATTTTTTACGTGTGTTTTTCGTTTCTCATATATCATTTTCATCACCTTCGGAACCTAAACTGCTATCTCCAATGTTATTTATTACAGCTTCAATACTAATATTACACATATTTTCTTCTATAGTAAACTATGGTTTAATTAATTTTTTATTACGTTCTACACATTTTGCCAAGGCGACATCGTTACTTACACTTTTGAATTGCTTCCTTCCACTTATTTAAACCATGTTTCTATCCGTATATATCTCTTTATATCGGTATCCATCTCTGCCAATATAATATGTATGAATGTAAGTCTTGCAATCTACCCATACTAATTTGATGGCATTAAAATCTGGGTAATACGGTGGCAATCTAAGCATTTTGTGTACATATTCACGTATCAATGCATCTACAATACTTATATATATTTTTTTGTTGATTGGCCAATTGTAATAAATCTGGTTTTAAGTGAGTTTTATCAAAATTAACATTGTGTTTTTTTAACCAATCTATAATGTCTGATTTTAACCATTTACCGAATGGTTGTTTATTCATGATCATACTATTGTAGGGTGCGTTGTTCGTGACGATCAATGACATGATACTAAATATGATACTAATCATTTCACTGTGATAATCTGCAGAAGAGAAAATTATAATTTTTTGATCTGAGGTATCCAACTGTTAATTATGCTTATATTCTGCTCTTTCCTCTAAGCCACTTTTTTATAATTAAAATTGGTTTGTTAAGTGTATTATTACATCAACTAATCATTCATTTCGACAATTTTTTCTAGCACTCAAAAGCAAAGAAAGATCAACAATAAGTCAAATGACGTGAGAAAAACTTCTTAAAAATGTAATTTCAATTAATTATTAAAACAGTAAGACGATACTTTCAAATATTTTCCTACCAAACGGGTCTATATATATAAAAGCAGTCCGATTAACTCTCCTAGTAATATACCTGTGGGTGATATACCGTCCTTTTGACCGAGCACATTGCACGTATTAGAGATATGCCGACAGGATGGGGCATAAGCCGCAATAATTACCCTGTGCCCACGACGCATGCATATATCTATTACCTTATTACTCCCCTACCACAATAGGCCCCGTCTATAACTCTGGATGGCACGATAAATTTTGTCCGAAGTTGTGGTTTTAATAAACCTTTCAAAAACTCTTAGTATTAACTAATAATTTTAAAAGAGACGTTAATATTTTTTTTATTTAATAATTCTTGTGTGCTCGCCCCAAAAACTAGCTAGTTTTTTCAACACAATTAACTTTGTTATGATTTTTTACACACAGCCAAGTATTAAGAGAAAAATTTTTGACTTTTTCAAAACATTGGCAAATTAATTTTTCTGTTATTAAAGATTTGGAAGATACTTACTATTTTTCAAAGACTTTCTATAAATTGAACTGATTTACTATTAAATTTTAACAATTGGAGGTAATAAATCTTCAAGATGGCATTTTTATCCATCGATCATTAAAGTTAGTTGACTAAAACTGATTACCTTTCCGCTCATTAAGAAAGTTTAACATACATGAAAAGTGCTTGATAGTTGACTGGTTAAAGTTTAAAAATGTCAAATGATTTGGATTACTTTTTTTAAAATAAAACATTTATTAGTTGATATTTGACACATAATAATAAATTTTTTTTATGTTATTTAAAGATAAAGCAACACCTTAGTAAAAGCTGAAATAAATGTATTATAGATTTCTTTAATTGAAAAAAGTATAAAAAATTATGAATAATATAGTATATTCAATCTTCTTTCAAACTTCTTTTTCCTTACCAGTCATCTTGGTTTTAAAGGTGGAGTTGAACATCATTTTACGAATATCTGGTCCAACAAAAACAGCTTCTTTCAATTTGGCTTCTGATAGATAGGGAAACTTTCCACTCAAATATTTGAAACATACTCCATCTTTAGGCAGGGCCTTGACAAACTGTTTTATTAAGCCTAACTTGATGTGTAGAGGTGAAAGCAGGATCTTTTTTGGATCTACCAAAGTTTTGTACACAATGTTCTTCTAGGCAGGTGTTAAAACATTTCTTATGAACCATTGCTTTGTGGACTATTGTTTATCTCTTGATCTACTGTCCCATTCACAAATAAGACATGGAAACTTTGTTAATCCCTTTTGATCAAGTAGCAAGCAAACAATTTTTAAATCTCCACAGATCATAAAATTGTGAGCTAAATAGTTAATTTTCAGTAGAATTGTGTCAAGGTTTTCATATGTCTCTTTTATTTGGACTGAATCAGCAAAAGTAAGTGAAGCATAAGTGTTCCCATTGTATAAGAGTACAGCTTTTACAAACTATTTTTTGAGTCTATAAAAAGCCTCCAATGATCCCTATAATACCTAATAACAAAATCATTCATTAGACCACCAATATCATGACAGTAGACCAAATAAGACTTTTCTGCTTAAAAAAACTAAGCAAACTGGTGATCCCTATACCTGTACTTGTAAATAGATGTACCAGGCGACCACAAATTCTTTTCTTTTAATCTTGAGTCAAGCAATTGTTATTTTTCCTTTGTTAAACCCAAATCATCTCTTACTAAGTCATCTAACTCAGCTAGTGTAAACAACTGTGATTGTAAATGTTCTAAAGGACACTAGAATTCACCATCACTTCCTGGACTACTTTTGTCAGATTCTGATTCACTAGTTAAGACAACCAAGTGCATGAATATTTTTAAGCAACATACAGTAGGTAGGCTAGATATCGAGAGCAAGCAAGTAGAAAGAGTGGATAAATTATATTAAGAATAAATACGAGTCTAAAAACTTAAAAGAGATAAGCAGAAAAATATCACAATTCAAAAGAAACAATAAAACACCAGGAACTTATTTTTAAGCCAATCAAATCTATAACATCATAGCAAACGTAAAGATAGAAGAAACAATTTCTAAAGAATGGAGAATTGGTCCGTTATATTTAGTGTACAAGAAAATTTACCAGCTAGAGTGTAATAATTCTGAGGGATTTATACTATTCTTGAACATAATCTATCAGATACTTCCTGACATAACTTTTACATGTCCTGTTATGAGGAAATTGTGGTTGAATTATAAAATACAGTCTTATCTCCACGTAGATCAGATCTTTGTACAAAAACATAGAAAAAATAGGACATTTGATGTTGACACCGTTCATTCAATTGATCATTTCAAAACACCACATGAAGAGATTCTACGGTTGTCGCTGCCTTTCTTCTTTCAGCCAAAGTCTACAGTCCTTTTTATCCTAGCATTCTAGATATACACTCGCGATCATAAAATCCGGGTCATCTTGAAAATTTCAAGTTTCTGGAATATTTTTGCCTCTGGTGCAGTAATAACCTTTTTTTAGGCTAACGTATTTTTATTTGTCATCAATGTTTGTTTTGAAAGAAAAAAAACGGTTTTTTATTGTTTTTATTGAAAAAGCAGAAAACAAACCAAATTGTTGATAAAACAGGCATACCAAAAAGATGGAAAATACAGAACGTGGTAAAATGTCAGTAAAATTTCAATGACTAATATCGTGTATTGCCTCCATTTGCTCTAATGACCTTTTGCAGACGACGGAGAATTTTTCAATCTCAATCTCAATTTTTCTCCGGATTACATGTTGTGGTATGTTATTCTACTCTCTCACTAACAGATCCTTAAGCTCCTGTCCGTTGTTAGGAGGAGATGTTAGGGGTTGAATACGTTTTTTCAAATCGTCCCAGATATGTTCGATGGGATTCAGGTCCGGAGACCTAGCTGGCCAGGGTAATCCCGTAATTCCAACCTCGTCCAAGTATTGCATACTGATCGTGGCAACGTGAGTTCGCGCGTTGTTCTGCATAAAAACGACGTTTTCTCCAAGCCTTGCCATGGTATGCATAACATATTCTTCCAGAATCTCCGTAATGTCCCTTCGTGAAGTTAAGGACCCATTTTCGATGAAGGATAATTCTGTGCGGAAGTCGGAAGATACACCTCCCCAAGCCATGATCGAGCCTCCACCAAATGGCATTCTTGGAGAAATGCAAGCTTGTGAAAATCATTCAAAGGTTCTCCTCCAAACTCTTACACGTCCATCGGGTCCAGTTAGGCATACACGGGATTGTGCAACTCAATGCGCCAGGCGAAGTGGCGGTCCTGTAGCCATTACCCGAGAAGATAGTCCAAAAGAACGAAATCTTCTCCTGACTGTTGCAACGCTAACATTGCGATTTCGTACATCCTGTAGACGATTTCGATGCATAATCGCAGTTGAGGTCCGGTTTCGTAAAGCCCGAAACACAAGAAAACGGTCATCTCGTACCGTTGTCATTCTTTTTCGTCCAGAGCCAGGTCGTCTGGAAAGCAAACCCTTCCCCTGAAAGCGCTGAAGCACTCGTTGAACCGTAGAAAGGCTTACGCCAACAGTTCTTGCGACTTGCCGTTGAGTGTGACCGTCTTTCACAAGCGCAACAATTTGTGCCGTTTCAACAACAGTCAAGGGTATGTTTGGCAAAAAATAAACAATAATAAACACTAATAATGGCACTAATAAACACTAATGGTGGCAATAATAAACGTTTGTTCGTTGCGTTTGAACAGAAAGTCGAAGCACAAATGAGACATTTAAAACAAGTGGCAGTTACAGGTACCGTTCATTTTGGGAAGTGTGCGCTTTCCCGCGAAATCGGCACTATTGAAATTCTTTGTTACAAAGGAAACCGCTAAGCCGACAACAATTCCCAGAAACATGCATTAGTTTGTATTTGTGTTATTATTATTTACGATAAAGCTCGTTAAAAATGAAATATTGGTGATCTTCAAGGTGACCTGGATTTTATGATCGCGAGTGTATAAGGTCTTGTCTTTCTATGGCTTCGTCACTTTATCTTTTTACGATCCTCGAGGTGTGCATCTTTTTCTCTTTCATTTTGGGCTCCAATTCGGAATCCTGGAAATCCACCTTGTATGACTTGCTTTTCTTACGCATCTATACCAAAGTAAACTTTTTTTTTTCAAAGCAGCTTCGTATAGTATCTTCTTTTAGTGCCATTTATTTTATCTCCTTATTTCTAATACAATTCAGTCTTGTTACTCTACAGCTTCTTCTCAAGATTTGTTTATTACTCAATTCTCTACTACGTAAGTCATTACACTAAATACATTGTATTTCTAGTAATCCGTCTATATTAGCAGGTTAATTTGTTTAATACACAGTTTTGTCTGTGCTAATCTGCTGGTTATCTCTTGCCCAGTGTTCTCATTTGAAGTGTTTGAATTTTTCTGTGCCGGTAATTACCTTAACTATGTCCATTTCCAAGTTTCCCTCTAGTTATTGTTCTGTTATTAAGTATGCGGTATTTTCTAGTTTTATTTCCAGTCCATTTATGTATTTCTTTTCTATTTTTTGAAACATATAGGATAGATCTTTTTCATCTGGAGTCGTTACCGCTTGATCCTCTGCGAAACTTAGTGTGCACAAAAAGTCGTCCCAGATTGGTATTCTTATACATTTACTTTATCATGGCTTTTATATTTGCTATAGGAATATCTTAAACCTTTTAAAATGTAGTACTTCCCTGCAGTAAGCGTTTTGTGATCTTAGAATCATTCGAGTATCTACTGCTGGTTTTAGCTCTTACCATGTTGTTGTTGTATAGGTTTTTTAGGCTACTATCAACCTCTGCGTTGTTTTGATTTCCTTGATCGTTTTCCATAGTTCTTTTCTAAGAATTGTTTCATACGCCTTTTTTAAATCCATTAATGCCGGCTGTACCGGTCTATTTTTTGCCACTCTCTTCTCAATTAATTGTTGGAGTGTATATATGTAGTCTATGCAGGACCTTCCTGTAGTAAATCCTGTCTCATCATCTCCGATTTAATTTAAGATAGATTTTTCGTATTGATCCATGTTCCTGTAGTTTTCGTATTTCTTTTTATCTTAATTTTTATATATCGATGTACTATGTGCTTTGAGTTTTAAATATTAAATCTGTATTTAAAATAAAAATAGCTACACTAAAAAATCAACATTAAGAAAAGAATGAGATAGTGGGATGTGCCAATCCTTTTTAACATTTCGCTTAAACAAAAATTATGATATAACATATATGTGACTAAATAGTTGGATTAACGAAAATTTGTATTTTTATCCAAAAATTACAAAAAATTAAGAATGTTTCTGAGTGTATATGGTTTAATCGATTTTTTATAGTTTAATATTATGTACTAAGGTAGTTAAAACTTCCATTCTAATTTGGTTTAGTCACAATTTATTATTTAACTCTATTCATCAGTATTTCTTATGATCTATACATCAAATACCATTTCTATAAAAGCATTTGCGCATTTCAGTTCCCGTAAAAAAACAGAATAAATACCAACTAATCCTTCGACCACGAAGATCATAATACATCATCTTTATCTCATAAAAACAGAAGAAAGCGCGCAACAGTGAAAATCATTTTAAACAAAACTGATAAAGAATTTTCTGCTGAGAGGACCCTTCGCTGACGAGGGTAAAGCCTTTAAATTTACAAAAAGGGCATGCTCTTACTTTGCGGGGTCCTAATGTGCTTAGAATTAGTTTTTTGCCGCAAAGTTTGTTTAAATTTGGACCCAGAATTGTTTTAGAATTTGTATTTGGCTTGTTTTTATGCATGTTTAACTGCAAATCTGTTAGAAAACGGCAGAGATTTATAAATCTTTCAAATCGGTTTATAATATATATATATATATATATATATATATATATATATATATATATATATATATATATATATATATATATATATATATATAAGGCAAAAGAAATAATAAATTAGACTTACTCACAAGCAATTTAATTTAACTATCCAGACGACCGGTTTCGCTTTCTACAATATGCAAAGCATCTTCAGGTCTCGATACAAAGTTAAATAAATGCTGAAATAATAAACCCATATTAGGGTGTTGTCTAATAAAGATAAAGAAAGATAGATGATATAAATTATATAAATTACAGTCATTATGCCAATATTACATGTCTGTGGTTTTTCAAATGAATAAAATGTTTAAGCAGACAAGGTAAGACCCACAAATTGGTAAAATAGTCTATTAAACTGTAATGAATTAATAAATGAACAAATAAATAAAACATTACTTACATGCCGGTACTCTATTAATTGATGGTTGAAAGAACATGGTTCAAACTATCCTGTATTGTTGATTGGAGAACTCAAGTATATTATTGTAATTGTTTGACAGCAAACGGGGAAGTTCTTGAGAAGACAGATTTTATCCAATGAAGTAGAGGTAGGTGTAATGTAATTGTTTGTTTGATGAAAGTAATGTTCTATACCATTGAGTTATTTAAAAGGTATTTTTATTTATTCTAGAGATATGTTTATGAAATATGTGTTATTTATTGAGATTTTATTTTTGAAGGTGACTGTTGTGAGACAATGAGGGCTATGATGTATCGTTTATGTGAAATAATTACATGCTGTAAACTCCGATTTTAACACATTTATGTAAAAATTTTCAAATCGGTATGATGTAAGAACTACGTATAACGGGTTGCCTACCTTGATATGTAATTTATCTATATGTAAATGTAATTTTTAAGCTGTCTAAAATTAGGTGCCGTTTTCGCTCTTAGTTAGGTTATGTTATTGTATGTAATTTGTGGAAACAAGTTACTATTTTTTTATAAGTATAATAAAATAAACTAATGGCTTCAATTAAAAAGAAAACAACCAGGAAACAATTGTAAGTGATGTTAGACTTCATAAAAATAAATAGTGCTTACTGGCAAAATAGTCAAGGAAGGCTAAGAAAGTAGCCCAATTGTTAGAGGAATTTGCTATCATGGTAAATACAGTAGATGGTGGCCCTAAAAAACAGGAGAACAATGAAGACATGTAAGAAGATTAATTTCTGTTACTATCAAATTTAATAAATGCTAAATTTTTAGGTGTTCAATGAGTGGAAGATTTTGCAACTCATTTCAAAGATTCATCTTGGGGAGCCCCAGATTATAAATACATTGAAGTTTAAAAGTAAAGATTAATTATTGATATATCATGTTTATTATGGTGTATAATATTTTTCAGAAGGAAAAGGAAGTCAACCTGTAAAAATTAAAAATGCAATAGTTTTATTTAAAATTCTGTAAACATATCCTTTATAAAATTATATCTCAATTATGGAATAAACTGAATATAAACATTTTTGTTTAACAATTTTATAACTCAAAATTTTTTAGCCACTTTGTAATATGTTTCAGATTTTTTGTTTTGTCTTGATCTTTGTGTTATTCTTTTTGATTTTGTAACTAATTGTAACATAAATACCTACCTACCATTATGAAATATACTAATTATAAACACTTTTATTTAACAACTTGTTTTTTTTTATTTTACAACACCGAAGTTTGCAGCAATAATACTTCTTCATATTCTCTAAGGGTTATGAGCACATTTGGACCATTTTGTAATATATTTTAGTTTGTTTTACCATTATCATTATTCAACATCAATGCAACACAGGAATATATGTTTCCAGCTTTAACAAGGCTATAATGTAAAACTCTGTGCTTGTGCAAATAATTCTTTAGGACAATTCTCTATTCACCCCTGTGTCTACCAACTTTTCTGTACATTCTAACTCCAATAGATGTTAAATCATCTTCTAAATTGTCTTATACCTAAGTCTTGGTTTTCTTCTGGTTTATTGTCCCATCAGCCCTCTTCTGTCAAAAACCTTTCCGACTGTTGCACCTACCTCTTGCCTGATGAAATGCTCTGCTCTATCCATGTAAGGTATGCTACCTTAATGAATTTTATGTCAGGTTCTATACAACCCAAAGTTGTAATGCTTGTGCTACAAACCTTGTTCTTTGTAGTAGTATATTTTAGGTGTATTTGTAGGTTTACTTTGCGGTATATTTTAGGTTTGCGTTAATTTTTGAAATTGTATTCTTTACTTGTATGTTTTAATTTTCCAAGGATTTTAACAAATTTTGGACTACTTTTTAATATATTTTAAATTTGTGTATTTTGAACTTTTTGCAATTAATTGTAACATACGGGTTTTATGTTTTTAAACATTTTTATTTAACAATTTTATAACACAGAGTTTGTATAAATATAAATCATATAATTATAAAATAAACTGAGGATAAACATTTATATTTAAATATTTTATAACATAACATTTGCAGCGATAACACTTCTTTATATTCTCTAAGGGTTTTCAAAACTTTTGAGCCAGGTTGTAATATATTTTTATTTTGTTAGTGTTGTATCATTTTTGTAATTAATTGTAACATACATGATTTATGTTTTGGTTTTTAACAATATATAAACATTTTTAATTTAATATGTTATAATACAGTGTGCAGCAATATATATCTTCGTATTATCTAAACAGTTTAAAAAAATTTTAAGCCACTTAGTAATATGTTTTAGATTGTTTGTTTTGAGCTTTATGTAATTAATTGAAATATTAACATTTATATCACTAAACTATACTAGATTATAAAACTCTATCATATATATTATAAAATGATGAAATATCACTAAATTGTAAAATTATATTACTAAACTATATTTGATTATAAAACTATATCACTATTTATCATTGTGAAATAAATAAATTATGAAAATATTAATAAGTTTTTGTTTCACTACACAAAGTTTGCAGCAATAACACTTCTTATTCTCTGTGCGTCCAACACCCAACCATTGTTTTGATTTGCCTCCTTTGGAATCATTTCTATGAGAACTACAGGCTGTACTTCATCTTTTTCACCATTTTGGCACAAAGTGTTCCACTATCCCTGCAGCTATTTCTGTTAATACTTTACTAAATGTACTTTGTTTCATTGAAAAAACAGGTTGTTACCAGTACATTTTTAGTAACTTTCATTTCCTACAAAATTAAGTAGGGAGAGAACCTTTAATTCTATTGCAATTTAGTTAGAGCTGGTTATCTATTTCAAATGGGTTACTGGTGTCCCGTAACTGAAATTGCTCTACATTTACATAATTTCTTTCTGCCACATCATTCAATTCATTGAGTAATAACAAATTTGCAAAATCAATTTTTTCAAAAACAAACAAGAAGCCAAAAGTTAGGTTAATTTGAATTATCTGACAGATCTTCAGGATATGACAGAAACGAAAATAACGTTTTATGTAATTTTCTGCTGTGGCTTGGTCATTTTACGCATAGCAACGCAGGGCATGATACATCATACCGTTTTTACACATTATGTTTTGAGAACTGTAATATGATGTACGTTTTCTGAATTTTACACTAGTATGTAATTATTTACGTAAATGATACATCATAGCCCCCAATGAATGAGATTAGATGTACAAATTGTGTGGGTGTGCAATTCTATTAACTTGTAATTATCAAATTTCTTTGATGAAGTTCTGTTGTAATATGTGGGAAATGGTTGTAAAGTCCAATAATTAAAGTTAAAAAATTAAAAATTAAAAATTAAAATTGAGGACACTTTCAGACACACAGAAAACACACAGAACATACTTAAAAAAGGGGGGGGACGAAACATTAAATTTAAAAAGGGGTAGGATTTGAAAGCACTACATCTCTTACTTGGAGGCAATGAGTTTTTTATGTTATTTATTAGATTTTAGAGGTAAATTTGACAAATGTAGGTTAAAGTGTGACAGTTCTTCTTCTTGAGAAGTATTAAAGTATTAACCACATTTTCAATTTAACCGTCAAAATATTTACCACTTTTGTTTTAATTTTTAAGTGATTATACTTATTTGTTGAACTATAACTCATCTGGGCCAAAATATAAAACTTAACAAATAAACCAAACAGCAGAGATAAAAAGACGAGTTAGACTGGTATGGGTGGCATTTGGCAAACTAAGCTACCTTCTTAAAAACAGACCCTTAAGACCAAAGTATACAATCAATGCGTACTCCCTGTTCTCACTTATGGTTTCCAAACGTGGACATTTACAAAAGCAAACATGAACAAAATCATAAAAACTCAAAGAGCAATGGAAAAACAAATGTTGCACATAGGACTAATGGTTAAAAAAAGAAACGAGTGGATAAGAGAAAAAACAAAAGTGATGGATGTTAGACAAGAAAATGCAAAATTGAAATGGAGATTTGCCGAACACAATATAAAACAAAAAGAAGACCGATGGAACAAAATTCTTATAAGTTGGAGACCGTAGGAATATAAATGAAGCAGAGGTAGGCCCCAAATGAGATGAGCAGATGATATCAAGAAGCACGTGGTCTCTAGGTGGATGACTGTAGCGACAGGCAGAAAAGAATGGAAAAGGATTGGGGAGACCTATGTCCAAAGATGGATTGAAGAAGGCTAATTAGATAGAATACCTTTTTGTAGGTTTTTCACTGATTATCTAATAAAAAACCAGAGAGCACAAGAAGCAGAGGACGACCACGAATGAGATGGATTGATGATGTGGAAGAAGACCTACAGATTCTAGGGGTTGGAAGATGGAGGGAAGTTGCCAGGAATTGACAGGAGTGGCGACTTCTTTGTGAGCAGGCCAAGATCCACAACGGATTATTGTCGAGTCACTTATGATGATGATGATCTAATAAAAAAAAATTTATACCATTTTACAAAAAGAAGCTTTTACTCCATTTTTTTTTAATAATCTTATTTTATCTTATCTGTATAATTCTATTGTTATCAAAGCTAACAAGATTGAACGTTCGCTAAATTAACTTATCCTATATATGTCAAACGCATACACCTTGCACATTACCACATGTGTGCTTTGCAAACAATAGATTACGTTAATATTTCGAGAACAAGTACATTTCGGCTGATAGTGAGACACTATGTTTTGTGGAAAATGTAATCTTCCTAGTATATGTACTTAAAGTGGAGGATGGTGAAGGAGAATAAGTAATTTAAAGAGCAATGTTATAATGTATTCGGGTAAAATTTCTGAGCTATACAATATGTGTACCAAAATGTTTCCCGAGATTCTCGAGCCAAAATAAATGGTTTTTATTTAGAAATAACATCTCAGTTTAAAGAAATAAATATTTGTTTCAATATATTTTTTTAATATTGTTTATAATATAATTTTAATAATAATCTCCCTAATAGGGATTTAAAATTATTTTTTTATAACATATATACAATAACGGATTGATTACGGCTGTCGTCGCTTCTCCGCAACCAATTTCCATCTTTGTCTGTCATATGCAGTTGCCTCTTCTAAGTCTCTTGCTGCCATTGCTTCATCAATATCGTTACGCCAACTTCTCCGTGGTCGTCCTCTCTTTCTTCTTTCAGGAGGGATCCATTGCAATACTCTTCTAGGCCATCTATACTCTGGCATTCTTTTAACATGTCCTAACCAGATTAATTATTTTCTTTCTATGCCATCATTGATATTTCGCTCTATTTTCATTTCGTTTCATAATCGTTCGTTTCTAACTCTCTCCGATCTTTCGATCTACCGCAGCTTCGTCTCAGATAATCCATTTCTGTCGTCATAAGTTTGTTTCTATTAGCTTTGGTGACGTCCCATACTTTCGAACCGCAAAATGTAATACTTTGGACTATACTACCGTAAATGTGTTTTTTGGTTTCTCGTCGAATTGTTTTTTGCCAGAGAAGACAGTTTAAAGCACAAGTCGCTGCTCTGCCCTTGTTTATTTTTTTCCTGATTTCATCTGCGCTATTTCCGTTCTTGTTGAAAATGACCCCCAAATATTTGCAGGATTGCACGCCTTTGATTTTGTCGTCTTTCAATACTAAGTCACATATTTCATCTGTTTTCACTGAGAGATAATCACATTTTGTCATATTCATATTTAGACCTGCCACCTCATATTCTTCTTGCAGTTTTCTTACCACATAGCTAAGATCGTAGCTGTCTTCGGCAATTACTACCTGGTCATCCGCAAAGAAAAGTGTATATAGCGTGTTTTCTCCCACCGTTATTCCCATATTCTACATTTTTTACTACATTTCACTAAGGATCTGTCCAAATATATTTAAAATAAGGTGGGTGACAGACAGCAACCTTGTCTTAGTCCCTTTGTTGTTTGAAAAAGAGAGGTGATTTCTTGTCCCATTTTAATTCTTGCAAAGTTTTGTTCGTAGTATTTTTGAGTGGCGTTAATAAGAATTGGGTTTATTTTCAAGTTACTCATTTCTATCCATAGTTGGGAGATCGGTACACTGTCATATGCTTTTTCCAAATATATTAAAGCTATATGGGTTTCTTTATTTCTCTGCACTCGTTTTTTCATTGCAATTTTTATTGTGAAAATATTATCCATAGTGGAGCGTCCGGCCCTAAATTCCGCTTGTTCTTCGGGTTGTTTGTCTTTAATATCATTTTCTATCAAGTTTCGTAGTAGTTTTGAGTATAGTCGGCCTATAGTAGCAATCACTGCGATACCTCTATAGTTTTTAGGATCCATCTTTATGCCTTTCTTGTATATTGGTGAGATATACGATTGTCTCCATTCTTCTGGAACTTCTTCTCCGTTTAAGCATCTTTCGAATAATTTTCGGATCATTTCAAACAGTTTTGATGATCCATACCTAATCAACTCTGGATGTATTCCGCCTGGGCCTTTTTTCCTACCTACCTTCCTGTGTAATTCCTTTATATCCTCTTCGTGCATCTTGCACTCGAATACACAGTGCCCGGTTGTGTCAGCTACTTCAAATTCAGTACATTTTTCATCCTTAAACTTACCTATCCTCTCCAGGTAGGCCCAGAAGAAGCTGTGCGCTATTAGAAACTAGGTGAAAAAGTAATTTGTGTTTCTTTCACCGAGTTTCATCTATTCAGCAATATTTAGAACTAGTGGCTTTGCACGTAGCATACGACGAGGGATGCAATCAATTATTAGTCAGTTATTAAATTTTTAAAACAATAAACTTTTTGCATATAAACCAAGTAAATATAATGCATAATCTAGTGCACTTCTGACCTGAAATCATGTTTTTTACTATACTCTGTATTTATATATAGTCAGAGGCCTTCTTCAGGTCAATAAAGCAAATTTACCATATGCTTTATACATGAACCAAAATTATTTTTTGTTCGATATACTCTTTAATGTAATAAAAATGTGTTAATTTAAGATTTTATTTCATTTTCTTATAATAAAAATTAAATATACGCATTTTTTTCTCTGGGGTACAAATGGAACCCACATGGGACTCCACGTAATTTTACCGACGTGGGAAGACGAAGGTTAAAATAAATTCTACTGTAGATAATTGTCAAGACAGAGCAATCAAATTGGCTATTGTGATAATTTAACATCTATGAAAATTCGAAAAAAGTCATGCTTAGTGTTTTATTAGTAGACCTTGTTGTAAACTAATAAACGCACCAAATATTCATATAAACAAATATAACTTAATGAACAACTCTTGTCTGACTGTCTAATAATTTCACATAATTAATGACTCTTTGAATATCCAAACATAAACCTATTATGAATATTATTTACTAACTAACTTCTCCACTTCCTTTTTATAGAGTATAAAAAACTCGAAACGCCATAATCGAATTCCTTGTTGAGGAAGTTGGAAAGTTTCTCGCAACGTTCGTGGAGATTGAGTTTCTTGTGTGCGCGATAGCCACACATTATAAACTAACAAGTTGAACTACTATTTATTAATATTTAGAATAACATTGGTCTACGAAACTATGCTTCCAAAGCATTTTCAGGTTTATTGATAAATTTCCTAGTCGAGGAAATAAAGTACTAAATCGGGTAAACCTCTAAATTTTTTAAAGTAAGACAAATCATTATGATACCTTTTGAATTCGATTCGGTAGAGCTTCAGAAAAATTCTTGAACACAATATGGCATGAGGGACAAATGGATATTGTATTGTTGTAGGCCGAAAATGCATTTTCCAAAGTGTAATTCAAAGTGTTCAAAATATAAACATTCATAACTCAAAAAATATTCATTTTCAACAATTTTTATACTCGTGGGGTTTTTGAGGTGGCTGAACAGGAATCTTGAGTTGGCAAAGATGTACCTGGTGCCCGGTATCTACGTCGTCACTTAGAGTTTTATGGAAATTTGTTATGAAAAGTGTTGAAAACTTGTTATTTCTAAGGTTACTGAGAGTTTTAATCATATACTTGAAGTTCTGACATCTTTATAATAAAAAAATTTCGAATTTCGTGCTCTGAATTAAGTTGGCAGCATTGAATATTTTAATAAAGAAATTCTTCAGCGCAGCTCAATCTGCCCCCGATTTTTACCTTCACAAATTCATGTAACGGTAGTAGTTTATGGATACGTTCAAGCATAGTATACACGTTCTCAACCTTTATTTTTAATTCTTTTTTTATTAAAAACAATTCAAGTAGTATTGTGGATAATTGCTGTGAAGGTAAGAGTTGTGGAAAAATCAATTTTGTGTGCTTATACTTGTTAAAAAAGGCAGTTATTTAAATATATACTATGATAGTTATAAATAATATACTGTGAATACAATAATTCAGAAGGGGTATTAAAGTAAAGCAGAGTATGGGACACTTGAGACACACGGTCAAAGTCCATTCTGACATCACTGTCGATAGCGTTGAATCTGCATTACTGGCCGAGCCTGAACCTTAGCCAAGACCGGAACTATTTGTCAACTGTCAATTCTGCTTCTTTTTGGTCCGTCAATTATTCTTCGTCTGTCAACTGTCAATTCTTCTTCTTTTCAGTAGCTAATGTCAGAACGAAGCTACCGACCAATGGGAACAAAGTCCTGTCGACAACCAAGTCTCGTCGACCGATGCGGGAGATGTGATACAAGCATGACAGACATATTTTGCTGTTTAACGATTTGAAACTGTCACACATGTGGAAACCGTAACAAACTGCATACTGTATTTTTTATACGACGAACAAGTTATTTATGTTTAAAGGGGTTTTCCAACAATTTCCCTTGATTATGTTTATAAAAAAACATACGGCGTGCACTGTATATAAGTTGCTGATATATAAACGGATGAAAAAGGTCTAATAACGATCCGTCTTAGTTTAAAAAGTTAGAAGTGTAATGCTTTATTTCCTAGACTAATAGTAGGGTACTTCTTTTTAACACCTTTCCCGAATTTTATATTTCAGATTTGCCCATCCAGAAATCAACTACATTTTATATTCTAAATCTTATGGTGAGTTTATACACAAAAAATGATGGTGAGCTGTCAGTTTTAGACAATTCAGTCATGGCTTACTTAAAATTTGTAAAAAACTAAAATATTTATACTTAGTGATATAAAATAAAACTTGAAGTATGGTAATAGAACTTTTCGATAGTGACATAAAATACAGGGGGTTATTAAAATTACTGAGAAAATAATGTATTTGCGTTTTGACTTACCCTGTAAACAATATAAAGAAAATTATCAATAGTAATTATTTTTGAAAATTTTTAAAATAATATAGCAGCAGTAGACCATTGTTATTGTGCTTGTTTTTAATTATAAAGGGAGTTGAAATTGTTACGATTTTCATCGAAAATTGTTTATAACTTGTAAATACCCTGTACAACATAGCAAAAAAAAAACTTAAATCGTTGTGACAAAAAAGTAAAGACAAGTTCGAATATGAAATAAAATACACGGTATTCCACGTATTAAGAAAACACAAGTTTGTTCTGCCACTATGTCATCGAACACCCCGTATAACTTTAATTTTTGTAATGTGCAACTCAAAGTTACACCCATTTTTGTTAACTTTTATTTCTACCTTTCATTATAAAGAATCTACTGAACATATCACACTAATCAATCACCCTGTACTATAAAAGATAAGATACAAAAAAATTATAAAAAATGTGTAGCAGTTTAGACGGTAATAGTCCCTTACACGAATTTATTATCAGATAATCAGATTCGTTTTGCATTCGCCATGACAATAAACAAATGATAAGAGCAACCTTTGAATGTTTGTGGACTAAATATAGAAACTAATGGTTTTTCTTATGGTAAATTGTACGTAGTGTGTTGACGCGTAGATAGACCACCCACTTTGTTGTTCATTTTTCAACTTTGTTCAAAATATAGGATATTACAGACTCTTTCACTGAAATTAATCAACACGAGTGGAACCCATTCAGCTAATGTTTACTTTATTGCCTCATTAATTAGCTCATTTTTGAACTAAACTTAAATTATTCTTAATATAATTAAGTTAATTTAACTCAGTTAATATTTTAACAAAACATTTACTTAAATAAAATAAATATATGTAGACGATTACATTTGGATTTTTTTTGAGTCTCTTACCATTCTCTTACACGTGTTTCTGGGTCTACCCGTCATCAGAGAGACTTGTAAGAAGACCCAGACCAAATCAAAACGGGATATTATAGGAAATTATAGGAAAAATAATTACCAGAGTATGCTTTTAGCGACCTCTAACGAGGTAAGATGAAGTGAAATGTCGATAGCAATTAAAGTAAACTCTTTTCCCAAGCTTGATTAAGTTGGGTATACAGTTTACATCTTTATGGACTAAATATAGAAAATATTCTTTTTTCTCATGCTCAATTGTAAGTTGTAAGTAATATGTGTACGTGTAGGTGAACTATCCACTTTGTTGTTCATTATTGCGCCTGGCAACATAACCAAAAATATAGTATATAACAAGGCCACAAGGAGCTGATAAAGTGATGGTAAAATATTCGACTGATAGTTCTGACTTATCATTGTGTAATTAAAATGCATGTAATCCATTATAAGTCTCTATATGACATCCGCATGTATCCGCGAACAGAAAAAACATATGTCACTAGGATATTTTCACATTTATTAAAGAATGCAATGTATGTTTTAATGATACTGAAGTCACTTTTCATATTTAGTAAATGATAACCTCTATCTTCTAGACGTGATTCTATTGAATAACCGTAGTAGTTCAAGTATATAAATATTCATTTAACAGGTTAAAATATTTAATTATCGTATTATGGCAAATTCTCGAAGTGATAAACTACTGCCTCGGCATTAAAATGGGTTTTCATGAAGATAAACTGTTTCACTGAAGATCATTTATATTCCAGTCTCAAATATCCATCCATTCATTCTGTTTTTAAGCGTACGGCAATCATAATTTTACCCCAGTTATTAATGGTGTACATTTCTCAGGGGAACCGGAGCCGTACTCTTCTTGTCAAAAAAAATTGTGCGGTGGGAATTTTCTTTCTCAATGCCAACAAAAAGTTCGACAAGGCCAAAAGAGCTGCGAATAAGCGTTTTTGGGTTTTATTAGGTTTGTCTGTTTGGATTTGCGAAAGGGAAAGTTTTTTATTTGACCTATTACCTTAGTCTCACGACAGTATGAAATTGTCATGGGAAATAATCCAGTAATTACTATAAAACAATTAAATTACAATATATTACCAGATACGGCCTTTGCTTACTTAAAAAACTTAGTTTTAGTATTAACACATTGGGTGTGCTTTTAAAAATGTTCTTAATCAATATTTTGATTGTCAGTTCTTATTAATAGTTGAATAGAAATTGTAGGAAATATGAAAACGAATTGGTAAATTTCTTATTTCAAATAATATGGTTCACAAGTTATGCACAAAATCGCTCACCTTAAATTGGTGTTCTTTAGGATTTGGTTAACTATTCAATTCATCACTGTCAATGGATTCCTTTAATGAAATTCTTGTTGGACGCGAGACGGTACCGCCTGATATGTCACGTTCCGAATTCTTAACCTTTTTCGTTGAAGGCTGGAAGCGAAGTCGTACCTTCTCGGTTAAAATCTACTCATTGGGGGATGCCCATTTGGATATATGAGCGATTTGTGTGCGTCGAAGTAAAATCATATTATACCGCGCTTTGAATGAAATGCGACCAATAAGCACATAAGGTTATTCTGCATCATTTCAAGGCAATATAATTATTAAAATCTAAAACTTTAATTCTACTCGAAATAAATTAAGTATTATAATAATATTCAATATAAAATAAAGAAATAAGGATTCCCGAACAATAGTAATAAAAGATAAAATATAATAAGCAATGTTTTTAAACAATGTATCTATCCAATTCGAATGCTGGCGATCAATCAACATAGTTTTCCTTACTTTTCTGGCTTCTATTCAGACTAGTTCGGTCGCAGACGTGTTAAACTATTTTCTCATGGTTCAAAGCCAAGAACTTTTCCTTATTCCTTTTCTTCCATACACCTTAATCTGAATAACGAGTTGCAGCATGCCAAATTATTGGTCATTTCTTATAATAGAGTCCATTATATTCTAATTGGCCATCTTTGATTGCATGAATGATCTCGCATTATTTTCCATTCTACGTAAAAGATCAATATTAGTCATCTGGTCCACCTACACAACAGATCACACAACAAATGTCGAAGTATTAAATCGAATGGGCAGAGAACAAAAATTGCTGCCAATAATAAAAAAGAAGAAGAACTGCTTATCTGGGTCATATATTTCGAAATTCCAAGTACCAGTTCTTAAAGCTTATTATGGAAGGGAAGATAGAAGGAAAACAGGGCATCGGAAGAAAGAAATACTCATAGCTTAAAAACATAAGGGATTGGACAAACCTTGATGCCCATGCACTCTTTAGAGCCACCCAAACCGAGAGGAGTATGCCAGAATTGTCGCCAACATCCACTACTTGGATAGGGCACCATAAGAAGAAGAAGGCCTACCTATGAGCGATCCATTAATATTTTTAGCTTATTGACTACCTTTTTTATAGTAATATTAGGTTAATACTTTTTAGTGATATCTGATATGCGCAGCAGTATTGTCTGTAAACTTTCCAAGTCTATGCAAGAATTTCTACCTCTTCAGCATATATAATGTTATTTAGATGAACTCCATTGACTAATACATTTTCCTCTTTTTCCTGCAGCGCTTGTGCGAAAATATGTTTAGATTATATCGCACCCTCAGTGCAAGACTGCAGTAACTCAAAATTTTATGAAAATGAAGTAATCATGGAATTCGATTGTAAACATGCATATCTATCCCCTGTAAAACTTTAGTAACTTTCAAATGCTTAACCGGCCAAATATTACAACAACAACAGTTTAACTATTTTGCGTTTTTGTACATAAGTTCCGTGCAAAACTGTTGTAATTCTAATGTAACAGAGTTACAACAGTTTTGCACGGAACATTGCAATGGTTTCGATGACAAGCAATGAAAGGCACGAAAAAAGTAAGATATTTGTTATTTTAATATCTATATCTGTGGTGTTTAATTTTAATATACAGCGTGTTTACATAATCCATTAACGGCCGAGACAATAAACAAAGATTTACGAGACCAATATATTCATGTAAGTTTTATGTCCTTTGTGTGCCATTATATTTTTCATAAAATGTGTGCGATGTCGTTCGACCATTTATTTATTAGATTGGATTAAAAACACATAAATTAGGACTAATTATTTACAGCCAAAAAGTATTTTTTCTTATGAAAGGAAATACAGTTATCTTAAAACTTGTGTATTAACAATACTGACAGATTAAAAATATCTATTCTCAGAAAACTTGTTTTATAAAAACTTAATCCCAAATTGTATTAAGTAAATCTTCTTGTAACCTTCCGGGGCGATTTTCTTATCATATGGTCCCCCCGTAATTCCCAACTTTTACTAAGGTAGTGAATTGCATTCCCTTTGTTAATCACTGTACTCAAGGTAGCCTGATTTGCATATTTTTATTATAGTCCTTTTGTTTTGAATTTAAATAAAAATATTGAAAAATTCAAATAACCAAAAAGAAAGATTTGGTATACTTATGCCATTCGGGTATGATACCAGAAGCTCACCATAGTTTTTATAAAAATATTTTGGCCGAAGATGATATACATGAAGAGGACAACAACTAACAGAATGTGTCTACACTTTTTACAAATTTTCCGTGCAAAAGTGTTGTAACTTTGAAATTCCTAATTTTTTTTGCATTAATATTATTTTATTTAAATTTCTATTTTTGGTTAATGTAACATAGGCTGAAAAGCATACAAAATCATAATTAAATGTTAATTTTTCTTAAAACTTGTGTCATATTTCACCGACATTAGCACGAAAAGAAACAAAATCGTCTTTATCTCGAAACTTACTTATTCTGACTTACTGCAGTCTTGCACTGAGGGTGCGATATATTAAGTATACACGAGGACCTCTGTCAACCGGTAATTCACTTTATTGTTGGCAGTTTGATTATAGATATTGTAAATGATTCTTAATTCTTTATCCTCTGAGCCCGCTTATTTTAGGATTCTTGTAGAATTTTTCTTCTACTCTGTATAAAGCGTAAATTTGCTTCTTATTTATATGTATCTTCGAAAGAAACACTTGAATTTTAAACGAGAAAGCATACTATACATGTTTATTTACGCAGCATTCGCTGTCTTTCTTTTAAATATGTTTTTTCTTAATATTTTATAAGTTTCTGTTAAACACTTTTTACAACCAAAGTAGAAATTCAGAAATTTCTTACTTGACTAAACTAAAATTCAGATACTTGCCTACTGTGCTTTTTACACTATAAAAAGCTACATATTCATGAATTAGCAGACAAAGGGGAATCTACAATTTGAATTCGATCCATCATGGCAAAAATCCTTTGCAAATTAGTTTTTAATACTCACGAACATGAGTAAATAAATAAACCAAAAAGGCGTTTCAGATTAAATTTTAATGCAGAGCTTCTGCCATCCATATAAAGCAGGAGACCAAATAAGGAGGATGGCAGGAGACATGTATAAACATTAAATCTCAAACGTCTTTTTGCTTTATTTATTTATTTATGTTCGTGAGTATTAGAAACTAATTCGCGAAGGATTTTTGCCATGATGGATCGTTAGGTCGTGAAATGCAAATTGTAGATTTCCCTTATCGGCTATTCACTAATTTGTCTACTTTGTATTTTCTTCGGGTTTCTACTATGATTGTTATTAGATGGCACTGTAACGTCTTTATATAATTATTTTTATACCTATTTTTTAATGAAGGGAGAGATTTATTATAATTATAGTATGGTTTAAATACGTATAGCAGATGGCAAGAGCCCTGCATTAAAAATAAATCTCAAACGTGTTTCTGCCAAACACTTTTAATTTGCGTCTCAAAGTTTTCGAATGAGAATAAACATAATCCAGGTATTTATTGACATTGTAAGAAGTCTCTAAGCAAGCCTACCCAACTTAAAATTTAAAGTTAGATAAATTAACATCTCAGCGACATATTTCTTCATAGAAGTCCCATTTATACTATCAATGAGTGAAGTCAAAGTCAAAGTCTTGGTCTGACATTTCGCCAGTCAATTAGTCATGAGATATGGTCCCAGTATTATTAAGTTCGATTTATACTATCAGGAACAAGTCTAGTCTTGATCTGGCAGTAGCCAGTGATATAGTACTGGGTTTTTGTCTCTTAGAAGTTGTTGTAATTTTTTTTTTTTGAGAAATCTATTATAATTTTCTTAACTTCTGATTTATTTCTTGTTCACAAGATGATAAAATATATCCAGCTACCCGATGGACGACTACGAATCGTGTTCTCTCGTAGTCAACAAAACAAAGACGTATGTCTCAGTTGATATCTCTGCATCCGTGAATTATAACTTGTACAGCGTGTATCTTAAAGGCATCGTAAGATCCAAATCCAAACTCTCTACATGACACTTGTTCTTTACAATTCATGTATATCCTGCTGTGTGTCAGTTTAAAAACGCTCTAAACTAAATGACTTATCAGGTAATTATTATTTAATCTTTGCATAATTTACATTTGGTTTTTACTATATCTATGAGCATCTTTGTTGAATTTTGTTATATAGATTTTTTTTTAATGTAGTTGTTAATCATTTTATTCATGATGCATCCATGAGTATTAGGAATTCTACACAATACTTTTACACCTACAGATTTATTATCTTACAGATTGCAACCCTGAAACAAATTTGGAAAAAAACACTGGCATATGGCATTGATACTCATTACATATTTATAGACTACAAAGCAGCCTACTACTCTGTGAATAGAAGAGAAATGTTCAAAGCAATGAAAAAGCCATGGAAAAAAGCAATGGAATAACAGATCAGTTGGTAAATTTAACAAAACTAACTCTTGAAAATGTTGAATGTAGAGTACGAATTCAGGGGGATCTGAGTGAACCTTCTAAAACAAATAACGGGCTGCGCCAGGAAGACTCTCTCTCCTGTATACTGTTCAATCTGCCTCTGGAAAAAGAAAAACGTATGTTACAAATCACAACCACTGGTTCAATATATAATAAATCAGTGCAAATCCAGGCCTATGCCGATGATATTAATATTGTTGGGAGAACGGAAAACGCTGTACGAGAGGCGTACGTGGCATTAAAAGAATCAGCTAAAAAAATACCTTTAATGATAAGCACCAACAAAATGAAGTATATGAAAATAAGTGAACAAATTTGTATACCTGGGAGCGCTCCTTAATACTGAAAATAATACTACCGCAGAGATAAAACGCAGAATTTGCACGGTCAACAGATGCTAAATCTACAATGATATTGAGAAATACCTAAATAAAACTCTACAAAACAATAATACGTCCAGTCCTAACATATGGTTCAGAGACCTGGACTCTAACAAAAAATAATGAAAACATGTAAGGCAGCATGTAACGCGGATGAAACAAACTGATCCAGCTAGAAAAATGCTCATTGACGGACCCATTGGTCAGAGAAGAAGGGGAAGATCCAGAACAAGGTTCCTTGATAACATCGATAAAGACATGAGAAATATGGGAATACTTGCTTGGCGAAGAAATACGATAAATAGGGACAGCCATATAGGAAAGCCAGAATAATGATGATGATTTATTATCTTTGATCTTTCCTTCAACATATCTAACTTCTTAGATCGTAATTTTGAGCCCTGTTGGGTATTCCGTACAGTTTACATTGATATATCGTTCATCTGCAAAAGTTATATCTTTCAAGTGTCTAGCTTTCTTCTGTGCCTAATATTGGTTTATCATGGCTGATAGTCAAATACCTGATGCTTTTAGGCTTGTATTCTGCAGCATCTTTATCGTGCGTATTTTGCAATAGCTTTATTTCCGAGCATTGTTTTGTTAAACAGTCTTATGGCTTTTATGATATCTTTGTCTATCATTCTATATGATAGTATATCCTGATCTTCACCTTTTCTTCACCATATATCTAAAATTTGGTTTATCATTCATAACTTTTTATTCACTTTTGGTATTAAGATTAATTTTTCCTGTATGTCTTTATGAAATTCTGTGTAGCGTTTTAAGTTCTTGTTCTGTACCATAACAATATTCAGGTTCCATTAACCCGGCAACTGTGTTGTGGGGTGAAAATCACCCACGTCGTTCATTAGCGCTTGTTAAAATAGTGGCAACATCGCCAGATTCATCTGGCGCCACGAGTACTTTCCCATAATATAACAGATCTTGTATTGCATCATAAATTTCAGTATATAAATAAGATTTGAACGAGTGGTCTCGCGTTCTTTATACTTTTGGGTGATTTTAACCCCACCACACAGTTGAAGTGCAGTAATATTATTTAGTTTTTGTGTAATTTTAACCCCACAATACCGGTTAATTATTAACAGGTAAGTTCTTCTACTAGCACAATTTATCTTTATTTTTTTAACAGAAACATAATTTAATTGGTAGAAATACTAAAAATTGATTAGATATTCTTAATATCAGATATATAGAAATATGTGTAGTTAGGAGAAAGAACAAGAAGCTCTCCTAAAGCTTTGGCAGGATGAATTAACTGGATAGAGTTAGCATCAAAAAGCGAATCTGAAAATGAAAGTCAGCAGGTTAGCCTTCATCCCAGTGAGGACGTTTTAGAAAACCAACTTCAGTTAGTGGAAAATTGTCGGCCTTGAAGTTCTAATCAGGAAAATCAATCTTCGTCGGAAGATTCTTCTCAAGACAATAATAAGATTGAAGATAATAAAGAAAGACAATCTAAGTTTTTTATCGGACGGGATTCGAAAACAAAATGGGCAAAGAACTGTCCTAATAAATCGGTTACAACACGACAAGAAAATTTAATAACTTTACTTCCCGGTATTCGAAATAATGCAAAACATTGCAAGTCGCCCATTTCTTACTGGGAATTATTCATGGATAATATTATTGTAGAAGATATTGTCCAATGCACTAATAAAAAAATCAGTTTAGTCGTTCAGAATTATAATGACCAACATAAATATATCACCAAGTCTACGGACGCAAAAGAAATTCGTGCAGTTTTCAGATTATTATATCTATTAGGCGTTTATAAAGCCATTAGGTTAAATCTGGAGGATCTGTGGGCTACAGATGGAACAGGAATTGACATTGTCAGGCTAACAATGTCCCTGCAAAGATTTATATTACTTTTAAGGTACCTACGATTCGATAGTATCGAAAATAGAGAATAACGAAAAAGAGTAGATAAACTGACAGCTATACGAGCTGTTTTTGATCGATTTGTATCCAATTGTCAACAATATTTTATTCCTAGTCGATACTTGACGATCGATGAAAAATTAGAATCTTTTCGGGGACGTTGTTTCTTTCGGCAATATATCCCCAATAAGCTGTCCAAATATGGCATTAAAATATTTGCCTTAGTGTATGCCAAAACATTCTACATTTTAAATTTATAAGTATATGTTGGCTCACAGCCTCAAGGATCTTCTCAATTTAGTAATAGACCATTTGATGTAGTAAACAGGCTTGTAAATCCAATCCGTGGTACTAACCACAACATTACATTCGACAACTGGTTTACCAGCATACCGCTAATGGAACATTTGCTTAATGAACATCGGTTAACATCTGTTGGAACTATTCCTAAATAGACTATAAACTTGAGATTATAGACTTTTATAATCACACACAAGGTGGCGTAGATATGGTTGACGAAATTTTTGCGTTATATAATATGTCTGGTAATTGCAAGCGATGGCATCTTAACAATTTTTTTCACTGCTTAATAATGCAGGAATAAATAGCTCTTATTTATCAACATAACAAGTCAACTGAAAAACTAAAACGCAGATTTTTTTAAAAGAATTTGGTTTGGCGCTAATTAAACCCTATGTTGAAAAAAGAGGTAACGGTCAAAGAATACCATCAGAGATAAGAGGGAAACTAAAAAGAAATGATAGCGGAGAGGACTCTTAAGGGGCTCCACACAAGAAACAACGAGCAACATCCAGATGTGGAGTGTGTTCCCGTGGAAAGGACAGGAAGTGCCAAAAAAAATGTGTTCTAAATGTGCAAATAATTGTTAATTATGCTATTTAAACAAAAGTTCATAGTTACTTTTTATAAAAATTGTATTTTTTTTATTCTATATCTCTAATAAAAATTTTGGTAACAAAAATTGTGGCAGTGGTTTAAATATAAACTAAATTTTAGTATATTTTTTAAATCGTTGAATTTTTAACGGAAATTGTTTAAATGATTTAACTTTGGAAAATATTATATAACAATATAACCATGATTGAAAATCTTAAGGTTGCGTGTAAAAATAAAATATTTTCTCAATTTTACAAATAAAAAAATATGGGGTGATAATTATCCCAACACACAGCTCCTCTCAGAAAATTTCACCACAGTCGCCGGGTTAAAAATAATGAAAATAAAGTTTAATTCTATCAATTAGTAGATATGGTCTGATAAAATAATGGAATTTTATAACACTTTACACTGGTACTTTTGTAAATCTATTAGATTAATGCATATTATTGTATAATGCGTTTATTTCTTTTGTATATTTATTGTGAAAACTTTATATTTTATATTTTAATCTTTCGTCACGTAAACATTATATTTTGTAAAAAGGTTTATCAAATAAATACTGTAATATTTCTTCCAAAAAATATTTAAGTCTGTTTGCGAAACACTGCGAAACAGTATAAAATAATCGAATTTGTTAAGTTACACAAACTTAGTTTTGTTAGTTTTCTTAAAATTTCGAAAGAACAAAAAGTTTATCTTTTTTATTTGACTTTACAAAAAGTTTCCTGCTGAACCCCACTTTCTAATTTTCCTAAAATTTCAGGTCCTATCGTGGGACGACCTCGTGTTGTGCGCGTTTCGAACTTTTTAAGACCAGTCATCATCATTTGCTTTCATCGTTTAACTTTTCAGGTAATAAAGAGTGCCTTTAAGTTATAAATTTTGTACTCTCTACCGAACTTCGGTACATTAGACTTACTAAAGTTATGTTAGTGTAAAAGTTTCATCCAGATCTACTGTTTAAGACAGGTTTACTACAGTCTTTTTGCGTGTTAACTCCGGCTAGAAATTTAAACTAAAATTAAATGTATGTATTCATTTGAATAGGACGAAAAAAGTTATTATCTTGTTTACTTGTTTACAATTTATTGAAAGATAAGTTCATTAGATAAATATTGAATGAAAGTTTAAAATAACAATTAAAAAACTTTTTTTATATCACTATATTATTAGACCAGACAAATTAGCAAATAAAAACCCTTTTTTGTGACACTCTTTGAAACAGGTACCTAATAATTGCTTTTATCAATGACAGTGGTGATAAGAATATATAAAAAATAAAATATGCAAAAGATTAAACTTCATTTTTTACTTATAAACAATATACAAACAATGTAAAATTGTAACAATAATATTTTGCTTCTAGGGAGCTAAAAGGGGGACTTTTACTACAATTACTGGGCTTGGAGATAGGATAATCAAAAAAACTGAAACGTTTGCGAACGGCTACTCGGGGACTGGGGGGGGGGGGCTGGAGAACTAATACCAAAACTGGACTTCAGGTTATCCTGAAGAAACAATATGTGATTCTTCAAACTCAGCTGCTTATTTTCCAATTAAAACCAAGTCGGCTTACTTAATCCTCAGACGTTTTTATTAAATCTCTTATCACAGAATACAGCTTACAACAAAACAAAGATTTTTACTTTACAAAGATTGCCACATGACATGAGCTCAAATCATCTTCTTCTTATCAAAACTCATGAAATCAAGCGAAAATTTTGCCGGTTTTCTACGAAAACGAACTTTCTTCCTCAGTCGCTGCCATTACTTCTCTCTTTAGACCGCCACATACTCCTTGTGTTAAAACGTCGTACATCCTTTTACCTACTCGATTTTAGTCGAAGCAAATCGGATCTTTCGTCTACAATGCCTTGGATTCGAAATTAAACCTTAAAGGCTGGGTCTTCAAATTTTTGTGGGAACCTATTTAAAATTAAAACGCAGTTAAGGAAAGGTCAAATTCGACAATTACGCCGTTAATATATTTTTTAGACGACTCGACAAAAATATTTAGAAGTAAACAGCTTTAGGTCGCTGTCACACATCAGCCAGGGACTGCCATATTTCGGCAGGTGTCTTTAGTCTTTACCCATGATACAATAAAATATACCTACTGCATCCTTGGTCTTTTACATTACACCGCGTCCGGTGCCACCACGGTTTATCTTTTGAAGTGCTGATAACTGACATGCCAATTGACAAAGAATTTGTTTTGTGTTGACGCCATCTGGGTATTTCGTTTAGTTTATTTTATTGGTTATCTGTACCAAAAGAAACGAGTATTTCTAACAACGAGGAATAGGTACTTTGTGTATGTAGAAAGTATTGGGTATTTGTCCAATATACTGTTAGATAGCTGTTCCAAGATCCGCGAATTTGAAGTGAGCCAGTCCGAACGACAGGAGAACCAGCCCAAACCAGGCTGATTCAGCTACTCAAAAAAACTGTCAACATTACGTTACTAACAAAACAATATGTGTACTGTATAGAAAACTCTTTAGCTTGATTATTTTATAACGCAAAAGTCGCTCCTACTTCAAAGCCATAAATTAGGGGTTGAAAAACTTTTTGAGCAATTACTTTTACTTTTACATAAAAATATAACTAACTAAGAAAAGATCCGTTTAAAATTAAATCTTAATTTTTTTTTAGAAAAAAAGTTCTGTAAAATTTAAGAATTGTTATAAACAATTAATATCTCAATCAATCTTAATATAACAATCACTTAGTATCTCAAAAAGTAATTAACCGATTGGGAATAGGAAGTCTCATTCGATTTGTAATTAGAAGAGCTACTATATCATGCTTTGTGCATAAAAAAAATTTTTATAAAAGGTGTTTCAAGAATTAAAAACTTTAAAATACCATAAAAAAATTACATCCAACAGTTTGGAGTTGAAAACACTTAAAGGTTACTCCAGGCATTGCCTTTTATAACGCTGTGCTGGTTTCAAAAATTCATTAAATAATGCTCAAAATCATTCATTTTTGTCTTTACAGCTTGGACTATATGTTTTCACACACTTCATTTAGAAAAAAAAAATACTCATAAATTTGGTAAATAAAAAAGTTTTACGCACACTTGGTCTTTTTTTCATTGTTTACTATTTTGTTAGGATCGTTTACTTTACTCATTAAGTAAATTACGTCCGTACCTTCTAAAGCGAATAAATGGCTTGTTTATTTTATCAATAAATCCACTATATAATTGCTCTATATGAAATTATTGATTAGATAAATAGTAACCTCTTGTCTTATAAAGTTTAACTCAGTTTATTTGTTGATGTTTGTAAGAAAAAGATAAATATGAGGGGAGAAAAAATCGACAAAAATAAAACAAAGTTTGGAGAGTATTACGTAACACATTAGCGAAGGACCAAACAAAATATTTTCTAACAACATTGATAAATATTTTAGTATTCCGAATAAAGTACGTCGCTTTTATTGGCAGGTATGTGCGTGAAGCTATTTTTTTTACTTAATATACTGATACAAAGATGCCTGGACGCCAATCAAGATATATACGTATGTTTTATTGACTATAATAAGGCATTCGATAAAGTACGACATAAACAATTAATGAATGTCCTGAAATCAAAGAAGTTTGACTACAACGACCTCAGGATCATATCAAATGTATACTACAAACAGCGAGCAAAAGTACGTGTTAACGAACAGCTGTCAGAAGAAATTGAAATAAGATGTGGGAAATTGAAATAAGATGTGGAGTGAGACAGGGATGCGTTTTGTCGCCAATTCTTTTTAATGCCTACTCCAAAGAGATCCTGAAAAACGCTCTTGAGGGTGAAACAGCTGGAATAAAGGTAAATGGAGTTCCCATTAACAACATTAGATATGCGGACGTACAGAGATGGATGATATGGTATGGACACGTACAGAGGATGGACGACAACAGATGGCCAAAAAGAGCTATGGAATACAATCCAAGTAATAGAAGGAAACGAGGAAGACCAGCTAAGTCTTGGATACAAGGTGTTATGGAAACCATGAAAGATAGAGCCATTGATGAAGACACCTGGAGAGATAGAAAAAGATGGCGATCGAAATGCGGGAAGCGGCAGAAGCTGTAGGATCCCCGCTTATATATATATAGATATGCGGACGACACTGTTATCTTAGCCGAAAATATTGAAGATCTTCAGAGACTGGTGACCAGAATAGCGGACTATGGAAAAGAGTATGGTCTAACAATGAATGTCAAGAAGACGAAATTTATGAGAATATCGAAAACTCAAAGAAATAACGAGAATCTTTTAATAAACGGAACTAACGTCGAACAAGTGGACAAATATGCATATCTGGGAACAATGATTAATTCCACATATGATTATACTCAGAAGATCAAAATCAGAATAGAAAAGACTAGAGCAAATTTCAACAAAATGAGAAGAGTGTTATGTACAAGAGATTTAAAATTGGAACTAAGAGTTAGGTTGGCGAGGTGCTATGTTTTTTTGACTTTATTTTATGGAATGGAATCTTGGACCTTGAATGCGACATCAATGAAAAAACTGGAATCTTTCGAGCTGTGGGTGTATAGACGAATTCTGAAAATATCGTGGACAAAATACATCACAAACAAAGAGGTTCTGAGAAGGATGAATAAGGAAATAGAAGTTTTAAATATAATTAAAACAAGAAAATTGGAATATCTCGGATATATTACACGTGGAGAGAAATACACCTTGCACCAACTGATTATGCAGGGAAAGATCCAAGGAAAGAGAAGCATAGGGAGGCGTAGAATGTCATGGCTGCGCAACCTGAGAGAGTGGTACGGATGTACATCAAATGATGCCGTCTCATGATGATTGCTGACCTCCGCCGCGGAGATGCCACTTGAAGAAGATGGGCAAAAATAAATACATTGGTTTATAGGGCAGGCCTTCCGGTAGGAATCTTTGGTTGAGGGTTGGCCAAATCGTGCAGGATATGATGTTAGTAAAAATACCACTTAGTTATAAAATGTCAAAAATCCTTGTCTTCTTATTCTTCTTCTAAAGGTGATTATCTTCTATGATGTTGACGACCACATTAACCCATATTATTCTATTCACAGCATCTCAAAATAGATCAGTTGACGTTAGCCCTGTTGCCTAGATTGGCCAGCAAAGATAAACTTCTACGTCCAGGGCCTCCCTTACCCACAACCTTGCCTTGTAGAATCAACCTTGGAGAATAGTTATGTTAGTTCTATGGTATATAACATACATATAACATACATCAGTGGCACCACATTTCATATGCCTCTAATTGTTTTATGACATCTTCTGTAAGACTCCAGCTTTTTGCCCCATAAAGGAGGAAACCAAAGACGTAACATATAAGAATTCTTATGCGTATATTGGTACTTAGAGATAAGTTGCAGATAATCTTACTAAGACCATTAAAAGAGCTTCTGGCTTTTTAATACAAATTTTTATTTCATTACATTTTCAATAAAATATGTTTTGCTTGTAATCATTTTTATTAAATCGTAGTAATGGCAAAGAAGGTTCTTAAAAACAAAATACGACCAAAAGCTTATAGCATACCTCCACGCTATTGTTGTTGCTGCTTCACCGACAGTGAAAATGGAATCTAAATAAGAAATACATTTCCCGCCACGCGAAAAATACCTCTTTAGATTGCTATCGGGTTTTATATTATAGAAGCAGATGGAAAATGACGGCCTATTCTAGTAATTCGACCTTAAGAATCAAAAATAAATGGCCTGTTCTCGGCGAATACACGTAGAAAAGTAGAAATGAAAGTAATTTCAACCTTTCAAAAGTTATATTTCGTATGTACGTACGTAGTCTGGTTTTCTTATACGAAATAATATGTACTTTAAGAAATATAGCTGTAAAGCTCTGGATATGAGTTTGACCAAGCCATCTATTTGAATTTTATGAGCTTTATCAAATGCACCGGTGTAGGAAAAGCAATAAATAGTTATAATAATGTGGCATAAAAGATGGCGTTCATAAAGAAAATTTAGACATTTATATATTGAACTTGATGATTGGTATATTGACGTAATTTTTATTTGTGGCGAATTAAACGTTGATAATTTGGAAAAAGTTTATTTAAATTTTTTTTTTGACAATGTTCTAATGAGGTTCAATCTTCTTCTTCTTCTTATGCCGTCCCCATTAACGGAGGTTGGCGACCACATTTTTAAAAGCTTCTCTGTCTTTTGCAACGTGGAGAATTCGTCTACAGTCATGTTTGTCCAGTCTCGAATATTTCGCAGCCATGACTTCCTCTTTCTACCTATTCCCTTTTTGCCATCGACTCTACCCTGCATGATGACCTGCAGAAGACTATATTTTTATCATTTCTCAGTATGTGTCCAAGGTATGCAGTCTTGCGTACTTTTATTGTTCTCAACAATTTTTTGTCTTGACCCATCCTTCTCAGCACTTCCTCATTTGTGACCCTGGCAGTCCATGGAATTCTCAACATTCTCCGGTATATCCAAAGTTCAAAGGCTTCAAGCTTCTTAACTATTAGCGCTTTTAATGTCCATGTTTCTACCCCGTACAATAGTTGCGGCCAGAAGTAACATTCAACAAACCTCAGTCTCAGCGCAGTATTCAGATTTTTGTCACAGAACAATTGCTTGAATTTTAAGAACGCTGCCCTTGCCATTTCTATTCGTACCCTAATCTCTTGGTCTGGATCTAATTCTGTGTTGATGTAAGCTCCCAGATATTTATATTTTGTCACTCTATCTATTTGCTGTCCACCAAGAGTTAGTTGTTCATTATTTATTGCACTTCTTGATATTATCATAAATTTGGTCTTATCTGTGTTGATGTCAAGTCCCATTTGAATGCATTCACTATTTTTTGCATCTAGTAAAGTTTGTAGTTCTTATATACCCTCAGCCATAATTACCGTGTCATCTACAAATCTACATGATTTCTCCACCAATTCTTATTCCCTCTTTTCTTTCCCGTAAGTCTTTTCTGAATATGACCTGTGAGTACACGTTGAAAAGCGTCGAAGACAAGACGCATCCTTGCCTAACCCCTCTCGCAATCGGTATATTATTTGTTTCTATATCGTTCACCTTTACTCAATCTCAATGCTCAATCTTAGTATAATCTAATTGGTTCCCACAAGGATAGTAACAAATTGTTTGGACCAATATGGAAAAAACAGTTTGAATTTGATTTTACGTATAGTGCCATTACAATTCGCGTATACTTATTTCGTCCTTGCAGGACTCATTAGAGCTACTAACTAAGAAGCCTTTTGAATGAATGAAACTTTTCTTTGTAGTTAAATATGTCATTTACAATTAAAATAATTCCTTTAACATAATAACCTGTTGTTAAATGAAGTAAATTGAATGTACTCACTCATTTTCTAACACTCCCTTTAATTTTAAATTGTTCATCTGATTTTTATATCAATTTCCCTTCATAAACTTCCCGCAAATGGACAAAGACCATTCGTCTTCGTCAGTCCTATTATACGACCCTGTTTTCCCTGTAATATCTTGTTATATTTTCTCTTAGAATTCTTCGCACCTCGTTCATCATTAAATCTGCCATTTTTTGTCGACTGAATCATTCGCCGGTTCCTTAATTGATGGATTTGTCAGGTAATAAATATTTTTACTTTTTTGTCGATATGGATGAATATAGGTTGATTATTAATATATACATATATATATATATATATATATATATATATATATATATATATATATATATATATATATATATATATAGCATTACGGTTACGGAATTACAGTTAAATTTTCAATAGTTTTTGGTCAGTGCTATTAGTTTAAAGGTTATTTGTTATCATTACCGTTACCAGTTCCTTTGTTTGTTATCTGTTACTACTTTCACGACATTTTTTACTATTTTTTGTTTTAGTACATATTATATTTTATATTACTCTTTTCGTTGTAGCGGAGATTGACGTAAAATTGTCTCCATACAAAGACAATTTAACGTATTATTTTCTTTTTGTAAGCAAACAAATTCGAACTTACCCTTTAGCGGAGTTATGCAAAAAAATGCAATTATTTTACAATTCGTTTTATGCTACACAAAAGCGAATGAAAACTCTAGTTCGTTTACAAAACGGTTTTATTTAAAATATGCGCCGAAAGAAAAAATTTAATGTTACATATTTCAATATACGTGATGCTAAATTCCTCAAGGTTTTCATATTTAGATTAAAGAGTACTGTAGACGGCGTTTCGCTTTGGTTTGGTCTTTGTTTTAACCCATATTCATGGGAGATAAATATTTTAATTAATTTTATTTTATATCCAGTTTTTCTAATGCACAGAACATTGTTGTGCCCAGTGCTTTGGAGCTAAAATTGCGCTGAGCCTAATTTTTTAATCTCATTTAACGTAAAAAAATTAAAAAATTAAATTCTGGGAGTAAGGGCATTAGGCAATTTGCAATATTAATGGACGATACACTTTTTTGTGGAAATTATTCGTTGAAAAACCCTTTATAAAACTGCTCTGAGTTTTTTCAGATTTTTCCGTATCATGCGCCATTTATTAAATCCAAAAACTTTTTTTAAGGGGTTTAGTGAGATTTTCTTTATTATATAAAATTCAAAAGATTTTCCATTACAGTATTTATTAACTTATTTTAAATTAAAACACAAAAGTTAAATTATGCCCTCTGGAAAATGCATTTTCAATGGACTATAAATGAGGAGGTTACATTAAAATAGCGTTAAGGCACACAAAGATCAAAATTGAGTTAGATGTGTCAATGCATTGTTTTGTTATAGCCAAAGTGGTTTATTCTATCTGATTGAAAAACATTATTTCCAATCGTAATAGCATGTTAAAAACCATCTTTGCATGCAGAACAATTTATTTCCCCTATTACTGGTCTATGCAAACAAATTTATTTCCAACCAACCAATAAAAGCGCTGCAACTGCCACTCATCTGACCCAGTGAGTCTTGCAAATTTGAGGTTATGTAAGGGTTTTGTATTAAAACTTTTTGCGACTACTATTAAGATTGTCAACGTATTTAGAATCAATTAGTAATTTCGTTATTTTTTAAAGTAGAATGGATGGTGTAGATGGAAGTGTAAGTATTGGCAAACGAATTAAAGAGACTAAAAAGTGAAGTGTTATAGGAGGAAAAGGGAAAATTGAACAACCAGGTATGCAGCTCCTAAAAAACCCTAGTTTTTGTACCGTGTAAAAACAACGATGAACGTTTTAAAGCGTATGGTCTAATTACATAACAAAGCTTTCAAAGAAGAGTTTTATAAAGTTCCAGACAAAAAAAGACCAGACTGATTGCAGTGTGATTCATACAACACATATCAAAAAACATAGACCTAGGCCGGCAAACAAAAACAAAAAGAAAAAACCCGGACCTGAGCTAAAGTATTTAAAACAATACTTCTTTCCAATTGTCTCTGGTGTTAAAACTTCTGTATGTGTAAAATTTTTCGCACTGTTATTGGTGTTGGAAAAATATACCCAAAAAAGTGCATTTTGAGTTTTCTGTTAAAGAGGAAAGAGCAGGTGACACTAGCAAAAATAAGAACTGTCTAAAGAAGGAAAGTGTTAAAGAGTACATAAATAAGCTAAGAGGAACTGAATCACATTACAACAGAAAGAAATCCAAAAGATTGTATATAAGTAGTGAGTTAAGTATCAGTAAAATAAGTATAATGTATTATGATCAGTGTGAAGAAAAGTTAAAAGTAAAATGCAGCATGTTTAGAAGGATTTTTATAAATGAGTTTAACATAGGTTTTAAATTACCTATCTCCGACATTTGCAGTACGTGCTGTCTTCTCAAAGAACAAATTAAAAGTGCACCATCACGGTCTGCTGAAAAAACGCAGCTAATGATTAAAAAGCGGATTCATTTGAGAAGAGCAAAGGCATTTTATGAGTACATAAAAATGGATGTTCCTCATTCTGTTAGACTTTGCTTTGATTTTCAACAAATGCGTGATCTTACTTATTACAATTTGACAAAGACAAATTAAGTTTTATAACTTTTGTATTACTGATCCAAAAACTTAAAACCTCATGTTCTATACATGGACAAAGGAGCAGGCAGAAAAAGGCAGTATGGAAATATTATCGGCCCTCTTTAACTATTTGACAGAAGGTGATTTTCAAGGCTGTTCTGTACTAAGATTGTTTAGCGATGGTTGTATTTCACAAAATAAAAACAATATTGTTCTGAGAAGACTTTGGAAACACACAAAACATCAATCCAAAATATTTTATTGTATTTCCCTGTACGCGGACAGAAGAGAAAGGAGTAAGGAGAAGAGTATTTTATATCTTTGAGAAAGAAAGAAAAAAGAACCTTAGACAAGTGAAACTAGAAGAACTACCACTTCATCATGTGTTAACCAAAGAAAAGACCAAAGACGTTGACAAACTTTTGAAAAAAATGTTTGAAGAGGACTGATCTACTTCTGATCCACGGTTGGTACAAGAGTTTGATTTTTGATAAACCCACTACAGCAGCTGCTGGTGTAGAGCAGGAAAAATGTGTGACTGCCTCGACGATGAGCGCTGTGACTAGCATGTTTAAAAATCTGTTTGTTGCAATAACTTCCTATTATGACAATGTTTGTCACAGGTAAGGCCTATATTATTATTTTATAAAAGTAAAAGTTTATTCAGAAAACTATTTAAACATTTAACATTGCTTTATTACTTTATTTACATGTAAATTAGCTTATGTACACAACATTTTACATGCAAAACAACTTATTTCCACTGAGTTCGTGCAAAACGTTTTATTGTGAGAACAAAATCAATTTTTTAAACTATTTTTAGCTACCCTAACTGAAATGAGTATTTTAATCGCATGCTTGAAACCAATACTATTGCATAACATTGATTAGAACTCATTATCCTTTTTTAGAACAAAGTTTTTCGCCCTTACTGAAAAATTACTTATTCGTGACTTAAGCTTGCTTGCATTTTACCTCTTCAAATATTGTACCAAAATATTATTGGCAGTAAATGAAACACCTTCTTAACTCAAAAATATAGATTGCAGATACCCCCTTTTCGCTTAGTAGAGCAGTATATGAATAAAAGTATAGAAGTTTCTGAAAATAAAGTTAGGCAGACATGAACACACTATTATTATTATAAAAGCTTCTGCAATTTTTATAGCATATAAAATTGTTCTGCTCAAATATTTATGGTTTTACGACGGCAGTAAAAAAGCTGTTAAAATGACGTTTTAAAAGAAAGCAAATCCTAAAGCATAGCTGCATTCAATTTATTTTCCTTGGGATACTAAAGCAATCAAACATAATCTCATCAAAGCCTCACCGCTTTGTGCTCACCAAAGCAAAAATATTATCACGAGCGACAGAATTCTAGAAGAATGAACCGCGACTGTGAAACGAACCTGTTTTAGCTTATTCAATCAAACACAAACAAAGATAAAGATAAAAAGTGAGTGGATGTGAAATGAAAAATTAAATCGCCAGGAAAAATAACACAACAGTAAAAATGTATTGATGAGTCTTGATTAAGTATGTGGTCGTAAAACAAACACTGTTTTCAATTTGCAGTGTATTTATGTATTGTATTGCAATGCGTTTCGGTAAACATGAATGTCATCAGAAGTTTAAATTAAAATTATCCTATTCATCACCCAAAAATATTACAATAATAAGAATAAAGTAAATAAATTTAAAAAAATCCATTTTTAATAAAAATTGGGTTCCAAATTTTCACCGGACTAGAAGACCAAAACGTCTTAAGTTAAAGAAGTAAATTTTCCAGGAACGAATTATTTCTATGTTTGAGAATATAATTAAATGTTAGTTTGGAATAGAATCAGTCATGTACTACATGACTTACCTAAGTACTTTTGTAAAATTCATGTGGGAGACAACTTCATATTATTATTCATTTGTAAATTTATTGATAATCAGAGCTTGTCTTTAAGATGTCAGCAAAGGTTTAATAACTATCTAAGTACATAATTAAAAATTAATTTTTAATCATCAAAATCAATTATTCACATTTTTGTCAAAATTTGAAAAGTAAAGTTAAAAAATCTTTCAAATAAAAGGCTATAGTTCATCATACACTACAATATTATTATATTTAGAACCATTTTGCACATTGGTAAATGCAGCATTATAAAAGTCTTTTGAACTTTCAGATAATAAAATAAATTTGAGGTTTTCCACAACTTTTTTCTTCTTTTCATTTACATGATTCCCTAATGGCATATACTTCACTGTACTGTGCACTCCCAGCAAATTGCAATCTTTTTTTATAACTTAAAAGGTACTATAATCACCACAGTAGGTATTTTTAGCTTTAATGTCTTTATTACTTTTATTTGAAAATGAAAAACCTCGTTATTCACGCATTAAAAAAAAGCTTCTTCAATAAAACTTTAGCAGCTTCTGCAGCATCCATGAAAACAAAAAGTTCCCAGTCTTTTCCTAAAACTTTAACTGTACCTGAAGATACAAACACTTTGTAGTACGCCTCTGGTTCAACTTTTGTTTCTTTTCTTTAAATTTTTTTTTTAAACGTCCAAATACTCTATCAGGAGGCATATAGCTATCTCCCGAGTGGAAAGCAATGCTGAATATCACTAAACGCTTTGGAAGTCTGCACATAACTAAATAGGAAACCCAAAACATTTTGATTTTTATTTTGTCCACTGCAAGCATCAGAAAACAGTTAAATGATTTCGCTGAAACATTTTTATACTTGTCTTTCAAAATGCCTAAAACGTTATACATCGCTGAAACTACTTCATTGGAGCCTCGCCCACTCTGGCTTTCAATCCATGTGTACACAAAAGTATTAGTAGAATCTTCTAGTAGTGTATTTTCCATCAATACAAAAGTAAGGTTATAAACTCAAATTTGTCTAAAATAAAATACCTCACCAACTATTAGTTTTGGAAGAGGCTGGTTTTGTCAAAAGATACCTTAACTACATTAGCTTTATATTTTTTTAAGCAGTTTATAAAATTTCTTAGCTCCTAACTAGTGCAATCTGTACTTAGTAATAAGAAAATCTTTTTCTTCAAGGTCTTTGCATAAATTTATTTCACTTTTTGTTAGATCACAAAATGAACAAACTGTCTGTCTTTGGACTGCAAAACTTTAGATTGAATTTCGTCTGGAAGATCTTTAAGAACTTTAAGTAAAATGCAAATGACTTTTTCTGTTCTTTTTATGTTAGATCACAAAATAAACAAACGTCTGTCTTTGGACTGCCAAACGTTAGATTGAATTTCATCTAGAGGATTTTGAAGAACTTTGAGTAAGATGCAAGTGACTTATTCTGTTCTTTTTGAGTCTGTTTCCAAACACGCCACAATTGTTTAATAGATAACTCAGGGTTAAGGTAACCGCGAACGCTCTTAACCCGACTATAATGACTTTCACAGCACTTTACTAATTTTTTGAAATCAATCATTGATAGAGCTGTACTTGAATCTTTGGGTTTTATCCTAGCTCCACCTCGCTCTTCCCGATATTCTACTGACTCTTTTAAAGCTTTAGCTAATCGATTCAATCTTTTTGGTGAAAACTGTGTGATGGACAGGAATGTAGAATTACACACACTTAATAAAACACCATTTGTCTCATATGAAGTATTTTGTAACTGTTCGAAATCGTGGATTTGTTTTATTTCTAGGCGTATGTTGCTTAGACTCTTGATTCAGAAGGTATTTGAATACGAAGTTGTTCAGCAGCAGTGTTATGTGAGCAGATTTTATCATAAAAGCTACTTACAAGTATCACCTTTATGAGCCCAAACAATGCGAGGATCTGGATAAGCTTCTTTACTATTTTTTGCGTTTTCTTGCAATTTTTGTTCAACAGGTTTTCATTTTTCTCTCGCTTCCTCTTCTTGGCACTATTAATGTCGTTTACAGATACCGAAAAATCACTTGTTAGAAAATCTAAACTCATTTTATACCTATAACACACGTTTTCGATTACTCGCTTGTTTCACCTCAAATAGTCAACATAACCAAAGCAAGCAAGCAAGCAAGCAATTTAATTAAACCCAGCCTGTGAGAAATGTTCACCCCTAAGAATTACGTTCGGGTGTAACAATTCATTGGAGCGAGGTGTATTAACTCGAGTAAAAACAGGAGTCACTCCACCGCGCTCGAATGCTCCAGACCATCCCTTTCTCCCCTATAGCACTCTGATGCGCGATAGGGGCACAACTATCAGCCAAATGCTCTTCATGTGGAGATCCTGGGTAATAGAACCCCAACATGGTTTCCTAACCGAATTCAAAACTCAGGACAGCGCATTGTCGCTATATTCCTGTTATCTTAATGTGGCTTATCCGCGAACTAAAATAACATAACCAAAAACTCATAGCAAACAGATGCCGACAGCTGGAATCGCGCATGCGCAAACATTCAACAGCTGACTTATGCCTGTTTGGAAAAGAACAATGCATGACTAAAGCACTTTTGGAAAAACACTACTGATTTGATTTGTAATCTGTATAGTATACAGGAAAATAGTATTATTATTGAGTATAAAGTCAAAAGTCAACACCAGAGGAACAATAATAACAAAAAGTGTACAAATATTGGCATTTACAGATGATGTTGATATCATAGCCAGAAGCGAAAGAGAGATGATAGAAGCATTTAATGCGATAGAAAGAGCGGCACAAAACAGTGGCCTAAACATTAATGAAATAAAAACCAAATACATGAAGGTCAGTAAATCGACAGGCCAAAGAAACCTACAGAATCTGACAATAGGAGACTATAACATCGAAAGCGTGAAAAATTTTACATACCTAGGTTCACTAGTTACCGCAGATAACAATGTCAGTGAAGAAGTTAAGAGAAGAATACATATCGCTAATAAAACATATAATGGACTAATTAAACATCTAATATCTAACAACATCACAAGAAACACCAAATGCAAAATATACAAAACCCTGATAAAACCGGTCCTTGTATATGGATCAGAGACATGGACACTATCGAAAAGCGATGAAAACCTATTAGGCACATTTGAACGAAAAATCCTTAGACACATATATAAGGGGGTAAAGGAAAATGACATATGGCGCAGAAGATATAACTTTGAACTGTACACAGCATACAACGAACCCGAGATCATAACATCCATAAAGATCGGACGTCTGCGCTGGATGGGCCATGTTGAACGAATGTTGGAGACTGAAACAATAAAACATATTATGAGACAAACACCAGTAGGAAGAAGGTCAAAGGAAAGACCCAAACTTAGATACATGGAACAAGTGGAACAAGATCTGAAAACACTTAAGATTACCAACTGGAAAAACAAAGCAAGGATCAGAACAGAATGGCGGAAAATCCTAGAACAAGCCAGGACCCAGAAAGGGTTGTCGAGCTACTGATGATGATGATGATAGTATACTTGACTTAAGCTGTAATGGCATAAATTGTTTTTCTAATGTTAGAAATTATACTCTCGAATCATGTCCAACTAAAACCTCGAAATGTGAAAAAAAAATGACTTAAGTCCTTTTGAAATCCACCTTGTCGACATTTTAACATGTGTCAATATCTTTAGCTGTCTTTCTTTTCTTCTCTGGTTGTTTTTCAAGTGCTTGTCTGGTTATATTGCATTTATCTTTCCTCAAACTTTGGCCAATCCATTTCCATTTTTTTTGACTGTTGTAGATATGTTACTTTACTTTGTTATTTCCCATAGCTTTGTATTAGTTATTCTGTTAGGCCAGTATATTTCAGGATTTTTCTTAAAAGTTTCCATGTTTCTGCTCGGTAAAGTAGTATACTTTTGATGCAACTATTAAAAATTTTAATTTTCGTTTTTTTTTTTAATTTCGTTTCTTTGAAAATTTTTATTTAAACCGTTGAATGCACGTTGAGCCTTTATATTCTCGTATGTGTATCCTTTACGTCTAAGGTGGGTAGGCCATGTTATGCGGATGGAGCAAACCGACCCAGCTAGAAAAACGCTCCTTGATAGACCTATTGGTCAAAGAAGAAGAGGAAGACCCAGAACAAGATTCCTAGATAACATCGATGAAGACATGAGAAATATGGAAATACGTGCTTGGCGGAGGAAGGCGATGGATAGGGACGACTGGAGAAAAATTCTTGGGGAGGCTAGGACCCACACAGGGTTGTAAAGCCAAAATGATGATGATGATGTGTATCCTTTTTGTTCTGTGTCTAAGTTCCTTTCCATAACTGATCCCAAATATGTGAACTTGTCTACCTCTTCTTCTTCCTTACCATTTATCATTATTTTATTACTTGGGTGTTATATTTTTTTTTTAGATTTTAGTTTTTAGTGTTTATTCGAAGTTTAATTGTGTCCACTTGTAAATTTTTGTTTGCATATGACTTCGGTGTTCAGTTGGTAGGCAAATGTCATCCGCAAATTCAAGATCTCTTAGCTGTTTAAATAGATTCCATCTGATGCCTGATGATTTTCAGTGGTATCCCATATTATCTTAGGATTTTCCACATTTGTACGTTATTAACGCGGTCAAAGGCCTTTTTAAAGACGATAAAACTTATTTTTCTAAATTTTTCGATATTGTTAATTCCTGCAGCTTTTCCATTCTTTAAAATTTTTAGTGGATTTTCAATTTCTTTCCTTGTATTTTTTTTTAATATTCACTTCTAGCTCTTGTGACCCTTCTTCATCTTCTATAGGGTTTTTCTTCTTCATATTTTCATCTCATATGCTGTTATTGGAAACGCGTCATCAGCATCGCATATTATCTTTATTAACTGGTGTTATTTCATGTTTAGCATATATTTCCAAATTTAATACAAGTGTGCACCAAGAGTAGAAAGTGAACTAGAGGAACTTAAAAAGTTCTACGCAGATGTAAACTGTCACTGACCAACTCAAGACTAGAGATCTCACCTGATGGGTGACATTAATGTTAAGATAAGAAAAGGCAGAGAAAGTAACATTATTGGAGAGTTTGGACTGGGCGATAGAAATGAAAGAGGAAACGATTTTGCAGATTTTTACAAAAAATATAATCTATGTATAATGAATACCTTTTTTAAACTACCTAAACGGAGATTATATCCGTAAAAATCTCCAGCAAATATCCCCTAAATATCGTAAGAAAATAAATTAACTACATAATTATTAGTTAGCGCTACATAAATATAGTAAAATCTCTAAGGAGGGGGTATTGGAACCAAATCAAAACGATTATAAACATCTTAACTACAGACTTTAAAGATAACCATCGAACATCGAAAAAAGCAACAGTAAATGAACGATGAGATTTTGAATCTAATGGAAAAAAGACACAAATTTAAAAATCAAAAAAAAAATCGAAATATATATAAACAAATTAATAAGGACTCAGATAGGAGCTGCAATAGAAACATACTTATACGAAAATAAATGTTTGGAAATGGAAGAGTTACAGAGAAAATATGATGTATTTAATATGTATAAAAAAATAAAAGAAGTACCGGGTCAGTACAAAAAACAAACAAATAACATTGTTGATAGAGACAGGAAACTGTTTTGGATAAAATAGACAGATGAAAAGAATGCATTGAGAAACTATTAAATAATAAGAGAGGTCTGATATTGAAATTAAAGAAGTAATAACAGGACTTGACATCACTATGGACAAAATTAAACCAGAAATACTACTAGCGAAGACCAGAAAAGCGACGGGGCCGGTTGAAATACCGACGAAAATAATAAAGCTCTTCAAAAGTTTAGGTAAAAGATCTCTTCTTTATCTTTTTAATAAAATTTATGAAACTGGCTACATACCAAAGGTTTGGTTGCTATCGACCTAAAAAAGCAAATGCGAAGAGATGTAGTGACTACCGAACCATGAGCTTGATGAGCCATGTATTAACAATATTTCTTCAAATTTTGCACTCGAGGATGTATAAAAACCATCCAGTTTATATTTGCTTTCTTGACTTTGAGAAGGCCTGTGTAAAATATACTGAAATGATAGCCATTCTTCACCAGGTAGGTATTGATGATAAAGACCTGCGTCTCATTAGAAATCTTTACTGAAATCAGTGTGCAAACACCAGGATTGGCCTGACTAATTGTGAAGAGTTTTGAATATGAAGAGGAGTAAGACGGGGCTGCAGAACAACTGGAGAGAACCAAAAGTATCACTTATTTTGGTTGTAATCTAAATGAGAACTGGGACATGGGCAAACAAATTAGAATACGTATAGAGGAGGTCTGAGCTGCATTTTTAAGTCTAAGAAAATCTTATGTAGAAACAATATTACTTTAAGACTAAAAATTATATTGGTAACATGTTATATGTGTCCTCTATTTTTTCATGTGTTGTCGAAGGTTGGACTTTAACAGATACACTTTTACAAAAACTTAAAGCCTCTGAAATCTAGGTATAATCTGAGAGTTCTGCAAATAAGCTGGGTAGATAGAGTTCGTAACGAGGTTGTTTTCCAGCGGATGGGAAACGTTATGGAAGTGGTCAGTATAGTCAAAAATCGCAAACTAGACTATACTGGCCATGTTATGAGTCACCTAGAGAAATATAATATTCTTCATTAAATAATACAAGGCAAGATATATGAAAGAAGAGGGCGAGGTCGAAAAAGAATGTCATGACTTAGAAACTTGAGAGAATGGTTCTCTGCATCCTTTTTCCGAGTTGCCGTCAACAAAATTAGTATGGCGAATTCAATAGCAATGCACGATAATCGAGCAGGGCGCAAAATAAAAAATACTCCACAAGGAAGGATGGAGGGGTACTGGAGAGAAATATGTCTTTAGCTGTGGTTGGTGAAATTCTTTATGATATTTTTCTTAAGGACAACTACTATAGTTATATTAATTGAATTCTTGAAATTGTTATTGATGATATATTGTGGATGAAGAAGTCATAGATCTAGATAATTGTGGCTTTTGGAGGAGGCATTTGTTATCTGAAGGAATATTAACAGTATACCTTAATCTATTTCCCCATAGTTTGATACCCAAAATTTAGACTGGCTTAGGATGATATTGTATATCAATGTTTGATTTTATAACGGAGTAAGAAATAAAGATACAACAGAAAAATTTAAAGGTAATTGTCAAACACTATCAAAAATTAATCATTGATAGGGACATGTAGAAATAAAAACAAAAAACTAAGACGAAAATTGCAGTAAAAAGTAACATGAATAGAGATGAAAAAATATCAAAACATAAAATAGAAAAATCATATTAAAACAATGAAAAAATTCGACAATAAAAATTGGATAATTCAACGTGGACACCGTTCAAAAGACACCAAATTGATGTTGAAGTAATTTAAGAGATTAGATGGGTAGAACAAAGATAAATAAATAAGAAAAATTACTCTTTATTTGCTTTTATAACTATGTTTTAAATAAAAAATAAAATTATACAATTTACACCAATATATAAACAGTATTGTAACACCAATACATAAAGCAGTAATTCTACATGATTTAACTGAAAGGGCTGTTGAAGAGGAAAAAGTAGGAGAAACTTAAGAAATTGAACATCTACGTATCCAAAGAGGACAAAATACTGGTAATGAGAGATTTTAACGCCTATGTAGGAAAGTAAGAGTACATTATCCAAGTAGCAGGTAGACACACACAGCATAAAAAATAAATATTAATAATCAAAGACTACGTAACTTAGCAGCTAGTATTAATGTAGTTAGACCATTTCGTGGTTACTGCAAAGTTAAGAAAACAAGTCACAAGCAAGCTAAAAACATGTCAACAAAAGACAAATGGCATGTAAAAAAGCTATATATGACAGACAGAGGAATTAAATATATAGAAGAGATGAATAAAATACTGAATAAACAGTTTAAACATACAAAAAATGTAGAAGCAATATAGAAAAATATAAAAAATGTATATAATAATATGTATATATAGCAGCTATTGAACACACAAAGATAAAAAGAAATCACAAAAAACGAACATAGAAATAAGACAAAAGAAAATCAGAACAATTGGGAAGGCATATGCGGAAAAATACAACAAATTAGGAATCAAGCAAGACCTCCATGGAGGCTTGGTATTAGCTGAGTTAGCTACGATATACCGAGATAAAAAAACAGGAAAGTAACAAGAAAGTTAAAAACTGTTTCAAAAAGAAAAATAGACGACTAAGAGATCTACAGATAGAAAATAAATTTCTTGACTAAAAGAACTGAAATTTGACTAGAATACAAAAGTCAGGACAACTTTTTCTTTTAAGTATCTCGTGCTTATTTTATGTTCGCATATTTTAAGGAATACAATAATATATGCGGCTTTTCATTCCTGTTTTAATGAAATATTTTAAAAATAATTACTCAGCCTTCTTAATTGGGGAAAATTTAAAAGGAAATATTCCCTATCTAGTAGTTCTAAAAATATTATTGATTTCGACCTATTTAATTGTTTTGGTGAAATTGGACGGTTTAAAATTTAAATTAGAGTTTGAATTTCAAATTTAGCAGAGCTGGATATACCCTATCAGAACTTCGACGGTCCAATCCATTCTGTGCACACTATTATGTGTACTGGTTTATAGTTCTCTTTGTTTTTAATAAATGTTGAACTTCTGGGATGACGATTTATCCTCAAGTAATTAGATTTTAGAAAGCTAAATAGATATTTATAGTTAAACAAAAACGAAAATGTAGTATGGTGTTTTTTACATATTCTGACAGACGAAACTTTTTGTATTTTTAATTTTACAACAGCTTCGTATTTGTATTTTTTCTTATTCTTGTTATATCCTTATTGTTCAATCACAAATTAACCCCTTAGTTTGTAATCTCAAATTATTCTTAACTTCTTAATCTATTATAGTTTCACCGTATATAAGTGACATTGTGAAAATGATATCGAGTAATACTTTAATAATTAAAGTCCATTCACCTGTTAATGAATTGTCGAATAATATATTGTTTCTAATTGAACTTCCTAAGTGTTGCAATGATGGCCTAGATTAAATTGTAATGTAAGCTAATAGTGCAAAGTTGGTATGGTATAATAGGAAGCAATAACCTCTGTGCTTAGGTATGAAATATTTGTGAGATTATAAATTGGGGATTTGAGCTCATGTGAGCGCAGTCTACTACAGTCAATCATAAGTAGTTACCTAACGAACATCATATTGTATAATTACCAGTAGCTGTCAATAAATCAACACTTTTACTTTACAACTTTAACCTTTTATTATACCTATCATCGTCGATCGACAAGAAGCGGACAAAGGGGCATTTACAAACTGATTCGAACCTCAAATCTACGTTCGAAACTTTTCACTTATTACTTGTCATATTACTGTCAGGGGTTCTGACTCTTTTTTCTTTTTTTTGTCCATGTTCGTTATTTGTTTACTTTTTTTCAGTGTTCTCTTTTATTTTCCACATCCTTTATTTATTAAATCCATTTTTCCTAAATCTAACTTTGATTTTTACTGTCCAAATATGATCACATAACTTTTGTTGAGTGTCTTTTTATATAAATTTTTCCGTATTAGTTTTTTAGCTATTATTTTTTAATGTCTCTATTAATGTATTAATATTTTTCATTTTGCTTTGAATTAGTACATAATGAGTTTTCCTTTTGACCTTTATTTCTATATTCTTACATTCTAAAATTATACCGTTAAAACTATTAAATCATCCTGTTAAATATGTATATCAAATAAGAATAGTGCGTTAATTTTACAATTATTCATTGTACTTTGTATACTTTGACAAGAAAATAAACCGATTTTAAAGCTGCCAACTGTTGGGATAATATACAATTTTAGCGACGTGGTTATATTTTTGTTTTTTTTTTTAGGATTTAATCTCGTTGTGTGAAGTTCGTAATCACTCAATCTTGCCTTACTAAAATACTAAAAAACTACTTAAAATATAAGTTTCGTATTTTACAAGATAATACTTCTGGTCCATGGTACAATGAATACACAAGGTATGATATTGCGCATGACATTTGACAGCTGGCCCAGGAGTGTGACGTAGTTAAGATCGCCTGAACCACCTCGAACCCATTATTATAGCTTAACGTACACATTAATTTTGAAATTATGGTTAAAAAGTGATCTAATTTTTTTTTAAATGTTTTGTTTTGGTTATAATTGAATAAAAAATATATTTTCAGTAGCGTAAAACCTTTACTTCTCTTAGAGATTCAGGCAAAATATTTATTTTTGTTTTCATACATATACTAATAATATAAGTACTCTTTTTGTATGCAAATCCCTTGAAATTTAAAAATTTTCTGCAGAGGAAATACTGTGAATAGGTAAATAGTAGTAGATTTGCTTATTCTGATTCACTGTCATTCACTTCCAAGCAGTTTTACTGAAATAAAAACAAAATAGAGTACAATAGAGAAAAATCTGTTTTACAATTCAATATGGTATTTTAGATGAGTTATAATAAAATTTAGTAAAATAAAAAATATACACATTACTATAACCTACCGATTATTATATGCAAAATTTACTTATCAAACAATATAATAATATGAAAATAAGACACAAATTAGTTCAAACGCAAAACACAATAAATATCGACTTCAGACGACTTTACACCGGCAAGACAGAAAGCTTGTATAAAAACAAAAGTTTAATACAAAACAAAACAATAATATCGGTTATCAATGGTGACTATTGCAAATTGCAAGTTATGAGATAATAAATATATTTTAAAGTATCTTAATACTAACTGAGTCATCCATTTTATAATAGAAAAATAATTTAGATATATGCTTATATATGTGTCTTTATACAAATGGTGTTTAGTTACTATTTATTTATACTGTATAGTATATAGTATATAGTAGTTATTTGCCATTGTATATCTGGTTTTGTACCTTTTGTACGTTGTTGCAATAGTGACAATGAAGATAATATCTTTAGGTTTCATACATTTCCTAAAGATAGCGTGACCAGAAAACTGTGGATTATATCTTGTTGTAGATAGGATAATTTTAATTGTAATACTGCAAGAATTTGTTATACACATTTTAAAACTGAAGATTACCAAAGAAATCTACAACAGGAACTTTTAAATTACGTTTCTAAAAAGGGTCTAAAACTCAAACCTGAGGCAGTACCTAGTCTTTATTTGCCTAAATCAACATCGGCTACCCTTTTAACCAACCAAAAGAAACGCGTACAAGGAGGCGAACACAGAGAGTCCAAAAAGTATGTTGAGCAGCTTCTTACTATTTCTAGGTCAACGACGTAAGTCTAAATCTTTATTTTTATTAATTATTAGTCATGAAACCTTAATGGTTTTTTCATATCGATTTGTTAAGTAAGAAATTAGCCTCAGCCAGCTATGCAATTTGCAATAAGAACTGTTTCGGAGGAAATCAATTTAGCATCTTCCAAAATAACATATTTTTCTTTGTTAAATCATGTTATCATTATTAAAATATACAATGTTATTATTATAAACAATACCAAGATAATTTTATGTGTGAATATTACAAAAATGTCATTTTAAATGTTGTGCAATATTGTGTGCCCTCACTACACTCATATTCGATGGCCAGCTAGCTCATTCGATATAAATAAAGTTGACCTTGTCATTATTTATTTTGATTATGTGTTTAGTTCAGTAGGTATATATACGTACAAATTTTGTGTACCTCCATTACCACTTTTCTGTATCTTTTTAAACATCTGAAATATCGAACTCTGGAGTATAAGTTAATTAACCTGTACCTACGTGTAATAAAAGATCATTAAAACTTGTCTTATAAAGGATATCTATGTTTTATAAAGGATAAATATTATAATAACATAATTTTATCATCTCTTTATAATTACTATAATTAAATTAGCCAAATTATATAAAAAAAACTTAAAATTAAAAGTCTTTCCTATACAACTACATTCCAATGTTGCGGGAATAAGCGATCTTGACTACGTCATGCGCGAACGCGAACCGATTTTGGAACATTATGTATCATACCTTGTGTATTCATTGTATCATGCTTCTGGCCAAACAAAAAAAAATCGTGAATGCGGTCGTATTGGAGGCCTACACGTGCTAATGTTTATATTCCCTGCATCGCTTATTGAAATTTTGTCTGATAATTTCTTATTTTATTAATCTTTCCCGCTTTTTATAAAGTTCTCGCATTCCATGTACTGATTTTTAATTTCTAGTTAAATTTTGTCACAGCGCTTTTAAATATTGGTGACCTGTGAGAACCCTTAGCCTATCTGAGTTTTCTGCTTACCGAATTTTGGTTTGTACGATTCATAATTAGTAAAATTATTGGGTTGTAATCCTAGTACCTAGTATAACAACTGCTTATACTAAAGTGGGTTTAAAATAAAATTAATGCTTTAAAATTGGTTTTAATAAAACACCAAGAACAGGTGTGCAAAAAACTGGAGAAAACTACGAACGGAAAAAGTTTGTAAAAGTTCATCAAGCAAACTATACGGTTATGTTACACTTTCATGTATATCTAAATTATTTCACTGACCCGTTCTTTAATTAAAAAGTTGGCTTGTAGTCGTTGAAAACGGACCGGTGAAGTATTTGTTTTTGTACATTTCACTCCGATTGCTTTCGAAACTAATTGTATAAATTCAGTTACAAAGTTTGGTGTGTCGGCTAGAGGTGCATAGTGCTACTTTGTAGCTGTTATACTCATTTCTAATCGCAGACTGTTTTAGCCTGATACAATCCTCTACTAAAATAAAAAAAAACGTTTTAAAAAGTATGTTTTGATGTTTTATGTGCGAAGTTTTATGTTTCAATTTATCTGATTATTTATGGACACTGAACGAAAACTGTTAATGATGTGAAATGTTTCTTAGTACGTTCAAAATAAAGGCTTTAAAAACATATCAAATACAAAAAGAATTAAGAATACGCTTTATTATCGATTATTATATATAAAGTAACTGCGTAAATTGAGTTTTTTCTTCTTATAGTGGTAATAAAGGTTGGCTATAATCATTGCAAATTTTTTCAGGACCCCTTTTTCGTCAATGTTACCCTTTTTAACTAGCAGTAATAACTCGTACTTCTCATTTTTAAATATGTGTTCCAAATATAATGTATTTCTTCTTTTAATGGTGGTCACAAGTTCTCTGTCTCTTCCCATTCTGTAAACACTATTTAGCTCGTAATATGATCGGTTCATGGTATTTTCAAAATTCTTCTAAAAAGCCACATCTCAAAAATATCATAAATCGATATGAAATTAATATAATAGACGTAATACATAATAGCGTCTGTGTCCAGAGGATCGGCTAAAATACAAACCAGAGAAGGCAACGGGAAACCACTCTGGTATATATTTCCCAAGAAAACTACAATGAAAGCACAAACAGAAATGGCCCCTAGTCCCCGGCAGATCTTAGATGATCAAGGGGTGCGAAGAATCCCCGGGAGGAATAGCCTAAATATTTTAAATACAAACTTTAAGATTGCAACATGGAACGTTAGAAGTCTGTTCGAATCAGGAAAACTAGCAAATGCATGCCACGAAATGAAACGTTTAGGGTTGCAGATATTGGGTTTGAGTGAAGTTAGATGGCCAGGTTCAGGTAAAGTTAAAACCATGAACAAAACTTTCTATTACTCGGGTAATAATGATCCGGTTCATCGTAACGGGGTTGGAATAATTTTAGAAGACAAATATAACAATGCCGTCACAAACTTTGTGCCATTTTCGGACCGATGTCTTCTTATTCAACTATCCGGAAAGCCAGTAAATATTAACATCATTCAAACTTATGCCCCTACGGCCGATAAACCCATAGAAGAGCTAGAAGCGTGGTATGCTGACGTGGAAAAACTTATAAAGATGACCAAAAAACAAGACCTAACATTTATCCTAGGTGACTTCAATGCTAAGTTAGGTAGAGGAAAAGTTTCTGGATTGATTGGAGACTTCGGACTTGGAACAAGGAACGACAGGGGAGAGAGAATGACAGAATTCTGCCAACAACACAACATGGTAGCGACAAATACATGGTTTAAATTACACCCTCGCAGATTGTACACTTGGACTTAACCACAACACAATGAAAACAGAATCATCCGTAACCAAATAGATTACATATTGGTCAACAAAAGATATCACAATGCAATCATCAGTGCAAAAACATATCCTGGAACTGACATCAATTCCGATCATAATCCTGTTGTTGCAAAAGTTCGCGCAAGATGGAAACTAATAAAGAAGCAAAAACCTCAACACCAACTATTAGACATCCAATTATTGAAAAACGACACCATATATCAGACAGTAAATAAAGAATTAAACAAAAATTTAGGAAATATCGACCACAATAGAATTAGCGAGTACGATGACATAAACGTTCTGTGGAAAACTATTAAAGAACAAATGAACAATGTAACGGAAAAACATCTAAAAGTAACACCTAGAAATAACAAACAGGAATGGATGACAGAAGAGATTTTACAATTAATGAACAAACGAAGAGAATCCAAAGGAAAAAATGACAAGGACGGAGAATACAAAAGACTAAATAGAATAATTCGAAAAAAAATAACCGAAGCAAAAGAGAAATGGCTGGAAACAAAATGCGTGGAAATAGAAGAACTACAACAAAGGCACGATTTTTTTTAATTTACATAAAAGGGTAAAAGAGTTTACATCGACTACCAAGAGAACGACTTTTCACACCATGCTGAACACGGATGGCAAACTGCTAGAATCAACGGAAGACACACTGAAAGAATGGGAAAACTATATTAAAATTCTTTTTCACGACATACGAGAAGAACCAAGATTGGAAAATAACAACGAAGGGCCAACAATTCTGAAATCTGAAATCATAAATGCAATTAATCATCTTAAAACAAATAAAAGCCCAGGTCCAGACGGAATATACCCAGAAACGTTAAAATTAATCAGCGAAGAAAATATCGAAATATTTGTCCTTTTATTCAATCGCATTTATGATACAGGTAAAATACCCCAAGATTGGCTGGAGTCAATATTCATCCCACTACCAAAAAAGCCAAACCCACAACACTGCGATGAGTTCCGTCTGATAAGCCTTATGAGTCATGCAGTAAAAGTCCTACTAAAAATCGTACATAATCGTATCTATAGAAAGTGCGAAACAATCATCGGAGACGATCAGTTTGGATTCAGAGCCGGCATGGGAACGAGAGAAGCCCTGTTCAGTTTACTAGTTCTCGCCCAAAAATGCTACGACCAACAGAAAGATATATTTATATGCTTTATAGACTTCGAAAAAGCATTTGATAGAGTAAGACACGACCTACTATTAGAACGTTTGCAAGAAGTCGGTTTAGATGGAAAAGACATCAATATCTTAAAAAACTTGTACTGGAACCAAAACGCCAGAGTTAGGATCGAAGGTTCCACATCCGCAGAAGTAGAAATTAGGAGGGGAGTTAGACAATGATGTGTTCTGTCGCCTCTGCTGTTTAATCTTTACTCCGAGTTTCTATTTAAAGAAGCATTGGAGGATTCCAAGGATGGAGTCAAGGTGAATGGCGTAAATATCAACAGTATCAGATACGCCGATGATACAGTGTTAATTGCGGATTCCGACGTAGGTCTACAACGACTCATCGACAAGACCAACTCGACCTGTGAGCAATTTGGTATGAAAATAAACATTAAAAAAACCAAAGTGATGTCAATCCGAAAAAATCAAAACGTACCTCAACCTTGCACAATAAATGGGCACATTTTAGAACAGGTCAATAGATTTAAGTACCTGGGATGTTGGATCGATAGCAGCCTAAATCCTGATCTAGAAATAAGATCGAGAATAGAACAGGCCAGAAAATCTTTCGAAAAAATAAAAAAACTGCTTTGTGATTCTCGAATAAAACTCGAAATTCGACTACGTTTATCAAAATGCTACGTCTGGTCGACTCTTCTATATGCAGTTGAAACGTGGACTCTAAAAACATCAACCGTAAATAAATTGGAGGCCTTTGAAATGTGGATCTACCGGAGAATGCTTAAAATTTCATGGACATCGCATACCTCAAACGAAGAAGTGCTGCATAGAATAGGCAAGGAAAGAGAACTTTTTAACACAGTAAAAGTTAGAAAAACATCATACCTAGGCCACATACTGAGAAATAATAAGTACCAATATGCCCAACTTATAGTGAAAGGAAAAATCGAGGGAAAGAGAGGCCTAGGAAGGAAAAGACTATCGTGGCTCAGAAACATCCGACAATGGACAGGGCTAAATTTTGAACAGCTAATAAGAACAGCTGAAGATAGAGAAGATTTTAAAATTGTAGTAGCCAACCTCCATTGAGGAGAGGGCACTTTAAGAAGAAGAAGACGTAATACAAAGGTTAAAATATCTGAATACATATAACAATAAAGTAAATTATCAAAAGAAGCTCAATTAAGAATGAAATTAATATACGAATGGTAATGAAACGAATATAATAATTGAAGGGCTTATTGTGAAATAATGATAAGCCACAAAATGTTGATCAGCAGTAAATCAGTGTTAAAGTTTAAGTAAAAATTATAAAATCAGAAACAAATTTATTTTACATTTGACTGGTTTAATTGAAACAAGTATGTAATCATCTATAATACAAACTACAAAAAAAACATAAAATTGGTATGCTCAAAAACACATAATTAACATTTTTTATATGGCTTGTCATGCTATGACAAAAAAAAAACAAACAATTTTTGATATATTATGAACCAACTTTTTTTTTTTTTGTCGTTTTTATAGAGGGGGTGTCTGGAATCTTCAAAAGACATCTCAGTCCAGGACGCCGCCTGGCTAACTTTAGTGCAGGATTCGTTCTTCGTACTACCGGCCATAGTTCCCGAGGTACTTTAAAATGCCCTCTCGTCGCCGAGTCTACGCCAAACGCCTACCTGCTAAACCAGACCATCCTCTGTCATCCAGCGATCCGGAAGCGGAATGGCCGCTGTAAGGCCGGCATCACTTCCGAAGCACTACCTTTATTCATTCATTCTCCATTCATACACACCCACACTCTATTCATCAGCAAGGAGGCTTCCTGTCTCGTTCCAGGTAGCGCGTAGAAGACACTCATCGCTCTTAGTTCGGCATCATTCCCAGATGGGCATTTCCTCCTTCCGCACAGTCTGACTCACGCATTCTAACTCATACAGTGTGACCCACTTTTCTAGCTTCACCTTTCAGCATCATTCATTCTTACCTTTAGCGTTGGTCCAGCTGTCTTTCTTCCTCTTCCTTTTTCTTGATCACTGCACGGATATAGCTGTGTATGTTAGTCCCACCTATTTTATTTTCAGTCATTCTTCAATCATTTCTCTCACTGTAACAAAATTCACACCTGTCTCTCTCTCCATTCTGTTCCTTTCCACTATCCATCTGCTACAACCTAACATCGTATGTGTCACAGTGTAAGAGTATCCACAGTATAGGCATTCATCTCTATCAGCCTTTCCGATCCTATAGAGATAGACCCTAAAACACCCGTGTCCTGTGAGCACCTGCGTCAGGAAATAATCCAGTCGCCTGTGGCCACAGTCCACCCAATCTCTTATGTTCGGGATCAGCATTTTCGTCCACTGTGCCACATTTTCCGTGTTATTCCATTCTTCTTGCCATCTTTCAACTGACCTTTCCCTTTCCTGTATATTATATTATGAACCAACTAGAATATGTTATTCCAGCAATTCTGGTTCCTCATCTTCTTTATTTTGGCCAGGCTGACGGGATTCATAATAATGGTGATATAGGGACGGTATATATGGCAATAAAGTTTTTATGTTGTCTATCTTTTTTTTTTCGAAATTTTGACAGGCTCTTTGTATTTAAGAGTTAACGAATCGAGAGTTAGCAATGCCGGTCTGCCTTTTTTTAATAAATTAAATTCCAGGTATGCACCATTAACAGCGTACTTAATAAAACAAGCATGGGGAGTATTAATGTTGAACATAAATAAAAACACTCCTGAAAAATCAAGTTTGTTACCGTCGTCAGTTCAAATCTCAAGTTTGTCCCGGACAGTTATCAGTGAACAACACCAGTTCATCAATGCACAGATTTATTAGATAAAAACTTTAAAACAGCACTTCCAATTTAATCACTACCTCTTTTAGCTATGTCTTCCGTCCATACAAACATGTGCCCCTTTCCTGAACCACAGTCGTATATACCAACATTATATAGCCATACTTTTCTGCAGTAAAAAGCTACTCCTGTAGTCAGTTTCGGTACTGGCAGGGCCTGTTGTAAATCAAATGTTACTACTAATTTTTTATCATTGGTTTTTGCATCAGCAGTTTCCGTTTTTAGCAAGTCCTGCACTGCTTTTGCCCGTGCTTTGTGAACATTTAAATTTGTCGTATATAAATAAGTCTTTACCAGATTATCAGATCGACTATAGTGACTCTGATACTTAGGAATAAGGTTAACATGGTCTTACTGAATAGCTTTGGACCATCCATTTTGGGCACAGGAGTACCTGAAGCTAATTGCGATACACTATTACTTATTCTACCTCTAGATCGGTGAAGACCATGAACGGACAAAAATTCGGATTTACATATTTTGATTGTTTCTGCATTGACAGTGACATAGTATTCCACACTGTATTTTCTTCCAGATGTACCTTTAGTACTTTCACTATAATATTCCTGTCCCTTATTACGTTTTACTTTTCTTGGGATTCTTTTGTTTTCAGATGATTTTCGTTTTCTCCAACGGGATGATTTTTTTGCAACTTCGCCTATTACGTTTTCTAGATTATTGCCGTTGGAAATGGTCTCACTCGAAACATTTTCCGAATCATTCTGAAAAAAAAAGATTATTTTCAATATGCTAAATAATGACAAGCCACACTAAATTCGACACGATAAGGTTAACAGAGAAAAATTTACTACAAACATAATTAAAAATCATAATAATAAATTATTATAATAATGGTTGTTACCATTCTTATTATTTTTACAAATTCGCACAATAAAAACAGAAAATGTTGTCGTGAAATAGTTATTAAAATATTTAAAAGGTAGAATATGATAAGCCATACTTCAAAAAAAAAAATACGCTTACCATTGACTCTGGATCATAATTTGGATCCTGATCACTATCATCTAATTGTGGATCACTATTTCCATTATTATTGCTATTTGTGCTATCTAGTTGCTCTATATTTCCACCAAAAACACCGTTTTTATCGTCACAGATTGTCAAGGGCGAGTAGGCGGCGGCCATATTAGAAAGTGGCTTGTCACTATCTGCATAAAATATTTCACAGAAACACCACCGTGCAATATAATGATACGGTTCTTGTACTGCCATCTGTGATTTGATTGTGGAACTACTTACCCTGTGGCATTATATTTCTAAACAGATTACTGCAAATATCCAGAAAATGAAAATGAAAAGCAAATCAAAATAGAATTTGTGAAATTGTGTAGACACGATTTAAGTTAATACTTTTGTAAACCGCGACACAATATAAAAAATAATTATGCACAGACAACTGTAAACTTGCGAGAAATAATTGTATAATAATGTAACAATTGTACACAAGTAAATCTACTCGTGTAATTTCTTGATTACACGTAACGACTACAATGGCGAGAGAGTAAACTGTTACTAGGCCGAGACAGTGGTGAGGGCGAGAGATGGTTTATACGTATTGGGCACTTTTAGAATTTGGAAGCGAGTCACTTTAGTTTCGATTCACAAAAACAAGAAAAAAGTGTACTTATTATGGATCGTAAAGCTAACATTAAAAAATATATCAAGCGGCTTTTATCACTTCTTATACAAGAATTGACTGATATATAACGAACTCCATTGTGAACAAAGAACTTAATTTTGAAGTTCCCCATGAATTTAAAGCACTTCTTAGGATGGATGTAGAACGTTTCAATATGTTGTTGAAAGATAACTTCAATGATACAATGAGACAAGATACTGTAATGAGGGAAGCCATACCTGCAAGGATTAAACTGCAAGTAGCATTAACGTATTTGGCAACTGGGCTGAGCTATCGTTATCTACAAGCCTTTTATTGGATTTTTCGTACTTCAATATCACTACTTATACCAGAAGTAATAAATGCAATATCTACCTATTTGGAGAAATTTTTTAAGGTGAATAGCTTTTTCTATTAACTTTCTATAACAACAGATCTTTATAATTGAGCCTTTAATAGAGGAAAATCATACATTTCTAAATTTTTATATAAATTCACTCCATTGTCATATTAAAAGTTGTAAGCGTTGTTTAGAGCTAATATTATAATATTGTAGTGTCGGTCCCGAGTGATGTGATTTCTGAATTGGAACTAGATCTATGTTCATCAAAATTTGTAGTAGTGTTGTTTGAATCTGAAGGGGATGGTACCGGACTACTAAAATTTGGAATAAATAAAGGGGATCCGGTCCTTGTCCGATAGTCGTGTATCCCAATTTAGGCCAGAACGCTCTGAAGTTTGGCCTGGGCTAGCAAAGCATTCTCCGTATACCCTCAAAGGGCAAGCGTAAAGTATATACCCTCTGATATGTGCACAGTGAACAACGAGTGTTCTTTACAGATACTGAGTGGACTGGCGAGTATAAAAGGGGGGGGGACAAAGACTTGGCCTGGTAAAGACTACAAGTTCCGAGTTACTGTCTAGTCATCTGACTAGGTCGAGTGCTCTGCCGAGTACTCGGTAGTATGTTTATACCTAACGAGCACTCGGCCGAGAACCCTGTCTCTTCACAATACTCGTTATTGTGTAATCAATACTTAAGAGATACCTTTTCTTCTAGTGCCGTCTCCATCAGGTTTGCTACAATTTTGGTAGACTATGTGCAGATTAGTGATACTCCCAATAGTGTACGTCCATTAACACCTGTCTTATTACGTATTATAAAGAAATTAAAATGTTACCCACTTTATTGTAAATAAACTAAATGTGAATGTAAACCTACAGGATGTTCACTACGAGAATGAGAACCCATCAGTGGCGATAGTAAAGATCGGTCTATGAAGGATGAAGAACGTATTATGGAGCATAAGAATTAAGTAAGAGGAATGAAGTGTTTTATTAAAAGTGTTTTAACATAAGCTAAAACCAAAACTGCAGATGGAATTAAGAGGGAGATGACGAGAGAGGAAAAAAACATAAAAAATATCAAAAATTTAAGATATAGTGCTCCCGTTGGAGTAACAAATATAGATATCGTAACTAGTCCATCTCTAATCCCGATTCGACTTACGGTACATCATTACGTATAACAATTTTACACATGCTTTGACGTCATTACTCGTTATTTCTACGAGCAATGACGATCATTGTGCCAATCAGAAATTATCTGACGAAAACACAAAATACCAGGTAATAGAACTAAAATAAATATTTGCGCTGGGAGGCTTTTTAGGTCAAAGTAAATATTTTTGAAGCTTAAATTATGCCATTATATAAAAAAATACATGGAGTTATAATGAAATTCTATTATTTAAGAGCTTCATTATGTATACTGTGTTCAAATTTATACCTTTGATTGAAAAAAATATTCTTTTTCTTTTGTTTTATGGGACTGTGGTCTATTATTTTGTTGAAACACGTTTTTTTGTATTTTTAGATTGTAAACTATTTTTACGCATTTATGTACCCAAAAACCATTTATGCCCATAAAATTAATACACCGAATACAAAAACAGTCTCAATTATAACAATAAAAGTACCCTCAGAAAGTTGGAAGCCAATGTGTAACAATAAAACTTCAACCTTCTTTGGGAGCCAATTGTAAAGGCTTCGTCCAGCTCTCGTCGTACAGTCTCTCAAGTACGAGAACGAATTATCTCAAATGCAAATCTGAAAAATGAGCTTCTTCTTCTTCTTCTTCCTATATATAATCGATTCTGCTTGTTCATTAGCGGACTTATACCCCTATGAAAGGTTTTCACTCCATCTTTTGCACGTTCGTCCGATACTTCTCTCGATTGGTGACTTTTCACTTGCTATTTTGACGACGTGGGTCTGATTATATAATTATTCCATTTTTTTTTTCATCGAGTGTCCATTTGTTTATACACTTCTATTTCTGGTGGGCGAACGAAGACCAAAATATTTACTTGACTCTCAGACGGGCTAACTGGGAAACTATAGTATTGGGATAATCCCAAAACTATTTTACTTGCAGGTCAAGACCTCTACTTCACTCCCTGACAGGTATATGGGACTAAAATGAAACAATTCATCGCTGGGATGTTAATTCTCCTAACCTTGGATCTCAAGTTGCGTCGGCTCACTTAGCGGCGTCTATCAATGTAAATAAACAATTAGATTATCTTTACTCTACTCAAAGAGACACCTAATTGTTTTCCTTCGTAGGTTTTGAGACGCAATTCTTAAGTGTGTATTTTTCGAATATTTGTAAGGTGCAAATTAAAACCTCATACAGTGTGGAAGTTTTAAGCTACAAGCTTAAAAAATATGAGAGAGGCAATCTCTATTTGTTCTTGGGTATCCTACGTTAGGAACGAAGCATAAATACACTTTTTTTATTTCGTTATAGTAACTCCCATCTGCTTTCGAGCTTTTCGGGCGAATAGATATTCTCTATACATTCTTCTTCTATGGTATGGTAAACAATATATTGTACTGCGTCTCAATACGCAGTTAGGAATGTTTTATTTAAAATTACTGGCTTAGAATACTGTTGATATAACAATATAAAAATTGTCAATTGTATATTGTTTTGCTTTCTGTTTTTTGCGCGTTATTTATTAAATAAAAATAATCTTGTTCTATTATTATACATGTCAAAACATATTATCTTTTGGGAATTTTAGGAATCTCGTATAATATTACTGTAACGTTATAAATGTCACATCTTTATTAATTTATATTTAAATAATTATTTAATTTTAATTTCTTTATTAATTTATTACCTAATTCCTTTACTTTCAGTTTCGTTTTTACAATTTTTTCTTCAAAAAGTAGTTGGCGCCCTCTATCTTTCTTTTCTCTCTCTTTCTGTCCCATAGAATAAATATTCGCCCTCTCTCTTTGTTTCCCATCTCTTTCTTTTCGGTTGAATAAATATTCGCCCTCTCTCTTTCTGTCCGCTAGTAAATATTCTGTTCTATGTTGACAGAAAAACTAATTCCATTATAGGCATACATCCTACCTATGACATCTGTGCTTATTTCCTGTCAAATCACCTTTCGTAGTGGAATTATTCTTTTTTGTCAGTAATTGAAATTTATAAAAGAAGGTAGGAATTATTATAAGCTTCATTTTATGGTCTGCAGAATTCTCTTGGGGTGAGTACTTTCGTTGTAATCTATATTATATAATTCTGAAAGCATTTTCAATATTTATAACCCACGTTTTCAATTTTGTGCATGTAGGATTCTAAAAGAATTTAGCTAAGTTTAATATTAATTCTATTTCATTTTATCCTTGCCATTTGCTATTTGTTTAATTAAAATTTTGTACAATAATTGACAAGGAAATTAAACCCCCTTTGATGTTTCTTTAATTATTGGAGAATTTAGTGAAGATTTTACTGAATATTTTATGGAATATGTTTATGGGAATAATATGGAATAACTGCAGCTGTGAGTAGGGCCTACCCACATGCTCTGGAGGACCTAACCTCATAATCTGGAAGCCACATATGCAAGCAGCCCATCGATGCCACAAGTATCATGCAAATTTATTTAACTTAAAGTATTAGACAGGGTTGTTTTTACTATTTAAATATTATTTTTTATGTGTTAAATAAATATGATTAGTTAAATCATTGTTTTATTTGGTACCAGCTAAGGGTTCATTGTTTAATTCATAGTTTAAGACAAGACGAATTCACTAGTTTAAGACAAGACGAATTCACTAGTTTAAGACAAATCGAATTTACACTTGAAAGACTGAGCTAGGCGAAGCATAGACGATAAACTCCCATGGTTGATTGAGGTATTATTTTTATAATAGTATTTCAATTCTCTTTGGTAGTCTTATCATTACATCATATTTATTAATACATTCATTGCGTATTGTTATGGTTTATATTTTTTAGAAGTTACTTATTGAATAACAATAATATTGTTTTATATTATCACTCAATACTCAGTACTTTTTTCTACAATAATTTCTACTTACAAAAATTATATATACTATATATATATATATATATATATATATATATATATATATATATATATATATATATATATATATATATATATATATATATCCTAGCAGTAGAATTTGTTGCTTTTTAAATTTAAATTAGTAAACACCAGAATACTATGGCCATTAGATGTATAAAAACTCAAAACCAAAGACCAATAATACGTCCTTACATATTTTCCCATTCAATTTGTAGCGCAAAAAGATGCCATCAGATCTTCTATCGCTTCATACAAGTAACCGGTAGAAAAGCATCAATAACTTAACTTTTTATTTGTAATACTCAACCATATACATTTCCTGTAGCTTAAAGATTCAATGTATGTTTCTTTGATATTATCGATAACCAAGAAAGAGTTTACATCAAGTTTCCAAAACTTTTTCAACTCCCTCGTTCTCACTTTTCATACAAACAAGTTTTCTTGCTATTTATATTTTGTAAAGCACCTGGTAATTTTACAAATTAAAACCCGGAGGCAAACTCTCTAAAAATATTTCTCCAAGTCAGAAAGGCTTGTAATCAAGCATGCTTCTGAATATACTTCTAAATACTCTTAAATAAGTAAAATGTTAAAGAACATACCGATTGGAATACCAATTTGGAAAGTTCTCTACTCCAAACTTTTCGTTATAATGTTCAACTGAAAGTTATTTGCGTAGTTTTTGCCGTTTTTATTACTGTTTACGAGTTCGTCGGTTCTCTACTGACCGTTACGGACCAAAGTTTATTATTTATTTTTATACAACTTATAAATAGCCATATTTTGTTTTGGAGTTTTTTAAAGAGGGCTGCAAGTGGCGTTCGTTTTCAAGAGTTGATACAAAATTTGGATATTTAAAGCTTATTTTGTTGTTAGGGTAAAAATAGTATTTAAAAATATCTTTCCAATTTCTGGGCACATTTAAATATAGCTTATACCAAAGTATAAAGAAACGAGTTACAATAAAACTGTTATTATTAATAACATAATCCTGTGGCGCACCCAATGAGGGTTTTGGGGGTTAGAACCCCCCCTCAGGGCATATAAAGTAAAAAACATATAAAGAATAGTAGGAAAATATAACTTGTCTTTCACACACAATACAAAAAATCCAAAACGCTAATTGAATAATTAAATGACCACTTTAAATATGTAGACCACAATGATTATTGTATAAATACACAATAATTAATAATATTTTTCATTATATACAGATATAGATACCTAATATTATGCTTATGACAAAAGTAGACAGAACGAGTCTGTTGCGAGTAGCATGCGCCTACAGGACTGTATCTGTGGCGGCCTTGTGGACTATCATGGGTTGTGTTTCTCTGCATGTGTTCCTCAGCAGTAGAAAAGAGACATCTCTATGAGAGAAGAGAGCATTTGACCACACCAATAAACAAAAGAAGAAAGGGAAAGATCAATGGAAAGATGGCAAAAAGTGTGCAACAAGGAAGATGTTGCCCAGTGGACCAAGATGTTGATCCCGAGCCTAAGGGACTGGGTAGATTTTCTGTTTTAGGGCGTATCTTCATAGGTTCAGACAGATACAGATAAATGCCTATACTGCGAATATTCCGACATTGTTACTCACACAATGCTGGAATGTAATAGATGTACAGTGGAGAGAAGCAGAATGTATAAAGAAATAGGTATGAACCCTGTGACTGTAAGAGAGATGATCGTGAAGATGACGGGAAGTACGGAGGGATGGAATAGTGTCCACAATTGCATCCAAGCAGTCATTAAAAAGAAATTAGAAGAAAAGAAACACCAACCGGGCCAACTACAGAGATAAGATCTAATTACTATTTTATTGGGAATAAGCCGCAATTGAAGGTTAAAATAAGTTTATTGACGTTTGAATCTTTGATCTCTGATCTTGCACTGATAACTTGTTTATACTCCAACAATTAATAGAAAAAAGAATAGCGGTTAGTACCGAAGTACATCTAGCCTTCATCGACCTAGAAAAGGCGTATAATACAGTTTCAAGACTTATATTGTGGCAAGCTTTACAACAACTCGACATTATTCCATACCTTTTAGGAATAATCACAGAAGTATACAAGGGTAACACTACTTACCTACAAATCGGAAATAGACTATCAGAGCCAATAAAAGTAACTAAAGGACTAAAACAAGGATGCCGTATGTCACCCCTACTGTTTAATTTATATATTGAGGCAGCCCTCCAAAATTCGAAAAACCACTGCCTGAGAATGGAAATTCCCATAGGAAATGACGTACTGTTCTCCCTGAACTTTGCGGATGAACTAGTTGACCTAGCTTAAGATTCTTATGATCTAGAATTTATAATAAAGCGTCTATATAGATAATATGTAAAATGGGGGTTACAAGTCAGCATCAAAAAACAGAATATTTAGTTATCAATTCAGATGCAAGGTTTGAAGTGTTGATAGACAAGGACGTGGAAATCAAATAAGTAAAAAAATTTAAATATTTAGGTACACTCATGGCTAAGAATGGCTTGGGAGAAACCGAAATTAAACACCGAATTAATCATTGACGTAAAATTGTAGGATGTCTGAACTCCTTATGGTGGGATCGAAACATTTCCAAAAGGAACAAAAAGGGATAGGGCAAACCATAGTTGAATTAGTTCTTTGTTATGGCTCTAAAGTATAGACAATTAATGCAGACTTGAAGAGAAGATTGTTGACAGCTAAAATGGATTATTTGAGAAGAAGTGCTATAACATCAAGGCAGGAAAGGAAAACCAACGAATCTATAAGAAATAACAATAATGCTACAGAAACGGCCATTGACAGAATAGAAAGAAGAGGTTCAAAATGGAAGGCCCCTGCAAGAAGAAAAAGAGGTAGACCTCGACGCTCACGGAAGTAAGGAATTAGAAGATCGATGGAATCGAGAGGTTTGGAGGAGGTGAATGCCTTGGACCGGGAGGATTCGCGGAGGAGAATGGGAATCGCCAATAGCCGTCTCCAAAATGTATTGTATTTACAAGTTGGATTAATGTCAAACGTCACTAAACTTAAATTGCGGCTTATTCCCATTAAAATAGTAATTATTTTAAAATGGTACAAGAAAATAGCTTCAGCACAATAGATAAGATCTAGATAAGAGAAGGATTAGGAGATGGATAACAATCCACAAAGGATGTTGACGATACAATACAACACTTAACTGCGTCAATCCAGAAAGCATTAAACGGCTACAGGATTGCTGATATGAAACATTTTTTGGAAAACCTTTCCGTAAATGAAAATAAAGACTACTCACTACGAAAACTGACAAGGAAACCGAAATCCCAACAAAAATATAAAACTACCAAAAGAAAAGAAGATGGTAGCTGAGCTAGTAGTGATAAAAAAAAACCAAGCACTTTTGTCGAACATCTTATGTCTGTATTTCAACCTGGTCAGAAAGAAGCTCATGCAGATGCCGAAAAAACCATTTTAGACATATTCCATGTCACAGGAGTCCACTTATCAAAAAATAAAAATTTGTGAAATTACAGAAGGAATTGCAAAATTAAACAAAAATAAGCACCTAGTTATGATCTTATCACGGGTCTAATACTAAAAAATTTACCTGAGATGACCAACAGGCTTATCCTATATATTTTTAACGCTATTATAAAAATTATTTAAAAAAAAAAAAAAGAAAAAAAAAGAAAAAAAAAAAAGAGGTTAGTCTTTGTATGTGGGTATATTTTATTTTATAAAAACCCTTAAAAGGGCAACATTAAAAACACGAACGTTTTCGGAACAACCGTTCCATCATCAGGTTAAAATACAGGTTACCATGCCTGAGCCACCAAAATATTTGGGTAAAAACCCTTTAAAATGTAATGTGTTACCAAAGAGTGTACATGATGTTGATAATATTATATGATGTTTAATATTTTAATTAGATTTTACTTCAGGTAACATACACCCATGCTTAAGTGAGTTCCAGTGTCCGGAGAGTAAACCTCTTCAAACGGACTTCAGCTGGCAACTGCCAGCAAGTTTTTAGTTGAAAAACAGTCCAGACAAACAATAAAATGTGAAACAGATTAAATTGAGTGATGATATTAAAAAATATGTTGAAAGAGATAAAGAATAGTGGATATACAAGATAAAGACTAGATGATTAATACTCGACTTTGTCCAGAAATTTATAGGTTAAAGCCATATGAATCAAGCTTTATTCATCGTATACGATCTACCAAAATACATCATTCTGGGCCCTGATTCTATTTCATTTTAATGTCGAAATTTAAAAGCGACTACGCCATGACAGTCGCAATCGCTAGTGATTCTCATTCATTTCGATTTTAGTTAAAACTGGGGATATTTACTTTATGATTTTGACACTGCTGAAAATTTGGGTTGGCCCTCTTGTTTATTGGCTGCACGCTGCACTACGCTTGTTGAATGTTTGTTTTGTTTACGTTACGTGAACGTCTTTGTTTCTTGTTTGAGTTGTTAAATCATATAGTGGCCATTCTCAATTATATTTTGAATTAAAAGAAAATGGATGGAGAGGCTGTCGGTGATTGTGGCACTAAATTGCCAGTGGAGCAAAAGGAAATCATGGTGGCTTTTTTGGAGGACCATGCTGATTTTGCTAAGGGCAAACTCCTTGGCCGTGATGACAAGGAAAGAAAAAATGCGATGTGGGAGATCCTTAAGTTATAACCACTAAGATTTGACTTAGTGGTTATATTCTAATATATCTTTAAATTTACTGCAGCTTAGTAATATTTACCCTAAACATTTTGGGTATCCTAGAGGCATAAACACTTCTCCAAATATGGTTCTAATGGCGTTATCAAATAATTTGCAGCTTATTTATTAAGCCGGAATTGCTGCCTAAATTGAGCATCACTTAGTGAAAAAGGATTTTGAGTATCCCGTAACATTCTTCTTATCCTCCGTTGGAGCGTCGGATATCTATCCTCTCTAATTAATCCAAAACCAACAAATGTCCGTAAAACGCAGCCATATTAATACTTTTTGCCTCAGTTTTCCTTGCAAGAATCAAAACACAACACTGCCTAAACTGAACCTAAGTTCACTTCTCCCAGTCCAGCCAGTCAAGTCAGATTAATTTTGACTTGAAATAAAATTTCAACCACTTTCTTGAAGTTGAAATTAATTTCGATAAATCGAAAATTAGTGACGTCATTTGGTTAGTTCAGCAGAAATCCACAAGGCTCGCAAAGTCGCATTTCGACGTCACCATATTAATTTCGACATGTTTTGAGTCGAAATCTCAATTAGAATCAGGGCCCAAGTGATGTTAAAATCAATTACCTACTGAATAATCGAAAAAACAAAAACATTATAAGGTATTTTCACTTTGATAAACTCCCGTATATATGCTAAATAAACAGCAATTTGTGTGGCAGCTCCTCAGAATGTAGTCTGAATATTTTCTTTGAGTTGTTTTTATTCAAATCGCAATGGAGTACTTAAGCTGTCCGTAAAATGTGAAAAATATAAAGCTTTCAAACGAATTTTTATGGAGAGTCAATAAAATACGCCATGCTGAAAATTCCTGGCATTCATATGTTTATTGAAGGGTAGTCGAAGGGTAAATGTGGATCTTTATAAAGGCCAATCAAGTGATTGGTTTATTTAGTAACTTTCTAAATAACCCGAAATTTTTTTACATAAATTATTGTTCTTAGAAACTAAATCACTATAACAGTCCACTCTTCTGCGGAACCCCTTCTTAATTTTTAATCATTATATTTACAAATTTTGAACATATACATACATACATAAATATATAATATATATATATATATATATATATATATATATATATATATACAAAGGTATTACACAACGAATTGTCAGTATTGGTAATGTCAGTTATTAGTGAGGAGTTTTCCATCACAAATGAAAAATAGAAGATCCTAATGCAAAATAGAAGGCACTTCAAATACAATAATTATTCCAATTGAATAGTTAAAGTTAAGATAAAACCGACGAAACTGAAACTCCATGGATAAGAGACGAGATAATGGAAATAAAGGATAAAGGAAAATTACACAAAGATAAAAATGTGAACAAATACCAAAAAGCCACACAAAAAGCAATCAGAACAAAGATACGAGCAGCTAAAGATAAAAGATACAACGCTAAACGCTCAAAAAAATTTAAGACCTTGCAGGCATAAAACAATTAAACAATATTGATACCTTGGTTGGTACAAGCGGAAAGATAATACTCGAATTGAAAGGTAAACTAAACAGATGGAAGGGTAACATTGTAGAATTACTCGAAGTCGACTTGAGAGGGAATAATATATGATATAGAAAAAAAATGTATCTTTAATTAATTTAAACTACCAATATCTTAGTGGAAAAACAGCTTGCTGAGAAAATACACATAAAAAGAGATTTAAAGGTTACAAGGTTACATACTTTACTAATTATTGTTTAATTTATGTTTGTAAAAAATTCAAAATTCACCTGATGGAATAAGAATTGGAATAAGAGTCAACGGCAGACCAATTAATAATATTAAATATATCGATAACACTATACTAATTACAGATATTGTACAAGACTTACTGGGACCCCCGGATCATGAACTAGATGCAATGGAGTAAAGTGGACTAATACTAAACTTTAACAAGGCAACAAGACAAAACAGCAGGGGTATTAGTGAAAAATACAGAATTCTTAAAAACGTATTTGATTAATGTGTTCCGACAGTAATAATCTACAGTACAGAAACTCTGTCCCTAGCAAAAAATAATGCCCTAAAACTAAGAATATAACAAAGAAGGATGAAACGTTCAATGATAGGAGTAACAAAAAAGGACAAGATCTACAACACTACAAATGTTGTAAAAAGACCTTGTAGATTAAGATCGAGATGAGCTGAAAAAACAAAAAACAAACTTCTGTCTAGTTCCCAGCAGTAAAGAGATTTAGAAGATCCAGCCTTCTAAGTTTTCTCAGCAGTGGTGTCGCCATGAGATTGTTCGCAAGTGAATTTGGATGAGATGATTAACTACAAAGTAGTTTTTACACTGAGTGACGGGTGCTTCTTTAGCAGTTTCAACCTTGTAGTTATTGTAGGTATGGATTACTGGCAGTTCCCCAGATTTGAATCCCGTACGTCCATACCGGTCGTAGTATTGTCTTGACTATATACAGAATAAGTTTGGTTTTGTGTTTGGTTTGCTTTCTAATAAAAATATTTTAATTTTTTTGCAATCCCATGATTTTCCGACACTGTTTGCTTTGTGATTGGTTTATTGGCAATACACAAGCCAAACCCACGGGATGTAAACGTTTAAAATTAAATGTTACGTTCGTTGGAATCATCGGTATATGTGGGATCAAGACATCCTTTTCTTTGTATTTTTTCTTGATGATCGTTGCCGTAATGATATTATTCGTTAACCTTTTCACAACTCTGTCTCATTCCATTGCACAGTTGAGGTTATGTAAAATTACTCAGCATAATGACAACTGATCCTACTTTGAATATTAAATTGTTAGAAGGGAATTCAAACAATTCCAATGAATTCAAAAACTCTGGAGAAAACAACTTTCCTGGAAGAAAATTCCGAGTAGTATATTCAACCAAATATACATATAAAATTTTATAAAAAACAGTCAAGCCGTTTCAAAGTATGGCAACTAACTTTATGACACTAATACGGCTATTAAAAAATAGAATTTGATGAGGGAAGGGTAAAAATGTATTGTTTTGTAACATGCAGAAAATTCCTTAAAAATTATCTATTATTCAAGTATAAAAATTTTCTAGTCCGCCCCTGGCCCGAGTATAAATATTGCCCTGTTTCTCTGTTTGTATTGTGATGTAAAGAAAATAATTACAAATTCCAGTCATAACTACGACGAAAATATGGTTTTATTTATTTGTACGCTTAGTTCCACAATTTTAAAAACTGAAAGTGATTCAAGGTCAATTCAAGCAGACGGTATGTAGTTTGAAGAAGCCGGCAAAATTTGTTAGAAAAGTGATTTTTACTCAAAGGAATGTGTCTACTTAAATAAGGGTAATCACTGGTTGTTATTGTATGCTGTCTCTCGTATGAGATTTTTGTAACACGGCGATTACAACAAATTTGGAAAATACCCACGTGTTCCAGTTTATTTTCGAAGCCAAGTGTTTAGTACCACTTTAACCTTATTTTTGTTTGTCCCCGGTCGTCGTTCCAGACTATAGATGCAGTTTTTTTGATCGTGTGTCAGAGATTTCCAGTCCAGTTCCTACCCCCAGAAATTTTAGTAAGTCCAGTTTACAACTCAAGTGCATTTTAGTGAAACTCTTAGTGAAACTCAGGTAACTTTTTTCAAAGTAAAAATAGACATTTGTTATAATAATTTGCTTTCATAACAATTTAAATTGTAATAATTAATATTGTGAATCTTGCGAGAAGAAGGAAGGTAAAAGCACATTATCGGCATTATATACCTTGTGTTATTTAAGTTATTTTACAATTCCTGATAAAATTTTAAGTAGATCGATGCAGTTTTAAATAAATAACATAAATCTTTAATTTCTCAGAACACTTATGGAACAAACGCATTAAATTTTTTAAGGCCTAACTTGAAAAACCGGTAACTCCAGGCAAAATTTGAATACTCGATGACATCTTCGCCTGGAACACGGCGACTTTTAAGATCGCTGATTTGAAATCTGGATATACTCTGGATCTGGGTCAAGTTTCGATCAGGGAATAAGTGAAATGCTGGAAACGTCAGAGGGACCATTGTTTATGCGAAAGTGAGTGATTTCCCAATGAAAACGCTTGTCTTATGGAGTGACTGATGGAAAAGTTGAGTTAGAAATAATATAGTAGAGTAACCAACTAAATTGTTCGCATATTTAAAGCCTTAATCGATGTTTTAGTGGAGGCTTTGTTGATCGAATACATTTAAACTTTTATTTAGAAAACAGTTTTGGCATCATTAAGTTTTTATTTTAAATATTTTAAAAACTATTTAATCCCAATAAATATAAAGAAATGGTAATATTTATTTAATTATTGTGCATTTATTTTATAATAGATACATTATAAACCTAGCACCATTTTGTAATATACAAATAGCTACCTAAGACTATTGCAGCTCGTTACTGTGTTGTTACATCTTATAACTCTTAACAAACATCTTAAATAAGTGGCGCGAAATGAGTTGGTCTACATTATTCTACAAATACTCATCTCACCTGAAATCTATTTCACGAGAAGAGGCGAAATACAGAGTATAACAAAAAGACAGCACGTTAAAAAGATCACGTATTTGTCCTGAACAGGGACACTACCACAATTATTGTCGAAATGAAACATACTAAAAGTAGAATTTCACTATTTGGGAGAGTGATACATCGTTTAACCGCTGAATATCCTCAAATTAAAATGTACACAGCAGTCCTCGAAAACTACCCGTTTTCTCAATTGCAATTTGCCTTTTCTCATAAGAAATTACACAATATATAAGTAGTATATTTATTTGTGCGTCTCTATAGAAAAACCGACCAGGAGTTGTCGTACAGTGTAGCCAATTCTTGTTCACAAGTATTAATTATGGTCATACAAAACCTGTATTCTTCCACGCAGCGATTATTATCGTCATAAAAATACCAAAAAACATGATTTTTTCAATAGTAAAAATTAAGCAGAAAATTGTAATTAAATAAATTTTATTTATATGTTCCGTTACATATTTAAATTTATAAAATAAGAATCGATATTTTAAAACAATATTTTTCAATCGTTTGGGAACTTTGGAATTAGCCACGGAACTCTGTTTGAATTCCGAATTTAAAAAGCAAGAAAAAGGTTAAACTAGAGGTAGGAAAAGCATTGTTTTGGATGAGGAGACAAGGAATATTATACGTCGAAAAATTTATTCATTTTATTTTCGGAGTGAAATTCCAACACTGAAAAATATTTATCAAGAGCTCGAAAACGATGACTCCTTACCCAAGATATCTCGTAAAGTATTAATCAGGACCATGCGCGAAATGAACTTTCGATATGTAAAACTCAACAGAAACAGTATGCTATCAGAAAAAAATAAAATTATTGTGTGGAGAAGAAAATATTTAAAAGAAATACGCAAAATTCTCAGCAGTGGACGCAAAATATGTTATTTGGATGAAACCTGGATTAACGAAGGTCATACAGTTGGAAAAGTTTGGCAAAATTTAAATGTCAAAAGTAAACGCGAAGCATTTCTAGGAGTCTCATCTACAGGATCAAAAGCTCCATCAGGAAAGGGACGGCGTTTAATCATCACCCATATAGGAAGTGATACAGGGTTTCTTAATGATGGTTTTTTTTCAATTTGAGTCAAAAAAACAGGTGATTATGAAAGAAATTGAAAGGGAGGATTCAAGAATGGCTTACAGAAACGGCGATTGCATACGAAGAATCAATGCTCAAAATTTAGCTACTTGACATTGCACGGTTAAGGAAAAGTGAATATCTTAAATATGCTGTAGACAAAACTGCAAATGATTATGGAGTCAAAGTTCTGCGTCTACCACCTTATCATTGCGAACTTAATCCCATTGAACTTATCTGGACGCAAGTGAAAGCAGAAGTAGCACGCAATAACAAAACGTTCAAATTAAACGAAATTAAGAAACTTTTTATTCAAGCAATCCTTCATGTAACTCCAGAGAAATGGGCTAAATGTATAGGCCACATAATTGAAAAAGGACATCGTATGTGGGAACTTGACACTCATGTCGAAGTTTTACTAGAGCCAATTATAATTACACCAGGTGGTGAAGATAATGACAGCGATAGCAGCACTGCATCTTCAGATTTAGACAGCGAATAATATTTTCTAATAGTTTAATAAGAACATTAGCATGAAAAAACCAAACACAAAAAAAACGAGAAGAACATAGTAAGTGTGTATAGTGTTTGTGAAATACAATGTTTTGTTACATCAAACATTATTTTTATTCTGTTTTTATAGAATTTTATTTTGTTTTATAGGATTTTATTTTGTTTTGTTTTATACTGTTTAAGTGTTTTGTTCATTTTATTTAATAAGACAATATGGCTCTTGGCGAACACCCATTTAAAAAAAGTAACGCGTCACAAGACATACCTCTTGGGTGGTGTGGAAACTGTCTTAAATTTTGTTTTAAAAAAATTTCATTGTGTAACTCTTTAAGGACGGGTCACGTCAAAAGACGTTTTAGCGTAACTTCTGAGACAGCCAGTTGGTATCAGTAAACTTTCTGCAAAATTACTTGTTTTTTATAGCTTTTTGTTTATGGCATTCTGTATTTTTAGGGGAATGTAGGGAATGAGCCACAAAATATTTATTCATATGTTTATTTATTGACGTTTCGATCTCTATATCCAGAGACCGTTTTTAATTATACAAATGATAGTAATATTTATTTTCTATGGCTTTTCGCTTGTCGTTCTGTATTTTTAGAAATAAAATGTTGAGAATAAGATACAATATATTTATTCAAATGTTTAATTTACGGACGTTTTGATCTCTATAAAGAGACCGTTTTCAAACATACAAATGACAGATATACTTATTTTTCTATAGCTTCTTGTTTGTGGCATTCTGTATTTTTAGGGAGAAGGTTGGAAATAAGCCAGAATAAATCTATTTACATGTTTAATACACTGACGTTTCGATCTCTATTCCGTTTTTAAAGATAAAAAAAAAGAAAATAAACAATATAAGATTATAAAAATATATAATAATAAACAAATAAAATAAATATAACTATCATTTATATCTTTGAAAGCGGTCTTTGGATATAGATATCGAAACGCCAGTAAAAACTTGTAAATAAATATATTGTGGCCTATTTCGAACATTAATATTTGAAAAATAAAATATAATTAACGTTAAAATAAAAGTAAGTGTTCGTCACTGGATTTTCATACGTCTTTCCGCATTTCTGCGCATTTAAACGATGAATCACTCTCTCAAATAGTGAAATTATACCATAAAAGAAAGTCTTACTATCTGAAGGGCTCACAATTGGGCCCTACCCCGAACTACCATAACCATAACCATAACCTACTGAAAGGCCTTATATCTAAGGATACTCAAGATATCATACGCGTTTACTTAAACATTCTGTTTAATTGGTAGAAAATGGTAAAAAGTCACTCTTAAGTTTCCACTATATTCCATATTTTATTCATTCTAAATGACACTACTTTTTTTATTATTGAGTGAACCATTAAAAACATAAATTGTTTGACAGTCTCTATTTGAACAGAGGATAGTATGATCTGTTTAATTGCATTTACAAAACTGATTGAGTACAGAATCAATTACATAACAGTTATAAAAATACTAATTAGCTTTTAACCCAAACACCTATTCCTAAACTAAACGTTCCTATTCCTAACAATTTTGTTCGAATCTGAACTTACAATACAATACGACAATATGAATAACTGGACAGTTTGAAAAATATTTTTGCAAAAGTTCTTATTTTTTGCCAATGTCATAACATATAATTTACCTACAATAATTACTCTTCATCAATGCTTATTACACGATATAAATAATTTACTATCTAAAAGTTAAAGTTTATTTGGATCTAAATAAATCTAAGAATCCTACAAAAATGATAATCCATTCCCAAATATTCTAGACTGATTTGATCGTGTTGGATTTTTTATTATTTTATTTTAGATTTGAGCTTAGTATGTTGGTAGTAGTAATTAGTGAATTAATAAGTCATTTAGTGTATTTATAGTGTGTTAAGTTTAGTTATTAATAATAGTTATTTAACAATATGGCTTCTAAAAAGATAGGAACAAAAGGGCTGGGATTAAATAGCCAAGCAAAGGCAATAATTTATAACGTTATGTACTACATTTATGCAACAAAAGGCGGCACATTTCGAAGCAACTCAAAACCTGTTAAATTGTCAATGACATTACTTTATACTACTTGCTTGAAACAGAAAATCACCGTCTTTATCAATCATCATCTGTATATCCGCTTATACGTATTTCACCCTAATAGTGATCATCAGAGACGGATATTCACAGACGCTCTGAACGTGAAAATAAATCTTTCCTGTCTTGGGAAGCAACTCTAACATGGCTTCGTATGGACGCAAATAGCGACATCTGATAATAAATCCGTAAACTAACTTTTCGAAACCAAATTCAGATTTATGCTTTAATATGTGCCTTCTAAGAATTGCAAGGCAAAACAGACGTTGATAAAGATGTTATTACAGACATGGGGAATCGAAAATTGCATTCCACAACATATCTCCTCAACTAAGCAAAAATCTTTAGCGAATTGGTTTCTAGTACTCATAAAGAGTATACCGAAATAAAAGGAAAAAGACAGTTAAGATTTTATTTCACGTATAGTGCGTCTGTATATCCGCTTATACGTATTTCACTCTAATAGGGATCATCAGAGACGGCTATTAACAGACGCTCTGAACGTGAAAATAAATCTTTCCTGTTTTGGGAAGCAACTCTAACATGGCTTCGTATTGACGCAAATAGCGACTATTATTATCAGATAAGACCATGGAAAACCCGGTATTTCCCTAGTCCTTCAGACTGTCAAAAACTTTGTGAAAAATACTTTTATCATACCAGACCTCTATGAATAGATAATACGAAAAATTTATTCCTAAAGTTTAGTCTCGTCGATGCTGTAGGTATCGAAAAAAAATTTTCCTCTTAGAAGTGAGAGAATTAAATCTGGATATTACTAATAATTTTCAGCTGTAAGTTTAGGTGGCAGCCTAAATCAATTTTTTAAAATCCGAAATTTTGGCAAATTATTATAAAAACTGTTGTATCCAAACACTAACTTATGATTTGCTTAATATTAATATAATATTAATATTCCGAAAAATCTCATAGAAAACGTAAAAAATGGATCTGAATGATTATCTTTATAAAACCATGAAGAAAACTGTACATTCTTGATGTTCATTTTTGCGATATACTCTAGCATACCAAGTTACCTAGGGTTCGATAGCACGCAGAGAGTCCCATCAGAGCATGTTCCTTTTGATATCTGCACTAAATGAATTTTTCCCTTAATGGGAGTAAAAGGCGTATGTCTTAAATATAATTAGTACAATATAATAATCAGCAATGTATCATAAAACTGAATCTACCTAATTGCAGTGTACTTTCATATCTGCATGAATAAGATATATATATATATATATATATATATATATATATATATATATTGTATCATAAAACTGAATCTACCTACTTGCAGTGTACTTTCATATCTGCATGAATAAGTATATATATATATATATATATATATATATATATATATATATATATATATATATATATATATATATATATATATATATATATATATATATATATATATATATATATATATATATATTTTGAGCTTCGTAATTCAATTTCTCCCCAAAGTTATCAAGTGTATACTTTCCGACGAAAAATAATTTCTGGTCTACGATAAATCAAAGGAAAACTGTTGTTGATGGAACATCGTCAGGAGTTAGGATTTCCCATTTCTCGTCAAAAGACCAGTAAATCCGGTAAAATCCTTCAAGATGTGGTGAGCTGTCAGCAAACAATAATTTAGTTCTAGCTTGCCCAACAGGGATTCCAAACTTAATTAACAAGAAAATTCAGTGCAGTCTATTATACCATTGTGTTTGGAGTCTCCGGTTGCGGCGTACGGTGAAAATCAAGCGACAGAAAATAGAACTATGTTGGTTGTAGAGTTTAAAATTTTCTTCTAGAGATCTTTAAAATATTGTAATATTTTTGGAAAAAGCTGAGTATATTATTTCACAGATGATCTAGATAAGTTATGATAATATTAAATTTTTCAAAACTTTCTACATCGAAGAATTTCGCCTTACATAGAAGGATTAACAATTAACTTACACTACCTGAAGTAAGATATTTATAATAACTGAAGGCGTTTTTAAACTGAGAAACTCCGGATAGACTTCAAAAACGTGTATGGTGAGTGCAAAACTAATGTTAAGTTCATCTCCTTAATCACTACAAGCTAACGTAAGATGGCTTATAATATACAGTGATGAGTGTCTTACCACCCGGCAAAATAGCGGAAAGGATAGAAGACAGATTAAGTTGTGAGATAGTATGAGATAAGGCTAGTTATTAGACGTGTCTATTTGACTTCAGTCATAATTATACGGATGACCTCGAAAATATTTTATTTTAATAATTTCTGATGTTAGAATAAATGATTAAATATATTAAGATATATTATAGTAAAAAACATTAATTAGTAGCGATTTTAAATTATAAATCTTTAAGTTTATTAAATAATAAAAATAACTCAACTGAAATATTTGACTAAACTAAATAGGTATGTTCAGTCCGAAAACAATTGTTGTATGTGGAGTTGGCGTAATAGTTAGAGACATTGTCTATTGATAAGAAGACTGGGGTTCAATTCACACCAAGGGTAAAATTTTTGTTTTACTCAATCAAAAATAATAGAAAATATGATACATATTAGGTAACAAGTTTTCGAAAAACTCATTATTTACAATTTATTCTTATTCCAATGTTATAAAATAGAAATACAGTCGATCCGCCGGATCTTTGCACATCGTCATCATTCTTATTATAGGAAATAAATCAAAACATGTGAGTCAAACGTATGTCGGCTATAAGAATTATTATAAAAATTAGAAAATGGCTAATATTACAATTGACGTTTTTATACTTCTCTTTTATTTCATTTATTGCATTTAGAAAACTGGATAAGTATACATTTATGAACGTGATTTTTCAATTTTTGGAAACCTATAGGTTGTCCAATAACATCTACAGTAAATAAATATTTAAACCATAGTAATAAGAAATTAAAGTATTTTTATTGAATATAAGCAAATATATGGTACTAACATATCGTCAGATGATGTTCCTGTTGTTGGTAAATATCGGTTTAGATTTAAGAAGGTTACAAAAAAGAATAGTAACAAAAATGTGATATGAGAAGACTAAAATGTGAGTAAACAAAAGAGACGTTTTTAAAGATTAGATAAGAACATCTAATAGAAAAAAGAGAAAAAGAACAGTCAGATGAATGACAAGATACTGCAACTCATGGAAAAAAGAAAAAAATCAAAGAACAACACAAGAATGTGCAACAATATTCACAGACAAATAAGAACACAAATACGAAAGGCCCAAGAAAATTGGTTAAAATCACAGTGTGAAGAAATATTTATTGAAAGAAAAACACGATACGTTTAAAATGCATAAACAAGCAGCTGGTCTTTAGAAATTAAATACAACTAACAAACTGCGAGATCAACAGAGAAACATCATCACAGATAAAAATCAAGAAATTTGCATATGGACCAAGTTTATCAAAGAACTCTGATGATAGTAGATCCCAACAACCTCCATCCCACATATGTAATGACCACTTACAAATCACATCAAATGAAGTGGAAAAGGCAATATTACAACCAAAAGATGGCAAAGCTCCTGGACCTGACAATGCACATGCTGATCATAAAACTATTTAACACCAACGGTACTCAACTCCTAATAAAAATATTTAATGAACCAAGAACATGGCTGAAGTCACGCCGACGTTTATTGCTGTACCAAAGAAAACAAAATCCGTATCCTGCAGTGATTTGCCGACCATCAGCTTAATGAACCATCTTTTAAAGTTATTTCTAAAAATCATACATCAAAGAATATATAGACTGTGCGAAGAAAAATTCAGCCGTAGTACAAAGTTTAGTTTTCGGAATGCAGTGGGTACGAGAGAGGCTCTCTTTAGCATAAAAAGGCTATTTCAACGATGTAGAGATGTGAACTGCAATACATATGCATGCTTCATTGATTACCATAAAGCATTCAGGTTAATGAACAGAAAGAGTAAAAATTGGGACCATTCCTTAGAAATTAAATGTAGGATAGAGAAAGCCAAATCTACATTTCAAAAATGGCTAAGCTATTCAAATGTCATGATTTATTCACACCCATAAAAATCAGGTTACTACCATGTTATATCTTTCGTATACTATTGTACGGAGTTGAGTCGTGGACTTTCACAGACACTACCTGCAGGAACATTGAGGCTTTCGAAATGTGGCTTTATCGTCGAATCCTGAAGATATCTTATACCGGTCACGTTACTAATCAGGACGTTTTATTAAGAATGGAAAAAGAAAAACAGCTGATAACCACAATAAAAACAGCCAAAATAGAATACCTTGGTCACATCATTAGCAACAACGAAATATATGAATTGCTGCAACTAATTTTACAGGAAAAAGTAGATGGAAAACGAGGCTCAGGAAGGCGAAGGATTTCCTGGCTGAAGAATCTATGTATGTGGTTCAACACAACAAATATTTTCAGACCAGCAGTGTGCAAAGTACAAATTGTCATGATAGTCGCCAATATCCGAAACGGGTAGACACTACAAGAAGATCTAAAAAACTGAATATAAATCTACTCCAGTGCTCCATCATCTTGATAATTTTGTTTATTCAGTGTTAAATATGGTTTTCAGACTTAAGTAATCACTTTGTTTTAAAAAATGGTCATACAAAAATTAACACAACGAACTTCAAATAAAGAAATCTATGCATAATAAATTAAAAAATAGAAAACTTGAGCTGGGTAAAAAAGAATTTATTATAACAATAATATAATTTAAATATTTATTGAAGCCTCATACACTATACAGCCATGTAGCCAATCATAAATTTAAGAATTCTTCACTGTCAGAATCTGAGCCACTCATATTACCAGTGTCTATTATGATTGGTTTAATGTTAGTGTCAACCATATTTTTTTCTCGGATATACCACTTTGTAATAATTTCATGAGTATGTTTCACACATTTTTCCCAAATTTCTGTGTTACATTGGTTTAGTGCCTCTTTCCACATATTTATAACAGCATTATCAGAATGTCCATCTCTACCAAGATTCTTATTGTAATATGACTTGCAGTTTGCCCAAATTAATTCAATAGCGTTGAATTCACAGTGATAAGGAGGTAGTCTCAACACTTCATGGCCGTGTTCTTTTAGTAGTTCATGCTAACAGATGTTTTGCCAATAAATGCAACTTCTTTATCCCTTAATTCATTACTTATACTTTGCAGAGTAACATGTTTCTCTAAAAAAAAAAAGAACAGATAAGTACAGAATAAACCACACTGTTATAACTAGTTCAATGAAAAAGAAGTAATACTTTGATTTTATAAAACTATAAATTATTTTAAATTAAAAAACTCACAAGAAAATTGACTTAATATCCATTAATGTATTCAGCAGAAATTTTCTTAAACTACTCTCAACAATCTTTTTTACAACATACATTTATATAAAGTATTGATTAAAAAGTACCTTCTGGTTATCATGGTACATGATACCATTATCTTATGGTATATCAAATTCAGATTGAAGAAATTTTTAACTACTTACTTTGTTGGTACATGTCGTATACTGTTTTAGGCACTGCCATTTTTGATCCCTCAGACAGATCAGTTGTTTTGTTTTTCGGACGAGGTCTACTTTTGCCTGGCTTTGAAAGAATGTGATTATTTTCTTTCCTTTTAATAATTGTACATACTGTTCGTCGTTATATTTTTAATGCAGCAGCTACTCTCTTAAATAAAGAATTGTTTAATGATTTTCATAAACGAACATACATTTCAATATGTTACCTGTTGAACAGACGAAAATGGCTCCAAAGGCCCTCCATTTACTTTTTCTAATTCGAAATACTCCAACACATTCAACACAAGTTGCTAAGCTTGAGAAGTTAAAGGCTTGCCAGGCATACTCTAAAAATAAAAACCTTTAAAAATATTTCATATTGTCCGTTGACGTAGTTTTAGCTATATTTAAATAATTAATGTCAATTTAGAGGTTAAAAAAATTTATTATTCGTTATTAGCTAATACATGAATTCTTACCTTAATAAATTGAACACGAAGGTAAGGGTTAGCCGTTATAACAACTGTTTGTTAAAAATATGTATATTTAAAGTATGAAAAAGGATTGATTATTTAAATCAAACGAAAATAATTTATAAAAATATTACACTCTGTCAAAACAAAATTTCCAATTGTCATGTCAATTGTCAGTAGACGAATCAATCAGCGATCATTGTTCTATGGCTGTCTTTGTTCAATGCATGGTGTTGTGTATGGACAGGCAGTTTAAGTTAATAGTTTTAGTTTCTGTGAGTAGGAAAGAGACGTAACATAAAAAATAATTCGTGAATAATGTCATACTTGTGCAAAGATCCGGCGGACCGACTGTACAAAATATTTCAAATTCAATTCCAGTTTTACAGTCTTCAGTTGTGAATGGAAAATAATCCATTGAAGACTGTTTAATGTCAAATCCATCACTAAATTCTCAGTGTTAATATTAATTCCTCTGTACAGGTAATGATTTTCAAAACAATTGACGACATTGGAATGGGTGTGCGCGAACAGCTACCTGCTTTATAGCTAACCAAATCATCAAGCCTTCAAGTTATCAAATAATAACACATCGAGAAGTGTTTTTTACGGTAAACAGAAACTTTTTATTGAAAAAACAATTCGTGAAAAGGATTTTAACGGTCGAGGAAAAAGTGCAAATTGTTGTCTGGCATGTGAATGGATTATCAGACAACATGATTAGACAACAGTTTGTAAATATGTTTCCAAATAAGCCGGCTCCAGCACGATCAACAATTCAGTCTATTATACGTAATTTTTTTACTTATAAATCCGTGTTCGATCCAAGAGGAGTTCGCAGACGAAGGGAGGTAAATCCAGATTTGGAACTAAGGGACACTTTGATTTGTGCAAGTATTGAGCACAATCCTACCCAATCAACATCTCGTCTCGGAGAACAATGTGGAATTCCAAGATTTAGAGTAGGTGAAATTTTGTAAAGACATCGATACCGTCCCTAATAACTTCATAAATAAAACTAACGAACAATTCCCTGGGGATCAATATAGACGTTTGGAATTTTGTCAAACTGCAATGGAAATGTCACATTAAGATGAACATTTTTTAGAGAACGTTTTGTTCACCGATGAATGTACGTTTTCATTGCATGGCCGTCACAATTCAATCAATGCTAGGTATTGATCTCGAGGAAATCCTCGTCAGATTTATGTCGCTCGTACCCAGCGTCTTCGAAAAGTAAATGTTTGGGGAGGCATAATAGGGAATCATGTCATTGGTCTATTTTTTATAGACGGTATGTTGACTGGGCGGAAATACTTGGAACTTCTGCAAAATGAAATTGTCCCAGCCCTTTGTAATTTACCAATACCTTTCGATTCCATATGGTTTCAACACGATGGTTGTCCTGCACATAATTCTCGCATCGTCAGTGAATATTTTTTGATTTTTGTAGAATTTTTACTTATTTAAACATTCTTTAAAAGGTTTTACTTTATTTTCGAAAGTACGACGATACTGTTTTGTCAATAAGTTTTTTTGTTTTAACTTTAGTTTTTGTATAGTTTTGTTTAGTGATTCAAAGCAAAACGATCTTTGCATAATTTCAAATTATTAAAAAAGAAAAAAGAAAACCACATGTGGGTTTTGAACTCTAATCGTCTGCGATGTCTGTAAGGCAATGTCGAATTCTTACTACTAATCCACGAAGGATTTATAATTATTCCGTGACAAGAGTGTATGAAACTCCAAAAATCATAGTAGAAATTATTCTTGGTTAATAATTTAAAACTTTAGATTAAATAATCACTATTAATTAAATTATTTTATTCACATTTTTGCTTTATTGTGGTCAATCAGTTTTTACTTTATGCGAAATTAAAAAATGGAAATACGTCACACATTCGACGTTACTCATAATAATTATGACCGAGGTGATTTAGCTCGAATCTAACGTCTAAAGGTGTGAGACGATCGATAGTGGTAATGTAATGTAATATAAATTATAGGTTTTTCCGATTATTTCTCACCTCTACGAGTTTCATCTCTTTTTATTTCACAAGGTAACTGTGTTTTCTATCTCTTACGTTAAAAAGCCGGGTGGTAAGACACTCATCACTGTATATAGTAGATACTATCGTATTCAGTACTACACAAAAACCGAAAAGACTGAAAAATATTGTACACTTTTTAGACTGGACACTTCATATGTAGTAAACTGTAGTAAACTTTTGTAGATAATTTTATCTCATGGTTTTCTAGATTATTGGAGAGGACGGAGATTTCTGCATACATGAACCCTTATTCGCCTAAATTAAATTTTCTTGATTTAAGAGTTTGGGATATTTAAAATCGTTCGGGTGTATCATTGTTGAGTTTTAATTTATTTAATATATCTTCAAAATTGCAATATAAAAGGCTGTAATATAATTCCCAATTGTAACGAAAACGCCGTCTAACGCAACTCTGTCATCGCTTTTTAATAGCTTACTCTCTGTGTACTCGCACTTGCACTGACAACCTATTACTACCATCGATGAGCGCTGGAAATGGAACACTAGTAGAGCATACAAACTACCGTGGCGCGCCACGAGAACTAAGTATCATTGATTCCGCAAAAACTTCTACCCTGGTCTCTGTCTTCTGATCAGAACCTACGGCCTTTTCCCGTTGGGAACGAGTATTAATCGACCACTTCCGTCTCACACCTCAGCTTGTAACGACCTTCAGGTATTAACTAAAGATTGTCCTTTAGATAATAGATATTAAGTAGGTTTAGTAGGATTTCGAAGCGGCAACCTAGGCAATACTGCAAACGAAACTCATGATCCTTTATGTTGAGAGTTAAGCATGATATTGAAAAACCAACCCCATAAATTGATGTCGACGTTAAGGCATTTGCTAACATGGGGGGTTAGAAAAATATCGTAATCTGGAAACACGATCAAAGTTGAGAAAAACATTTAAAAGTACACCATATATTTAACCGCATTATAGTAAGTTAAATTAAAAATGTCAGATTAAATAAGCACAAGCTGATTTTTTCCGTTAAAAGCCGGATTGTATGATGATACTTGCTTATCATTATTTTATTTATACTAGAAGATTCTAATGCTAAAAATTGTGTTCTTCTTCTTCTTCCTTAGCTTCTCTCTTTTTACGGTTCGCTGTTTCTTATTTTTTTTTTTCACTCTTTTCTGCCCTTCGTGCCTTTTTAATTTAAATCTCTCTTTTTTCAGTCATCTGTAACACAGTCCTTCAAGAGACTACAATGATTGATCAAATCATTGCAGCCTTTTTTTTACCTTTGGGACATGGAATCAATTGGTAATGGATATCTTCTTAGACAATTTAAGACCAAAATATCAAAATAATCATAAAGAAATATTCGCATCTTATGCACCTTATATGATGATCTCTAAATACAAGGACCTCTCTCTTTTTTCTCTTTTTAATTGTTCCATTACTATTTCTTTATTTTTCTCTCGTATACACTTTCTCTTTCTTTCACTAGTACGTGCATCGAAAAAGACCTGTTGATCACTCACATCACTTCGGCAAACACCAGCACCGTTCGGTGCCAACGATTCTTTCTGTGAGTGAGGTGCCTTCTCTACGACTTTGTTAAAACTGCCGTATCCTAGGCAGATGCCGCGTAAAAGATGATAGATTGCACAACCGAATGAAGGGCTCTCCTTCTATCAAATTTGAACCCTTCAATGTTAGGTCTGATCCCTCCCAGTGGCTCATCTCAGCGCAGCAAAGCAAGTCATCGCCTTGTGTTTGTTTCGCTTACCTTACATTTTGGATTATACCTAAATATCTTGTTTAACACTTTTATTACTTTTTGGAAAAACTCTAGTTGCTGCAAAGTCCAATGTTATTTTGTCGCTTTCCCGTGTGACCCTTGATTTCCCGAAAGCCAGACCTAGTTAATGCATTTTCATAAATTTCTTGACTTTTTTGCAACTACGCTGCGTACAAAAGATAAGGTCCTTTTTGTCCCGCATTACTACAAGCATAACGAGGTCATCCGCAAATGCGAATACCCTCTATTTATTGTCGGCTTATAACTCCGTCATGCAACCTAGCACATTTTACTCTCGAGTAAAAATCACATTTTTTAAAACACTTTATATACAAGTAATAAAAGTTGATATCTTATGGTATATGGTATAGATCAGTATATACAGTGCTAGTCAAAAGTCCGTTCTTTCCTCGTATCTTTTGAACGGCTATACTTATAATAGTGAAATTTGGAGGGAGGTAATAAACAGACGTAGGCTTCTTAACTAGTCATAACATGTGACGCAATAGTGACAGATGACGTTAAGCGCCACTCTGACAGATAATTTTAAATAGGACCTTATGGCAAGTGATACTTCGTTTGAAAGGTATTGAAAATATCTATTTAACCATACTAATTTTATTTGAGTTTAAGCTTATTTTGATGAATTAATTAACTAAATACTAAAATTGTTGTTTCGCATTTAATTAATGAATATTAAAACCTTCGCCTCTGATTACTTGTCAAAAAATAGACGTTTTTCAATTCTTTAATTATTTTTACGTTAATGTCATCTTTTTTGACAATTAACCAGAGGCGAACGTTAGAAAATTTATTAATTAAACTCGGTTCGCTAATCCCAGTCCGAACTGTCTAGTGAATTTAGTAATTATTTTTTTGCGAAGTTAGTTACTTTTTGACACACAAAAAGTGGCTGGAAATTACTATACAACCAAGCACCCGTACTCATAGCCAATATTAATAGTAAACAAACTAAATAGTAAATAAAATAGAACTTTGCGAATTACCGACAATCAATATTTATTTATCTGCACCATATAATAAATAGTTATGTTAAATTATAACAACTAAATATATATTTTTTAAATATATACTACCCAAAATTTGATGGGTTTAGTATACACTTCGACTACTTAGAATAATTCTTCTTTTTTTAAAGAAAGAAGTCTGTAATAGCAGGATACTTGAGCTATTAATACTGAGAAGTAGGAATTGTTGTGTTGTAGGTTTCCGACAATGAATCTGTCAAAATATGCCCGAGCTAAGCGAATGGAGTTTAAATTCGAAACTACAATAATATTAAAAATTCTAACGTCCGCCTTTGGTTATTTGTCAAAAAAGTTGACGTTGGTCAATTCTCTAGTTGTTTTTAGTTTGCAAAAACGTTTGTAGCTCAATATTTAGTTTCTGTTTCTGTTTACTTTAGTCAATTCTCTAGTTATTTTTAGTTTGCAAACGCGTTTTTACCTGAATATTTAGTTTTTGTTTTTGAAGTTGTTTTTAGTTAGTTGTTTTTAGTTAATATTTAGTTTAGTTATTGTTCAACGAGACGTTTACATTTTTAAAAAGGTAGAATGGTACGTAATGTAACCGAAAAAGTAGCAGCTGTGTTAATAATTGGTGAATGTGGAAATAATATCCATGCAGCGGAACGTCTTTTTAATGAGAGGTACCCCGATCGCCCTACATCGAGAGCTTATTTTTGATGAAGCTTCTTCGGAAGTTTAAACAAACAGGTAGTATTCAAGATGTAATGATCTGATCGACCAACAATTATTGATGACAAAAAAATTGACATAATTTCAGAAATCGTAGTTGAACCCTACTTCTTCTACAGTCCAAGTTGCATCTATCTATAAAATCAGTTAAAAGACAGTACACTGAGTGTTGGCTGAAAACAAATTTCATCCATACAAACTAAAAATTGTGCACCAACTTTCAGATGGTGACCCCGACCGAAGACTAAAATTCTGTGAAAATATGTCCAATAAAATTAACCAACATCCGATTACATAAAAAAAAACAATTTGTTTTAGTGACGAAAGTACTTTTTCTCTCAATGGAAATGTTAACATACAAAATGTGAGGTATTTTATTGACACAAATCCTCACGTCTCTCGTGAAACACGTACTCAATTTTCAACAAAAAAAAATGTTTGGGCAGGAATTTTCGGAAACCATAAGTTGGGCCTGTTTTTCTCAATACTAATTTAACTGGTGAAGTGTATCTGAAGATGTTACAAAATGCAATTGAACCGTTAATACTTAAAATTCTGGAGGATAATCCAGATGAATTTAACAACTTGGAAATAACGTTTCAACAAGATGGTGCTCCTACACAAAATTATGGTGCAGTAAGACGTTACCTAGATAAGGAATATCGTGGTAGATGGAATGGACGACGAGGTACGATAGAATGGCCAGCTCGGTCACCGAACCTCACACCATTAGATTTTTTTCTGTGGGGATACTTGAAATCTAAAGTTTACACTACAGCACCCGACAATATTGACATTCTGAAACAACGAATTGTTGAATAATCTAGGGCAATTTCCCCAAACACATTTGAACAAGTACAGCAAAAGTTTAGAAGTAGGATGCATTACTGTCAGGAAGTAGATGGAGCACATTTTCAACACTTCCCATAAGAGCTGGTTGTCAAATATTTATTAATTAAATGAGAAGTTACAATTTTTGGTATTTATTGAATTTATTCATCAAAATGAGCTTAAACTCAAACAAAATTATTATGATTGAATAGGTATTTTCAATACCTTTTAAACTAGGTACCACTTGCCATAAGGTTACATTTAAAAATTAACGTCATCTGTCACTATTACGTCTCCTGTTATGACTAGTTGAGAAGCCTACGTCTGTTTATTCCATTCTTCCAAATTTCACTATTATAACAATAACCGTTCAAAAGATACGACGGAGGGGTGGGGGGCAGCGGACTTTTGACTAGCACTGCATAACCATGGGAAAATAAAACCGTTGTTTCTACTGTTCTCTTTATAATTTCATAATATTTTCTCACCTATTAGACCTTTCTAGGACTTCAAATAAATATTTCAAAACCAAAATAAGCCAAATCGATTCAGTCGTTCTCGATTTATTATAAAAAAAGGTATAAAAACATAAAATAACGTTTAACAAACGGATCAAATGAACTGAGACTGTAGAGGTGAAGTCGTATAAAACATTTTGAATTTACAATTAAAAAAAATAAAGAGTTACTCATCAAAATAAAAAATATCCTATCTCCTAATTTTGACCAACAAATACACTTTCACACAATTTTATTGCAATCAGTTCAGTGGTTGTTAAATATTAGCTTAGACAAACACCATGACACGAAATTTTTATATATAAAGATTAGATTAAAATCAAGTTATAGATAAATTAGTATATGAGGGTGGATTGATATAAAACTAGCCTTTGATAGAAAAAAACAAGTTTTTTGGAATTAAATCGATTTATTTCTCAACATAGTCCCCTTTTAGCTCGATACACTTAGTAAGACGATGTTCCAATTTTTTTATTCCCTCCGAATAGTACTTTTGCTCCAGCTCTCCAAATAGGCCGAAGTTTCAGCGACTACTTCATCATTTGTTGCGAAACGGTGTCCTCCGAGCCATTTTTTTAGGTTTGGAAACAGGAAAAAATCGCTGACGGCAAGATCTGGGGAATACGGTGAATACCAATTCAAAGCCCAATTTGTGTAATTTTGCCATGACGACGGCCGATCGGTGAGCCGGTGCATTGTCTTGGTGAAAGAGCACTTTTTTGCGTTCCAAACCGGGGCGTTTTCGACGCAATTCGGCATCGAATCGATCCAATAATGCTGTGTAGTACTCACCATTGATTGTTTTTCCTTTTTCCAAGAAGTCGATGTGGATGATGCTCTTTGCATCCCAGAAAACAATTGCCATCACTTTGCCGGCCGAATGTGCACTCTTTGCCTTCTTCGGCGGCCCTTCGCCGCATTTGCGGCGAATAGCGGATAACTTTTTCATGTCGATCTGCCATAATCACGTCATGGACTTTGTTGATCATTTCCGGCGTGGTGACTTCATTTCGCCTGCCGGGACGCTCATCATCAAAATCACTCTTACAACCACGAACAAATTCAGCTTTCCAAAATTTTACTGTTGCTAATGAAAGCGCAACCTCACCATAAACTTCGTCCAGGTCCGCTTTGATTTGCACATTCGTTTAACCGTTTTTGTGGAGGAACTTAATCACCGAACGATACTCGACTTTTTACATTTCTCTGAAAACACAAAATTTGCTTGCTTTTGGCGGCTGTAAAAATCAAGCTAATTGTTTTTAAAACTTAAAATGTTGACAGACGTCATGTCATGAACGGCAAATGTCAACACTGAAACCAATTCGGTATCAAGTAGCGCCATCTATCAAAGGCTAATTTAATATCAATCTATCCTCGTATAGTTCCTTTAAGGTATAAAGGCAGAAATAGTGTTCCAAACTTGCGTTCAAAAGAAAAATAATTTACAAAAATACACGTTTGATATCGTAGATACACTAAACTTATAAATGCGTCTTTTCTGCATTTCGCTTTGCTTTTTATGTACTGCAAATTTATTTTACCTTTTTAATCTCAGCCCACCTTTCTAATAAAAAATTTAAATATAAAATTGAAATATTAAATTAAAAACGGCTATTTAAACCAATGTTTGCCGATATTGAGCTTTTATAGCAAATTCTTATTTATTGTGTTCTATCAGTCGTTCGGTTGGCTGCATCTAAATGTCTATTTATAAATTGAAAAACACACTTCAGTTAACACGCCCGCTTGGCAATAATAAAACACACTTCAACGAGCTTATTTCAAAGGTCTTAGTTCGGTATTTTTTAAATTGACTTTCTTTTTCAACATCGTTCTCTTTTACAGGTAATTTTAAAATGGCTATTTCTTAATTTATCAATACTTTAGTTAGTGGGAGTTATTACCTGAAATATCTAGATTGAGGGTAAAAATTAAAAAAATAAGACAAAGAGATAATCAAGATAAGATTAAAGTACGCATTTATAGTACCATTAATAAATCGTCCTTATTGCTTTCGTTTATCTCGTTCCTCTCGAGATCTAAAACTCCGACTGTACTAAATATAAATCGAAAAAATTAGAGCTGACGGCGCTGAAGGCCACCTGTTTAGAAAATTTACTCTGCTTAAAACTAATAGAGAAAAAAAAATAAAAAAAAAGTTTTACAATCGTCACCAAATATTTATACTACAACCAGTGGCAGCCGGTCAGCCCCGGCAGGGTCGGCAGTGCCGACTTACACATTTATAGATATATGTATATATATATATATATATATATATATATATATATATATATATATATATATATTTATATATATATATATATATATTGTTATGATGTGTTGTTTGTTTGAATGATGAGCAATGAGTATTTTTAATAATATAATATATAGGGTTTTTATCGCGGTTCTCAAAGAATTAGCTTGTAAGTACTTTTTTTAAATTATCTTTATTATAACTATTATGAAACACACATATATATCTAACCTAGTCAATGTAAATTTAAAATAAACTATCTTTAAATTGATATTCTTATAAAACTAATTAAATTCTATAGACAATCTAAAATTTAAACAAAACTATCTTCAAAATTGAAATTGTTATGACACTAACTAAATTATATTAACAAAATTTTGTACCTTTCTTTCACTGAATGCCTAAATGAACTATTTTCCACTAAGTATATAGATTCTAATCACCACTGAATGTCTTCGTACTTCAGTTATCCTTGTTTTTTGTGAAATTACTTTTTTCAATTATCAGCTTCTACCAATTTAAGATATATTTTTCTTCACCAGCATCTATACACCACCAACCAAACCAGCAAACAGCATTTATATTTATTCTTCTTTTCAATATACCAATATCCAATTATTATAAGTTGATTTATACTAATCTCCAACCATAATATAATTTAATTTCTTCCAATATACCTTTTTTTATCTTCAATAATTATTTGTGTATAATTATAAATGTGCATTAAATTATATGCATAATTTTTAATCTTCATTTAACTCACTATATTAAACTATTGGACTATTTGTACTTGATTCACTGACTCTAACTAACTTTCATAATAAACTGCTTGACTTCTGACTAAAAAACTTAAAAATTTCCAAAACTGCCATCTTGAATCCAAATCACGGGTATTTATATGTTTTTGGATTTCTAGAACCATCTCGTAAGATATCATGTTCTATTCAGTTCTATTTAATACATGTCTGAATTTTCTGGAACAAACCATTTCGCAAACATGGCCATCTCCGGAGATCCAGAGAATTCCATTCTTTTCTATTAATAATTTTGTTTACATTTAGGCTTTTCAGATCAGAATATATAATTAAATTAGTAACTAACACTCTAATTTAATAAAATACACATTTCAAACAATATATTATATAACCCCACTTTTATTCGTAATTATGATTCTTAATTTGACACTTGGAGTATGTATAGTTGGTTGCCTAGGCACATGGCTCACTTAAATCTATTTACAACATTAAAATTACTAAATACAACTTTTTACAATTATTATATGCTAATTTATTAAAAATGCCCTCACATAAATATATTTTTATTAAATTCTCTAGTATATAACTTATTTAAAACAACCAAATATCTAATATTATGTAGTATATAACTTATAAATTATTTTCTATAAACCCTAATTGTCACAATACCCCAAAAATAATATTTAAAATAAATAATTTACTTATTATTTCTTTAAATATTAATTTTCTCATACCTTATTAAATTTAATAAATCAAAATTTTTTTTTATTTAAAATGTGTTAAATACATCCCTGTTCGCTGTCTATGTCAAAACAGAGAACAACGGATCACAGTTCGGCTATTCTATGGTCAAACTGTCATGTCAAATGGAGAGAATAAAATATAACCTTAATTACAATATAATCGATATGGTGTTCTGTTTGTTTATAGACAAAATCTAGGAATTATTTCCATTCAAAATAACTTCATCAATATAAATTGGTAAGTTTTTCCACTTTATTATATTAGAAAGACATTTTTATAGCAATTATAGTATCAATTTTGTGTCTAACCCCAAATTATGATTTTTAGGGTACAACAATTTCCACATGTACAAAATTCAACAAGTATGATGTCAAATTTATTCACAACAATGAAATCTACCATCTATTTAACAAATCAAGTCTATTGAATAAAATGGATATATCAGTAAGCTGTTAGTATTGTTATAATTAGTGTTAAGTTTATAATATATTACTTCTTTTTGAAAAATTGTACATTTTTCTTGATTTATTTTAAGTCCAACTTTATCTAATCTGTTTATTATAATTTTTAGGTGTTTCTCATGATCTTCAGCCGTTTTAGAAACAATTAATATATCACCAATGTAGTGAATTACAAAATGTTCATATTGATCCAAAATATCATGAAGACATCTACATAGAACACTGCAAGATGATTGAAGTCCAACTGGTACTACTTTGAATTGATATACTAATCTATCTATCTGAAATCCTGTATACTGTCTACTTTTTCTTTCTAGAGGTATTAACCAAAAGCTATGCTGTAAATCAATTTTAGTGAAAAATGACATTCCTGTAATTCTTCCTAGTATTCCATCTATACTCATTGGTGCTTCAAATTGCTTTTCAGTGATCTTGTTAATATTCCTTGCATCCAAACATAACCTGATTTCACCTGATCTTTTTCGTACTACTACTATGGGGTTAATAAAACGTGTGTCTGCCTTCTCAATGATCCCATCTTCTAACATATTATTAATTGTTTTGTTTACTTCTTCTCTGTATTTATATGGTATTGGGTATGATTTTGTTTTAAAATCTTTTTCTTCTTTAACTTTTATACTATGGATATAATTTTGTGCAATTCTATTTTCTTTATTGACAAGTCCCTTGTGTTGCTGCAATATGGAAATGACTATTGATTTATATTCTGCAGGGCAATTTAAAACTTTTATCACATCTTCTTCTTTACAAATAAAATTATTCTTCATTATGTACTCATTATTCCTTGTTTCCAATTTTACGCACTCCGCCTCGTAGGCATCCATCTGCTTAAAATTTCCATTCCTTAAATATTCACTACAATAATTATTCTTTACATTCTTTTGGGACATTTCCCTATCATCAAAATACATTTCTTCTTCATAAACATCATTATTTTCTTTTAATAATATCCTATCAACTCTTATTCCTTCTTCCACCTCATCTTTCTGCATAAATTTAATTATTTGCCCTTCCAAAGTTACCATTTTTTCTTCAAAATCTATCTTTACTTTCTTCTTTTCCAATTCATCATTTCCCATTAATATATCAACACATAAATCCTTGACAATAAATCCTTGCATATTAATTTCTTTATTAAGAATATTAATTTTAAAATTGGCTAGTTTATCAATTTCACCCAACTTCTTATTATTTGCACCAATAATTTTAATTTTTGGAATCTTTATTATATCTGATAGTTTTAATGTATTAAAAATAAAATTCTCCGAGACTAAAGTACTTTCTGAACCAGTATCTATCATAATCTTAATCATTTTATTTTTGGCCAAAGCATTTATATAAATTAAATTAATAGATTCACTAATTTTATCTTCATCTAAGAAATAAATTCAGAAGGTTTTTCATAATAGCAATGGCCTAACTTGTAATTCAGAAAGTTTACTGCACAAAATTTTGATTATTAGAATTGTCAGATTGTATCTGACCACTTGGATCTGATGTACTATGTCTTTCCCTACTATGACTTCTACTCACATTTTCTTGCCTTGTACTATTTCGTTCCCTGTCTTCGCAGCTTCTATTCCTTCGAACACAATTTACCTGTCTGTTATAGTTAGGTCGCTCTGTATTTTTTCTATTGTTAAAATCTTGTCTATTATTATTAGTACTGTTATTAAAATGTTGTCTATTATAATTAGTATTATTATTAAAATTTTGTCTATTATAACTAGTATTGTTATTAAAATTCTGTCTATTTTGATTACTGTTATTATTATTGAAATTTTGTAAATTATCACCATACCTAGTGTTATTGTTATATGATTGTCTATATTGTTGATTCTCATTTTTATTATATTGAAAGTTATTGTTTTTTCTGTTGTTATTATTACTTGTCATATTGCCTCTTTGTATTCTTTGAATAAAATTAATAAAACTATCTATTGTTTGAATATTTTGTACAGTTACGGTTTGCACAACATCAGCATCAAAATGTCTAGATACATTTAAGACTGTTTCATCCTCTCTAAGTGGTGGTTCTAAATATTTTGCAACTGTTATCAATTTCAATGCATAATCTACCATATTTGATTTTAAATTTTGATTATACTTTCCAAAATATAGAATTTCTCTAAACTTTGCTTGCTCTACTTCACCCCAATAATAATTTAAAAATTTATTTTCAAATGTTTGAAAGTTATCTAAATCATTTTCAATACTAGCAAACCAAGTTGCTGCATTGTCATTTAATGTCACTCTAATATAATCTTTAATATCATTAATATTATTCACAAATCTTAATTTATGTTTTAAACTATTTATGTATACTCTAGGATGCAAATTTTTTATATTACCAGAGAATTTAATCCCAGTCTCATTTGTTAAATTTAAGTAAGGTCTCCCTATGTCTCTCATTTGTGAAATATCATCTATTCTCTGTTCCACATTTCTTATTTGATTACAATTTATTTGGATATTTTGTTGTATATCGTCTAATTTTTCTTCTGTGTTTCTCCTGTCTTCGTTAATTTTTACTTCTAAGTTACATTTCTGTAACTCTATTTTCTGTTCTATATCTATCTTATTATCTTGAATAATCCTCTTTACTTCTGTCCTCTCATTGTCTATCCTTTTCTTGTAGTCATTCCGTATACTTTTTATTTCATTTGCTACTTTTTTCTCTGCAGCTTCAAGTTTTTTATCCATTTGTTTTTCCATTTGTTTTACAATTTTATTATTATTATCTTCTATTTTCTTTTCTAATTTTCTATAATTCTCTTCCAATTTTTGTTCCATTTTTTTCATGTCTTCTTTGACTTCTTTTGAATTCTCTTCCAATTTTTTTATGTCTTCTTTGATTTCTTTTGAATTCTCTTCCATTGTCTTTTTCATCTGCATCATTAATGACATCAAAGCTGCCATATTGACATTTTCCTCTCTTTCTGGATTCATTTCTGCAGTATCTTGTGGAACTTGAACTAAATTCTCCTCTTGTATAGGTTGTGTTTCTACTTCCACATCTTCTTCATTCTTTTTGCTTCTTGTACCTTTCTTTCCTTGAGACATTTTGAGACTTTACTTGTTCAAATATAATTAAAAATAAAATCTATAATTTTTTCTTTCTACTGATAATTAATTTAATTATATGAGAGCACTTATCTTCCCAAACTAATTCTTTTAAATAGAGAGCCACCGCGTTGGGCGCCAAATTGTTATGATGTGTTTTTTGTTTGAATGATGAGCAATGAGTATTTTTAATAATATAATATATAGGGTTTTTATCGCGGTTCTCAAAGAATTAGCTTGTAAGTACTTTTTTTAAATTATCTTTATTATAACTATTATGAAACACACATATATATCTAACCTAGTCAATGTAAATTTAAAATAAACTATCTTTAAATTGATATTCTTATAAAACTAATTAAATTCTATAGACAATCTAAAATTTAAACAAAACTATCTTCAAAATTGAAATTGTTATGACACTAACTAAATTATATTAACAAAATTTTGTACCTTTCTTTCACTGAATGCCTAAATGAACTATTTTCCACTAAGTATATAGATTCTAATCACCACTGAATGTCTTCGTACTTCAGTTATCCTTGTTTTTTGTGAAATTACTTTTTTCAATTATCAGCTTCTACCAATTTAAGATATATTTTTCTTCACCAGCATCTATACACCACCAACCAAACCAGCAAACAGCATTTATATTTATTCTTCTTTTCAATATACCAATATCCAATTATTATAAGTTGATTTATACTAATCTCCAACCATAATATAATTTAATTTCTTCCAATATACCTTTTTTTATCTTCAATAATTATTTGTGTATAATTATAAATGTGCATTAAATTATATGCATAATTTTTAATCTTCATTTAACTCACTATATTAAACTATTGGACTATTTGTACTTGATTCACTGACTCTAACTAACTTTCATAATAAACTGCTTGACTTCTGACTAAAAAACTTAAAAATTTCCAAAACTGCCATCTTGAATCCAAATCACGGGTATTTATATGTTTTTGGATTTCTAGAACCATCTCGTAAGATATCATGTTCTATTCAGTTCTATTTAATACATGTCTGAATTTTCTGGAACAAACCATTTCGCAAACATGGCCATCTCCGGAGATCCAGAGAATTCCATTCTTTTCTATTAATAATTTTGTTTACATTTAGGCTTTTCAGATCAGAATATATAATTAAATTAGTAACTAACACTCTAATTTAATAAAATACACATTTCAAACAATATATTATATAACCCCACTTTTATTCGTAATTATGATTCTTAATTTGACACTTGGAGTATGTATAGTTGGTTGCCTAGGCACATGGCTCACTTAAATCTATTTACAACATTAAAATTACTAAATACAACTTTTTACAATTATTATATGCTAATTTATTAAAAATGCCCTCACATAAATATATTTTTATTAAATTCTCTAGTATATAACTTATTTAAAACAACCAAATATCTAATATTATGTAGTATATAACTTATAAATTATTTTCTATAAACCCTAATTGTCACAATATATATATATATATATATATATATATATATATATATATATATATATATATATATATATATATATATATATTAATATTTTATAGATCCCTGCGCATGAAGACACTTTTCAAATTAATGATCCGAAATCTGAGTCATCCATCCAACTGTGAGAATTCTTATAAAGACACGTTTCGGCTAGCCGATCTCAAGCTTGATTTTACATGTAAAAATCATCGAAATATTAGTCAATAAGCAACCAAATACACATGTCTCTCCGTACTTATTTAAATGATAAGTACGGCAAATTTGAATCTGCTGATGCCTCGTTTGGATTGGCCGTAAAGTTTTTCGTACCTTTCGTACCTTTCGAACGCGGGATAAAATGTTAGTTCGAGTTGAATAGTGAGTGCACTGACTGACTTTTCTGCTATCATATCGATCGATTTATTTTGTACTGATTTATAAGGGTTTTTGATATATTTGAAGTTTTTTTTAATTAAATTATAGACAAATTTAGGTAAATTATCCCAAAAAATGCAAGCTATGGGAGAAACTGTAAGTACTAATAAATCTGATATTGTAAATTATAATTTTCAAAATGAGTTTTTATCTATTACATACGAAGAACAAATTGATATTAAAAATAATAGGTGTCCTTTGCCTAAAATGTCCCGGCTTTATTAGTGCGGGAATAAGGGTAGTAATAGATTATTTTCAAGTAATTGGTACAGCAAGTACTCATGGCTTACCGGAAATAAAATAAAAAACAGAACTTTTTTGTTGGACTTGCATAACTTTATAGAGAACTAATAAAAATGTTTAAGAAATACGATTTAGAGTTTTCTAATTTACTTTCTGATTCGAAGACATTTATCAGCGTATCTAAAGCAATCCAGAATGAATTAATAAAATTAATTAGTTACATTTTGAATCACGTTATTGAATTTGAGATTTAGCAAACTGTTTACTTTTCACTAGAAGTAAACGAAACTAACGATGTATCATTTTATTCACAATTATCAATTGTTGTGCGATACCCATTAAGTGGTAATCTTTATGAGAGGTTTTTAGGTTTTACAGACGTGAGAACAAGCCATGAGGCGAAATATATTTTTGGTGTTTTAAAAGGCAGAATAAAATGTTTTTAATATTAAAAATAAATTGGTAGGGCAAACTTATGACGGCTCTGCAATGATGTCTGGTGAATTGAATGGTCTCCAGGCAAAACTTAAAGCTATTGCACCGCAAGCTTTATTTTTTTTGCAGGATACGTGTAAAAAAAATTAAAGAATGTCGTTAATTTTGCCAGTGTAAGCGGATTTGCTTCATTTTTCTCAAGCTCGCCTAAATGGACTAATAATTTAGAACAGTTTGTCAGACACAAAGGAATTTTAAACCTCGGTTTGTTTTCATTATGGCTTTTGGAAGTTTTTGATTTTATTATTGAAGGCGACAATTTTGAAAGTGATGATATCTTGATCCGTGGAGCAATCGATTTAAAAACTTTATTAAATGATTACTATTTTAATATTCTTTTAAATATTTTTAAAAAAGTGTTTACCCAAACCGATTTTATATTCAATGTTGTTCAAAATCAGTTAACTAACATTATTTATTCCAAAAATAGAATAATAAAACTGGTGGTCTCTGAAAATCTCAGAGATTTTCGTAATGATAGTAAATTAATATGCAGTGATGTTTTGGATTCGCCTGATATTTCCGGAGTCAATATTTTTTCCCAAAAAAGTCAATGGCATGAGACAGACGCAGATCTCAAAAAACGAGTATATTTTGAAATTTTGGATACTACTATCATACAAATAGATACTCGATTTTAGAATTTCAAGATTTGCAAATGTTTGACTTATTTGACAATTAAAAATTTAAAAGTTACGCCAAAGAATTTCCAAGATATCTATTAGACAAGTTAATTAAAAATTATCCATCACTCTTTAATAAAATAAAATTAGAAAATAAATTAAAAGTTTTATATGCTGATCCAAATATTTTCGGAAAATAGGATGAGTTACATGATAATGTATAATTTTATATACTGCAATTTATTACAACAAACTGTTACTGCCAACTCTCATTACCACCAACTTCTGCCTCAAAGAAACGGGATTTCTCTTATCTTAAAAGAATCGAAACGTATCGTCGAAACACCATGAAACAAGAGAGAATGTCAAGCTTGTCTCAAATTTCAATTGAAAAAAAAACTTTTAAAATCTCTCCAAAACTCTAATAAATTTTACGATGACGTTCTAACCCATTTTGCTACTTCCTAACAACGTAGACTAGAGTTAATTTATAGTTTAAATTCTAAATTTATAAAACAAACAAAAAATCTCCTATGATGACCTCCTCGACCTTCTCAAGGTTTCTACCCCATTCTGTTCTGTCACTTGCTTACATTTTCCAGTTGCCGACTCCGATCTTCTCGGCATCTTGTGTTACCCCGTCCATCCACCTCAGCTTTGGTCTACCCCGTCTTCTGATTCCCACGGGTTGCGCTGTTAGAATTTTTTTTATCAGGTTCGATTCAGTTCATTCAATTATAGTGGCATGATGATTAAAACCTTTTTATTAGAGGGTATACCTATCCGAGGAGACAAAAAAAACCTTGCCGACCTTGTCTCTAAAGCCCTACAAACCAGAACTTATACAAGTATTTATATGCAAGCTCACATTCATTGGTAAAAATCGTGGGTAAAAAATTTAATAATATTTAAGAAATAATGAAATTATCCTGTATATTTATTCTGAAACTTTACAGTGTAGCAAATTTCAATCATAGTCCGGAAGAGTACTTTTTAAATCTTTATATCATAAAATTCATAAATAATCAATGTGAAAATCCAAATGAATTTCCTTTAAAATACAGCTAAGAATATTTTTCGCTTATAACGAGCATCGACAAATTTCATTACCAAAATAAATGCCCAACAAGAAAGTTCCCGATGCCACCAAAAGGAAATTATGATTGATGTGGGGGGCCTAAAATTTATATTTTAAAACTTCTTGACGCCTCTAACTTAAGAGTTAATTTTAAAGCTTTGAAGGATTTGATAAAAATGTCATAAAAATTTTTTATTTAGAAAATGTTTTAGTTAAAAAAAATTTAAAAACAGGTTGGTTGAAAAATGTTATATGAACACTAAAGTTTCTAAAATATGCTGTAAGTATACAGTGGAGTAATGAAAACAGTCCAACCTGATATTTGGTAATCTTATTCTTCAAATAGCGTTGGAAAACTGTGTGGTTTAATACCTTTCTTATTCACTTAAAAGTGTACAGTCCCTGCTCAATTTATTACTCACCATAAAAATTTCAGTTTTTGTGATTTCAATCTCACTGAAAGTATGTTCACTTATAGTAAAATTCATTAACCGATACAGGAAGATGTAAACATTACCACGTGTAGGCCTGCAACAGGGCCGCATTTGGGATTATCTTTTTGTTTAGTCAGAATATATATTATCTTATAAACTACGAAATTTATATTTTAATTTTGCAAAAGTGCTCGACAAAGAACCTGACTGTTTTAGTTGATATCCGATAATAGGAACCATTTATACAGGGCGAAAAACCCAAGGATTTTTTTTTTGTCAACAATTTTATGTACAGAGTGCCTGCAAAAAATATAAGTTTTATTTCTAATTTTTACTATACTTAGTTGTTTGTACAATTCTAAAATGTTTCATAATAATTATAACAAAAAAAATACTCATTACTCAATTATGCTGAAGTAATATATACATATATATATATATATATATATATATATATATATATATATAATTATATATAATTATATAATTATTAATATGTCGTGACTCGTCGCTGTTAAATTATCTAAATCTGAAAATTTTGGGGAATGCATATGTAGGTACTATAAATATGTAATCAGAACAAAACGTAAAGTCTATAAGCTCTCATCTTTTGAAGATATTCTCTTCGCCACATCACAATGTCGTCTCTATCTAGTAAAAGAGCGTTTCTTCTCCTACGTTTGTATTGAAAATTAAGTTTTTCAATATTCGGTAAAATGTGGTTTTCGAAAAATTTGGCAAATCAGGGTCATAGTTCACCTTCTTTAAAACCTTATCAACGGTGGGTATTTCGTTGCTCATAAAAAAATTATGAACCGGTCTTCTAATTTTGGCATTTTTGTCAAAATCATCAATTTTGTCAAACTTCTGTTTCCGGGTCAGATATACTTTTGGTCCAGCGAATTGATGATTCGTTTTGTATTCCTTTATCACTGTAAACACACTTCTATCACAAACTCCAACTTTATTAGCCACTTTTTTTATAATATCTTCAACCACTAACCCAGGATTTTCTTGTCTTTCACATTTAAAAACATTTAAAATGATTTCTTTAACTTCAACGCTAAGAGGGCTTCTTTTACTTCGTTTTCGAGGAGGACTCCATGTATTTTCAACCAATTCATCAGCAGAATCAGTGGATGACATTTTTGGTTTCAATATCAGTTATTGAAATACGTGGTTATTGTTACAGTAATCACAATCACGTATAGATAGGGTCGTTATACAAATAAAACTATATACTTAAATAGTTTTAAATCGCACAACAAATAATTGCTAATTCAACATTAACAGCATAAAAATAATTGATTGTCCTTTGACCATCAAGATGACTAAAAATATACTCACAAATCGATTCAAATTACAAAATTTCAATACTGAAATATAATACCTACTTAAATCGTGTCCGAACCTGTATGAGTTCCGACGACGTCGGCATTAACGAAATAAAGATGGACATTTCGGTTAGTTTTTAAATATTCTTGAAGAACTGTTACTTGCATGTATGCATAAAATATTCATTAATTTTATGAATCGGATTATTTTTTTGCTTACTATGTATTCAGTAATAAAAATAATTTATATACTATGCAATAAACAATAATAGTTGAGAAAATAAAAAAATTAATAAAGTGTCATAATTATACTGTTACTTATCGGAACGAGTAGACTCATTTGGAACATCTTTAACAATCATCTGTTAAATTTATCTTTGTTTATACAACCTGCATCGCTTAATGAAAGTAGGTATAGATACTAAGGTGTTGAATGGGTTGCATAACTATTGGGTACATAGTTACGTAGAAAATAATATACATTTTTCTTAGAATTATCAAAACTTTACAGGTGACAGTAGAATGTGCTCAAAGTGTGGAGTAACTAATTGTTTCAAATTTTAAGTTTTTTTACTTAAAATAGATTTGTGGCCAGTTTATTTAAAATTTGCACTAGTAATTATCGACATTATTACATAATAGGGTTATCTTTTATATTGATTAATTTTTAATTATAAAACAAAACGATTAATCTTGGATTGGAATTTTTAATGGGTAAATCTAAAGATCTTGTTGAGAAAATCTTATCCATTACTGCTCTATTAGAGATTACAGCACAGTCAGAGAAAGATAGGTGTATCCCAGTCGTCAGTGAGAAGATTAAGTCAGAAACTCAAAGATCTGTGCGTCAAACTCAAAGAAGCGACCTGTGGCGTCAGTTCGGAAGGTCCGGTGTGGCAAAAAACCTTCAGTCACCCATAGGGCGCAACGAATTTTAACAAAATTAGCTGTAACACATAAAAGGGACATCCATAGAGATTTAAAAAATAAGTTGGAAAAATCAGAATGCTTAGTATTGTAATAATTTAGGGTGGGTACTGTAATAATTTAGGATTGATGCTGTAAATATAAATCTAATAAACCCCTCTTATAAATTGTCACCACTCTAATAAAGGCTGTCACCATTGTAGAAGACGTCTGTCTCGATATCCTTATCAATGCATCTACAATTCTTAGGGGATACTTATCCCTGCGAGCGGGGCAAGGCTTACTGGTTCCACTAGTCTGGACTGATTGGTTCCGCCCTCGCGGATTTACAAGAGGGTAGGGAGATTTTTGGAAGGAAGGGGATTAAGGACTTCTCGGTCTCAGGTCCTGCAAAGAGTGAGAGGCTATGGGCTTACGTTAGAAGCCGGAGCACTGCATAAGCGGAAATGTGTATCTCTTCTAGTCTCTACCTGTAACGGCCGGGAATAACAAAAAAAAACAAATTTCGAGTTTGCAATGTATTAAATACACTACAAAGTATCAGTTATGACCAATAATGTTCGATCAGGCGCGAAGGGAGACGAGAAGAGACAAAGCAAGGAATTAAAGGGCGGACAATTCCGTATCATTAGATATACCTTGGGTTAGTATATAGATCTTAGTTACCTTCGCGTATTTAGGCTCTAGCTAGTGAATACGCCTCCAGTCCTACAGGGATTCGAGATCCGTCAGTTTTTTTTGAGAAGTCAAAACGGCGCGCTGTCGCGAACCTTCGAATCTCCAGATACCGGCACTTATACGTCACACTATCCCGTCGAGTTAAATAGCCCGCTCACTGGCTGCGTATCGTCCGATCTCCGCACTTCTTGCGTGGGGCGCTCTAGAGTTCCAACTTCCCACTAGTCCCCGCTGGCCCGCTTGTTCGCTTTTTTTATCAGCCCGTATTCTCAATTTTCAGTCGTAGTACCAAGGTCGCGTTATTGTTTTTTTTGCTGACTGGGTCCCCGTGTTATTTTTCAGCGGAGGTCTATGTTTTTGAAACGTGATTTAAACAACCGTGGTGGCCTGATATTTGAGACTCGTGTAATACATTTAAACTGGGTCGAGTTTTCAATCTTTGTTTAATGTAAAATGTTTACATTCATATGTTACCTACTAGCTATGAATTTATTTGTTCTTTAATCAATTTGGAATATGTAATAATTACTTAAATAATTATTACTCTTTACTAGGCTAATTATCCCTTAATTTTTCCTTCTTTATTTCCTTGCTATGTTTACATTACAGAATCGGTGGTCACGCCGAAATTTGTATGGCATGGGCTTCAAATGTAGCAGGCCTATTAGGAAGCCAAAACTAACACCACTAGTGCTCAAAAAACACTTAGCTTGAGCCAAGATCCATAAACACTGGTCTATTGATGATTAACGTAAGGTAAATTATTACAAATTATTTTATTTTCGCACTTTATAATTGTTATTCACATTCACAGGCTTGCTTCAGCGATGAAGCCACATTTCAAATTATGGATGACAAGGCCCAGTTTGTCCGAAGACGTCCAAGAGAAAAATATGAAAAGGGGTGTGTAATTAATACAATTAAACATTCCACCTCAGTAATGACATGGTCGGTGATTAGTCACAAACGTATGAAACGTTTTTATGTCGTAGAAGGAACCATGCGACAAGACCAATATAAAAGGGTTTTGCAGAGAAGATTGGTTCTACAAGGGAACAAATGGTTTGGTAACAGCCATAAGATATATATGCAGGATGAAGCACCTTGCCATGCAGCTAAAAGTATTAAAAATTTTTTGTTATTGTAAGAAATGCCACTCTTACCATGGCCCGGCAACTCACCAGACATGAACCCCATTGGAAATGTCTAGGAGTACCTAAAAAGAGAGTTAGCCAAGGAAATAATTTCCAACAAGGTTTATTTGATAGAAAGAAGTATTTTTTATTGGATTTACACCAAAAATTTAAAAGAAATCGCAGGAAAATGCATAAACAGCATGTCTCGGTGAATGGCTGTTTGCATTGCTTAAAGCCAAGGGTGGCTTAACAAAATATTATTGTTATAGTAAAATATAGTAATAATTGTTTTTTATTTAATATAATTGATTAATAATTATAATTGATTATTAATTATAATTGATTATAAAACACAGAAAACTAGAATATGCTGACTCTATTCAATTGAACAGGAACTGTATGTGATTTGAGTCCTATTCCGTAGGCCGTAGGCAATTTTCCTTTATGATTAGTTGTGGGAGCTCATATCCTTGATATCGAGATTACTCTTGCAATTTCTTTTTACTATTAATTTTAGCTCTAGATCTAGTTTGTCTGTTATCTAGCAGCCAAAGTATTTAATTTTGTCATTAGATCTATTGATTAGTCTTTGTTTTATATTAGCTTATGTTTGTCTACAAGTTAAAATTTTGGTCTATGGAGATGATCTTAGTTTTAGTCGTGTTAATTTTTAGGCCGAGAATTTAGTCGTGTTAATTTTGCCTTTCCTGGTTAGTTTGTTCAGCGAATTGGAAATTACGGTATCTACTAACACTGTGATAAAAAACAGCTCAGGTAATCTACGCATCTAATAGAAGTGGCCCAAAAATATCACCACAATGTGAACAAATAAATGCGGAAAAGGCAAAGAATAAGAACACAACTATAGAAACCAAAAGGAAAAATGAAAGCAAAAAAATAATGATAAAGAGAAGCAAAGATAAAAGGATATAAAATAGGGGAAAACAAACTAAGAATAGCCACGTGGAATGTTAGAAGTATATATGAAGAGGAAGGAGTAAAAAACCTAATCGGCATCTTGAATCAATACGAACTGAATTTTCTTGCTCTCCAAGAAACAAAACTTAAGACAACCGAAATTTCAGAAGTTAATAAAGCAATCTTGTTTAATAGTGATGGGATAAAAGTCATGCCAAAATTATAGAACAATTGCTTTATTAGATGTGGCATATAAGATATTGGCTTTATTAATAAAAAATAGTCTAACAAAATATAAATCTATAATAATAGGTGAATATCAAGAAGAGTTTAAAAAAGGCATATCTACAATTGATCAGATTTTTACAATAAAAACAATATTGCACAACAGCTACGAAAAAATCTAGGTTTGCACATTCTGTTTACAGACTTTGAGCGGGCATACGAGTTGATCGATATAGAAAAACTATAAGAACCGGTGGATCTGTTAAAAAATTAATGATGATGATTAATGATTCTGGAAGGAAGGTTATCAGACTTTTTTACGGTAAGAAAGGAGGAATACACGAAGATCCACTGTCCACATCTTAATTTAACCATATCCTAGAAACTATTCTACGACAATGTGGTGTAGAGACAGACGATATAATATACTACAAGAGACAACAAAATATTACGCAAGATATATGCAGGGATTAAGGACAATGACGGCGTATGGAGAAGAAAAACAAATAAGAAAGTAATGGAGTTATATATCCAACCAAGCTCAATAAAAAAAGTAAAAGCACCAAGAGCAGGTTGGATGGGACATGCTTGCAGAATGTCCACAAACAGTCATACAAAAAAGTATTAACAGGAGGAACGGGTGGAAAGCTCAGACGAGGAAGAAAAAAAAGAAGTGGTTAGAAGAGGTTAAAACCGATATAAGAAAACTAAGAATACCAGACTGGCAGAAAATGATAAAAAACACAGATAAGTGGAAAAAAACTTAGTGAAGAAAATAAAAGTCATGGTCCTCCAGGCCTGAAGAGCTGTTATATGTATCGCAAATTCAAAATCGCCTGTCGCTTCAAGTGTTATTTCTGAGAGAACGATTCGTTCTATACAAAAAGTACAAATAAACTTGTTTGTTCAAATTATTTTAGCTATATTTTTTATTTAAAACATGTTTTTCTACGGCGTACAAATTCTTGTTAAATCCATTTTGGAAGATGTGTTTTAGGAAAAAGCCGGGAGGTATAAATAGTAAACTTTATTGCATACTTTTTGGGGGACCAAAATTAACATTGCCAGCAAAATTCAGCTTGTTCGTACGATTTTTGGAGTCGTAAGTAGCACTATCTACCTGAACTACGTAGTTATTTTACCGTGCTCTTAGATTTTTATTTTTTTATTTTAACTGTCTTGAAATTTTAAATTATTAGCAATCTCTTTTTTACATATTTACATGTAAAAACTAAGAATTCAACCAATAGATAGGAAGAGTCCATATCCATATTCCATTTCAACAGTCTGTTTATCGAACCAGTATTTAATAAACGTGATGTGCATATTGAATTAACAATAACCAGTGTAAACAGAATATAAATATCATTTAATTATACATTCTGGAACGAGGAAATTGCGTTAGAGCAATGGACGAAAATTTTGTTCAATATTTGACTGAAATGACTGGAAACCCACGGATTAAATCATTTTAAATTTAATCAAATTATGGAAGAGCTTTCTTTGTTTAGTACGAGTTTGTATTGGCAATGTAGTTAATTTTGTAATTAATAAACAGGAAATACTATACACTATGATAATATAAGCCAAAGAGTTAAGTTTGATCTACGGAATATTATGATAGATAATATTCTTGTTAGGAGATTTATGTGATTTCTGTGTCTGTTGATAAAACTATCAAGAATAATAGTTTTGGCTCTTTTGTAGTTGTTAATGAAGAATATTTTAAAGTGAAATACTCTACAGAAAATTTAAAATAAGACAATAAACACACTATTTACTGATGAAAAAGTAATCTTGAAATATTTTAAAAGAGTATTACCCCAGCCCAAGATATTGACAAGACGGCAAGAGTAGTAAAGACGGCAAGATACGGTTGCTCAATATGAAGACGATCAATAGGAAGACCACGAAAACGATGGAATGACACTATACTGGAGACGCATTGATAAATAGACAGTCATGTTTACATTAAAAGAAGAAACAGAAAAATAATTAATAAAACAAAATATCCATACATAGAATATCACAACTAATTAGTTGTGGGTAATTAAGGCACACCACATATAATCAGACGGAAAAATTAGAATCGGTAAAAATAAATCTATTAATACAGGAAGTAATAAACATACAAATAGACTATAAGTCTATACAGTATAGGTTTATGGTCGGTATGGACCTTACGTGAGATGGAGTGAGAAACACCTGTTTAAAAAGAGAGAGGTATATTAGGTCCGCCCTTTAAATATCGCCGAAAATACATGAGTTGAAATAATAAAAAAGGGGAAATTCAACGTTGCCAAACTTATTGGTTTTATTTGACCTGTTGTCTTTTTAGCATTTGAACAACGTTCTAAGATAATCAAATTTGGGCGAAATGGATTTAAATAGCAGCTTACTGTTTTTTATTGGGAATATGCCACAATTTTACTTTACAATAAGTGTAATATAACATTTTGATTTTCATTTCGGAAATCGTTTTATATAAATAAAATTTAATAATGATTCGTATTTTAAGTACGATTTCCGAATTAAAAATCTAAACATCAAAATAAGCTTATTTTAAAGTCAGATTGTGCCTTATTTCCAATAAAAATAATAAACTGCATATAATGCCACAAACTTCATCCAAAATATTTGGCAACATCTCGTGTCGCGTGCTAAAAGCTCCGAATCAAAGTAGGGACACAGGTAACGAGAACGAGTAGAGGTGGGTAGTTGACGTTTTTATTGTTAAGAGCGTAGGCGCAAAATTTCGGGCCAATTCTTTTTAAATGCATTCTTTTTGTTTCGAATCCTGAGAAAACTAATAAATATTTTTGAAAAATTTAAACGCAGAATGAAAGAATACATTATTACCGAGGGCCGAAAGTCACTGAAAACTTCTATAATGTTTATTTTAATAAGTTACAGGGGTGAAAAAAAGAGAAAATTTAGTGTGATTTTGAATTTCAAATATCTCATTCAAAAAAACTTCTTGTTTATTCTAAGGGACGTTCGGCCTTCGGTAATAATGTAATCTTTCATTGTGCGTTTAAATGTTTCAAAAATATTTGTTAGTTTTCTCAGGATTAAAAAAAAATGAATGCATTTAAAAAACATTGACCTGAAATTTTGCGCCTACGGCATTATTTTTCTTAGGGTTTTCATCTCGGCAACCCAAAAATAAACTAAACAATACAAATAGTAAATCGTACTTACATTTACATTACACGTAATTATTAAATCGGGAATCGTCTAAATTGATATTTAAAAACATAAGTTTTTCTACTTTACTTCTTGTTAACCGTGTTCTTCTTTTATTTAAAATTAAACCAGATTTTGAACATGTGTTCACATTTACAATACTTTATAAATATAGTGGTTAAGTTAGGATGTACATGGCGATGGTTTTTCCACTATTGTAATGGACTCTCGATACAGGTGTACGTTTAGATAAGTCATGTCCAAAATTAATTACACCATGGGCTTAAGTCATTTTTATCGGTTTCTTTCTTTTTGTACTGGCTAATTTTCAATAGTACAATCTTCTTTTTTTTATAGAAATAACCAACTTCTTAACTCTTTCTTTTGTTTTTTATCTGCATTTTTATCAGAAAATCCCTGCACTTTAAATCCTGAATCCATAAATGTACATAATGACAATGTGCTACTCTGTTCTATCCCTCTAAATCTTTTTGCTAAACCCTGCTATACATATAGACAATAATAATTTCGAAACGAAAGTAAAATGATCTGAGTAAAGTTCAGTTAAAAAGTTCAAAGGGCGATGCAATATGAAATTGTTCAACAGAAAAGTAACTTCACAACAATGTACGTAAAAATTATACAAGTAAACGGTACTTGCTATAGGACACCAAACAATGTAATTAGTTTATATAGTTTGTACTTTACCATGTGGATGGTGGTGGCGGTAGCTGGGCTAGCCCGCAGGTAGGATCCGACTATCTCACAGCAAATCAGGTACAAAATTCTGTTAGGAGAAAGCCCGAGGAAGCCAGTACCTTCTGTTCCGAAGCGGCTGCATTTCGGACATACGGGTGGGGCGCTGAGGTTATCGCTGATATCGTTTAACCCTTGAAACGAGTGATAGCTATGTTAATTTAATTAGTTCTATCCGCAGTTACATGGGGTTGTCGGTATAATGTAGAAATAATTTCTATTTAATGTCGAATCACAGTAAGATGGAGTAGTTTTGTTATTTTACCATTTACTACAAAAATGTATCGTTGCTGGGGTTAAAGAAACTTATCTGATCGTTTGGTATACGTACTGTTAAATATAAAGTGCAGTTAAATATTCTTACCTTTCTTTGAAATTTTCATTAATTAAAAATTCTTGACAGTGATTTTATTTCCAAAATTTTTTTTTTCATGGGAGATGTAATACTAACAAACCGTCTCGGTAAACCATACTTCTGCCTCACTAAGCACCCTTTATTGAAACAGTACATGTCCTAGCTATTTATTTCTGCCATCTATTATCGTTCGACTAGTAAACGACAGTTCTGTAACTTTATTTTATTATAAATGAACTTCCGAGCCGGCGACCTCGAATCCTCGCAGGCGGACTTAAATAAATGGAGTTGCAATTGAAACGAATTTTGATAGAAGTTTAGAGCTTACCGAAATTGATTGATTTCTAATGAAAAGATCGTCTAATAGTGACGGATTACCCAGCAAAAGCTAAAAATCTCAAGTGGGGGTCAAGCTTAATTTTGGATTGACTTTGAAAAATTGGTCTGCAATAAAGAGTTAACCTAACCAGAAAATTATGGTAGTGGAATCGGCAAATACCTCTACTGGGTGACCAGTTTTACTGGATTTTGTGAAAATGTTAAAATAGATCGATTTTTGTTCCAAAGGGGATATCTTTTATTGATGTAGATATCTATAATTTGTCAACCTCGTTCCTTTCGGTACAACAAACCTTTTATTTTAAATATTAAATATACCATATGTGGCACATTGTTGTAAAATTCAGGTGGGAGAAGATTGGTTCAAAATTTGGCTTAAAAGCGACCATCAAATATGTAGAAAAATAAATTATAAATTAGAATGGCGGTCTTACTACCATTTAAAGTGTAAAAGCAATGTAATTCGAAGGACCACCCACTAACGAGGAATACAAGAATACAAGCATTAACAAATATGTAATTAAATGACTAATTTTGTTATATATATATATATATATATATATATATATATATATATATATATATATATATATATATATATATATATATATATATATATATATAATAACGGATTTATTACGACTGTCGCCGCTTCTCCGCCCCCAATTTCCATCAAGTCTCTTGCCGCCATTGCTTCATCAATAACGTTGCGCCAACTTCTCCGTGGTCGTCCTCTCTTTCTTCCACATGTCCGAACATGTCCGAACCAGATTAATTATTTATTATTATTATTTTAACTAATTTTGTTACTATAACTAAATTAAGATCTGATCATTTTTTCGTAGAGTTGTTATATTTAAACTGCCGATTTATTGTCCGATTCACACAAGTCCGGGAAGCATGAAACACTATAGCACTGTTATAATTTTAGGGTTACTAACTGGGACAGAAACTAGGGATGTTTTCTTTAGTTTTAATAAACTTAAATAATAATAAGCGTTTTCGAAATATGTAGCTTTTATACTATAAGAGAGACACACAATAACTAGATAAAATACGCGAAAGTTTTTGCTCTAAACTAATTTTAGACAGCATTCAGACCTCGCTGAATTTAAGTTTTCAAAGTGTGTTGCTAAGTTGATACTAACTAATAAACGCATTGTCCACCCTGAGTGGATTCTAACTTCTTACTCATAACATTCAAATTGGGGTTGGTGGGGGACAACTACAAAATTTCTATTGGTTAGGTAAAATCACCTTTTGAATGTTTGCTACCCGGGATTTCCAGGGTACAAGTTTTCGGTGGGTAAAATCATCTTTTGAAGATAAAAATTATTTTACTACCAGAGACGTAACAACACTTGAATAAATTTCTTACAGAAATTTATCTATCAGGCTTCTATGATTTTTGTTCCATATTAACTTTATTTTTGTAAAAAAGTATGGGTTTATTCGAAGTCTTACAGCTCTTCTGGTCAAACCAAATGTAATGCAGATGTTTTTCTAGTTTCAATTTTTAATTTTTCCCGTCCCGTCAAAAATTAAGTTAAAACAAAATTTGCAACATTACTAGGTAACTTTATTTAATGTAACGTAAGTACAATTAAATAATTTCAATATTCAAACTGATATCTACCAACGTCCATAAAATTGTAAAGTCATTGTTCGAAATTACAACGAACATTTTGAAGCATTTCAGGGGTTACTAGATTACACTCATGCACTAGTCATCGCCTTACTTCTTCCAATGAAGCAGAAATAGTATTATAAATCTTGCTTTTTAAATAAACTTTCACAGATAGTCCAGCGAAGTTAAGTCTAGGGATAATGTGTCATCTAATAATTCTAGTTTTCTCTCTGTTTAAACTTTTTTGCAGAAAGAATGGCCCAACAACAATCATCATAATCAACAGCTATTCCATCCGTCGTTAGATGTAAGCCTTCCTTAGGTATGCTAATTCACTTCTGTTCGTTGTTTTTTGCATCTATTCATAACCAGCCATTCTCTTGATGTAATCTGTCCATTTGGTTTGAGGTATGCCTTAATTTCTGTTCTATTATAAAGAATCTCCGAGAAGAACTTTGAAAGCTATTTGCCTAGTACTTTGCCACTGTGCTTTAGAAACTCAGCATGGATGCCATCAAAGCCAGTGACTTTTTCCGTTTTTATTTCATTAAGAGCGTCCGTAATTTCTTCACAGGTGTTGGGATTACGTTTGTCTACAAATATTTTAATTTGTTGTGTTAGGTATCCTTTTATTACTTTAATTTTATATTTTAATCCATTAATTAACGTGTGTGTATGTTTTACGTGCGTAAACTAATACGGTCCTGTAGTTATCTTCCCTCATTACACTCCAGTTTTGTGTAAAATCAACCACCAAAGTGTAAATAGACGATGTCAAACCAACGCAGAAATCCAACTAACCCAATGCACTGGTATAAGATTTTTTTAACGATTTACACACACATACAATATTAGAATTAGTTGATAATTTTGTATTTAACCTTTTTGGACATAAAAAATAATACCAGCACCTGCAAACATCAACAAACATCAACATCAAGATGCATCAACATTGCGAGAGGTAACTCTATGAGAACCACGACAGGAGTGCCGCAAGGCTCCGTACTGGGGCCATTGCTTTGGAATGTTCTTTACAACGAGATTTTGGAGACCGACCTGGGCACCGGCGTACAGGCAATAGCATATGCGGATGATCTGGTGGTGCTGGTGGAACACGATGAAAACTGGTCAATCATGCAGAGAGGGAATCGAGCCCTCAACAAAGTGAAGACGTGGATGGGAAGCAGAGATCTCATGTTAGCGGCCGAGAAAACTGAAGCTATGATTCTCAAGGGTCCGAGGGCCAGAGACCATATAGTTTTTGTCCTGGAGGGAGAAAGGATCGTACCTGCCAAAAAAGTGAAGTACTTGGGAGTAGTCCTAGATACGAGGCGAACTTTTGGCGAGCACGTGAAATATGTCGTTAGCAAGGCAGAGGTGAGGACTGCGGCGCTGACAAGGATTATGCCCAATGTGGGGGGTCCGGGGACCGCCAAAAGGAGAATTCTAATGGAAGTGGTCCACTCTGCTATACTTTACGCGGCACCGGTATGGCAACAAGTGCTTAACATCAAGAAATATAGACGAATGCTAGAGAACGCCCAAAGGAAAGCACTACTAAGGGTAGCACGTGCATACAGAACAACATCAACGGTGGCCATACAAGTGATCGCGGGTGTGTTACCCATCCACTTGATGGTGAAAGAAAGGGCAGAAACCTACGGGAAGGATGAGCAGGAGAAAATAATAGCCAGGAATAGGAGCATAACGGAATGGCAGGAAGAATGGACAAATGAGCATAGAGCGGCCTGGACGAGGGTATTAATTCCAAATATCGCAGACTGGATGAAGTGCGGGGACAGAGACACCAATTACTTTTTCACCCAGTTCCTAACAGGGCACGGCTCCTTCAGGGCCTATCTAGAAAGGATAGGGAAGGTTGCGGATGGAAATTGCACAGACTGTGGAGTGGCTGACACGGCCGAGCACTGTGTATTCGAGTGCAGAAGATTTGATGAGGACAGAAACGAATTGTACAGAAAGCTAGGTAGGGTAAGTACAAATACCATAATGCAGGTAGCAATGAGAGGAGAGACTGAGTACAAGTCAATGTTGGAGGCAGTAACTCAAATTGTCAGAAAGAAGGAGATATTGGAGAGGAATCTACAGCAAAGGTAGGTAAGAGAGTGAGAGAGAGGGCGAAAGAGAGAGAGAGAGAGAGGGGATGGGCTATTCATGCGATGCACCGGTCTGAAGAGGACCTACCGCATGAGTAGCCTGTATAAAAGGGGGTGGACTTTAGTTGGCAGGCAGGGAGCTATGGGTGTATCTGTGAGCACGACTCCTCTGGGGGGACTGCGTGCGGATGGATCCTTCCACCCTGAATCCAACTCACGCCAGGTCATCCTTAACGGGGACACGGCCTGGTACGGTCTTTGGAAGATTTACCACCAAAAAAAAAAAAAAAAAGCACCTGCAAACAAATATTTGAACAATAATTGTTAATTCTAATAATTATTAAACAATTGTTTTAGTTTGAATACTCTGTTTTAAGTAGGCAATTGGATTTTGAAGTTTTGATGTCTTTTTTAACTTAAATTGTGTATAAACGGTTTTGAGGTGCTCTTGAGGTAGACATTATGTGGGATATTACTTTGTGGCTACTGCTTTCTAGTTTTCTCAGCAGTGGTCATGCCTGTCTATTCGAGTTTTTGAAATTTCGATTTTTAACTGTCTCAGTCCATTTCTTGCTATCAGGAATATACTCTTTGCGGTACTCTCTAGGAATTACTGCTTTTGCTGATTTTATTATTACTTTCATCAATCTCTTATAGTATACGCTTTTTGGTGGGATTCAACCTAGGTATTTGCCCAGATTACAAGAGAAAGCAGGCCAGTTAGCTTTCCTGGAGTTGCTTTTGGGGCGTGGAATCGATCTTATAACTGAAATGCTAATGCCAATTTTGATCAGAATAAAGCGGAGCTGGCTATGAGAGAAATTAAACATTACCTTTTTTGATGCTGGTAGATATTGCTATGTATTATGAGTCGTAAGAAACAAAGATCAAAGTTATACTGTCTCTTCTAAGCTGCAGATCTGAAAGTGAGTCGAATAGCAGATGAATACTATGTTTTTCTGGCCACTTCAAAAAGGACGAGCTATTTTTTTCATTATCAGAGTACTTTCTTATCTCACGGTGACTATTAAAATCCCCTAGGTATATGGCTGGGTGTTCGTAGGGATTCAGGATATGTGTAGGCCAGGTGATAGCAGGAGGCTTGTAAATAGTTGCTATTGTAATATTGCCGATTTTTACAGTTACTTTGTAACAGGTTGAATTTCTTTATTACGCGCCTCTATTTTTATTTAAATATGTCTTAGGATTATTAATTTTTATAGCTTGGAATACGTACGAGTGTTTAAAATACCCTTAAACTCAAAAGACCATTTAAGTAATAAATTATGTTTGGGGCTTATAGTATTTGATAAACGAATACGTTTTCCTTTAAACCACTTCATTCAAGTATTAATCACGCTTAATCCCTTTTTAAAATTGGTTTTTAGTTAAAAACGATCTAAAGAGTATTATTTTCTCATGAGAACAAATATTTCGAATCAAACTACACATCTCATTTCCAAAAATGAATTAGCTTAGACCTAATTTATAAAAAGCCACTATTCGATTTTAGTTCTCAGTTTCTCCTTTAAGTTCCATCTTCTATTGAATGTTAAAAATCATCATAGCTGCTCCCTGTTGACTGCCGCTCTAAATAGTTCAGCACTACTGCATTCAAACCGTTCCCTTAAGTTCTTTAGCCACGATATTGTTGGTCTTCCCACATTTTGCTTTCCTTGAATTTTGTCTTGCATAATAAGCTGCAATAATGAGTATTTTTGCCCTCTCATAACATGGCAAAAGTACTCAAGTTTTCTTCTTTTGATAGTCAATATTATTTCAGCTTTATTTCTGATTCTTCTACTAACTTCTGCGTTTGACATTCTTTGAGTCCATGATATTCGTAAGATTCTTCTAAAGAACACCAAAATTATTTGTTATTATTTGTATCAATATGCATTTAGACGTGCATAAACTTTGTAGTTTACTTATTATCGAGAAACTTACAGTTTTGTTGTAAGTCGTTCACTGTTCGTTCCTTAAGAGATCCTTTTTTTTCTCGTTTATTTGATGTCGCTAGTATTCATAGTAGTAGTATTTTTGACGAAGAGGAAAGATATCGTATTTTTACATCTTGAGGGCCACCTGTTTTTTTCCAGGCCTATAACTTTATCTTTATAGGTCAACAAACTATTGTGAGTAAAATATTTTATAATGATAATGTTGTTTGCTGTTAGGGACAGTATCTTTTATCATTTTTTGTTAAGAGTTTATTTTTATTTTTTTTTTGACTATGTTACTAATTGTAATATTATAATTTTGTAAAGTTAATTTTAGAACAAAAAGGAACAATAGCCAAATGATATTCGTTCAGATTGTAGTCAAATATTCACTTGATTTTGAATTTTTTGTTGTGAGATATTAAAGTTTTGATATTATATGATGATAAGTAATTTCTGTATTGTTTATTATATAAATTGTTTAAATTTTGTTGTAAAAGATAATACAATATTTCTTTTAAAGTATTTTATTAAATATATAACCTTTTTTTACAGATTATGGTTAAATATGTCGATTAATATGATTTTTAATTATAATTTGCTGATATGCTTTCTGACGTGTTTTCCTGATGGTTTTGAGAGAAATGTTTGTTTGGTTGATTTAATCCTAAGTTCCTTTAGAAGTTTCCGGTTAAAACGTAGCGGCGCCCATTTTGTTTTACAGTTTACAGTTTAGCTGCGTTTCGTGTCTCTTGTGTTTCTTTGTCAAACTGCTATTTATATCCCTGTTCACCCCCAATAAAGCTTCATGACTTAAGCAACGTGGTCTTTGTTAAGTATTGTTAACGAAAAGCTTTTTAATATTAACTTTTCTCAGCATTTTCTCTACAACTTCGTGAATATTTTACTTGGTAAAAGTGAAAATTAATACTTTATTTTCATGTTTGTGAGGTGTACAAATGTTAATACACCGTAGGCTCCATCGTAGGTAGTACCCAGTAGATCATAGCCTGGAATTTTTTCTCTGGAGCTCAATTGGACTTTGTTTTCTGTATTTACTTCTTGTATTAAGAAAAGGTCAATATGGCTTTCTTTTAATAATAAAATGTATATGTACAGAATTTAGCTCTGCTTATGTCATATACATTAAATTCGCAAACTCGTTAACTGGGTAAGAATTCTTTTGGTAATTGGTTTTTAAAAGGTCCATCTGTTGACATTGTCATCTTTAATACCTTAGAAATCTTTGATTTTTTTCTGTCAGGAGATCTTGTGAAAGATTTTTAGCATCTCTTGTGATAGTTCATTAAGGTAACTCAGAGTGCGCGTGTAGTATTCTACTTGGGACACGAACTAGCTTTATACCCCACAAGTCAGAGATGAACTAGCTTTATTCTCTAAATCAAAGTTTTAAACTAAAGTTTACATGACTTTCGTATTTAATGCTAAATTCGACTTAGTTCACATGAAACTGTTTCATTTATGTTCGTCATGTTGATTCAACTTTGATTCAATTTGTTATTGTGATTAAATTCAAGCGATGCTTAATAAACGCTGAGCTTGTTTAGGATTTAAGTTTGGTCCTTCGTTGCCGTTTTTTGTCAAAATATTTTCAATATATCTTGTTTTGTATAAAACTTAAGAGGTCGCTGGTTAAATGATATTAGATAAATAATTATAAAGTAAAAAAGGTAATATTTTGTTTGTGAATAAATTAGCGATAAATAGCAAACACAACTGTCAGTAAATTAAGAAATTAACTGGTCTTACTCATTATTGATGTTTGTACAAAGAATATAGACTTACCCCTTGAAATATTGATGTGTTCTTAGCCAGAAAAATCTCGTTGATATTGCGTCGGGGCGCCGGCCGACACTCGATGGCGAGAACCTATAACACACTAGGTCCATTTTGTTCGCTTTCTGGGGATAAAGTGTCGTCTTGAAATCTTCAGAAACCACCCTCTGACCACGCTTCGAGGTGGTCAGTAGCAAGAGGGCAAACCCATAAATCACTCTATTGTATTGCGATTTTGAGTGGCGATAACTTAAGTTAATTGTGACCATACACTTGTGTGCATTGGCGACACAAGACAAAAATAACAAAGGAAGTCAAATTCTCCGTACTTAAAACATAATAGATGAGACAGCCAATTTTACCAAATAACAGGAAACAATATATTTTAACAAAGTCGTTAGAATACAGGATTGAATTAGATTACATTATAGTACACGTTAAAAGAAAAATATTAAATGTAAAAATATGAAAACAAATAGTATATACTTTCCCAAACATATCTCATTAGACCAAAGATATAAAGTCTTCCTAAAAAATATTTTATATGACAACTTATACTCTACAAAAAACCATAAAATATTTCAGTAGCCTATAGCTGTAACAAACAGTTTGATAAGAAACAAGAACCGTATCATGTTTATCACGAACATCAACCATTATCGTCTCCGCATCCACAGAAAGATAAATGAAACGAAAAACAAATTTAAAGCTCGTTGTTTCTTTGTAACGGTTTTACATCAAGACGGCTTTCAAATAATTAAGTTAAATATACTGTGACAGAAGCTACAAAAAAATAATTAAATAAAGCAACTGCTGTAAATCGTAAAGTTCTAATTAGAGAACAAACAATACAAAATCTGTTTGAAATATTTCCATTCCAACGCCGACCCGGACAACTCATTCCTGTAGTTTTGGCACTATAAAGGGTACCGCCGGAATAAATACTAAAGTAGACTGCATTTTAGTAGTCAATTGTGTCTAGTTTTGTCTTAGATTAAAGCAATGTATTAAAAGATGTGCAAATTATTTGCACAATTTAGAATTAAGAACAAACATTTCAACCAAATAAACAAAAACATTACCATCACCACGCAGACTGCTGCGACTATTATTGGAGCCTTTCTCAAAAGTATTTATTCTACTTTATTCTTACTCTTCATACTATTTTTTCAACATGTAGCTAAAATCTTCTAAAAAAAGAAAGAAAGAAAGTAAGATGAATGAATTCTTTATTCTTCTAAATCATGTGCTTTCTTTCTGGCAGAACTGTTTTGATCTGAAGTCTCTATTGTTGCTTTCACCTAGGCCGTATATACCAACTGTATTGTCTATATATTTATTTGAAACTTACGCATTTAAATCTTCCATCCTTATAGCAACTTAATTACTTTTTTTTATTAACAAAAAACCCGCTTCAACCTAATAAGGTTATTAGCGGAACGATAACAGTTATTACAGATAATGAGTTGTGACTTGATAGACAGAGAAACTTGATGCTTGTATCTTTAGTATGTAATTTATTAAGTTCTTCGTTTATTAGTAAAGCTAATGGATGCTGCGTGTATATTTTCCTGATTATTTGTAATGATGACATAGAATCTGTCACGATCAAGATTTTGTTTATCTTTTTTGCATTTGCGTGCAACTCCAAAAATTAAATTAGTACACCAATTTTATTAAATTTATACAAACAAACACTACAACAAGATTCCCTGAAATTGCTGGGAGTCACTTTTGACAGATAGTTGAATTGGATAGAATATATCAATAATTAAACTTGTAAATGTTATACAAGATTAAATTTACTAAAAAGTTTAGCACACAAAAATTGGGGTCAAGGAAAACATTGCTAATAATATACAGAACTACTATAAGATCACAGCTAGACTACGCGGATAAAGCTTATAACTCAGTATCGAAATCAGTACTTAAAAACTCGACCATATTTATAAAATAGCACTCAGAATATGTTTGGAAGCCTTTTGTACAATATGGGTTAGAAGTTTACTTTGCAAAGCTAATGAATTCTCGTTAAATGATAGAAGAGTCAAATAGTCAAACGTATGCAACAAAAATTAAGGATAATTCAAGAAATCATGTCTATAGAAATACTTTTACTGATAAATTTTCAAACCTTACAGCAAATCCTCGTTCAGCTAAATCTTTATATGAAACAATAAAAGACCATTTAAATCGGTTTGCCTTTCTTACACAGATGATCATAATACACGTTGGATTCAACACATACCATCATATGACTTTGAATTTTTGACCAATCATTTGACAAAAACTCTACTAATCGTAATTTAATTATTTCCCACTTGACAAAAATCCTTAGTCGCTATTAAAATCATACCCAGAAAAAACACTGTTAGTTCAAAAATCACTGAAGGTGTGGGAGCATATTATGTAAGGTTCTTAATTCAAACTACCTAATGTTAGTTCTATCTATACTGCCGAAACTTATGCTCTTGATCGCGCCATAGAATTGAGCAATCTGACAATAAACTACAAATATATTATCTTAACAGACTCACTTAGTGCCATATAAGGCATTCGACAATATTTTCCAAAAAACCTGATTAAAAAAAAATAAAACTGTCCTTTATCAGGCTCATATCAATCATAACAAGATAATTTTCATCCGGATTCCATCTCATATAGGAATAAAAGGCAACGAAATTGCTGACCATTGTGCTAAAGATACGATAGTAAGTGATGTTTTTAAAATTTTAAACAAATCAGTATCAACTTACATAAAAGCTTGTATAAAAAAATCAATATTAGGTGTGTGGAAAAATAAATGGAGTGTGTCAAATTCAAAGTTAAAATAAGTGAAACCCCGCACAGGGACGTGGAATGATTTAGCTACCTCAAGGCATCAAAAATAATAATACCGCGTTTCAGACTCGGTCATATTAGGTGAAGCCATAATTACTTCATCCTGTGGCGCACCCAGGGGGGTTTTGGTTAACCCCCCTCCCCAGGGCATATAAAGTAAAAAAATATATAAAGAATAGTATTATATTTAGATATAGATACCTAATATTAGGCTTATAGCAAAAGTAGACAGAACGAATCTGTTGCGAGTAGCATGCTCCTACAGGACTGTATCTGCGATGGCCTTGTGGACTATCACGATTTGTGTTCCTCTACATGTATTAGCTGTAGAAAAGAGACATCTCTATGAGAGAAGAGAGCATCTGACAACAGCTATAAAAAAAAAGAAAAAAGGGAAAGATCAATGGAAAGATGGCAAGAAAAGTGGAACAACCAGGAAAATGTTGCTCAGTGGACCAAGATGCTGATCTCGAGCCTAAGGGACTGGGTAGATTGTCTGTTTTAGGGCATATCTTCAAAGGTTCAGAAAGACAGATACAGATAAATGTCTATACTGTTGTAACATAATGCTGGAGTGTAACTGTGACTGTAAGAGAGATGATCGTGAAGATGACGGGAAGTACTGAGGGATAAAATAATGTTCACAATTACATCCGAGCAGTTATTAAAAAGATAGAAAAAGAAGTGAAACACCAACCAGGTCTATGTAAAAGATAAGATCTAATTAATATTTTGATGGGAATAAGCCGCAATTGAAGGTTAAAATAAGTTTATTGACGTTTGAATTTTTGATTTTTAATCTTGCACTGATAACTTGTTTATACTTCAACAATTAATAGAAAAAATATCGCACGGTTGGTTCGGTTGGTACCGAAGTACGTCTAGCCTTCATCGACCTAGAAACGGCGTATGATACGGTTCCAAGACTTAAATTGTGGAAGCTTTACAACAACTCGACATTAGTCCATACCTTTTAGGAATAATCACAGAAGTATACAGGGTAAACACTACTTAGTAAGTATTTCACACCCTTACTGTTTAATTTATAAAATGAAGCAGCCCTCCAAAATTAGGAAAACCACTGCCAGGGAATGGAAACCCTCATAGGAAATGACGTACTGTTCTCCCTGAATTTTGCGGATGACCAAGTCGTGTTAGCTCAAGATTCTTGTGATCTAGAATTTATGATAAAGCGTCTATACAGAGAATATGTAAAATGGGGGTTACAAGTCAGCATGAAGAAAACAGAATATTTAGTTATCAATTTAGATGCTAGGTTTGAAGTGTTGATAGACGAGGACATGGAAATCAAACAAGTGGAAAAATTTAAATAATCATTTCACTTATTGCTAACAACGGCTTGGGAGAAACTGAAATTAAACACCGAATTAATCAGGGACGTAAAATTGTAGGATGTCTGAACTCCTTATGGTGGGATCGCAACATTTCCAAAAGGAACAAAAATGGAATAGGGCAAACGGTTGAATCAGTTCTTTGTTATGGCTGTGAAGTATGGACAATTAATGTAGACCTGGAGAGAAGATTGTTGGCAGTTGAAGTGGAATATTTGAGAAGACGTACTAGAACATTACGGCAGGAAAGGAAGACCAACGAATCTATAAGAAATAACATGAATGCTACAGAAACGATCATTGACAAAATAGAAAGAAGAGGTTTAAAATGGTTTGGACATCTATTGAGAATGCCTGAGGAACGCTGGCCTCAAAAACTTCACAAATGGAAGCCCTCTGGAAGAAGAAAAAGAGGAAGACCTCGACGTTCATGGAATGAAGGAATTCGAAGAGCGATGGAATCGAGAGGTTTGGAGGAGGAGCATGCCTTGGATCGGGAGGATTGACGGAGGAGAACGGAAATACGTTTGTATTTACAAGGTTGGATTAATGTCAAACGTCAATAAACTTATTTTAACCTTCAATTGTGGCTTATTACCATAAAAATAGTAGGTAATTACTTTAAAATGCCACAAAAAAATAGATTCAGAACAAAAGATAAGATCTAGATAAGAGAACAGAGTGTTCTAAAATGCCGTGGCATTACAGCGGCCACCCCACTTTCGGAGTACGGTACGTGCCACAGTCAACTGCGCACAAGTAAGAGGGGGTGGTTTTAGTTGGTAAGCAGGATAATAGATACCTGAATCTTTGATCTTCAGCTTTTTAAACTAAACAGAAACCCAAATTTTAGAGACTCAAAATGGAGGGAGCATAAAAAAATTTAAAACCCCCCCCCTCAGACAAATGCTGGGTGCGCCACTGTTAATTACGTCTTAATTAACAAGTCAAATCGCTGCGGTTTAAAACTTGTAATACCACACTAACAATAAAACACATGCTATGTGAATGTCCCCTCTATATTAATCACCGATGTAACAACAAGATACCAGTAACACTTCTAGAAGCTCTTGGTGCACACTGTAATTTCAACTATATTTTAAATTTCTTGAAAGACATTAATAAGTACCACCAAATTTAATAAACTTATGTAATCTATTAATTTGTCGCTATGGCAATAGCGACAAAGTATTCCCAAATGACACCCCCAACCAACATCCAATAAACAATAATAAAATTAAGATTTAAAATTCTAATTTAAAATAATTGTTATCTTGTCGTGAGTAACGATCAAAATTACTTAAAAAATTGGGAAAAATATAATAAAAATAATAATAAAATACAACACAACTTACAGACTGAATGCTCTTTTTCATTTTTTATTGAGTATGTTTTCCTACAGATGTTCCTTTTACTAAAAAAATGCCAATAAACTGAATAGTAAAATGTCTCTTAATCCCCTATTTACCCATAGCGTCACCTTTAATGCCCGAGCATACTCGATTATGTGGTATAAAGAGTACGGTTAAATATAATCGCCTTCTTTCGCGTCAAAGGGTCGTATTCCACGATTTCAGTTCATTAAAGTTTTATATATCGCTATAGCGGAACGGCAGATGTCGCTGCCGTATGCACCAGCATTTGTTCAGGCCGTTTCGAGCTGCTGGTTAATATCGCTAGTGTGATGAATATTGCAGATAGAATGCGACGAACCAAAAAAAACGTTAGAACATCGGAACATTTGATCGTTAGTTACCTTTTCGTATGATGAAATAGATAAATGCATTGATGTCATACTTTATAGCGCGTATTATGAGCTTGACAATTTCCTGGAGCTTTTATAGAGAGAGCTTTTTAAATTATACTTTCAGGGCCGTAAAAATATAGAGCGATTTTATTGTTAGAGCATACGAACGAGCTACAAACACATCTATACTGCGAAGGAGTAACTTATAGGTCCATTAAAATTTACGTGAAATCACTGTCAGCTATTTTATCAGTAGTTATATTTCGCATTGTTATATTAAGAAGTTATACAAGCTGACAGATTGCTTTTTAATACGTTGAATATCATTTTTGTTGGTAATCTTACTCATTGCTTTAAAATCTTACCCCTCAAAAATCCTCAATAGTAAAAATTGACATTTGTTATCGAGCAAATATTGTAGGTATCTGTAACGTTTCCGCTCATAGTAAAATTAAAATCTTCTTTTGTAAATTACAATAAAACCTGTAAACAAAGAAATATTGGTCGGTATATAAAGATGGCTTAAGTCCAGAGGTTTTGCAGTCCAAAAATACATAAAATATATTTAACATTTTGTTTATTTCATTAATTAAAGCAAATTTAATTCTGTTCATAAACGGAATACTACTAAAACTACTTTAATACACTAATACAAAATATATATACTGCCGTACTAGGCCCAAAGGCGGTAACTGCTTTTTTTATCGAAAATGAGAAAGTCGTTGTCGAAAGTCGAGTTATAAATGCATTGTATTTTAAATAAAACTACAATTTTATTAGTGGTATCTACACTTTTCAGTTAAAATATGCCATTTTGCGGCAAATGTTAAATACTATGGGGTTTTAACGGAATCTACTACACTTTCCGCCAATAAATCTTAGCAGATCGCACTTACTACTTATTACAGCATCAATACAACCTAACCTTACTTAACCCTTAACTGGTGACCCTTTTTTAAATACATAAATGGTGACCATGAGTCTGACAGACTCCTGGCTAAACAAAGCTGTTTTTGTCAAGCTTGTTCTTCTTCCTGTGGTGCCCTATCCAATTAGTGGATGTTGGCGACAATTCTGGCATACTCCTCTCGGTCTTGTGTGTCTCTAAAGAGTGCATGAGCATCGAGGTTTTTCCAATCCCTTATGTTTTTAAGCCATGAGTATTTTTTTCTTCCGATGTCCCGTTTGCCTTCTATCTTCCCTTCCATAATAAGCTTTAATAACTGGTACTTGGAATTTCAAAATATATGACCCAGATAAGCAGTTTTTCTTCTTTTTATTATTGGCAGCAATTCTCGTTCTCTGCCCATTCGATGTAATACTTCGACGGTTGTTGTGTCATCTGTGTATGTTTAAATTGTTGATTTAAATTGACTGGTCGCTGGTTAATCGTGGTGGTAAATAGTTGATCGATAGGGTGAAGAAAGAACTTGTAAAACGAAATCTCTTTACACGTTATTTATTGTGTGCTCTTATGGCAACATATGGAAACATACTCATCTTATAAAATTGTAACAACTTTGCCCAGGGCTGACAGGGTTGTCGTCTAGGCAAATTAAAACTTAGGGCTAAAAATTTACATATAGGTAGATAGAATAAACATATTTTGAAACAATACAATAAAACTATTTTGAAACAATTTTAAACAATCTGTCCAGGGAATTTTAAGTAGTCTTCTAAATACCCACATTTCAAAGGCTTCCAATCGGTTCATTACATTGGCCTTTATGGTCCAGTTTTCTACACCATATAGCAGTATGGAGTAAATGTAACATTTTACAAAGCAATATCGAAGCGTTAAGTTAAGGCTGCTGTTGCTTAGCAAGGTTCTCATATTAGTAAATGCTGTTCTGGCTTGAACAGAGATATGTACAAAGACGTGTACATATGCTTTATAGACTACGCAAAAGCATTTGATAACGTAAAGCACGAAAAGATAATTGAAGTTCTCCATAAGATCGGAGTCGACTACAGAGACATTCGAACAATAGCGAGTCTCTATTGGGGCCAAACAGCTAAAGTGAAAGTAGGATCTACATTGACCAATAAAATTGAGATCAAGAAAGGGGTACGACAGGGCTGTATCTTGTCTCCTATTGTCTTTAATATATACTCAGAAGAAGTATTTAAGACAGCGCTGGAGGAAAGCACAGAAGGCATAAAGATAAATGGAGAAATAATTAATAACATAAGGTATGCTGATGACACTGTGATTCTAGCAAGTAGCATGGACGAACTGAGTTGCCTAATGAGTAAGATACAAACAGCAAGTGCACAATACGGACTCAGACTAAATATCACAAAAACCAAATGGATGTTAGTAAGCAAAACCCAACAACCACCACAGCAACTGATATTAGACAATGAAAGAATTCAACACGTGGATTCGTACATCTACTTGGGAACAACAGTTAACTCAAATTGGGATCAAGCTAAGGAAATACGTATAAGAGTAGAAAAGGCAAGAGCATCGTTCACTAGCATGAAGCAAATTTTCACCTCTAAAAGCCTCACCCTACCTCTCAAAATTCGACTTCTGAAATGTTATGTATTCCCGGTTTTGTTATATGGAATGGAGGCGTGGACAATGACCGCAACATTGATGGAAAAAGTAGAGGCCTTCGAAATGTGGGCTTACCGACGTATATTACGTATATCCTGGACTGAGCACGTGACCAACGAAGAGGTACTACGCCGGATAGGTAAAGAGAGAGAGGTAGGAATAAGTATAAAGAAAAGAAAGTTGGAATACTTGGGTCACGTTATGAGACATAATAAATATAGAGTACTACAACTGATCATTCAAGGGAAAATAGACAGCAGAAGGGGTCCAGGGAGGAGAAGACACTCGTGGCTCCAAAACTTGCGGCAATGGTTCAGATTGTCATCTGCTGAACTATTCAGATCTGCCGTAAACAAAGTCAGAATAGCCATGTTGATTACCAACGTTCGGAACGGACAAGGCACATGAAGAAGAAATTCTGGCTTGCTCAATCCTGCTACGTATCTCTATGTCTGGATCTAGATCTTCAGTTATCCAACCGAGATATCTGAACTTGGGGACCTTTTGGATGTCCTTATTGTTTACTCTTATATTTAATTGCATATTTCGTGTTCTGCTAACCACCATTACCTTCGTCGTCTCTATATTAATCTTCACCGCACACTGTGTTTTCATTCAAATAATGTTAAAATACTGGAAAACATGCTTGATGCGAAGATTTACGTATTATCGTCAAAAAAATATAAAAGGTTTGGTATATTTTTTCCAAACATTAAAAATCACCAACTATAAAGTCAAAGAATTTAAGGTGATTGATGAAGTAAGATGTTTACTTATGGAATATTGTGAAGATATGTGACAAAAGGGGCGCCTTTTTTTAAGCTACCGGAATGATTTTGAGAAACCAGCACTACCACTGTCAAGTCCTCGCACTAACAAAACACATTGAAGAGGGCTTTGAAGAAAAACTTATAACAGGGGCTGCTTTCGTAGATTTAACAGCAGCCTATGACACAGTAAAGCACAAAACATTGCTCCGCAAATTATACCACACTCTCAATGACCACTATCTGGGTAAGGTCGTATATTCCTTACTGCAAAACAGACGTTTTTTCGTTATGCTGGAGGGTAAAGTAAGTAGGTGGAGAGTTCAGAAAAACGGCCTCCCACAGGGAAGTGTTTTAGCACCAATGCTCTTTAATATATACACAAACGGCCAACCTACGCTGACCGAAACTAAGCACTTCTTCTATGCTGACGAACTTGCAAAATGTGCTCAAGGAAATAGTTTTGAAGAAGTGGAGGAGAAACTCAAAACTGCCTTAAAAACAATGACAGCGTACTACCTGCAGAATTTCCTGAGACCCAATCTCTCTAAACTCCAAGTCTGCGCTTTCCACCTTCGGTCAAAGAAAGCCAAGCAATACATTAGAACACACAAACCAACCTATATATATATATATATATATATATATATATATATATATATATTGGATTAACGGTCCGTCACCTATAGACAAGTAATCCCCAGAGGGAAAGTAACAACTAGGAAGAGCATACTCAGAAAGCTAACGGGAAGTAAATGGGGTGCACGTTCTGGCGTGTTAAGAACAACGGTACAGCCACTGTGTTTCTCAACTGCTGAATATGCGTGCCCCGTTTAGGGCAGATCTGTCCACACCAAACAAGTTGATACTGCGCTTATTGAGACATGCACTATAGTAACGGGGTGCATGAAACCAACGAAACTCTCAAATCTATATAAAGCAGCGGGTTTTGTAGAACCCTTAACAAGCAGAGGCGTTACAGAACACATAGAGAAAATTAAACAGATCGCAAACGAGCGGCATACCCTACACAAAGCTCGAACACCACGAAAGCGACTGAAATCCAGGAACAGCTTCCTTGGAACAGTGCAGGATGAACCACCTGAGCATTTTCCTCTTCCCCGGGTTCAATGGACCGGCCAGTCCCTAGACTTTAAAACGTGAAAAACTATGAATAGTAAGAACGGGGGTCGCTCCAGTAAAATCAAACATGGTAAAATAGACCAAGATGATGTGAACTGTGACTGTAGAGAAACACAGAATATGGAATATCTTACGTGCAGAAACTGGCCTCATCACCTCATCGATGTACCCTCGAAGATTTGTGGCTCGCCAACAAAGATGAAACCGACGTAGCCCGATATTGGGCCGAAATTTTATGAATGACATGTCCGGACACGATAAAGTAAAGTAACGTAAGCTGTGTATAAAACAGTGCTGAATTTTATTGTAAAATTTGACTAAATGATGATTATTACACGAAACAGTTAAAACGGTTTCTCTGACATCGCATAATATCTATGTCAGACCATCTAATTATAGAACAACATTTCTTAGAAAAATAGTGCATTTCTGGATCAGATATTTAATAAACATAAAACACTTCGGAAAACTCATTTAAAACATTAGCTATTTTACTAAATAACAGGTTTTTTTAAAATCACTTTTAAAACGAAAATGTACTTCAAACTACTTCGTATAAAGAAATTAGATTAGAAGAGCTGCTTTTTGCTAGAATGAAGCTGAACTAGTGATAAATAAATGCTTGACATCTCAAAGTGGCTAATCCATTAAGAAATTATCGTCAGCCGGACAGTCACGTCCGCTCCAACACATGTTTTAAGGTTAGGACTTTAATTATTTGATCCCGATCACTCTGCTCGACGCCATAAAAGTGTCTCTCGCAAAAAAACGCCTGTTTCTGATATGTCGAGTACGCCGATCGTAAACATAGCGGTATAATGCGGACATCCCTTGAAACGCGAATCATGGGGACTCGGGTAGGATGACGTATATAAAATACAGAGGCGGTTTATTCATACGCATTTTGAATTTCAACAGTCTAGTGCCATATACAGGGTCTATTTTTTATCATCTACTAGAAACAAAAATAATTATATAACCCTCCGTTAGTGGCGTGACTAAGAATGGCATATTTAGTGGCGTGGGAGACAAATTTCATCCATTTTTATTTGCTTTTTTGTTGGATTTTTTTTAAACCCAAAAATTATTACATTAAAAGTTTATATATTCACATAACCTCATTTTTATGGCAATTTATACAGATTTCTTTCAAATGGTACAATATCAAATCTTCAGAATTCATATCCGAAATTGGACAGTATAATTTTATCACCCAGTAGACCGAATAAATCTATTTGTTATTAAATACACACACGTAGTTAATTAGGTTACATACACATTTGGTCAATTATCAATAATATAATTTGGACATCAGTCAAAAGTGCTGACAAAGTTAAACAATTTACATAAATTAAATACACATATCACGCGAGGCCCGCGAATATATTGACCCAATTCTCTTGCTCTCTTGCCTAGAGAAGCATTCAATCAATATTCACTCAACAAACTTGATAGTCTTCAACGATCAACTTCATCAGTCTCTACTCAAAGTAATCCCGGGTCAACACCCATAGTGTACGTCTCAACAATAAACTCTGCTACTATTATTTGGTGTTTCCATTACAACTGAACGAACATCTTCACTGAGCCAACGAAGGGGAATTTGTTCACAAATGGTCACCACAAACCCCATTTCCACATTTGGAACAGAATTTTGTGTTTTTTTTATTCCGAACTCTTCCACATAAAAAGCATCTTCCTCGTGATCCGATTCTAGCTTCGGCTGGCTGCTTATCTCAATACCAAGCAGCAGTTTTGCGCGTTGTCGTAGCAATCTTAAAATGTTTGAATTTTGAGACCTTTGTTCTATTTGAGGTTTGATCAACTCCCAACGCAGGTTTTGCAAGAACCGAACACGTGATATCTTCTAGTTCATATGAAAGTGATATTTGTAAATCCAAAGAGCATATTTACTGCAGAAATGTTTACCAGATTGTAGAAGAGTACCATTGGCCAACGTCCAGTGTTGTGCGCATCATTATTGCGTTGACAAAGATAGTCAACTAGGTTGACGCCAACTTTTGTCATATTATAAAAAATCACGACCTCTGGTTTATTTTTATCTCCAGTGAACACATATACGTATATCAACGGTGGAATGGAATGTATATAAAACTAGTACAACAACGTCGAATACGGAGGAGTGCTCCCCTCTATTTTTTATTGGAAGGAATTCCTTTGGTATTTCCCGTTTAGTTTTTCTCATCGTAACTATGTAAGTTAGTTTTTTTTTTCTGTAAAAAAACTTTTGACCAAAGAAATACTGGTAAATCAGTTATTGCCTGTGATGTTTTGATTAGATCCAGATACTGGTTTAACTAAAAGTAACACAACTTCTTCTGAAATCGTAGGCTTCCACAGCCAGAGTCAGAATTATTGTTTATTCGTCTTCCGGGTTTGGATCGTGTCATTTGTGAGTGACCCAGGAGATGAACCCACTTTTGGGTCACTCACAAATGACACGGTCCAAACCCGGAAAACGAATAAACTATAATTACAACTTCTTCTCCTGAGTTGCTAACTTGAGGACCTTCTAACTGCCTACCTACATACTTCCAAATTCAACGTGTAAGCTGTCTTAGTGTCAGTTACAGCAAATATTTTCAGGTCGTATTTATCCGGTATACTTGGTATGTACTGCTTAAAGCTACATCTACCTCTAAATGCTAGATCCTTTTTGTCGACTGTGAGGTACTCATTTGGTAAAAAAGTAAGCTTGAAAATTGTTCAAAAGTAAGTCAAGCAAATCTCTTATCGGTGCCAATATTTCTAAATGGATTTTTGGCTTATCTCTATTGTGGAACATTGTGGAACAGTAAGCATCGAATCTAGAAGCGAAATCTGGATTCACTTATAGGTAAGTAGCAAAATTCCAGACCCTTTCCCTTTGAATTTTTCCAGAAACTGTGTAAGTGAGTTTTTTTCTGGATGGTCGAAAAGAAACTATGAAGAACAATAAACCAATAAATGCTTGAATTTCCGTTGAACTTGTATGTTGTGCATTTCGATCTCGTTGGATTCTTACGGATTTGATCTATATAAATATTAGTCAAATTAACTATTGTGTTTATCACTATCTCATCAAAAAAGAGACTTCGTCAATTTCAGTCTTTTTTCTCGAGCAATACTTTTTGGTCCTGGTAAATGGCATTTTATTATGTTATGTAAACGAAAAACTTAAGAACACGGTAAGTGGCGTGGAGGACAGTCGTCAACCACTAAAAGACTTATGAAAATACTTGGCAACTAAGCATGTGTTACCGCACAACCACGTTATACATTCACTCACACACTGCTTGGAAAGTACTGAAGTCTAGGTAGCGCTGACACCTACCGATTTAAAGCTGTGAGTAGAAATAATGGATTGGGTGACCTATGTTTAGTTTTAATTCTTATATTTATGTGTAATTTATTTATTTATTTATTTATGTGTAAAAGATTATTTAAACCTTTAAAGACACAATTTTCAGTGCTTGGCTGTATACCACAGTTTTATAAAAACTTACAATGGAGGGTGAAACTTCTAATGTAATTTATAAAATTATGAAAATGTCCAAAAAGATTACAAAATTGTTCAAAACGTTTTTAGTCTTAATATTGTTACCTAAAAGTAAGTAATTCTACTTAAATATAATCAAAAAAAGGGCTGTTAATAAAAAAAAATGTGGTATAACTACTTACTTGAAGCATCTGCAAAAATATACTTCAGAAACTGTATAAAAACCTTTAATTTACGTTTATGATGTTAAATTCATTTAAAATAAAGAGACATAGTACTACTGATGATTAAAGATTCGTTCAAAATGAAAACTCAACTCAACTTCAAAATCGCCCTTACTCTAAATGAAGATCACGTCTGGGTGAAGCCAAACTTACAAGCCAACTCATTTGGAAGACCAGTATGTTTTTAATATTACGTCCTTATCGTCAACAAGAAAATAGAAAAGGAGTAAATGGCAGGTATTTTGGTTATTTCTTGCATCATTAGCGACCTCAGTGGACTTATAGCAAAGACAATATGCTAATTTGATGAAAAATTAAATGCTCTTTTATCAATCTAACGCATCTATACATAATTCTTTAGTTTTTTAGCAATCCAAATTTCTTTGGTTAAAATTTATTATTGAAATTTTGAATAATTCATCCTAAAGAAAGTTCCGAAAGAGAGATAAGTGTTTAATTTCATCTTTTATTCAAGCTTTTGTTTATTTAAAATATCTTTGAAATAAATAAATTCAATATGCCGAAGAATATATTGAAAAATAAAACAGTTTTTGTCGAAAAAATATTTCATCTTCTGTATCATATCACCTAATTAACGAAGAGTCGTCTTATAGTAGACTTACAAAGAGTCAAAAAGATATATGAGTTATATCCTAGTAAAAGATAAAAAGAAAGGTATAACCTAATTTTCCTAACTTTACAGCCTTTTACAGTTTTTTTTAAGATCAACTCAGGATTAATTGTCGTTCAAGTCAATTCAACTTCTTTTTGTTAACCTTAAACTATCCCCTAAAATTGGTTAAAATCCCTAGTCGCACCTTAACTCAATCAATTATTTAAAACACGTCGAAATGTGGCATCTCAATTGTTTCGGATTGAAACCGACTCTGTAGGGTCCAGTCCAGACCGGGATCTAGCGTAGCAATCATCAAAATTTCCGCTGTTTACCGACCAATCTGTGATCAGGCGATGTGTGTACACGCCGAACGGGTTAAAGAGGTGATAGGTGTGATGTGTGGGGGTTATACACAGTTTTAGTTTACAAATACTTGTTTGTACAGTAACATATGAACGTGGCCGTATGGTTCGAATGGGATAAATAAATTTATACCTAATAAATCGCTGTTGGTTATGGCCAGATAATAATATAATATGTAGGTTGTTTCAGACAAAATAAAAAACTTGAAATTGTATTTAAGAACATTTGTAAAACCGGATAATTATTTCTAATGTATTGAATTTTAGTTTATGGTGAATTGTTAAACAATAATTTGTAAAATCACAAAAAGGGATATGGTTGACATAAAGATATTTTATTGTGGCATTTTATTAGAATATTTAGTTTCTTTAATAAGAATTAACTAAAATTTCAGTTGAATCGGTAAGAACAGAAAGCGGATATGTCTATAAATAGGCATTTTTGACATTTTAACAGAAATCCATTATAAGTATGAAGACGCGCCGATTTGTATAGAAACCTTCTACTAATAATGCTTTAATGTATACTTATTAGAAATTATGGTATTGTGGAAAATCCGGATAAGTGCTGGACATGTCCGCTTTTTCTCCACAAGCTACAACGCATGTCCATTCTTCCCAATATACATTTGTCATTCGTCATTATGGAAGGTGTACAAGATGATAATCTTGAAATAAAAATTAAAAAAAGGCGAAATCTAGAGTGTTGGAAGGCTGTTATCAATAGCAAAGCAAGCCAATCTGGACAACAGTATACTGATTATAAAAGTCGTACGATTGGAGAACCATGTAGGTATGTTGTCATAACCTCAAATTTTGTTAAATATTCAATTCTTACTAGACTTATTACATTGTAGATGTAAGAAAAAATGTTTCTTGTGATTTCTCGTGAATGTAGAGAAGAGATTTTTACAAAATTTTATAAATTAGAAAACAAAAATGCTTAAAACATTTATCTTCAGTCCCTTATTGAAATATTGACAGTTGCCAGACGGCGTCCTAGACAAAACACTAAAGATAACAGGAGAAAACCACATAAAGACATATAAAAATAGAACAATAGACTACAATATTAAAAAAACTACATTATCCAGTCCAATATGGATATACACACACTTTGATTGCTGAAGAGACAATAATAATGGCGGATGTCGATTTGACAGCCGTTGACAGCATCCTACGTCAAAATGGGTGGCAGGGTTGTCAAGTATAATGTTTGTTAATTGTGCAAATATTGCACATAACTAATATTTTTAATATCCTTTTGGTAATAACAATACCAGTACCATATATGAGACAGTAGTCCCCTATACTACTAAAGTAAACAAATATTTGAACAGATGTATTTTTATTTTTAATTTTACAAAAATTATGAAAATATGAAAATTGTTTACAAAGCTTCAATTTTGTTTGTAAAAGTCACTAAAGCACTGAATACACAACCCTACATTGCTTTGCATATCCACAGTAATCCTGCTTTTAGGTGAATATGTGGATGGTTGTCCAGCAGCTCTAGGTAGGTTTTGAAATCTTTAAATACACTTGTGCTATATCTCTTCGAAAATTCAATTGAGGTGCACCTGGGTAATGTTTTCTATATATTATCCACGAATTTTGGATAGATGTATCTAGAAGCTAAGTATAGATGGGCCACCACCAATTCTGGCCTCTGATTCCAACTCTATAAACATTTGTATTCGCTTCCATTTAATTGGCACTTTTCATAAATGCATTGTATTTTCCAATACAATTAGGTCTAGGAATCTCTATTTGCTTTTTTTCGGTCGATGAGTAGCGGTTTGCATTCGATAGTGGAGACTCTCCATGAACAGTAGATGCTACAGTAACTATAGAATTATCCATCCAGCGTGTAACCATTACTTGTTGATCTGTGTTTACGGCATAGCCATAAGTACCTTTGGGTTTCTTTTTTTACTCTTTTACTGTCCAGTGTGAACAATTCTTTGTTAAAAAATTAATTAAAATCCTTTGTAAAAGGTATATATTTAAAAACCCAAACGGGCTGTGTTAGACAGAACGTTTTCGGAATTCATCATTCCATCATCGGTGTCTAGGAGTACATGAATGTAGCCACTAAATATATGGGTAAAAACCCGTTAACAAATAATTAGTTACATTTGTTTGACATTATATCTTTTAAATAATTAGGATGTTAAAGTTACCGTTGGATTAGGTATACAGCCAAATATAGGAACGTAGATTCCTTGTGAATTCTTTGTTAGTCTATTTTCTCTAACTGTCCCTGTTGCTTCATAACCATTATCTTTTATGACAAAATTTTTCTTTTCTCGACAAAATTTCTGGGTCTTTTCCTATGCTTCACATTACTTCAAAGTTTGTGACTCTTTCAACCCAACTTATCTTTAGCATTCGACGGTAGCACCACATCTCGAAACTTTCAATATTTTTTATGTTGTTCTGTTTTAGAGTCCAGGACTCTACACCGTATACTACTGTGGTAAATACGTAGCCCTTTAGCATTCTTAATCGTAGAGGGATGCTTATATCTCGGTTGCAGAAGAAATTCTTTATCTTTATGAAGGTGGCCCTAGCAATTTCGATACGTCCTTTTATTTCATTGTTTTGGTCTCCAGTTTCATTTATTGAAGTCCCCAAGTATTTGTAACTTGATATTTTTTCAATTTAAATGTCGTTTATACTAATATGTGCTGGTTGTGTCATGTTTTTACTGAAGACCATATACATGGTTTTTTTTATATTGATACTTGCCATAATTGTTGCAGGCAATATTTATATTTGTAAGTAAGTTGTAATTCTTCTACTGTTCTTGCAACTAGTACTGTGTTGTCTGCGTATCGAATATTATTTACAACCTCTTCAATGATTACGATTTCTTCATTATATCCGATTCCTACTATAAACACTGGGTATATGTAATGCTCCTTTTTTACATGGATAAATGTTGTCAACTTATCACATGATTTAAATTTTTACCCAGATATGAAATTGTTAATATGTGCTGGTAAAATAATATCCTACCTATTATTAGAACACATTTCGATGCGTAGTCAAAACAAATACGAACCCTTAACATACAATCACAACAACAAACAATTTTCAAATGTTTTTTGCTTTCGCCTGCAACTAAACTAAAACAATACTAACAGACCTAAAAACGTCTACTAAGGTTTTTGAAGGTCATGCTTTAAGCACCGCAAGGCACGATAAAAAGATCATAGTTTAGTGTATCATATATGGCACCCTAAAACCTAATGGGTTAAGTTAAACAGTTTAAGTAGTTTATGAGCAATTATCAATAATAATAAATTAAGCGACAGATTTTAGACAAACCTCTTAACTTCGGTTCTTCTATCTTTTCCAAGACTAGTAAATAGCAGTATATTTCACTCAAATGATTATTATCTGATTTTTTGTTGATACCATTTACCATTACCTCACTCTGCTATGAAAGACATTTCCAGAAAGATTTTATTACTTTAGTTATTTTCAACACCTAGTATTTTAAATTAACTATAATTCATCGTATGGATATTATCATGTACCTGTGTAACAAGAGTGCATCTTTTTGGGTGTAATGTACAGTCACTTGTGTGGGAGGTAATCCGATCTTTTATGGGTCTTGAACTTTGCCCTCTATATTATTTTTTACAATCTGTAGAAGGGATACTGTAGATTATATTTGTTGTTAATTCTTTAGGATGTCTATCCATCAATTTTGTGACCACTTTACTTATGGTTAGAACTGTTTTATTTGAAATTTCTACATTTGTAATATTTTTAAATATTCTGATTAAAGCTGTAGTGATTTTTGTGATATACGGTAATAAAGCAAATTTTTGCTGTCCTTTGGATGTAGTGTTGATTTATGTTATTGTATTTTTTTTTTAATTTTTAATGGATCAATAGACGTGTTGTTAAATTAGATTTTTTTAATCAGTGCATGTGGATAAGAAATCTTATTCAATAATTTTACTAACTAGATATTTATATAAAACCAAATTGTACATTAAGTAAATGTCTAACCTTACTTCAATTTATCAATTTGTCAAATATAAAAAAAAATTATTTAGTTTAACAGTAGACACTTTAATTTCAATTGTGGACGTTAAATTAATATGCGTAATTTATGTTATGTATAATTATTGCTTTAATTCAAACATCTTGACAAATATTCTCCCTTAGTAAGTAAAAAACTAATCTAAACCAAGTATTATAAAAATAAACCTTCTTAATACTTCTAACCTCAACCAATTTTTTTAACCTTGTAAATTAACAATTTTAATTAATTTTTTTTTAAGGTTAAAATAAGTTTATTGACGTTTCAATTTCCACTTCGGAAATCGTTCTCAAAATACAAACATTAGTAAATTAAACAAATTTTGTTTTTTGTTACTTAGTGAAAAATTATTATGAAGAATTACATATTATGATCTTTTCTGACGGATATTCTCAAGTTAAAGTTGATTTCATGTAATCAAATGAACTATCTTATAAGTAAAGTCGTCCCAGGAACGCAACTCAACAATATTGGCAATATCATTTTAAAGTCGTCTACTTTAAAATGTATAATGTATGTCTGAATTGTCAATATAGATGAGTAAGATAAAATTAAATTACTAGAAGAATTTTTCACTAAGTAACAAAAAAAAAAATTTGTTTAATTTACTAATGTTTGTATTTTAGTGGAAATTGAAACGTCAATAAACATATTTTAACCTTTAATTAAAATGTTTTACTTTATTTGTAAGAAGCTATTAACTTTGTTATCCAATTTGAAAATATATTTCCGTAAATAATTCAATTTCTCGTCGTTTTATTATAAATTTTCATTTTATAAATATAAATTAAGGAAAGAGGTAGAGCCACATGCCTTAATTTCACAAATTAATTACGTAAATGTATAAAGAAATATTAAGAACTCCTTTAATGCAAATAAATTAAATTTCTTGTTATGACTTTCATAAGCAAGAAATGGGCTTAATAATACAAAGGAATATCTTGCCAAGAATTTGGTACAAGGTACATGTAACAATTAGTTCATTGAAAGTATCAATTATATTTCGTAAAATCATTTTACAGCTTTTAATGAATAATTAGACGACATAATTAAAAAACTTTTTCTTTCTTGTACAGCTACAGTTCTTCTAGAGAAATCCATCTAAAAGCTATGAGTTATATTTTCACCAAGGAAATCCAAAATAACTCTTTATTCACATTACTGAACATGTAACACTTTAAAACTATTGTTTTGTAGCATGTCTAAATTAAATATTGTATTTATATGAGATTAAACTACAATTAATTGTTATTCTTCTTCCTCTTTATAAACAATTCTGCTTGTTCATTGGCGAATTAATACCTCTATGGAAGGTTATCACGCAATCTTTTGAGCGGTGGTCCGATACTTCTTCTGCCGATTGGTGAATTATCTCTTGCTATTATGACGACACGGGTCTCCTCCATTCTGCTTATGTGGTTATTCTATTCTTTTTCCTATTTTGTCCATTCATTTATACACTGTAAGTTACATTTTCTTTTAATGTCTTTACTTCTCTTTCGATCTCTCAGCGTATTTCCTGTAATTCTTCTTAGAACTCTCATCTCTGCCGTTTTCAGTAGCCTTTGCGTTGTGTTGTGGCTGTGTCGGGTCTTGTTTCTGAGGGGTATGTCATTATTGGTCTTACACTGGCTTTTTAAATTCTTGACTTCATCTCAGTGTCAATGTGTCTGTTTCGCTATATAGTGTTATTAAGGCATCCTGCCAGTCTAATTGCTTTTTGTACTTGATCTTCCACTTCTTTGTCTAGGTCTCCATAGCTAGACAGTGTAATTCCCAGGTATTTTATTTTCATTACTTGTTCAATAGTGATGCCATTAATTTCTATTTAACGTCTGGTTGGTTCTTTACGGATTACTATTGTTTAAGTTTTCTGGGATGGGATTGTCATATTAAATTTTTTTGTTCTTATGTTAAGTCTGTGGACCAGTCTTTGCAGACTATTGCATCTATCCAATATTGCGTCGTCTGCGTAACAGAGTATTTTGATTTCTTTGTTTCCCATTTTGTATTCTGAATGAATAAGAAATCGTTTTCAGAAGAGAATATTTTAAAAATAAAGAGTTATATTAACCAGTAGATGTTTATTAATTGGCACTTTGTTTTAAAAATTTGACAGGTGACTTATTGTCCTCGATCATTTAGGTAAATAGCCATGCTTTGAGCCGAATATTCGGAGTTGATGTTGTACCCTCGGTTTGATAACAAATTTTGATATTTGATGTGTTTATGTATTATGTGTTTACATATATATTATCTCTTATTTATAATTGTAGACAATGTGTCTCTGAAATTCTATTTATCCATTAATATTGGTACGTTCTTATTACTGATTTTTTCTTTAAGTATTGGTAACCAGCGCAATTGTTACAAACTTTTCTTCATCAATTAAAATGCGGCTGCTTTTTTTGATTTTTTTTCTTATTGTATTTCTTTTATGACTATTGATGCATTTCCATTGTAATCTGTGCTTATTATCCCAGGTATGCATGCTAATGTAGGTTATGTCGAAGTGTATGTTTCTGATGTATCTCTGACACTTGGTGATCTTGCGGTTTCACCCATATAAAAATTGTTGCATTAACAAAGTATTGTATAGATCTAGTTCTTTGATATGTCCTGTGTGTTGTTTGGTTTAGTTTTGGACAGAATTGATCTTAGAGTATTGGTTGTTTTAAATATTGTTGTGATATTGTATTTAATTCCTATCATTCTTAATTTTTTTCTTGTAAACAATTTTGTAAACTATTTTTTTTTCTTCCTGAAAATCACATTTATGAGAGATTTAATATTTTTCTTTAATATTGGTATTATGGTGTAGGTAGTATTAAAAAGCTGGACATTAAAGCAAGAACACATAACTAAGTTACAGTCCTTTGAAATGTGGTGTTACAGGAGGATGCTTAAAATAGCATAGACACAGAAGAAAACTAACACTGAAATATTGCGAGAAATTGGCAAAGAATGCGAAATAATAAACACAATAGAAATATAGCATATGCTATACGAGCACGTATTTCGATCTCGTGGTCAAGATCGTTTGTTATCCAGCAACCAAGATACTGGAATCTTTGTACTGGTTCTAGATGTTTGTTATAGATACAAATATTAATTACTTTTGTTTTATTTGTGTTCTTCCTCTCTGACTATGACATTCAAAAGTCGTTGTAAACCCTCAGAACTGTCCGCAATAATGACGGTGTCGTCTGCGTATCTTAAGTTGTTTACGTTTTCTCCGTTGATTTTTATTCGTTCTTCAATATTTTCGAGGGCATTTTGAAAGATCTTTGCGGAATATATATTGAATAACAGTAAAGAAAGTACACAGCCCTAACGAACTCCTCTTTTTATTGGCAATTCTGCTGTCAGACTATTGTCTATTTTGATCGACGCCATTTGATCCCAATATAGTTTTTTAATAAGTGCTACAGTGTTATGGTCTATACCATGTTGTCTTATCTAAATACTAAGTAAAAAGGCTATATCTCAAGTAAAACTACTTCAAAATCACTTATTAAAAAAAACTCAAATAAAAAGTCATGAAATCCTAAGCAAATTTACCGAATCTCATTTACTTAACATAAAGGTCGTAACTTTGAGATGCGGCCATCTCGCTACCTGATGCACAAACTGAATGGTCAGTTGCGATAAGGAAAATAGACATATCTAAACATATTAGTCCAAGCCGCTAAGTAAATCAGGTGTATAGTGTATAGATACCTACGGAGTGAGTGAATGTGCACGTGTTTAATTTTTGATTTAAAATTTGTTTATAGACCTAGGTATAATAATTAAGTGCAGAGTTTAAGAATGAGTTGCTTGGCCTCTGATTTGTTATTACTACTTCAAACACTCTTTAGGTAAATATTATTCACTTATTAAATAACTTAAATAGTGTAACAAATTGATTGTGTTGATACTAAACATAACCTACAAAATGGATTTTAGAGTGGGGATGAAAATTATAGTGTTAGCAATTCATTTTGTTTTTAATAAGTTTCTTCAACGTAAATATATGTTGATACTTTGATTCTTATACATTATATTACTATATATTTAAGATAGCCAATCCAATAATGATTTAGGTACTCTGCTTATTACCTATGGTACTGGACGGCTGCTTAAGCTCCATGTAGTTTTCTATAATAATTATTTGAATGCTGCCTAATTATCTGTATTTTGTATTATTGTGCAAATAGCCGACTAAAACCTTAGGATATCTTGATAGTTATGTAATAACAATTAGTAAAGTATTATTGGCAAAAGATTATATTAAATTAGGTACTGTTACACAAGTTCGTATTTTTTATGTTTCAAACAAAGTGTCATGTTTAACTCCTGTTAAAAATACATAACATACTTTTTGGGAAAATGTGTTTAAATCGACTATTATATAATTTAAAATATTTTTATAAACATTCGTACAAAATACAAATAAAATCGTAGTGCTATCTATGTAAAAATTTCACAATAATAATTTTTAGCTGAAATTATTTAAAAAATATATTTCATGTATCTACCCAACCATGTACAGTTCCCAAACCCGGCAAATGATAATGGCGACTTTGAATATAACGCCAAGAACTAAAAACAAAACTAATAAAGACCCAGATTATATTCCCAGTTATGTAGAAAGTACTTCAGATGATGGAGAGATACTGTTCAGTGAAAATAACCATTTAGTTGAAAACAACTAAGAAAACGTAATGTGTAAACTTCAGCCTCTTCAATTAGATATTCCAAATGAACAAAATCCAGAAATATTACCTTATTTAAATGACGAATATTTACTAGAAAGTACTTTAGATGTTGGGGAGGTACTGGTCAGTGAAAATATCCATTTAAATGAAAACAACGAAGAAAAAGTAATGTTTGAACTTCAGCCTCTTCAAGAAGATATTTCAAATGAAGACAATCCAGAGATATTACCTCATGATGTTTTAAATTAAGGAGATTTTGAAAGTCCAAATAATCCAGTAAAAATATTATCTGATAGTGTTGTAACGCCCAATGTAGGAAATGAAATTAAAGATCCCCAAAATACCTTTGATTTTACAAAAAAGCGTTCAATTAGAAAAAGACAAAGGTTCGACTTGTCTGTCAGCGCAAGAAAAAAAATTGATGCTTTAACCAAAAAACATGGTGTTAAAGCTGGTTGTGGAGAGTCTTGTGCTTTGAAATGTACAACTACAATATCGGATAATGTAAGAACCTTTATAAATGAACAATTTTGAAGAATTTACAAATCTGAGAGACAATCTTTTATACTTCATCACGTTTCCGAGATACTCATTAAACAAAGAACTGTACAAAATAATAATGGCTTTAAATCACTCATTTAAGTACTCACTAAAAGGCAATGACGGTACAGCTCAAACGGTTTGTAAGTTCTTCTTTCTAACCACTCTTGGGTATGAAAATAATAATGAGAAGGTTTTAAGAAATGTTTTAAAACGTACTAAGAACTCAGTGGTCCCAGCTAAAGACAAAAGGTGTCTGAAGAAACCTCATAATAAAATAGATGATAAGCCTATTAAAACTCATATTGATTCTTTTCAACCTACCACTTCTCATTATAAATGAGAACATGCTCCTAATAGGTTGTATCTAGCAAGTAATTTATCATTTGTTTCCATGTATAATGATTTTATACTTAAGTATGGAGATATTATGTTCATACAAAAAGTATCGAGTCGTTGCAAAGAGAATGAATGTTTCTATAGTTAAGTTGTGACATGAAAAACAGATGAATCGTGTGAAATGTGAAAAAAGTGGAAAAAAACAAAGATAGAGCTGTGAGAACAAAAGCCTTTGCTGCCTTGTGGCATGAGGGCATGTTTGGAAGAAGCAAGGATGAGCTCATCAGCATTTTTAATAAATTTTGCTGCCAAAAAGAGGCTTTATCTCTACTTTTTACCTAAATCTAAATCTCGGCTAATTCTGACCTCTTTAGATAACTGGTATTTTACTTTAACTTTTAGAGGCATTTAGAGATAAACCATTGTTTTTAAGTGATTATTTTTATTTCAGGTGTCATTACATCGGTGGGATGTATGGTGGGAGAACGGTTGAGCAGCAGTGGATCTCGCCTGAATATAACTTCACCGGTCCAGTGTTCTGCACCACATTCTGGTTCGCACAAAACTAGTACAGAGAGCGTTCACAGGGTACTAAAAAGTGTTTCCAAACAGAGCCTTTTAGGTAAGTCTAAATAACTGACTTATGTTTTTTTATACACACTCGCCATAATTATTGAACTTTCTTGTACAAAACAGATCACTAAACACTTGGGACGCTTTATCACATTAAATATTAAACAAATTCTGTATTATTCTGTCGAATTACATTAGAGGATATTGAACTTAATATACATGGTAGAAAAGTGTAATTTTCATATAAAAATTATTATAACTCAAAAACGGTTCACAATAGGTATAGGGAAGTATTAACAAAAATGTTCAGAATAACGTGAATATTTCTAAAATTAAAAAATATACAGTGTGTCCCATTGACAAAAACGAGGTTATAAGTAACTTCCGGTGTAATCGAAAATGATGAAAAATATTTGATGAAAATATCACATCCTGAGATGACAAATGTCGTCACAAATATCTTCCAAAACCAAGTTTCGAGATAATTGATTAATTTTTGTATTGTGTATAAGATTACCATACATTTTTCAAATACTTATTGTAACAATTTTGTACCTCAAAAACAATCCTTCCAAATAAATTAATTATTTCTTTAGCTGTAAATAATTAAACATTTTAATAACAGTTTAATATTAGAAAATGAATGCACCACAGTATAAAATTATTTAATAATTATCAAAAATTGAACAAAAATTATAATAATTTTTAAATGAATGACAAAAACACAACGTATTAAATAATATTTATACTTGATTGAACAAAACTTCCTCTTTTTCTTCTTATTATATATATATATATATATATATATATATATATATATATATATATATATATATATATATATATATATATATATATATATATATATATATATATATATATATATATATATAAGGTACACTAAGGTACACTCGAAGAGTGGTGGGTTTTTCGGTCAAAGTGGAGAAATAAAAGACAAAGAAGGTGGCTACTTCATCTATTCATTGAAGACGTTTCGCTTTCTGCTCAGAAAGCATCATCAGTTCATCTAAAAAGAACAATATGAAACCAACCATCCATAGAGAAGTTAAAAAAAAGTGTGTTACTTTACAAAAACATGTAGCAGTCAATGATGTTAAAAATATCAAAAAGCTTACGAAACTGGACATTCAGAGTTAAAGTTGTATAAAACAATTAATTGAAACTAGGTATAGTTTGCAATTTAACAAAATTAGCACAGCAAAAGAACATGTGATAAACATACATGTATATAAAAAAGTTATTATAAAAACTTAAGTAAAAAACATAAAGGTTTATTTTATAGTGTAAAGAACTAGAAAGATCATGAGAATGCACTTCTAACAATTTATTTATAATCAATTAGATTTTAATTTTAACTTTAGGTAACATTATTGAATTATTTAAGATTAATATAGTAATAAAGATAAAAATGAAGTTACCAGTCTAGGGCGTACTGAATCTCGCAGGTAAATGAATTTACAGGTTTAACACCCACGCAAACATATTGATATGATATATATTGATATATGTTGATATATATATATATATATATATATATATATATATATATATATATATATATATATATATATATATATATATATATATATATATATATATATATATATATATATATATAATATTATTATTTTGTTCAATAACAAAATTATTCTGCTTATGATTACTTACCAATGATTCATGGAATTGTGCATGTTACTTAGGTATATGATTTTGTTTAAACAACCACATTAAATCATTTTTTTTTCAATTGAAATTCCAGGTGGAGTTGCGTAAATTGGATCTAATGTTGAAGTACTCACTCTTTTTCTTCCTCGGATAGTATTTGTCTTCATCTGTATTTTCAAAAATTCCTTTTATTTCCATGATATTTTGTAAAATATTACATTTTGTTGGCTTTTTTCCATCATTACCACATTTATTTTTAACCACTTTACTTGGTACACTTTTATCTTCTCTGTGTTAAGACAAAAGTTAAATTCTCCAGGTAATTTGGTAAAATTACAGAAATCAGTGTATTGTAAGTGTAATTCCTTCACAACATAAGGATCTTCAGTTTTTTAGGCTGCACTGCCAATACCAGCAAATTATGAAGGTATGTAAACAGGTGAACTGTTGAGACTTCTCTTTTGTTGAACTGTTGACACTGACGTTCAATGCAGGAATGCATGGAATCACCTGTATTCTGTGTGTGACTAACTGTCAGATATTTGTGAGTTATGGTCTCCAGAGATTTACTGTTTTGTAGAACATAATTGCACATTGTGGCAAGAAATTTATTTTTATTTTGAGCTGAGATGTTATCCGAAAAAAATGTTAAGTGTTTTACCTTTTTATCAACATGCTCCTGGATATAACTATAAACGCAACTTGATATCTCTATGGCTCCTTTTTTTCCACGATTCTCATCCCATATCTAACAGAATACTGCTTTTGAAACATTCTTAAAAATTGTAAAGTTGTAGGTATTTAAACAGCATTTGTAGAAAAAGCTCCACACGTCACCTGATGGTAATGGAATTTATTATGGATTCTATAATAAAATTTTGGGTCAATAATAAAATATCAATGGTTTGTTTATATAACAGATTTCTAGGAAAATGTACCTGATCGAGACTTGAGGGTTAACTATTTGGAAATCCCTAAGCTTTATTAGTTTATTATCAGTTGTACAGTCGGTTACTGTATCAGAGTTTAGTCACAAATTGCTATATCCTAGTTTAGTTTTGTTGCGTATACCGAAAAGCAAAGAACACGTTTTAAAACGTTTTAGACATTTGTGTGAAAAGATGACATCTAAATTAAGGCTATGGATCGCACCTTATTCGGAACTTTCTCTAGAAGGAGATGGAGCATTTTATTTTTCTCTTTTTTTCTCGTCCCACAACATAACTAAATTCTAAAGCGGTTTTAAAATTCTAATTATTTTTTTTTAATTCTCAGATTTCAAGTAGAAAAAAGTACTTTATTGACCAGCATTGTGAAACCCCACTTCATAAACGTAATTTGGAAAAATTAAATTTTTCCAAGTTAGCCCAAATATCTCTGCGGGATAGTTTAAGCAGTTCAAAAAAAAAGGAGGAAGACGCATTTAAATTTGATTTATTCCAGATGATGATTGCATCCAACATTTCTCTATATAAAGTTAATAACCCTAGTTTTAAATGCTTTTTCGAAAAATATCTTAATAAATCCTTACCGGACGAGAGTACATTGAGAAAACATACTGTGGAAAAATGTTATGTGGAATGTATTTCAAAAATTAAGCGGGAGTTATTGTATATTATCGTGGATAAAACGACAGATGTATGCGGCAGGTGTATAGCTAATTTAATGATTGGAATTTTGAACGAAAACTTTGCGAGAAAACCTTATTTAGTTGCCGTTAAAGAATTGGAAAAAAACAAACAATTTAACAATAAGTCGATTTATACAAGATAGTTTAACAAGTTTAATGCTTTCAGATGCTGCGGCGTGTTAAAAGCTGCTGTTAATTTAAAGATTTTTTATCCTAATTTAATTCATTGCACTTGTGTAGCCCACGGGGTAAATAGAATTGCCGAAGAAATAAGAAATATGTTTCCGTTGGTAAAAATTTTTATAAATTTTATGAAAAAAGTTTTTGTAAAGGCTCCGTTGAGGGTGAAAATATATAAAGAAAGACTTCCCGGTGTCCCTTTGCCACCTAAACCAGTAATTACAAGGTGGGGAACCTGGCTCGAAGCAGTTTTTTTACTTTGAACACTTGGTTATGTCAGAATTTGATGATGATATTTCCGAAGCCATTCGAGAAGCAAAAAAAAAATATTAAAAAATCCAAAATTGAAACAGGAACTCGCTTATGTCAATGACAATTATAAATTAATAGTTACCACAATTACCTTATTAGAAAAACAAGAGATAAATTTATGTGAGTATTTAAATAAGTGATATTTAAAAAAAATTACAAGATTTCGACAAGAATGAAGATTTTTCGTTTTTATCTAATGTTGCTAAAGTTTTGAATGGGACATTTTCCGAGGAATTTCAAATTATGCCAGATTTATTATCTGCTCTGAAATGTGCTCCAATTACATCTGTCGATGTCGAACGTTCGTTTTCAATGTACAAATTAATTTTAAGTCATCGAAGACATCGTTTTAGGACCGAAAATATTGAAAAACATTTAGTTGTTTCTATTAATGATAAAATTTTAAGTGGTTACAATGCTTAATTATAAATTTACAGTTATTTAGTTACTAGTTTATTTATACTAATGTTATGATTATGATGTGTAAATATACCTGACTTAAGTTAATATTACGTTAATTCACTTTGTACAATAAATAATAAGTTATATTCCTTTAATGCCTATATTTTGCCTAAATGTTAATACTCCTGCATTTTTTAATAAAAATCTTTGCCTATATAGGCGCCTTTTTCTTCAATTTTTTTTGACCTATAAATCCGAGTTTTACTGATGGCAGGTTGCACACTGGTCCTTGCATATCTCGAAAAATCCAATATTTAACTGGGTGTTAAATATGTGTTTATTTTTACTCTCTTTCAAAATAGTATCTTTATGGTCATTCTGACATTTCTTCAGATACAGATGATACATTTCAGCAAGTGTTAACCATCCATCGATGTACTTCCTTCGCGTTTGAGCACGAAGATAGTGCGACTCCACTACTGAAAAGAAATCAATATGCTGTCTGACATACTCTATAGCATCTAGAGGTAAAGTGTCATTGCTGTTATGTTATCCACGTTTATCATCACAAGTAATGCCAGATTCATCAACTTTATTCCATGCGGTATAGACATACCTTTCACTGATCCCAAACGTATTAAGAAAAAAGGTTTTGCACACTTCTACATTATTATCATTTATCGGCAGCTCATACTTATAATTATTGCAGCTAATCTATTTGCTATTCAGTCTACAGAGTTCTGGCATGTAGGTTTCACTTGACGCTGTTCAACAATAATTTTTTTCGTGTGATATAAGCTTTACCTGAATTGCGATTCTTTTTTCTAGTATTGACTCTCCTCATTTCTTTTCCTTTATCTAACTGTATGAACTGCAATTGAAAAAAACTTTCTTTATTAAGTCAATTTACTGAAAACAGTAACAAATATAAATGAATATTCAAAAGCCATCTTACTTTCATCTTCATCTGATTTTTCGCCACTATCTTCTTCAGTTTTGGCTATGTAACCATTCTGAATGGGACTAACTTTTATATTTTCAACATTTGCATCTGCTACTATGTAAATTTTCACTTACGTCTTCAGGAATGATACCACAAGAAAAAGAATTTTAATTATTGTCAAAATTAATAAATACCAAGTTGCCTTTGTCTTCTACCGTAGCCTCCAAGACAGGTGTATATTTATTGTCAAAACTTTGGATTTGGAAAAAATAATTTTTAAAACTTCTCACCTCTGTAATGATTTTTTCAGTGAAAATACTGCTGTCGTTATCAAACTTTACAGTAGGTAGATTATCATCTGCTCCAAGTAATGTCTTCTGTAAAATTAAAAACACAGTTGCCATAAACAGTCTTAAAATTTTCAGGAAATTGATAAATAAAATTCGTGCTATCTATTACGGTTCTATTTCCAATGAACAACAGTAATAAAAATATTTAATGTATCAAATAACGGACAGGATACAATTACGGGAACAAAATGTATTCTAATTTTATAAATTAATAACTTTCCGTTTTATCCTTAGAGCAACTGTGCTTCACACACAGAAGATTATCATCTTTTTCTTGAATTAAGTTACTTGATTCACAAATCATTTGTGATAAATGCAACATCAGTTTACTACGATTGATGAAATCTTTTCCACAACTATTATAACTCTTCTTTTTCTTCTTCTTCTACTTCTTGGAGATCTTTCGGTCTGTTTAATTCTGAAGCTGCATCTGGTAGATTGCCAGCTATCCCTCCATGTTTTAGGTGGTCTTCCGGGAGGTCTTGAACCGGGCGGATTGTTTTCTAGGGCAGTTTTTGGGAGTCTATTCTCATCCATTCGTCTTACATGACTGTACCACATACTTTTACGCTGCCTTCTCCATCTTACAATATCTTGAATTTTGCACTGCTCTCTAACGTTTGTATTTCTCACAGTGCCTCTTCTTGTTTTGCCCACTATTGTTCTTAGGGTTTTTATCTCGGCATCTGTTTTGTTTTGTTGATATCTTCGCGCAGACATCCCTACAATGCGGATGCCTTGTTGATCTGACTCCTTAGGTCCTTTACTGGGTCGTGTCGTGTCATTGTAAATAATTAATATAACTCAATGTAAATAATTTTAATACCAGACCGCTGTTAACTATTAAACACAGACCAAGAACAACTATCTAAACTAAAAATGTTACATGCCACATTCGATTCCTCTAGAAGTATTTAAGTAAATACTGTAGTAAGTTGCATACTACGGGTATTTCCTTAAATGAATCTGTGGTATGTAACCTACAACAATCTTCTATTCAGAGGCTGGGCATCTTTCTGAACTAAAATAACTGTTGTTGGCTAAATAACATTTAAATAATGAGAGCTGGATATTGCGACAGTGTTTCATTAACAAGAGCTCTTTAAATCACATACGAATCAAACATAGCCTGAAAATGGTTATTTTGGAACTTACAACACTTGCTATGTACATGATTCAGTGAACTTTAGTTCTCGAGATATTTCTAATTAGGCGTTTATGTGCCGCACCCTGTATATTATAAGAAATTATATATTATTATCTCATATTTTAAACAATTCATTTAACGTAAAAATATTTAGATGAACTAAAATGGCAGGATTTTAGCAGAAAGGACAAAAGCTAAAAAATGTTGGTTTCCCGAACACGTGTGGTGATTTAGTCAAGTGGCGTTCTCACGAAAAATAATATGAGCCAATTTTACCGTCGGAATTTGAAGAAGATAATTTAGATATATAATAAAGTAATTAAAAGATATGTAACTAAATAAGGTTATATTTTAATTAAAAGATAAAAGTAATAAAAGCAAAATATGTAAATAAATACTAAATACTACTTTCCCAAACAATTACAATTAAAAATTTTAAATAGAACCGATGTTTAATGAAAGCCAGTTTATAAGAGGTAAGCTTAGTTTATATTAAGAAAATTTGACAGAATTTACTTCCGGTGATTAAAATTTTAAAACCACGAGTAAAAGGTTTTGTCGAAAATACGATACTAGTTTCGACCCAAAACCTTTTGTAAAAGTTAATATGTTTACTCTTCCTAGATTGTCTTTGCCTTAACTGTCGTTAAAATCTAAAAATATCTGGTAAACTTTTTACTACAAAATATCGTAACCTAAAAGCTCTAACCCAATTTTCCCGAAAACTAAAAAAAACCTTGGGACGAAATTTACTCGTTCTTAATATATTTACACCGCAAATTTTATTATATAATAACAATATTCATTTTAGGCAAAAGCACACGCCATATTCCCGAACATCGCCAACATACTTTACCGTAATTTATTTTATGACAGTGTCAAAAAGAAACAGAAACAAGTGAAATATGCGGGAGGGCGACCAAATCGAGGGAGACTAAAACCTCAACATTGAAAAATGTCCTCGCCGTAAGATAAAGTTATGTGAATAGATGTATTATCAGGAAATAGACGAGTTGTTGACCCCAAATATGTTTTGAAATAAGACGAAAAAGTCTTGAAAAAAGAAATTTATATTACGACGTCACAGAGTTATATATTTTTAACAAAAACATAAATGTTATTTATTTTAAAATACAGTTTTTGTTATAAAATTTTATTTGTGAGTTTTTGGCATATAATATGTCATATTAGTGACGTTATCTATTTGGGTGTGATGACGTAATCTATGGTTTTTTCTTAATGAGAATACGAGTCGTAAGCTCATTTGGAAGGTGAGTCAATTCTCTATTAAGTGATTTAAACGAGAATATAGTTATTTATACGGGGTGGCCAAAAATTATTTAATTTCAGAATAAAATTAATCCTCACAACAAGAAGTATGTATGTAATTTATATGATACAAAATATATTTCACTTCTGCGAGAAAAGATCTTTATATGTAAAAATCTGGTGTCATGATGTTTGTTCAAGCTTATATTTAAAACCACTAAACCGATTGCAATAAAATTTTGTGAAAGTGTATTTGTTGATTCATTATTGATTATTATGTTGTTGATACGATAACTGATTTAATAAATAAAATATTTGAACATGGAATATGTCCTGACCTTTTTAAAAAAGCTGTAATTATACCTATATTTAAAAACGGTGATACAAAATTGGTGCAAAATTATCATCCTATCTCACTTATTACCAGCCTTGCAAAAATTTTTGAAAAGGCCTTAGCAGAACGAGTAAATGAATATTTTACAAAGTTTAACCTGCTGTCTTCAAACCAATTTGGCTTTAAGAAGGAATATTCCACTTCAGATGCTATAACGTCCGCTACTGATTATTTATATAAGATGCTGGAAAATGGCTCTCCTACTTTAGCAATATTTTTGGATCTAGCTAAGGCATTTGACACTGTTAGTCATTAGAAGTTGTTAAGTGCTTTGGATGATCTGGGAATAAGGGGCATACCGTACTTACTATTTAAAAGTTATTTAAAAAATAGATCGCAAATTAGCAACATTAATATCAAAGTAAGTGCTGAAAAATTCATTGAGTATGGTGTGCCGCAAGGTACTGTTTTAGGTCCTTTACTGTTTTTAATATATATAAATGATCTAGCATTAATGAAAATAAATGAAAAGAATATTTGTTTTGCTGACGATACTGTCATATTTTACACTAGTGATTCTTGGGAAAAACTTAAAACTTAAGCAGAAACAGAATTTATAAAGGTTCTGGAATGGCTAAATAGGAAATGACTGCCAGTTAATACTGATAAAACTTATTTCATACCATTTTCAATATATAAAAACAATTTACCCGACTTCTTGGAATTAAATCTAAGCTATAACAACGCGTTCATTAAAATAAATAGGAAAAAATACATAAAATATTTAGGAGTTTATATTGATTGTCACTTGAAGTGGAATGTGCATATTGATATGGTATGTAAAACTCTAAGAATGTTATTATACAAATTTAGATATCTCAGTAATATTCTTAATTTGTCTTACTTAAAGATAATATACTATTCTTTGATAGAGTCTCGTCTTAGATATGCCATTTTAGCATGGGGTGGAACATATGCTTCTCATTTAAATAAACTTGAAATATTACAAAGGAGGTTTTTGAAAATAATGCTAAAAAAATCTCGCTTGTATTCTTCAGAACTTCTTTATCAGCAAGCATATATTTTTAGTATTAGACAGTTATATTTGTTAAACATTATTTTGCTTACATATAAAAATAAACATGTTTTAAAATCATAATTATAAAATCAAATACACAATGTACCAAACTTCTAGATAATTTCTGCACTTTTTTTGACACCAAACAGGAATTAATTGTAATTGTAATTGTAATTGTAATTAATTTTGGAGGCGAAAAATGTTAATGTTAACGAAATTAACTTCCAGATTCAAGAGTTCTTACCATGTTATCAGGTAATCTGTTATCTTTTAAATCAATCCACCCTATTGCTGATGAAGACGAAGCCGTAAATTATCTAAAAAAATTCTCTTCGTAGTAACTACGTACAAAGGTTTATCGGCTACGAAGTATTTGCAGGAAGGTATAGGAACTTGAGTAACGATTGTTGGTCATTTTTTTGTCGAGGTGAAGAAAAGTTTAATAGTAAACTTATTACCTCACGAAAGAGAATATCAGCTCGAAGTAAACATTCCCTGCCCAGGTAGGCATCTATTCTTGAGATAAGAAAGACCGTGTGTCTTGTATCTATTTTGGATCATGCCGAACTGGCACAGTGTTCCACTGGACCACCGATGGTTAGGAGTGAATAAAAGTCCCAGGTGGACTTAGAATTACTTCTTACTCGGTGGCCGAGCTGAAGTCGCGCTTCGCCGTTAGAAACCTTTTCGACGGAAACAATCAACGTCTTTACAAGACATAAGGCTATTTCCGCGGGAGGTAACGTGTAAAGCGTAGCACCAATACGAAGTCACCACTCCTATATATCTCGTTGAGTGTGTGCTCGACCACGTGTCGAAACGTAAAGGACAAAATCCATGACGTACACCGCAATAAGAATACCCATAATTATTACATATAAGAGAAATCTACTGTCAAGTAAGAATCATCGAACTGTTAAGGTATTCTGAATTATTGGTGGGCCTTCGGGGACTACAGAGCCACCGGTAAACTTCGCGTGGAGTGTGATACAAATACACACAGGCAACCACGAGGTCAAGAATGGAGACGAAGAACCTTCGCTTTGTGCCACAAGTGGCGGTCGAATCACATCCAGTTACAGAAAATAAAATGGATTTTTTCATTAATTCTTTTAAAATGTAACAGCTATGACTGGAGTCCTCCATTTATTATAAAGCCACTTCCTTTTTATGTTACATTTCGTATCCAAAACACAACACTAATGACTTTAATTTGTACTATTGTGGACCCCGTGCATCTTATTTCCTAAATCGCTACTACGTTGTATCTCAGTTTTTCCAGATATATCGACGTTGTGGCTATTTTAGTTTGGTACAAACTTAATACCTTATATAATTACAATAGCGTATCCATTGCTCATGACTTTCGTCGTTTAATTAGATAATTTTTATTATTTCGAAGCATTAATAATCTGTTTCGTTGTCTATGTATCAATACGTATCGATTGCCGTTCCTTAACAAAATCCCTTTTTTTTTTGGAGGACCGTTTTTTACTGTCTCGTTAGCCCTAACAGTTCCTTCTACTGGTGGTTGGTTATCAGAGGCACAATTATCAAGGAGCTCAAAAAATGTTAGCGATTGGGTTAATACATATTAGAACAATAAAATTGATCCAAGACAATTAAGTAGACTGATAGATGTAAGCCACTATTTTTACTATTATTTATTAAATTCAAACGATACTGGAAGTGATATTTGATTGTATCGGAATAAAATGCATTTTTAAGACAGTAGCCACGCCGTTTATAATTAAAAAATAGACAAAATTATATCTTAATTATTAGAGTGTCCTATTTACACGACTGGATATTGGGTAGAGTAATACAATTCTAGAATAGGGGTAAGATAAAAGGCATGTTCACATAGGGAACGTTCAACAAACTCAATGTCTCTATCTGTAAGTTCACAACCCTTCATGAATCTTTGTTGCCTGAATGATTTGTCTTGCTATACAACTGAATGAAGAAAATGAATGGTCAAACGATATAGATCAAATCAAATAACAAATTTAATCATATTATTGACGATTTGGGACCTTGGCTTAAATAAGATTTACCAATAAAAACATAAGTTTGTCTATATCATTTTATTTGTTTTGGATATTAAATACTACCGCAATATTTTATATTTGCTTTTTGTGTGATATAATCATTTTATTTTTATATCGCGCCATAGCGTGTATTCCAATTTGCCGTAAAAGCAAGCACGTAAAGAAATAAATAATAGCCTCAATTTTTTAAGCTGATAGTTCACGTCTAACCTTTAACTTTATTGTCTTCCTTATCATGTTATGATGTTATTTGTCAGATTTGATGTCTAAAAAAACTGTATATTTTCTTGGTATATCAAGTTTATAGGTTTTTTTACAGAAAATATTTCTAGATTCGCGTGCAAGCGGGCATTTAAATATGTCGCACTATGAGTGCAATACTATCGCAACTCAAAAAAAGGTAAAGTAAAGATAATGAATGTTTTAGTTTGGCTCAAATTTTTATCTTTTTTTTACATCAACTCTATTAATGATAGAATTATACTGTAAATTAAAACAACACGTTTAGATTGACTCGTTTCAGTTAATGTTCTTAAAATAATAATATAATACACTGATAATTATATATTTGAAGTTAAGGTAATCTTGTACTGGAGTAATAATACGTATATTGGCATATATGATCCTACTTTAATGATAATAAAACTCATAATCTCCGTAACAAACATATAGAGGAAAATAAAAAATATCATATAACAGGCAGTAGCTCATATCAAGGAATCGATTCATTAGAAGTAGAAAATAAATCGTCAATAACAAACCATGCAGAAATTGTAGAAAAAATAGCGGAAACATAAGTTAACATCCACAAATTCTAACTATGATAAAGATATCTTAACAACAAAGAAACAAACAAAAAGAAACTATCCCTATTAACGTAGTAAACAATAATGAACCTATAAATGCAATTATCACAATCAGAGAACTAAGATGGTAGATTCTTTAAAGGACACATCCCCTGGACCCGATGACATCCCAGCTTCTTTTTTGAAATACCTACCTGACGAAGCAGTAGAAATATTATTAAAAATATATAATCGTATATGGACCAAACATGAATTTCCCAATTTATGGAAAACGGCCATAACTATTCCCATCTTAAAATCTAATAAGTCACAAAACAAAGCAGATTCTTATTGTCCAGTGTCTCTAGCTTGTGTAATGTGTAAGCTTTTAGAAAAAATTATAAATAAACGTTTATTGTGGTGTCTGAAAGAAAATAACCAACTGATTAATGAACAATCTAGATTTCTTCCTTTAAGATCGACTACCGATAATTTAGTAGATATAGAATCACATATTAATAACGGATTCTACAACAACCAAAAATGTATTGCAATTTATTTTGATTTGCACAAAGCACTTGATATGGCTTGGCATCACAAGATAATTTCAACACTGGAATCATGGGGCTATCAAGGAAATATACTTGCTTTTATTAAAAATTTTCTCCTAAATAGAAATTCCAAGGTAAAAGTAAACAGACTTCTATCTAATGTGAAATATCAAACAAACGGTACACCCCAAGGCTCGGTAATCGGCCCGACGCTTTTCCTTATAGCTATCAATGATATAATCAAATCATTGAACAAACCAATTCAAGCGAGATTGTATGCGGATGATCTTATAATATTCTTAAATAGAAACAATATACACAGTATGGCCCGATTATTACAAGATCAACTCGATAAATTTATAGCATGTGTCCAATATCAAATCTTCATAATTCATATCCGAAATTGGACAGTATAATTTTATCACCCAGTAGACCGAATGAATCTATTTGTTATTAAATACACACACGTAGTTAATTAGGTTACATACACATTTGGTCAATTATAAATAATAATTTGGACATCAGTCAAAAGTACTGACAAAGTTAAACAATTTACATAAATTAAATACACATATCACGCTAGGTACGCGAAAAATATTGACCCAAATAGAATTTATATAAAACTAATATCTCTTGACTAGAGAAGCATTCAATCAATATTCACTCAACGAACATATAGTCTTCAACGATCAACTTCATCAGTCTCTACTCAAAGTAATCCCGGGTCTACATCCATAGTGTACGTCTCAACAATAAACTCTGCTACTATTATTTGGTGTTTCCATTACAACAGAACGAACATCTTCACTGAGCCAACGAAGGGAATTTGTTCATGGTCCTATCGAGAAACAGAATACTTCAAGGAAGTTTGAGAGAGCCTATACAGTCCACGCCAGCAACACCCTCAGTAGCAGAGAGAGACCACTAGACCCGGGAGAACGAGAGCGGTACCAAAGCCGAGAGCCATACTAGAGCCGAGAGCAGTACCAAAGCCGAGAGCCATACTAGAGCCGAGAGCAGTACCAAAGCCGAGAGCCATACTAGAGCCGAGAGCAGTACCAAAGCTGAGAGCCATACTAGAGCCGAGAGCGGTACCAAAGCCGAGAGCCATACTAGAGCCGAGAGCGGTACCAGAGCCGAGAGCAGTACCAAAGCCGAGAGCCATACTAGAGCCGAGAGCAGTACCAAAGCCGAGAGCCATATTAGAGCCGAGAGCAGTACCAAAGCCGAGAGCCATACTAGAGCCGCAGAGCAGCCAAAGGACAGGACCGATTGCAGAACCCACCAGAAGCGAGGGATCCTCAACGTCTAAGAACACAAAAAACCGTAAGTTTTTGAATAATTACAAAATCTTCCAACTTTTACAATCTTACAATTTAACAAGTTTTTTTTTATTACAATTTAACAATTTAGAACAACAATCTCCACTCTATCAATCGTATAATAATGTACTTTAGAACGCATACCATTTAAATAATACAGAGAATTGATAAAACAAAAATAAACGTCATTCACAACTATAATTAACTAAACAGTAATTTTGTATGACAATTTGAAAAAAGAAACGTTCATACATATAGCTTGCTTTTAATTACAATTAAATATTTTATTTCGAAAAATTAAAATAATTACGTAGCAAATAATTTCATTTATTTTGATAACAATATATATATATATATATATATATATATGTATATATATCATTATAAGAGTGTGTGGATTACATCTTGACCTACCTCAATGCAAAGAATAGCACAGCAGGCAAGGTCAAACTCATATTTCGCTAAATTGCACATTCCGATAGAAAAGAAAGTGTTATATTACAGGTATACTTATTTAATACATAACGTACATTTAGTATTGTCTAATATATTTACCGCTGAATGTAAAAATTTTTAAAATAATCATGGAGAGACAGAACAAGACTTGCAGGAGGATGAAGAATTGCAGTCAGAGTTAAGAGAATACATGGAAAAGGTGAATACACTAATGATTGAAGCAGCAGTAAATGAGGAACTGGACGCTACAGATATTGGAGAAGTAGAGAGAATAAATCATCTAAAGAGGAAAGTCAGGGAAGTTTTAAAGAAAATAAGGCCAGGAATGCAACGGCCAGAAAGCACACAGAGGAGGGACGGTGTGACATTGCCGCAGGTAAAAATCCCTGTGTATGAAGGCAGATATGAAACGTGGAGAACTTTCCACGATCTGTTTACTAAAGTAATACATGAAAACGACCAGTTATCAAACGCAGAAAAAATGCAGTACCTAAAAACTCAAGTAAGAGGGGAAGCCAACAGAATGATACAACACTTAAACATATCCGAGGCCAACTACGAAGTGGCCTGGAACATGCTAAAAGATAGGTATGAGAACCCAAGGATGATATTGTTTAAATTAATAGACAGGATGCTACTAGCGCAGGAAGTAAAGGAATCTTCTGCTAGAGCATTGAAATCACTACATGACACCTTCCACGAAAGTCTGGAAGCCATAGGAGGGTTAGGAACAGACACGGAAGCGTGGAGCCCATTGATAGCCCGAATTATCATAACGAAATGGGACAATGAAACTAGGAGGCTGTACGAAAACCACATTGGAGACAGTAGAGAGATACCGACGTACAAATCGACACAAACATTCCTACAGCGAAGATTTTGATTATTCTTAAACTATTTATAATTTATCATGTTTGAATTTTACTATGTTATGTAATACTTATATGTAAACTTTGAGTATTGACACTTGGGCCAGATTGCCCGATTCCGCAGTATGTCCAATATCAAATCTTCATAATTCATATCCGAAATTGGACAGTATAATTTTATCACCCAGTAGACCGAATGAATCTATTTGTTATTAAATACACACACGTAGTTAATTAGGTTACATACACATTTGGTCAATTATAAATAATAATTTGGACATCAGTCAAAAGTACTGACAAAGTTAAACAATTTACATAAATTAAATACACATATCACGCTAGGTACGCGAAAAATATTGACCTAAATAGAATTTATATAAAACTAATATCTCTTGACTAGAGAAGCATTCAATCAATATTCACTCAACGAACATATAGTCTTCAACGATCAACTTCATCAGTCTCTACTCAAAGTAATCCCGGGTCTACACCCATAGTGTACGTCTCAACAATAAACTCTGCTACTATTATTTGGTGTTTCCATTACAACAGAACGAACATCTTCACTGAGCCAACGAAGGGAATTTGTTCACATGGTCTAAAAGAAGTGGTATTCAATTTGTTTCATCTAAAACTCGCTGCATCATATTCTCAAAGAGACCAAAACAGATAAAAGAAATACCTACTTTAAAACTTGGGGGTCACACACTTGAATATGTAAATACAATTAAATATCTAGGTCTAATATTTGATCAAGCTCTAACCTGGAAGGACCACATCAAATATATATCAGCTATATGTCAAACAATACTAAACCTCTTGAAATGTCTTTCAGGTACGAACTGGGGAGCAGACGGTAGAACTCTACTCATACTATATAAAAGTTTGATCCGCTCTTACTTGTCTGCTTCAACAACAACTCTAAAAGTTTTAGACTCCATTCAAAATAACGCTCTTAGAATAATAAGCGGTGCATTTAGAACAACCCCTATCTGAAGTCTTCAGGCCGAACTCGGTGAACTACCATTAGATTTAAGAACACAGGAGTTAATGCTCTCATATGCATCGAAGCGGTACTCTTTATAATATTACCAAACCATTCGCTGCTCGAATATCTAGCAAAAACCCATATTCCCTTTTACGAAAGATGCAGACGAATCATAAATGAATTAAACATTAAAGTCCCCGAAATCTATCCTAGCAAGATGCCAACTTCCCCTCCTTGGCTAATTTCTTCTCCTCACATAAATTTGGATCTATTACCAGAAAATAAGAAAGAAAGCAATCGTCATCTAATTAATTCTAAATATCAAACCTAAATTTCTCAATTTTCTTCCTTCAAACAGTTATTCACAAATGGATCTAAAACAGATCGTTGTGTAGCATCTGCCTTTGTAACAAAAAATGAAATAAAGAAATATAAACTAGCCGAGACTATTACTATTTTAACAGGAGAACTCTTTGCAATATAATATAAAGCCATATGTCATGTTACAAAATGCCCTGAAACTAACTTCTTAATAATTACTGACTCACTAATTTCTCTAGAAATCATTTCAAAAATCTATTCTTTCCATCCTGTGGCCAAACTCATTAGACAAGAATTGCATAACCTAAACCACAGAAACATTGCTTTCCTTTGGGTGCCATCTCATGTTGGAATCACGGGAAGCGATCTGGCGGATAAATATGCACGAGAAGCCTTAGAGGACACAACTATTGAATTATATCCAAAAACTTCAGCGACAGATCTCAAACCATATTTCCACAGCAAAATAGTCAACATATGGAATAGCAGATGGTGTAAACAACAGGCAAAATTACTTAAGATAAAACCAATATTTCAACCATGGTCTAAAAGTTCCACCAATCGTTTTTCTCAGGTTATCATCACACGACTGCGGCTTGGGTATAGTCGCCTTACGCATGGACATCTGATGACAAGGGATCCACAACCAGAGTGTTATGCTTGCGAGACCCCGCTAACAATAAAACACCGTCTAGTGGAGTGCCCGTTACACAGTGCGGAAAGATGTAAATTCCGAATCCCGGAGAATTAGAGAGAACTATTCTAAAAGTGCGGTGCCAAAGTGATTATGCAATATCTTAAAGCAATAAACTATTTATACAAAATTTATTTGTTACACTCTTCAATGATTGTTAATACTTTTTCTTTTTTCGCTAATAGCCTTACAGGTTGATGCGAGTTTGTAAATAAAAAAAAAACTCATAATCATTATTTTCCGAACAAAACATCATTTATTAAATAATAGCATTAACATAAGATTATGAATATACAAGTACAACTTGTATTTCATTTATAACCTAAGCATTTGCTTCATGAGTTATTTAACATCTGAGTCATTACTTGCACTGGTGGAAACTGGGAGTGATTTGTAATTCTTTTTAATTAAATTTTTGTGACATAGAGATAGTAATCCATCTTTTTTCTTTGTACTTATACCCTGGGAAATTTTTTATAAGTTGAAATGGTTGGGGTGGGGAATTTGAAATGGTTGAAACTGAGCACTTTCAGCTTACAAAGATATTTTCAGAGCTTACAAACAAAATAAAAAATTCAATTTTTTAATGTGTTTTTTTCTGGAGTCCAGTGTACAGTTTTTCTTGCGTTTTTTCAATAGAAAATTAGAAAATTTGTAATAAAACCAACTCAAAAGCAAATGAGACCTCTCCTAGTAAGGATACTTTAAATACTTGACGTAACTGAAACATTGTAAACTGCCAATTAGCTATTTATAATTATTGTTCTATTGTAGCATAGCTATAAAGATGGCTTTGTAAGCTAAATGGGCTCAACTAGGAAATAAATATTTACACCCTTTTCAAGTACTTTCCTTTTCCATTCTTTGAGTAGTTTAAATTGTTTGTATAAAACCTTTGACGCTTTCAAATGTCATCATCTTTTAATGAATTCTATAAATTGGTGGACGATATTTTCTATAAAATGGCGGAGACCCATTTTAACTAAACGCTTTCGCTATAATAGAAAAGTTTCTTCAAAGAGACCACTTACAATATCTGCATTTTCTCATTTTTCCGAACGGTTAAATTTCTTTTCTAGTCGGAGAATAAAACTCATAATGCTTTCTTTCCTTTTCCTTCAGTCTAATAACAGAAATTTCAATATTCGATAATCCGTCTACGTAGATTAGAGGCCGTTGCACAGGTGTATCTGACAGGAGAAGGGCTTCCTTCTCTAAAATACTAGTTCTAAGACATTAAATGAATAGCTTTTATTTAGAAAAGACAGAAAATATTTAAAAAAGAAATAATTGTGCAGTAATTAATTAGTTAGTTGTAGAAAGAATTATTTGGAAGTAAATAAAAAGGCAGAAACCAATGAATATTTGCATATTGCTAAAAATTGTTTTTTTTAGTAAAAATAAATATGTAACTATACTTTAATAAAAATTATATAAAACGCAAATTAACATTTTTTGCAATTATATAAATATTTTGATGCATTGTAACCTATTTATAAATTATAAGCCTGTATGAAACAAAATGATGGAGACAAAAACATTTGAACCATTAAATTCTATGAAAATTGTTGAATATTCACCTAAAAACTAATTTTTATGACTAATGTAATTTTCGCGAAAAACTTTAAATTGCTGCGAGATTGCATCGCATTTTACAGCTGCATTTTATAGTCGTATAATAAAATAATCCTCTAGAGTCAAACGTATATTCTGAGCTTAAAAATATTAACAAATTAAGGTACATAGATGTTTTATTTTTAACAATAACCATACGCAAAAAGGTTTTGTTATTATTTATTGTTAATAAATTAAGTAAATAAAAACAAATAATAATAAATATTTCCTTTTTACGTACAAGACTTTGAAGCTCTGATAGACAAACCAACCATTATAATGGTTGGACCTCTTATTAGACTTGCCAACTTTAACTAATCTGATATTCAAATCCATACTAAGCAAATTAGGGAAAGATTTAACAATAATTTATACAAATGGATCAAAAACTGTTAAAAGTACTCACTTTTTTTGTTTCAAACAGCAATTATGTTGAGAAATATCGAATTCCTGAATGTTGTTTTATTTTGACAGCCGAGGCTGCTGCTATACAGAAAGCACTAAGTTGGTGTGTCACTAATCATTGTGACAACATCATAATAGTATCAGATTCTCAGGCAGTATTACAAGTTATTCGTAGCCATCCATTGGATAGTTTTCAAAACTCCATTATACTTGATATCAAAAAATTATTACATGATCTAAAATTCACAAAAAAAAACAGTTACTTCACTCTGGGTTAAAGGACACAATGGAGTAATTGGAAATGAATTAGTGGATAGTATGGCAAAAAATACATCTGAGAGATCCGAAATTAAAAACTTTTACTACTTTAAAGATCTTTTTTCTATTATCAGGAGTAATGGCAGGGAAAGATGGATGTCAAAATATAAAGAGGTTCAGAAAACTCCAAAAAACCATTAATTTTCTATTCATCCATGCTTACCAAAAAATATTCCCCATTTTAATTTTAATTATAATAAAGTATATTCTTCGTTAATAACCCGGCTAAAACTTAACCATGGCCTCTTTTCAGAGCATCCGCATAGGATTGGAATCTATAAAACTCCTTTCTGTCCTTGTGATGGTAAATCTGTCGGAGATTTGAACCACTTATTTTTCGATTGTCCTAATCATAGGGAACAGACTCGAAGCCTATATTTAGGTTTAATTGATCTCAATATTAGCCTACCAGTTAACATCAGCAATCTGTTATCTTATTCTGACAAATCTATATTGAATAGAATTAGAATATTCTAATCAAGTTTATAAACTATTCTAAAATAAAAATTTAAACATCCTTATAACAGTTTTCTGTGGCAAAAAGATTTTTTGTCTAATGCCATCTATCTTTCACACACACACAATAATAAATATTTACTTATGAAATTGAAATTTTGGTAATTTAGCTTAAATTCAAATTTATTTAAAATGTTAAGGCAAATTTTTTACTTACACGGTATCCTATACAGATGGGGCATTGATCTTCTGTGTCCTTCTACTATCTTAAAATAAAACATTTTATGATGATAATACTGATCTGTACAAAATTTTTTTTTCTTCTTCTTTTTGTTTTCATAGATTGTTATTTTTGGTACTTTAAATGTGGACTTTACGGTGGGAATAAATACAGCACATATTCTTTTCACATATTCAGAGTTATTATTAAAGTAACAACTAACGTTTATAAAGTAAAGGGTGTTTTTTTAAGTATACAAGTTTGAAATGGAATAAAACAAAAAATATTTTTATCAATTGGCATGAAATTGACTTTATTTGAAAGATAATCTTCTGGCAATATAATTAAAATATGATTTTTGGTGTATAACCGTCATAGCTGATTCTAACGTAGCCTAATCTGGAGGTACAATTTTCGATCAATTTTTCCAATATTTGTCGCCGTATAATATCGGCAATAACCTGGCGAATGTCCTTCAAGTAGTCAATTGATTCATGCTTATCGGCATGGACTAGCACCTTCACATATCTCCATATGTTATATCTCCACATAAAATGGTCTAGCAGTGTTAAATCGTACGATCTTGAAGGCCAGTTCACAGTCCGAAACGTTAAACTATGCAATTACCAAACGTTTCCTTTAATAAATCAATTGTGGCACGAGCTTTGTACCATATTGCGCCGTTTTATCGAAACGACAGCTCCTGCACATCATAGTTGTTCAATTGGGAATTAAAAAAGACAGTAGGGCATTAGGGCTCTATAGCGGTTACCATTGACAGTAAAGTTTTGGCCAGCATCGTTTTTAAAGGATTACGGTCCAATGATTCCACCAAACCATAAAGCTCACCAAACAATCAGTTTTTCTGAATCTAATGGTTTCTGAAGACACATTTGAAAATTATCTTAACTCTAAATAGGGCAGTTTTGTTTGTTGACGTAGCTATTTAACCAAAAGTGAGCTTCATCGCTAAACAAAATTTGCTTATAAAAATCGGAATCAACAGCAATCTTGTTATGGACCCACTCACCGAATCTACGAATCTACATCCTGCTAGGTGATAATGTTCCTTTAATTCTTGCATGAGTTAGATTTTGTAAGCACGCAAAGCAAGATCTTTTTGAAAAATCTTCCATAAAGCCGATGGACACGTATCCAACCGCTGTGCACCATGGCATATAGACTAATTTGGGTCTTCCTGTATGCTACGCTCTACAGCAGCAACAACTTTTTCTGTACGCACTGTACGACGTGTCTGTAGATGCTTATTTTCTTCTTCTTTACGTGCCATCTCCGCGACGAAGGTTGGCAATCATCACTGCTATTCTAACTTTTGACACTACAGCCCGAAAGATTTCGGTTAAGCTGCATCCAAACCATTCTCCGAGGGTTCTCAGCCAGGACATTCTTCTTCTACCTATGCTACGCTTTCCTTGAATCTTTCCCTGCAATATTAGTTTTAGAAATTCATGTTTGTCACCACGTGTAATATGACCCAGATATTTTAGTTTTCTTATTTTGATGGAATCCAGTATCTTGCTGTTGTTCTCTATTCTTCTTAGTACTTTTTAATGGGTTATTCTGTCTGTCCAGGAGATTCTCAGCATTCTTCGATATGTCTACAAATGCTTCCAATTTATTGAGCCATTGTAAAATTTAAATTATATGTCACCACACTTTGGTACTCGTTTTCTAAGATTTAGGCTGAGGTCTCTACAACATAATATTTGTTTCATATTATTGAATGCACTTCTAGCCTTTTCTATTTTAACTCTAATGTTTTTGGTATATTCGTTTGTTTCATTAATGTTTGTCCCTAAATAGTTGTAATTCTAAACTCGTTCTATCGTCTTATTATTTACGTGTAGATTAATTTATCTAATATTTTTCTTTGATATAACCATGAATTTTGACAGTGACAGTGATGTTTAGTGACAGACCAAATTCTTCACTCGCTGCAACATACTTATCTAAAATTCTTTGTAGATATGTAATATTTTCTGCTATTAGTAGTGTATCATCAGCATCTAATTTCACGTATGGGTAGGCCATTTATTTTTATGTCTGCTACTTCATCTTCTAATGCTTTTTTGAATATTTTCTCTGAATATGTATTAAACAGTGATGGCGACAAGACACAGCCCTGTCTAACACCTCTAACACTGTATCGAACGCCTTGTTATAATCTAGGAAGCAGACGTAGATATCCTGGTTTATATCTAGACATCTCTGTATTAGCACGTTTACTGCATATAATGCTTCTCTGGTTCCTTGATCATTTCTAAATCCGAACTATGTTTGTCTAATGTCTTGTTCTAACTTTTTATATGTTGTTCTGAAACTATTTGCTTGTGGCATGTTAAAGTAATTACTATTTAAATGGGAATAAGCCACAATTAAAGGTTAAAGTAAGTTTATTGTCGTTTCAATTTCCACTTCGGAAATCATTCTCAAAATACAAACATTAGTTAACTAATAGCTGTTTGGTAAGATCTGGTCCTCCGTACTTTAGGAGTTCGGTTGGTATTCTGTCCTTCTCCTGGTGATTCTCTATTTTTTAATTTCCTAAACGCTTCCTTGACCTCTTCTTCCTCAATATTTATTTTTTCGTTTGTCATCACCTTTGGTGTTGGTGGTTCATTATCTTCACCTTTGGCAAATAGGGATTAGAAATAGTCTACCCATGTTTCCTTCTGAGTGTATTTTACTCGTATTAGTACGTTTATCTCTTTTCTTTGTCCTCTTATCATTCTTTATATTTCTTTTTGTGTTCTGTAGAAGTTCTGTTCCGTCTGTTTTGAGAATCTCTACTAGTGTTCTCTTTTTATTTCTCCAACTAAAGTATTCGTTTCATTGCTAATTCGATTGTAGTGGTTATATATCTGTTGTGTTTGTTGTTCTGTATTCTAAAAAAACTTTCTTCTTTTCTTCACATTTTGTCTTCACGTCCTTTCTGAACCATGGTGCTTTCTTTTTCGATATGTTAGTGTTCCTTACTTTTCTCTCTTCAAGTGATTCTATTGCAGCGTTAATTATGTTATCTTTATGTTTTTTCCCAGCTGTCTTTGATGCAATTTTTACTAATATTTTATTTTCAGCGATCTTCTCTGATATTCTCTTTCTGTATAAGTATTCCGTGGATTTCGTATTTAGTTTGATTTTTGTTTGTATTGGCGCTGCTCTCTTGAATGAAAAGTATTTTAGGATGTTTCTTATTTTACATAATACTGTGCTATGGTGTAGTCTTTCCTATTTAATAATAATTATTTTACTTTTGAAAAAAAAAATATAAAAAACAAAATTGGGGTACTCCTATGGGAGCCAAGATTAGATAGCCATGGCTATCTTAGCTAAATATAAACAATCTGTTAGACATTGTTATCCCAGTCTTACCTTTTTGGCTAAGTTTTATAAAAAAACGGGTGAGGCAGTCCAGTCCAACCTAATACTTGTCATCTCTAACGATAAAACAGAGGAGCAACAAAATATTGGTAGATATATACAGAAAATCTATGCCTTTAGGGAGGTATTTAAATTATGTGTCCTTGCAGGATCATAAAAATTTCAAATATATCACTATAACAAAAAACCTTAAAATCATATACCAATTGTTCCTAGAAAATAACTATCCACCAGCTCTTTTTAAAAAAGTTTTGTTAAGCATACCGTCTGAAACATACAACACTACACAAAATCATTTCTTAATTAACACTGCTGCTGTGAATCAGGAAAATGACACTACAGTTATTAAACCTATTAAAAACCTATTTTTACCATAATTTTACACATAAATTACAGTTTGTTTAAAAAAATTGTTTAAACAATTATTAACCATCACTTTCTCTTAGCAACATACACTTTTGTTATAAGTTGACTATTTTAAGTAAGACTGGGCATATAAAATGAGAATATTTTTCCTATCCCGTGTGCCCATACTACTCAGACTAATAACCCCGTTTTTGTTCCAGATCTAGTAGGATGCAAACTGGGCATGTCTAAGCAACCGCGTGCCCATCAGCCATCACCGCGTCAGATCCACCAGTACCAACAGCACGAAGTGGGCTATTATTCGTCGTCACGTGACAGTATCGCGTACATTAACCGTGCGGCAAACGTGAGTTCGGCGGCAAGCGAACTCGACTTATCGCGTAAAGCCCGGCGAAAGGATCTGCGCAACAGGCTGAAGTTGCCGTCGAGTGTTGCTCTCGCTAGTTCGGGAGAGGGACCATTGCTGGGAGCATGGCGAACAGCACCTGGTTCCACAGCTGGTACTAATCCGCCTTCGTCCAATCATCTTAATAGTAATAGCAGTTGTAATGGAACCGAGAGGTGAGTAAATACCATTTACCCAAGGGTAGATATTCTTCTGGTTATTGAAGCGGCTAACTATAGTTATATTTATTATAACCGTAATATTTTACATACTTCCTCCACTGTGCTGTTAACATTTATCTTGTTCTAGTATAGGGCTTTCTTTATAAAAAACATCAACAAAAATACAAATGTCTTACCTATTAATCCTCTATTTTTTACATAACTAAGTCTGTTTTCTTAAAAAGTGTTTTCTTGTAATCATTTGCAATATTTCTTTAGTAAATTTTTTGGGTCTTTTGGGCATGTAACTTCTTTTGGTAACGTATGTTTTTCATATTTATGTCTGCCGATCTTGATAATTATTTTTTTCCAAGTCGTATATGTTTCTAGCTAAGAGATTCTGATTTACTTAAGCTTTATAATTCGGTAAATTTAGATATAAAGATAGTGGTCAAATAACAAACATTCCCGAAAAGCCAAATATTGGCGGAAAGCTGGGGTTTACTATTACAAATAAAGTTTTAAACATCCCCATCGATCGTAAGTGTGCTACAAAAGTTATACGGGGTCAAAAGGGTCAAAATTTGAGATTTTTTGGATTTTTCTCAAAAACGGTAAGTTTTATTACAAAAACCTCAAATAAAAGTTGTAGATCTTATAATTCTCTACAAAAATAGTCTTTATGATTTTTTTCCTAAGAGTTACCAATCCTGAAATATCGCACATTATACATGATATGCACATATAAGTCACGTATATATACATATCAGGACATATTATGACAAATATAAATACCTATTTGTGTCTCTTTTATATACATATATTAAACTATTCTAAAAGCATTTATTCAAAAGATAGTCAGTCCTTAACTAAATTACCTCTACAAATGTGGCCTTGAACAACATCTAGCTATTCTTGTCCCTAACTCTTGGAAAAAAGATTATTTAAATCATTTTTGTAGAGAAATTTAAGATCTACAACTTTGGTTTTAAAATATTTTTTGGTAAAACCTACCGTTTTCGAGAAAAATCCAAAAAACCTCAAATTTTGACTTTTGACCTCGAATAAATTTTGTAGCATACATACACTTATTTTAAATGTCTATCTCAGTTCTGCTTGTCATTATGCTAAATTAGGTACTGAATTTAGTACTAAAAGTATTGTATCTACAAAGTAGATGCGCGCGTCGATTCACTACTAAAAATTAGACGCGCATAAATAACATAATTTTTATCATTTTTATACTTAGTGTCTGTAAGATTTATTTAAGAACAAAAGAAATTTTTAAAAACAAATACCGTGTTATATTTAAGCCATTCTTTTTCATTATATGAACAATTAATAAATTATAAGGCACCGAAAAGGGGACATAAAACGTTAATTAATATTAAGCGGGAAATAACGCAGAGGCACAATCCAGAGAAAGATTTCTTTCTGGGTCACAAATTTTCTTACAGAGATGAGATTTAATACGAATAAAGCAATTTTATTTGCAAAATATAAATTTTATTTGGACGTGGGTGTTTTAAATCTTAAAAATGACATTTAAAGCCGCGTTTATAGGGTACTTTTATGTCTATTCTATTTTAAGACATGACGGTATGAATAATCTTTGTGACGTGTTTTAATATAAAATCAATAATTTAGTGAACCAATTTTAAAGTTATCGAAAATGGAGGTTATTGGCGACCAGAGTGAGACAGTAGGATCTACTTTAAAGCATATGGTACAGTGTTGTACAAGAGATTTAATTGCTCGATAAACACATTTATTGTAAAATAAGAGTAATTGGGATCGAATGATCAGATATATTTTTATTTCAAAAGCAAAACAAGACTACATCCCTCACAAAAAAATGTATTTAAACCAAAAATATTATTAAAAATACAGCAATCTTAATCTGTTCGTATGATTTCTACATTAGTTTAATCGCAAGATATTATTGTAAACTCCTTAAAACTGTTTTAAATCAATCAAACAGACATTTTAATACACTTAAAGCGATTTAAATTTGCAGTTTCTCAACAATCTATACTAAAATTTAAGGTAATTATTTTAATTGGCAAAATTTAAGGCTTATTTTTACACAAAAATAAAAAAGATGGACGTCACTGTAAAATAAAATTATACTAGAATAAAACAAATAATATACGGGAATGACTTTATAAAGCGCAAGCGTAAATATTAAAACTAACCAAGAAAAAACTAGAGGAAAAGACGTCATTAGAATTCTTCTCGAGGTACCGTCTCCTATCAGAGGTTGGCTACCATCACAGCAATCTTTACTTTGTTGGCTTCAGCTCTGAACAACTGTATTGAACTGCACCCATACCACTGCCTTAAATTTCGCAACCAGGAAATCCTCCTTCGTCCCACATTTCTCGTTCCCGAGCTTTTTCCTTGGATTGTGAGTCTAAGCAGAGACTATTTTTCTCCTCTCATTATGTGGCCCAGATATTCCAGTTTTTTCGTTTGTATGGTTTTTATGACTTCGTATTCCTTCCCTATCTTCAGCAGAACATCTTGATTTGTTACTCTTTCTGTCCATGGTATTTTCTACATTCTCCTGTAACACCACATCTCGAATGCCTTAATGTTTTTGATGTTTATATTTTTAAGTGTCCAGGCTTCCATACCATACAGCAGAACGGAGAAAACATAGCACCTTAACATTCTCGTTCTTAAGTTTATATTTATGTCCCGGCTGCATAGGAACTTTTTCATTTTGACAAACGATTGTCTCGCTATCTCTATTCGCCTCTTGATTTCTCTTGTCTGGTCATTAGTATCAGTGAAGCAAACCCCTAAATATTTGTAGGACGTAACTCTTTCAACTGGCTGATTATTTATGGTTAAATTCACATTGGTGTATAGCTTCTTTGTTACAATCATGAATTTAGTCTTTTTGATGTTCAGTTTTAGAACATGATTTTTGGTATGGGTGTTTATGTTTTCCATCAAAAACTGTAAATTTGCTAGGTTATCTGTTACTATTAGCGTATCATCAGCGTATCGTATATTGTTAATTAACTCTCCGTTAATGTTCATACCAATGTTTTGCTCTAGGAGCCCTTCCAGACATATTGTTTCGCTATATATATTGAATAATAGTGGAGAAAGCACACAACCCTGACGCACACCTCGACGAATCTCAATTTCTTCGGTTAACTCATTATCAACTTTGATTTTTGCTGTTTGTCCCAAGTACAACCTGGATATGATGTTAATGTCGCGACTGTCGATGTTTTTGCTTCTTAGGATTTCATACAGCTATATTGGTGTCTGACTTTATTGAAAGTCTTCTCAAAATCTATGAAACCTACGTAGAGGTCTTGGTTTACATCCAAACATCTTTGCATTAAAACACTTAGACCAAACAAAGCTTCCCGTGTTCCCATTCCACCTCTGAATCCAAACTGTGTGGCGCTTATGTGCTCTTCTAATTTATTAAATATTCTTTTGTGAATTATTTTTAAAAATACTTTTAGTGTGTGGCTCATCAATGCTATAGTTCTGTGGTCTAAATACTCTCTGGCGTTATTTGTCTTCGGGATTGTGACAAAAGTAGAGGAGAGCCATTTCTTTGGTATGATGCCTGTTCTATAAATTGTGTTTAAGAGGTTCACCATTATTTCAAGTGCGTCGTCGTCTATTAGTTTCAACAATTCTACATTAATTTCATCTGATCCTGCAGCTTTACCCCCTTTTGTATTCCTTATAGCATATTCTACCTCGCTTTTTAGGATTTCAGGCCCTGTTGTGTCGTCTGTAGGTTCTGCGCTACTGCTATTTCTGGTCTTTCGTCTGCAAAAAGTTTTTCAATGTATTCTGTCCATATTGCCAGTTTTTCATATAAATCTGTAATTATTTTACCTTTTTTGTCCTTTACTATGGATGCTTGTTTCACTTTTTTACCTGTTATTTCCTTGATCTTTTTATGTATGTTAAAGCTATCGTACTTTCTATCATATTCTTCTATTTCCTTGCAGTTGTCCAGAACCCAGTACTCTTTGGCTTCTCTAATTTTTCTCTTAATTTCACGGTTCACTTCTTTGTATTTTGTCTTGTTGGTTTTATTTCTTCGCCTTTCCTCCATGAGATGCAAAATTTCGTTTGTCATATATTAGAATACAACAAAAATGAATTAGAAATACCGAAAAAACAAGCCGTCCTAGGTTCATCATCAACGTCCTAGGTTCATCATCAACGTCATGGTTCATCATCCAACGTAACCGAAAGTAGAACCAGAAGTTCAGCTCTTTGTGTAACTTTGCGTCAATTGATATATGATTTCACTAATTTTGAGTAATTTCTTCCAAATTTCCATTCATAATATGGCACTTCCAGTTACAACTTATAAATCTAAATTAACATAAAAACTGGAAGTATATATTTTTTCTCGTCTTGCTCAGGCGCGTTAAATAATATATCGCTTGTACTATTTTGGCGACCTTAAAACAGTGCTTGCTGTTGCAACTCTGGAACCGAAAGTTTTAAGTCTAATTTGTTACCTTCAATAGCATAGTTGGGTTATAAGCTTTCAATCAACATCCCATTTGCCATTCTATTTGTTTTAATAACAGAGTAGTGTTTATGCGTGATATTCTCAAAAAAACCACAAAATGTAGATAACCTTATCATCAATAATACAACGATCGAAAGAGTAACAATATATAAATATTTAGGAACGTGGCTAACCGAAGATAGAGATTAAACACAAGAAATCAGATCTAGAATAGAAATGGCAAGAAATACGTTCATAAAATTAAAGAACTTACTTTGCAACCGTAACCTTAATCTGGAGATTCGCATAAGAATGCTACATCGTTACGTTGTTTCTACTTTACTATATGGCATTTAATTCTGGTGAATATTAAGTTAATTACACTGCCTCATTTTAAAGTTTTTTTATGTACTATAAAAAACTTTAATATCATTATTGAAAGCTTTACTTTTGTTTTACATACTTTTTTAATCAAATACATATTTTTCAGGTATTTATGAGACACCGGTAAAAAACGTGACTTTTACAATGAAAATTCGCTGTTTTCAACCATAAATAGCTCAAATAGTAGACTTTCTAAAAAACTCTATGGAACAAATGAATTTAATCTACTATTGATTCCCGTAACTATTTTTAGCAAACAAATTTCCACCCCCGAGAAGTGGTGGCAACCACCCCTGGGGCGGAAGTACACATCGGCATTATATAACTTTTTAAGCACTTTCCTAACAACTTAAAAATATTCATTACTTGAAATATTCATTAAGCAATAATTGGGTTTTAAGGACAATGTGATAACAATAATTATTGTTTCGCAAAAAAGTTTTACTACCTCGCCTTACGAGATTCGAAGAAGACTATATTTTTAAAGAAAAAATGAAATGAATTTGAAAATGAATTTAATAAAATATACGAATAACTTTACAACTTTTTATTCAGTTATCTCCATTTGCCAAAATTTTTGAAAAGTGGCTCCAATACCTATATCATTGTGATTATAGTTAAGTAAACTTGCTAGTGTAGATAAAGTTACGATGTAGAGTAGCAGCAGGGCCAGTTTTGGAATTATGGGACCTAATATAATGGGTCGAACATAATCGGTTAAGCATCCTTCTAAACCCCTAGAAAAAGTATGAATTATATACTAAATATAGCATAATTAGACAGTATTTAGATTACTAAAAACAAAAATATTAGACATTCTGCATCAATTGTTTGTAAGTAAATAATTAAAAATTATTATAGTTTTTAAAAAATTTTATTTATGACATTTAAAAATTTTAAACCTTATTAAAAGAATTACGCCAAAAAAAAAACGTTCTATTCTCTTAAACATAAGGTCCATTCGCTCAACTCGGGCATATTTTGACAGATTCATGGCTGGAAACCTACCACACAAAAGTTCCTAGATCACAGTATTAACAGCTTAAATAAACTTTTATTACAGACTTTTTTCATTAAAAAAAGAAGAATTAGTATAAATAGTGGAAGTGTATACTAAACCCATAAAATTTTGGGTATATATTTAAAAAATGTATTTCAGTTGTTATAATTTAACCTAACTATTTCTTATATGGGAAGATAAATATATATTAATTGTTGGTAATTCGTAAAGTTCTAATTTATTTACTATTTAGTTTGTTTACTATTAATATTGGCAATGAGTACGTGTGCTTGGTTTTATAGTAATTTCCAGCCACTGTTAGTCTGTCAAAAAGTAACTACTACTACTACTACTACTATCGGTTTACAGCGTTCTCCGACGCCTTCCGACTCCTAACCGCCATTCTTCTCTATTCAGCCATAGGCCTGGAGGGATTTTTCTTTCCTCTAGTTCTTTTTCAATTCCCTCTCTCCAGCTTTTTCTCGGCCTTCCTCTTTTCCTTCTCCCTTGTGGTGTCCACGTCAAAATCTATTTTGGAATCCTGTCATCTGGCATTCTCTGTACATGGCCGTACCATATTAACTGTTTTGTTATTAACAAAACAAAACAAAAAGTAACTAACTACGCAAAAAAAATTACTTAATTCACTAGACAGTTCGGACTGGGAATAGCGAACCGACTATACTAAGTTTTCTCAAAATGGGATAAACAAATATAATTGCTTAAAAAGTACCTGACCGATTGTGCACAACTTTCGCTAAAATAATAACTACATAAAAACTCACATTATGAAATGTGTTTTAAATGTTTTTATTGTTTATTTTATTAATTATTAACAATTGAAGAATATGCTTACTTTCGGGTTTAATTTCCAATAACTTTTATGTTTATAAACTTTTTTTAATTTAGAAAATCTTATTTTAAAAAGCAAGTATTTTCAAGAAAGTCGTCCGTTGATCATTTATATCTAGAATGCGTGGTTTTTTTGTAAATATTGAAATAAATAAAAAAAGTCGCTTTTCTTTTGCTTAAATGTAAAGACGCAGTAAAAGTTTCGACAACCACGAGATAATACGCATTTTTATTGACTCTCCCCAGTCATTTTTAGATTTTTTTAGTGAGTGTTGGGTTTCGTTTCATGGGCTAATAATCTAGAAACAACAGATAAATTTAATTTAATTTAATTATTTATTTCTTTAAATAAAAAAAACCAAAAACTAGTGTTGTTTGTTGATGTGGATAAGTAACTTAATTAATTTTTACAGTTGTACAACTGTAATATTGTTTATTTAATCCCTAACTTATGCCTCTCGCAGTTTATATCAGTATATCCTGCTTTATTTTATTCTATTTTTAGATCTAGGCGTTCCCTTGTCTTCTTGATAGGCCTATATTTATACCCAGTGCTAACTTCTCCTAAGTTGCCTCAGAACAATTACTCTGGTTTGACACGATAAAACATAATCCATATCGTTTTTGATATTGCTTCCATTTTTTTTTATTGTGACCACCAAAAAAGTAACTGTTCTGTGTTTTATGTATTTTGCTTGTGATATACTCTGTGAAATACTGCTGAGTATTATACTTTTTTATAATCAGCTCATTTTTATAGGTCTAATAATGTCCTATAATACAGGGTATTACATTTAAAAAAAGAGTCGATTACGTCATTACTGTAGATTTTTTAAAAAGGCTTTTCATTCAGGAAATATCGAATTTATTCCATACTTTACGGACACACTGTATAACAAATCATTGCAAATCCTTACCTATGCTGATGATATCAATATTGTTGGGAGAACGGAAAACGTCGTACGAGAGGCACATGTAGTACTAAAAGAATTGGCTACATAAATGGGTTCCATAATAAATACCACTAAAACGAAGTATATGAAAATAAGCATGCAATCACAAATCCTATGACTACTTGTTATAGAAAATGACGTCATCGAAGCAGTGAATGAATTTGTATACCTAGAAGCGCTCGTTAACACTAAAAATAATACCGGAGAGATAAGCCACTGAATTTTCATTTTGTCTTTAACAAATAATAGAAAAAAGATCGGCTAAGAATCTAGAAACTCATATTACTTTTGTAGACTTGCAAAAAGCATATGACAACATCCCCTTAACAAAACTGTGGACAACGTTAAAAAGATCTAACATCAACCTAACATTGATAAATGCCGTACAAGAACTATATAGAGACTCAAAGGCACAGATAAAAACAGGAAAATATCTAACAGAAGAATTCCTGGTTACAAAAGGCTTGCGACAGGGATGCTGTATCTCACCAATCTTATTTAAGATATATTTTGCAGCGGCATTGGAAAGATGGAAACGAAAGGTGCATAGAATGGGTATAGAGCTTAGCAATAAATGTATATATACACTCCAGTTTGCTAATGACCAGGTAGTGCTAGCGACCGACAGGGAAGACATGCAGTACATGCTTAAAAAACTAATAGAAGAATATAACGACTGGGGAATAAATGTCAATACAACGAAAACCAAATATCTTTGTATTGGAAACAAGTCAGATAACATAGACCTCGAAAACGGACAACATATTTCCTGCTGTCAGAGCTATGACTACTTGGGTGTTGCCTTTGACAATACAGGAACTGATACACGGGAAATAGAAAAACGAATCGAAAAGAGATAACGAAAGGAAGAACATTTAATATATATGAGACCGTGATTAAAACTACTCTTCTTTGTGGCGCTGAAACATGGAGAATTAGAGAAAAGAACAAAAAGCGAATAGAAGCAGTAGAGATGGATGCAATGAGAAGATCTTTAGGTATTTCCAGACGAGACCGAATCAGAAATGATGTAATAAAACAACGTATGGCAATAGAAGGAAATATAACTCAAGATATAGAGAAGAAACAATTAAGGTGGTATGGGCATGTTCAACGGATGCCAGCAACAAGAGTCCCCAAAAAAGTAGTAGAATGGCAACCGATAGGGCGACGGAAAAGAGAAAGACCTAGATTAGAATGGCAACACGGCGTAAACAAGTCCATGAGCAAAAGAAATTTAACAACAAACGGCTGCGAAGATAGGAAGAGATGGTGTTTAGGTATCGGACAACGTCGAAAGACGTTCTAAACCGATGTATATATATTTTTACGGCCAACACATGCTATTTTGGGCTCAGTCACCTTCTTAAATACTTAATTTTATTGAGAAATATAAAGTTAAAACTCTATAAAACAATATTACACCCAGTCCTAACATATGGTTCAGAGACTTGGACTCTAACAAAAAGTAATGTAAACATGTTAGGATGTTTCAAAAGAAAAATACCAAGGCGAATCTATGGAGCAGTGAATAATAATGGAGTGTAAAAAAGACGATACAACTTTGAAATTAATAGAATATACCAGGAACCTGATAACATCGATAAAGACTTGAGAATTATTGGAATACGAGCTTGGTGTAGGAAAGAGCGATGAATATGAACGACTGTAGGAAAATTATTGACGAGGCGAGGACTATGCGATCATTATGTTACACCATTTTTAAGTTCCGTTTTTATTTCTTTAACTCTGTAGCTGTGAGGACATATTATTTTAAGTTAATCAGCTTAAAGAAAATACTCATTATGCCCTCATGTTCTGTGGCAAAAACTGTACGACCGAAAATAGATAGTCATAATTTTTAATTTATTTATTCTATTTAAAACGAATTCTTTTAAATCATAATAAAAAATATTTTATATTGTTTGTGTTCTATTATTTATCACATATTTTAAAATTCTTAAATGCCAAAAATTAGTCACTTTCTAATTTTAAAAAGTTTAAAACTCACCAATGCATATGCAGACACATGACTCCAGCAAAGATGTCATCTAAAATAGGATTTGCCATTATAAACGTAGCTGGAACTAATCCTACCAAGGATAAAGTTACTAGTTTTTCAAAAGGCCAAATTTTGGCATGGTGGCCACTCATGTATCTTTTGGAAAAATCGTAAAAAGAGGGCTTCATACAAGATGCTTGAAATAAGTGTGTAGGCTGGTTACTTTTGGCAAATTGTACGAAATATTTTTGTGGTTCCGTTTTGATTGACGCTGTTTTAAGTAGGTTGCTAAAAACTTTATAAATGAGTGGTTAAAATAATATAAAAACTGCTAGAAAGTTTTATATTATAAAATAATTTAGCTTATTTTAAAGAAATATTTTGTCAAAAAATTAAAATATTATTCAGAAGAATTTTTTACCTGCATTTCTCGAAGAGCTCCGTAGAATTGCAGCGAGAGCCATATTTATTGTATTTAAATAAAACTTTAATACATAAACGTCAAAATATTATTTCAAAGAAAACGTCAGATAACATGAAACAAGGTCGATTTATATAAAACAATAATATCACAGGTAAGCCATCAAACACGTTTTGACATCAAAGCAAATTCACAAATACTTTCTGACGTATGTATATTGCTCTTTACTTTACGTAAAATGGAAATATCATCGGCAATATTCAAGAATTTTCAATTTTTATTTTAATATTATTAAGTCTAAAGCTCGTAACTATTGGTTATATAAATAAAACAAAAATATGAATAAAAAAATAACATCAAATAAATTAAATAAATATAGAATGAAAAAAGTTAAGAAACTCAGACACTCCATAGCAAAGTAGCTATCAAATTAAGTACAGAGCCTTTTTTCTCTGAGGGTGGAAATTTCTAAAAACTGTACCAGGTTAACCCATCCCTGGAGATGGCTGGCGTGTGTTAGATTCAGGGTAGAGGAATACATCCGATTCCATTTCCCCTTAGAAGAAGGAGGTCCTGCAAACAAGTGCCTTTCTATTATCCTGCCTATCAATTAAAACCACCCTCTCCTACTTGTGCTGAGTTGACTGTCGTACTTACCGTACTCTGAAAGTGAGATGGCTGCTGTAAGGCTGACGACACTTTCGAAACAATACCTTCTCTTATCTATATCTTATCTCTTTTGTTGGTTTACCTGGTGTTTCTCTGCTTCTTCTTTCTTTTTAATTATTGTTCGAACATAATTATGTACAATATTCCACCCCTTCCTACTTCCCGTCATTTTCACAATTATCTTTCTCCCAGTAATAGAGTTCATACCTAATTCTCTGTACTTCTGTTTCTATTAACTGTGCATCTATTACACTCCAGAATTGTGTTAGTAACAGTGTAAGAGCACTTTCAGTATGTATAGGTATTTATCTGTATTTATCTTTCTGAATCTATGAAAACATGTCCTAAAACACCCATGTCCTGTGAGCACAGTCCGACCAGTCCCTAAGGCTTGGGATTAGCATCTTGGTCCACTGAGCAACATCTTTCGTGTTGTTCTACTCTTCTTGACATCTTTCTATTGATCTTTCTCTTTCTTCTTTTTTTATGGCTGCTGTCAGATATTCTCTTTTCTCTTCTATTCTAGAGATGTCTCCTTTCTATCGCTAACACATGCGGAGGAATACAACCCCTGATAGAACAAGTCGCAACAGACTTGTTCTGTATACTCGTATCATGAGCCCTCTGTAGGCAGGTATCGCTATCGCCGCACTCTAGACTGGTGCCGCATAAAGGATGATTCACTGCACAACACCATGTAAGGCCTTCCTCCTTTCTGATTTGGGTCCTCCAATGTTAGGCATCACCCTTTTCATCGCAGCTGCACATAGGAGTTCCATTCCTTGTCTTTTTTGTTTAACCCTTAGAATGATGTCCTTCACCACGTTGCCCGTATGTCTTACCCGAAATCGAAGATCCGGCTTGTCCCGCGCTACTATCAGCATAGCGAGATCATCCGCAAAAGCGAAAGAGGTTATACCTTCTCCATATTCGGAGTTCATGACCCCGTCATATGCCAGATTCCATAGCGTCGGACACAAGACCGATCCCTGTGGGACTCCAGCCGTTATGTCAACGAGCTTGCCCTTCTCAAGTATGATCTTTCTCTCCGAAAGACATTTCGCCATCACATTCATCAGACAGTTAGGATACTCCCTTTCTTCTAATGCTCGCATCACCCCTTTCCACTGCAGAGTGTTGAATGCATTTCTCTTGCAACAACGAAGAGCAGTAGAGCCGTCCGTCCAGCGCTGTTCATCCCCAATGTTGTGCAATGCCTCGATTATACTTAAAATTGCATCAACTTTGCTCTTAAATTTCTATAAAATTCGAATTGTCTCGGGGATAGGCCTCCTGATCTCTTAATCGTGTCAATATTTCTCAGAATTGATAAACAAAAATACAGCTAATTTTAATGTGGGAAATTTAATAAAGTCATATTTGTTGAAAATATTGGAAATAATTTAACAAAATATTTAAATAAGTGCTAAATAGTTTTCCAAACAATACAAGTATAAGATTTAGGATAAGATTTTATAACAAACAATAAAGTAAACATTGAAAAATTGGCGAAGGAATTTATTGTTCATAATCATAAAAACTCAAATAAACAACAGTAAATAAAACACTAGGAAATATTCTTCTTTTTAAGGTGCTGCACATTTCGTGCGTATGGGTGCTGTAAGGATTAAATTTTTCTATTTTTACCAGCTTTGGTAAATAGTAGAAAGAACTACCCTTCTTTCTACTATTAGTTCACAACAAAAACAAAAGCTTTAAGCTTATTAATGGATTTCATCATCATCATCATTCAATCTTCGCTTATCCACTGCTGGACATAGATCTCCCTCATAATTCTCCATCTATCTCGATCCTGTGCCTCTTGCATCCAATTCCTATGACAACGTTTTAGATCGTCAGTCCAACGTGTTGGTGGACGACCTCTGCTTCGGTAGGCATCATCTCTTGGTCTCCATTCCAGTATCTGCTTTGTCCATCTATTATCTGTCATTCGAGCCACGTGACCTGCCCAGTTCCATTTTAGTGTTCAACGGTCAACGGTCAATGGTCAACGTTTCCGCACCGTAAGTTAACACTGGCAAAACACACTGATTAAACGTTTTTCTTTTAAGGCATATTGGGATATTAGACGATTTGAAAATATGGTTCAGCTTGCCGAAGGCTGCCCTAGTCAATCTTATACGACGGAGAAGGTCAATGGTTTGGTTATCTTTTCCTATGCGAATCTCATGACCTAGGTATTTAAAGGCCATTACCTGGTCTATGGATCTTGTTCCTACGCATATATCTTCGCTGACTACAAGATTTGTCATCATCTGGGTTTTAGATATATTTATTTTCAATCCCCCTTCTAACGAGGAAAGGTAGAGCTGATTCAAAAGTTCTTTGGCCTCATCTATCCTATCAGCTATTAGTACAATATCATCTGCAAACCTTAGATGGCTAAGCTTTTCTCCGTTTATGTTTATGCCCTTGTCGGTCAGTTTTGCCCTTTTACATAATATTCCAAAAGCGTAGTGAACAGTTTCGGCGATATGGTGTCCCCCTGGCGTACTCCACATTGTATCGGGAATTTCTGGGTTTGATGATCACCCACTCTAACACTGGCTGTTGCGTTTTGGTATATGTGTTTAATTTTATTTATATACCGATAGTCAATTCGGCATTCTGTCAAGGCTTCCAACATTTTTTGTTGATTTACGGTGTCGAATGCCTTTTCATAGTCGACAAATATTAAAGCTAGTGGTTTATTATATTCAGTGCATTTTTCTATAAGATTTTTTATTACCAATAGGTGATCATTTGTTCCATAGCCTTTTCTAAAACCCGCCTGTTCTATGGGCTGATAAAATTCCAATTTATTTTCTAGTCGCCTCGTAATTATTTTTGTAAATAGTTTATAAATATGTGAAAGTAGACTTATGGGCCTGTAATTTCTGAGGTCGATGCTACCGACCTCAGGTTAATGGAAGATCTATTAAAGTTTTATTAAAGACAAAAGTTCTAGTAGTATTTTTAGTCCATTTTTGTACTAATTCTACTTTCCACTTTTCATTTTCTATGGGGTTTCTCTTATCTCACTCACTAATCCTTGCTATTACTTCATTTGCTTGATCTAAAAAAATATCTTTATACTTTATTTTAAATTGTGGTTTTGTTTCTGTCAATTGTGTTTTACTTTACAATCAGAACTTCTTTATATACCTATTATTTTACTGACTACTTTTATACAATCTGATTATTAATACTCATACAAACAAACTGTTGGCCATTTACCCACATAAGACTTAATTTAAATGTGTCTGTTACCCTCCCACTATGGAGCTTTACCTAGGCTTAGGTGTGGATTTTGTTTGCTTGTATAGTGGACGAAAATAATTCCTTTCTAATTGAAATGGAAATCCCCAATCGTGATGGAAAACTAATGAATTTCTCTACTTCATTTTGTTGTCCGTTTAAAAACCGATTCGCACTTCGATAAACATTTTTATAGGTTTTGTAACTGCAGCCTAAAACCAGTAATTTACTTACCACTTTAGTTTGCATGCATTCGACCATGCATAAAATAATGGATATCTAGTGTACTGGAAAAATGCAAAAATTGTTTGATTAAAAGAATTTGCCAGTATAAAGAGAAATAATACAGAACATTTTTATACAATTGGTCCTTTGTGTAAGTGTGTTGTTAGAGGTAATTCCACCTTGCTTTGTTTTATTTACATTACAATGAACAAACTTGTTTTCAATGCATCTGCACCTCGTCTTTGTATATATAAGCGAAAACTACTAACAACCAGTTTTTTCTTTGTCTATGTTGGCGCACACAAACGGATTGATTTGAAATTGTTATGATCCTTTACTTATTTAATTTCCATGTGTTTTTGTAATAGATATCGAACAATTGAAAACTACATACATAGTCAGGTAAATGGATCGGTATTATAGAGGAATGCAAAATAAATAAAAATTCGTGGAGTAGAATTATAGCGGGTAAAATAGAAAAAAACCAAGTGAAGTGTTTGACACGATTTTATTAAAAATTTATATTTGTTTACTTATTTATTCTCGGAATATCTGTAACAGTTGCAATTTATATACTTATTCATAAATGTACTTAAAAGACGAAGTAAAGAGGTGAAATAATTAAGTGAAGGGTACAAACTTTGAAATGTGTGTCACTATGATTGGAGTTGGTATAAATTTATCTAAACGGAAACAAAAAAAGAATGAAATGGAAGTTGTAAGAATGGTTGCTAGGGTAATATTGGTAAATGTGTATGTTTGGATGTACAATCTTTAAATAGGAGTGGCTAATAATTAATGAAAACCTTTTTATAGTCAACTACGACAGTTAGAGATAGTTCAGTACAAGACAGTAATAGTGTAAGGTGATTTTAATGCACATGTGATTTATTTAAAAAGATGATATGAAACTATGTATAAAGGATTATGCTTTGGAATGAGAAATATTTATGTAGATGATACTTTGAAACTAGCAATGACAATATTAAAAAGCGATATGTTTTTTTTTTGTTTACGAAATTTTTTAAACTAGAGAAAATTATCTTATAGATAGATATATCAGCAACATCGGTCATGATATCCACGGTTGGCAAAGAGTACCAAAATAATGAATTACCTAAACAAAAATGAAAAAGACACTACACTTAAATCATGAATGTGTTGCTTATGTGAGTCCATTTTAAAAAAGGTAAAAAGAAATAATTAGACTTACTCACAATCAATTTAATTTTACTAACTAAGACGACCGGTTTCGCTTTCTAAAATTTGCAAAGCATCATCAGGTCGGTGGTACAAAGTAAATTAAATGCTAAAATTATAAAAAGCCCATATTAGGGTGCTATTTTGTAAGGATATAGATCAAAAAGTTATAGATAAAAAAAGTTTTAGTAATTATGCCAATATTACATATCTGTGTTAATTAATATGCATAAATTGCATTAGCAGACAGAGAAACAACCCACAAATTGGCAAGAGAAAAAGTCTGTTGAATTGTAATAAATTAGAAATAAACAAAATACTACTTACATTCCGGCACAAGAGTTACTATATAGTGATTGGTGATTCATAGTTCAAACTATCCCTTATTACTGATAATGAGTGATCTTCGGTCAATGTTGTAACTGTCTAACAACTTAGGAGAAAGTTTCTTGAGGGGATGGGTGTTAGCAGATGATATAGGAGTAAAGTATATGTTATTGTTTGTTGAAAGAAAATGTGATGTTTTATATTATTTAAATTATTATAGTTATTTATATTTATTGAAGAGATATATTTTGAAATGTTTGTTAAATTATTGAAATTTTTTTATAGAAGAAAGAGGACAGTTATATGACGATGAATGAAAGTACTTGTACTGTTTTGTGGGTGTGCAATTTCTTTGACTTGTAATTATAACCTTTTGATTGAATGCATTTAATTTCTGCTAGGAAGAGAATTGTGATGTCAAATGTTAAAATAATAAATTAAAACACAATTATGGATAAACAGGACACAATTAACAGGACAAAACAAACTTGCTAGGAGAGGAATTGGATTTTTTTTGTTGTCTACTAGTATTTTTAAGAGGTAAATTTGACAAGGTAATGTAGGTTAAAGTGTGACAGTTCTTCTTCTATTTCTAAAGTTAACTAAGTTTTTGAAGCTAACAGACCTTAAGACTTTATTAATAATTGTGGTTCAAAATAATTAGGGGAGGTAATTAAAGAGAGGTAATTATACAGATAATAGCTAAATGAATTTTATAACCAAAGTTTGGAAGCAAAAAAACCGGACTCAGGAAAAAGAGACTTCTTGCTGACGGTCTGTGGATAAATGAAGATAGTACTTCTGAAGTAATGCCAGCCTTACCGCGGCCATTCCGCTTCTGGATCGCTGGATGACAGAAGACGGTCTGGTTTAGCAAGTAGGCGTTCGGCGTAAAATCGGCGACGAGAAGGAGTTTTAAAGTACTTCTTGAACTATCACCGGGAGTAGGAAGAACGAATCCCATACTAAGCTTAGTCAGGTGTCCTGAACTGAGATGTGTTTTGGAGATTTCAGACCCTTTTTCCATAAAGACGAAAAAATAGTATTTTTTCACTGCTTACATTACTGTTCCAAAAGTACATCTTTTGGAACATACTTTTGTACTGGAGGAATAAAGAGAAAGATGAAAAATATATTTTTTTAAGGAATAGTGGCAAAACACTTACTATTAAGATCCTCAAAAATTATATTAAAATATTACAAAACAGAGTATACAGAAGTATAAAAAGTTCTTTTTTGTAATTAAAGACCTGCCCGGAAAAACGTTGCTATCAACAAAATGAAATTTGTTAGATAATAGCAAAAAACTATTTTGACAATATTATTTACTAAATTCTGTGAATTTAAATGATATTTGTATGTACTATTAGTAAAGTAACAATGTTGAATATAAATAACACAAAACAAAAGTCGAATGAGCGCAGAAGACCTAATTTTTTGCAGAATAAAAACGTTGCATGTGTACGTAGTGTTAACAAAAATGCAACGTTTTTTTGGCTAATAGATTGTACTTATACACAATATTCCTTGCAACATTTTTAACCTAGGAAAATACAAGCCATATTTAAGGATCACAAAATTACAATTCATTAAAAATACAAAAACTGAAAAATAAAAAAAAAATATTCTCATTAAAACTTACATAGTAGATAAATAAAATCAGATTAAGTTGCATGTACAGGCAATTGACAATAAAATGATATATACTGTTCTTCTACACATTCAGTAATTTTCAGCAAGCCTGCTTTCTTCTTATCAGAGATAGTTAAAGGTTCTCTGTACAGTGGAGGTATGGCTTTTGGTTCAATAAGTTTGTAAACTATATTTTGGACTGCAGCTTGTCCTCTTGCTCTCTTGAGTAAAGGTAATGTCTGCCATGGCTGCAGGATATTATACGTTTTCCTTATCCGCAGAACAGTCGGTTCGTTTGCTGTGACCTGTATCCAACGTGCTTCTGTTGTTTTAATGTTGCCTTTCTTAATTTGACTCTCAAGTAAGGTCAAGTTAACAAAATCTTCCTGTTTTATTTCAACTACTTGAAAAGGTTTTCTTGATCTTGCCGATTTTATTAGCTCAAGTACATCTTAAGTGGAATATAGCTGACTGCTTTTTTTATCTTTTCGATTAGGGCAAAATCCCTATCACATGGTAAAAAGCTATGTCCTAATACTAAAAATTTTTGATTTACTTCAGTAAGGAAGTTTGCGGACATTAGACAAATCTTTGGTCCCCTTTTTTCCATTAATTTGAAAAATAATCTAACTGAGCATAAATTTTTGTTTGATGAATTTCTAACCAGCCATTTGTTGCTTGCCAAACTTTTCGAACCGCCTTGATTTGTTTTGGAAAAAATGCTGTTGAACTCAATTCGGACCGTAAATTTTCCCATGATATTAAATTCCTTCTGGAAAAAGTGAACCTTGCAGTGTACGGCCATAGTGCCTGAAAACTTTGTCGAATCCATTAATTATTTAAAAGTGAATAAACTTTTTTTGTGCTTTATCGGGGGTTTCCTCGTCGTAGCTTTGGATGCTTTGCTGCCTTCGCTTGGTATCTCTGGCCAATCTTGCACATTTAAAAGATATATATGTGAAATGGTCGATTTTTATGCCGTACTCCGTAAAATATTTGTCTTGTACCATTTTTGCTGTAGTATTCCACATTAACTTTACAGACGATTCTTTATAGTCTTCGCCATTGCCTTTTTTTCATGTTAAAGACATAATCCTCGAGATTTTTGCTAGTTTCGTTATGGTTTCGAAAATTGGGTCCAAGAACTTCTTCCATAGAACTTCTCGACCTTTGCGTGTTCAATGGTACATTTTCTGAATGACGTTGCTGACGGCAGGAAGGAGTTTTGTCAGTAGAAAACGTGGCGTTACTATAAAGTTTTATCAGTTTAAAATAGTCTAGTGAAATAGTCAAATGAAATCTTATTTTAGTTTTTTATTTCTCCTTATTTTTTTAAAAAGTAGATGTACTAGTAACAGTAGTGATTTTAAAAGTAATTATAGTGTTATATTTGTTGATGAATATTCCTACTGGGTAGTAGCTAAGACACCGAACCTAAGAAATCTTCAGTTAAAGTGTGGTGTAAGTATTATCAGGATTTAAGTTCATAATAGAATGACGTTTTATTTTTTTTAGAATGTACATTTATATAAATAACTATCGATAGATACTTCATGATTTTTTTCATTCCCACATATTGTCCCTAATACTCATAGTTGTTTTCAATATACAGTAGGAGCCGAAATAAAAAGCATCATAATCCAGAGTATTAATTAAAGTATTCTTTTGAGTTGGACCGTGGTACACCGAAACGTGTGTATAACGTTTCCTACGTGTCGAATATGTGTATGATAAATGGTCTAATATTTCATCCGACTTATAGCCCGCTAACACATGTAACAAGATTGGGATTTATAGTATTTTATCAACCTAATAAACTTTGGATATATCTACAGGGTGTCGGAAAAGCCAGGAATTCTTCCACCGCTCAAGCTTTTAAAAACTTTGCAAAAATATATTCCTTTGTATCAATAAATTAATTCAATGATTTCGAACGTGAAGGAAATATGATATGAGTTATAAATTAAACAAAAAACAACACAGTTCCGCAGAATTTTATAAATATTTTTTTTTTGAAGTTATACTTCTATACGCACGGTCGGCGTTGGAAATTTGCATGAGAGTGAATCTGTGACACCATTACATATGTAAGATAATGAGTAAGAGAGAGACAGAAGATATATTTTCTCTCTCTTCCTCTCTCGAGAATAAAAATGTTTCTTTTGTATATATTTAATATTATATATATATATATATATATATATATATATATATATATATATATATATATATATATATATATATAATATTGTATATAATATTATAATATATATAATATTATATATAATATAATATGTATTAATATTATAATTTATGTGATATGTTTTGTATTATTTAAAATTAAACGTTTATAATTATTTTAGGCTTTTGTATTTCAAAATAATCACTGTTTTACCGAGAACTATCAATTTTGAAATCCGTTAGTGTCATGTCTAATTGGCAAATCCATTACGTGTTTGGTTCATACGCTGGTGGTTGTGAGTTCGAATCTTAATTATGAATTTCCTTTTTTATTTTTGAAATATTTAAAAACCTCACGTTAATCTTATTAAATATATGTAATATACGCAAAAAACATAAATTTTAAAATAAAATGAAAATTTACAACAGAATCCGAGTTGTTGGTTTTTTATTTTTATCTTCGTAAAGTATGTATATTGGCAGGTTTTAAATACTTATGAATATAACATTTTAATTTATATTGTACTATTATATTGAATTATGTTGCAGTGTATTTATTGTATTGTAATTTTTATATTAATAACAAAATAAACAATGAATTTGACTGCAGAGTATGTGTAAAAATTTTTTTTTTTGCATTCAACTCCTTTTATACATATATAAAAATAAAAATATATATTTTCATTAAAATATTGATACAATCCTTCATTTACTATACTCCTATTACAGGTCAAATGTTTATATACAGCAAACGATGCACCATATACCTAGATAACTAATTCTTTTTCTCTTTCTGCTTGCTCTTACCTATAGCATTACATATGTAATGATTGTGCAGATTGACTCCTATATAAATTTTTAACGGCGAACGCGTGTATAGAAGTATAACTTCTACCGGCAGTCCCACTGGACTGCCACACTCGTTTTTTTTTATTTAAAGCAAAAAATCCGCATCCTCCCAAAGGATATCAGCGACATAATGATTACAGTATATTTAAATGCTCTTAACAGTACCTACATGATTAAATTGTATACAACATATTTATACAAGAAAGATACCCTATTAGTTTTCTGTACTTAAAATTATTTTAATTAGTCTATAAAAGGTACCGTTTGCAAGCTTTTAATAGTATATTTGGGACAGTCAATTGGAAAATTAAACACTTTGGTACTTCGCTGTTTGAGACTAGGTGTACGTCTGTATACTTACTACGGCACAGTCTGAGACGTGAACTTGGGATTATCTACTTAGTCCCATGGATAAATTCTATTTTTAATCTGTTTTAGTTTCGATACCGAATTTTGCCGCTCCCGGTTCCACGAACTTAATTTTTTATTTATGAAAAAGGCTTTTAAATCACTTACCACACTTCGATATTCAACCTCTAATTCGTCGTTAGAGATAGTGCAAGCACTCCTGACTACGGCGCAGTAAACGAAATTTGGTTTAGTCCCCACTTCCATGCGAAACGTATTGTACCGTTCGCGTCATAAAAAACTGGTACAACTCTTATAACCAAAAACCGTGTTTTTTAAGTTGTGTACGTTGAGCTTGTCACATGTGTCATTCTAATTTCCAGGGCACTGTTGCCAGTTCAACGAAAATATTATATGAAACCAGCTAAAAGCAGGGCTGTGCGACAGACCGCCAGTTTTGAATATACTAAAAACTAAAACGTTATCGACCATTCTCTATCAGTCAGTCACATTTATTTAAACATGCATCCTAAAAAATTCTCCTATTACTATTGTAATTTTCCATAATCTCAATTAAGTACCCACACATTGATATGTGTTTTATTATAATTTATGAAAATATTTCAATTCAAAAATAATGATAGATAATCAATCTAAACATAACTTTAAATTATTATAATAAAACATTACAGTGAGATATTGGATTGTAACTGTCACGATTTGAAAAGCGTTTTTTCGTCCCGGTTATTTTATAGTTTATAATACGTAGGATAAAGTATAATGTTAGTTTTTCACATTTATTGTTCTTGTAATAAATAATAATTTAATCTTGCTATATTGCCTGTTGCTAAACTTAGTGACACAAAATACAGTTCGTGTTCAGTAGGTAATTGAAGTATAAAATTACAGTAGATGCATTCCAATGTTCCCTTCAAACATTTTGGATATAAGCTCAACCCTATCTTTGGTTATTAAATTTATTAGATACAGTTTTCTGTTGTTAATGATAAAAATAATGCCTATCTAAAAACTTTATACATTTCTGAACGTTATTTTTTATATTTAGATTTTGTGCAATTCCGTTATCTGTGATGGCAACAACGAATTGATTCACGAACCATTGTATCCAGTCTGAACACAGGTTTACATTGGGAAAAAAAGTGTACCAGTTTTATATGACGGGAAGTGTACTATGCACTGTATAATTCTACTTAAAATAGAACCTTTCTGCCTTTACGTGAATTTGACTCCGCCTTCGCGCAGCTCCATGGTCAGGGGTGTTTGAACTTTCTTTACCAATAACATCGCGAGCACTTACATCTGCTAATTCATTGCGTTCTAAGGATCTGAGGTTTTCTTGGTGTTTCTGAAGTTCTGGTTTTGTCATATTGTCTATGTGATGTTTTGGGTAGAGATTTCGTATGGCTTTAACTGCACTGAGACAGTCGGAACGAATGAAAATATATCAAATATGATTGGTATGTATATATTGTAGAGCTTTAAACAATGCAAAAGTTCTGATTAGTATCTTCTTAAGATGCCTTCTCCATTACTGAAGGTTGGCTATAACTACAGCAAATTGCTCTCTATCTTGAGCTGTCCTTAGTATCAAATGTGGGTCCATTCCTGTCCAGTCTCTTACATTCTTCAACTAGAAGCATATTCTTCTTCCTGGACCTCTTTTTTCTTCCATTTTTCCTTTTCCTCTTCCATTATAAGTCGTAGGAAGTTGTTTTTTTCTCCTTTGTAAATATGTCCTAGATAACTCGTTTTTCTGTTTTTTACAATATTTAAGAGTTCTCTCTCAGTACCCATTCTTCTTAGCACCTCGTTGTTGGTCACGTGCTCTGTCGAAGAGATCTTCAGCATACTTTGAAAAACCCACATCTCAAAGGCTTCTATACGCCTTATACTTGTAATTTCGAGAGTCAATGTTTCCACTTCGTATAGCAATATGGAATAAATAAACGTTTTTACAAATTGGTATCGGATATTCATCGATAAATGCGGACCTAGCATATTCTATACGAGCACGTATTTCGACCTCGTGGTCAAGATCTTTTGTTATCCAGCAACCAAGATACTGGAATCTTTGTACTGGTTCTATATGTTTGTTATAGATAAAAATAATAATGTCGACATTTGGTGCACGTGTAACAGCCATTACTTGAGTTTTATTTGTGTTTATATTTAGTCCCAAGCTATCTCTCTCTCTGGTTATGACATTCAAAAGTCGTTGTAAAGCCTCAGCACTGTCCGCAATAATGACGGTGTCGTCTGCGGATCTTAAGTTGATTACGTATTCTCCGTTGATTTTTATTCCTTTTTCATTATTTTCGAGGGCATTTTGAAAGATCTTTTCGGAATATATATTGAATAACAGTGGAGAAAGTACACAGCCCTGACGAACTCCTCTTTTTATTGGCAATTCTGCCCTCAGACGATTGTCTGATTAGTATATGGTAGAATAAGTAAGAAGGTCAGATTTTAAGGACCCGTATGATGTAATAACAACTGCACCCACTCCCTGTTCGGTTTTAGCTGTATCGCTAATTATTTTAAACCAGTATTTGTACTGCTGGTTTAAGACAAGGTTGAGTTCTGCATTTAAAATTGCAGAATTTTTTTGATCCTTATTATTTAAGCTTAATGATACATTAATTTTAGTTTCACCGATAGTCAATGGTGGCCAGTTATCAGAATTTACTGGGAAAACTTTTTGAAATGGAATATTTAATGCAGAACAGTATATTTTAATTCTTTTATAGTAAGGTTTTGGTGTGTAAGACCTATTATTAAAGCAATCCATGTACTTATCAATAAAGGTGTTGTCATATAAAGGTTTACTTGTATCTGAGGCAATAGAAGTTGAGTAGGATAGTGTTAAAAACATTATTCGGTAAAGTAGAGATGGCTCACCGGCTTCTATCAGTAAGCTTTCGAAGAGAGTTGTCCAGAATGCTACAAGAGCAATTCTAATGGCAAGATTATGTACAGTGACAAGATTTTTAAGTGTTGTTATTGACGCTGATGCATATGCAATTGACCCATAATTTATTTTAAACCTCTACAATAGGGTTGTTTGATCTAATTCCTATTTTCTATTAACCAATGTTTTTAATATTTTATTCATTTATGACAATCGGATACAGTCTATTTTGTATACACCTGTCATGTTAGTTTTTGATAGTTTTCATTGCTAATTTTTTTTATTATGTGCTTAGTAGAGTATAGTAAGTAGAGTACCTACCTCTAATCCGGTATTACAAATAAAGGAGGATATGACAAAGAAACAAAACACATACTTTCAATAGTACTATTAGACTAATTTATATATAAGAAAAGACGCCATAAACTCTGAATGTCGCAAAAAGAAAAGAAATGCTTTCTTCCAGCTGTGACCTCATAGAAAAATGTTAGGTAAATTAGAAAAAAGGTACTGTGAACGCACCAGGTGCGTTCATTGGCTCCTGACGATGATTTGTTTTAGTATAAAGTAGTTATTTATTTGCAGTTCTCATGGATCAATTACCAGGCTATTGTAGTGGTGGGGAACCATAGAAAATTGCACAGCGTGATCAAGCTTGGCACACAGAAATCCATTGTCTGATTAACAACTTCTTTAACTTTTAAAGAGTCTGATGCTGAAGATGATCCAGACTGTATTGACGAAGCTGGTACTAGTGATGAGTCTTCAGTTAGTTATAACTGTCAAAATTAAGTGCCTCCTTGAGTTAGCCCTTTTCCATCTCCGCCGACCCCACCAGTCTTAGAGATCCAAAATTCGACTATGTGGTCATTCATTGGGCCACAAAAGAATAGTTTTAATTTTAATAAATTCCTGTTTTACTTGTTAACGTAAATAGAACTTAGACAAGGAGACAGCCTATCATGCCTTCTAATAAATATTACACTAGAGAAAGCAATAAGAGAATCTGTAATAACAACCAGAAGAACTATTATTAATCGCAGCGTACGCCGATGACATCGACATTATTGCAAGAAGAAAGGCGGACGAGGTCGAATCAGTCAAGGAGCTTTAAGCAGCAACAAAAAGAATGGGACTAGAGATTAACACTAGTAAGACGAAGTATATGAAAGGATCAAATTATATACAAGCAGCACAACCCAAAGATCTAACGATCGGAACATATACTTTCGAAGGAGTAAGAGAGTTTATATACCTAGGCTCACAAATTAATCAGAATAATGCAGTAAGTGCAGAAATAACCAGACTGATATATCTAGCAAATAGAGCCTATTATGAATTAAAAAAAAATTTTAGCAACAAGCCTAGTTACAAAAAGAACGAAACTAGTGATATACAGAACTCTTATCAAGCCCATCCTCACCTACGCGTCGGAAACATGGACAATGACAAAGAGCGATGAAGAACGTTTAAGATGCTTTGAGCGTAAAATCCTCCGGCATATCTATGGAGGAGTACAGGAGGACGGATTATGGCGTAGACGCTATAATTTCGAACTTTACCGCCTGTATGACAAACCTGATATTATTATGAATGTATTAAAAAAGGTCCACCTAGGTTAGCTCATGATTCCTTCAAAAGTCAAGAAGTTTATGAACACAGTAGATAGTACATATTCGATGTAAGTGTCGGTAATCATTTTTGTAGTGTTAAAATTTATGTTCTATCGTTTTAACTTTTTCTTAAAATCAGGAAAAATTTTCTAAGCTTAAATTAGGAGGTAAAGACAGCAGCAAATCCCAAAAATGCAACTTGCTTACACCTTTTCTTAATTTCAAAATTAAGAATTTGGAAACCCTGTTTTAGATAGTTTTAATATAGAATTATAATATACGAATGATGGCGCTAAGATTAAAGCAGGTTACATATAATTGTTATATTTATGAAAGTTTTCGTAATAACCATTTCCACAATGGAACTAGAAAGGTCATTTTATATAAGATATTTATTTTCTTCACAACAAAATTAGAACGAAAACAACAGGAAAACCGATGATCCTCTAAACCTCGCCTCAATCAAATGTAATACAAAGTTTCCGTGTTAGACAAAGTTTCTATTAACCTACGAAGTGATTCTTATTTCGCATCGCTCACCTGTGGATTTAACTCACCGCTGTAACAAGCGCCTAAAACCATTTAGTATGCACCACATGCACACGGTTGTTTTCATTGTACATCAGCGTAACGGCAAAAAGGGATCGAGAACAAAGATAATTATACCTGCAATCAAAGCCTTTATCCGTAATTGCTGGAGTAAAAGAGGAAATTATAGTAAATCTGTTTGATATTGGAATAATTTCATTATAATTTTGATAAAACATTGCAAATTTCACAAACATACAGTGATTTTACTAACAATCACGGTAGATAATATTTACTCAGATCATTATCTAAAAGTATACACCGGACAAACCGGGCATAAGTTAATATTTGAAATCACGATACACAAATACCGGTATGCTATTGCGCACGATAGCTCTATCTCTCTCGCACTGTGTGACGTCACGTGCAAGGCAAAGTTTCTATTAGAACACTAACGATTGACTTGTTAGAAATCCATAACGAATTTGTTTCTTGTACTCATACAGAGTAGATCCGAATAAAATGAAAAAGACAGCAAAGATTTGATTTCACATTTAAAGCGTCTATGTATCTGTTGATACGTATTTCGACTTAATAAGTCTCATCAGAACAGTTATTCATAGCCGTTCTTAACGTGAAAAAAAAACGGCTATGAATAACTGTTCTGATGAGACTTATTAAGTCGAAATACGTATTAACAGATACATAGACGCTTTGAACGTGAAATCGTGAAATGTGTATCGTGATTTGAAATAGGTAATTGAAGTAATCCGGTTCTGACAAGGAACAGAAAACACCCATTTATTTCTATATTTAATTTTTTCAATAATTAGTTTGACTATTTCCGGAGTCATTAAGTTTGTTTTTTTTTTTGTTATTCTGTGTAGACAGAGGTCTATGTCCAAAAATGGGCGATAGAAGGCTAAGAAGAAGAAGAAGACACAATATAAATATTCATGGAAAATATGCTTAGAGAAGCCGCTCCCACATAATTATATGAAAAATTAGATTTTTAGAAAGAGGTAGGGTATCAGATATATTAAAAATCTGCAATAAAATTATTTAAAAAAGTAAATATCGTGTTTTATGACGATCGCATTGACGAAAATATTTGGGTATTCATATTTTCTATTTGAATCACTTATTTGAGAAACCCCATAAGTCATAATTTTAGCAAAATCGTTTTTTCACTAAAAAGAACTTTTAAACTGTAAATACACATTTTTGTAAAGAAACGCCTTCAGTCAGTGTATTCGTAACCTATTTACAGCGGTGTGATTTGGCGATGTATTAGAGAAACACCATAAGTCCATGACTAAAGGCGTTTCTCCTATGCACCGCGCATGTCGTCGATACGGATGATGCACAAATTCTGGTGCAAGAAGTTTTCTATCTTCGCCAGGTAACAGTGAACATTTTTTGTATTCACAATAATAAAACAGAAAAAGCGACGTTTTTCTTGTATCATGAGGGTAACGCTACGAAGGGGCCGAATGAAGTTTGCTCATTTCTCATGAGATATTTTAAAGGAAACATGCCGTTAGTGAAATATCTTCATGTTTTCTCTGACGGGTGTGGGGCGCAAAATAAAAACCACAATGTGTTAAGGTTTTTTTCCGCTTTAATTTCGCTCGAAAAATTTAAGAGTATTGACCATTATTTTCCTATTAGGGGTCATTCCTTCCTACCCTGTGATAGGGATTTTGCGGTGATTAAAAGAAAAATTAGAAAAGTAGACCGTATATACACCATCGAAGAATATGGACAACTGATAAAAACTTCATGTAAAAATAACCGCTTTAATGTGGTATTGGTCAATGCTGAAGACGTAATTGATTACAATAGTTGGTGGAAAGAGTACTACAAAAAAATCATGTTATCTGCGAAATTCAGTGGCAAAAATATTCCAAGGAATCAGAAGGTTCAACTAAAAATAAGCCAATTCATGCATTTTCACCACTCCTACGAGAACACAAACTTGGTTGTAGCACACCCTTTTATTAACGGATTAATCAATCACACGTTCAGGCTTAACAGTAATAAAAAAAATGCACTAATATTGCCTGAAGCATTGGCATATCCCAGTGGAAAGATTCCGATCAATTATAAGATTGTTGATATAAAAAAACTACAAAGTTATATACCGGATGTAGAAAATATCCAGGATTATTATAATGAATTGTTCAACTGGCCCACAACGACCAATAATATATGTGAAGAAGAAGATGAATGATCACACATTTCGTTTTTTTTTTAATTGTAATAATATTTTTGTACTTTTTAATATAAACTACAGTGCTATGTGTATTTTTTTTTTTATTTTAATTCCTTATAAAGTTTAGTTTCAGGTAACGCTGAACAATTTATTTGAGAAATCCCATAAGTCAACCAACTTTGAGCTTAAATAAAGCTTATTCTCAATCTTTTTTTCAAAAAATATTGGATAGAAAACGTCAGCAAGCAGTATATAAATGGAATTAGGTCAGTATTTAACATGTAGAAATCTTCGTGTTTTCCTCACACAGTTTTTTCTGTTTTTCCGAAAGTTTTAGTTTTGGGACTTATGGGGTTTCTCAAATAAGTGATTCATTTCTAAAACGTATGGTTATATCGTCACATCCGTTGTGCATTTCCCGGTTTAAGTCGACACGTAAGCTTCTCAATAAAACTTCTCGTTTATATTCAGGAGTTGGAATCTATGATTACAGCTCAGAAAATTCTGTGACTGTTCCCTGGCGCCTGAGAGCGGTCTGGAGGTAATTTACCTTTTGTGTCCGCACCCTTTAAATGTCGTCGCCATTAACTACAGCTCGGGGTTTTTACAACATTTACACCAGAATGATATTCATTTGGGAAAATTAAGATTAGAAATTGGATTGTTATATTAGCTGGGATTATTAAAATTGGGGGGTTATGTGGTAGCATATGTGGTTATTAAACACATCTGATAATTTTATTATCTTTTATGAGGATCATACCGCATTAATAGGATAATTTATGATAATTTTACAATAACTGTATGACTTAACCAAGAAAACTTATATACTTTTTTAAATATTGGTATATATAAGAATCGTTTGCACTTCGTAATCGCAATCGAAATAAAAAATCGTATTTTTAAATATGTAGAGTATGCTCTATCAAATAACAGTTTTATTGCAACATTTTAAAGCTAAGAAATTTATAAAAAATATAGATAGATAGATAGATAGATAGATAGATAGATAGATAGATAGATAGATAGATAGATAGATAGAACGTTTATTGACCACTTTACATAAAGTTTGAAGTCCGTATAAAAAATACAATAAAAGATATAATAATGTAAACTTAAAATTAACTTAACCATATTGGCTAAAGTAATATACATATGTAAGTATTAGCAGAAGAATTAGAATTAAAAATTTAAGATAAAAAAAATCTCTGACCAAAAAAAAAAAAAACAAACCTAAACTGTCACATAAAAAATCTTTGAAATATGGAAGTAACAAAAATGTGCAAATAATTAAGAATATTCCCGAATCGATGACTAAATAAACTAATACATAAAACTTAGTACATTTTAATAGCAATAATACAATGTGATATGTAGATAGTAAATCGACAGTATTCTGACCAAACTGGGTACACGTTATAAAGGTGTATTGAGGTATTCTGTCTTTGAGTAAAAACAATATGTTAAAAAATGCTTTCTGATCCTATTTTTAAACAGTGGTGGAGACAGAATTTTTATTTCGTTAGGCAGATAGTTATACAAGTGAATATCAATTGAATTCTTTGTGCTCTTTGATAGTCTGAATCGTTGTGACCTAATTAAGTCCCTCGATCTTGTTAGATAATCATGTAATTGGGAGTTTATAGTAAACTTATTTTTATTATCGTGAATTTCCAACAGTGTTGCATACATATAAAGCGAAGGTAGAGGCATAATACCCATGTTCAAAAATAATGGTTTACAATGATCCCTTAAATCCGCTCCAGCAAGTATCCTCACCACCTTCTTTTGTAGTTTAAATATTCTGTCGGCATGACCAGAGTTGCCCCAAACAGCTATTCCATATTGCATATGACTATGAAACAATGAAAAGTAACACATTTTAAGGGTACTTTTAGGTACCAAATAAACCAGGTTACGCATTACAAATATTGTACTGGCGAGTTTAGAACTTAAGTTGTCTATATGGATGCCCCAATCTAAGTTGTCATCCATAAAAATCCCTAACAATTTGATGCTATATCCAAAAATGTGTCTTCGATCTGAACTGAAAACTACATTTTGATTTTTATCCTCGTTTAGTTTTAGTTTATTATGTGTAAACCAGTTTTTAATTTTAAGCACATCGTTTCCTATTTTGATATTTAAATTATATTGATTCTGGTCGGTACTAATAACGGTTGTATCATCTGCAAAACATATACACCTTAAGGGGTGGGTATAATGAAATATATCGTTGAGATATAGAAGAAAAGATGTAGGTCCTAATATAGACCCTTGGGGAACTCCATGTTCAACATTGTGAAAATTGGAGTAGTTATTATTTAAAAAAACGGCCTGTTTTCTGTTTATTAAATACGATCGAAATAAATTAAGAGCATTTCCCCTTATGCCATATTTGTGCATTTTGTCTAAAAGTAAAGTGTGTGAGACACAATCAAAAGCCTTAGATAAGTCACACAATGTTAAAGACACGAAGTGACCTCTCTCTAGGCCATCAACTACTTCCCTTACAATTTCCTGAATTGCTTGAGTAGTGCTGCATTTTTTTCTGAAACCATATTGATTACAATGAAGTATTTTGTACTTATCTATGTACTCTATTAAGCGGTTATTCAAAATACTTTCAAAAATTTTACCAAGAATGGGAATAATAGAAATAGGGCGATAATTTTCAATTTCTTCTGGAGATCCTTTTTTGAGTAGCGGTAACACTTTTGTTACTTTTAATACATCGGGAAAAATTCCTTCGATAAGGCAAAGATTATAAAGTATGACCAGTTTATCAATAATAATATCCAGAGTTTCTATCACTAATTGTTTATTTAAGATGTAAAAATCAGTGCATTTTGAGTTTTTCAAGCTGTATAATGTATTCCTAACTTCAGTATCACTAACAGGTGTTAAAAACAACGAGTGGCAAGGGGAGTATATTCCCTCCAAAAAATTCATGGCATCATTTTCATGTGTCTCATCCAACGAGTTCAATATATTTCCCGCTACCGAAGTAAAGTAATTATTAAACTCGTATATAAAGTTAAATGCATAAACAGTAACTTTCACAATATCTTTAAGCAGTTGCCAGTGGTAGTCGTTCTAATTCGTATACCCTTATGAATTTTTATTGTTTGATTATTGACCTCTCTTAAATTTGCAGGTAAAAAATCCAAAGGAAAATGAAGAAAATTAATTTTAAGAGACATGTTATATCCCATTAATTTGTTTGAGTCTAACAAGTCTTTCATTAACCCTCTATAGTTGGCAACCCGGTAACTTCCTAAGACATTTACATAATCCAATTTTACATACATACACCAAAAACAGGTAAAAAATAAAGTGTATAAACAGTTCTCTAAAACACTTACAAATCTGAAAACATACATAAAATCTTTCCTTGATTTATGCCTAACTTCAATTTAAGAATGTGTCTTTAAGATATTAAAGTCCTTCTCCAATTTTGTCCACATCTTAATAAAATTATTTACCAACTTAAATTTGATATATAATGGTGGCAATATTACTTTGGAGGGGTCGGCAAGCAGTGGATATTTTACACTTTTGATTACAGGCTCTTAATGTTGTTCTTACAGGCTAAAGCTTTACTTTTTTATACTGTGCTTTGTCTCAACTGTCCTATGTGCAAAGGAAGCAACAATACTTAATAAAACTAGGCGTTGCATTTCAGTTACCAATTAGCCAAAATTTCGATGACCTCATAGACCTACCACTCCAGAACAAAGTCAGGAGAAACCATCTAAAACACCACCGGATCAAGAGATTCCAAAAACGGTGGCCCCATCTGTATCTGTAGAGTAGGGAGGGCGAGTTAAGTTTCACAGCGCTTAGGCCACGATTAACCCATTGTGCATCCTCCCAGGGAGCTGTTGCCCTTAGCTGATTGTTTATCCTGCCATTTCTAGGAAGGTGGACAAGTCACCAGGAGATATCTCTCTTATGTGGGCAAGTATGGGCCAGGACTCGCCGAACGCGTACTCTCGTGTTAAAGATAACTCCGGGCATTTAGGACATATAGGACATGCTCTATAGTTTCGTCTTCTCATTTACACTTCCTACATAGAGGTGTGTCTGCTAGCCCCAGTGTGTGGAAGTGTTTGCTTAGTTGACAATGATCAGTTAAAAAACCAACTGTCAAGTGTAGGTTTTTCCTGGTCGTTCGCAAGTACTTCTTTGATTCTGACTCTTCAAGGTTACTTAGTGTTACCCTGGCAAGTTTACATCCTTGCCATTCTTCCCATCTTTTTACGGTTTGCGTATGGGAGTGACATTTGACAATTTCCGCGATTTTTGTAGTTGACCAACCAAACAGATCCCCACGGTGGCCCGATACCTCCATCAAAGAACCAAGAGAAACAAACTGGTAGTACCTCAATCTGAACGATAAATCTGCTTACAATAAATCCGGTACCAAATTAGTGTCGGGTAGGATGTCCACTGCAGTAAATATTGCAGTTATTTGTTTTCAGGACACCTGAGCTAGTCCACCTCATTTCCTGTAAAGCAATGTTATTTGCGTTGACTTTATTTATTTCTTGTATGAGCAGAGCCGTAGTTCAAGGCTGATAAAAGCTTCTTACATTCCACGTGCAAAGTTTTCAATCATTATCCTTATTTCGTTTGCGAGTTCGTCGTAGGTTAATCAGTCCGGTTTCTTTCTTTGCAGTTCTTATAACAAAAGGTTTTTTACAAGGTTGGGTATTTAACCCAACTCCAAACCCACTTTTCGGAGGACCATTTTACCCGCTCTCGTCAGTTCTCGACCCAACTTTCCACCCGGGTTGGATACCAGATCTCCAGTCGGGTTGCTCGATTTACAGGGAATACCAGCCTAAGATGAAAGTCGGATTTGTGTGGAAGAGGCTAATTGTAGTATGCTGAAATCAACTCCATGTTTTCGCATTCTACCCTTTTATCTCCCTAATCTTAACTATTTTACGTAAATTCTATAAGTTAAGCATATGTTAGGTGAAGCCAGAAGTAGAGTAGTGACAAAATATATGTCATCAGATGTCATTGTACCTGTATACAAAGTTTCATGAATATGATCTTTTTCGTTTTAAAGATATTTTCTTGGTTCCATACTTTATTCAAGCCCTATATGTAACTCTTATAAATTATTTCATAATTTGTACAACTTATATTTTTGGTTAGGTACCTTACATCCCCAAGAATTTTGTCTTTCTACTTCCCCAGACGATTAAGACACACTCGTTAAGTGGAATATTTGTTTGATAAGCAAAATCTGAATACACCCCACCTACTACAAACTCTATAATAATTGTCTTTGAGGTATAAGTTAGTACGTCTTTAAGACAAGTTACGCATTCTCAGCATTGTCTTGTTAGGATAGATAAGGCCTCCAATTATTTATGGATGAAACACCGGCAATTAACAAGAAAATTAAGCGGTCCCGCAGGATCAAGTTAGCACGGGAAACCTGCTATTAATATTTGTTTTACGACTAGCCAATGGTGAGTGTTTAATAAAATATTGTGGCTGAAAACCTTTAAAATAAATATACTATTTAGTCAAGATTGTGTGGTTTTATTTAAAATTTATACATTTATTAATAGTTAAAACAGTATTAACGATATAGCCCAGTCTGGTTATACAAAAATCATCGATTTTAGGCAAAATGTTTCGCAGATATCTGAAGCTTTTAAGACATAGGTGGGGGTTACTAAATGACGAAAAGATAAAAAGATACTCCTATTTTTACCTTGCGTTCTTTTTAAACAATAATTTATGGTCAGAATTTGATTTTTTATCTATAAGTTTTTTCCCTTATAATTTAAATAAACAATATTTATACAATTTTTTTACATTAAGAATATCTTTATTTTCCCGTTTTTTCAATTAAAATTGATAAATAATTTACGAAGATATTTGCAAAAAAGCAGTTTTTTTGCACTAATTTATAAATTTAATTAAATTTTTTATTAACAAAAGAAAATATTATTAATACATTTCAACATTGAGGAATTACCGTCCTTTAAATTTGTGCGAAATTTACCTCCGATCGGTGAAATAGTTTAAAAGTTATTCAATTTGTTTATCCCTGGGACTAATTATTTAAACCATTGAACTTGCCCTATGAATGATGCTAGACACATTTAACAAATTTCATAGGATTCTTTAAGATTTATTTTATCTCAGAAGTTAAATGAATATTGAGTTTTCATCGAAATTATTTACAAAATAAACGTTTGAAAAAGGGGTATGTTTTTTACATATAAACAATTGAAATAACTTCTATATTTTTTAAGCTACAGACTTGTACGTACAACCATTAGATAGCTGGTAAAAAACTTACATTTAACAAAAAAAATAAACCTTCTATGAACAATAGGAACAAAGTTAGCAACAATTTTTTTGTTAATTATATCTCCATTGTTTATAAACATTAAGAAGTAAAATTTGCACAAATTTTGAATGAAAATCTAAACTTTATATTGATGTTTATAGCTATAAAATTCATCCAATTGTTCGAAACTTAAATCCTTTCGAAACGAAGTTACTTTCGAAAGATCGACATAGGAAAGTGGAGGAGAAACTGTTTTAGCTCCTCGCTGCAAAATTTAATATTATGGTTACATAGTAGTACATTTAACAGCATTATGATACCTCCTTGCTATCATAATGTAGTCTATTTGATTTCTCACTATTTTTTCTTTGGTATGTTGTGGAGATGTATTTGTTATTACGAAGTCTTCACTTTGGCAAAATTAAATCAATCGATCTCCTCTGTCATTTCTGTGTCCAAGCCCATATTTTCCTACTTGTTCTCCTACCTTACCTTGACCCACCTTGGCATTAAGATCGCCCATTAATATGTTAATGTATGGAAAGAAAGACTGACTTAATAAGTGAAGACAAACAACCTGCAACAAAAAGGTTCAGACCTGACAGTGAAGTCGAATAAATGAACCAAATTTTAACTTTTAAACCAATGTATGTAAAGAAAATAAAAAAAGTAAAAATCAATAAACATTGCAAAATTTAATAAGGCAAGTGATGAAAAAATCGACTTATTTTATCAAAGCAGTAAGGCAGATTAGATTAATATTGTATATCATATTTGTAAGAAAAATGGAATAAAAATCAATATTGTTAATTATAAAAATACAAACAATTATAATTAATATAAGGAATATAATAATATAATGTGTAAAAAATTACCTGAAATTTAATTTATAAAATATATAAGTATTATTACATCATTGATATAAAATGAAAAAACATATGTTGATTTTCCGGGATTTTCCGAGATTTATGGGGGATGAAAATTATGTCATCATTATTAATACTGCGACAGACTATTCGAGCAAATTAAAAAAAAGTAAGTATTTAGGGTGAATTTCAAATGTACTTAATTTTTCCGAGTTTTCCCATATTTTCCGGCCAGTGAAAACTATGTAGTTATTCATATTTCGACGAGCTACCCCAGAATAAAAAAAAGAGGCTTACAGCTGCAAAGGAAGCCGAGATAATGTAAATTTTTCCTACGTTTTGCAATTTGAAGTTCCGATGCCGAAAAAAAAAACGGAGCTGAAACAGATATCCTCTCCACTTTCCTATGTCGATCTTTCGAAAGTACCGTCGTTTCGAAAAATTAAATAAATTTTATAGCTATAACTTTCAATATAAAGTTTAGATTTTCATTCAAAATTTGTCCAAATTTTATTTCTTAATGTTTATAAACAATGGAGATATGATTTTTTTTAAAAATAGTTACTAACTTCGTTCCTATTGATCATAGAAGGTTTTTTATTTTTTAATGTGAGCTTTTTTACCAGCTATCCAATGGATGTACGTACAAGTCTGTAGCTTAATAAATATAGAAGTTATTACAATTGTTTATAAGTAAAAAACATACCCCTTTTCAAACGTTTATTTTGTAAATAATTTAGATGAAAACTTAATATGCATTTAACTTCTGAGATAGTCTAAGTCTTAAAGAATCCTATGAAATTTGCTGAATGTGTCTAGCATCATGCATAGGGCAAGCTCAATACCTAGTATAAATAATTAGCCTCAGGGATAAACAAATTAAATAACTTATAAAATATTGGACTGATCGGGGGGAAATTTCGCTCAAATCTAAAAGATGGTAATTCCTGGATGTTTAAATGTATTAATACCATTTTATTTTGTTAATAAAAAAATTAATTAAATTTATAAATTAGTGCAAAAAATCTGCTTTTGTGCAAATATCTCTGTAAATTATTTATCAATTTTAATTAAAAAAACCGGAAAATAAAGATATTCTTGACATAAAAAAATGACATAAATATTGTTTATTTAAAATATAAGGGAAAAAATTTATAGATAAAAAATCAAATTGTGACCATAAATTATTGCTTAAAAAAAACGCAAGGTAAAACTAGGAGTATCTTTTCATCTATTCATCATCTAGTATCCCCCACCTATGTCTTAAAAGCTTCAGATATCTGCGAAACATTTTTCCACCTTTTTTTTAACCAGACTGAGCTAATATGCTATTACCGATGAATAATCTCTATTCACTATTTCTATTATTACTCCTTCAATATAGTTGGTACAGTATAAATCTCAATGCACATCATTATCTACGTCAGAGATCTAAGTTGACATTGTTGCCAAATTACAAAAAAAACATATTTTCAAATGTTAATCAATCTTTTATTTACAGCTTTATTTGAGTTTCAGTTTTCTGATTGATACATTACAATTGAGGAGGTTTCCGGACAAGGGGCACATAGGCGTATGTGCCCTTTTCCCGGTAATCGTTTTAAATGAACGGCCATGTTTTAAAGAGTAACTCTACAAAGTTTCATTCCTGTATCTTTGTTCTATATTGTGTGGGAGATTTTTGAATGCAAGTTGGTACACCTGTTTTGGGCAATATCAATATCAAGTGGTGTTTGTTGACAACAAACTGTTGACGGTCTTTGCTTTGTAATTGAGTTCAAGATTACGTTTTACTTTAGGTAAACTAATATGAGTATTTATTTCTGTCATGAAAGGTGTTGGTATTATTAAAAAGAAACGTAAAATTTATTCTCATGAAAATGTGAAACGTGAGTGAAAGAAGAGAAAGTGTAACGGAGAATCATACGTCAATCTTTCTCAGATTGAGGTTATGGCAAAGGAGTTTTGTATTGTAAGTAGCTGTTGCTTGGACAGTTCCTGTAGTAATATCGATGCAGACTGTCAGTTACAACTTTACGATACTTTTTATGGTCAATCTAAATCACTTCAAGATCATTTGGCTAGTTGCATGAAAAAATCTGACAACACAAATGTCAAGACACACCAAAAGAAACCTCGTGTCAATGTGTGGTCTTATGTGATTAATATCAATGGTCTACAACTAAAAGTGTGCCAAAAGTTTATTTTATTATTATTTCAAATTTCAGTCAATGAAAATAATTTTTCATTGACTGTGAAATTTCAACCCTTAAAACCACCCCAGCAGAATCATTGAAAAAAAAATAATTTCAAGAAACTTTAAATATTTGAATAATACATTACTGAACTGAAATCTCATTTACTAAGTAATAAAGTATTTATTTATTTATTGCGTAATTTTGCACACTTAAAAACTACCCCTGGTTATAAAAATAATGGAAAATGTTTTTTTATTAGCCTTAATAGCTTTAATTATTTAGAAACTTTTTTATTGGTTATGATAAACTTTATTAATATATTCCAAACTTTATTAATAATATTCTTTCCACATTTCCTGAACAATTTTTTCTGTGCTTATGTGGCTTATAAAATTTTAATTTGTTAGTTAAGAGAAAAACGTATTAAAATAAATATTAAAATATATGAAAAGTTTATTCATTTTTCATTTAAGTAATGTTTCATAAATGAATCAAATATTAATAGTACTTTAATTGTTAATTTTTCACTCTTCATCAGAACTCTCTTCACACCAATTTCTTCTTTTTCATTAATTAGATGGCTTTTTTGGCAATTGTCCCTACTGCATGATCCGCAGACTGCATTGCAAAATAACCCTACTCTTCGACACCCGCAAGAAACGCCGCACCCTTTTTTGCAGTTGCAAAAAATCATTTTTAACAATTCTTCTGGAGCAGATGGATTGGGATTTATAGTTGGAAACAAAGACTCTTCAATTTTTGCACCATCCCCAGTCAACTGGACGAATGTCTTTGTTTCCAAGCCATATCTAGGTTTGTAAATAAACTCTTTTGATGTGTTCATCCAATGCAGCAACCGTTAGGACTAGAGATGAAAACTTTACTGCACTATTTTTAGTGGTAGCCTTAATAAAGGACTCTGTTCCAGATAAGCTTATAGGTCTTCGATGCGTTGTAGTTTATGCAGTATACACTTCCGTATAATAATATTATGCAGTACCTGCCAGCTTCTAAAATGGCATCGATATCAGTGGCTTTACTATAAAATATATCGATCTTCTCTCTCAAATCAGGTCTTTTGTCTAGAAGATCGATAATTTTAGCTTAGTTATTAGTCATATTAAAACCAAGCATATAAGTTCACGATCTTGTGCACTTAGAATCCGATGTTATCGAAGATATCCGACAACGTAGCAAACGCAGTAGAATTTATGTTCAATGCTAAATATATGGATGTTTACGCTTCGGTCCCTTGCATTGTCATCGAATGCGATAGTCTGTGGACTAGTACGCATTTCGATGCGCATCGCCCCGCCTCGAATTTTCCCATTGGCTCTTGACCTGGAAATCCCTATTTATCGCTCGAACAGCGCATATAAATATTGGCGATTTTCAGGTCAGCCAAGTCAGTCCCTCACGGGCTCTCCGAGAGCTTAGTGCTCTCGGGGCTCTGCTTCCTGCATTTATTTTCCATACTGTGGCTGAGAATTGTTTCAACTTAACTTGGTGTTTTTATTTCGACGAATAAATTGTCATGTAAGAAATATCTTGCCTTTTTCAAGGCAAGACACCGAAGATAAATATTTTTCAAGTCCATAACCCGAAAATGGACTTAGATGAAGATGGAGAAATGAAGAGGAGCTCTCGACAGTATATTCGGTGGTTAGACCCTTATTTGTTCCCCCGAGGTGACAGCATATAACTGAGTTTTGGCTTCTCCCTTTATCGATGAAGTGACCTTGAACGTTGCAGCTATATTTGTTGAGTTATACTGAAATATTCAATAGACACACAGCATACTAGAAAGTCCCACTATGTTTATGAGCAGATAGTATATAGAATTCCTTTCGCTAGCTTCTTCTATCTTCAAAATATACATACACACATCCACACATGTATATTTCGTGAGCACATACCTATCGATACGTCTACTTCTTATTACCTACCTTTTTTCCTATATAAACATACAAAATCTCTACTCCAAAAATCTTTTAAAAACATGTTATTGATTTTTTTACAATAACTCCGTTAATTTTTATGATATCAGGTTCATTCAAAAATTATTTCAAAGGTAATTTCAAAGGCTATAAAGTCGTAATAAATTTAATCTTTTAAATCCCTTATTTTTTAAAAGATAAATGGTTAAACGGCTCCGGTTACATGGTTCTCGTAGTAAAATTTAATTTTTAAACGTTTTTTATCTCAGTTATTTTTTATCCTACAAAAATATAAAAAAAGGAAAATCTTTGTTAAAAAAAACTCAAATTTTGCTTTCTATATTTTTTTAAGTATATTGAGTATAAATGGAGTTATTCTCAAAAGAAAATGAAATTTATGAAAAATTGAAAAATTCTGATTTTTTCAAAAATATGCATTCTAAACCGGTCAAAATGTTTAAGGTCATTACTTTGCTAAAATAAAGAAAGTCTTATAGGGATTACTATTAATTTTAATTTTTGTGGAAATGGCGTTTTAAATGTTTAAATTTTTTAAGTTTAAAAAATGTTTTATTTTTCACTTTTTCCAAAAAAATTCGAAAGGGTCCTCTTATTTTCCATAACTTGCTTAATTTTGATCCTATTAACTTCTTTCTTCTAGAGCTCATTTTATAGATATTTCTGGGTACTTTGAAAGTTGTTTAATAAGTATATTTTATAAAATGCATTGTTTTCCCGTTATTGAGCTTGAATGTTCAGATTTGAATACTCGCCGAAAAAAAAAATACATTTGATTACCTATATCTCATTTTGAGTTAATATTAAAAGGTTTTTTAAGCAAGGAATTTATTTAATTTTTTATTAGCTTCAATTTTGGTAATGACAACTTTTTAAAAAAAACTTATAGTTTTTGAGTTATTCATGAAAAACCGCGTTAAAACATGCATTTTTTTCACGAAAAATCATAATCTTTGATCTACAATAACTCAAAAAGTATTGATTTATTTTTATAACTATAAAAGATGAGTCCTTCTATCGATTTATGGAGTTATTTTTAATAAAATATTTTCCACCCCCGAGAAGGGGTGTCATCCACCCCCAGTTTAAAAGGTAAAGTTGACACCATGTCACTTTTGTTTCTTAAGGTATCCTCTAACTACTCAGCCATTTTCATGAAAATCGATAGAGGTTCAACGAAATCGTAGTAAAAACCTTCAGTGACTATACTAAATGGTAATGATTAGACTTCGGCAAATATGCATATTGCATATTTTGCATATTGTGCATATTTTATGCAAATATTTCATATTTTGGCATATTTGTATAAAAGTTTGCATAAAGTGCATAAAAGTTTTATACATACCAATTTATTTCAATTCTTGTATAAAATTTTGTAGTCATTTTAATTAAGAAATGATCTAAGTACGTAATCTCTACAGGTACAAAACATTTACAATTTCAAAGAAGATCAATTTAAGTAGCCCTCAATATTCTTAGAAAGTCTCGGTCACTGAGGCATTCAGTTATTGGATAATCGCTAAGGGTTCGCTCATTTGCATTTTATGATCTAATCCCCAAATACATCTACAATTTATTGTATCTTAACAGCAGGTAAACGGCTAATAGTTTTGTTCCTAATTTAGGGATTTTCCAAAATCTCCCAGTTTATTGAATTAGGTGCCTAAACATTTCTAATTTGATGCTCAGATTTGTAAATCATTTTTGTTTTGATATTCAAAGCGTAAACACTCGTTGTGCGTAACAAAAAGGAAGATTGTGATTTTATAATGCCTAAAACAACCAGTGCTTCAACTTGGATTAAACCTTATAAAGAGCTGTCTATGGATATGGGAAAAATCTACTGTTCAGTCTGTGGCAAAATTGTAAGTATCTAATATTTTCTATTAAATATCTAATATTTCATACATACAGGGTGTTTCCAAATGACACTTACAACGTTTGACTGTAGATACTTCTCGAAAAATTGAACAAAACGATATAGTTAATGAGGGGTCAAACTTATTTACTTTTCGAGATACAGGGTGTTAAAATTAAAAAAAATTAAATTCTTTTAGTTAATAACAACAATAACTTTAAAACCAATAAACGTATTTACTTGAAATTTAGTACTCGTAGGTTGTTTTTAAATGAAAAATAGCTTCCTTTAGTGAGAAAAAATTGTCCATGGTACAATACAATGGTGTGTATGTATTTAGAAAAATTTTTCACCTTTACTTTTTTTTATGAAGTCAGCTATTCTAAAACACAATTATTTTTATTGTAATTGAATTAACAAAAAAAAAACTTTTGTTGAATTTTAAAATAAGTTATATGATGTACTAATGGTTAGTAACAAAAACTAATTTGTGGATTAATACTGCATTTAAAACACTTAGCGAGTGTTTTTTTTCCAAACCAGTTATTTGATTAACCAAAAACACCTTGTATATTTTTATATTTTAAAGGTTGGGTTAAAATAAAGGTTTTTATTTTTATTTATAGAAGCATGTGAGAAGAAATTTCAGATAGACCAACATGTGAGAACTGCTTCACACATTGCAAAAAAAGGAAAAATAGGAGGAAAACATCAAACTTCAATGGCTAAATGTTTCCAATCTACTTCAAAAAAATTAGATGAGCAAGAAACTTTTAATGAAGACTTGTGTCGCGCATTAGTGTCTGCAAACATACCGCTTTCAAAATTAGCAAATGTAAATTTTAGTTCGTTTCTAAAAAAATATTGCAAACTTAATGTTCCAAGTGATCGGTCTCTAAGAAGAAATAATTTAGACGAAACCACTGATTCCTCAGGAAAGTATATTGCTCATTTATTGATTGGTGTTTTTAAAGAAGATACCTTACCAAAATCTCATCTTATTTCATGCCAGCAACTTGAGAAAACAAATGCTTTAACAATTTCGCGTTTTATACAAGAAACATTAGCAACTTTTTTTCTTCCGACAACTATTCCTTCTAATAAATTTTTGCTTATTTTATCGGATGCAGCTCCTTATATGGTGAAAGCAGGACAAAATTTAAAAATATTTTTCCCAGATTTAATACATGTTACTTGTGTAGCGCATGGATTAAACAGAGTTGCAGAGGAAATACGAAAAAAGTTTCCTCTTGTAAATACCATGATATCCAGTGTCAAAAAAGTATTTCTTAAATCTCCTATAAGAATTCAACTTTATAAAGAAATGCTACCTAACATTCCTCTTCCACCACAACCTATTTTAACGCGATGGGGAACATGGTTAGAAGCAGCTAATTATTATGCAGATCATTTTGTTAAAATAAAGAACATAATTGATACGTTAACAGATGAAAGTTCCCAATCTCTTTTGGATTCTAAACAAACTTTTCAGAGTAACTTGCTTCAACAAGAACTTTCATTTATAAAATCAAATTTTAGTTTTGTTCAAAAAACAATTACTCAGTTAGAATCACCAAAACTGTCATTGTTCGAAAGTACAGCATTAATAAAAGAATTTGCGTCATGTTGTCGGAACGTTAGAGGTAATATTGGAAAAGATATTTTAAAAAAATTTGAAGCTACTATGGAAAAAAATAAAGGTTACCATATTCTTTCTGAAGTAGTCAGTGTTCGAGCTGGAAATATTTCGGAAACAATTAATTTAGAACCAAATGTTTTGGTTAGTTTGAAAAATGCTCCCGATACATCAGTTGATGTTGAACGAAGTTTTTCCATATATAAATATATGTACTCAGACAGAAGCCACAAGTTTTTGTTAGAAAATTTTGAACACCACTTGGTCATTTATTGTTACCATAATTCTAAATAAGTTTATTCATACTTAAAAATGATGTAGTTACTTAAAATAAATGTAAATCTTAATGAATAGTAGGAAATATTTAGTTATGTACACTTTTTTTTTTTAAATAAAATTGTTACTATTTTACGATTTTTTTATTTATTTGTATGCATATTTTGTAAAATATTTGCATATTTTCGGGTAAACACGTGCATATTTATGCGCATATTTTCTACATTTTTATTTGCATATTTGCCGAAGTCTAGTAATGATAATAGATTTGTAAAGTTCAAATACATTATTAAATATTATTAGATACAAATAATTATTTTCTTGTCAGATTCTTGATTTATCCTGAAATAAATAATACGTAATGCACTTATTTCAAGACCTTGATTAGAAAGTTTTGCAGTTTCCTCCAGCCAAACAAGCATAATAATTAGAATTGTACAAGCAGCAGGAATACCTGTAGGCACATCCATCCAGCTTAATTATCAATTATATGAATTTCCGAGAACACGAGTAATTCCAGAGAGTTTCAAGGCAAACTTTTACGCTAGGTTGAAGACTCGTTATATAAATAAACAAGTAAGAACATTTATACCATATAGACAAAACAAAATGCTAAAGGGAAACGACATATTTATACCCCATAGATAAAACAAAATAAAAAATGGCAACAAACAAAGTAATTATTTTGTATTTTAGCTGGTATTTTATTTTTGTGCTTTAAAAGAGAGTTCATAGTTTTCGACAACTATTTGATCAAATAAATAATATAGAAGTAGAAGATAATGATAGGGGCTTATTGAGGTTAGGTATGAAAAATTATCAACTACGAATTTAAAACCAAGAATATTAATTAATATTCACCCCAGGAGAAGTTTCAACAAATAAAACGGGTTGATATTGAAAAATTATAATATTATAGTGAAAAATTCAAGGAATACAAGGAATATATAATGCGTAAATAAAAATAGAAATAAATTAAAAAAAAAAATTAACACAATGAAAAGTTGAGCCTCTACGATTTGTTCAATCACAAATTAAACCCTTAATTTGTAATCTTATATAAATCTTAACTTTGCAATTTTCCTGTATATAACTGAAATAGAATTTATAATCTACATTAATTCCGAAAATATTTACCTTCCGGTAAAACTCGATAACTTGCTATGGATGTCACCAGGACCAGGGGATTTTTCATTTTTCAGGGATTTGGTTATTTCTTCCATCTCTGATTTACTTATTTGTAATGGTGATGAATTTATACGTATACCTATCGTGTTGTCTTCCATGTTAGTAAATTCTGGTCTTTGGTCTGTTAGTAATTTTTGAAATATTCTTTCCATTTTTCTGGCGTTATTGGTAATATAACGTCTTTTTTCTTATTATTTCTCATACTTTTAATCAATCACCAACTCTCTGTGCTTTTTCTACCTCCTATGTATGTGTTGATCTTTTGGCAGTTCTGTTCCCATGAAAAGAACTGCTTGTTCTTTTTTTGAGTTATCTTTTTTCTTACTTTGGCTTGTGCTTCTTTGTAAATTGTTTTATTTTTTCTGTTTCTGTTGTTAATAATGTTTGGTATTTCTGACGTTTATCTCTAATTTTCTTCTCTATTTCTTCATCCCACCAGTACAGTTTTATTCCTTTATGGTTTTCGTCACATTTCCTCAGTGCTTCTTCTGCTGCTAAATGAATCGACCTTTTGATGTGTTCGTAGTGTTCTTCGGTATTTTCAAAACTAATCATTTCTAATTTTTGGTCTAATCGTTTTTTATACAGTAGCTTTACACTCTCATGGTTTAAACTGTCCCAGTACCAATAAATTATTACTGGGCTATAATCTGTGGCAGAAATAAATTATTACAAATAAAGAAATATCTTTTAAATGAGACTATTCATATAGTTAACCTTTTTCTAAAAACAAAACAAAATCTCAACTATGATTAGATGTGTACCAGATGTGAAAATAATAAAGCTAGCTGTTATATGTCAATACTGAATTTTAAAATGGAGAACAATTAAAATGACAGCTAGCCACACTCTAAGATTTACAATATTACAATTTCTTTACAAACTCTTATGAAAGCAATTATTAATAACAATGTTTCTTTTTCTTTTACAAATCAACACAAAAGAGTTACCTAAATTTGATTAAAATTTCTTTACTTAACATTTCTGAGGTTGGAACTGGAGATTCACTGCCACGCAAAAAATTGCATCTATAGTCTGGGACGACGACAGAGATAACAAAATGAGGATGGAAGCTAGCACTGGAACACAACTCTTGAAAAACTCGTCTCCTTAAAAAACTGGAACATGTGGTTACTTTTCTAATTTGTTGCAAAACGCCGCTTTACAAATTTCTCATATGAGATACGGTATACAACAAAACCTAGTGATTACTCATTTAGAATTGACACATTACTTTGAGTAAAAATCACTTTGTTTCACAAATTTGCTGGTTTTTTTTCTGACTAAACTAAACGACGTCTGCTTTCGATGGACCATCTTCCAAACCTGACTCTTCAACCTCGATCTAATACCGGCCGGCTTCCAGTCTTGCGTCCCACCCCTCCTACCCCGTTCTCGCATCGAAACAAAGCAAAATTCTTGTTAAACCACTTCGACCTATATCGCAAAATGACCTTAAAACAAACAACTTTTTATATTGTAGAACTAAGCGTACAAATAAATAAAACCATATTTAAAGTCGCGGTTACAAACTGGAATTTGGAATTTTTTCCTTTAGATCCAATGTAAACAGAGAATTGGGGAAATATTTATACTCGGTCCAAGGACGTACTAGAAAATTTTTATACCTTAAATATTAAATAGTTTAAGGAATTTTCTGCATGCTGCAAGTATACGAAACGCTCTGGTTTTCAGCGCAGAAAACTCATCATTTACCCCTAAACAAAATTTAAAGAGGGATTTATTATTAAACTGTCTGTTGATTTCGGCATGTGCCGTGAAGTCTATGGAGGTTTCTCCTTTGACAGTAGAGAGCCCTTTTAAAATTTTTATTAGCATCGCTACATGATTTTCAATGGTTACCAAAAAAAACTTTCACGTGTTGTTCTTCAAACTTGTAAGTTTTTATATATTTATCCACATTTGCAAACATTTCTGCATTCTGGTATTTTTGCTTTAAATTTTTGCTTCAAAATTCCAATTTTCTACAAAAAGCATTAACTTCTACAAAAAGCATTATCACTTGTATCCAATATATGTATTGGCTACTTGAAGCTCAAGGTTTAAAATATTTAGTTTCTCTAATATGTCAATCAAGTAGCTCAATTTCATCAAAAATAAACCATCGCCAAACATCTAGGCTTCTGTTTTATTTTCTTTTTCTAAAAAAATGGCGATTTTATGTCTTAATTTAAAAACACGTTGTAAAAATTTCCCACGTGATAACCATCTTGCCTCACAATAAAATAATAATTTTGAATGTACTGCACCCATGTCTTTACAAATTGCAGAAACGATTCTAGTTTTTAAAGGTCTCATTTATATGTAACTAACTACTGTTACAACCGTAATTAGTACAATATTCAGGTTGGGAGACATTTTTTTGGTAGCCAGCTTCGCTGTGGATCATACAATGTGTCCATATACACATTGGAGACTTTTGTTTCACAAGCGCTTGTAAACTTTGAAATTTTCCGGACATTGCACAAGCACCATTGGTGCATATTCCGACGCAATTCCTCCACTCTATTTTTGCTTCGTTTATATAATCATTTAAGATAGCAAATAATGCGAGCGATATAATTCTATTGTTTTTAGAAAAGTAGTTCTTCTACCACTGATGTGCCATCACACAATCGTTACTGCTCTCTGTTGTCTCATCAAGCTGAATCGAAAACAGCTTGTCGCGCAACTGATCCTGTATATCTTCAGCTGTATCACCAATTCGACGAGCAACAGTATCATTTGATAGAGGTATAGACTCCAATTTTTGGCAAACTTATCTCCAAACATAGTTTCTACAATTTGAATTACAACTGGCAAGTCAAGCTTTTTTCATTCACAGTCAAAGTTTTTTTTTAACGATTTTTGCTTTCTGCAGCTATTCTGCTTTTGCAAATACCTTTTAAGTTTATTAAGTTTCATGCTGTCAGCTGCTAAAATTTTTGAGCAAATAATACATAGAGGCCTTTCTTCTTCATTTACTTCAGTAAAAGTAAAACCAAAATTTAAGTATTCTTGAGAATATTTTCTTGATTTTATTTTCAGAACCACTCTCGCCTGCGCACTGGTTGATGCTTCACTGGTATCTAATGCTCGCCCAGTTAAAAATTTATCAATGATTTTGTATAAATTTAAATTTACCTACTGCTTGGGATATCTTATTGTGGTACCGTCAACTGCAATTAACACGCAAACTAGAACATACACGTTCACAATAAATTTAACAGGTACAGAAGGACTGACTAAACTGACTCGACTAAGACTGGACACGGGAAGAACTGAGGAGTGAGGAGAGCAGATGCAGGCACACAGACGATCGAGAATATTCAAAATATCGGAACTTCTCGCGAAGAAAGGCGTTCGGTTCCGAATCAGTGTTGCCACATATCAATAAATTTATTTATTCTCAGTAATATGGTAATTAGAGTAAGATTTTACTGTAAGTTTTTTCTTAAAATACTCAAGGTACATTATTATTGCATAGATATATTGTTATTGTATGGGAGGAGGGGCGGTGAAAATAATTATGGAAAATTGGATCGCAAATGGTTAAAGGTTGATAAACGCTGTACTAGGGAAAAATAATATGTATTTTTTAGTTATCCATGACTTTTTTGAGCAAATGTTGATGGCCAATATTTGAAAGTTTTATTGTACAACCATTCGCAAACATAACTTTTATAATTTTAAATATACGTAAAATAATCTAGATATACCATCAAACAAAATCATTCCCCTGTGATATTTGAAATTTAAATATAAACATATTTTTCAGAGATTTTTCGTCGAAAAAATCTTTAAATTTAAATCATATTTCGTTATATCTCATAGTATTGAAGATGAATTCTATTTATATTCATATACTAAATCTTCTAAATTGATACTAATATACTAAACTGTACGATACTAATATACTCATATACTAAATCTGCCAAATTTTCTAAACTAGACTATTCTATCGATACACGAAATTCATTGGGATAAATACCCAAAGATGTTTACAATGTTAGCTAGAGTCCTAATGATCCCTCTAATTCTATCATCCATTGTTGGTATCACTTTCAGAAACATCTAGACTGTATCACGCAACTTATCTATTACACAATAATGTTCAGAGATACAGATCTCTTTGATCTTGGCGTGGTGGCTGAGTTCGATTCTCTTACAATAGGTTGTTAGTTCCATGCCGATATTCCGGCAAATCCAGTGGCGGATAACTTATCCGTTTTCTTTGTTTTATTTATTAAAGAAAAATTACAGGTATAAAAATTAGAGGTAAGTGTGCAGTCTTTTATAGAATAAAGAAATATATCATAAACAAAACTGACTAATTTTTTTTTAATGGGGTTAAACCACAGGTAAATTTTTACTTACTTTGTACGTGCTGATAGTGCTGTTATAAATAAGTCGAAACAGGCACTAAACCAATGTAACGTAGAAAAAAAAAATGGTTGACATTAACATTTGACCAATCATAAGAGATACTGGTAGTATATGACCAGCGTATTTTATTTAAAAAATAATTGAACGAAATAAAATATTTGTCATAAACCAATAATTACTATTAATTGAATTGAAAATATTTGCGGCCACTTTTTAACTGGCAGCCTATTATCAATATATTTTCCTAATTTTAAATATATGTAATCCTGCAGTGAGATTTTGGGCTAACTAGGTAAGTAAAAAAAGGAGAAAAATCAAAAAAAGTATAATATAGAAGTTATATAAAGTAGGTATATAAGAATATACAGTGATGAGTGTCTTACCACCCGGCAAAATAGCGGAAAGGATAGAAGACAGATTAAGTTGTGAGGTAGTACGAGATAAAGCTAATTTTTAGACGTGGCTATTTTACTTCAGTCATTATTATACGGATGACCTCGAAAATATTTTATTTTAATAATTTTTTATGTTAGAATAAATGATTGAATAAATTAAGATATATTAAAGTAAAAAACATTAATTAGTAGTTTATTTAATTAAAGTTTATTTAATAATAAAAATAACTCAACTGAAATATTTGACTAAACTAAAGGTAAGTATGTTCTGTCAGAAAACAATTATTGTATGTAGAATTGGTGTAATAGCAAGAGATGTGGTCTATTGACAAGAATATTGGGGTTTAATTCACATCAAGGAAGGATAAAATTTTTGTTTTACTCAATCAAAAAATAATAGAAAATATGATACATATTAGGTAACAAGTTTTTGAAAAATTCATTATTTACAATTTATTCTTATTCCAATGTTATAAAATAAAAATACAAAATAATTCAAATTCAATTCCAGTTTTACAGTCTTCAGTTGTGAATGCAAAATAATCCGGTGAATCTCAGTGTTAATATTAATTCCTCTGTACAGGTAGATTTACAGTTCTCTGTCCTCTGTACAGTTTATTTTTGTAGAATTTTTACTTATTTAAACATTCTTTAAACGTTCTTTTAATTTTGAAGATTTTTTACTTTATTTTCGAAGTACAACGATACTGTTTTTTCAATATATTTATGTTTAACTTTAAACACTTCTAATACTAGTAACGAGTGACATAAATGTTTAGTGATTCAAAGCAAAACGATCTCTGCATAATTTCAAATTATTAAAAAAAAAAAGAAAGCCACAATGTGGGTTTTGAACTCTAATCGTCTGCGACGTCTGTGTCGCAGTGCCGAATTCTTACCACTAAGCCACGAAGGATTCATAATTATTCTGAGACAAGAGTGTATAAAACTCCTCAAATCATAGTAGAAATTATTCTTGGTTAATAATTTAAAACTTTAGATTAAATAATCACTATTAATTAAATTATTTTATTCACATTTTTGCTTTATTGTGGTCAATCAGTTTTTACTTTATGCCAAATTAAAAATGGAAATACGTCACACATACGTTACACATAATAATTATGACCGAGGTGATTTAGCTCGAAGCTAACGTCTAAAGGTGTGAGACTATCGATGGTGGTAATGTAATGTAATGTAAATTATAGGTTTCTACCGATTATTTCCCACCTCTACGAGTTTTATCTCTTTTTATTTCACAAGGTAACTGTGTTTTTTATCTCTTACGTTCAAAATCCGGGTGTTAAGACACTCATCACTGTATACTTAATATGCGAAATGTGTTTAGGCATAATTTAAATATGCCCAAGATTAAATAAAACAGAGCAACGCCTCCAAAATTTTGTGTGCTTTGTCTAAGAAGAAAAAACAGAAAGTCAAAAAACGATGTGTTAGCTGCAATGTTGCTATTTTCAAAGAGCATACCACCTTCCCATGCTCAACGTGTTCTGGCGTAAACGAAAATAGCGTTACTTTAAGCGATTAAGTAGAGAGTTATCAAGTAAAATTTTATCCTTCCGTTATTTTGACAAGTAAACGCTATTTTTTACAGTAAGTTTTAACGGATATATACATAATTTTAAAGTTATTAAATTACCGAATTGGTGCTTCACGTTAATAGTTGACAGCTGTCAGTCAAATGTCGTATGTGACAGCAAAATAATTATTTTTTTTTTGTTTTGTTTTCTTTCACATATTGCACAAGACATATTGCTTATAACAAGCAATATTAGTTGAAGCAAATGACGAAGTTATAGAAGATTTAATACTAAATCATGTTTTAAATGATAACATATGAAATGTACATACTGTGTTAAATTTTGATAGCTTATAGCCTGAGTCAAACAGTATTTTCGGTTTGAAAAACAGGACATTCCAAGGCTTGCACAATTATTAGGGATACCAGATACAATCGAAAGGAATTACAACTTTAAATAACTAACATATTGCATATTGTAGGACTCGACAGACTGTCCATTTTATTGCGTCGTCTAGTCTAGTATACCATAATAGACTTAATGATAGTGATTTAAAAACCAAACTTGCCTTTTTGTCTTCTTCACTATTTCCGTGTTCATAATTGATAAATATAGTGAAATATAATAAAATGTTTTATTTGTCCCGCAGATGCTTAACCACAGTGTATTAAGCAATATAAAGTGGCTTAACCAAGAAAACACAAAACGCTTGTTAACTAATGCATAGAAATAAAATTACAGAACAGAAACTTCAATGTCCCAGTCCCGAGTCTTGAAGAATTGGTGCGATTCGCTGCTAACGTTACTGTATATCAAACCTGCTATCCGACGTACGGTAACGGAGCCCGTAAACGTTAATGGTTATTTAACTAACAAGTGTATTAATAAAGGCGACTAACAATTGAGATATTTTAACGCGTGAGCGAAGCGAGCGCGTTAATGTTTGAGATTGTGAATCGCCATTTTAATTCACGAGTTCGTTACAAAACTTTTCTGTCGACCGTACTTTTCAGAAATAAATATATCTTAGTTTAAATATTTATTTACTTAACGATAAACAACAATTTTTTTAGCTTTCATTGACTTTATTCAAAGTTTCCTTAGTGGTAGTTTTATTATAGTAAACATTAGTATTCGAAATGGTACAATTACTGAAATTAAAGGAAGATATTGATAAATGATTATCTGCTGTATAGCATTTCGACAAATTTATATTTAAGTCTTCTTGGACCTCTGTAAATTCTGTGATAGAAGAAGTTAAATTCTGGTGAAGTTAAATTAAACTCTTCTTCAATATCCATCCTTTTATTTTTCAAATACAAAGAATTTTAAACAATAAATAAAATAATAACATACAATGACAGATAGTACTAACAGCGACTACTTCATTTTAATTTTTAATTTTTTAGTGGGAATATAAATAGGTATATATTTGGTTACCTACACCACAGGTCACTGCCAATCGCAAAGCGTTTAATTTATGCAAGCAATGTATGTTGTGTTGCCTATAATAAAATCGTTCATTAATAGAAAATCATTCATTAATAGGGGTCATCTTTTATGATAAAATTTATCATAAAAGGACGGTCGACGGAAAAATCATTTACGTTATTTAATTTTCATACTGGGCATGCGCCATTGCTAAAATAACGTTATTCTCACTGGAGAGATATTGCAAAGTCAAACGTTAATACCGTATCAAGACGTAAATAGCCGATAATGGTCTATTTAAACACACGCATCAAGAGAGTTATCGCAAATGTTCGTTATACGATAAGACTTAACGTTATTATGACAACCGACGTTTGGCATTAAATGTAACCTAGAAATTAATGTTGAGGAATAGGAATACTGTAACTGTTTTTTTATGTTTTTTGAAAAATGGATTTGGAAATTGATACAGCAAATATAGCTCGTGCTGATGACAATGAAATTGAAGATTTAATTCTTGTTAATTTGCTAGAAAAAGATATTGAGCAGGTTGAAAGTGTATTTTAATTTTAATGATTTAACCAAAAATCAATGCAAAGATTTCTTTGGTTTAGCTCCCATGATATTAGATTTTTAGTCAATTTGTTAAAAATTCCAAATGAAATATGAACTGCCAATAGGAATAAAGTAACAGATATTTAAAAAAGAAACACGTTAGAAAGTAATATAAAATATTTGGATAACCAATATTTTAGACACAAAAAGTATGAAAAGACAAAATAAGAACGCACGTGTTTCCCAACAGACAAAAAATATGGTTCATGGTTCTCGACAAACAAGATGATTCACATCATTGAAATTCACAGTCAAGTTTTTCGTTTCTAAAATTTGTATTCTATGAATTATTTTTATGTTTCATCCCAAATGTCAAATTATCGTTTAACGTTATTTACCATCCCTTATTTCAACCCAAATAGCGGGACCCTTATACGGTATTAACGTAACAATCACTAAGCGCTTGCGTACATGTCAAATTTGCGAATTCCGCTATTAGCGTGCGATAAAAATGCACTTGCGATATCTCTCTACTCTCTCACTTGATAACTCTCTAGTTTTCCATTCATACTGTGTTTTTTTATCTTATTTGATTATAACTTTTATCTAAAGATATATTTAAAGTAAAATATATAGGGTATTAATTATTGTTGTTTATATGTTGTTTATAATATCCTTAAATAAACCTTTTTTAACTTGTATTATACAATAAATCCTTTAATATTATTAGTGCTTTAGTTTTATATTTACTAAAAAAAGAAAAACTATTGCACTGAACAAAACTTTGAAGGGATCCTAGTGTGAGAGAAACTCTCACACGCGACTGCTCGCATGCATAACTTTTTAGGGGCGAGTGATCCAGTATTAAACATCCAGTATTAAACCAGGCCATATTACCTCACTCATCCCCAAGATGTCTATTTTCTATCTCGGCTTTAGGGTTTCAGGGACAAAAATAAGCTACGTATGTTACAGGTGGCAATGCGTATTAGCCTGTCATATATTGGGACTCTCTGTCCACTTACTTGTATCTCAGTTATTGAGAGTACTCAGTACTTGAGTAGTTGACAAGGTGATTTTTCGAACCCTCTCCCCATTTAACGGGAGCCCCGGACTAAAGGCCGTTTACCTGTTTTCTTCTGTCATTTACATTTATGAAAAATATAATGGGGTGGTTTTCCCATTGCTTTCCCTATCGCAGTACCACAACTATTCAAACTGCTCCAGTCATGCTTGTGGTAACCCAGTTTCCTGTCGGTCCAGAATCATTTTCTCTGCGCTTTGAGCTGGTACTGATGATCGCTGCTGCCCTTTACAAGAAAGGGATAGGAAATAGGTAACTAGATTTTAAAAGGAAAAAGGAATAGTACATGATTTCTCTCCCTGAAGTAGACCTATTTTCTGCCGGTATCGCAGAAAAGTGTCTACTCACGACCCGCTTTAGTTTCTTTCAGTCGGTTTTAAACTTTTCATACCCGCAGATAAAATAACCTGTTAAAATATATATATACGTACATATATATATATATATATATATATATATATATATATATACGTATATATATATATATATATATATATATATACCGGTATTTAGGCGCCTCGCCCTACTGGTCGGGATCTGTGGAAGAGTATCACTGAGCCGCAAGCCCATATCTCTTGCAGTACTGCTCCACCATAGGCCGATCAGACACCAGCATATTTTAGTCTAAGCCGCAGATTCATTTAAAATTTGAAACTGCTGCGTTAGCCTTTTTGTTTTCTGTACACCGAGCTGGGTATCGAACTCACATCCACTCGCAGTGAAGCGAATGAGAACCGGCCGCCCAGCCCGCTTGGTTATCTGACCGACTAGTTTTTCTACATACAGTTTTATACAGTTTTATATTTTAATTCGTGAATATTATCAAAATTTTCGTAATTTTTCTGGGTTTTGATTTTTTGTAACCTAATGCTAATTTTAAATACTAATGGAGTATGGTACGACGAGATATCAGCTACTAGGTACTTTTTTATTGGCTTTATGACCATAATAAAGTATATTTAATATCTAACTATATTATTATTAGCTTCACCACCAGAAGATTTCAAAGATTTCGAATAATCTCTCTCCTCTCTCATTTCCATTACCCATAGTAAATGTAATTTGATTTAAAGAAATCAGAAAGCTATACTTAAGAAGTTAGGATATGTCTATTTATGGTATATATTGTTATGTTGAACTAACTATAATTTAAGCACACGATATTTATACAGTCTTCCCTAATTACATTTTTTCTATGGTTTTATAGTTTTAAACAAGAGCTCCTTAGATTAATTCATTACTTTATTTGTGATAATTATGATCAGCGTGTACGCCAATGCTTGTAATTTCGATGCCGGGCGCCACAGTAAGGTACATTGTTCCCTGCTTAGGCCTCCTTTGGCTCTGTCGGGACTAAGTTCTTGTACACTTGAAAGATTACGTACACCTGGGGTCGGGATATATTACAAGAAGCGTAGCTCTAGCTCTTCTCTTACTGGAGCATATAAATTCCTTTAACTAGAGCTGAGAGAAATCGTGATGATCAACTCAATTATGTGTGCACCCGGTATTCGTTGCCGATTAAGATCTTCAAGGATTATAGAGTTAATATCCATGTCTGTCTTGTATATATGTGATTTGTTTGTACAAGAGGGAGAGGTGAATTTTGATGCTGAAGAATTATAAGGTCTGGAGGCATTTGGAGATATTAAAAGGAGCATATTTCAAATAAGGAGCAAAAATATTGGAATTTTATACTTGATAACACTCATTCACAATGTTAATAGTGATTCTAGTCGTCAACTGTCACTTGTAATCTTATTTAATAATGTGGTACATGTTAAGTTTAAATTCTTAATGGAGAATAAAGTATTGAAATAATTTACTGTGAACTCTTAATTACTGTAACTTAAAATTATAACCTATTATAGAAATATTGTTCTGAAGCTATTTTCTTGTGGCATTTTAAAGTAATTACTATTTAAATGGGAATAAGCCACAATTAAAGGTTAAAGTACGTTTATTGACGTTTCAATTTCCACTTCCGAAATCGTTCTCAAAATACAAATAATGTTTGTATTTTGAGAACGATTTCCGAAGTGGAAATCAGATGATGAAAACACCGCGCGCGAAGAAGCGACGTACTAAGCCACATAACCTGGTTACACATCTCCTAGGAGTAATACATGAAGCACGACTAGCTAAGTTACATATCGAATGTTCAAGTCAGATATTTTTTGATAAAATGCTAAAAACAATAGTCAAGTTCACAAACCAGTACATTCATCTTGAGGTAAGGGATGGATTTGACCGACAACGTCATGCAACTGACACGAACATGACAGAACTCAATGCATTTATAGGCCTTTTATATCTACCAGGAACTTTGCACGCCAATAAAATGATGTTAAAGGATCTCTGGGGTACAGATGGACACGGCGATGAAATTTCAGTTGAAAAGGTTCAAGTTTCTTATGAGATGCCTGCGTTTCGATGACCGCATCACGAGACCTGAAAGGAAAGCTGTTGACAACATTGCGCAGATTCGTGAACTCTTCGACGATTTTGTTCATAATTGTAAACATAGGTATTCACTAGGACAGTGTGTAACTATTGACGAAAAACTGGAGGTCTTTAGGGGACGTTGCAGGTTCAAACAATATATCCCTTCACAACCATCTAAATACGGAGTAAAACTTTATGCTTAATGTGATGCAGTTACTTTTTATAGTTATAACCTGGAAATATATGCTGGAAAGCAACCCCAGGGACCTTATGAACAAAGTAGTAAACTATTTGATGTCGTTAGAAGATCGGCACAACCTATGTATGGAACGGGGCGCGATATAATGACAGATAATTAATTTACAGTATAAAAAGTAATATATTGTCGTATGTTGGCACAATAAAAAAAACAAAAGTAAACTGACAGTAGATCTGCTAAATGTAAAAGTGCGACCACCACAGTCAACTCTGTTTGGTTTTGGATAACACTCCACTATTGTTTCCTACGTACCAAAAAATAATTGAAATGTTCTGGTCTTGTTATATCTTCTCAACATTACAATGATTTCATAGATCAGACGTCAGGACAAGCTACAAAATCAGACATGATCACATATTATAATAAAACAAAGTTAGGTGTCGACGTTGTCAATAAGATTTGCGCTTCCAACAACGTTGCTAGAAACAACTACAAAAAAGAAGTCTTATGTCACAAGGTATACCACGTTCTCTTTCTGAAACGCTTAGCAGATTTATACCAACGGAAGAGCCCAATGAAGAAGCTAGACTAGTGGCTGCAGAAGATGTAGCTCAAACAAAGCGTCAACACATCACGAAGGACCAGATTTACCAAAACAATTTGCAAGAATTGTCAACGATATATTTGTGGCTAGCATAACCCCAGTGTGCATATCTTGTCACTCAAGGTTATAAGAACAAGAAGATTCAAGTGACACATAAGTGACAGATCGCCACTGCAATTAACTGAAATAAAGTTTTTTTGGTTTGAAATGTTTATAAGAAAATAACATATTTTATGTGTGCGTCATTTGGGATGGCAACATTTTATTTTTACCAATTTATAATGTAAGAAATAAAATGATTTTATACCAGTACTTAGGTTATATTTCTATGTAATAAATTATGAAAATAATAAAAAACACAACTAAAACACCACATATATCTAACTACGTGTTACAAAATTTGTAGTAAATTTTATAATCGTGTATCAAACAGATACATTGCGACCGTTGCTGTCAATAGCTTTTTACCCGTAAGTCACGTCTTCGGATTTACATACACAAATAGTTTTTTTGTTATCACAATGTATTTACACAAACAAAAGGAGGAACATAATAAATTATTAGATGTAATCTACAACTACGCTTGATCCAAAAAGTATTGCTGTTACAAGTTGCGACCGACGGAAGGTTATCAAATCCACCACATATTTGTAAATGGTTAAGCAAAATTATAGAGATCTGGTATTTATATGAAAATTTAGAGGTACTCTGAAATTTTAAAACATATGAAAATAAAAGCCGCATCTCGATAAAAACTTGCGGAAACTCGGAAAATTACTAAGAGGCAAAAAAGTTTTAAAAACATTGTGTTTAACTGATAGTACCACAATAATAATTTAGTCAACAAACATTTGGCGTGGTCTAAGGGAACAAAACCACCATAAAACTGTTATGAAATGTACACATTTGTCTGTTATTTTTTTTAAATATTCCTGCCAGAAGGAAGCCATATATCCATTTTCAATACAAAAACAGTTTTCGATATATTGGAAAAAATTTATTTTAATTTTGTAACTTCGAAGGGCTGTAACTTTTTTTATGTGCACATTTGTACTAAGATAAGTTAGGTTCAATCGAACTATTGTTGGTCCCACAATACGCGATTTAATTTATGACCTACCTTTTTGTTACACCCTGTATATTAATTATTTTCATATTTTCCACTTAATAAAACTAAATAATAGTTTTGAGTATCCTATTTTACTTATTTTAACATTTAATAAATTTAAAAATATAATCCCCACAATAAATTAAATAGTTTTTTCTTTATTACCTAAAACATCTCATTATTTAGAACAAACAAAACTAAAACAAAACTTTCAGCCTCATTACGGCTTAATATCGAACGTCAAATAAAGCTGCTGGAGTCCGGGATTTCAAATACTTCCCTTTCCTGTGGAGAATACGTTTTATCTTTAATAAATAAGTTAAAGTTGTTGTCGTAGGGTTTATTTAAGTTATTAGCCCGAAGTCTCTGCTTTCGAATCAACATCAAAAATATATAACTTTCAACAAGGTTCAGGAGAATTTCGGATAAAGCTGTCTTTGGTGGCTTTCGCTTTGTAGACTTTAAATATTTTAGGTTTGTTGTCTAACATAGCAACCTTTCATTATACAATAATTAGAATATTAGAAGTAAATTAATCCTGCGTAATAAACCTTTAAATCCTTTAATTTTCTTTATAATACATCTTATATATAGTACTTTCCAAAACACCATAGAAACCATAAAACATACCTTGTCTTAGAAATACCTACCAGGTCTTTCTTAGTTTTCTCTCTTATTTCTTCTAATAACTTAACAATTCTTTGTATTGGTTGAGAGAAAGTCACCAACAAAGATATTACAATACAATTTTTAACATTTTTATTGGTCAAGATTTTATTTTCCTTGATGATAATCCAACTCAGCATCTGTCTATCATCATCGTCATCATCATCATCATCGTCCAGCCTCAAGAGAGTACTGCTGAAATATTCCTCTTCCTCGTATTTCCAACTCCCTCTATCTTACGCAGCTATCATCTAGTCCTTATTTAGCCTTCTTAAACCATCATTCCATCGTGGATGTGGTCGACCGACGCTTTTCTTGTCTTCCCTTGGTCTCCATTCCAATAAGCTTTTTGTCCATCGCTCATCTCTCATTCTAGTCTGGCGATCCTTTCGATTATGTCAGTCACCTGTGTTCTTCTCCTGATCTCTTCGTTTTTTGTGTCATCTGTCTGCCACGATCCAACTGCCTCGACTTTGGATACAAATCAACTAGGATGTGCTTGATAATTATAAATGATAGTTATAATCATAAAATTAATAATAAATAGAATGAAAAAGACAGCAAAGATTTGATTTCACGTACATTCTCATACTCTATTAACATCTTTATCAACGTCTGTTATACCTTGCATTTTTAGAAGGTTCAGATTAAAGCAGAAATCTGAATTTGTTTCGAAACTATCTTACCGATTTTAATAATAAATAGTTACATTATTGGGTGCAATTCAATATATTTGATACAAAGCATATTACCAAACATAACAAGAATATTAACAAACGTAACAAGAAATCTAGCAAATATGTTAAGCTTACGAATACGAGCATAAAGTCGAACGGAAAAATACATCAACAGTTTTAAAATAACGAAAGAAATAGTACAAATTTTAAAATTAAGGGACTATATCTTAGAAAAGACTAAAATTGAAAATTGTAGAAGGCACAGATTAAGGCAATAATCTGAATTTTGGTTTCTTCGGTTTTCTACTTCTTGTTTTTATTCTCAGATGGCGCCGTAGCGTATGTATGAAGTTATTTTATTACAACTACTTATGACGAAAAAGTCAGAAAAGAAAACGTTCAGGGCTTCTACCTAGTCGCTCTGATTTTTGCTTAGTTGAGGAGATATGTTGAGGAATGCAATTTTAGATTCCCCATGTCTCTTATCTTTTTATGTATTTATTGTATTATTAGGCGCATATATGAACCGATATAGATGTTTTTCCATTTTTTACGAGATTTTTAATCCTTAGATTTTTACCATACAACGAATGCATCAATGTTAATTTATTTCACGATAATGAATTGTTTCACATTTTTTTACATGCCGCTGTTTAACAACATTACTAATTTTTAAGAAGCTTTTAAAAAATATATTTTGTACACAAATAAATGTAACGATATGTTATAATCAAAAGATTTTCTCGGCAATTTTTATATCTTTATTAACACAGAACTACTAAATAAAGAATATCAACTAATTATTTCATTTTTTCTGTTTCAGTCGTTATGGATTTCGTAGAGTAGACTCCTACAGTTCGAGATTAAGAGCCGGATCCCAGAATTGGTCCTTTGTGTTCGATCCAGCAGGACGGCTGTGTTATTATTGGTCCATGGTTGTCTCATTAGCCTTCCTTTACAATTTTTGGGTCATAATTTACCGATTTGCCTTTCGTGAAATAGACGGTAAGTAACAAATTCTTTGTTTATTTTACTAGAACTGTAAATGTTATTAATATAGTTTTATATATCGTACAATAAAGAGAATGACGAATATTAAATTGAGCACGAAACGAAATGAATACAGGAGAATGATGGTTATGGCGTTCTCTCTTTTTCAAATTTAATTTAATTCAAAAATTAATTAGTCTTATAACTAAACCTGATATTTTCTGTTATACAGGGTTGATAAAACTATGAGAGTTTTCGTTGTTTGCGAATACTGTTTAAGATATGCAACACGTCTGAAAATTGACACAAATAACTTTTCAAGTTCTGTTTACTTAAATCGAATCTCCATTTAATACTACGGTAAAATGGTGCTAAATTTGTATAAGGACCAATCTCCAAACTTTACAAAAATTAGCCTTTTTGAGTATAACTTAGTTTGGGAATATGGTTTAAATATTTTCCGCTATAAGTCATTGCAAGTTATTAGAAATATGAGTTTGCTTTTTAGTATTTATAGATTTAACATGTTCGACCTATTGGTGTATTAAAATTAAAAATTTAAAAATGACTAAACACTTAAATCCAGATATTATTATAGTTAAATATAGTTAAATAAAATTATAGTTATAGTTAAATAAAAAGAGAAATACTGAGGATATTCAAGTTAATTGACAAGAAGGGCCAGTACTATAATTGTTAATAAAGACGAGAGGAAAAAAAGCATATGAAAATTGGACAGGGGACAGGATACACACTTAAATGCAGATACAAACAATGGGGGCAGAAAATATTATTTGTTCAACGAAGTTCATGAGTTCAAGAAATTAGGAATTACTATAACTTCTTCTTCTTTTTCTTCTTCTTCCTCTTTATAAGCAATTCTGTTTGTTTATTGGCGGATCTCATTTGGTATCCGATCTCTTCTTGATTTGCCTGCTGCTCTTTTCCAGAAGTCCATTTCTGTTGCTAGTAACAGTTTCTCTGTTCTTTGTTTCATTGGCCAAACTTCACTGCCATATGTGATTACACTTTTAAGTATGGTGTTGTATATGAGTTGTTTGTTAGCTTTAGATATTGTTTGGTCCCACAGAATGCCGTTCATCATGGATATGGCTTTTCTACCCTGTATGTTTCTGTCTTTTATAGCAGCATCGAGTGTTCCATCTTGAGTTATCTTCATACCCAGGTACTTGTATTCATCACAGTGTCTAATTTCTACCCCATCGTCTAATATAATGGACTGCATTGTCCCTCCAATACAGATGGTTTCAGTTTTCTTAATGTTGACTTCGAGATATACATAAATATATATATATATATATGTATATATATATATATATATATATATATATATATATATATATATATATATATATATATATATATATATATATATATATATATATATAGCTGGCTCCTAAAAATACTGATATGATTCTTAGTGAGATTTGATCATTTTGAGCAGTGTATTTGATTGGTCTGACATTATATTATATTTAATATGATGGCAGACAAATAACAACATAAACAAACAAACAACAAACAATTGATTACATATGTTAATCTATAAATTGTAATAATTATTAAAGTCTAAATTTTGATATTATTTTGAATTGCTGCATTTTATATGAATGTATGAGTATATGAATGTTATTATTGTTATTATTTTTAATATTATTAAGGAATAAAACAAACGACTTAACAATATATTAAAGAAAGAATTGTAACCAAATTAAAAGGTAACTGGGCACTATCAGACGCAGCAAAACATTTTAACATAAACAGAACCAGTGGCGGATCCAAGGGGGTGGTCACGGGGGTCATGACCACCCCAAAAACAAAATTAACTATCACTCAAATAATCCTAAAAAAAATAATTTAAAACCCATCAACCCTATAAGCAGGATGTCAAGAGTTGAAATGATTCAAACTCATTTATTCTAGGGGTAAGTGTAGAATTCTACGGAAGCCTTTTTAAATTGCTCTTTTAAAAAATCAACAATTCTAAATGCAGTAATAAATACCTCGACTAAGACTTCCACGAATTCAGAGTTACGCGATTTTCAAATTTTGTCAATTCGTCATTTGAGTGCCAAAGAATCGTTCGATTATCGATGAGATAGAATTACCGTCCACACATTATTGCTCATTCAATGTATATAACAGGACTTTTCGCACGAAATCCGCACATTTTTATTTTCTATTAGGTATTTCTTATCTTCAGTTTTGTCTACGAATTGGTTGTTTTTAATTTGAATATGTATTATAATTGTTGAGATTGTGTGCTACATTTTATAATTTATCTATAATAAATATCAAAGTGAATATTGTTGTTGCATTAGATCTGTCTGATACGTTAGTGAATACAAATAAAGGAACTGGGGGCTGCTGTCCAAGGTATTTGCGAAACTGTGAAACAGTAGTTTGTCTTAGTGATGTTTTAGGTACAACTGTAGTCGTCTTCTTCAGTCACCAAAATTAAAATTTGATTTTAAGTAGGCTACTGAGGCCATAGAGGACACTAAATGCATTCTTCAAAATAAAAGATCAAATGCTGAATCTGTTTTTAGCAAACTTTACTATGATTTAAACAAATAGCTGAATAACTAGACATTGAATTGAAGATGTCTCGTATAGTTTCTATATAAGAATATTTTTGAAGATCTATTCATTTACCCCTTTTAGACAATATCTTAACTGATTTAGAAGAACGACTTTCACCAAAAGTTATGAATCTATTTAATCTTCGAGTTGTTTTACCTTAAACTGAAAACACACCAGAAGATAAAGTTGCATTAAAACAAATTGTTGACACCTTCCAGGATATTATTGGACCAACTTACTACTTACTACATATTCCACAGTAGAACAAGAGTTTTCACTGTGGATTCAAAAGTGGAAAAGAGTCGTGCAAAATAATGGAAAACTTCCTGATTGTATTTTAGAAGTATTAAAAAACTGCGATATTCATATGTATCCAAATACCAGAATATTTCTGCAAATATTAATTACACTGCCAGTCAGTGCAGCAACAACAGAGCATTCTACGCTTAAGCGTCTAAAGACTTGGCTTAGAAATAGAAATTCTGCGGAAAGGTTAACTGGTTTAGCACTCATCAATGTGCATCCTGAAATTTCTCTAGATGTTGATGCAATCATAGAGCGATTTGCTAAATCGGATAGGCGAAAAGAATACATTTTTATAAAGTTATATAATATTTACTTATCTTATTCTTATAGAATTTTTAATTACTGAAATTTTATTTACCACTCGTTGCCGGCTGTTGCTCACAATTCGAGAGAAAAATTTCAATACCGAGTAAAACAATATTTCACTCACTTATAGCCTAATATGCCTAATTGTAGAAATAACTATTCCTTAATTATATTATGTTTTTTGTTGAATAAATCAATTTAAATAAAATGCTATTTACACTTATTCTTAAGGTTTCTTCTTCATTACGGAAGGGTGGCTATAACTACAGCAAATTGCTCTCTATCTTGAGCTGTTCTTAGTATCGAATGTGTATCCATGCCTGCCCAGTCTCTTACATTCTTCAGACAAAAGCATTTTTTTCCTGGACCTCTTTTTCCTTCTACTTTCCCTTCCATTATGAATCGTAGAAAGTTATACTTTTCTTCTCTGTAAATATGTCCTAGATAACTCGTTTCTCTGTTGTTTACAATATTTAGGAGTTCTCTCTCAGTCCTCATTCTTCTCAGCACCTCGTTATTGGTCACGTGCTCTGTCCACGAAATCTTCAGCATTCTTCGAAAAACGCACATTTCAAAGGCTTGTAGACGCCATATACTTGTAATTCCGAGAGTTTATTCCAATAAATGAATATCTTTACAAATTAATATCGGATATCCAACGATAAGATAGAGTTTATTAGGAATGTTTAATACATTCATTAATGTTTACACTTACATTGAGTTATTGCATTTAAATTAGTTAACTTTGGTTTATACTTATTTATCCTTGGTTTGTTCTTGATTTTGTGGCTATAGGATAGGTGGGTTTAAATTAATTGTCTTTAAAATAACTAGTTTAAATTGACACTCCTTAATTTTTCAGTATTTATATTTTAATAACTTTCCTTTGGTTTAATAGTCTTATACACGTGATTTTACTGTCATAGAGTATGTGGGTTTAAATTATTTTTTTTTTGTTTAAGTTTAAGATCCCTTAATTTTGTACCCTTCTTTGCATCCGTAGGGTATTTGGGTTTTAATAACTTCTCAATTGTTTAATATATGGCTTATAATAAATTGAGAAAATGGTTCCCTTACATGAGCACAAATCATATCAATCGTAAAGGTGCAAAAATCTAAATTCTATATCAAAATCACCCTCAAGACCCATAACCCACCGCCCCTCCCCCCCCCCGAGAAAATATATCTGGGGATCAGCTATTGAAAGGTGCAAAAATTTAAATCCTGCATCAAAATCACCCTCAAGACCCATGACCCCCCCTGACAAAAACTTCTGGATCCGCCACTGAACAGAACCACAGTTTTTCTATTAAAAAAAAATGGAGGGAACAAGAAACTCTCGAAAGAAAGCGAGGATCTGGAAGACCAAAACTATACTAAATTTAGGTATGTAAAAATAAAATAAATATTTTGTAATATCTTCATCAGCATTGATAACAGCTTGTAGTCTTCGGTCCATCTGCGTGAAAGGAACTATAAAATTGTCTTCTTCAGATAGCTCTTCCCAAACCTGTTGTATAGCGTGCCACAACTCTTTAGCATTTTGAGATATAAAATTACGGCGATACAACCGTTTTATAATAACCCCCCACACATTCTCGATTGGGTTTAAATCTGGATTGTAGCTGGGCCATGGTAAGGTTTTGATGTTGTTATTCTGGAGCTACTGGTTTATTATATTTGTAGTGTGAACAGGACAATTATCTTGTTGGAGGATAAAATTATTTTCTGGATAGATCTGTTCTACACTGGGAAACATAATGTTTTCTAGAATATTCAGATAAGTCTGCCCAACAAACCTGCCATCAATACGCTATAATATTCCTCTAGATGAAATCCAACCCCATACATTGGCGGTAAAATGACCAGCTGCTCAATATCTATCAACATATAGAGGATTAAATGTATTATTATCTGGTCTATACACCCAAATTTTGCCCTTTTAGAAGATTGAAGAATTTTCTTATCTGTAAATATTACCCTATATCAAAAATCTTAATTTTGTAGCTAATATTGTTCTAAAGCTATTTTCTTGTGGCATGTTAAAGTGATTACTATTTAAATGGGAAATATTTAAATAAACGTACTTTAACTTTTAATTGTGGCTTATTCCCATTCAAATAGAAATTATTTGTAGCTGATGGTTTAAAGCAAATATAAGTAGTAATTGCTTTTGTTGTGGTGTAAGAGCTTGTTTTTTTGCTGCAGTTCGTGCCTAAGACGCGATGCATTAATTCTGCGCCAAGTTGTTGTTTTTCTTCCCGGAAACTGTAAAATAATTCTTGCAGTTTTTGCATCTTCAAAAGGATTATGTTTTAATCTCTCCAAAAAAAATAACGATCTTCATGAGCATTAGATATTTTTGGTCTTTCAGAACCTTGCTTTCTTTCGAGAGTCTCTTATTCTCTCCATATTTTATTAATATAAAAAACTGTTATTCTGCTTATGTTAAAATGGTTCGCTGTGGCAGCTAATCTTCTTCTAATCAGCCATCTTCTAATTTCGTCACAATTCTTGCTTTTAATTATTTGCTAGCATGTGAAACCATTTTTTTAAACTGATCAGAATAAGTTATCTGACAAATTTCAAGATTTGGCAATGAAAGTGACCGTACGTAAATAATAAGTATTTATCCTTCAAAATACACTGCTTAATTTTCTACAAAATATATACAAGATGCGTGAGGTTGCGGTCAAAAGTCCTAGTGATTAAAACACTAACATATATTATGTTGACTCTTTTATAAAAAGTTGAGCTTTCGAAACTCTTCAGTTTCTTTATTAAGACAATAAATCTTGAAATTGAAATAGTTCGCAAGCCATGTTAACATGAAAAACTTTATAATATATAATTGTAAAATACAAAAATTCAAACATATAATACAACATAATTTGACATAAGTCCTATAAGACTCTTAGAATTTAAAATTTGATATGTAATTTATTTTTCCAGGGAACACAATATTAGTGTGGTTCTGTTTGGACTACATTGCCGATTTTCTATATCTAGTCGACATAATGTTTCACTTCCGAACGGGATATTTGGAAGACGGCGTCCTCCAAACGGACTCCACTAAACTGCGACATCACTACATGAACTCCACCACATTTTACATTGACTGCCTGTGCCTCCTACCGCTCGACTTTCTGTATCTCTCCGTTGGATTCAACTCGATCTTGAGGTCGTTTCGTCTGGTGAGTGCATATCTGTCTTAGTAACAAAAGTTTTGGAATAATTCCAAACAACAATTATTGTCATAAAAATTTATTTAAAGATTCCCTTATAAAAGATATAGTTTAAAACATCCTATCTACATCACAGAACGGTTTCGGAATTAATATTCCATCATCAGTGCTATGTTTTGAGCCACTAAATATATAAGTAAAAACACTTTAAATGTTGTTAAAATAAATTTGAGTTACACTATTTGATTCTATATACTAGGATGTTTGGTTGGAATATATATGTAAAAGGGCAAAACTGACCGACAAGGGCATAAACATAAATGGAAAAAAGCTTAGAAATCTAAGGTTTGCAGATGATATTGTACTAATAGCTGATAGGATAGATGAGGCCAAAGAACTTTTAAATCAGCTCTACCTTTCCTCGTTAGAAGGGGGATTGAAAATAAATATATCTAAAACCCAGATGATGACAAATCTTGTAGTCAGCGAAGATATATGCTTAGGAACAAGATCCATAGACCAGGTAACGGCCTATAAATACCTAGGTCATGAGATTCGCATAGGAAAAGATAACCAAACCATTGAGCTTCTCCGTCGTATAAGACTGACTTGGGCAGCTTACGGCAAGCTGAACCATATTTTCAAATCGTCTGATATACCAATATGCCTTAAAAGAAAAACGTTTAATCAGTGTGTTTTGCCAGTGTTAACTAACGGTGCGGAAACGTTGACCATGACAAGGAGAACAGTTCAAAAGATCCGTGTGTGTCAAAGGGCGATGGAGCGTGCTATGTTAGGCGTTTCACTAAGAGAAAAGATCCCAAATCGCCAGCTACGACAAAGAACAGGAGTGGCTGATGCAGTAGAGAGAGTAGCAACACTGAAATGGAACTGGGCAGGTCACGTGGCTCGAATGACAGATAATAGATGGACAAAACGGATACTGGAATGGAGACCAAGAGATGATGCCTACCGAAGCAGAGGTCGTCCACCAACACGTTGGACTGACGATCTAAAACGTTGTCATAGGAATTGGATGCAAGAGGCACAAGATCGAAATAGATGGAAAATTATGAGGGAGATCTATGTCCAGCAGTGGATAACCGAAGATTGAATGATGATGATGATGATGATGACTAGGATGGTTAAGTTACAACAAGATAGATAACATGGCAACATAAGACTCCACTGGAGGTTGCTGGTCCTGAGACAAAGTGTCTACGAGGACTTGTTGATATCAATAGCAATGAGGATAGTTTTCTTCTTTTGACATAGTAGTATTCGTTACTTTCGTCTCTCCAAGTACTTTTATTGCTGCATTAATTATGTTATTTTTGAGTTTTTTCCAGCCTTGATGTTTTTAATGCATGATAACGTTATTTTTGCTACTCTAAACACAACATTTACCATGGGAATAAATACAGTACTTATACTTTTCATATAATAAATAAAATATATATCGTATAAAATAGTTATAAATATCTATGTTTAAGTTTTAAATTAAACAATAATACTTCTTTAGGTACAAGTCATGAAAATTTCACTAAATCTATCTCATTATGATAATAAAATCCAAGTTATTTTGTAGTTTCGATCCTTATCAATGTTCAATTGGAGTTTCCTGGTATATAGACCAACAGACAACAGAAAATCGATCAACAGCATGGCTGCTAACCATTTCTTATTCTAGCCTCTTTAAATGTGCAATATATCTTGGTGAAACCTTTCACCCTGCTCATTTGATACCGTACCAAAAATTTCAGGGAAAAAATTTGAAATTTAAGTGCGAATATAAAAAATTAATTTTGAGTGACATTGCATCCTAGAGATTCATAACAAGAAAGAATTCTTGAAAACGATTTCTCTTATATTGTCCAGTAAATTTTATTGCTCTTATTGCTAACATAGGCTTTCGTTTTTGCGGAACAATAAAATTCCTTCTATCAACTTCGCATCACTGATTCGGGAAAATTTAGGTTTAAGGTACTAAAATTTTTCAGCATAATTTCAGGTGTTAAACTGTTTCTTTGACGCCAATTTTTAACTAAATAATATTTATTTCTTAAACGACTGTACCACTTACATAAAAAGCATCAAAACTTAATATATTCCTTCTGCAATCCAGTAAGTATAGGTATGACTTTCATATTGGCACATAAACTCCATAGGTATTAAGAATATTTATTACCATTCAAATAGAAGCTTAAGCTTAACTCAGTATGGTGGGATAGACACCTAAATATGAAGACAAAAACACAGATTTATAAAATATTAGTGCGAAGTATTATGACATATGGGGCTGAAAATTGGATCATAAACAAGAATAACAGCAGTAAGATAGTAGCAACAGAGATGGAATGCCTGCAAAGATGCTGCAGAGTAACAAGAATTGATATTAGAAGTAATGACGAAATAAAGCAAAGAACATCAATAGAAACAGACACACTAACATATATAGAACAAAAAAAACTAAAGTGGTATGGACATGTAAGAAGAACTAGCGACAGTAGATGGATAAAGAGAATAACCGAATGGAGCCCCATAGGAAGGAGGAAAAGGGGACGACCCCAAAAATCCTGGAGGAACGAAGTAGACGACGCCATGAGTAAGAAAGGCCTAAACGATGAAGAATGGGACAACAGAGAGAGATGGAAACGGTTGAGCGAGGGAAGGCAGTGAATACTGTAGAATCCCTAAATATATATATATCAAATAGAAGCATTAATAAAAAGTATCCATTATTTAAATACTTCCATGAAATTTATTTCTTGAAGAAACCCTGCAGCATCATTACAATACAGTAAATCATCCTCTTTGGAAAATTGACATGAAAAAATTTTATTGCCTTGCGCGAAAATATTAGATTCGAATATTATTCTTTACCAAAGTCCACTGTTTTATTCTTGATCGTAAGTAATTGAGCCTTAGAGTTTGATAGCCCTAAATCTCGAACATTCATATCGAATTGCTTTAGAAAGTAAGGTTATTTTGATGGACTTTTAGATCCAAATAAAGTGTACGAAAATGAGCAAGTACGTTTAGTAAGAAACTCGATTAAGTCTGTGGACCAGAAATAACTTGTCTCGTCCATCTTCTCGTTATTTTTGAAAGTACTGAAAGTGGAATACCTTTGTCCCAAGGAACTGATCTTTTTTCGGATGCGATGTTCGGATATACAATTTTATTTTTATTTTTTCTCGACAATCCTCGCGTTTATGTCATGCAAAAGTAACAACCACTTTCATGATTCTGAAGTTTACTCCAAATCATTGGCATTACAAACGGCATAGATTTGTGACTTCCTTCTAGCCAAACTCTTAACGTTTTTGAGCAACTGGGATGGCATAATTTTGGGAGCCAATTTTTATCCGCCAATTATTTTTGAATTCATGTACAAATGAGCATCAAAAGATTCAGAATCGAAGGACTAATTACGGAATCCACTTTACTTGTATAATTGGATATAATGTATAAGTGGATACCGTAATTAGTCCTTCCATTCTGATTATTTATGCTCATTTGTACATGTATTAAAAAATAAAATCATTAGCGATTAAAGAACAATATTTTATCATTAAATAAGCCCAAAGGACTTATCGGAAAATGATAAAACAAGGTTTAAACTTGACTTTAGGTCCTTGGTAAATTCAATGAATTCAATAGATATATTTTGTTTAGAATGGTCTAAAAAATTGTTTTTAAATTATGTATAAGTAAAAAAATATGTACTAAAACTACTGAAATATGAAATATTTAAAAACTTAAATAGTTTTAAGTACTGTAATTGTCACTTTATCACTCCTAAATACATAAAATATTCTTAGTAATAGTAATTTGTGGTACTAACAGTTCTATTAATGCTTTCTTTTTCTCTGTCTCAAAGGTAAAAATTTATCGATTTTGGGCGTTCATGGACCGCACGGAACGACACACCAACTACCCCAACCTCTTCAGATCCAGCAGTCTCATCCACTACCTCCTGGTGATCTTCCACTGGAACGGTTGTCTGTTCCATATAATACTAAAAAATGACGGTTTTGGTTCTAAAAACTGGGTGTACAGTGATTCTGAAAGTACAGACTATGTGAAAGCTTATTTGCAGAGTTACTATTGGTGTACGTTGGCGTTGACAACCATCGGGGATTTGCCGAGACCTAGGAACAAAGGGGAATATCTTTTTGTGATATTTCAGCTGCTGTTTGGATTGTTGCTGTTCGCCACTGTACTAGGACACGTAGCTAATATTGTGACATCTGTATCGGCGGCCAGAAAAGAATTTCAGGGTAAGTTTGATTCACTACTAAGTTCTTTGAAAATATTTTGTTCTAACCACTAAATTTAATTAACTAATATTAGACATGTCATTTATAACCCCAATAAATATTTAAACACTTTTAATTAATATTCAACTATTTTTTGTAATATCAAATTATTTTATAAATATTTATGTTTTTCTAAAATTAATAACGAAGCACAATCACAATAGTTGCTCCTTTTTTTTACCTATCGTAAATGCAATCGTAAAACAGTGAACATTTTATGGCAAGATCCTAAACTTTGGATCTCCCAACACATGATTTATATACACGCATGCCATTATCTTTCCTTGCTTCTTTAGATATCTATGGATATTGCCACAAGGGGTATCTTTATACAATGAGATTGGAAAATCAAAGAAAAATAATATTGTCCTAGGCTTGATCTACACATTGCATAGCCGGATAAGAATGTAAAAATTGTCCTAGGGGGAACTTGTCCATAAATTTTAGAGTATTGTTTGGCATTTTAAAAGATGAGGATTCATTAAATTTAAGCACAAAATATTGACACACAACCTTAAAATTTAATAAAACGCCGAAAATCGTTTTTTTGGCCATAACTCGCTTAATTTTTGACCGAAATAGATTTTTTCTTTTTTAAATTGATGATTTTTTTGTGCTGTATAAAAATATTTGAACAAAAATGAGAGTTGGCTGGAAATTAAAATTGACTTGAGCGCCTCAACATTTTAAACGCTGATAAAAAATAACAATAAATATGGATAGCTCAAAAAAGCTATATATGATATACGATGATCATTAAATCTATATTCTAGAATTTTTTCAAATGTTTTAAAGTGTTACAAGGGAGTTAAAAATCAAAAAAACCGGTTTTTTGACATTTTTTCGCCGTTGATTGAGTTACATTTTTAGTTCGAGATGAGCTACTCTTTTGAAGTAAATAGCTGACATTATTACGTTTAATTTAAACTACAGATGAAACATTTTGGACTCTTAGAACCAGAGTTACGGTGATTTAAAAGACGAAAATCTGATTAGAACCGTCGCGTCCATTGTCCGGCGTTTTCACCGTTCTTTTGGCGTTTATATTGCTTAGCTTAAGTGGTTCCCACGGCCAAATCTAGGATTTAACTTAATCACTTAAAAAAAAATTAGTTAAATAATAAGTTAACTAGAAATATAACACAAACATGCGAAAAAATTGCGAAAAACCAAAGATTCTGACCAGATTTTCGTCTTTTAAATCATTATAACTTCTGTTTAAAATGGTTTATTCCGAGTCCAAATTGGAGGTATTGACGTGAAGTGTTGGCTCAAATAGTTTTCAAAAAAGCGGCGTCCCTATTACTAAAGATATAAGTCAAACTACGCGAAAAAACGGTGAAAACACCAATAGGAAATGGTTTATTTAGGGTCCAAATAAAAGGCCTTGATGTCAGCTATTTACTTAAATAAATTTAAAAAAAGGGCATTTCTAACTGTAAATGTAACTCAATACACGGCGCAAAAACGTCAAAAAATCGGTTTTTTCGATTTTTAACTGCCTTGTATCACTTTAAAAATTCTAAAAAAAAAATTCTGTAACATAGTATTGATGATCATACGTATTTTTTCAAGCTATCCGTATATTTTTTATTTTTAATAATTTTATCTTTAGGCGTTTAAAGTTTTCAAACGCTCAAATCAATTTGAGTTTCCTGCTAACTTTCATTTTCGTTCAAATAGTTCTATACAGCACAAAAAGACATTTAACTTAAAATAAAACAAATCTATTTTGGTAAATAGAGTTATGGCGAGTTATGGCCAAAAAACGATTTTTGACGTTTTATGGAATTTTGAGGTTATGTGTCAATATTTTGTGCTAAAATTTGGAGAATATTCATTTTTTGTAATGCCGAACATTACCTCAAAATTTAAGGTCAAGTTTGCGCTGCCGCAATTTTATAAACGGAAACTAAGTGAAATTCGTAGAGTTTTTTGAGTTAATTTTTAGTTTTATTTAAAGGGAAAGTTTTATAGTGATTATTTATACATTTATATTGTTAGTAATATAAATTTATTAATAAAATCAAATCATCTATTTGCGTTAGTTAAACATATTCACTATCAACAATATGTTTTTATAGTACTACCTAATACAAAGAAATAGCGATCGTGTTCTTTAGTTTACGCTCACTGTGACTACCTGTTACTGTACATAAAAGAACGGTGATCGCGGTCACCGTTTAAAATCAGCGTTATTCAAAAATCACGGTCACTGATCACGGCGTGATTTAAAAATATAATACAGTTCACCTTCACTAATACACAGTACATTTGTCCTCCGGGAATACTCCTTTTTACCAGTAAATGGTAAAAGTGATATTTATTACACAATTAAAGCACTAGGGTAAAAGAGTGCCACAACTACAGAATGTTATATAAATAGAATTTTTTGTGTATTCGTCTCCAAAGAGAGGATGGTGTCCCTTAATCCTCTGCTTGCTGTATTACATGCAATTATGAGCTTTTCCGAGGCATATGCAATAAGCTAAATCGGGGACTTTACAGAGTTTTTCTATTAGAGTTAAAGTTTATTAACTTTTTTGTTGTTGGTTAATCTATTGGGGTATGCATAAGCTGCCGTATAATTGTAGAGCGTCCAAGACATTTTTCTCTTCCTTCATTTTCTATTGGTAAGTTTTATAATAATGTAGTTTATGGTTAGCATCTTTTAAATTATTTTTATAAAGTGGTATCTGCCTGAAGTACGTAGATTTTTTTTCATCTTTGTAGAGAGGGTGTCTGGAATCTTCAAAAGACACCTTAGTCTAGGACGCCGCCTGACTGACTTTTATGCAGGATTCGTTCTTCGTACTCACGCAATTGTTTCCAAGCTAATTTAAAAAGCCCTCTCGCCGAATTCGCTGAATCTACGCTGAACTCCTAACTGCTAAACCAGACCCTCATGTGTCATCCACCGATCCGAAAGGGGATGGCCGCTTTACGCCCGGCATCATCTTCCCGAGCACTATCTTCATTTATCCACAGGCTGTCAGCAAGGAGGCTTCCTGTATCTTTTCCCTGTGTCCCCTTTTTTGGTACCAAAAACTGTTTTTTTTTTAGGAACATTTCAGGTAGCACGTGCAAGACCCTCATCGCTCCTTGTACAGCATCACTCCCAGCTGGGCATTTTCTCCTTCCCTATAGCCTGACTAACACAGTTTAACTTACACAGTCTACCTTATACAGTCTAACTCACTTTTCTATCTTCGACTTACAGCATTTTTCCCTTTGCCATTGGTCCAGCTGTCTTTCTTTTACTTCTTTTTTCTTTATCACAGCACGGATATAGTTGCGTACTCCAGTCCAAACTGCTTTATTTCTAATCATTCTCTCAATTATTTCTCTCAATGTAATAAAATTTAAACCTATCTATTTTTCGGGTCGTTATCTCTACCGCCCCACTCCAGACTGGCGCCATGTGGAGGACGATCAACTGCACAACAACATGTAAGGCCCTCCTACTTTTGGATTTGGGTCTCTCAATATTCGGCATCACCCACCACAACGCAGCCGTTCAGGCCACCTCCGCTATCATGTGCTCTCCCCATTTTCCATTCTGCTGCAACATCATTCCCGGGTACTTCACGTGTTTCTTGTGTGTTAAACACGCCCCCGCACATAGTACTTCCACACTGTACGTGTTTCTTTTCCTCTTCAAAATTATATCTTCGGATTTCTCTGCCACGAGTTTTAGTCCGTGCTGCGCCATCCATTTCTTTACGATACCGCCTGCGTTCCAAACCCGGTATTTGAGATCTGTCTCATCCCGCGCCACTGCCAGCTTCGTGAGGTCAACAGCGAATGTGAAGAGGATTGTACCCTCTCCGCATTCACAGTTCATAACTCCGTCATATGCCAGCTTCCATAGCGTTGGGCCCAAGACAGATCCCTGGGAGTCCCTGGCCGTCACGTCGACGATTGTGCACTCCTTCAGAGGTGTAGGTAGATAGGTTTCTTTATATGATGGCCTAGACGTCGACATATAAAAAGAGAAGAATTGATAATTTTTATTAGGTCGTAAGGTTGTAATATGTGAGAAAATCATAGATTCTGTGATTCACTTTATCGTAGGCTTATTTCAGGTCAACCAGTGCATGCTCTATTATTTGTTTATTTTTGTATTCCTGTTCTGTGTATTCTGTAATTTTAAGAATTAAGTTATCAAAAACTACTAGTAAATTAGGAATTTTCAATTGGAGCCAACTCCAATATGCATTTTTTGTATGGCTCTATATAAAACATTTTTACAAAATAATTGACATTTAGTATAAATCACCTTGTGCATAATTATTGTATATGATTAAAGACGAAATTTGCCATTATTAAAATAGTTGTATTTAATATATTAAACACAAATTTTCTCACATTCCCAAAACACTAATACATTGAGCCAAAATCTAAAAGTTACCCAATATCTAGACAATAAACCTCACTTATTAAGCGAAGACTTGGAACTGTAGGTTGTACACATTTTCAATTTCCACTTTCCCTACGCGAGAGCCGTAATTACCGAAATTTCAACCCTCTCAAATTCCGATTGTATATTGATAAAGTAGGCCAATACTGGGATACGGAGGTTAACCACGTTAAAGTTACTCCAATTTTCACTCCATGTTCTCTCTAATATTAAACCAATTTTCAATTGGGGGACAACAACAATAAGAAATACATAACAGATGTATTAGTAAATAATTGAAGATATATGAATTTAAAAATATGAATATCTTTCAGTCTGACATCCGGTAAAGAATCGGTACAAAAAGATAAATAAATCGGTAAATTGGTAAACTTTCACTAAAGAACAATCTTTAGACAATTGTTATAAAGTTGGTACATAATCGATATAAACTTATGCAGTAAACATGCGAGATTTTATGTACGTAATAAGGTTCTGTTTTTTAATTGAAAATAAAACTTCAAGCAGTTTTACTTCAAGCACCAGCAAGAAGTGTAACTACCTGACTTGACAATGGCAAGTGCGACCTTGCCGAAACGTTGTCAAAAATACAAAATTATTTAACGCGAAGTGAAACCCAGAAAACACAGAAAGCACATGTAGCTCCCGAGGAAATTTTAAGTGTAACCATGGGCCACATATTCGAGGTGTTCTGGAAGACTTTTCACGAGGAATTACAGATTGTTTTATGTCAAGAGGAAGATAGGTTTTATTGGTAATGGCTTCTGTTGTTTTTTCTACATAGGTTGTCGGATTCTTGGAAATTGGTCTGAATTCTGCAGTATTAATGACATTTGAGAATTTTTAAATTTAAAAAGGAGTTTTTATGATGACGGTGGCATTTCCTTTATCGGCAGGAAAATGACTAGATTTAGATTTGACTGAAGTTCTTTTATTTCAAAATTTAATCTGCAAATTAACAGGGCTTCCTCTTCTTAAAATTATGCTTCTCTTAGTTCAATGTACTCTCTTCCTGTGTGGATCTTTGCTCGAAAAAATTATCTCTGATCGAAATAAAATATTGACAATCAAACGCTGCTTACAACTTTCCAAATATGATGGCCTCTCAAAAATACATTGACAGCTTCACGTCAGATAATTTGTTGTATTTAAATAAAATAAACTAACTGAAAATATCTGCTTTGCACTGCTTGGCTGCTACTACAAGAGCTTCACAACTTTTCTCACTCTTCACCTTTCAAAACAACCTTTCTTCTTCAAATCTCGAATCGAACTCCTGTGTTTTTTTTTCAAAAAGCCTACTTGATTCTCTTTCTTTCTCAGAACTCTTCCTCAACCCATTCCTCAAATCTTTACCTTGACCAATCAACACACTCCAATAAAAAACTAATACTTTCCATTTCTGGCTTGACAACAAACTCTACGTCATACAATCATTTGAAATACCCCAAAGTTAAACTCTCTTGTTGTCAGATGTCTTACAAAAAAATTGTCCTTTATTTTTCCTAAACAAATTATGTAAATTACTCCTTAAAATCCTGATCTTTATTACTTATCCCTAGGTACAATCGCTTACAAATAAATTTTAATATTAGGAAAAACCCGAAACCGTAATTTTCAATGTCCATTGTTTCGTAACACTCTCATGCCTAGATTTGTCCTTTTAAATCTATTGAAGATTTACAGTTTTTGAAATCACTTTAAATACTATGACGCACTTTTCACTGGAATACAAAACTATTCTTATTTATATATTAATACTAAAGCAGATGCCTGCATACATAATTTTTAAAAGATTTTTCTAAATTATAAATCGAGAATCATACAATATATATATATATATATATATATATATATATATATATATATATATATATATATATATATATATATATATATATATATATATATATATAATACATTAATAGTTCTAGTATCCAAATATAACAAGCTACATTTAACGGAACAATCTGTTTCACTCAATTTAAACAGAAATAAGAAAATCTCCTAATACTCCCATAATCTCGCTTCAGTAAATCTCCCCACTTTGTATCAATTGTAGCAAATCCTTTCACTCTAAAAAGATCCAAACCTCATTCTGCTCATTTTGAATACACGTTTCCCTAATAAAATGTTTTTTCTTCCTCTCTCTCTCTCTACCCGTTTAAAGGTGTCATGTGAAGGTTTTTATTTCTTTTAGCATTCAACCATGTATGAAACGAAATACATTCACGGTTTCTATTTTTAATTTCCTATTCCTATTCCTGCCTTCACGAAAAAATCTCATTCGGATTCAAATCTCCTGTATTTTTTTTTCGATATTTATATTGATAAAAAATTCAAGATTTTGGCATATATAAACACATTGAAGATGATGTAGTCAAGTGATATAACATAAAAAAACGAAATATATTAACATACTGAGACTGTTGTTATGAACTTTCAATATTTGTTCTTTTTTTAATATATATGGGATTGGCGGTTACGTGATATAATTTCATGTTCAATACTAAATCATAAAAACACCACACTGATTTTGAATTGCTACAAAATATCGTTAAATGGACACATTAACATTTAACAAACTATTTTAGTGTAGAAAACAATGTTTTTTCTACCGACTAACATTTCTTTAGGCTTTGTAAAGCCGATCGTACTTCCGATATCGCTTTGTTTATTAAGACATCTGTCTTCCTTACTTGGTCTAATGGATAGTTAGTAGGTAGAAATGACAGCAATATATATTCCGTTAAGGAATATTACAATTTTTTTTATGCTAAAATAGGTCGATGAAAATTTCTCTTGTGAAAACAATATTGTGCTCTTATTTTTTGTTTTAAAAAAGTGGGTGCCACCAAACTATGCGATCTACCGACGCATTTCTGCCATAGCTAGCGGTCTACCAAGAGATAAGGTCTATCTGGGTGGCTAAACAACATCACAATATTTTCTCAGAATTTTTTGCACAGAATAACGAAAGGCAACCAACTGTTTATAGGCAAAATGTTTATTGCTGAGTAGTAATAAACATTTTCAGGATAATATAATAAGCTTGTTTTTTTACTATTGAATAAATAACAGCATAATCTTTTACCAAGAGGATATTTGCGTAAATAGCAGCCTCTCTTTAAATAAAATGGCCTGGTAAATTTACAAAAAAACAGAATGGACGAAGGGATCAGGGTGGAAACCCAAGGACAGTTCTACATTATCCTGGCAAGGGCTGCCAAGTGCGTTCGTTAGGGTAATCGGGATTAGCCAGGATCAATTCTTGTCAAATATATGTTTCTTTACATATTACTTGAATAAAACAGTGAAAATATTTATTGATAAAAATATTAAACCCAGTAACAAGGGCCACAGAAAACAAAAAGAGAAGTGCCGAATGGTGCAATGAAGAATGTAAATAAACCATACAAGTGGCACATAAGAAATATGTGATAAGGATAAATAGAAAAATAAAAACAACTTTTGAGGATGCACGACGAAATAAAACATGACGAGAAATGGAACATAGAAACATACAAAAACCTTTGAAACATACGAAAACGAAACAAAGCGACCAAGTTTGTGTAGGAACCAAGAAAAAGAGATAGCTTGCAAACCACTAAGTGAAATCGGTTTGGAAACTCATTTACAAACTCTGCTAGGGACATAAGAGAATAGCTATTCTCTTGATTAATGGTAAAACGGGGAAGGGGATGACTAAGTAAGAACCACGACTCTTCTAGAGGTCGAATAAGCATACAGGTAGATATCAAACAACACCAGAATCTGTACATCAATCCTCACTAACCAGCTTCAACTGTCAAGTTTTCGGAAGGGAAGTTTGACAGTAGATCACCTCTTTACTGTAAAACAAATTTTAGAAAAATTTTGGGGACATAATAATGATGTTGATAGTGAATTCGTTGATTTTAAATAGACCTGTGACTCTGGGTCATTATTATATTATAATACGTAGTTCTTCAGCTCTTACAAATTTATTGTTGTATTCACAAAAAATTATAGTGATTAAACAATAAAAAAATTACTGGATGCACACCGTTAACAATCACTAACACTGCACTACACTACGTACATGTAGCAGAAAAATTAAAATAATAAGATATGTTTTCTTTCTCGTATTGGCCATTAAAAGGAACTATTAAACTTAATAATTATCTGCTGAAGCAGTGTAAAAAAGGTAAAAACTTGCCGTGAATTTCTTTGTTTCAATATAGTTGATTTTACTGTAGGCTTGTGGGTTCTTGTAATAGAATAAATATTGTTTCTTAATATTATCTAAACAATGGTAGGTTTCTCAGTAATCAACAATTAAAAAAAAACTAATGTTTCCACTCCCATCTCTGGCAAGTAAACGAAGACAGAAATTATTACTTAATTTTTAAACGACTGAACTGAAAATTGTTAATACTCAAAGCTCTAAGTACTGAGGGAAGAATGCCTGATTACAGGCTGGTTCAGAAGGTGGACAGGTGGTGAATAATATTTCTCACTTCTTCTTTAAGTGCCATGTTTGCGACGAAAGTTGGCAATCATCATGGCTATTCTGATCTTCGAGGCAGCTGCTCTGAACAATTGCCTTGAGCTGCAACCAAACCACTCTCTCAGGTTCTTCAACCAGGAAATCTGTCTTCTTTCTACGCTTCTACTACCCTCTACTTTTCCTTGAATTATGAGTCTCAAGATTTTGTATTTTTGGTCTTTTATCACATGTCCGAGATATTGCAATTTCCTTTCTTTTATTGTATTTTCCATTGCCCACTCTCTGCCTATTCTCCCTAACACTTCTGCACTCGTGACTCTATATACCCATGGAATCCTTAACAATCTTTTAAATGTCCACGTTTCAAACGCATTAAGTTGATTTATTGTATTCCGGTTTAATGTCCATGATTCAGCTTTATAGTAGAGTACACTGTGTGCATAGCATTTAATTAGCCTTATTCTGAGGGCCAATATCAGATCTTTGATGCATAAAATCTTTTTCATTTTCACGAAGTTGACACGTGCTTTTTTAATTTTGACTCTTATTTCTGCAGTATAATCGTTACTTTCTGTGATTATATTTTTCACACATCATCGCAATTTCTACTCCTTAGCGAGCGCTTCTCATGCCGAACTTAATTCAAAACCTCGATAAACGCAGTAAAACAAACAAAAAATGTTAATTATATTTCAAGAGACACTCAAAGTTTGTTTTTTATCGTTTTAAATTTTAAAAAGCAATAGGTTGTGTGCTTATTAAAAACTTTATAGATTATTAAAATATACAGTCACATAAAAGCTACTGCTTTTTGAAATAAGTAAAATTTTAAATACGTGAAGTTTTTTTTTTAAATCGTTACAAAAAGAGAAGAGCGAAGTGACCGAGAACGTTCACAGAGATTTGGCAGGAACGGTTTAAGGGCATGGTCATCTTACGTGGAGTTAATGTGAATTGACCACCGAGATCGTGCGATTTTACTCCACTTGACTTTTTCTTGTAGGTTTTTTGAAGTCTCACAAACCAGAGTCTATGCGAGTTAGTCCTAAAAGCCAACATAACTCATGCAGTCGATCAAATGCAGCCCGTTTGAATCGTCAGAGTAATGAAAAATTGGAAATTTCGTATCCGCAGCAAACATCAATTTAAATGACATTAGATTCCATACATGACAGCATGTAGAGGCCTTTCAGATAAATAAAAAAGTTAAATAATATCTTATACATACTTTATGTTATTTAAATTTAAAAATAGGAAGGATTTGAATTGAAAGACCCTTTACTATTAAAAATTAAGAAGTCTTATTGCCTAATTAGTATACGTTATAATTTTAAATTTCCATATTTAGAACAAGTGAAATATGCTGAGGTCAATAATTAAAAACTATGTTTGCACATATATTTACATTAAAGGATTAATCCCGAAATTATTACCGAAATAGAAACCAACTGATGACTTTCTCTCCCTCTCTCTCTTGTGTATTTCCTATTACTAACGCCAGATGAAATTCTAACCTAAATTCTAATCACTCAATTATTCCAATGACATTTTAGAAATGTTGACAGCCTAATTGAGATCACTTAATCAACTTAGCCTAGAAAGAGAAAGGAATGGCGGCTGGTGCTGAAACGTAGCGACATTCGCGCGACGACCCGACGACACCGGCATCTTCATTTCGTTTCATCTAGGCGCTATAATTTTACCAATTGAGATGATTATTTTCTATACAAGGTTGTTCTAGAAAGTAGCTGTTATACTTATTATGAGCTTACAGTAATTTTTCCTTATTTTGTCGTCACTAGAGGGAGAATTACCATCATTATTATAGCGGGTGATTAAATTATTATAACCACTGCAAAAAACTTTGTATTTTGGTGTTTAATAAAGAATAAAACTGCATATAATTATCTAATGATGTGAGTATAATATAAAAATAGATCAAGAAAATATTCGTTTACAAAATTTTTAAAAACCATTTTTTCTTTGACCTTAAATAACATTTTTTTTTAATATTTCTTGCGACCTCTTTTAGTTTCAATGACAGCCTTGACCTTTCATGGGGGAATTTGTTGTTTGTTTTTACACAAAGTACCTATAGTTGTCAAGCACTGATCGTTCAATAAAGAGTTGACTAAGGTTACAGAGGAAAAGTAAAGTTAATTATTTCGATCGGTTCCACTTATGGGTCGTATAAGTCTTTTTACTACACTAGATGCATCGTTAGGTAGTTGATATGGTCCTTCAGGTTGTTTTGCCGGGGTAAATTTCAAGATTTTGTGTGAAAAATGTTCTAGCGTTTACCAAGGCATAAATCTTGATTCCGTATTTTGCTGGCTTATTGACTATATACTGCCTAAATTTGCATCGACCACGGAACGCTTCCAACATTTCATCTATGGTCACATAGAATAAAGGAGTGTATGCAGATAAACAGTTAGTGACAAACATTTTATATATTTCTCGAATGGGTGCAAGATAATCAACTGCGAAATTTTCTAGCCTCTTAGTGGCGTCGTCAAATCTTACAGCTTGAGCTATTTGGTGAAATCTTTTCTTGAACATGGTAGCTTCAAAAATATCTGGAGCTGTGCCATCTAATTTCCAGAGTTCATCATCCGAGACAATCAATTCCCAGCATTCTTATATGGTTTTGGTGCCTTTTGCTTTTGCTTTTACTCCAGGTAAGTTCGTAACAATATTATACGCTTTGGTCTTACCTTTGGAAGTGTTTCAACCATAGTGTTTTATCTTTGCCATAAAAGCTTGGATAACCATCATCTTGGCCGCTTTCTTGGCATGGCGTCTTCAGGATCACTGGATAGATCTTGTGTGGACTGCTCAGAATCTGTATTGTGGATACTGTGTTAAGAACGAACATTACTTAAGTGCTTATCAGAGTCTAGTGGTTCCATATAGCTATATATCTCTTCATACCAATTTTGTTTTCCATTTTATTGTCCATATTTACCTGCAACATACCAAAATAGCGCTTATAATAACGGATGTTCAACAATCTATAGGTATTTCACTAAAAATCTTACCTTTTATGATAATATTATAACTTTTCTTAAGTGATCTCTCTAAAAATCAACACACGCCAACACTCGCGTAGTTAGATTTTTTCTAACGCTCCGACTTTTCAGAACGACTGCAGATAGAGTCAAGTGAGCCGTGATGATCGCCAATGTCCTTAGGGATGGGGCACGATAAGAAGAACAAAATCTTATCTAATATATTTTAAAAAATTTAAAAAAATTTGAGAGCCCGAAAGCTCAGGCGATAGAGTATCTGACTTTCACGCAAAAGGTCGGGAATTGATCCCCAGAGCCAGTAAAAACATCTAGATATTTTTAAATATCTTCACAGCCCAGGTTGACCAGCTTGAATAAAATAAATATATTGGGAAATAATTAAGGATAATAATAAGGTAGCACTGGCCCTTTTACCTTCCTTCTACACCTTAATATACATTATATACGTACCAAGAGGTAATATTACAAATATTTTTAGACAATATTAACTTTTTATAAAGTTAACTAATACGCTTGTATAAAACTTGCAATACCATCACACTTTAACCTCAGTGTCAACAAAGGCTTTTAAACTTATAAAAAACATTTTTTTAATCGATTTAAAACAATATAAAATATTTTTAGAAAATATTAATAACTATTTATAAATTCAACTAATACCGCCATGTAAAACTTGCCATACCAGCACAATTTAACATCTGTGTCAATCTTGTCAAAGGGACTTAAGGTGCTCTTTATGTCGAAAACTTGCGAAGGGGCAAAAAATAGCCAAAATGGCGGTTCGTGTTGTCCTTTTTGCGGCAGTCTAGTTGGCGCGCCGACTTCGTATTTGCTGTCACAAAAGAGTAATATGGATAAGAAAAGGAGAAAATCACCGAGTACATCGCCATCATAGTAAATATCATAGGCGGAACGAAATCACTGCAAATAAAAGTATTTTGGTGTATAGGAATTTGGGAGTTTATTCGAATTATTTAGAAAATACGAGAGAACGGTCTCTTATAATTTTATGAACCTATTACGGGTAGTTTGACTAGTTAAGGAAATTTTCCGCAAGTATGTGGAGCTTTTTTTGTAATATCGTGGAAATATATTTAGTATTTGACATTATATCTTTATGAATGAACTTCTATTAATGAATTTTTACACGACTTTTTTTGAGACAAAAGGCTTAGAAGACATTAATTATAAATTAACGCTAAGGCTTTCATAACTTGATGCCATCATTACAACGTGAACAACCTTGGCAAAGCCTAAATTGTTCAAATTTTGAAAATTCCTAAATATCACACTGGAGACTGTATATCTGGAGGTCACCACAGGATAATGAACAAAATTGCATTAGAAATCAGATCGACTTTATTCTAACCAATCTAAGATTTAGAAATTCCCTTGTAGGTGTTAAGACTTTTCCTGGAGCAGACGTCCTCCCCTTAGACCATAACCTCCTTGTCTCAAAAATGAAACTGAGGGTAAAAAGATAATAAAATCCAAAAGTTCTTAAGGTGAATACTCAGTTACTCAAGATAAATAAAATCTGTGCTGAGGCTTCAACTTATAGTAATTAAAAAAATGAAGAAATTAACATAAGAAATAAAAAACACTGAAAATGTGAACACTATGTGGAGCAAAATCAAAGCTTCTGTTATAAATACACAGAAAGAAACTCTACAAAAGGAAACAGAAAGCCAAAAACCTTGAATGACTCAAGAAATATTAGAAATCGTGGAACAAAGAAGAAAATATAAAAACAAAAACCCAAATAAGTACAGAGAAAAACATAACTTAAAAAGGAACAAAATATAAGACGCTAAGGAAAAGTTGATGATCAAAACATGCATCGAAGTGGAAGAATTGCAGAAAAAGCATGATTATTATAATTTACATAAAAAAGTGAAAGAATTATCTGGAAAATCACGAACAAATACACCTAACCGATTAATTAACAATAACAATAAATCTATTAATAACCGAATTGAAATCAAACAGTTATGGACTAAATATATTGAAGATCTTTTCATGGACACAAGAATGGAACCAACACAAATTGATAACGAGGAAGCTCCAATTATATTAAAATCTGAAGTCCAATACGCTATAAACAACTCAAAATCTGACAGAGCCTCTGGACCAGATGAAGTTCATATCGAGCAGATTAAACTTATAGACGAAGACAATTTAAGTAACTATACTCTTTAACAATATATACAAATCTGGTGAGATACCTACAGAATGGCTGCTATAAACCTTTGTTCCGCTACCAAAAACTAAAAACCCCAAACACTGTAGTGACTATGGATCAATCAGCTTAATGGCACACTTATTAAAAACATTTTTAAAGATTATACATGCAAGAATATTCAGAAAGTGGATATGAATAATAGACAGTTTGCCTTTCGTAACGGCTTCGGAACAGTGAAAGCTCTGTATAGTTTTACAACTCTTACCCAAAAATGTCGAGATCAACAAAAAGATCTATTCGTTGCGTTTATAGACTATGAGAAAGCTTTCGATAAAGTTAAACATAACATTCTCATGGAATATCTTAAGAGAAAAGGACTTAACAAAAATGTAATTAACATAGTGAGAAATCTCTATTAAAACCAACAGGCTGTCGTAACATTATATGCAAATAGCACGGATGTGCAACAGATAAGTAGAGGAGTGAGACAGGGCTGTGTACTTTCGCCATTTCTATTTAATATATATTCTGAAGAGTTATTTACGCAAGCACTTGAAAACTGTACAAAAGGGATCAGGATAAATGGTGAAAATAACATCCGTTATGCTGACGATACAGTCATTATCGCTGAAAGTGAGACAGACCTGCAGACGTTACTAAACACAATGTGTCGTAATACTGGGGAACAGTTTGGTTTAACAATAAACATAAAGAAAACAGAAACCGTGGTTATCAATCAGTAAGGGGGACTCAAAAATGAAATACTAAGGAGTCTGGATTACGGAAGATCTGAGTTCGAAATCAGAAATTCGCTCAAGAATAGAGCAATCAAGAGCAGCCTTTTTGAAAAAGAGGAAATTTCTGATTAACCAAAGACTCAATCTGCAAATCCCATATGAGATGGTAAAATGTTATATCCACTCTATTCTTCTTTATGGTGTCGAAGCCTGGACTGTTATTGTTGACTTAAGAAAACTAGAAGCTTTTGAGATGTGGCTTTTTAGGAGAATTTTGAAGATACCATGGACCGATCATATTACGAACGAAATGGTATTGCACAGAATGGGAAGAGACAAAGAACTTTTGATCACCATTAAAAGACCAAAGACAGCATATTTGGGGCACATACTTAGAAATGATAAGTACGAGTTGTTGCAGCTGATTATGAAAGGTAAAATCAAAGAGTCCTGGTAAACGACAAATATCCTGACTGAAAAACATTCGCGACTGGACCGAGTTAAACACACAGACGCTCTTAAAAAAAGCAGAAGATAGAGACGAATTTGCAATGGTTATAGCCAACCTTCATTAGTGGAGATGGTACTAGAAGAACAAAAAGATCACACTGGAACTGAAAGCCGAAAAACCCCATTGGTTTTTAAATAATAAGCACCGGGATATGATACTACATGGTTCCCTTAAGTCAAATACATATCTACAAGTACCCATAAGAGTGCCTAGACTCACTATTCAACTATCTTCCAAAAATTTTTACAAATAAAATGAGATAACTCCATAATTTTCTAATTGAATATTCGTACAAGCTTAAAGCAAATTGTTCTTTCTTAAAGCAATTCTTCATAAGTTTCTGACTGATGATATATATATGCATACGATACAATATATTTAAGGTTTGTACTAGACATAGAAAATATGTATCGACAAATACTCGTAAAGGAGGAAAAACGATCCTTACAAAAGATCATATGGCGATCTGATCACACAAACTCTCTCAAAACTTATAACTTAAACTTCGAAATCGTAACTTCGGTAGCTATTCTGCTGGTTTTCTTGCTATTTAATATATGCAAAAAGTGGTACATATGTATGCAAGCTATTTCTCCGACATCATTATCATCATTATCAACCTGTCTCTGTCTTGTGCGGCTTGCATCCATATAAATATTGATAATTTTTGCGAAAGGTTTATATTTGTGTAAAAGCAATCTGATAGGACGGTAGTTTTTTAGAGCTGTTATGTCTCCTTGCTTGTATAATAAAATAATGACTGCATTTTTCCATTGAGAACCAGTTTTCCTCGGTAGATGCATTCGGTGAAAATCTTGACCAAAGCATGGATACTTTTATTTCCATCTAGTTTGATCGCTTCGATCACTACTCCGTCATCGCCAGAGGATTTTTAATTGTTCATTTCTAAAAGTGCCGTTTTGATTTTGTACATAGCTATTTCTGGCCTTAATTTTGATTCCTGGTTTGTGATTTTGAGCAGGGGCTGATCTTACCTTTCGTCGGTGTTCTCATATATTTAGCGATAAAATAATTCGACAACCTCAAGTATTTTGGTTCTATCAGTAGTAATGTTTTTCATCGTTGTTTTCTATTTTGTACATATTTTTGTTGCTGATTTACTTGCAACCGTAAGAAATACAACCCTGCTCTTTCTTTATTTTCACTAAACGCACCCCACATCATTACACTTTTAGGATGTTTGATGGTTTTAACTGTGAACGTTGGATCCTATCTTGACGCGGTTTGTGGACGACGAATAAATTTGAAGCTTTTTCTTACTAACCTGAACGTTCTTTCGTCATGACTTTTCTCCATTGTTCAGGTGTCCAATGCTGATATCTTTTACAAAAATCTTATCTTTTTTCTTCATTGCTTTTATAATCAAAGACTTTTTTATAGCACGTCGACTTGGTAAGGCTAGATCTTTCTGAAGCCGAATGGTGACGAATCGTTCTTGTTAAAACGTTCTTAAGGAGATCAGGATGTTTATTTTTAAGTTCTGTTACAGTTATGAAAGGGTTCATTATCACTGCACGCCTAATAACGGTGTCAGTCCTAGATGATGTTTCTTAGGAGCTCCAGACCGTTATTCCCTCTTCCCTCAAATGCTAAACAAGCGCAGGTATAACGCATGCAATTTTTCTTCGAATTTGGTGATTTATTTGACAATGTAAATATTTATTTGCCGGTACTGTATAGAATATGTCATAAGCCTTGTTCTAAAAATACATGAGCTTGTAGCATTTTATTTTGAAGTCCCCTTGTATATGTGTTAATTGAAATCCCCTTATATATGCATTAGAATAACAAAGAATTTTTTCAATGTTTCTTAGTTCGTATCCTTCAATTTAAAACCCATATAATCTTTCGTTCTTTCTTTAGGTCGCCGCCGCCGATAATGAATCATTTTATTGTTTATTTATGTCACAGGCGCAAATTCTTCGATGTTTCTTTGTTCAAACCGCCCGATATTGCGTTTTCAAATTAATCTACGTCTTAATTTCCGTTGTGTTTAGTTTATACCATAAGTGCTTTGTTTGTTCTAAGTTTTGTGAGCAATTTTTTTAGATAATTTCGTGACTCTCAGTGGAGCCGCTGTTAGAGGCAGTGGTTTCGGTGTTAGTCCGAATTTTTCTTTTAATTCGTAATGTTTTTTTGTTTTTTTCGTCTTTTGTCATTCAAAAATGTGCAGTATAGTAGCAGTGTTGAGTTTTAAGTGCAGTTGATGAGGTTGACAGAGATAACGGAAGAATGAAGATGTTTTAGAGGTCGGTCAAAAAGAAAACCGACAAATATGTTAGAGAAGTGGTATTTTACTCAAGTAATGTGTTTATAAATATATCAACATTTCCATTGTCCAGTTTTTAAGAAGCGTTTACATGGTGTGTCCAATGAGCCAGTTTCCACCTCAAACCTCAATGTCCTAAGCAGCCGTTTAGGGATATTTCTTTTACAGTTTGAAGATGTAGTTTTTTGTTCCAGTTATTGAAAGTTATACAGTGAAACTCAGGTAACTTTTTTTTGTGATCAGATTTTAAAAGTAAAGCAGACATTTTTTTAAATAAACGTAATAATTGCTTTCATACAAAAAAAATTTGTATAATTTAAAGTTGTAAATTTTATGGTTTGACTTTTAGCTGTCATTTTATTTGTTCAGTTTTGTTTTAAATTTAGTATTAACATATGACAGTTAGCACTATTTTTGACATTTGGTAAATACCTAATCATATTTGAGATTTTGTTTTTGTTTTTTAAAGAAGGTTAACCACTATGCATAGTTTTACTTAAAAAGATATTTTTTTTATTTGTAATAATTTATTTCTGCTACAAATTGTCGCCCATTAACAATTGTAAGTTTTTTCTGTTTTTTTTTTAATTGTGACTATTAATATAGTGTTTTTATGTTCTCTATGTTTTGTAACTGTTTGTGGTGACACAAAAATAAATGTTAAATTTTGTTTCTTAACATTTGTTTATTTTTTTAACTAACCCTTTTTGAGTTTAATTTGAAAAAGATTTTGAATGTTTTGCATCTCTGATAATTATATCTCCAGTTACAACTAGCTGGTTGTAATAGGTATAATTAGGCACCTCAAGTGGCGTCCTATATTAAATTTCTTGAGGTGTTTCCGGTTTCGTTTTGTTTTTGTTTGTCCCAAGAGATTTATGACCCTTTATTTCATTTTTTTGTAGTTGCCCCAATCCAAACCCTCTTGTCTTTTACTTATCCACGACCCCAGCTCTCCTGCCAAAACCTGAGTGCCCGTTCGCACAAGTAGCGATTATTTTGCTTACCCTTCTCCACCCCCATATTTTCTCTTCCCCTAATTTTCTACCCCTAATAGTAATACCCCTATGGTAGGCAAAATATATCGTTACAAGCTGATCCAGAAAGAGTTCTATATTTGATTTTAACTTAAAGTCCTTATTTTATTTATTCCTTTTATTTTCCTATTTGTGGTCTCAATGAGCCGCTACTGAAAAAAATTCTGCATCCGAGAACTTTCCATATATTCTTCGCCAACGTATAAAATTCCACATCACGTATAGCTCTGACGGATATTGTGCGGATCTGTTTATAAAATTTCTCACTGCGCTATTTTGCCTATCTCTGAAAATAAGAAAGACTGTCATTTTTGGCAGAAGATAACTACCCCTTTGCATTTTACGACATAAATAGGTTTGCATTTAAAAAAAAAAGTGCATCGGTGGTATTAGATATATAAATATGAAAACCAGTGACAGCACTGAAAAGCAAAATATACAGAGAAGATTTTATTTTGGATCCTGTGTTTTCTGCCTTGTTTAATTTTGCTTAATCACGTTTGTACTCATCTGCTGTTTTTTGCCAGTATTAAAGAAGCGTAATACAATAAGTACAATCTTAATGAAATTCCTTCAGCGATAAATTTATCCAAAAACTATGAATTTTTAACAGAAATAATTCAAATTTATTAGATACGGATATGGAGAATTTAATATAATTGAAAGTTATAAATGCAGTAACTTAAATAAAATAATTTAAAATATATAAAAAGTTCGCTTTTCTTAAGGAAAAAAAACCATGTATGTAAAAAAAGGTAAAAATAAAAAAAAAGTTATAGACTGTAAAAAACGAGAGACCCCAGATTTATATGCAATTATCTAAGATCCATGAAGGTGAGCCATATCAAGCTTGAATTTAACTTTAGTTGTCACGTTTCAATGCATAAATCAATCATAAAAATTCAATCGGAAGGAAGATGAAGCCAAAAAGCCTGTATTAAATTCTAAAACGACACTCAAAAATAGCTTTTCCATTCAAAGAACAGGTTTCTCAAGGTAATTAACATGGATATCGATCACAATATTTACGAAATTGGCGGGTGACATATATTGATAGACAAATAAATAACGATTGGCTAATATAATTAAAAGATATAGTTGGGGTATGTTTATTAGTGGTATTTATCCTTCCTTTGCTATATCAGTATTCATTTTACGGTCTTCTGTATTATGCTCATTACATAATAATGTACAGCTAGTTCCTAAAAAAACTGATACGACTCTTAGTAAGATTTGATCATTTTAAGCAGTGTATTTGATTGGTCTGACATTATATTATATTTAATATAACAGACAAATAATAAACTAAACAAACAAACAAACTACAAATAATTGATTACATATGTTACTTCATAAATTGTAAAAATGGTCTAATTAGGTAAGGTCTAATTTTGATATTATTTTGAATTCTTGCATTTTATAAAGTGTATATAAATGATAGTTTTCACATAAAATAGAGTTGTTATTATTATTTTTATTTTTATTAAGGATTTAAGGACTTACCTCAACAATATATTAAAGCAAGAATTGTAACCAAATTAAAAGATAACTGGTCACTATCAGAGGCAGTAAAACATTTTAACGTAAACAGAACTGCATATTTTCTATTAATAAAGAATGGAGGGAACAAGAAACTCTCGAAAGAAAGCGAGGGTCTGAAAGACCAAAACTATACTAAATTTAGGTATGTAAAAATGAAATTACTACATTGTAATATCTTCATCAGCATTGATAGCAGCTTGTAGTCTTCGGTCCATTGGCGTGAAAGGAACTATGAAGTTGTCTTCTTTAGAGAGCTCTTCCGAAACCTATCGCATACTGTGCCACAGCTCTTCAACATTTTAAGGTATAAAATTACGCCGATACAACCGTTTTATAATAATCCCCACACATTCTCGATTGGGTTTAAATCTGGACTGTAGCTGGGCCATGGTAAGGTTTCGATCTTGTTATTCTGGAGCCACTGGTTTATTATATTTGCAGTGTGAACAGGACAATTATCTTGTTGAAGGATAAAATTACTTTCTGGATACAACTGTTGTACACTGGGCAACATAATGTTTTCTAGAATATTCAGATAAGTCTTCCCAACAAACCTGTCATCAATACGCCATAACATTTCCATTCCTTTAGATGAAATCCATTCCCATACATTGGAGCTAAAACGACCAGCTACTCGATATCTATCAACATATAGAGGATTAAATCTAATTTTTATCTAGTCTATACATCCCAATTTTGAGCTTTTTAGAAGATTGAAAAATTTTCTGATCTGTAAATATTACCCTGTCTCAAAAATTTTTCTGTTGTGGTGTAAGAGGTTGTTTTTTGCTGCAGTTCAATACCTAATACGCGATGCTTTAATTCTGCGCCAAGTTATTGTCTTTCTTTACGGAAACTGTGACATAATTTTTGCAGTTTTCGCATCTTCAAAAGGATTCTCTTTTAATCTCTCCAAAAGCGTACGATCTTCATGAGTGGTAGATATTTTTGGTCTTCCACAACCTTGCTTTCTATCGAGAGTTTCTTGTTCTCTCCATATTTTATTAATATTAAAAATTGTTGTTCTGCTTACATTAAAATGGTTTGCTACGGCAGACAGTGACCAACCATTTTCTAATTTCGTTACAATTCTTGTTTTTAGTTATTTGCTAGCATGTTTTTTAAGGTTGAAGAGAAATTATATGACTAATTTTTAGATTTGGCAGTAACAGTGACAGTATGTAAATAATAGGTATTTATCCTTCGATGAATACCCTGGTTCCTAAATGACGAAATGACAAAATAAAGCAAAGAACATCAGAAACAGACATACTAACATACATAGATCAAAAAAGACTAAAGTGATATGGACATGTAAGAAGAACTAGTGACAGCAGATGGATAAAAAGAATAACCGAATGGAGCCCCATAGAAAGGAGGAAAAGAGGTCGACTCCGAAAATCCTGAAGGAACGAAGTAGACGACGCCATAAGTAAGAGAGGTCTAAACGATGGAGAATGGGACAACAGAGAGAGATGGAAACGGTTGAGCGAGGGAAAGCAGTGAATACTGTAGAATCCCTGAATATATATATATATATATATATATATATATATATATATTTATCCTTCAAAATACACTGCTCAATTTTCTACAAAATCGCTTAAAGAGTCGTTTCAGTTTTTTTAGGAACCAGCTGTACCTGCATGTCATACACTGTCGAAAATCGAAGAAATAAATATATGTCTTTTTAAGTGGACTTAAATGTCCACTTAAAAGTGGAAAAAACAAAAAATATATTTTATATCGGAGAAAGCGTACTGATGCATCACATGTAATAGAAGCAGAGAAATGCCAATAGATGTACATAGAACATTAATGTTTAATAAAAAATTATCCGTCGATTAAGATAGTGTCGAAATGTTGCATTCAGGCTTTGAAAGTGATCTTTACCTTGCGCAAAAAATGCTACTCAGACACGGCATTACACCCTTACTGTGTCAATGCTATACTGAATCAGAGTTTATCAGCTCTTATGGCATCTAGTAAACACTTTTAACCTGGTACCATGATCATCTAGGCACGATGGTGTTAGCATTCGCAGAAAAATTCTCACCGTATGATAAGTCAGTTGTTTTTTTTTTTATTTACAAATATTGTCGTATTAACCTCTGAGGTTATTACCGACATATAAACATATGTATACATGAGCTTATAAATATTAAATTTTGTCAAGTATATTAATGTCTTTAAGAAATTGCGCCAATTGTTCAATTTTACATTTTTCTCCTAAGATTTCACTTGTTGATCCGATGATGTGGTTGGTCTGTCTTTGCCACTGGTATCTTGAACACTCTACAAGGATATGCTTAACACTGAGTGGAACATTACAATTATTATCACATAAAGTAGGATTGATATCGAGTAGGACCGACTTGATGAATCCTGTTGGAAATTTGACATTTCCACGGTTTTATATATATTTTCACTTCGCAAAGTTTTGAAGTTGAACCGTCCCACTGGTTTTGATACAAATTTTCAACCTTTACTTTAACGAATGCTTTTAACTCATTTAGCACTACATTCTTCACTTCACTCGCGGTTTCACTGTTATATTGTTTACTGTTATATTTCAATGTTGGGCAATACGGCCCGCTTCTTCGTTCCCTTCAAATCCAATGTGTGAAGGAACCCATAGAAATTGTACAGTATGGTTGCTGTTTTGTATGGTAGCTAGTTTTTTTTTAATTAGAATAGCATTTGAATGTGTTTTGTAAAGCTGGTTAATGATATTAATGGAACTGAGACAATCGGTAATTATAAGAGCTTTGGACATATTACCGGAGTTAATTTGTGTGAGAGCTTGGTAGATGGTATATAGCTCGCCGGTATGTACGCAGCTTAAGGATGGTAGTTTATATTCAAGTGAAATATTTGAAGTAACGACAGCTTCCGGAACTTCGGTAGATGTTTTAGACTCTAAAACACTAAAGTCTAACATTTAGAGGCATCTGTGTATACGTGATAGAAATTAGAAAATTTTGTTTTTGATGAAGATGTTTTTTATTAAGAAGTAGAGAGTATCGTTCTTTCTAAAGGTATTTAAGGATGTGTTGGATTAAGGAATGATTATTTTCCAAGAAGAAGGAATTCCTATAAATTTGGAATAGGTATTTGGTATCGGAATTTGTAAAGTCATAAGAGTTTAGCTAAGTCTTTCATTTAATGGTGGTTCCACATTCCTATTTTCAGTATATAAGTTTTTAAAACGATCAGTGAATATGTTGTATCTACTTGGATTGTTCGGATTAGAATTAGCGGCAAATGCATATATGAGAGCTAAATGCATACTTCTATATTTAAGTTTTGCCTCTCCAGTTTCGGCTCTGAAGCTTTCTGTTGGGCTGGTCCGGAATGCTATGTGGCCATTCTTAATGCCGTAGTTTGAATAACGTCTAGGTGATGTAATACAGATTCTTTGGCAGATGCATATACTATGAAACCGTAATCTATTTTAGATCTTATTAGGGTTTTATAAACATGGATTAATCAATTATATTCCGCTCCATAGTTTTTACTAGAAAGAGTTTACGTTATATTGATTCCATGTTGGTACGTTTTTTTAAATTTGCAGTATATGTTTATTCCAGGTTAGTTTCGTATTGAAGATCATTCCTAAAAACCTAATGTCATTAGCGTAATTTAAGATTTGGTTATATAATTTTAGCTGTGGTTTAATTGGATTGCGTTTCTTTGTAAATAACAAGGACTTTGATTTGCTCATAAGTCAGTTGTGGTGCGGCGGTCGGATGATTTTTCCATTGGGCATTGAAGATGTTTATGTATATTTTATGTTTTTACATGTATATATGTGTAAGCATGTCATATAAGTTAATTATCTGTGTCATGTTCTCAGTTAATTCACAGGTATTTATTTGGTTATAGCTATCATATAGTCTTATATACCCATAGGATGTTCTATATTTATCGTTAGGGTGAGACACTGCTTAAATATAAATTTTTATATATTGACATTTTTAGTTTTAAACCTAAAACTGTAAAGTTTTTGCTCTTGATAGTAGCTTTTATTTTTCTGTATTTTTTTTTGTAATTAAAAAAATTTATTTTATTTGACCGGTTCAGAAACTATTTAATTAGAAATTACCATTTAATTAATGTATTCAAGAATATAACATTAAAAACTTTTGTTTTCTATGCTTCCACAAAATGTATTAGAATTTATTATCACAGTTGTTTCGGCAGAATGCCTTTCTTAAGTAATGTATTTTTACTATTAGTCTACACTTTATCTGAATGCTGAATCTGAACACTTTATCTGAATAAGTTGAGGAGGGGAGGAGAGCTGTTTGTCTCAAGTTGGTCATTCAGAATTTTCTCTGCATTTTTTAATATATCAGTTTCCATAGATTCTAATAAAGGTAGCTTAAGGCCTTTATTTTGAATATGAAGGATTTGAAATTGGTCATTAAAAGAATGATTATAATCTAGAAATGAAAGTACATACGTAGAACCTGTTTTTGATTATTCAAAACCCTTTTGTGTTCTGCCATACGTTTGTTAAAGTGCTACCAGATTGACCAATGTAACTTGTTTGGCAGTCACTATATGTAAGTTTGTACACACTACTGTGTAAGTGCTTTTTACCTTGGCTTCATCTTAAGCAAATATATTGTGGAAGTGTAGAAAATAAAAGTTTTCAGTGTTTTATTGTTAGATAAAATAAACTTCTATCGACTAGTTAATTTAAATAAGTAATTACTTTTACGTATAGAAGAGTTTAAAAGCTAAAATGTTAACAGTTGTTCAAATTTCTGTAATACTTAAAGATATATTTTAAAAGAAAAAAGGTCAATTATAATAGAAAAACTACGGATGTTGACATTTTAATATTATTTAGTGGTAGTTATTCTATATAATGTATTTATATACCAATTTTTGTTAACAAATTTATTATTGCCAAATTAATGATTATTAAAATATATTATAAAATTATTAACGAATATATTTCAATACCATTCCATTTAAATTATTGTCGCACGGTCGATTTCAACAATAATTTCAAATATTATTGAAAATTTGGTAACGTTTTATTAGGCAATTTGGATATAACTTTATATAATGTTGACAATCAATTATTTACATTCATCCTCATTAGTGTATTTCTAGTATCCTCAAATTATTGGTAGTTAGTCCAGTTAATCAGGATATGGACATATATATATATATATATATATATATATATATATATATATATATATATATATATATATATATATATATATATATATATAAAGTCGATCCGCCGGATCTTTGCACATCGTCATCATTCTTATTATAGGAAATAAATCAAAACATGTGAGTCAAACGTATGTCGGCTATAAGAATTATTATAAAAATTAGAAAATGGCTAATATTACAATTGACGTTTTTATACTTCTCTTTTATTTCATTTATTGCATTTAGAAAACTGGATACGTATACATTTATGAACGTGATTTTTCAATTTTTGGAAACCTATAGGTTGTCCAATAACATCTACAGTAAATAAATATTTAAACCATAGTAATAAGAAATTAAAGTATTTTTATTGAATATAAGCAAATATATGGTACTGACATATCGTCAGATGTCAGATGATGTTCCTGTTGCTGGTAAATATCGGTTTAGATTTAAGAAGGTTACGAAAAAGAATAGTAACAAAAATGTGATATGAGAAGACTAAAATGTGAGTAAACAAAAGAGACGTTTTTAAAGATTAGATAAGAACATCTAATAGAAAAAAGAGAAAAAGAACAGTCAGATGAATGACAAGATACTGCAACTCATGAAAAAAAATCAAAGAACAACACAAGAATGTACAACAATATTCACAGACAAATAAGAACACAAATACGAAAGGCCCAAGAAAATTGGTTAAAATCACAGTGTGAAGAAATATATTTATTGAAAGAAAAACACGATACGTTTAAAATGCATAAACAAGCAGCTGGTCTTTAGAAATTAAATACAGCTAACAAACTGCGAGATCAACAGAGAAACATCATCACAGATAAAAATCAAGAAATTTGCATATGGACCAAGTTTATCAAAGAACTCTGATGATAGTAGATCCCAACAACCTCCATCCCACATATGTAATGACCACTTACAAATCACATCAAATGAAGTGGAAAAGGCAATATTACAACCAAAAGATGGCAAAGCTCCTGGACCTGACAATGCACATGCTGATCATAAAACTATTTAACACCAACGGTACTCAACTCCTAATAAAAATATTTAATGAACCAAGAACATGGCTGAAGTCACGCCGACGTTTATTGCTGTACCAAAGAAAACAAAATCCGTATCCTGCAGTGATTTGCCGACCATCAGCTTAATGAACCATCTTTTAAAGTTATTTCTAAAAATCATACATCAAAGAATATATAGACTGTGCGAAGAAAAATTCAGCCGTAGTACAAAGTTTAGTTTTCGGAATGCAGTGGGTACGAGAGAGGCTCTCTTTAGCATAAAAAGGCTATTTCAACGATGTAGAGATGTGAACTGCAATACATATGCATGCTTCATTGATTACCATAAAGCATTCAGGTTAATGAACAGAAAGAGTAAAAATTGGGACCATTCCTTAGAAATTAAATGTAGGATAGAGAAAGCCAAATCTACATTTCAAAAATGGCTAAGCTATTCAAATGTCATGATTTATTCACACCCATAAAAATCAGGTTACTACCATGTTATATCTTTCGTATACTATTGTACGGAGTTGAGTCGTGGACTTTCACAGACACTACCTGCAGGAACATTGAGGCTTTCGAAATGTGGCTTTATCGTCGAATCCTGAAGATATCTTATACCGGTCACGTTACTAATCAGGACGTTTTATTAAGAATGGAAAAAGAATATCAGCTGATAACCACAATAAAAACAGCCAAAATAGAATACCTTGGTCACATCATTAGCAACAACGAAATATATGAATTGCTGCAACTAATTTTACAGGAAAAAGTAGATGGAAAACGAGGCTCAGGAAGGCGAAGGATTTCCTGGCTGAAGAATCTATGTATGTGGTTCAACACAACAAATATTTTCAGACCAGCAGTGTGCAAAGTACAAATTGTCATGATAGTCGCCAATATCCGAAACGGGTAGACACTACAAGAAGATCTAAAAAACTGAATATAAATCTACTCTAGTGCTCCATCATCTTGATAATTTTGTTTATTCAGTGTTAAATATGGTTTTCAGACTTAAGTAATCACTTTGTTTTAAAAAATGGTCATACAAAAATTAACACAACGAATTTCAAATAAAGAAATCTATGCATAATAAATTAAAAAATAGAAAACTTGAGCTGGGTAAAAAAGAATTTATTATAACAATAATATAATTTAAATATTTATTGAAGCCTCATACACTATACAGCCATGTAGCCAATCATAAATTTAAGAATTCTTCACTGTCAGAATCTGAGCCACTCATATTACCAGTGTCTATTATGATTGGTTTAATGTTAGTGTCAACCATATTTTTTTCTCGGATATACCACTTTGTAATAATTTCATGAGTATGTTTCACACATTTTTCCCAAATTTCTGTGTTACATTGGTTTAGTGCCTCTTTCCACATATTTATAACAGCATTATCAGAATGTCCATCTCTACCAAGATTCTTATTGTAATATGACTTGCAGTTTGCCCAAATTAATTCAACAGCGTTGAATTCACAGTGATAAGGAGGTAGTCTCAACACTTCATGGCCGTGTTCTTTTAGTAGTTCATGCTAACAGATGTTTTGCCAATAAATGCAACTTCTTTATCCCTTAATTCATTACTTATACTTTGCAGAGTAACATGTTTCTCTAAAAAAAAAAGAACAGATAAGTACAGAATAAACCACACTGTTATAACTAGTTCAATGAAAAAGAAGTAATACTTTGATTTTATAAAACTATAAATTATTTCAAATTAAAAAACTCACAAGAAAATTGACTTAATATCCATTAATGTATTCAGCAGAAATTTTCTTAAACTACTCTCAACAATCTTTTTTACAACATACATTTATATAAAGTATTGATTAAAAAGTACCTTCTGGTTATCATGGTACATGATACCATTATCTTATGGTATATCAAATTCAGATTGAAGAAATTTTTAACTACTTACTTTGTTGGTACATGTCGTATACTGTATTACGCACTGCCATTTTTGATCCCTCAGACAGATCAGTTGTTTTGTTTTTCGGATGAGGTCTACTTTTGCCTGGCTTTGAAACAATGTGATTATTTTCTTTCCTTTTAATAATTGTACATACTGTTCGTCGTTATATTTTTAATGCAGCAGCTACTCTCTTAAATAAAGAATTGTTTAATGATTTTCATAAACGAACATACATTTCAATATGTTACCTGTTGAACAGACGAAAATGGCTCCAAAGGCCCTCCATTTACTTTTTCTAATTCGAAATACTCCAACACATTCAACACAAGTTGCTAAGCTTGAGAAGTTAAAGGCTTGCCAGGCATACTCTAAAAATAAAAACCTTTAAAAATATTTCATATTGTCCGTTGACGTAGTTTTAGCTATATTTAAATAATTAATGTCAATTTAGAGGTTAAAAAAATTTATTATTCGTTATTAGCTAATACATGAATTCTTACCTTAATAAATTGAACACGAAGGTAAGGGTTAGTCGTTATAACAACTGTTTGTTAAAAATATGTGTATTTAAAGTATGAAAAAGGATTGATTATTTAAATCAAACGAAAATAATTTATAAAAATATTACACTCTGTCAAAACAAAATTTCCAATTGTCATGTCAATTGTAAGTAGACGAATCAATCAGAGATCATTGTTCTATGGCTGTCTTTGTTCAATGCATGGTGTTGTGTATGGACAGGCGGTTTAAGTTAATAGTTTTAGTTTCTGTGAGTAGGAAAGAGACGTAACATAAAAAATAATTCGTGAATAATGTCATACTTGTGCAAAGATCCGGCGGACCGACTGTATATATATATATATATATATATATATATATATATATATATATATATATATATATATATATATAATATATATATATATATATATATATATATATATATATATATAATATATATATATATATATATATATATTTATATATATATATATATATATATATATATATATATATATATATATATATATATATATATATATATATAACCGGGAATGACCCAATACTAAGAAAGCAATAAAAAAACGGGTGCTTCTAAGTGAGTGTCTTTTATTAAAAGTCAAGCTTTCGCCACATAATTTTGGGCTTCATCGGAACTTGCTGTAATGGAAAAACATTGTTTACAATAACATAATTAAAGATGTTATTTTAATCTTACCTTAATGTCGACACTATCTCTTAGTGTATAATAAAATTGACATGGACATACATATATTTTTAAAAACAAACCCAGCGAGAGGAAAAGTGGCAAACAAGGCCTTTATTAAATATTTAAACTTATTTTATTATAACCATGTGGTCGGCATTTTTGACAAGAAATTGTTAATTAAGTCATGTGTTGTTTCAACTGTCACCTATCGAAACATGAGTACTGTATATTAAATTCAATTTAACCCAAAAGACAATTGTTAATAATTTTAAATAAAACATTTTAAAACTTAACTAATGTACAAACCATGTTTTTTCATTATATGTATATCTTTTATAATTCTATATTTTTCAATCAGACTATTTTGTCAAAATTTGAATTTTGAGAAAGAAAAAGTGTAAATGTCTAACCCTTCTTGGACATATTATGTTTATACCACTAACATCAATAATGTAAAAAGACAACAATAATATAATTGTGATATACTAACAACTAAACGGGTGTGTTATTCCCCTTGTGTGAGAACAAGATGAACTTTTAATTTATTTTATATCTATTAACATCATTGATACACTTGTGTCTTCGACAAAAGGTATATAATACATACATCTCACCGTGGTGTTGACTACTATACCCAAGACTAATTACAAACCAAATAATTTATTAAACATGATATGTTTATACAGAGGATTGACCTATATTTATTTAATTTTTAATTTAATTTTGTGTGACAATTAAAAAAGTCTAGTTTTGCTGACTGAATAATATTATTGTTCTATGCCAACAAAAAGAAGAAGTGATTAAGACAGGTGCTGTTTCGATAGGTGACAGTTGAAACAACACATGACTTAATTAACAATTTCTTGTCAAAAATGCCGGCCACATGGTTATAATAAAATAACTTTAAATATTTAATAAAGGCCTTGTTTGCCACTTTTCCTCTGGTTGGGTTTGTTTTTAAAAATATGTGTATGTTCATGTCAATTTTATTATACACTAAGAGATAGTGTGGACATTAAGGTAAGATTAAAATAACATCTTTAATTATGATATTGTAAAGAATGTTTTTCCATTACAACAAGTTCTGATGAAGCCCAAAATTATGTCGCGAAAGCTTGACTTTTAATAAAAGACACTCACTTAGAAACACCCGTTTTTTTATTGCTTCCTTAGTATTGGGTCGTTCCCGGTTATCTTCAACCGTCTGTGTTTACCAGTAACCCGTTACTGTCTTTGGACTTTCTTTATATATATATATATATATATATATATATATATATATATATATATATATATATATGCTGCACCGTAATTGGAAACGGTTGATAAAGCTGCACATGATGATGATGATATATATATATATATATATATATATATACATATATGAAAATTACTAATTTTTCGGAAAGAACCGCGTTAAAAATTTAGAACTCGACGTTTCGGCACCCATTTTGGAGCAATTATCAAGAGGGACATGGTTTTGCTCGGGGTCTCAATTTGCCTACTCTCCTCACTCGGAACGTACTAGTATCTTGTTCCAGAAATATGACAACCACCAAACGGCACTGAGCTCTCAATCTACCTACTCCTTAGTTTCGAGTGACGACCGCTCTTTATTATAACCTCCAATTATTTATTCACATTTGCGGACGTTGGATGCCAGGGACAAATTAGTAATGGTAGAGTTTTTCGCAATACAGTCCTATTTAAGAAATTGAATATAAACCAACTGCATTTACCTATTGCAAAACCCCTAATGCCTTTAATAGAATATATGCCATATGTTATAGTGGCCGATGATGCATTTGCTCTCAGTGCTAATATTATGGTGTTCAAGTAAGGGGCAGTGCTAAGAGAATACTCAACTACAGGTTATCAAGAGCCAGACGCATAGTGGAAAATGTCTTTGACATTATGTCGTCGGTATTTAGAGTTTTCTAAAAACCTATTCTGCTTGAACCAGAAAAGGCCTCATTAATTACTATGACCTGCGTCCTACATCATAATTACCTGAGAAAAAGTAAAGTATCCAGGGACATATTCGCCTCCAGGTTCTTTCGATTCTGATGAAAATGGAGGACTTATTCCAGGATTATGGCGTAAGGGTCAAGGTTAAATAAACTCCTTTTTACCCCTACAAAAGCAACCTCGAAAAGCATCTTTGAACGCAAAACAAGGTGGGGATAAATTTTCAGAATATTTCCAGTCCAACGATGGAAAAGTACCGTGGAAAGAAGATCAGTAAAAAGCGTTGAATTTTATACATAATAAACTTACTACATTTTTCGAAATAAATTATTAAAAAATAAAAACTTACCGCTGATTTTATTGTCCTCCCTGGAATATGAATTGAATGCAAAAATCTGTCAATCGGTTCATAGAAAGTCCAAGTCGGCGTGTAAATGTCATCTGATCCACTCCCACTTTTTTTGCATTGTGCCATTTTTTTTTGCATATTTTCTTTATATAGCGAATAATCCATCTTGTTTCTTTTTTAGTTCTTTCATTGGTGCTGCAAATGTATTTTGTAATCTTGTCCATGCCTCGTACACAATCTGTTTGTCCTTATGGCCCTCGTGTTTTGGATTCCATATTACTTCTTTCAATTGCAACGCTTCAATTAATTCTAGTGATTTTTCTGCGGCCCATGCCATTTTAGTGTAATTTTATTAAAACAAAACTGTGTAACGTACCGTTTCAAATACACGACTGATCGACTGATGAATAAATTCACCCTGTTAGCTAGATGTTCGTATTACAACAAACCTACACGAACCTTTACGAACCTTGTACGAACTGGCGAACCAAATGTTTTTGATCTGTGCAGATTTACCGACTGCTGACGGATCCTACGAACCTCGCGAACCGCGAACCGCGAGCCAATAGCAAACCGCCTTTGTCAGACGTCACGTGGATCGTGGTTCGTTAAGCCAGTTTCGCCGAACAACGCGCTGTGTAACTGCGCCTCAAGCAAGCAAGCAATTTGATTAAACCCAGCCTGTGAGAAATGTTCACCCCTAAGAGTTACGTTCGGGTATAACAATTAATTGGAGCGAGATGTGTTAACTCGAGTAAAAACAGGAGTCACCCCACCGCACTAAGCTGTGTGCGCACTGCTTTAGACCATACCTTTCCCCCCTATAGCATTCTGATGCGCGATAGGGGCACAACTATCAGCCAAATGCTCTTCATGTGGAGGTCCTGGGTAATAGAACCCCAACATGGTTTCCTAACTGAATGCAAAACTCAGGACAGCGTATTGTCGCTATAATCCTGTTATCTTAAAGTGGCTTATCCGCGAACTAAAATTGCTTACTTGGGCCTCAAGTCTCCGCTCTGAGCCAGGCTCAGTTCAGCGACTTGGTGCTCAAGGGGTCGGTCCTTACGTGCCCGGGTTTTGGGGTTTTTGTTAATTTTTTTGTTGGCTTGCGCCGGTTTTTGTTAGTATTTTCATAATTTTTTTGGTGACCGAGGCCGTTTTTGTGTTTTTTATAATTTTTTTGTAGGTGGCCCTGAAACAAAAAATCAGAATTAGTGTAAAATCTACACTATAATACTGAAAAATATATAAAATATAGAACAATATGACAATATGGAGTTTGGATAATATGGATCGCTTTGTATCTGGCGATAATCCATGAGTGTTTTTGAGCTACAAACTGCCTTTTTTGTGCATTGTTGTTATTTTTAAAGTATATTCTCTCTAGTGTTTTGTTTTTTCTCTGGTTAAATTTTCTCTCTGGTATTATTGTTTTGGTCTACGATTTGTTGTTTGGTTCTTTTGTGCTTCCATCTATGGAAAGCGTCATACCACATTATCTCTTGTAGTAGTAACTGCGCCTTTAATCTGTGTATCTGCTTTTATACCCTCAGTATGATACCCTCATTGATATCTTTATTATCAAAAAAGAAAAGTACGTCCAAAGCATAACGTGATTTGATCTAATTGTAATACTCATTATTGGAAGCAGTTAGTTGGCTATGAAAAATCAAACAAATTGACAGGACAGTTTTAGACTGTCAATATTGTTTACATTTCAAAAAATTGTTTTACTATTTTGCGCATGTTAGTTAGTTGACATGGAGCGTATTTCAATAAATCTGAGTGAACTATTACGTGTTTTTGGGAAAGCGAAATTGTTAAAGATTATTTAGGTTATATTTTCTTAGGTTTTTTTGTATTAAATGTGAATACAGTTTATGTAAGTAATGTTTTCTTTACTAAATGTTAATAAAAACTTGTTGCATGTAAAGTTCTGTATAATCTTTGATAATAAAGATATCGATATAATTTTTTCTACAAAAATCTTGAGAAAGAATAAATCCATCTTAAAAATATTAATGAGATGTAGCGTTAAGAGATTTCTAATAAATTCCACAGGGTGTTGTAAAAAACGATGAAAAAACACAACTTTATTTTAAATCCTGTATACGGATGAAACGTTAATATTCTTTAGACAACATTAATATGTTGATTTACTGGAAATAGACCTATATTATGAAAAAAACAAGATCAAAATCCAATCATTCGTTCAGAAGAAAAATAGTTTCAAACTTATGATACATTTAAAGTGGTACGTTAATTTTTTTTGACAGTAGTGTATATATATATATATATATATATATATATATATATATATATATATATATATATATATTGTTGTGATCTGCTTTATGATGTTTTATTATTAATTAACACTAATTTAATTAATCCAATTATTTAATTAATTAATTCACTAATTTATGCAGAGTCATACAAATCAATTACTATTAAAAACTTCTCAGGGTGCCTTTTTAATTTTACTTTAATCAGTTTACTTTATATATCTCTTCTAGTGGGTTCAGTATCTCCTAGTTGCTCATAATCGGGATAGAACAGGAAACGGAACTAACATTAAAACAACATAAATATGCACACAAATTATTATTTATTTTCAATAAGCAATACGATGAATATTAATAAATAACTTTTGTGGGCAATTATCTTTCCCAACAAACTCCTATACTCTAAATTTAATTTTAATTACAAACTATCTATTGATCTGTTTTATAATAATATCTACTAAAAAATTTACCATATAAAATATAATTTATTCACAAAAAAATAACTCTTTGAAACTTGGAATCTTAGTTCGTATGCTTATATTTGATTTTATCTTTAGAATATCTTAAAGTTTTCTTTCATTCAAATTATTTGACTGGCCTTTATTTTTTACACCAATGATGTCTCCTCTCGATTAAACCACAGTTCCTTCCTTGATTGATTATGTCCGGCTACCATCAAATCTTTCCCGTTCTCAGCATCGATCCAAACCGCATACCAGCAAACTACTCCTCCGAAAACACAAGCCCAAGCCTCTTTTGACCGGTACTCTTTATTCACAAATTCTCCTTTCTTTCTCAATTATATCTCGTGGACTATGCAGACTCAAAAGAGGTATTAATCTTCTCGATTTTGATCTGCTCTCAGCTTCCACCTTTTTCACTAACAAACGAAAACACTGGTACTCAGATTGACTACACGCAAACACATCTTCTCTTCTGGTCTGCCGGTAACATAATAATCTTTTCAATCTCCCCAGACAACCTTCTCCACTCTCTCATTCCCCATCATTCCTTTTTAACCAATCATAAGCATTCATCTTTCCCACTAATTTTCGATTTAGAAAATTTCCAACATAATATTTAAAACAAATAAACTACTTTCACTCAAATTACTTTTCAGAAACCATTAACAATTTTGCCTTTTTCAACAGAAATAAAATTCCAAATTCTTGTTATCTCATATCTAAATCTAATTCTTATTTACTTTCGAAAAATGCCCACCGCAAAATACAATTACAAGTTTATTCTTAAATCTATAATTATACGAGGTGTCATTGTCCTTTCACTATTCACTCAGTTTTCTCTTATTTTAACTATTACAAATAAGTACAGGGTTGTATTTTAACTTATATGCCCGCGGTATATAAAAATAATAAAAAAACTCTTTATTCTATTTCTGATTGATAAACTGATCCATAACAATATATATATATATATATATATATATATATATATATATATATATATATATATATATATAACCTTAAACTAAGAGATTAATAGTATTCCTGAAATAAATATTAAAATCACCAGGCTTACGGGTTGAACCGCGTCTATTGTCTCTGTGCCGAGCTTTCGACATCCTCTCTGATGTCTTATTCAGGGTTTTCTGGGTATCAATTTCCTGAGCCGCTAGACAGTATACAGTTTACTACTCACTGCACTACTATAGTGTTTCTTAATATTGTTCTGAAGCTATTTTCTTGTGGCATTTTAAATTAATTAATATTTAAATGGGAATAAGCCACAATTAAAGGTTAAAATACATTTATTGACGTTTCAATTTCCACTTCGGAAATCGTTCTCAAAATACAAACAGTAAATTAAACAAATTTTGTTTTTGTTACTTAGTGAAAAATTCTTCTAATAATTTAATTTTATCTGACTCATCTATATATAAAATTCGTTCTTGGAGGAGAAACATTTGTTAACAACTGTTTTATTAAAAAATGATTATCCTTTATCGTTTATAAATAAGGAATTTTCAACAATCGATCGAATAGAACAAAACAACTTAGAACGAGATCCTACAGCATATACAAGGAATAATACGAGGAAAATAACAATACCATACATAAAAGGATTATCGGAAAAGCTTAAAAGGATAGGAAATAAATTCAACATTTCAACAACATTCAAAAAATCAAACACGTTGAGATCTATTTTGTCCAAAACCAAACCTAACAATGAACAAGAAAGGACAAAGAATTGCATTTATAAAATACCTTGTGAATGCGATCAGTTTTATTTAGGTGAAACATCAAGGCCATTAAATGTTAGAATAAGTGAACATCAATCCTATATTAAAAATAGAGAATTTGATAGATCTCAAATATGTAAACATGTATGGGATAATGAACATAGGGTTCAATGGAATGATTCAAATATAGTCCTAAAAGAAACTGATGGTAAAAAGAGAAAAATCAAAGAAGCGGCTCTAATTATGCTAAATGAGACCAATTGCGTCGCGAATTCCTCGGCAGAATGTAGTAGGATCTGGTTACCCATATTGAAAGAGGAAGTTATTAAAAAGGAAAATACCAGTATTGGTAAGTCAGTAACATATAGAGAATACATCATTTATATTTTTTAAATAACAAACATATAAAATCGGAATTTGGTATTTATTGAAGGTAAACTAAATGCAAGATCAAATACTTACCATGTCGGGATAGTATTATGAGGTTTTTTCCTGGTTTTTCCCTCATAATTTACTATGGAATCACTAACGGGAGAATTTTACTGTCATCATGGCATGTATTTGTCTTTTTAAAGACGAATTACATGTTATGATTTTTTCTGACGGATATTCTCACGTTAAAGTTGGTTTCATGTAATCGAATGAACTATCTTATAAGTAAAGTCGTCCCAGGAACGCAACTCAACAATATTGGCAATATCATTTTAAAGTCGTCTACTTTAAAATGTATAATGTATGTCTGAATTGTCAATATAGATGAGTCAGATAAAATTAAATTATTAGAAGAATTTTTCACTAAGTAACAAAAACAAAATTTGTTTAATTTACTAATGTTTGTATTTTGAGAACGATTTCCGAAGTGGAAATTGAAACGTCAATAAATGTATTTTAACCTTTAATTGTGGCTTATTCCCATTTAAATATTAATTAACTATAGTGTTTGTTAATAAAAGGTTTATTTGTTTTTTTTTTATAGATACAAAACGTGCTTTGACACATGGTATATATCTATTAGTTATAAGAATTTGAACAATTCAATTGTTAATAACAAACTCCTGGCCGAAAGTTTAAATTATGATGTTGAAGATTCGGATTCAGCGGGGGTAAAATATATAAAAATAAGTTGTAAATTCTCATGGACCTCAATGGGTCACGAAACCACCCTTCGCCCCTAGACTAAATTTGGCGTTAAACAGACAAGGAAAAAGCCTTGTTAAATTTATTAACTATTTATAGAAAAAATAATTTTTAATTCATGTAACATGTTAAAATGAGAAATTATATTATGACAATTATAAAATATTCTTAACATATCTATTGTTGTTGCAATAAAAATGAATACTTATTTCTTACACAAAAACCTCAAACAAAGAACACACTGTTTCATTGTACAGAATGATTTTTAGATCACTCTACATCCCCCAACTAATTTTAATTACCCCAAACAACACACACATCCATAAAAATACGTAAAGATAATTTCACCATCATTTTCTGTAATGTTCGCAGCCAACAATCCGGCAATATGTGAGTAGGCTTTTGTTTTTCCCCGATACGATTTTCCCGATTTCCATACAATGTCCATTTTCGATATTCTTCTCTTTACCCCGCCGCGCCCTTCTTGACCAAACTACCACGCTTGGAGAGTTTTGTGATCTAGTACAGTTCGGCGTTATTTGGAGGGTTGCCCGAAACACAAAAGAAACTCTAAATAGTAGGAAAGTAGCATTTTATTACATTCTACAAAAAAAAAATGATTTATTGATACTCAACTTTATCAAGAAATGTCAAATTTTAAATAATAATAAGTCGTTAATGCGGTATATACAGTTAGATAATCAAAAATGAGTTTTTAAATGCAGCATTAAGCGTTTCGTTAAATAGGATATTAAGTGTTTTGTCGTATTTTGTCTGTTTCTCGTTAACTACTAAGCTTTTTTGATATAGACAACTAGATATATTACAAAAGTCGGTAAATATACTTGAAATGCAAATTTAAGACTATCTGAAATTAACTGTCAAATAAAAAATAATCCAAATTTCTGAATCTGAACACAAAACAGCTATGATAACATATGAATGGCTAAAATAGTTAAAATAAAAAGAATTCTTTCACGTCAACTGTTAGCTCCATACTGGAGAAAATAGCTTGAAAATAAATTAATTTGTTATGAATCTATCGAAAGAGATATTATTATTAATATTAGAAGATAGAGTAAAAAATCTAAAAAGATAAATCTTAATGTGTAAACCACAGCAAAAATGTCGATCGTTGAATTGAACAGGTATTACAATCAATGAAGATTCTTTCCTAAATTAATACATTCTAGCTAATTCAAGTCACTCTGAATAGGTTTGTTGAAATTACGACTTTGTTTTCACGTAAACTGATTCCTTATCACACCAATTACTCCTGTCGTCAGAGACGAAAATGCCACTGAACCTCTAAAAATCATACGAACAAGCTGAATTTTGAGGAGAATATTAATTTTAGACCCTAAAAAAAAAGCAAAAAAGTTTACCACTCCTACCCCCAGGCTTCCTTCTAAAACTCTCCTTGTAAGGAGAGGATAGAATTAACCGTTCTCTCACAAACAACGCTTAGAGCGACCGTCGATTTTAAATGTCAAATCAATGTTCAATAAAATTTGTGTCAGCTCAACGGTAAAAATTCGATATATTTTAATTCAAGCGCGATTTTGTCATTTTTTATAATTCTCATAAGATCTATACAATCTATCCCTTGCAAACCCATTTACGGCCAAAGGTGCGTAAACGCAACCTTTATTGTTAATTTTTTTTTGGCCCGAAAATAATTTTTTTAATGTTTTCTTTTTATTGAAGTAACATCTCAATAGATTGAGGTATATAGTATCATTTTTCTTTTGACAAAAATATTACTTTTTAAATATTTTAAGATTATTATAATTTTGCATAATTTAATGATTTATGCACATCTTCATACAAAAAATTTTTCCGATACTAATTATAACCTTAATTCATATTTTGTATTCTATAATTATAAAAATATGTTGAAATTTTTATTATTCTAAAAACTTATTCATTCATACTTTAAAAATAAGGTCTATAATTGCATGTTTATACGATGGATTCGTATACGCACCTTTGGCCGAAACCATATTATATTTTTTTTGTAGACTAAACAATCTAAAATTACGATCTCGTCAATAGTCAATACACTTCATTGCGTTAAATTTGGTTTTAAACTATGGTGTTTATGTTCTGATACTGGTTATTTATTCAAATTTAATCCATATGGCGGAAAAACTGAGAAAACATAATAGTTTTAGCTTAGGAACGGCAGTTGTTTTGAATTTACTTTCGATAGTTAAAAACCCACAGCAACATAAGGTTTTTTTCGACAACTTCTTTACGTCATATGCTCTTTTTGAACTATTGAAAGAAAAAGGATTCTTTGCAACAGGCAGAGTAAGGGAAAATTGCACTGCTATGTGTCCTCTAGAAGAAAACAAAATTATGAAAAAAAAAGGAAAGAGGTTCATATACATGTGCATTCGATCCCAATTTAGAAGTTTTGATGACAAGATGGAACGATAATTCAGTAGTGACTGTAATGACAAATACATGTGACGTTTTACTTCTTATGCAAACTAAACGTTATAACCGTAAAGAACACAAAGAAATTCTTATCCCTCAGCCTAATGTAATTCACCAATATAACCAATACATGGATGGAGTGGATCTGCATGATAATGGCATTGCCAATTACCGTATTAAAATAAGAGGAAAAAAGTGGTGGTGCCGTTGTTTACTAACATGATTGACAGTATGGTGGTCAATAGTTGGAAAATTTTTAAAATTGCGAATGATTCTAAAATTTCCCAACTGGAGTTTCGTTCGAGATTGGTTCTTAACTTACTAAAATATAGTGGACATGCAGAGAATAGTGAAGAATCCGCTACATCATTGTCAAACTCAGTATATGGACGTCCATCTAAATTTGCTTTACCAGATGAAACTAGATTCGACAATATTGGCCACATTATAAAAAGAGACGATAATAGTGCAAGAAGAAAATGTCGGATGTGCAAAAGTAATACTATTTATTTATGTAAAAAGTGTACAGTGCATCTACACCCCGAATGTTTCGAAAATTTTCATCTTAAAATTTAATTTACAGTTAAGATACAATATGTTCCTTTTTTAAAAATTGTATGCGTATTCGGCCAAAGGTGCGTATACGCACCCACCTGTTTTTCCTTTCATGAGAAAAAAAAATTCTTTTTGGTTGTAAATTAGTCTTAATTTATGTGTTTTTAATCCAATCTAATAAATCAATTGTCAAATTTCTCTTTGTTTATTGTCTCGGCCCTTAATGGGTTAACTGACCACTATAAGTTTCAATTACTATTATACCCAACCTTCAAAACCTATAGCATGAAATTATAGTTTTGAGTTTTGGCAACAAATGTGAGGCATCCGAATTATGCTTAAAAAACGCTGAATTTAAACTTTCACATAACAAATGATCTAAAACGTTGATAACTTTTTTTTTTCAATTACACTAGTACGTTTTTCAAACAAACCATACTTTTGCTGTAAACTACACCCAAAACCGTATTCTTGGATACATTTCCCGTGACGTACGATCGTTTGTAATGTAAAATATTCAATTCCGCGTTTTTTATTCATATTTCAAATGCCTCATATATGTCGCCATAAATCAAAATTAAAATTTCATGTCATAGCTTTTAGAGATTGATCTCTAGAAATGGAAATTTTATTACGATTGGTCAATGAAACTGATTAAGTTCTATTGATTTCACGGGAATCGTAAAAAATTGCAAAAATAGCGCCCCATTTATTTATTTAACGTCTTTATAAAAACTAAGTTTATTCTTGGCAAAATACAAAAATGCAAACGAAAGCTGCAATGTTTACCTTTAAAACGCTTCTTAATTTTTGTCTATAGGACAGTTGGATCAAAAGATATCGAATTTTTACGGTCTAGCTGATAAAATTTTTATTGATCATTGATTTTGCGCGCGTAAATGATATTTAAAATCGACGGTCGCTTCAAGCATTGTTTCTGAGAGAACTGTTCATACTATAGAAAAAGTGCTAATAAACATTTTTCTTTAAAATTATCTCAGATAAATTTTTTATTTGAAATATTTTATTATACAGCTTACAGATTATTGATAAATCGATTTTTTTGCGTTTTTATCCCCTACGAGGGGAGTTTTACGAGGAAGCACGAGGGTAAAATTTTTGCATCTTTTTTGGGATCCCAAAATCAATATTCTCGACAAAACTTAGCTTGTTCGTATGATTTTAAGGAGTCAACTCTCTGACGACTGGAATAAATAATTTAATTTAATAATTCTGGAATTTTAATTCTACATTTAATACTGTGATAACAAAATTAGTTGTAGACGAGGATTTTAGTTAAGTTTTTTCTGAATTATTAAAGTATAAACTTTTGCTCTAATTGAACTCAATCTATCACTTTGTTTTATTATGTTTCTGTATTTAAAATGATCAACAAATGATATAAAATTAGCTATATCTGCTGCACGTGTTTACCACTGAAATAATCTAGTCATAAATAGATCTATCTATCTATCTATTAGCCTTGAGACATCCAATAGTGGACATAGGCCTCCTCTTCGCTCCTTTATCTTTCTGTATCTAGAAGTATGTGCGAGGTCTCACCTCATCTGTGGTCTTCCTCGTTTAAGTTTGTATCTCCAGGATCTCCAATCTGTAATAATCTTTAGAAATATATTAGAAATATATAACGTTAATACGTATTTGGATGCAAATAAAAAAAAAGTAAATGACAGATAGATAATAACTAGGCCAGGATATTTTTATGAAAGGTCCACAATTACCTTAGGTAGCAGTTGATCATCTTGGCATTTGACTTGGTCATGTTAATTCATGAGAATTTTAATAGCATAGATAGATATATAATGCAATAGGCGCTGGCCGTAGATTAAGAATGAACTTTAAATTTAGGGGTTATAAACATCCCTAATTAATCTACTATTATGAGAATAACTTTGTTTGGCTCATATTCGTCACTTCCTGAAAAGACGAGGAAAACTGCTTTTCGAAATTGTATTTAGGTTGCATTACGTCTGGTACTATTTCCAACTTTCGATGATTTTTATTTTGATATACTCTTAAGATTTTATTTTGGTATCTTTTCGCCCTGCTTCCTGGCATATTATTTGCCTTCTATATGCTCCTCTTTTCGTCTTCTTCTCCTACCGCTTCGCTTCATCTTCTTCTCCAAGCATGTTTGTCTTTAAAGCTTATTATTTGTTCTATTGACATGATCTTATACTTCAGTTTCGACCTTTCCGTAACTAGATAATGTGATGCCTAGATATTTAAACACCATCACTTTTATCTGACCTTTCAGCTCCAATTTACATCTTAGTAAATTTACTGCTATAACCATATATTTTGTCTTTTTTTGGGAATTTTTGGGGAAATTTATCATCATCATCATTGGTGCTACAGCCCTATAAAAGATCCTCGACCTTCCCAAGTCTATTATGCCAGTCAGTTCTATCCATTTTGCTAGTTTGCCGCGCCTAATTTTCTACCATCCTCATCTACGCCATCCCTCCATCTGAGTTTTGGCCTACCCCTACTTCTACTTCCCACAGGTTGTGTCATTAGGATTCTTCTAGGAGCATTGTTCTGCTGTGATCTTGCCAGATGTCCTGCCCATCTTTATCATCATCTTTGGTGCTACAGCCCTATAAAAGAGCCTTGACTTTCCCAAGTTCTATCCAGTCAGTTCTATCCATTGCCAACTGTTGCCAGTTTGGTGCGCCTGCCCATCTTAGTCTTTCTATTTTTATAAGAGATACTACGTCTTTACTACCAAATATATGTTTATATCATTGATATATCTTGTAGTTGTACCTCTTTTTCCAAACACCATTTTCACAGATGCCACCGAATATTCTTCTAAGGATCCTTCGTTCAAACATAAGCAAGAGGTTTTCATCTGCCTTGGAAATGGTCCATGTCTCTGATCCATATGTCAACACTGGTTGTATAAGGGTTTTGTATATGGTTATTTTTGTTTTTTTGGTTTAAGTTTCTGCTTCTCATATGTCTACTTAGTCCAAAATAGCATTTCTTTGCTAGGATTATTCTTCGCTTGATTTCTTTCATCATGACGTTCTCCTTGGTGATCAGGGAGCCTAAGTATGTGAGTTTGTTAACCACTTCAAAGGTAGAGTTATCAACCGTAAATTGGTGGCCGATGTTTCTGGCTCTATTGTTGGGTGTTGATGCCATTATCTTAGTTTTCTCCTCATTTACTTGCAGGCCCATATTTTTTGAGGCATTTAACAAAGTGGTATACATTTCTTCTAGTTTGCTTGTTGTGCGGTCAACTAGGTCAACATCATCTGCATATGCCAAATTTGGGATGATTTATTTAAAATATTTCCTCTATTGTTTATTTGGGCATCCCTGACCGCTTTTTCCAGAGATATAATAAAAAGTGTCACTTTTAAAACTTTTCAAATGTCTGTGATTGTTCGTCCTGTATTTCGACTTTGCAAACAACTTTACGCATTCTAGCCTTAACCAATCTTATTAGTTTATTGGGGATGTGAACCTCATCCATGGCTTCATACAATTTATTTCTTAGGACACTATCATAGGCCGATTTAAAATCTACATCTAGATGGTATGTGTCGATATTCAATTCATTGGTTTTTTTCAGTATTTTGTAGTATCCAGTATTTTCTAGTAAGAAGCTCCTCTGAATATGCACTCAGGCAACCATATAAAATACTCCGGAAACTTTTGGGGAAAATACTTTTGGGGAAATTACCATGTTAAATTTTCTGGCGGTTATATTAAATTGGTACAGCATACGTTGTAAATCGTCTTCACTTTGAGAGAGTAGTATTGCGTCATCTGCATAGCAGATTATTTTAAGTTGATTTTCTCCCATTTGGTATCCTGTGTTAGTTCTTACTTTTTTATTATTTCATCCATAATTAGGTTGAACAATAGAGGACTCAGAGAACCTCCCTGTCTTATTCCATTGCCAGCTTTAATAGGTTCGGTTAGTTCGTTTTCTACTTTTACTTTTATTGTGTTGTTTTGATAGATATCTTCGATCGTTTTTATTATTAGTAGAGGTATTTCTCTTGCGTACAAGTGGATAACGTCCTTTAATTTGACCCGGTCAAATGCCCTCTTAAGGCATAAGGTTACTTAGTTAAAATGTCGCAGGGTTAAATGCCAAATAGGAAGATTACTTTATTAGAGATTTTTACAGTCTCATCGATATCTGACCTACTCGGGGCTGTTCAACTCAACTAGATCTGCTGTTATAAATATGTAACAGATAAATAAATATTAAATTTAACCAATTAATAAACAACCAACAAAACACAAAACTCAAAATAAGATGGGATCTAGTTTTCTGAACTTAACCTCAATATTAACTGATTGCGCCACCTTTAAATTAAACAAAATCTGTACAAGATCACGAAACTCAACTTACCGCTTATCCCCAGGAACCGAACGATTTTTCTCTTTTTCGTAATGTACATAACTCAGTAGCTAGTGGATGGTGCTTTTTTCATTTGGATTACTTTTCGTTTTCGACGAACTAAAGTGAACGAGGTGGTACAAACAAAAAGAAAAAAATTACGTGTTGTGTAACTCACCATTTTCTGTATTAAACACATAGGTTAGGTAAAAAGTTGATGTATCGCTTGGGCATTAATAACAGATAACCTGTTGTGCTTTGATTAATGGGGGTTTTTAGTTATTTATATATAAAGTTGTGTGCAAGGTTATTGGATGTAAAAACAAAAGCACATTTTTTTACAATCTTCTGCGTTTCCCAGATTTTAGGAGATTTCGTCATTATTTATACAAAACTGTTTACAAATTTGGGAATATTTCGCATTTAGTTAAATAAAAGCTGTCTAATAGAGAAGCTGTATTCAAAAACAGAAAATTTTCTAGTATTTCCAAAATTGTTTGTTTAATACAGGATTTAGTTAAAAAAACATTATTTTTCCGTAAAATCCGTAAAATACGGTTAAAAGTAATATTTGATAAATCTACTATTCAAAGTAATACACGATTCTATTACATAACGTATTTGTAATGCCAATAGCATAAACACCTAAAAAATTCCATATAAATCATGAAGAAAACCAATCAAGGATCCTTTACAAGTTAACCGATTAAAGCCAGTTAAATTACAGTATCAACAAAACTTTAACAATAGCACTTTTTTATTTAAATAATACAATATGATTAAGGATATTACGAAGGAAATAATCGCTATAAAAATAGATATATTTGGTGTATTCATTACATCCTGTTTATTTATTCTTAATTTACTCCAGTCGTAAGAGACGAAAATCCACTGAATCTCTAAAAATCATACAAACAAGCTGAATTTTGCCAAAAATGTCAATTGTAGGACACCAAAAAAGATGCAAAAAAGTTAACCACTTTTACTTCCGGGCTTTCCCATAAAACCCCCCTCGTAACTAAGGTAATTTTAAACATAAATGTTTATTAACATTTTTTGTGGAGGATGACCGTTGACCAATAAATTGGTCAACGGCAAAAGAATGCCGAAGACAAGGGAAAACCACTGCATTAAAGGATCAACAGAACATCCCTAGTCATTCATCATGGCAAATACGCAAAAAAGTCAAACCGTTACTGATCATGAAATCCGGAAACCAAGATCCGGCAGGGAAGAAAAGATCATGTAAAAGACAAGGCCTTCCAGCAAGCAAAAAAACCTCGTTTAGATAGTAAAGTTCCACGTCTAAGAATACACAAATGTTGACCAATAAGACTCGCAAGATGAAATATAAGAAGCTTGTACCAGCCAGGAAAATTAGACAATTTAATACAAGAAATGACCAGAATGGAAATAAATATACTGGGCATAAGTGACGTACAATGGTGGCCAGACACCGGCAAACTTATAAACAAAAACGGCATGATATATTATGCTGGAAACAACGATTTGACTCATCGCTATGGAGTCGCAATCTTGTTAGATACAGAAACTACTAAATCAGTTATAAGCTTCACTCCTTACTCAGAGAGAGTGATAATGGTTCAGCTAAAGACAAACATACAACAAGTTCTATATACAACAAAGTTAATTCAAGTATACGCACCAACAGCGAATAAGGATGAAGAGGACATATAATATTTTTACATGGAGTTAGACACAATTTTAAGATCTATTAAAGAAGAAGACATTACAATAGTAATGGGGATTTTAATGCTAAAGTCGGGGAAGGAAGAGTTGACAAATATGTTGGGGAATTTGGACTAGGTGACAGAAACGAAAGAGGAGATAGAATTGTGGATTTTTGTCAAAATGAACATTTTACAATAATGAACACAATGTTCCAACTACCCGACAGAAGATTATACACTTGAAAACAACAAGGACCACATAGTCAGAAAGCAAATAGACTTTATTAGTCAAAAATATATAAAAAAAACTCAATTAAAGCAGTAAAAGCATACCCCTGACTAGATATTAACTCACACCATAGCCCGCTGATAGCTAGAATGCACGTGAAATTCAAAAAGATTGTAATACCTAAAAACAAACCAACGTTTAATTATACAAAATTAAGAAAAAATACATCAAGAAGTGATTCAACAAGTCAACTAAAACCTAACAGAAGTAGGAGAAGAGACCTTAACATCAGAATATTCAATGAAAAGTGGAGCAATATTCAGAAGGCATTACTAAAGAAGGTAGAAGAAAATTTACACCCTGAAAAGACAAATAAAAAACAGAAGTGGATGACTTTAGAAATTCTAGCACTAATTGAAAATAAGAAAACAAGCAAAGGGAGAAATGAGAGAAAAAATCAAGAACTACAAAGTAGAATTAAAGTAGAGATAAAAAAGGCCAAGGAAAAGTGGTTAACAGGTCACTGCAGAGAAATAGAATAGTATGACAAAAAATACGACAGCTTTAATATGCATAAAAAATAAAAGACCAAATTCTTAAAAGCAAGCACACTATGGGATACTCAAAGATGATAATGGTAAACTCATTGCAGACATCAAAGCTTTTGATAGAGTACAACATCAGAAATTCGCAAAACTGTTAAAAGACAAGAATGTGGGTGGTCAAGATATACGGGTTATTGTCAATCTGTACTGTAATCAAAAAACAAAAGTTAAAATCGAAAATAGATTAGTAGATACAGAAACTATAGAAATCAAAAGAGGTCTTAGACAGGGTTGTATGCTGTCTCCATTGTTATTCAATCTGTACAGCGAAGCTATTTTTAAGGAAGCAATATCAGAGGAACAACAGGGTATATCAATAAACGGAAAAAATCTTGGACGATATAAGATTCTCAGATGACACCGCTGTTTTTGCAGACTGCACCGCTTAGTAAATAGAGTACATCAAATCAGTATAAAATATGGACTACAAATGAACGTTAAGAAAACCAAGTGCATGATTATTTACAAGCAACATACAGCTAGATATCGAAGGAAAACAAGTAGAAAAAGTGAATAACTACAAATATCTGAGAACCTGGGTAAATGAAAACAATGACCAAAGTAGAGAAATAAGCACACGCATTGAAATTGCAAGACAATCATTTATAATAATGAAAACAATGTTTGTTAATCGAGACCTTCCGCTGGAGCTGAGGATAAGAGCCTTAAGATGCTACGTGTTCTCGACTTTGTTGTATAAAATGGAAAGCTGGACACTAAAAGTGGATAATATAAAGAAGTTGGAATCATTTGAGATGTGGTGCTACAGAAGGATTTTGAAAATACCATGGACCCAACGAGTTACAAATGCAGAAGTGTTAAGAAGGCTACTAGAAAATTGCGAGGTCAAAGCACATCAAAACAAGAAAGCTGAAATATTTAGGCCACATTACCAAAGGTGCGAAATATGAGATAGGGCTCATAATGCAAGGTGTAATCAAGGGTAAAAGATCCATAGGAAGACGAAGAATTTCCTGGCTGAGAAACCTAAGAGAGTGGTATAGTTGCAGATCAGTAGATCTTTTCAGAGCAGCCGCTAGTAGGGTACGGATAGCTGTGATGGTAGCCAACCTCCGATAAGAGAAGGAACTACAAGAAGAAGAAGTGTAGAATGAACCATTCTCTCACAAATAACGCTTGAAGAAAACGGCGATTTTGAATGTGTTACGAGCGCGAAATCAATGTTCAATAAAATTTGTTTCAGCTCGACGATAAAAATTCGATATCTTTTTATTCAAGTGTCTTATCGACAAAAATCAAGATGCGTTTCAAAGGTAAAGACTAGCTTTCGTATGCATTTTTTGTAATTTGCTGCAAATAACTTAGTGTTTAAAAATGTGTTAAATAAATTACGTGGCGATATCTTTTTTATGATTGCCATGAGATTAATACAATTATATTGCTTTAATTGAACAACTACTACCAAGTTTCAATTACTAGAGCTTAATCTTCATAACCAATAGCATGGAATTTTAGTTTTGAGTTTGGCAACAAATGTGAGGAATGTAAAATATACTTAAAAAACGCTGAATTTAAACTTTCACATTACAAACAATATAAAACGTTTAAAACTGCTATTTTTTAATTACACTAGTACGTTTTTCGAAAGTATCTAACTTTTGCTACAAATTCTCCCAAAACCGTGTTCTTGGAGGCATTTCCTGTTATGTGCGATCATTTGTAATGTAAAAGTTTAAATTCTGCGTTTTTTAGTCATATTTCAAATTTCACAGTTTTGCTGCCATAACTCAAATTTTAAATTTTATGTTAAAGGTTTTGAAGATTGGTCTTTAAAAATGAAAATTTAACTACGGCCGGTCAATACAAGTGATACATTTTATTAATCTCACGAGAATCGTTAAAAATGGCAAAAATCGCGCAACGTTTATTTATTGAACTAACTTCCTTTGCGGCAAAATACAAAAATTGTATACGAAAGCTTCACTCTTTACCTTTAAAACACATTTTGATTTTTGTTCATAGGAAGATCTGATCAAAAAATATCAAATTTTTACCTTCGACTTGATACAAATTTTATTGATTTCACGCGCGTTTTTTAACATTGATTTCACGCGCGCAACTGAAATTCAAAACTGCCGGTTGCTTCAACCGTTGTTTCTAAGGAAACGGTTTATTCTACATAAAAAGTGCTAAGAAACATTTTAATTCAAAATAATCTTACCTACACTTTTTATTTGAAATAATTTTTTCTACGGCGTACCAATTCTTAGTAAATCAATTTATTTTGGTTTTTAACCCCCCTACGAGGGGGGTTTTGGAGGAAGCCCGGGAGTAAAAGTGGTAAACTTTTTGCATATTTTTTGGGGTCCCAAAATTTATATTCTCAGCAAAATTCAGCTTGTTCTTATAATTTTTAAGGGTCAAATCTCTGACGACTGGACTAATTCCAGCCAATAAAGTATTTTATCAATACGGTTTCCAAATTATTTGATTCTGACATATTACGTTATTCTAAATAATTAGTTGTACTATAGAAACAAGATAGTTGAGAAAATATATCACAATTTAACCAAATGCATGTATTGCAAAGTTACACAAAGTTATTTTATCTTGGGTACCACTTTGTTCACTATTTTTTGAAATAAATATACAACATTTACAAGTATAAAAGTATTTATTGCCTGAATATCGCTTTAATCCCCAATCCCTGCTTATTCTTTTGATTATTCATCCAGTTTATTAATAAGCATGATTTTTTCTTAAGTATAAAGGGTATACATAGATTGTATGAAAAGTTAAAATGTACTAGTAGATGTGTAATAAAGCTAGCAAGTTAAAAGTAAATTTATATTTATAGGTTTATCTACTAAGTAAATTAAATAATATACAGTGCGATTCACGTAAGCCATTAAGCGGAAAACACACCTAAGCGATCACGACGCGATGGCGTTCACGATGGAGACCGCAATTCGACTCGTCTGAAACAAACAAGTGAACCAGCAGCACATACCTACTGGTCGCGACCTGCTAGCGATCAAAGAAATTTGTGCAGCGTTCTGAGGGCAATCGCGGCGATATAATTAGTTTAGCATTCAGAACGCAGCAGTTGCAAATAAAAATGGATATCGAAAAACTTATTCACACAGATTACAAGAACATACGTATTAAAAATGAAATCGTTTTGTAGCATCAACTGGTTCCCTAAAATTTGTTTGTTGTTTAGTGATTTTTTGTCTAATAAAAATCTTTCAAAATTCGTTCTAAAATATATATCGAAACGATTCTTATCTCTCAGAAGTTCTGGGTACAATTTATAAAATTCTCCTTGTTGCTTGTTCCTCAGGTTAATGTTACGTACCCAAAAATCTCTTCTTTTTTTACAAAATAAACTGCATAGATATCTGAATTTGTAAACGGAAAAAATAGAATGCCTACAGATATCTTTTATTAAATTTTTGCAATGCTTCTTTTTCTTGTCAGTCGTACATTTTATAAACTATATTTTTAACTATATTTAAAATCGCATGTCGCTATCGGTTCGAATACAGAAACCTAGATCATCATGGTCATCGTAGACGCGAACGCGATCGTGGTTGCTTAGTCGTGTTCTTCGCTTTATTATGACATTATACTTAACTTTGAAAATTGTTCGTACCCATACAGGGTGCGCCAAACCTTTGGTCTTCTTTTGTTACAACTAAACAACGAAGTATATAAAAAACTGTTTATAACAAAACTGATGTATATCAAAGATGTCTAAAAATTAAAGTTATTTTCGATTATACAGGGTCAGTCGGAACAAAGCAATGAACCAAAGCTTTGTTTTCTTTAACAGCATGCCCTAAAGCATTTTTGAATATTTTTTAAAAATACGAAGTGTTTGTAAAACTTCTTTAGGTCTATAGTTAATAATTTTCGAAGTATTAACCTTTTATTTAGAAAAATGACAATATTTAAAGTGCTGTGGATTAGGTTTTCAAGGTAATAAAAATGTAAATAGCCTAGCAAACTATTTTTAGTGTAGTATCATTTTTAAATAATTTAATATCTTTAACATCTAGCTATACAATAAAAGGTGTAAAATGTTACAACCCTTCTTTTGGTGTGAGTTTGTACATACCTTTTTTTTGATGAGGGTGGAAATGTTCTAAACACCATACCATTGCTCAGCGTGTGGTGAATTCAGGGCAGAGGAAAACATCTCAGCCCATTTCCCCCTGTGTAGAGGAGGTCCTACAAACGGATGCCTTTCTGTTGCCCTGCCTACCAACTAAAACCACCCATTATTCGTCAAGACACCCCCGTACGTGTTCAGTTAGCGAACGAAACTTAGAGATGCCTTGCGCTGCCTGAATTGGTAACGAAGATTTGTTGCTGGTTCTTAGCTGGGAACGGTAAGGAACCAGAAGAAAAATGTATGTAAAATAGTGACATGGCCTTGCCCATGGTATTACCTAAGAGCGGTAAGGAACCAGGGGGAGAGTATATGGAATGTATAGGTATACAAGGTAACAATAAGGTATAAGAATACTAGGCATTAGGTAATACTAGGTTACAATAAGTAAGTATAATAAATAAGTGTATTACATACATATGTACATACACATACACACCTACGTACACACACATACATATTCATACATAATATACAATGATAACTAGTTTTAGATGGAGGTGAATTGCCCCAGATCACTCTCATCCTGTCTCAGTTTCTTTCTCTATCATGGACTTTCTCTTCATAATTTTTGTTACTTGGTCTATAAGAAATTCAAAGTTCTCTCTGCTTTCCATAGCGACACGTATCAAGTTGTCAGAGGATATCTCTCCTAGCTTTGTTCGCATTATATGTTATTCCGACGCAAACACCTTGCACCTAAAGATACAATGCTCCGCATCGTCTTCTACGTTACATATGACACAATTATCATCGCTGGTTTTTCGTATACGATACGTATAAGACCTGAAAGATCCATGTCCGGTCAGGAACTGCATAAAATAAAAATTTACTCGTTTGAACTTACATTTGTACCACTCTATCACATTGGGTATTAGTTTTTTGGTCCATTGTGCCTTGTCTATCTGTGCCTCCCATTCTGCTTGCCATTGACCTGAGTTATTTGGCCGTCTCAAGAGTTATAGAGCGTCTGCCGTTCTTTCGCTAGGAGGTGAATAGGGAGTGTGCCCGCTATTACCTGTAGGGCCATCGTTGAAGTAGTCCTGTACGCACTTGTAACTTTTAATAGAGGCTTTCGCTGGGATCAAGTTATCATGTCTCTGTACTTTTTCTTATTTAGTACGTCTGCCCAAATGGGGATTCCATATAGGAGGGTCGACTGTACCACTTGCAGGTACATTCTTCGTTTTTGGCTACATACCTACCATGTTTAGCTTTATAGAAATTAAAAAAAAATTATTATATACTCCAGCTAGTGGCAAATAATGAATAAAGTATGGCAGATGTATAAAATTTTAGTGCAATATATAACACTGGAGTGATTTCAGAACATACCGGCATATAATATATCGGCATACCTACGAACTTTAATTTGCTATTATCTCACATTAACCTTTTCTTGTTGTTTGAAACGTTCTTAACGCATTCCTTTCCTCAGGTAGCTTAGCTTCCTCCGTGGATGGGTTAGTTGTTGCTCTGGAATCCTCAGAGTCTTCTAACATTATTGCCACCAATTGGTCGCATTACACCTGTAGTGATCCTTTGCCAAGTTAACATGCTCCTTTTCTAACGTGGCTCCACCGGACTAAAGACGAGCAATAGTCATAAATACGGTTGTCTTTCATCTTATACACATATTTTATTTAATTTTTTTCCTTTGTTGCGAGCTATGCCGATACTTGCTAACAGTTAACTCCAAGCATCAGCGAGAAGCGCTACTACCTGACTTAACAATGGCAAGTGCGACATTGCCGAAACGTCGTCAAAATAATGGTTTTTATCAAAACCAAAATTATTCAACGCGGTGTCAAACCCGGAAAACTACAGAACTACAGAAAGCACATATAACTCCCGCAGAAATTTCGAGTGTAACATATAAATATATATATATACATATATATATATATAATACAATAAGAACTACGTAGTTGGTCTGCAAGGTCAACGCTGCCCACTTTTTTTTTGTTGTAGTCTTCCACGATGCTAGGACAAGGTAAGTTTATAGTCGAACCATATTTTTGTTTTCGGAAAATACGTTTTTTTTAACTTTTTTTTAACTTTTTTAACTTTAATGTGATATGAAGGAATAAAAATAATAATATATATATTTAGAAAAATTGTTTTTTAACTATTAGAACATTACTAAAAGAAACCAAAACAGTTCGATTCCAATCTACACTGTTAGCCTTGACTGACCACTGACATTAGATGTCAAAGTCCATATTCTTCTTTTTATACTAGCATGTCTATTATAATATATATCTACTACATTTTTTATTCATGAAATTTAGTTGCAATGTAAACTGTTCTGTTATCTATCCACACAAAATAACCAATGTTAGTATTAGAATACTTATAATCAATATCTTTACGTTGTAATTCATTTACTTTCACATTTCGAGGCAAAACTTTCTGTTCTTACGAATTTTACCACATTCTAATGTGTTTTCTAGTTTTAGTCTTTATTTAAGATTCAGATTATATTGTTTCAAGCTGCGTCCTTTTAAAACGATCATAGTTTCATTTATACCAAGTTTTATTGTACCCTAATAGTTTGTAATAAATGAACTCCTTACTTAGAGAATCTATTATCCACCAAAGTTTGAGTGCATCATCTTTATTGTTTTTTGGGAATTTAATGGTTAACGTTTATATGTTTTGCTATCATCTCAAAACGATTCTTTGATATGGTTTTCAAAACAAGAGGCATATGTTACTCTTCGAAAGTATTCCATTACATCTTCTAAGGGGAAAGCTATTGGAAAGTCTTTGATTTGTTTTCATTCGTTTTGTTCCGTTTAACTGCATTTGAATAATATTATGATATTTATATTTCTGTATAGTTTACATCAGCCGTAATTCATATTCTTTGCCGACAGATAAAGATAGGATATGTAGTCAATATTTTGCTATAGTTGATTAAGTTGTTTTAATAAAAAATAAATAAAAAAACAATGAATAGACCACAAAAATCACAAAAAATAGGATAATAATAAAGGACGCGAACAAATAGAATTGTCTATCACAAAAAGACACATATTAACAAAAATATTAAGCAACAAATACTTTTTATTGTTTTTTTATATTAAACACCTACTGTGTTTATACCATTGGAATCTGGTCAAAGCTGACCAATTATCAATTTTTATCTGTCTTAATTTACTAAAGGATGCATTCTAAGAGCTTACCCTATGGCGTCCTCTTATTTTATCAAACAGCTATGCACTAATACCTAACAAGCAAATTCACAACACAGCACTATGCTCTGCTTTTACAATAATTATACTTTACACTACCTCAAATGGTTTTGTTCGTTTGGGTCTTCTTTCTAACCCAGTATTATCGAGGAGCTGGATGGCCTCGATGTTTACGTGTTTATGGAGCCGTTGTTCGTGACTACCTGCCATCTTCTTGATAATTTTATTTACATCTTCCATCTCAAGGTCCTTGTGTAGGTCGACATTTCTGATGTACCAAGGAGCATCAACGATGTTCCTTAGTACTTTATTCTGGAATCTCTGGATGATCTGGATATTAGTTTTATTAGCACAGCCCCAGAGTTGGCAACCATACATCCATACTGGTCTCAGTATTTGCTTGTATATCAGTTGTTTATTATGTGTGGACAAAACTGAATTTCTTCCCATCACCCAATACATTTTCTTGTAACGGATACCTAGTTCCTCTTTTTTTTTATATGGGCTTTCCAGCGAAGCTTTGCATCAAGTGTAATACCCAAGTATTTTGCAGTAGATGCGTGCGGTATTTGGGCATCATTTATTCTAATTGGAATGTTTTGAATTTTTTTGTTTGCAATTGAATGCAACATGAATTGATTTAGACTCGTTTAGTTTGATTTTTCATTTTTTTGTCCAATTATGGATTTTATCTATTGACAACTGTAATTTTTCTGCTGCTTCTTTACTGGTATCACCTACTGCTAGAATGACAGTATCATCTGCAAAGGTCGCTATAGCATCATTTTCTAGTTCAGGTATGTCGCATGTGTATAACAGGTAGAGAACCAGACCTAATACACTTTCTTGAGGGACTTTCTCAATATTGTCTAGACATAAAGGATTTCAGTTTAAACAGTAAACCTTGATGCCATACTTTATCGAATGCCTTAGCTACGTCTAAAAATATTGTAGATCAGACTTTCTTTTCCTCTAACGATTTCTCAATTATGTTAGTAATTCTATGTACTTGATTAATAGTAGAGTATTTCTGAAGCCAAATTGGTGGTTTGGAATCAGTTTTTTTCTCTTTTATTTTCGGTTTTATTCTTTTTAGCAAGAGTTTCTCGAACAGCTTTGACATCACTGGTAAGAGTGATATTGGTCTGTAAGAAGAGACTTCTGTTAGTGATTTTCCTGGTTTTGGTATCAATATTACCTCAGCTATTTTCCAGAAATTCACAATATATCTTAATCTAAAAGCAGCATTAATTTGGTTGGTCAATTTTACTATGACTTTACGAGGCAGGTTTCTTAGTAATTCTCCTGTAATTAGGTCGTATCTTGGGGCTTTCTTCAGATTTATGTTTTCTTAAATTTCATCAGCTACTTCTTTGGGGGATGTTGGTCTGATTGTCACTTCTATCTGATTAGGCTCTATCCATAATTGATCATTAATTTGGTCTTCATGTGGTTTAAATGTATTTTTTTAAATATGTGGCAAATTTCTCTGCTTTTTGCTTATTGCCGGTATTGCTGGTATTTTTAGCCTTTTCGTTGCTTTCCATAGAGAGTATTCAGTGCTGCTATCATCCGTCAATTCTCTCAGGAAAGAACTCATTGATTCATTTTTTATATTTTGAATCTCTCTTTTAAGCTTTTAAGTTGCATTGTACAGATTCGTTTTATCTTGAGGAGCTCTGGTTTGTTGCCACCTCCTTCTTGGTTTTCTTTTCTCTTTAATTAGCTTTTTAGTTTCCTTCGAAGAGTTGTTTTCTTTTACTTCTGATACTTGAATGTGTGTTTTGAATGAGTGTTTTCCCATGCTGATTTTTGTATATTTTGAACAAACAACTCTATTTCCTCATCTAGCTATTCAGTGTTTTTAATTGTATAGATAATTCAATTTTTTCTTTAAGGGTTGATTTAAAACTTTCCCAGTCTGTTAATTTGTTGGTTAATATTGGATTACATTCCTTTCTAATAATTGTGTTCTTTTAATTGTAGTACTGAAAGATTATTAAATGTGAGATGTTATGATAAAAACGTTAAGTAGTTTTTTTAGAGTGTATAAATTATTTTGAAATCATCAGTCCCATTTCTCTTTGTTCTAAATTCTTGAATCACAAGTTCAAAACTATTTTCTAGTTAAGGAACCTACCCATTACTTCGAAGTTTAACAATTTGTTCTCGGAGTATGTTCTCAAGTCTGCGTCCCACAAAGAACAGATCAGACTATTCAACGTTCCACCGCCGCCATTTTTGTTCTTATTTCCTTGGGAAAACCTCTCGATACCGGAATATTTTCGAAATAATGAGGCAACTACTTGGGGATGCAATCTACGGACTAAGTTATTCGTTTTCTCGGAGAAAATGTGATTATAGTTTGGCAAAGATGTAATCAGAACGGATTTTTGTAGTTTACAAGTTTTATTTTATTTTTTACCTCTTTAAATTATCCGGAATATAGGGACGGTTTTATCAAGTCTAGACGCTATGTGGTAACTCTATTGTCGAACATTCACCCTTATCGACGAACCTAACAAATATACAAAGTTCAAACAAATTTAATAATTTTTCAGACTGTTAAAATAATACATAGTTCATCCTCTTCTTTTTTCGTTTTAATTTTAGGCAAATAGATTATTATCTTCAAACCTGTGTTCCTCTAAACAGGAGAACTATTCTTGAAAGAACGCCATACTTACCATAACGTCACCACATCCTTACGAAGAATAAAGGATAGAGGAGAAGAAGAGAAAGAAGTCATTTGATTGTGTAAAATTAAAGGACATTATCCACTTATTGTACGCAAGAGAGGTACCTATAAAAATAATTAAAACAATCGAAAATATCTACCAAAACAACACAATAAAAGTTAAAGTAGAAGAAGAACTAACCGACGCTATTGAAACTGGCAATGAAATAAGACAGAGAGATTCCCTGAGTCCTCTGTTGTTCAACCTGATTATGGATGAAATAATAAAAAAAGTAAGAACTAAAAAAAGGATACCAAATGCGATATTTAGGTCCTTTCATTATATAACCGAAGTATTGGACTTTTCTTATAACAACAACAACAACAATATCATGACAATAACATGAACAAACATGACATTTCGATAATATGCTATGTACATACATATACATCACATCTAAATGTACATCACATCTACAAGCAATACATAGTATATCCAAAATATATAGCAATATATATAATCTAAGCAAGTTTATTGCTAGGGTATTTGGATGGTTTCCTAGACGTTTATTAGAGCACTGCACTAAACTATCACTTCACTGATCGTAGATACTTCTAGATCACAAGAAATATCTTTGTTTGACATGAACGATGGAGCGTCTGTTATAGAGCGAGACACTTTGGATTGAAATTTTGCTGCTGTACCTCATAGCTGGATCCCATAGTTCCAGACTGGTTTGAGTATTGTATATCAATAGTTTGTTACGAATCAAAAATTTCGATGTTCATTTACCGACATCAACGAGATCAATACTAGGCTTACCACAATCATCAACCAAAATATATTGAGGTACTTTGGCAACATTACCAGACGAATGGAAAGCATGGAGAGGTTGGTGGTTGAAACCAAGGTAGATGGTAAAAGAATCCGAGGAAGATCGTCACTCCGATGGTCAGACCAAAAAAAGTGCGCTACTGGTTACTTTCTCTCTTTCTCTCTGAGGCAGCCCACCGCGCCCAGGAGAGAGAAGAATGGGTAGCAACCATTCGTCAAATACCATAACGTCACCACATCCTTACGAAGGATAAAGAATAAAGGAAAAGGAGAGGAAGAGGTCATTTGATTATGTAGAATAAAAGGACATCATTCACTTATTGTACGCAAGAGAGATACCTCTAGGAGTAATTAAAACGATCGAAAATATCTACCAAAACAACACAATAAAAGTAAAAGTAGACAAAGAACTAATCGACGCTATTGAAATTGGCAATGAGATAAGATAGAGATACCCTGAGTCCTCTATTGTTCAACCTGATTATGGATGAAATAATAAAAAAAGTAAGAACTAAAAAAGGATACCAAATGAGAGGCAAACAACTTAAAATAATCTGCTATACAGACTACGCAATACTACTCTTTCAGAGTGAAGACGATTTACAACGTATGCTGCACCAATGTAATAGATCTGCAAGAAAATTTAACATGTTAATTTTTTCAAAAAAGACAAAATGAATGGTTACAACAGCAAATTTACTAAGATGTACATTCGAGCTGGAAGGTCAGAGAATAGAACAAGTGATAGAGTTAAAATATCTAGGGTATCACATTATTTAGCTACCGAAAGCTTGAAACTTAAGTAGAAGATCAAGTAAAAAGAGCAAACAGAGCCGCAGGCTGCTTGAATGAAACAATATGGAGAAATAAAGATATCGGAAAAGAAATGAAAGGCAGAATTTACAAAACAGTCATCAAACCAATAATTCAAACAGCTGAAAACACTTAAGAAATTGATGGCAAAACATTATGGGACAGAGATAGAAGTATACATATACGCCGTAAATGCAAGGTGGAGAACATCAAGAACTGGGTAAAAAATAAATGAAAGAAAGAGTAGAATAGAACGATCATATAAGCCATATGACAACAAATAGAGTAGTAAAGACAAGAGACGGTTCCCCAATAGGAAGACGATCAGTAGGAAGATCGCAAAAACGATGGAACGACAAGTTACTGGAGACACATTGAAAAACAGACAGAGTCATGTCTACATAAAAAGAAAAAGAAGAAGAATATTTGTCCCAAGAACCAACTAACTTCAATATCCAACAATGTAATATTATAAATGGAAAATTTTATTTATTACAGGGCAACGTGAGGTTATAAAACGATGGACCGGAATAAAAAAGACTTGTAGAAGAAGAACAAAAAGCCATCTATCGAATCGCGCAACAGCCCGGTACGGGCCTTGACCTTCTTTGGTAAGTTCCTCCAAATATTTCGATCTACTGCTGTTCTTTGCTATGATCGTGTTCTTGGAATTTTTTTCACATTCTAATCTACTTCGTTCTCCCATCTTTTTTTTGTTCTTCCAACAACTCTTTTTCCTTGCATTCTACATCCTTTATTTTAATATATATCTAGGTCTTCTAAAAGGTTCATAAGTCGTTTTTATTATTTGGGATATTATGTAAAATTTTACCATGTTGTGTAGCAAAATGTTTTGTTAGGAAAAAAGGAATGATTGTTAAATTTAATGTGATATCCAAAGTTTAATTAATCTGTGTTATTCAGATGTTCTTTTATTTACAGACAAATACAAGCCAAAGACAATTTATAAATACTTTTGTTTTGTTTATCAATTTTGTCCTCAGTTTTTTTAAAAATGGTCTTAATGTTGTGTTTGGTTTTATAAGAGATGTTTAACTTACTCATTTTACTATAAAGTTTTCTTGATATTCTTTCTGAAATCGGTCCTAAATAAGATAGGGATTTAAAAATTAATGTAGTGTTGGGTTTGTTTTCCACATTTAAAGCTTGGTTTATTTTCTGTTTGGGTATTGGCCTTTTATTGACCTTATCTACAGTAGGGGAACACTGTTATTATTTGCTATTTGTTTAAAAATTGTGATTTTTTATCATGGTTTTCTTGAGACATAGGGATGTTAAGAAGTTTATGGGCATCACATTGAATAGCTGCCATCTTATGTTGAAAAGCATAATTCGATGATGGAGGTATCATATGAGCATATAGAGCTCTATCAGACATGCCAGCAAGAGCAACATACCAAATTGTTTAAAAAAAGACATGTGATCGCTATGTGTTTCCAGTATTGACTTACGGAGTCGGAACACTTTCCTTAACCCAAGCCACAGCAACCGAACTCAGGGTGGCCCCAAAAAGAATGGAACGATCGTTACTTAGACTGACTCTCAGAAACAGGGTTGGAAACGAGAAAGTAAGAAAAATGACGGGCCAAAAAATTACAGTATGCAGACCACGAGCAGAGAGAAGTAGTTGAGGTGGACCACCTACACGATGTACAGACGAAGTTAAAAGAATAGCTGAGAAATGAGCTGCAGGAAGCTGAAGACTGACAGAACTGAAAGAAATTAGGGGAGGTCTATATTTAACTTTAAACACAGAAAACTAGATAATGATGATATATTATATAGTATTAGTATTATAAAAATTTATCATGTCTATCTACAACAAAAATAAGAAAAAAATATGGAAGATGATTGGAAAATCCACAAAATAAGCATGGGTTCCAAAATATGATTTCTTGAATTTGGTTAACGTCTCATTTAACACAGTAAATCATGCTTTTTTTTTATTTTTTAAACTTTTATTAAAGATCAAACATTTTTCATCACATCACATCAAACTTCGATTAAGTCAGTATGCAGAATTTATCTTTCGCAATTTCCCAACCCCCTTTTCAATTTATTGCTCCCGATAATCGGTGATAGTAATTCGGCCAAGAGTTTAATTGCTTTATAATCTGGAATAAAACAGGATTGCATAAACTCGGGTAAAACTGGACAGACTAATTCCGATGAAAAATTGGCTAACTAGTAAGTAGTATTAATCTTGTGCTCTCGTTATCCATTTGTTTCTCGATGAATGCAATTGCAACTGTTATTTGAATACAAATACTTTATATGTAGCCTTTTGTATATTTAGTAAAAAATATATTGTGTAAAAATGATAAACAAATACAATAAGTAATAAATTAACTCTAGGTCTAAAATTGTAGTGCAGGTGACATGGTGTTGATTTTTAATGATGTCGTTTAACGCTGTAACCTTCACACATTCTTCTTCTTCATCACAGCTATTCGGACTTTTGAGACGGCTGCTCTGAAAAGTTCATTTGATGTACATCCGTACCACTCTCTCAGGTTGCGCAGCCATGACATTCTACGCCTCCCTATGCTTCTCTTTCTTTGGATCTTTCCCTGCATAATCAGTTGGATCAAGGTGTATTTCTCTCCACGTGTAATATGTCCGAGATATTCTAATTTTCTTGTTTTTATTGTATTTAAAATTTCCATTTCTTTGTTCATCCTTCCCAGAACATCTTTGTTAGTGACGTGTTCTATCCATGATATTTTCAGAATTCTTCTGTACACCCACAGCTCGAATGATTTCAGTTTTTTCATCAATATCGCATTCAAGGTTTAAGATTCCCTTCCATAAAATAAAGTCGAAAAAAGATAGTACCTCGCCAACCTAACTCCTAGTTCTAGTTTTAAATCCCTGGTTCATAGCACTCTTCTCATTTTGTTGAAATTTGCTCTAGCCTTTTCTATTCTTATTTTGATCTCCTGATTGTAATCATTTGTGGAGTTAATCATTGTTCCCTTCTTCTTCTGGTTCCTATCCGTTTCGGATGTTGGAAATCATATTGGCAATCATGACCTTGCTCGCTGCGGCTCGAAACAGCTCCGTTGAGGTTTTCTTAAACCATGTTCTTAAATTCCGCAGCCATGATATTCTCCTTCTACCGTTCATCCATGCATACCTATCATTGTTCCCAGGTATGCATATTTGTCTACTTGTTCGACGTTGGTTTCGTTTATTAGAAGATTCTCGTTATTTCTTTGAGTTTTCGATATTCTCATAAATTTCCTCTTCTTGGCATTCATTGTTAGACCATACTCTTTTCCATACTCTGCTATTCTGGTCACCAGTCTCTGAAGATCCTCAATGTTTTCTACTAAGATCACAGTGTCGTCCGTATAAATAATGTTGTTAATGGGAACTCCATTGACCTTTATTCCAGCTGTTTCACCCTCAAGAGCTTTTCTCAGGACCTCTTCGGAGTAGGCATTAAAAAGAATTGGCGACAATACGCATCCCTGTCTCACTCCACATCTAATTTCAATTTTTTCTGACAGCTGTTCGTTAACACGTACTTTCGCTCGCTTTTTATAGTATAAATTTGATATGATCCTGATGTCGTTGTAGTCAATCTTCTTTGATTTCAGGACGTTAATTAATTGTTTATGTCGTACTTTATCGAATGCTTGCAGTTTGTGATATATTCGGTTATGGATGACTTTAAGTAGTAACTTTAGCATATGAGACATTAAACTAATGGTGCGGTAATCGCTGCATTCTCTTGCGTTTTTCTTTTTAGGGAGACAAATAAAAATAGATGTTAACCACTTTTTGGGTAATACGCCTGAACTATAAATTTGGTTCAAGAGTATCACTAAAACATCAATTTTTAGGATTTTTTTTTCTCATCTAGAATTTTTAGGATTTCTATAGGAAGCATATCAGATCCAGGGCTTTTCCCACTCTTCATTGTTTTTAATGTGTGTAATATTTCTTCTTTTGTAATATATGGACCTATTTCTTCTGACGTAAGTTCTATGTTCACACATTAAATTCATTGAAATAAAGTTCTAAAAATTTATGTGTTTTTAACCGACTATGAACGTATCAGTGGGATTGGTATATGCAATTTTTGTATAAAAAGTGGGTTTGAAAATATTGCCCTTAAGTAACATTGTCCTTTAGTCGTATAATGAGAACGTTGCTCCAAAGCAACAGTAACAGTTTTTATTACTTAAATAATCTTTAACCTTGTTAATATTCAGCTCTATAAATGATTAACACTAAACAGTCTATATATAATTTTTTTTATAACGTACATTCAGTTATCTACGAGTATTAGTTATAAACATTCTAATAATAAGAGTCTTTTCGCTAAGGTTCGAAATAAAATTTGACTTATGAGAGATCAGTCCAATGACTTAACCTCTGGTATGGAACAAACATCTTCTTCTTCTTTGTGTACCGTGCTTTTTTTCAAGCGTTTATTCTCGTCGTATTAATAAGCCGATGAAATATTTCTCGGTCGGTAGCTAGATGAAACAATTCCTCGACAGTTCGACCTATCCATAGTCTACTGTTACACAGCCAGGACAGGTGTTTTCTTCCGACCCAGCGTTTTTCTTCGATTTTGCCCTAAATAATCAACCGGAATAAGCGATATTTAGGTCCTTTAATTATATAACCGAAGTATTGGACTTTTCTTATAACAACAACAACAACATCATGACAATAACATGAACAAACATGACATTCCAATAATATGCTATATACATACACTTCACATCTACAAGCAATACATAGTATATCCAAAATATATAGCAATATATAATCTAAGAGCAAGTTTATTGCTAGGGTATTTGGATGGTTTCGAAGACATTTTAAGTACCGAGCACTGCACTAAACTATCACTTCACTGATCGTAGATACTTCTAGATTACAATAAATGTCTTTGTTTGACACGAACGATGGAGCGCCTGTTATAGAGCGTAACACTTTGGATTGAAATCTTTCCATTATGGATAAGTCGAATTTTGCTACTCTACCCCATAGCTGGATTCCATAGTTCCAGACTGGTTTGAGTATTGTATTGTATAGTTTGTTACGAATAAACAACTTCGATATTCATCATTATTAGATTGTGCTGCTTAAAAGAATCTACAATACAATAACACTGTCCAAGTCAATTATTCGCCCAGTTGTTATATTATGGATGTGAAACATGGACTCTATATTATCGGAAAATAAATAAGCTGCTGGTATTTGAAAGGAAGATTCACCATCATCATTCTGGCTTTACAAACATGCGTGGTTCCGAGCCTCCTCAAAAATGTTTCTCCAGTCGTCCCTATCCATCGCCTTCCTCCGCCAAGCACGTATTCTCATATTTCTCATGTCTTCATCGATGTTATCAAGGAACCTTGTTATGGGTCTTCATCTTCTTCTCTGACAATTGGGTCTATAAATGAGCGTTTTTCTAGCTGGGTCATTTTGTTCCATCCGCATTAGACGTCAGACGTCCTATCTTAATATATTTTACAATATCTGGTTCCTGGTATATTCTATAAAGTTCGAAGTTGTATCGTCTTCTCCACACTCCATTGTCATTCATTGTTCCATAGATTCACCTTAGTACTTTTCTTCGAAACATCCTACCATGTTTTTATTACTTTTTGTTAGATTCCAGGACCAGAACCATATGTAGGACTGGACATATTATTGTCTTGTAGTTTGATTTTTGTATTTCTTGATATAACTGTGGATTTAAGGAGGAGATTAAGCCCAAAATAGCATCTGTTAATCATGCAAATTTTGCAGTTTATCTCTGTGGTAGTATTATTTTCAGTGTTAAGGAGCACTCCCAGATATACAAATTCGTTCACTGCTTCGATGACGTCGTTTTCTATAACAAGTGACTGTAAGATTTGAGGTTGCGTGCTTATTTTCATATACTTCGTTGTGTTTGTGTTTATTATTAAACCCATTTTTGTAACTGATTCTTTTAATGCTACATACGCCTCTAGTACACCGTTTCCTGTTCTTCCAACAATATTGATATCATCAGCATGGGCAAGGATTTGCACTGATTTATTATATATTGAACCAACGGTTGTGATTTGTGACATACGTATTACTTTTCAGAGCCAGATTGAACAGTATACAGGAAAGGGGGTCTCACTGGCTCAGCCCGGTATTTGTTTTAAAAGGGTCAGACATTTCCCTCTGAATTCGTACTCTACATTCAACTCTTTTAAGAGTTAGTTTTGTGAAATTTGTCAACTGATTTGGTATTTCTAGCTGTTTTATTGCTTTGAGGATTTCTCTTCTATTTACAGAGTCGTAGGCTGCTTTGTAGCCTGAAAGGAAGGTTTTTAGTGATATTTGGACGTCAAAGAGATGAATTGACAGGAAAGTGGAGAAGACGCCGCAATACTGAATTGGTGACTTTGTATGATACTAAAAACATCGTCAGGCATATAAAAGCTAACCAGATAAGATGGGCAGGTCATGTGGTTGGATCAGAAGAAGACAGAGTGCGGAAGACAGTGTTTTTTGAAGAACCAGATAGTAGAATATCAGTAGGTAGTCCCAGAAAAAGATGGAAGAATGATGTTAAAGCTGATTTATCTAGAATTAATATATACCAATGAGAAATGAAAGCGCAATATCATAGAAGATGAAAGGCTATAGTGTATGTGGCAAAGGCTCGCTCCAGTAAAGCTACTCAAAAGGACGAAGAACTTCGATGTTCTGACCAGTATTAAATAATGTTCACGAAATTTTAAGTTCAATTATTGGCGCTTTTTCCATATATGGGTTCTCCATGTCAAAGTTTTGTCCAACTGAATTCCAAGTTATTGAATGCCTTTAGCTTGTGGAATTGCATTCTTATTTATTTCTATGTCGTGATATTTTGCATCCCTATATGTCCCTAATATGCCTTTGAAGAGATTCGGTAGCTGTTGCGTGATGATTACCTGTGAATAACATAGCAGTATCGTCTGCGAATGTTGTAGTCGCTACATTTTAGTTTGTTGGTGTGTCGTACGTACATATCAAATATAATACAGGACCCATAACACTACTTTGAGGAACTCCAGATCGTATAGGATATATTTTTGATGTTTCTCATGTATACTTAATATGGTAGAGTCTTCCCTTTCTAAATATGATTTTAGTAAAGTAAACATCTGGAACGTTCATTTTTATTTTGAAGAGCAACCCTTTATGTCAGACTTTATCAAAAGCCCGACTGGCGTCAAGAAAGAGTGAAAAGCAGTATTTTTTTTATCTAAAGCTTTATTTACTATACTAGGACGGTTCGATAAATACTTAGCTTACAAAAGAAAAACGAAAACTTTGGAAAAGTGGAAAAATATGTTTTTTAAGGTTTGCAAAGCGGGCTTTCGTGACGGCAATGACCTCCTGTTTCCACTTAAACTTCTACTCAGCGACTCCTTTTTTCGAATTTGGAAACAAAAAGAAGTCACACGTAGCCAAATCTAGAGAATATGGTGGATGGCGCAAGAGTTAGTAGCCCAATTGAACTAATTTCGTCATGGCGACCGCGGAGGTATGAGATACACCCAGACTTACCAATCAAACAAAAAGCAGCTTAAATAAGTACAAACTATAAACAATCAAAAATCAAACCCATTACGTGGCAAACGGACTATTATCAAATGTCCTCCTCAAATCACTAACCGATCCAAACTAGCCGCACAAATTAATAGACGATTATATTAGGTGCATACACAAATCTCGGGCGGTCGCTGCGTTTTTGCTGAAGTCCGATGAACGCCTGAGAGGCGGTGGCGGACTTGAATGTGTTAAATAGCATCAAACACTTTGAAGTGGTCCCATGGTTAAGCTTGTTGTCCAGAATGAGCAAACGCGGCAATCATCGCGTCGACAGCTTTTCATGCCCCAAATTTCAAGCAAGATATGACGTACTTGGTCTTTTGAGATACCTACTGTCTCAGTTATCTGTCGTTACTTAAGTCGACGGTCTGCCAATATGAGATCGTGGACTTTTGTCACGTTATTCTCCATGGTAGATGAGTTCGGGGCACCTAGGTGTGGCCTATCAAAAACTGACGTGCGACCACGTTTAAACTCAATAAACCAGTTTTTGAGGGCTGCCATCAAAGTAAAGAGTCACCGTACACAACACCTAAACGCCCTTATACTCATTTCGCTGCGTAGATTTCTCTTGAGATAGTGGGCGATTGGGCGGTGAAGCTAAATACTTATCGGACTGCCTACGTATCAACGACTCTGTTTACTTGTTACATTATTGAATACTTCTGTATGAAACCAAAATGATGATCAGGAAAAAGATTATTATTAGTTATTATCTTAGTTAAGTCTTGTCGCAATTAGCCTCTCAAATAGTTTAGCAATTACCGTTAAGAGACTAATATGACTATAAGAGGTATGTTAGTGAGGCTAGACTTTCCTAAATAGCTTAATCTCCTTCACCACTGACAGAAGGTAGAAGTTGAAAAAGTTTTTCAAGATCTTTTCCATTTTTTTTTTACTTTTTTCCTGATATAATTAGCATAAAGATTTAAATGTTATAAACTTATTTTTGCAGATAGAAGATTTACGAGATATATCATAATAACATTCAGATAGGGGTATACCACAATAAATACATTGGTATACCACGGGTTGGTATGTTGTTATTAGAACAAAAGAAATAGCACATAGAATACTTTTTAAAATATTAGGTCCAAGTAATATGAATGGTAAACAAATCAATCAGAGAAAGGAAAAATATTGATTGATAATGCAATTCAATTTAAAAAGTAATCAAATGAACTAAAATATGTTTTTATATATCAGACAGTGTATAGTATCTATAATATGCTTTTTAGTTTTAGTTTGCGTATTTACATAAACATAAAAAAGTCCAAAAAACAAGTTTCCTATCATAAACTGTTAAAAAAAATTAGGATTTTCCAATTTTCCTGGACTATAACCAAATGACAAAAAATTAAATAAGGTGCACGAGGCGGATCTAACTAAGTGTCCTTTTAACCCTTTTTTCCTTTTTAAATGAAATTACTACCATAGCGGACAGGATTAACAAATTTTTTGAAGCTTCCGCATTCCGTGGCTTCCCGCCCCCGAAGACAAATGATTCTCTGACTTGAATAATTGCCTAGGCCGAAGGAATAAAGGTGGCCGCGAAAACAATGATCCTTCTTTTGTTACTGTCAAGGAAATCTGACTGCAATGGGTTGTTTCTTAATGGTCGAATAAGTCTTTACAGATTTTGAAGGATAAGATTAATGGAGCTTTTTGTGTTAGATTTGTTTTTAAGTATAGAAAAATGTTTTATCATCGACTAGATATCAATGAGTATATATAAATAATGAACTGAAATAAATTAAATAATCGTCAGTTAGGGCAAAGTACAGGATTGTTCAACATATGTATACTGAGTTATAACCGTAGAGTTATTTTAAATAACCTAGAGACGAAATCCCTATGATAATATTAAGACAGAATTGAAGCCTGTTAGAAAGCGCTGTTTTTTTGGCGGAAAAAATAAGGGGCTAATAAGTTGAAAATTAAACTTGACTGAATATAAAAAAATTTTAGTAGATCTCGATGATGTTAGCTTTTTTAAAAAAGAAAGTTTGTGGCTTTCTTTATCAAATTGAACTTGTAAGCAAACAAATCGATTGTTTTATGTCAAAACAATTACAAAAAAGATAGATGTCCTGCGGGTTTAATATTAGACTTAGGTCTAGACGAAATAGATGCCTTTTAAAAATGTTTGCTCTCTATTTCTAACACGACTGAAAGTTTTTATTTAATTAATTGGTGCGTATATACTTATATGCATAATTATATTAAAAAGCAATCACTAGGAAATCCATCCATCCTTTCTTTCATTTTTTACACACAATTCAATCCTGAATTCAAAAGTTAGCGATGACAAAAACTTTCATTGAACAGACAGACCACGGTAGCACTGTTTCAAAGAAAATAATTGTGTAAATAAATTTTAAGAAAAAGAAGGAAAAAAAGAATTGTTGATTGTTAAATTTGCATTTATATTTATATTTTCAGTGCTCTGTTTTCCCACTGTATATAGTGTAACCCTAAGGTATTCATGGCGTACCATCTTAATAAGCTCGATACAGTGCCAATTGAAGTCTATTTCAGTACATAAACAGAAAATATTAGAATTTATAGATGCGCAAACATCGCAAACTCAGATCATTGCCTAGTGATCTCAACATTGAGGGTTATAATTTCAAACACTAAAACTAGTAAAGAAAATAAAATGAATAGAAAAAAAAATGGAATGTGCGAAATCTAAGAGCTGCGACAATTGCAGAGCGGTACTCGGAAAATATCACCAACAGACTAAGGAATCAAAATGTAAAAGAAGAAGACCAGGCAGATACAAACTCCTACTGGACCAGAATAAAGGAAGACATTAAAGCAATAGCGAAAGATAAAATAGGAACAGAAATTAGTGCACGTAAAAATCATTGGTTTGACGATAGATGCAAAAAAAAGAGGCCTGTAGATATATGCTTACCCGAAGAACTAGAACAACTATAGAGATTTACCAGACAAAAAGAAGAGAAGAGAAGAAGATACACAAAAGAAAAAATTGAAACCACTTAAATAAGGTACTTAAATATATGGAAAACCTCAACAATGAGAAAGAATTTAGAGCATTATATAAGAAAGATAACATCAACAGAAAAGAATTCAAGTCAACCACAAAACAATACAGAAGTCAGAATGGCGACCTATTAACAACAAGGAAAGATGTATTGAAGAGATGGGAGGAATACCTTAACCAGGCACTTCATATAGAGGAAAAAGAAGAAAACCTGGAACACGAAAAAGATAAGGTAAGAGGAACAGGGAAGAGTAACAACCAACGATTCTTGAAGTTAAAGATGCAGTTAAAAAACTAATAACTTCCCAGCCGAACTACACTTCTCAACAATTGAAGTGGATATTATGAAAATGTGTATTTTATTTTTTGTTCATAAGGCCAAATAAAAAAATGGAGTGATATAAATAAAGATTTATTTTTACTTCGTATTTTTATACAGATGAACCGAAAGAAAGAAATTCTTTAAGAAAAAAAAAATAGAAAATAAACAAAGATTGTAAAATTAACAACCTAAAATTTCTATTCCTGTTCAATTTCTAATATCCCGAAAAGAAAAATTAATAGTGTGTGGGTCCACCTCTGTGTCGCCTTAGTACTCTAACTCTATTTGGAAGACCTCTTATTAAATTATTCATGAACTGCTGCGGTATACGTTCCCAAATCGCGCGTAATGTATTGGCCAACTGATCTAAGGTTTGGGGCGGTTGAAGGAGCCTGTTTTGTTGCCTAGACATTTCGGCCCAAACATGTTCAATGCAATTCATATCAGGTGAACACGGTGGCCACTCCATTCTTGTACTGCCATGAGCTTCTAGACACTCGTTGACAATTCTCGCACAGTGAGGGAGAGCATTATCATCAATCAGAACAAATTGTTCGCCTATTGCACCAAAAAATGGAACAACTATTGATACTATGACTCTGTCTCGATATCGTGTAGCAGTCATTGTCTCATTAATTAAGACGACTAAGTCCGTGCGACCGTCAAAACATATGCCTCCCCACACGCAAACGGATCCACCTCCAAAAAGAGTGGTTGGGACTCTCAGATTTTCATTGTAACGCTGTCCTCTTTCTCTCCACACCAATATTTGGCCATCATTCGTATACAAACGAAATCTGGACTCGTCAGTAAAGAGACAATTCCTCCAATTTTCAAAATTCCACTGACAGTGTTCCATAGCCCAGCGATATCTGCATGCACGCTGCTCCCTAGTTAGTCTTGGATGGGTAGCGCGCCGTATAGCCCTTAAATTGGATGCATGTAACGGTCTTCTGACAGTTTGACTGGAAATCGCTCGTCCAGTAGCATGCCTGAAGATACTGTTAATTCTGGAAGCCGTGAATGTTGGGTTTCTTCTTGCCGTCAGAACTACAAAACGGTCTTGCCGACGAGTTGTAGATCGTTCTCTTCCTTCTCCATGCCTGTATGTTGCAGATCCAGTTGCTACATACCGATTCTATGCACGACTTATCACACTTTGCGACACATTTAGCCTCATAGCAACCTCTTGTTGAGTTATGTCCTGTTGGATCCAACGAAGTAATTGCTGGAGTTGCACTAGTTCTAAACGTCTTTGCGACATAATGTTTTTTTGATAAATAGATTTCTTGACTTATTGACAACTGGTAAAGCCAATACAAGCACTTTTATACGAATGATATATTCATGTTTGGAACAACGTGTCTCTATTTCTACGAGATAAAGGCCGATAAGAATAGGGAGAAAAAAAACCACATGCAAAAAATATTGGCAATAAAGATAGCATATAGAGTATAGTTCAGGAAATTATTTTAAAAATAGTTTTATATGTTAATTTTAGAAATTTTAAAATTATCCACTTCAATTGTTGAGTAGTGTATATAAAGAAGGTGACCACGATACCATAATGGAATAACAGAAACTTATAAAAAAAATATGGACACAGAAATCCCTTCCCAATGATTGGAATATTTTCCACCATACACAAAAAAAGAAGATATATTTGAATGCTCTGACCACAGATGAATTACGCTTCTAAATACAGCGTACAAAACATTTTCCATAGTACTATGTCACCGTATGGAGCCATATGCAGGACGGATAGTAGGAAAATACCAGGCTGGTTTCAGAAGTGGTAAATCGACTATTCATCAGATAGCAACCCTAAAAAAAAATTTAAGAAAAAACACTGGAATATGGCATTGATACTCATCGTATTTATAAACTACAAAACAGCCTAGGACTTTGTAAATGGAAGAGAAATGTTTAAAGCAATGAAAGAGCTAGGAATACCAAATAAGTTTGTAAATTTAACAAAACTGACTCTTCAAAAAGTTGAACGTAGAGTACGAATTCAGGGGTAACTGTCTGAAACTTTTAAGATAATCGGGCTGCGCCAGGGAGACCCTCTCTCCTGTATACTGTTCAATCCGGCTCTAAAAAAGTTATACGTATGTCACAAATCACAACCATTGGTTCAATATATAATAAATCTGTTCAAATCCTTGCCTATGCTGATGATATCAATATTGTTGGGAGAACGAAAAACGTTGAACGAGAGGTGTATGTAGCATTAAAAGAATCAGCTGCAAAAATAGGTTTATTAATAAACACCAACAAAACGAAGTATATGAAAACAAGCACGCAACCACAAATCCCACGATCACTTGTTATAGAAAACGACGTCATTGAAGCAGTGTTTGTATGGTCAACAAATGCTATTTTGGGTTTAATCTCCTTAAATTCACAATTATATCGAGAAATGCACAAATAAAACTCTATAAAACAATAATACGCCTAACATATGATTCAGAGAGCTGGACGCTAACAAAAAGTAATCAAAACATGTTAAGACGTTTCGAAAGAAAAGTATTAAGGCAAATCTATGGAGCAGTGAATGACAAGGGAGTTTGGAGAAGACGATAAAACTTCGACTGTATAGAATATACCAGGAACCAGATATGGTAAGACATAAAATAGAACGTCTGAGGTAAATAGGACATGTAATGTGGATGGAACAAAATGACCCAGCTAGAAATCGCCCGAGAAGAAGAGGAAGACTCAGAACAAGGTTGCTTGATAACATCGATTAAGACATGACAAATATGGGAATACGTGCTTGGCGGGGGAAGGCGATAGATAGGGGTGACTGGAGAAAAATTCGTGAGGAAGAGAAATGTGAAAGTTGATTTGTTAATTTAAAAATTTTTAAGTAAAATTATATTTACCAATGTTTAAATTGTTTCTAGTAATACGTATTGGTAAAAAGGTCTTCAATATTATAACATCGTAAAATATTAACGCTTTTATATCATTTCAACAATAACTTTGTATAAATGTTCAAACAAAAACACTAGGGTGATAATTCGACCTAAAACACCTAGTACCACCTGGTACTAGGTGTTTTAAAATTGACTTGGTATTAGGAATGTTAAATTCTCAAAACGCCATCGACCGGTGTCTTGACATTTTCGTTGCTCATTTCGCAACTCCTGTAGATTTTGCAATTTATTGATATTATGCTTTGATTTTTTCTTGCTTTTTTCTTCCTTCTCTATATTAAGTATCTAACTAATTAACTAATCTAATTAAAATATTTCACCCATCGAGTTAATACAGCTTTCCTAATCATTAACAGCCTCTGGATTCTGCATTAGGCCGTTGTGACATTCATCGTTCGAATACAAGTGTGTAAAATATTCCTAGGTTCAAGTGAGGCGGTACCTAATCTAAAAGTAGTTTGTGAGGTTTTAAGGATATACGTCAAGAACGGTGAAATATGTTATATAGCATACGTCTAATCAGTGGGCCTTTGTGTATTACTGAATATTGGAACATATTTTATGACTTATTGACATCTAAGATTAGGTATACAATCAAAAGCATGTGTGCCTAGCTTACACCATTTTTATGGCGAACCTTTTTGGGTCAATCTCTCTTCGACGTATTGGCTGCATTACTGATACGCTAATTTATGATACACTTTCCCTACAATAGATCTCATTTTTCCGAAAGGTACATCGTGAAGAAGATTAGTAGGCGATTGATTGATAAGCTATAAATGCAGATTATGCCAGCGAGCTGCCGTTACGGCACAGCGTTATTTATAGCTTTTTCTGCGTATTACATTTCACGCCTGTTTTTGAAAACAATTACGTTTGATATCGGTTGGCTGGAGTTTTTATAGATGGATAAAAACAAGGCTGTAACAACGATTTTTCAATTTTATGTTACGCTCACTCGAAAACAGACACTTTTTAATGTTCGTTTTGCGAAAGTTTTTTCCGGTTTAGCAAACATTAAAGTGTTGTTTTTCAACGTCAAATGGTTTTGTCTACTCAACGGCCCGTAAATTTTAATAAGCTGTGTTAGAATAAATAACTTCTAATCAAGTGTCCTGTCTATTTATTTTATTGATACGCACAATACCTAGAGCATTTTTATAAAATACTATCATGAGAATAACCAACTAAAATTATTTTAAACAAAACTCAAACTATATACAAACTACTCTCAAGGATTTAATAAACAATATTTCTACATTAACTTCTGCTTTGTCCTTTATCTTTCCAGTCCCCCACCTTCACGTGTTTAACCCGGTGTCACCCAGGTGAAAAATGTGTGTATAATAACCCAAGTGGGGTATTATTACCCCATTTAAAATTGACTGGAAAAACTCAACAAACATTTCGAACACGAATTTATTTTTTTAAATATCTTAGATGACTATCTAAGTTTTTATAAATAACAGCAGTTTTTACCACTAGATTAAATTTTACCGCCTATTAGGTAAAATTTACAAAATAATAAAATTTCTACAAATAAAAAACACTAGATACATAAAAAATTCAAAAACAAAAGATAATGATTCAAAACTAGAGATTTTTCAAAAAAGTTTTTTTAAAAGGTTCAAATAAAAATATAAAAAAACAGGACATTGGATATCCAAGCTTGAAAAAAGTTAGTGAGTCCCGGAACTGGATACATTCGTCTCAAATGCGATGAAGGTGATCTAAACAATAAAAATTTTGGCGTTGATCGCACGTTTGTTTAGTTTTCCGGTCAGATTTTCTGGAACACTTTTGACACCGTCCACGTCCCGTATGTTGCTTTTTGCAATTAAATTACACCGGATGATACAATGGATATTTCAGAAAGCCATAAATGGAGAACAGCTCCCAAAGAAATGAACGGAGGCATATATGACATCTATATTTAAGAAAGGAGATAGAAAACGATGCGAAAACTACAGAGGAATAAGCGTAATATCATCAATAGGAAGATTATATGGGAAGATACTGCGACAAAAGATAAAGCAAGTGATAAAAGGCAAAATCGGGAAGGATCAAACAGGCTTCACGGCAGGAATATCATGCATAAACCACATATATGCACTGGAACAACTGTTGGAAAAGAAAAAAGCAAAAAATTGAGATATACATTTGGCATTTGTGTACCTGAGAGTACCGTATGACTCTGTATCAAGGTCAGAACTATGGGAAGCAATATACAAATTACAAATACAGACGGAACTCATAGAAGCTACAAAAGCTCTGTATAAAGAAAATTAAGTGTCCATTAAAATGGGTACAAGAATCATAGAAGACTTCACCACAACAAAAGGACTTCTGCAGGGTTGTTCCACATCTCCAACCCTATTTAAAATATACTTAGAGAAAGCCTTGACTACATGGAAAAGAAAATGCGAAGGCATGGGAGTACCGCTACGGAACGAATACCTATACAGATTGAACCAATTTAAAACGGAACATACAATTTAATATATGTCTGTTTGAACTGCATTTGAAATAGTGGACCAATATAAAACTTGGACAAAAATAAATACATACCCGGTGATAGACATTGTATAAAATATCGTTCAACTATCTGTCTCCTTTAAAGGAAGAGGAGCTTGCCTAATAGTCGGAGAGATAGAGCCGAAATTTTGAACTGATCAGTAATATGACATTTCTCTATTGGAATATATTCATTGTAACTGGGTTAAGACTTTGCCTTACAGGCGGACGTCCCTCGTGGTACAGGGGGTGGCTATACAGGGATTCAGTTGAAATTTTTTTCGGAAAAATTAACGATCGATAATATGGCTGAAAATTTGCCCAGAGTAAGATCTTGGTATAACTAGACGAAATCCCAAAGGGCGGTCGCGAGAGTGGATACATAAGGGGTGGCGGACAGGGGTGAAGTTGCAATTTTTTGGGGAAAAATTAACGATAAGTAATATGTCCGCCATTTTCATGGCTTATTATTTAGCCCCTAAAAACTCTAAATCCAAAAGGGCGGACAGCTGGATTGGTACAGAGAGCCACAAAACGGGGTCAAATGTACCACTTGCCTGCGCATTTTAGGTCTCGGTAACAATTTTCAAACTGATTTTATTATGATATTTTTATACCGATTGATTTGAAAATTTGTATGCTCACTTCTGTTACTATTCTGAAAAGCGTCAAGTAGAGTTTTCCTCAAAATTTTCCAAAAAAATTTCCGTAAATGAAAATTTTCGTAATTTTTTGAGGTAAAATCTAATTTGTAGAATCCTTTCAATTTTCTGTAAGTTATACCATGATTTTTTTCCAAAAATTTTCAAACAATTTTTCCGATAAGAAAAAAAAATTTAGAAAAACTTCGTCATTTTTCTCACTCTCATTGATGTTATCACATTCATCATCTTCGTCACTTTCACTTTCAATAATATCACATTCATTATCTGCTTTATTTTCAATCACTACTTCTCGAACTGATTCTGGCATCTGAGGTCCACTAAACCATTTGAATTTATATGTTTCATCTTCAAACTCCCAACCATGTTCTTCAACAGTCAATTCTGTTGGTACTTTTTTATGAGCATTTGTCCAAATATTTGAAATATAATGAGCTCGCAGTAGATGTTGGTGTAATTCATCTTGACATGGTGGTAAGCTTGAAGCATCGAAATTTTTTAGTTTTTTTTTTAAGGCTCGTTCACATCATGCAACTTATACTGCCGGTTAAATAGTAAAAATCTGACATCGTTTACTTTTCTTTTTGGAATTGTTCTCGTCAGTCCTGTTCCATATAAGTGACTAAGGTTTCAAAAACTTCATTACAATCGAAGTCAGTTTCACCAAGTTGAATAAAAGCATCTTGATACTTATTACATTTAGCGCATGCGTCTAGAATTACTGATCTAAATGAACGCGCATCATTATTATTTTAATATTTTAAAATAATAATGATGCAAAATTAATGTCCAAACAGCATTTGTAAAATTATAATTAACTAATGAAAAAAAATTCAATCAATTTGAAACTTAAAAAAAATATTGAAAATATCACAAATTAAATTTCAAAACTTAAAAAATTGATAATTCCACTATTAAATTGATTTTTATTAATAATTATTTGTAAAATGTTAAAGGAATTCTACAAATTGAATTTTACCTATTGATAAATAGAAATAATATATTTTGTATTTGATTATTAATGTAATAATAAATCAAATTTTTCTTATATCTGAACAATCATTATTTATGCAATATAAATTTAAAAACCTTTTTATTGTAATAAAAAATAAGTAAAATTACTATTTGTTATACCAAAAATATTTAATAGTTAACATTATAAATTCGGCTCTATCTCTTGGACTATAAGGAAGCGATAAGTGGTTTGACAGCATAATAACTGCTTGTTTAGTTAGTTTTTTCAGTGATTCTAGGCAACCTATTTGGGTGGAGTTTTGACTTGTTCTTGAATGAGTTCCGAATCCAGTAGCCCGCTGAAGTATTGGATTTTTATAATATAATTATTTGAAAACCTTTTGTTGGCCAACCACCTAGAGCGGAGTTGAGCCGAAATACATTGATTTCGTATGTTCCGTTTTAAATTCGTTCAATCTGTATACGCTAAGCTTTGTAGACGATCAAGTAGTGATTGCACAAGACCAAGACGACCTCAGCTACATAATGAAGAAACTACAAAAAGAATATACCAAGGCTGGCCTAGATATTAACCTCACGCAAACAGACTACCTATCTACAAGTGAAGAAGACATAGAAGATCTACAGATTGATGATAACGTAACAATCAAAGAAAAGGACAAATTTAAATACTTGGGGTTTCTAATCGCGAAAAAGGCAACAACAGAGGAAAAAATTAAGCAAATATTAGGACAAACAAGAACAGCAATCCGACAACTTAACTCAGTATAGTGGGATATACACCTAAATATGAAGACAAAAACACAGATTTATAAAACATTAGTGCGAAGTATTATAACATATGGGGCTGAAAATTGGAGTATAATCAAGAAAAACAGCAGTAAGATAGTAGCAACAGAGATGGAATGCCTGCGAAGATGCTGCAGCAACATCAATAGAAACAGACATACTAACATATAAAGAACAAAAAAGACTAAAGTGGTATGGACATGTAAGAAGAACTCCCGACAGCAGATGGATAAAGAGAATAACCGAATGAAGCCTTATAGGAAGGAGGAAAAGAGGACGACCCCAAAAATCCTGGAGGAACGAAGTAGACGACGCCATGAATTAGAGAGGCCTAAACGATAAAGAATGGGATAACAGAGAGAGATGGAAACGGTTGAGCGGGGGAAGGCAGTGAATACTGTAGAATCCCTGAATAAATATATAAATGTTTTCTAAGTCGCGGATTACTTTTTCGTTCTTCCATAATTGGCGTAACTAATGCTAATCCCAAATCTTCCAGAAATATACGACGTTTCTTTGAATAGTCACTAGTGTTTGTTCTGTAAATTACCTGGCTATTGATTCCAGCTGTGTCCATTAATGAAAAAAATATTCTTAGTGGCCACTTTCTACAATTACGAGCTACACTGTAACTTCCTGTCAACTCATCCACCATATCAACCCCTCCTTTTGTAAAGTTATGGAAACTTATTATTTCTGATAAAAGTTTCTCGCTGTTAGATTTATCTATTTTATCATCGTGATGAAATGATGATAATAAAATCACGTTTTTCCCTTTTTTTGGTACAAATGATACCATAGTTATATGTTCCTGAAATCCAAATACTGAGGACTGTGGTTGTTTGTTTTTAACCTGTATAAATTCTGGGGGAATCTCTCGCTTCTTTTTCCTCAAAGTTCCTACTGAAGTTAAACTATGTCGTTTATGTAAAATTTTCACAAGTTCGTAAGAGGTATACCAATTATCGAAAGTGGTATTTTGATTTTTACCAGAAATTGGTGCTATCATTCTTTGGACAATATCAATAGGTTTATTGCTTATTTGGTACGGCCCATCTGGCTGGGTCCCTGCATAATTTTCCATATTAAAAACATAAAAAGTGCGGGAATCTACTAGGGTCTGAATTTTTATTCTGTATGTCTCCGGCTTGTTCGGAATATACTGCCGGAATGAGCAACGCCCACGAAAAGACCACAACTTCTCGTCAATAGTCAAGTACTGTCCTGGTGAGTAAGCTTGTTGACAAGTTGCCACAAATTTTTCAAAAAGGCCTTAACAGAAGCCAACTTATCAGACTGTTGCCTTTCTTGTCGATTATCTACATTATCGAAACGTAAGCACTGCAATAAAAATGTAAATCTACTGAGTGCCATCACTGAAGGAAATATATCGATTACTATTCCATGTGTTCGCCAAAGGTCTTTTAGATTACGATGACCATTTCTACATACACCCACCCGCCACGCAGAGGAGGCCAAATAATGCCTTTGTTTCAACAATATTGGTCCTGCTACAATATGCTATATCTTTGTAGGCTAACGCTTTTTTATCTATCAATACATTGGTACAGACCGTGATACCTTCAAGCATTTCTTCATAAAAAAAAGAAGCCAGCAATCTAAAAGAGTCTTAGCGTTTTTAGCATATGGTTTGGATTCTGGTTAATTCGAAATTATGTTCTCTGTCCCCGTTCTAAATGCTTTATTACTATGATGTGTTCTCCATTTTGTTTTGGAATCCCTACCTAAATAATAAGGATAATTTTTAATTTCTTTTCGCTTCTTTTTAGATTCCAATACTTCTAGTTCCTTAATTTGTTTATTTTGTTCACCATCAGAATGATTACTTATGTGATCAATTTCGTTTTCATCGTCGGAGTCTTTTTTAAGTACTAAGTTGCGCAACTTTTTCTGGATTTCTACCTGTTACTAAGGTTCTATATTTTCGTTAACAGCTTTAAGAGCTTCCTTGACTCTTATCGAAGTTTCTTGGGTTTTAATTATGTCCAAAGCATTATCCCCAACTAACTGTACAATAATATCCTTTGCAGTCTTATCAAAGTCTTTGTCATCGTCAGTGTTACCAGGTTTCTTTTGAGAAATGATATCAAAAACACCATGTCGTTCCAACGTTCTTTCCAATCAAAATTTTCACGAATCAAAACCAGCTCCATTAAATTATTTTACATTAGCAATAAATGACACACGTACAAAAATTGTGAACATAATTTTTCCTGCAAAACTACACTTTGAGCAGCACAAATCTTACTTTATTTAAACCACAAGCTTAAAACCTTATCCTTATTTCTTATCTTGCATTTTATTGGTACATGTTTCTTTTTTACCGATCAATAAAAAGGTAATCGGAAAAAAGAAAAAATTAATCAAATAAATTCAAGTAAACTTTTCCAAACTTCAATGGCAGCTTTAAGGCGATTTCCAGAGAAGTCGTAAAATTGTAAATTCCAAGAATGTTATCTGCATAGACGGAACTAAAAGTTTTCTTGAAAGTTTATCCGGGAATCATGAAAACGTTACATACACCTAAGAAGATGACTTTTTATCCAAAGTCGCACAAGTTGCTGTACTCTTAAAACTGGAAAGTATATTTGTAGTTGTAGCGACGAAATCTGTGATGAAAAGTGATACCTGAAAAGTTCTCTCTACAAGAATTTTTCGACAACTACGCGGCTTAGCACAAAAATAGCGCAAATTTTGAATTGAATACTCTATTGAATTGTTTTAATCAATAAAATAAATATAAGAATACACAACAATATATTATTTAGTGTTTTTTGAAAGAAACAATAAATCAATAACGAACTAAAAAATCATAAGATAAACATAAACTGAAACTTAAGAATTAACGAGAAACTAAGAATTTATACGACTATAATATAATGATATACAGGAGAGTAATCATTCCTAAGTCAGAAACGTATGAAAAGTATTTTACTGAATAAACCTTGACATGAAAAATATTTATTTAAAAACAGTTACCTATGATATTTATTGTGCTTTGGCCTCGGTTTTATTTCTTAATTTATAAATGTCAAAATTTCAGTAAACTTCCAAATAAGTGAGTTAAGATGTCCAGAAGAAGAAAAATTCCATAAAACAAAAGACACACTACTGCTTTGGGGATGATTTATTGAATCATTTAAACGGAATTGCTATAAGAGACAGAAGAAACTTTAACAAGTCAGTGATTAATTATTGTATCTTCGTCTGGTACCTCCCTTTCTATCAACTGAGCCAGTTGATAGAAATTGATAGATGATAGATATTGATTTTTCCTGTTGTTTAACCTCTGTAGACCTTGTTTTACGTTGGAAATTTTAGATCCACATTTTTATTTTATGTTTATATGGGATTAAGCCACAATTGATTGTAATGAAAATTATATTTTATTATGTATAATTATAACACACAAGACAAATCCAAAAAAAAATCGGTTGCCTGTAAAGTCGGTTTTACGGGCGAAGATTTTACGTGACAACGTCTTTTTCTCGGTAGAATATTTATTGATATGAATATTATTAAATTGCACAATAGGAACAAGGAATTGAATGAAAATAAGAATTGCACAAATTTTAACTATAGAAATATATTTTGTTTACTAAAACATTGTACATGTAAACTTAAACTTAACTAATTTCTATTTGAGTGATTTTGTTGAGGATAGGACGATGATAGGAGAAATATGAAATGAAAGGAAGTGTTTCTGCTGTAATGTGTCTTGAACGCCAAGAACGCTCGAGAAAGACAGAGACACAAGCACGCATCGATTCAACGCGCCTAATTCTCTAGTGCTGCGCGCGCAGCGGACCGATCATGTTTGAGTGGGAGAGAGACGCAAGGCATTCGCCGGTCCGGCGGGCCTCTCTCTCGTTCGGTGACTCATCGTAACAGACGTGAGCGGGCGTTACACTTTTTTATGAATGACTCCGATCCACAACCTAATTTAAGACGTTGTCACGTCAAAACTGCATCTATAAAATATTCTGTGAATGCAAAAATTTTTATGTGGGAGAAACCGTAAAATCACTAAGTGTCAGGATTAACGAGCGTGAAATATACATCAAGGACAGAGATTTAGACAAATCACATATATGCAAACATACCTAGGAAGAGGCCTATTTTCAGCAGTGGACTCTTGAGGCTGGATGATGATGAAACATACCTGGGATAATGAGCACAGAGTACAATGGAAAGATGCATTTATAGTTAGGAAAGAAACAGACAGGAAAAAGAGAAGAAAAATCACAGAAGCAGCTCTCATTTACTTAATGAAGAAAAATGTGATCAAATCCATTAGCAGAATGTAGCTAGCTCTGGTTGTCAATATCAAAAGAAGATGTCAGCAACAAGAATGTACCAACATTAGTGGATTAATAGAAAGCAGAGACACATTATTTACAATTATACATAATACATACATCGTGTCCTATTATATATAATACAAATACAACACGCAATACACAAACATATAATACATATATACTATGTACATTATACATGAGCTCACAAAACAATCAAAATTTGATCTCATCCTAAGGATACAAACATCACTCTCAGAATTATCAATAAAAAGCATGGCTATATGTTAACAAGATCGAGGTGAAGTAAGTCAACCCACAATTTAGAAAACAACAACCACCAAACAACTTTGTTCTAACAATAGCATATTATTTTAAAATAATTTAAAAAAAAAACGATTTTCAGAGTAGAAGTCGAAACGTCAAATATTCTTTTTCTACTTACTATATAGTAAGTAGAAGAAGAAGTATTTGATATAGTTCTCCTTGAATATTGAATTTATCATTATGATATATATCACTCATACCGGTGTGATTTCCGCCTTCTTTGGGCTCTTCCGATTCATTTGTCTCAGGAAATTAGTCCGCCTTAACATTTTAGTTTCACAATTGCTTGTGTGAGTTGGCGTTCTCAATAATATTTCTCCATTCTTATCTTTTTGCTTATAATTTTCCATTCTCTAGCTTTCATATTCTTAGTGTCCGCAATTATCTGATTCTCCCATCTTGTTTTCGGTCTTTCTCGTGGTCTGCCTGATACTAGTCCCCATTTGGTGATTTAATTAATAATTGCTTCTTGATTTCTCCTTAAGTGGTCTTAATCTTCTATCTAAGTTTAGTGGGCCTCTAGAATCCTCAGTATTTCTTGATTTTTCTCTGTTAGGCACATTACTTTACCACGATATGTGATAACTGGTCCAATTGCTACTCTGTAATTCTGTAATTTCCAATATGTTAAGTTTATGCCAGAATTCTTTCATTAATTAGTTTGCTTCATCATTATTTCCACCGTGTTCCACCGTTTTTAAGTGTTCCACCGTTTCAAACTCATATTCACCAATATGTCCCCTTGTCACATTCACTGTATTTCTTCTTGAGCATATTAGGTATTTTGTTTTATCTTGAATGCACCTTTTGTTGCTTTCTTGTACAAATTATTACTTTAAACTATTTAGGTTTCTGCTAATTAATGCTATTTCGTCAGCCTATGCAGTCTGCGATATCTTGCTCTAAGCAGTTGCTACTATGCAGTTGCTGTATTCTTTCTCAGTTTTTTAAATTATTGGTGGTTATCTTTAATATTTTCGCTAGTTTATCCTCTGTATTTGAACTTTCCATGAGAGATGTTTGACTGACTCCTCTAGTTTTATCTTTATTTTCCTGTGATTTACTGTATTCTTTAATTGTTTTTCTCATTGGGCACATTTTTTGACGATTCATTTATATCGTAGCTGTGTAGTTGGTCAAGCGAATACCTTTCTTCATTTATCCACAGTGTATTGTAACTTAATCGTGCCATGTGACCTTTTTTTCTTGCTATTTTCATTGTTCGACGAGTTGTCGATTAGTTGCTTTAGGAAGTCTTCACTTATATTTTTGTTGAAAAGTAAAAGTAGAAGAAGAATTAACCGACCCTATTGAAGCTGGCAATGGGATAAGACATGGAGATTCCCTAAGTCCTCTATTGTTCTAAAAAAGGATACCAAATGGGAGAAAAATAACTTAAAATAATCTGCTATGCAGACGACGCTATACTACTCTCTCAAAGTAAAGATGATTTACAACGTAGCTGTACCAATTTAATATAACCGCCAGAAAATTTAACATGTTAATTTCCCCAAAAAAGACAAAATGCATGGTTACAACAGCAAATTTACTAAGATATGAATTGGAGCTGGAAGGTCAGATAATAGAACAAGTAATGGAGTTTAAATATCTAGGCATCACATTATCTAGCTACGAAAAGCTCGAAACTGAAGTGGAAGATCAAGTAAACAGAGCAAACAGAGCCTCAGGCTGCCTAAATGAAACAATATGGTGAAATAAAAATATCGGTAAAGAAACCAAAGGCAGAATTTACAGTCATCAGACCAATAATGACATACGCTGCAAAAACACGACCTGGCACAAAGAGGACAAAAAAGCTAGAAGACAGATATACGACATAGATGCAAGGTGGAGAACATCAAGAACAGGGTAAGAAAGAGAAGAGTAGAATGAAACGATCATATAAGCCGAATAACAATAAATAGAGTAGTAAAGACAGCAAGAGCCGGTTTCCCAATAGGAAGACGATCAGTAGGAAGACCACGACAACGATAGAACAACTTACTGGAGGCACATTGAAAAACAGACAGAGTCATGTCTATATAAAAAGAAGAAGAAGAAGAAGAAGAAGAAAAAGATATTTTTGTTTCTTTAAAATATTTGGACTCTTTCATTTTTGGAGATCTTGCTTAGTTATTCTTTTTACATCATCTATTTTTTGTTTCGGGTATATCTAAATTTTTAGTTTTGACATTAGTCTTTGGATTTTTCTTTTAAGTTCTCTATAATCTTTTCCTTGTTCTTTCTCTATCATGTGTATTACTCAATTCTTCCTTCTAATGTTTTTTTTTATCATTTTTTTTCTTTTCATTTGGACATTAATTTTTTCTTTCATTGACCTGTTTTCCATCTTCAACTGTTCATTAACTGTGGGTACTTTTCTTAAGTCTGACTCTATAATATCTAATATTTTTCGACAAGATAGACTGACTGCTTCAATACAGTCACTGAGAAAACTGACGCACAAAAGTCCCTGCATCTCTTTCTAATTGGCCAGGTTCATCGACCACGTGACCTAAAGGACCAATGAGAAAGTCACGTGGTCGATAAATCCGGCCTACTAGACAGAGATGCATGTTTTCTCAGTGGCTGTATTGTAGCAGTCAGTTTATCTTGTATTATATATTATACATACTTGTATTATATATAATACAAGATATACTTGTATTATATATGATATATATGATATATGATACTGTTTATGGTGTCAAATTTTATGGTATTTTAGGTTAGCATACGCTTCTAAATATTTATATACATTTTAATATTCCGAAAATTTCTGGATGGCGTTAAGATATTTTATTTTTAGTTAGAGTTCTGTGACTTTTTATATACATCCAGTTAATTTAGTCAAATATCTACTTGTAAATTCACACATGTATTTACACGTATCAGCACGAAGTTGCCAAGTCCGAATATTTAATTAATCCCAATTAATTGGTTAATTTCTTTCCGCTGTGATCGGACTCTTCGCCATATTTATTTTTGAAGGAGCTAATAGTTATTTTCCCTGGTTTTTTAGGTTTCCTACTACTAATAGTTTATATTTTTCATCAGTAATAGGAGCTCATTTTTAATTTTCCTTTGCTTCTCATACGATGCAGATGTTTTTGTACAATGTAAGGCTGTTATATGGTTGTTTTTTCTCAATGCAATTTTGAATGGCTTATTAATAGGCACTATTATGGGTTTTTATAGTACTATTATTTACAGTTCCTTTACTTGTAATAGTTTTTCGCGCTATATACCCATACTGATCGATGGCATTGCACCACATATATAGAACCGACGTATTTAATGGTGTATATTTGGAGCGATCGCAGTCGTCGCTCCACTGGAAAATTCTAATAATCGTATCCTTCTTTATTTAGTTGATATGCTTCAGAATATTGCTCATTAATTTAACTACATGGTCCCAATTAATATAATAGTACGGTATCAAATGTATTAATTTCCCAATGTTCTTTGTTAATGCCGACTGAAATGCGAATTGCTCTTCTTCAAACACTTGCCATTCAAACAGCATAATAATTAGGTTAATCTAAACTTCTAAACTGCTAAAATTAATCTCACGAAATGCATCGAAAATGCAATTACAGTGTCAAATCACTATTACTAATTAGAAGGGGTAGCCACTTGAGCGAAGCGAGCGATAAACATCAGTAAGATCCAATATACAAGAGCGAGTGCTCTATAATTGAGTTGCGATTAGAAGGGATGATGGAATGTCCGATGGTATATTTTACCTGATGGTGTATGCAAATAATACCATACACATCAAAAACTATCAACAACGTAATAATGACGATAGAAAGATAGATGTTAGATCAGCAAAATACTTACTTCGCTCGAGTAAATCGAACAAATATACTGATGCATAAATAAATTCAACACTTTGTATACGGTCATTTAGTTATAAAAGTATTTTTTGTAAGTCCCATCTAAAAATATATATGTGATAAAGTTTTTACATTGCCATCTTTTCGTTAACTGTAGTTTTTTCAGAGAGAAAAGAAGAGTTAAATCTAATCCATCAACGGTGTTAAGAGTTTGGAAAAGGGCGTCCAATGATGAGAATGCCGTCGCGGAGGATTTGAACATCCTAAAATATTGCAAGGCCGTGATTAAGGCTCAAGTAAGAGATAATTTACTCGCAGCTACAGGAAGGGTAGTCTCAAGAAGAACAGTTAATCAAAGATTACTTGGAATGGGACTAAGAGCTTACCGTCTGCTTTTGGTGTTATCTTTGACACCACAGCATAAGATTCGGCGCTTAGAATGGCGTAGAGCTCGGCAAAACTGGAATGGCCGACAAAATTTTGTCTGCTTCAGTGATGAAGATTTTGTCTGTATAAAGATAAGACCTTTTCAAGGTGGGAGACTTGGCTGCTGAACGTCATACAGCTTTAGCAATCACCATCCAATATGGTATGATGTGCTATATGTTTGGCAAGCAGATCACCTCTAGTTCTTATTAACGGTACTCTGATAGCTCATCATTATATTGGTAGAGTACTGCAACCAATATTACATCCCTACCTACAAACCATTCCAACTGCAATCTTTCAACAGGATAACGCAAGACATCACATTGCCAGTGAAACCATGGAGTTCATACAATAATCGGTACTAATACTTATTGCATGGGTTAGTGGGTGGGTCTTTCATAAACCATAAATAAATACAGTACTAGTAAAGCATTAGTAAGGAGTAGATGTATTATATTAAATTTAAACTGGACGAAAAAAAGTATAAAAAGTATAAAAGTATAAAATTTGTTCTATAAAAATGAAATCAATTAAAAAATAAATCCAACACAACTGTTAAAATTAAAAAAAATTCCAAACAATTAAAAATTCTAAACCAAATTCTTTGGTAATTAAATGTTTAAACAGACCACCAAATTGTAACGAACAGTTACCAAATCTATTATACAACGCATTTCTCATGGCGTTGAGTTCATCTGCCGATATGTTTTGGCTAAGTTGGATTATCTTTACCTTCAGTTCCTCCAAGTTGGTGGCTCGCTCGAAGTCATGCCTGTACAATTTCGTTTTTAACATCCCCCAAAAATAAAAATCTAGACGAGCTAAGTCAAGTGACCGAGGAGATGATTTTTTGCTTTATGTGCAGGACAGCCGTCTTGTTGAAACCAAATTTCGTTAAAGTTAATTTAAAGGCGTTGAAGTGCAGGAATAATTTGATTTTGCAGTAATTGCAGATATTTGACTGTGTTTAAATTGCCTTCAAAATTGCCTTCAAAATATGAAATACCTCAGTTAATCCTACAAGGGAAGATCGAAGGTAGGAGAGGAGCCGGCCGCAAACAATTATCCTGGTTAAGAAATATTAAAGAATGGACAGGAATACACAATACAGGCGAGCTGTGTCACGCCGCCAAGAACAGAATTCTAGTAATGAGATAGTCGCCTACGCACCTTGGTGTATGGCATGTTAAGAAGAAGAAATTGCCTTCAATGAAAAAAGAATCAATAATATGGTCTCCCAAAATTCCAGCCCAAACATTCAACTTTTGTGGATACTGCGTACGCACAGACACACTCAAATGCTTATTCTACTGAGGCTAATAACGCACAATGGATGGATTATGTTTCTTGTGAATTGTAAAGGAGCACGCATCTGTAAACAAAATATTTTTCAAAAAAAGAACGGACGAATGGCGATGTTGCCAAAATTATCTTGTTTTATTGGAAATTACGTTACAATTTCGTCAAATAAAAATGCGAATCTGTAAATTTCTCACGGATTTAAGAAATTGTGTACCAGTATTTGTGTCAATTAGTGTTTAATTTTCATATCATCATCCAGTTTTGAATGGCAATATAACTGCGCCCCTTATCGCCAATTTTTTAAATCAATTTAATGTTTTAATTGAAGTATGTAATAAGGCAACCCTGCCGCTGTTTCTTACGTATAAGCTTGATCGGAAATAATGGTCTGGCGTTCACTAATAGGCGTGCATGAGGAATGTGGGGGGAAGACCAAGGGGAAATATGATGGTTATCTCTGTATATTCGCTAAAAATATGATTTTATATCTGTGTTAGATATCCTGTTAAATTTTACTATACCGACCATAAACTTTTACTTACACCGTAAAGTTTACTTTCGTAAATAAATATTGAAAAAAATATATTATGTCCTTATGTGTTGCATTTTTTTTTGCTATCAGTATATTTTCTAGATTTAGGTAATTACTTATACTCAATTACTATAAAAAGTTCGTTAAGTTCGATTTCTTTATTATCGCTGTATTAATGAAAACAGCGAGATGTGTCTAACCAGCGGGAGTTTTTTAAAGGGTGTCATTCGGTTTGTTAAGAGTATATTGCTTCATTGAATATACATCCTAATATGAACCAAAGTAGTGATTTTATAATACAACTTTTTTAAACGTAATTCGTAAAAATGTAAACAAATTCTACTAGATAATCCAATCAAGGTATAAACAAGTAACAAACAACCAAAGTTTTGACCAAGTTATGCATTTTAAATATCTAGGAGTCAACCTCTAAGAGGAATCACCAGTAAGAGAAACCTCTAGAAGGAAGTCAAAGCAAAAACTAACAGAGCATCTATTCTGGATTCCTACGTAACGTTATCTGGAGGAACAAACAAACGAGCATAAAAAGTAAAGTAAGAATATATAAGACCTGAATATGACCGGTAGGGACCTGAACGATCGAGACCAGAGCAAAAACAGCTAAAATCAAGAAGCTGCTAGGGACAACTGAAAATATGAACGCTGAGGTCCATTTCTAGATTCACTGGTACGGGCCGAGGAAGGAATGAGTTTATAAGAGAGCAATGCGGCACCCAGAATATTGTAAGATAGGCTAGACAGAAATCCAGAGAGTGGAGAGAATCGCAAAAATTTCAAGGTTTAAAAAATCCAATACACCGAGACCATCAGGGAGACCTTCAAAACGAGGAAACGAGAGCTGGAAATTAAGAAGACGAAGAAGAAGAGAAACAAGAAGAAGAAGAAGAAGAATAGGTTAAAAAAAGATAATAAAAATCATCTTCAATATCCGAAATGCACAGGAAAATAATTAACTGCGGTAATTATAAAAAAATCGGAAACATGGGTAATGAAGACGCGAAATGGCACTTGCTGCAAATACTTGAAGGAAAAGTACTGAGGACCATAATATCGCAATTAACAAATGAGATCTATGGAGATGGAGATAAAATCTTGAACTCCTCAGACTTTTTGGTGATACAGATATTGTTAAAACCATTAAAATAAACCGAATGATATTAAAATTTCTATGCTAAACAAACCGATTGAAAAGAGCAGGAGGGGATGATTTAATCTCAGATTATCTCAACGACATGGAGAGCGATTTAAAAGAGATTGGAGTGAATGAAGAAAACAGGTACTTGTCAGGAAAGGATGTTAAAGGAATATCGTATGGATTATCGGTACTCCAAACTAATCGGAAACATATATAATAATGCAACAATGACCGTAAGATTACACAAAGGTATAAATTGTATAAAAAGAAAAAGAGGAAGCGGAAAGTTCTCGAACATACCTTTAAACAATTGGAGTGGAAAGCCATTGGAATCAATGTTAACGGTAAAATGCCTTTTTACCTACGATTTGCGGACGACATACTGCTAATACCAGATAACTTAAAATATATTGGAACTATGTTAGATGCTGTCTAGAAAAAAGTTGGTTTAAACATAAATTTTGGAAAGGCACACTACATGACAAACGAAATAGCATTAGTTCCAAAATACAAATACTTAAATCATGAAATTCAACTTGTTAGAGACAACCAAACCGCTGAACTATAAAGAAGAATAACTTTAGCATGGGCCACATATGAAGCTCTATCAGACATCTTTAAGAGCAAGCAACATTCCGAATTATTTGAAAAAGAAGACATTTGACCAATGTGTACTAACAGTCATGATTTACGACGCCAAAACACTTTCCTTAAGACAGGCCACAGCAACCAAAGTCAGAGTAGTCCAAAGAAGAATGGACCGCTCGCTACTTGGACTGAATCTCTGAGACAGGTTTCGCAACAAGAAAATAAGAAGAAGGACAGACATCACAGCCTGTTAAAACAACGAGCAGACAGAAAAACCAGAGGTAGACCACACGATTAACAGACGACTTCAAAAGAATCGCTGAGAAGTGGCTGCAGGAAGCTTAATACTTACAGAACTGGAATAAATTAAAAGAGGGTTATGTTCATACATTTAAAACATTTAGGATTTACATTTAAAATTAGGAGAATACATTGATAAGAGGTTGCCAGTCAAAAAGTGGCCTCAAATATTTTTTATTCAATTAATAGTGATTAATTTTTGAACCAAAATTTTATTTTGTTTATTTATTTTTTAAATAAAATACGCAGCTCATGTTTTTACATCAAATTAAAACTATTTTTAATATGATGATATAAGGTTGCCTGAGAGATGCCTGAGAAAAATGGTAAATTATGGTTGCCAGCTGTTAAAAACGCAAGTTATCAAAGGTAAAGTAAAATAAAGTTAGCATGCAACGACACTGATTTGACAAGTGATAATATGTACATTATTACACCATTTATCGACGCATCATTTAAAAACTCACACGACTGACACTAGCAATGTCAAGCCAGTGTCTTTGCGCGCTAGCTTTCTTTTACTTTATCTTCGAAACCTTGCGTTTTTAACAGCTGGCAACACTAATTTGCGAGCATTTTTTCTCAGGCAACGTTATATTATCATATTTAAAAAATTTTACTTTAATTTGATATAAAAAACATCCATATACGTCATGAGCTGCGTATTTTATTTAAAAGATTGTAGCCTCTTGTTGACTGGCAACCTATTATCAGTGTATTCTCCTAATTTTAAGTGTAAGTATGTAAAAATATGAATTTGATTAACTATGTTATGACCGTAGTGATCCTGCAGTGAAATCTTCAATAAAACTGTCAATATCAATATCAATATCAATATAAATCTTATAATTGATCAATTTTAATAGAAAATATATTTCTCTAGAAGTTTTTAAGTTGATTGAAAGTCTCATCTTACTTTAGTGATTTTAAATATCATATCAGCCAAAAAGGGTGAAACAAACTTTTTGTATCTCTATCCTTGGTAAATATATTGATAATTATTTGAAAACTATCTTAAATGCCCATCTTAAAATAAATAAATCTGAAATCCTTAATATATTCACAATACACTTATAAAAACAATTTACTCTGCGTCTCTGGCCTGTTGACACAGTCTGTTCCATAAATATTGTCGAAAAGGAAATAAACTCCTATGGAAATAATAAGGGTCTGCCACCGGATGATCAAAGGGTTGAGATGCAACAATTCAAGTGGCCCTTAAAGCGTCTATCAATTCGAGGACGACTACGATGATAGCCGTGTCGATTTCGCAGAGGTTAAAAAAGGTTGCTGAAAGTATTGAACTAGCAGACATATGGGGATTAACTCTTCTGGAAGAACATCGGGAAAATTGGGAAGTTTTTTAGTTCGTTTTATTTTTCAATTTTATCATTACAACATGGTTTCGAAAAGTGAAAGAAACATCAATTTTAATGTAAACTTTTTATTATATTGACCTTGGGACTTTCAGAGTAGGAGGCGTTGTTAAAAATGAAATTTTTAAAATAAACAATTACAAGTTGAATCATTTAAAATGATCATAAACAATATTTTTATCCAACTTTAGTGTTGAATTCGGATATTAAACTCTTCTTAAATGTATCTGCAGAAGATTAGAATACTGATAAAAAATTCTAACACCCAGAAAGAGGCTTGGCATCTTCTAGGCTATGCAATTTTGCTTCTAGTAAGAAGTGATAGAAATTACAGAGACAATTAAATTGTAAAAGATGTACATATCTTAATTTTGTTTTGTACTTAATGGGGATACCACTTAAAAAAAACGTGCCAGTCTCTACTTTTTTCCCGCTCACCTACAAGGTAGAGACTCCAGTCTCTACCTTGTAGGTGAGCGGGAAAAAAAGTCAATAATAAACTAAGAATAACATAGGAATGGTAACAAAATAATAAATTATATAAATAAAAAAATATACATTAAAAAACTAAGCCTACTAAGTTAATAACAATATTAATAATCTGTTTAAATTTTTATGAAATTTCTCGTTTAAAAATAATTTCATATAACTACAATTATTATTTTTAAATATCTAATAAATTTATATAATAATTAAATTTGCATTCAAATAATATTGATTTATATTTAATTATTAATTTAATATTTAGTCTGAATTTGACAGGTCTGTCAAAAGTTAACAACAGATGCTTTGTTAATATGTTTGCAGGTGGCGTTAGGAGCAAACATAATAATTTATTGAATTATTTTATTACACAAGTAATATAATTTGTTTAAAATATAAATAAATAATAAAACTTCTTCTTCTTCTTCTACAGCCTAAAATGAGCTTTGGTCTCCTTTATTTTTTGCCTCTACTTTTGCTTGTCTGTTATGAAGCTTCGCGCTGGTCTACTGTATCATTTCTTTTAGATTAATATTATCTTCTTCTTCAAGTGCCATCTTCGTTCCGAAGGTTGGCGATCATCAGGGCTATACGTATTTTCGAAACTGCTGACCGAAACAATTCGTTGCTGCTACAGCTATACCATTCCCGTAGATTCTTTAGCCAGGAGTTTCGTCTTCTTCCTATGGACCTTTTTCCTGCTATTTTCGCTTGCATAATTATTCGAAGCAGTTCATATTTTTCGCCTCTTGTAATGTGTCCCAAGTATTGCAGTTTTCGTTTTTTGATCGTAAATATGACTTCCTTTTCTTTATTCATTCTTCTCAAGACCTCAACATTTGTGACTCTCTCGGTCCATGATATTCTCAGGATTCTGCGATACATCCACAGTTCAAATGCCTCTAATTTTTTGGTATCAATCTTTTTCAACGTCCATGACTCCATTCCGTAGAACAGCACAGAAAGTATGTAACATCTAATCAGGCGAAGTTTCATTTCAAGTCTCAAATCTCTTCCGCAGAACACTCTCTTCATTTTAGTGAATATGGATCTGGCATTTTCTATTCTTATTTTGATTTCTGCTGAGCTATCGTTGTCTTCATTTATAAAAGTACCTAAATATTTGTATTTGCTAACTCGATCGATAATTTCATTGTGTAAATATAAATTTTGGACATTTTGTGTTGATTTCGATATTACCATAAATTTAGTTTTCTTTATGTTCAAAGATAGTCCATATTCTTCGCTGCAGTCTGCTATCTTATTCACCAATGTCTGTAGCTCTTCAAGTGTTTCTGCGATCAGTACGGTGTCGTCGGCAAATCTCAGATTGTTTAATCTAACACCATTTATTTTAATACCTACGGATTGCTCAGAGAGTGTTCTATTCATTACGTCTTTGGAATAGAGATTAAACAGGGTTGGTGACAGTATACACCCTTGTCTCACACCTCGCTTTATTTAAATTTCTTCAGTGGTATTATTTTCTACTCTCACTACTGCTTTCTGATTCTAGTACATATTTGCTATTAGTCGGATGTCTCGTTTATCTAAATTCTTTTCTGTCAGGAGTCTGATTAGGTGATCATGCCGCACTTTATCAAAGGCCTTGTTGTAATCTATAAAACACATTAATACATCTTGATTTATGTCAAGACATCTTTGAGACATAACGTTCAGTGCAAACAACACCTCTCTTGTTCCAAGTCCATTTCGGAATCCAAACTGGGTATTATTGATGTCCATTTCCAGTTTTCTGTGTACTCTAGAGTGTATAATTTTCAGGAATATTTTCAGTCCATGGCTCATGGGTATTATTGATGTCCATTTCCAGTTTTCTGTGTACTCTAGAGTGTATAATTTTCAGGAATATTTTCAGTCCATGGATCATCAGACTGATTGTACGGTAATCACTACATTGTTTGGCATTTATCTTTTTTGATATAATAACAAAGGTGGGTAAAAGCCATTCTTGTGGTATTTTGCCGTATAAATGTTATTGAAAAGTTCAACTAAAATGTGAATCGAGTCTTTTTCTATTAGTTTAAGGATTTCCGTTGGTATTTCATCTGGACCTGGGGCTTTACCATTTTTCATTCTTTTTAGTGCGTACATTACTTCTTCTTCCGTTATTTCTGGACCTTCGTCTCCTGGTATGTTACTTAGCTCAGATTGTTGTCTATCGTCTGCAAAGAGTTCTTCAATATAGTTTTTCCTTGTCTTCAACTGTTCTTCTAGTTCTGTTATTATGTTTCCGTTGACATTATACAGGGTATTTGGCTGCTTACGTTTTTGTGTACCTGCAAGTTCTTTCACTTTTTTATGTACATTAAAGGATCTTATCAGTCATCCACCTTTGCTTTATTTTTGGTTTTTCTTTAGTCAGAATTTTCTTCGCAGGATCTGTTATCGCCATTTTTACGTTTTGCCATTTTTTATCTATGTTGTTCGTTGGCTGAGATGTTTCTTTTTCATAAAGTATTTTCAAATTATTATTAATACATTTTTGCAGTTTTTCTTTACCTCCAGGTTACATAAATGACTGACGTCTATCTGATTTGCTCTTCTTTTCTGCTCCAATCTTTTCAGTTTAATACTCATTTGCGCTATTAGAGGGTTATGGTCTGAAAAGACATCTGCGCCTGGGTAAGCTTTAACGGATTTTAAGGAGTTTTTGTATCGTTCGTTTATCAGTACAAAATCAATCTGGTTTCGAATTATTCTTTCGCCATTGTCCTGGGGTGATTTAAAATTATCATCATTTTTTAATTAAATTCATGATTTCTATAGCATCATTCAAACTATCAACTAATGAGTGGTTGTTCAGATTTTTGTAGCAGCCATTACATTTTGTCTATATCTTAACCGAACCCTGTGTATTATTTCTCATAAAATAATGGGTGTTTTTTTAGAGGTATAAAACACTGAATTGGAATAAAATAAAAACCATTTTTTATTTAAAATTTAAATATGATTTCTGGCATATGACCGTCACGTCTAGCTCTGACGTAGTCTAATGTAAAGGTCCAAATTTCGATGACTTTTTCCAACATTTGTGACCGTATATCGGCAAACTGGTGTTACTGACGCAGTTCAAAGGATTACAGCATTAAAATGGAACTGCGCGGGGCATGTTGGTCAGATGACATCAAGCGCATTCAGCACAACTGGTTTTAGGGTGCTCAAGATAGAATGCATTGGAAATATTTACGGGAGGCCTATGTCCAGCAGTGGACTCAAAACGGCTGATGATAATATCGGCAATAACGCGGCGAATGTGATTCTCCAAGTGGCCAGTGGTCAATAGTTTCAGGCTTATCGGCACAATCCACGGGTCCGAAACCTAAAACTTTGCGGTTACCAAACGATTCTTTTAATAAAATAACTGTGGCACGAGCCGTGTGATATATTGCGCCGTATTGTTGAAACAGCTCCTTCATATCATGGTTGTTCAAATGAGGAATAAAAAAGTCAGTAAGCATGGCTCAACAGCGGTCACCATTGACTGTAACGTTCTGACCAGCATCGTTTTTGAAGAAGTACGGACCAATGATTCCACCAGCCCACAAAGCACACCAAACAGTCAGTTTTTCTGGATATAATGGTGTCTCAGCATACACTTAAGGATTATATTTACTGTTGACATAGTGATTTAACCAAAAGTGAGCTTCATCGCTAAATAAAATTCGCTTATGAAAATTAGGATCAACGTCAATCTCGTTTTGAGCCCATTTACAAAAACATCGCCTTGCTAGGTGATCCTTTAGCTTTAATTCTTGCATGAGTTGGATTTTGTAAGCACACAAATCAAGATTATTTTGCAAAATCTTCTATTAAGTAAATGGACACATATCCAACTGCTATGCACGATAGACTTATTCAGGTCTTCCTTTATGCTACGCTCTACATCAGCAACAGTTTCTTCTATAGGCACTGTACTCTGTGGATGCGTATTATCATTTAGAGTAAACGTGGTGCGAAAATGTTCCATGGTTAATCAAATTAATTGCTCTAATAAACAATTATCCGTAAAAATAGACGGTGACCATAAAATGGACGTAGTGCGCAATATGTATTTCGAACATAACCATGATTTTGAAAATAAATTTGGAAGCGTTGTGCAGAAGTCGGTCTATTCATGCTGAAATGACAAACGTTAATTACTTGACAGCTGTCAAAATAGCCGCCAGTTACAAAAGAGTTGCCAACTTACATTTCTATACCTCTAAAAAAACACCCTTTACAACATTCACTATTTTCTTTCTATATAGCTTGCCTCCAATTTCATGCCCGCCTGTTAGTAGCTTTCTAGATATTTCAGACAAAAAGTTCTTGTTGCTGTAGTCAGACTCACTGCTGAATAGCTTCAATGACTCACTCATTGAAGCGGAACTTTTTCCACTAGAAATTCTTTAAGTACTCAGACACATGCAACTCAGTGGCGGCACTTTAACTGTTCTAAGGAATCGTTCGAATTTTGTTACTATACAAATACAGAAGGCGGAATTACTAGAAAAATAGTGTTGAACTATATTAAAATATATTTTCATGACATATGTTTCGTTCACACCTTTAACTCAATTTTTCGTTGGAAAAAAAAATAGAAATTCATTAATTTTCTTCTTTTTTGCTTCATAAATGATATGAGGCACTGTTATAACCGTCATTCCTAGAACCCATCTACCAAAACCTGACTTTTATTAAATTACATTAAGTTTTCTAGTCTTCCTAATAGATAGCAACTTTCTTGTGGGTAGTTCAGGATTTCTTCTGTTTTACGAACGATATAATTATGTCACAGGTTCTTACTCTGTTTTCTGCACCCAATTTTTAATATTCTTCGTTGCCATCTCCGCTACGAATGTTGACTATCACGATGAATTCTAAACCTAGATGTTGCTGTTCGGAATAGTTAAATAGAACTGCAAACGAACCATTTCCTGAGGTTTCCCAATCAAGATATTCTTCTTCTTTCTATGCTGCGTCTACCTCCAATCTTGCCCTGCATAATCACTTATATCAATTGATATTTATCTTTGTATGTAACATGTCCCAAGTACTACTTTGTTAAATATTTTGTTCTTCCAGGAGACTTTCAACATACTTTGATATGCTCACATCTCAAATACCTCTAGCTTACTCATGTATTGCGTATTTTGTGTCCATGCTTTTACAGTATACAGTAAGACTGAGAAAACATAATATTTAAGGATAACTTCTTTGAATTTTAGGCTTAGTTTTTAACTAGACAATATTTGTTTTATGTTGTTAAACGTGCTGTGGAGTTTTATTATTCTTATTCTTATTTCTCAGGTATATTCATTTGACTCGTTATTATTTTGTCCTGTGTTCTTCTTATAGTACAGTTATAGTAACGTACATCTATATTGCGTTAACGAATTATCTTAAAGCCAGACGTCCCTCCTTTGCAGCATGACGAGTGTTATTTATGCCTATCATATGATAGATTATATTGATTTTATCTGATACAGAGCTATGTATTTGCCCTGTAACTTCTTGCTGACAATAAAGAATATTTATTATTCAGATGTGAATTATATCAATGTTTTTATTTCTAAGTAATTGCATAAATGACTTAGGTTGCAATTTATTAAAGGCGTTGGTTTACGTCCAAGAAATGTTTTATAATTTTTTTATATGGGTTTTCCCCTAGGATTTTTTATTTCTTTTTATGATTATGACTCTTTATCCAACCCCTTTGGAATTTGGTTTTTGACGGCGTCTTTTGGAAAATGCTTCAATATTTCTGGGCGTTCAAAGATTTCTCTAGAGCCTTGCTTACCAGCGAGTATGGAAGATGATTCACTTGGACTCTTTCGTGTCCCAATACTCATGTTAGAAACACTTAATTAGCTCGTACCAGTTTATTAAGAAGATCCTTAAATATTTTTACTAGTTTTTATTTGGTAAGTGGTTCTTAAAAAATAAGTTTGCTTTCTACCTTTTGGTTTTTGATTTTGTTGCCTTCAAAGATTTATCTAAAGCCTTGCTTCCCAGAAAGTATGTTAATTCGTTCACTTAGACTCTTTCGTGCCGCGATACTCATGTTAGAAACACTTCATTAGCTTGTAGCAGTTTATTAAGAAGATCCTTAAAAAATTTTACCAGTTTTTATTTGGTCAGTGGTTCTTTACCACTAATTTTGCTTCCTAGGTTTTGGTTTTTGGTTTTGTTGCTTTCAAAGATTTCTCTACAGCCTTGCTTACCAGCAAGTATGGTAATTTGTTAACTTGGACTTTTGCATGCTTCGATACTCAGATTAGAAACACTTTATAAGCTCGTACCAGTTTAATAAAAAGATTCCTGAAGGTTTTTACCAGTTTTTAATTGATTTAATTGGTTCCTCACTACTAATTTTTCTTCCTATCTTTTTGTTTTTGGTTTTGTTGCCTTCAAAGATTTCTCTAGATAACTCATGTTAGAAACACCTCATTAGCTCGTTCCAGTTTAATAAAAAGATCTCTAAAGATTTTTATCAGTTTATATTTGGTAAATGGCTCTTTGCCACTAATTTTGCTTTCTATCTCTTGGTTTTTGGTTTTCTTACCTTCAAAGATTTGTCTAGAACCCTGATTACCAGCAAGTATGATAGTTTGTTAACTTGGACTTTTTCTTGCCTCGATACTCATGTTAAAGACAATTCGTTAGCTTGTACCAGTTTAATAAGAAGATCCCTAAAGGTTTTTACCAGTTTTTATTTGATTTAAGTGGTTCTTTGCCACTAATTTGCTTCCTAGCTTCATGTGTTTGGTTCTGTTGCCGTCAAAGATTTCTCTACAGCGTTGCTTACCAGCGAGTATGGTAGTTCATTCACTTAGACTCTTTTGTGTCCCGATACTCATGTTAGAAACACTTCATTAGCTCGTTCCAGTTTAATAAGAAGATCTCTAAAGCTTTTTACCAGTTTTTATTTGGTAAGTGGTTCCTTAGCACTAATTTTGCTCCCTAGCTCTTGGTTTTTGCTTTTTTTGCCCAAAAGAAAAATCTTTGACCAATATGTGTTATGGAGGGCTATGGATCCCAAACAAGGAAATAGGTCGGAGAAAAAAACAACAGAGGCCATCGAAAAAATCGCGTTGCTAAAATGGAACTAGGCAGGAAACTCCGCCATTATATCAGACAACCGATGGACAAAACGTAGTGTCGAGTGGAAACCAAGACAAAAAACACTACGGAGCAGGCGACATCCACCAATAAGATGGACTGATGACCTGAAGCGTTTTAGAAGTAACTGGATGCAAGCTGCATAAGGCAGAGACAAATGGAAAGAGCTGATGGAGATCTATATCCAGCAAAGGATACTATGATAGTTTTGGTTACCAAATATTAAAACAAAGGGAGCTCTCAGGTAAAGGTGACATAGGCTTTATTTTAATGCAGAAAGAAAATCACTTTATATAAATTTATATCTACATAGAAATAAAAATAAATATTAAATCAAATCCATGTTATCGTATATATAATAGAGATAAAAAAGAAAACATTACCCAAGAAATCAAGGTAAGAATAGAATACAGGAAACTGATGATAATGGAGAAGAAATAATTTTTTAAATAAACTTTTTTTGGCCTTTGGGAGCTGTGCCCATTTATCCAGCCACATTTCTTACAATTAACATCGAACTAAACTTAACCTACCATACACCAAGACTATTACGAATCTAATTGAACAATCCAATTTGAGTTCAATCAATCAAAAGAAAAAGCAAAAAAATTCATATTTTAAAACAAAAACGGTATATATTTCTTGTTAGAAAAATAAAGAGTAATGTAATTATTGGAACTCATAAATAAATGTTATGGTTTAATTCCTACAATATGTCTTAAATAATTGATATTGTCTATTTAGAGTCTCCGACTATAACTACCAATATCAGTAAAGATCTAAGTATAATATCTTGTAGATAATTGAAAATTAAACAGCTGTAACCACAACACACTTCTGTGCTTCATCCCAAGATCAAGCACGTGTCGCAAAATGCGAATACTTGCGGATTGCACCTTCCTCGCCACTACAGATTTCATCCTACCAACCGCGCCATGTCACGAGACCTCCAAGAGCAGGGCCGCGAGAGGGCAGGGGCAAAAGTAGGGACGTTACTGAAATAGCTGCAACTCCCCTCCCCCTGCGATCGATGGCACCGTCCGGGCTATTTTTAGACCGTCGTGTCCCACATACGCTCCCGCATATCCCCGGAAAGTGGGTTACCCGATGACATTGACTCTAGGACTCCCTCTGGAGCAGTGCCGCAACGTAGGGGAAACGAAAAAAGGGGTTCAGATGTCAAGTCACTACTCTCGGGACTCCGTGTAAAGGTTAATGGAAAAACATATTACTCATTTGGGTGAAGAACAATGTTTTATATTTGAATGAAGTTTTTTCTTAAAAGGGAACAAACAAAAAGTATAAATTATTGGATACTAAGCAAAAAACTATATAAAGAATAAAGTGTGTATGATATATTACGACACAAAGATTATTAGAATATTTTGTTAAAAAAAGGGTTTGTAATTGAGCATTAAAATATATGTATGTACCGTACCGCAGATTGTCACAACTTATAAAATAGTAATAAATAGAATGGCACCACTGTTAGTTTAAAAATGTGTAATAATTTATATCAGTGTATCAAGATATACAGTAAGTATACAGTTCAGTGGATGTTCTGCAATGAGTCATGTATTCTTCTGAGCAGTAAAAGCAATGTTTCAGAAGATATTTTTTTATAACTTGTTCGAAACTATTACAGCTTAGCTATACTTTTTAATAACATATGAGGAGGTGTCAATCAAAATCAATCATGTCCATAAAAATCAAAAAATGAGTTAGCAGCTGTTTCATAATATAAAGAGTGAATCCTATTCTATGGTGTTTTCGGTTTCGGTTAAAAAAAATCATGTCCTATTTAAAATGAATACACAATATTAGGTTCCCAAATCAAATGAAATCATATCCACAGTTGGTTTCAATCATACCACCACATGTCCATTCAGCTAATAGGAGTGCCCCGATTTGGTCACGTGATTTGACCATGTCAACACATTGTCTGTGTTTTCCCTCTAGGTTATGTCGATAGCGAGTATTGAGTTTGTATTGCACTGTGGTTTAATTTTAATATTGTTATAGTAGTTTTTATTAAATAAAATTGAAATTTTCCATGGATGAAGAAAACTTAGTGAGAGTGGGCGATGCCAATGAAAGATCTCGTAAAAATAAAAAGACTGTGGATAAAAAAACTAGAGCCAAGCTTAAGCGATACAGTACTCCAGTGGGATGTCGTGTATTTGTTCCATGTAAACACATGAACAAAGGTATGAAATGTGCATTAGTTAGGCCCATATATGCTATTTTTGTTCGAAATATCCTTTACAAAATACCTGACAAAAACACGCAAGATAACACCATTGCCAGTTGGATAAATCAACGTAACATAAAGCGGCGAAGGCCTAGGCCTACCTCGAAAAATCAAAGGCTAAAAGTTTAAGTGTACAATATTCTATACTTTCATCAACCGGTAAAGTTATACCTGTGTGTAGGAAACTTTTCATGCATATTACCATGGTGAAGGGAACAAGATTGACTAATATTTCTAAAAAGGTGAAAGAGGGAAAGGCTGTTAAGGATCAGAGGGGTGGCGATAGGAAGAGTCACAAATCTGCTGCGAACAAGGAATCAGTCAGCCTTTTTTTGAGAAATTTAAGAGGAAAAGAAAGCCACTATAATCGAAAAAAATCGAAAAGGATTTATCTTGATGCAGACTTAAACATTAAGAAGTTGTGGCTAATATACAATGATTCTGTACTTGATAATCTTAAAGTTAAGAAATTTATGTTTAGGAGAGTTTTCAATGAATTAAATATCGGATTTTCATCACCAGCTTCTGACGTTTGCAGTACATGCAATAAAATAGATCTTCAGCTGAAAATTGAGAAGGCTAAAGCTGTGAAAGACTTGGTAGTGGTCAACCAATTTATGATGGAGAAAAGAATACACAGATTAAGAGCTAATGCTTTTTATGGGCTCTTAAAGGAAAACAAAGAAAATGAGGTTACTTTCTGTTTTGATCTCCAGCAAATTCAAGCACTTCCCAAAACTCCTATTCAAGACGCGTTCTACAAAAGACAATTAAGTTTTTACTCTTTTTGCTGTAGCATCAAACGCACAAAACCCCATATTTTACGTATGGACTGAAGAACTTGCAGGAAGGGGTGCGACCGAAGTTTCATCTGCACTTATAAATTTCTTGAACTCCGCTAATTTTTCAAATGTAACAAGACTGAATCTGTTCTGTGATGGGTGTGCCGGTCAAAACAAAAACAATGCCGTTGTTCACACATTAGTGTATTACTTAGGATCAGTGCAAAATGCTTTAGAGGAGATTGTTCTAACATACCTTGTTCGCGGGCATAGCTTCCTCCCCGCTGATCGGGTGTTCGGAAGGGTTGAAAAGTTACTCAGGAAGCAGCCTACCATTGCAACAAAGGAAGAGTACTACAATGTATATAGTTCTGTTGGAGAAGTACGGAAACTTGGAGAGGATTGGGGATTGATTGATGCTAAAAGTTTGGCTACACGATTTAAAAACATTGAAATGATATCTGAAAAGAAGAGGATTTTTGTGAGGAAAGAGAAAGCTGTCAACCGCAATGGACAAGAACTTACTGTTATCAAAGTGAAATCGGCACAGAATTTTAGGTTTGAAAGTGATTTTGAAACCTACAACAAGCCTCAAAAAAAAAGGCTGGCATTCTGCAAGGTCGTTCTCAACTCCTGTAGAGTCACTTCCACTGAGCAATATAGTGAAAGCAGCAAAGAAGAAGGACGTGGAGACGTTATTTGTGAAAATGTATGGTGATGACTGGCAGAAACATGACTTTTTATCTTGGTATAAGACCATAATAGTGGAAGTCCAGGACGACGAAATTGATGCTGACGAAGTGGACGAATCCTGTGATTGTCTAGAACCTGACATTGGACTACACATTTAAACATTTATATTTTGTGGAAAGTGTCGTTGGTAAATGTTAGCCATTTTTCAAGATATTTTTTGTAACAATACAATAGATATTTTAAGTAGTCTAAGAGTTTTTTTATCAACCCCTTCTATCAACGTCCATGAAGTCCAATCAAATAAGAACATGTCCTTTTTTTAAAATGTATTTACAGGTTTATTTATACCTTCAGATTTGAAATATTTACTAAGAGTCAGTTAATTTCAATAAATAAAATGATATATGCTAATTTATCCGATTTTTCATGTAAGGTTATTTACTAATACGTTTTTTGCGATTTCCCTAAAACTTCTTAAGGTGGACATGATTGATTTTGATTGACACCTCCTCATATTATTATAGTTATAATTAAAGCAATTTTTATCTAAAAGACATAATCTACAGCGATTTGTTCGTAAGTATAGCTTTTCTGTATAGTCCTGATAGCTTTCTTTTTCGTTCTAAAAATTTGAAGTATATTTGTTGGATTGCCCCATATGATTAGTTTATAGTTTAGGTGAGAGTGGAATAAAAAAAAATATGTCGTTTTTATTGGTGCAAAGTTGACAATCCTTCTAGTCGGCGAACAACAAACAATGAACTTTATAGCTTTTTCTCTAGTTGTGAGAAACGGCTGAACTGGTCCAGCCGACCAGTTCAGTCGATTATTTATGATTATTCCCAATAGTTTAGCAGTATCTTTGTTATTTGGATCATTATGTTAATTACTTGCAGATATAACCAAATTTTACGTTTTATCAAAGTTAAGTTTTAGTTTGTTTGTAGCAAACCATGTGCTAAATTTAGTAGAAACTTCGCCATAAGGTATTTTAAAATCATCATTACTTTTTCCTGATATAACGTATGTCGTATCATCTTCGAATTGTACGTATTTGTACGGAGATATGAATTTAGGCAAATCGTTGACATAAATAATAAACAAAAGAGGTCCTAAGACCCAATCTTGACCCACACTGTAGGTCTTTAACAGCGACCTAAGCGAGAGTAAACAATTATCTTTCCGGCAAAAACTTCTCAGCGATCTAAATGGATGTTTATTTGAAACTCATATATCGACCCGTTTTATGATCAAAGAATACCGACAAAATATATAAACAACTCTAAAAATGGTTTATTTTACTCGGCGACGCTAAGAGGAATTAAAAAAATTACTTCGTCTTTTAATACGTACGAGAGGATTTTAATATATTTCAATACAGTAAAACCTCGCTTAACCGAAACCTTTTTAACCGAAACATCGGTTAACCGAAACGGCTGACATTTTCAATAATTTCGTCAATAAAAAGTAAATGTTTGATGCAAAACGTAAACAATTCCTTTAATTTCACTCACCAATTGATGTCTATGTGTGTTGGGAAATCACAAAAACCAAGAGCTCTAAAAGATATTTCCGAAAAGGCATTTTAAGGTATAGAAGCCAAAAAAGTTCATGAATGTCGACCACTTTATTTTTAGAATGGTTTGAAAATGAATTCGTCTCAAGTGTAAAATCCTTTTTAAAATCAAAAAACCTTCTCATCAAAGCATTGTTGCTTGTTGACAATGCGCCCTCACCCTCAAAATCTACAAAATGGTGACAATTGTCAGATTTTTGCCACCGAATGTCACAAGCTTAATCCAGCCGTTAGACCAGGGAGTCAGAGACATTCAAGAGACATAATAGAGAAGCATTCTTAAGACATCTGTTATTACAGGAAACGAATTAATCCAAAAGTGTTCCCGAAATTCTCAAATCTTTAACAATAAAACATTTTTATTGGTGAGCTGAGTCGTGGGCCCAGATCAAATCTTCAACTTTGGAAAAATGCTGGAACAAACTTTTTGATAAGATTTTGATTGACGATCCTGAAAAAGAAAATGGTAAGAAAACGACAGAAGAAATTAAACCTTTCATTAAAAATTTGCCAGGACATGACGAAATTAAGTAAGAAGAGATACGTGACTGATTAGCAGCTGATGACTCAGAATGTGAATTCATCGACCAGGACATCATTGATATGGTTCTTTATCAAGACAACCTGAGCATATCAGATGACGAAGATGACGACCCAAGAGGCAACAGGCAGCACAAGACCGTCGACGAGATTTTCAATGCTTTAGAGGAAAGAATTTTATACAGTAGGCCTAATTAGTTAGGGACACGACTAGATTCTTAATTTTGTTGTCATTACATAAAGTTTTGTCCTTTTCAGATTGCTTTACGTTTCGTCAAACAATCGAATGAGGCAAACTCATGACGTTTTGCAAATTAACGATGGAGGGAGAGAGAAACATCGTTGTCAAACGAAAACGCAAAAAAAATAGCAGATTTC